>NC_141879.1:186162500-187412500 GCF_056163025.1 Triticum urartu | reverse complement strand
ATGCATGCATGCCGTGACTCTCCTTTTGATACTTGAATGTGTTGATTTAATGCACCTTGAAGTAGTATAAAATATGTGACGGTAAAGCTTTGTAATACCCCGGCCCAAGTCGAGAGATGGTTGTGCACGAGGAGGGCGAGATCATGCAGACCGAACAGGACTCGACGATGGAGCTCTCTAAGGTCTCGATGGACCTCACCGTGCTCCACTGCCCCTTGTGCCTCCGGCCCTTGACGCCTCCAGTGTATGAGGCTCGAATACACCTCGTCCGTTTGACTGATTCAGCAAGGTGCATGTTTCTTGATTGATGTGTTGTTCGATTGATTTCTGAAGTGCAAGGGAGGGCATCTGGCCTGCGCGGACTGCCACGTCGAGCGCCACGGGAACCAGCGGCAGTGCCAGAAGTGCGAGCACGGCAGTGGCTTCGACGTGCGGAACACGGTGGTGGACTCCGTCCTTTCGTCGATGAGGGTGGAGTGCCCGCACGAAGGCTATGGGCTCTACGTCACTTACCACAAGCTCGCCGATCACCGGAGCGTGTGTCCGCTCGCGCCCTACAAATGCCCCGTGCCCGTCTACGGCTACGAAGGCCCGCCGCCGGCGCTATACCACCACATCAGCACCGCGCATCCCATGCCTGTGCACAGGATCCAGTACGGCAAGGTGCTCCAGATGCAAGTGCCACTGTCGGAGCCATGGCTCTTGCTGTTCGCGGAGGAGGACCGCCGCACATTTTTCTTGGTCGGCAGCATGCTCAACATCGACGCGCCTATCACCGTGTCGGTCGTCTGCATCAGAGCAGGGGCGTCCCCACTGCCGCACTATGTGGCCAAGCTGTGGGCGAATGGCCCGCCGGGGGAGCCCAAAGGCACGACCGACGCCGTCAAGGTGGAAATGGAGGTGACAAGCAGCAAGGATCCCAGCGACATCAACGTGCAGGAGCTGACCTTCTTGATAGTTCCGCCCAAGCTGCTGGCCGGGGCTAAGCTTGTGTCCCTCCACATTCAGATTGACAAGCTCACGTCCTAAATGTTTCTACAGTGCCTTTTGTTTATCTTAGTAATATGCTAATATAGGGATTACCTTGGTCTACTTTAGCTTAAGAAATGGTGGGTTTTGGTGGCGATGCAACAATTACTTCGACATCAGATCAGTAATTTCCAATAGTCGAACGGATATTTTGTGTGTGTTGGATATAAAGTTCCTTTGGGTAAGAAGTACTACTTGTCATCAAAATGGATAAAAGGAGATGTATGTAGACGTATTTTAGTTCTAGATAAATCCCTTTTTATCCATTTTGATGACAAGCACTCCCTCCGTTCCATAATACATGCCTTCCATTTGTCAAAATATAGATGTATCTAGACATGTTTTAGTATATAGGTACATCCATGATAGAGCCAATCGGATGGTTGAGAACACTACAATCCGTAGCTACAGATGCGTGTGTGACTCCCAGATGCAGAGACCGGGGGTCATCATCCTCCTTTTCGAGAAAAAACAGACGCGTGTGTGCGTGCACCTCTTCTCTTCCTGTATAACGTACTACTAAACTCAGAGTACAAGTTTTTGTGGGTGGCATGATGGTGCGTGCGAGAAGTCCCGAGAGATAGGTTTAATGCGTCTGAAAAAAAGACTAGCCTAGAGCTCACCACGCAGCTATTCCTGTCGAACGACCCATTAACCGTAAGATATGTATACGACAGTGCCAGTTATTGCACGTACACAGTAGTACTCCCTCCTTTCTAGTTTATAGGGCTTAATTCAAAAATCTCACCAACCAAGATGGTGAGTGGTGGAATATTTTTGTAGTTTGCAAAAGCACCTAATTAATGCTCTTGTTTTTCTCAAAAAATTATGTTAGTCAATGCATTAATTACAATGCATGCATGCATAAAGTACATGAATTGGTCAATTTTCTCTTAATACTTGCATGCAATGATTTAATGCACCTTGGAATCTGAACATGTGTTGGGGAACAACCAAATTGAGCCTTATAAAATGGAAAAACTAAAATTTTGAGATAAGCCCTATAAAACCGGAAAGGAGGGAGTAGAAAAAGAAGTACTTAATGACGCACTTCGAAACTAGAACCGTCAATAAATTTTGAGCTTGTGTCTCGTCACATTGCAAATTACTCCATGCTATATTGAATTGCAAACTTGTTCACACCGATCACAACCTAAACGGTTTCCCACTTAGGAGCGTATTAGTACTCGGTTATAAATACTAGTATGCCAAGATGACTGCACATTCCTCCTCAACTCCTCATCCACAAAAACAAACAAGTCATTCAGCATCCTTCCCTTGCGTCTGCCATGGCCAGCGTGAGTTCTGGGTCGAGAGATTGCCACCAGGGAGAGGCGAGCATGGAAGCGAAAGCACGAGAGATGTCCCGCCTCGCTGCGAGAGCAGCCGACATGTCTCGCCGCGCGGAAGTAGCAGCACAGAGGTCCCTCCGTGCCGCTAAAGCAGCACGGAGGTCCCGCCGTGCCGTCGATGCAGCAGACTGGTCTGGCCGCACCGCGGAAGCAGCAGAGATGTCCCACCGCACCACGAATGCAGCAGAGATGTCCCGCCGCGCTGCGGTGGCCTGGGAAAATTTCTCGCGGGCAGGCGACGACTGTTACAGGCGCATGCATGCGATCGTCCATAGCCAGATGGATCAGATCTCCGGCTGGGCGAGGTTGTAGGACGACATGAAAACCTCGTTTGAACAGGCTACCGGCGTCATCCGGGAACTAAGGGAGGGCAATGAGAGGCTCCGGGCCGAGCGCGACCTGCTGAGGGAGAAGATCGTCCGAAGTGCAGACCAGGAGGAGGAGACCAGTGCCTTGTTGAAGAGGACCGGCGTCATCGTCAAGAAACTTATGGACGAGAATGACATGGTCCGCAACGAGCTCCAAAGGCTAGTGGAGGAATCCGTGGATGTTCTCAAGCAGCGTCTTGAGGGCACAAAAGAGCTCATCGCCGCTCGCCATGGAGACTAGTTCCCGTGGCCTGCAGCAACGCATCAAGAAAGTAGAGATCAGCGAGCCAGATCCTTGTCTTCCTTCTTCTTTTGCCCTTGTGTATTTTGGGCGAAGCCGCATGTGGCTTTTTTAATTATCTTTCTAATTATGTAAGACAATTAATCGTCCTTATCTTTCTATGGAAGATCAATGTTGCGAGGCTGGAATGAAGAAAACTCTTGCTGTGGCGACCATGGCGTTGTTGTTCTTCTAGTTGCTACTGGGCTTCCTTCAATTTCCTGGTTTCTTTTGATGTAATAATCGGTTTAGGGTGTGGATTGTGTCGTCGGTTGTGAAATGTTGGGTTCTAGTGCGGATGTTTGGCCTTTGTTGGCCTCTTGGGATGTTGCGATTTCAATCTGGTAGCTTTTAGTCCTTCGTGTTAGGCTGGAGTTGTGCTGAACTTCTTGTGAATTGTGGTGGTTTTCAGTAATGAAAATCGTAAGGGGCAAGCCCTTCTTTGATCAAAAAAATTAATCGTCCTTATATATTCATCAGTCTTGCTATAAGTCACAGTAGATGCTATATAGGTCCGTCAGATCTTACATCAAGATCCATGCTTTCAGATTTTCTTTTTTCTCTCTTAAATCTCAATCGAGTGAGACATAGCCACGACATTAAACAGAGGCTCGGGCGCGATTAATGGAGACCTTGGGAGACAGGTTGATACGTCCATTTTGCATCATGCTTTTATATCAATATTTATTGCATTATGGGTTGTTATTACACATTATGTCACAATACTTATGCATATTCTCTCTACTTTTACAAGGTTTACATAAAGAGGGAGAATGCCGGCAGCTGGGATTCTGGGCTGGAAAAGGAGCAAATATTAGAGACCTATTCTGCACAACTCCAAAAGTCCTAAAACTTCATGGAAGATGTTTTCCAAATATATAAAAAATATTGAGAGCAAGAACTTCACCAGGGGGCCACACCCTGCCTACGAGGGTGGGGGCGCGCCCTACCCCCCTGGGTGCGCCCCCTACCTCGTGGGCCCCCTGGTGGCCCTCTGGTGGCCATCTTCTGCTATATGGAGTCTTTCGATGGGAAAAAAATCATAAGCCATCTTCTCGGATGAAACTCCGCCGCCACGAGGCGGAACCTTGGCGGAACCAATCTAGGGCTCTGGCGGAGCTGTTCTGCCAGGGAAACTTCCCTCCCGGAGGGGGAAGTCATCGCCATCGTCATCACCAATGCTCCTCTCATCGGGAGATGGAAATCTCCATCAACATCTTCATCAGCACCATCTCATCTCAAAACCCTAGTTCATCTCTTGTATCCAATTCTTGTGTCCAAGACCGGGATTGGTGCTAGTAGGTTGCTAGTAGTGTTAATTACTCCTTGTAGTTGATGCTAGTTGGTTTAATTGGTGGAAAATCATATGTTCAGATCCTATACGCATATTAATACCCCTCTGATTATGAACACGTTTATGCTTTGTGAGTAGTTACTTTTGTTCCTGAGGACATGGGAGAAGTCTTGCTATTAGTAGTCATGTGAATTTGGTATTCGTTTGATATTTTGATGAGATGTATGTTGCCTCTCCTCTAGTGGTGTTATGTGAACGTCGACTACATGACACTTCACCATTATTTGGGCCTAGAGGAAGGCATTGGGAAGTAATAAGTAGATGATGGGTTGCTAGAGTGACAGAAGCTTAAACCCTAGTTTATGCGTTGCTTCGTAAGGGGCTGATTTGGATACATATGTTTCATGTTGTGGTTAGGTTTACCTTAATACTTTTGTTGTAGTTGCGGATGCCTGCAATAGAGGTTAATCATAAGTGGGATTCTTGTCCAAGTAAGGTCAGTACCCAAGCACCGGTCCACCCACATACCAAATTATCAAAGTACCGAACGCGAATCATATGAACGTGACGAAACCTAGCTTGACGATGTTCCCATGTGTCCTCGGGAGCGCTTTACACCATATAAGAGTTTGTCCAAGCTTGTCCTTTGCTACAAAAAGGATTGGGCCACCTTGCTACACTTTATTTACTTTTGTTACTTGTTGCTCATTACAAATTATCTTATCACAAAACTATCTGTTACCACTTATTTCAGTACTTGCAGAGAATACCTTGCTGGAAACCGCTTATCATTTCCTTCTGCTCCTGGTTGGGTTTGACACTCTTACTTATCGAAAGGACTACGATAGATCCCCTATACTTGTGTGTCATCAAGACTCTTTTCTGGCACTGTTGTCGGGGAGTGAAGCACCTTTGGTTGGTGGAATTTGGTAAGGAATAATTTATATAGTGTGCTGAAATTTGTTGTCACTTGTTACTATGGAAAGTAATCCTCTGAGGGGCTTGTTCGGGGTATCTTCACCCCGACCAGTAGAGCAAAGAGTTGCTCCTCAACCTACTGAACCTACTGAAAATGAAAATTAAAATGAAAATGCTTGCTTTGAAGTTCCTTCGGGTATGATAGAAAAACTGCTAGCTAATCCTTTTTTAGGAGATGGAACAAAACATCCTGATTAACATCTGATATATGTGGATGAAGTTTGTGGATTAGTTAAGCTTGCAGGTGTACCCGAAGATGTTGTTAAGAAGAAGGTCTTCCCCTTATCTTTGAGGGGAGATGCATCGACATGGTATAGGCTATGTGATGATATGAGGTCTTGGAATTACAAACGATTGAAATTGGAATTTCATCAGAAGTTCTATCCTATGCATCTTGTTCATCGTGATCGCAATTATATATATAATTTCCGGCCTCGCGAAGGAGAAAGCATCGCTCAAGCTTGGGGAGGCTTAAATCAATGTTATATTCATGCCCCAATCATGAGCTCTCAAGAGAAATGATTATTCAAAACTTTTATGCTCGGCTTTCTAGTAACAACCGCACCATGCTTGATACTTCTTGTGCTGGCTCTTTTATGATGAATACTATTGAATTCAAATGGGATTTATTGGAAAGAATTAAACGCAACTCTGAAGATTGGGACCTCGACAATGGTAAGGAGTCAGGTATGACACCTAGTTTTGATTGTGTTAAATCTTTTATGGATACCGATATTTTTCGTAAATTTAGCACTAAATATGGACTTGACACTGAGATAGTAGCTTCTTTCTGTGAATCTTTTGCTTCTTATGTTGATCTCCCCACGGAGAAGTGGTTTAAATATCATCCTCCCATAGAAGTAAAAGTAGTTGCACCTATTAAAGTTGAAGAAAAGACTATCACTTATAATGATCCTATTGTTCCTACTTCTTATGTTGAGAAACCACCTTTCCCTGTTAGGATAAAGGATCATGCTAAAGCTTCAACTGTGGTTCGTAAAAGCAATATTAAAACATATACACCTCCTGAGCAAGTTTAAGTTGAACCTAATATTGCTATTGTTAAAGATCTCTTGTCTGATAATATAGATGGGCATGTTATTTATTTCTGTAATGAAACTGCTAGAATCGCTAAACCCCGTGATAAAGATAAACCTAGACCTGTGGTAGGCATGCCTGTTATTTTTGTTAAAATAGGATATCATTGTTATCATGGCTTATGTGATATGGGTGCTAGTGCTAGTGCAATACCTTATTCCTTATACAAAGAAGTTATGCATGATATTGCACCTGCTGAGATGGAAGACATTGATGTCACAATTAAACTTGCCAATAGAGATACTATTTCACCAATGGGAATTGTTAGAGATATCGAAGTCTTGTGTGCGAAAATTAAATATCCTACTGATTTTCTTGTTCTTGGTTCCCCACAAGATAGCTTTTGTCCCATTATATTTGGTAGACCCTTCTTAAATACTGTTAATGCTACCATAGATTGCAAAAGGGATGTTGTTACTATCGGTTTAGATGATATGACTCATGAATTTAATTTTTCTAAATTTAGTAGACAACACCGTGAAGAAGAATTACCTAGTAAGGATGAAATTATTGGTATTGCTTCTATTGTCGTACCTCCTAGTGATCCTTTAGAACAATATTTGCTAGACCATGAAAATGGCATGTTTATGAATGAAAGAAGGGAATTAGATGAAGTATTCTTTAAACAGGAACCTATTCTTAAAAACAATTTACCTGTGGAAATCCTAGGGGATCCTCCTCCACCCAAGGGTGATCCCGTGTTTGAGCTTAAATTGTTACCTGATACTCTTAAATATGCTTATCTTGATGAGGAAAAGATATATCCTATTATTATTAGTGCTAACCTTTCAGAACATGAAGAAGAGAGATTATTAAAAACTTTGAAGAAGCACCATGCTGCTATTGGGTATACTCTTGATGATCTTAAGGGCATTAGTCCCACTCTATGTCAACATAAAATTAATTTGGAAGAAGATGCTAAACCAGTTCGTGATGATCAACGCCGGCTGAATCCTAAAATGAAAGAAGTGGTAAGAAAGGAGATATTAAAGCTCCTTGAGGCAGGTATAATTTATCCCGTTGCTGATAGTCAATGGTTAAGCCCTGTCCATTGTGTCCCTAAGAAGGGAGGTATTACCGTTGTTCCTAATGATAAAGATGAATTGATTCCTCAAAGAATTATTACAGGTTATAGGATGGTAATTGATTTACGCAAATTAAATAAGGCTACTAAAAAGGATCATTACCCCTTACCTTTTATCAATCAAATTCTAGAAAGATTGTCCAAACATACACATTTTTGCTTTCTAGATGGTTATTCTAGTTTCTCTCAAATACCTGTGTCAGCCAAAGATCAATCAAAGACTACTTTTACATGCCCTTTTGGTACCTTTGCTTATAGACGTATGCCTTTTGGTTTATGCAATGCACCTGCTACCTTTCAAAGATGCATGATGGCTATATTCTCTGACTTTTGTGAAAAGATTTGTGAGGTTTTCATGGACGCGACTTTTCCATCTATGAATCTTCTTTTGATGATTGCTTGAGCAACCTTGATCGAGTTTTGCAGAGATGTGAAGAAACTAATCTTGTCTTGAATTGGGAAAAGTGCCACTTTATGGTTAATGAAGGTATTGTCTTGGGGCATAAAGTTTCTGAAAGAGGTATTGAAGTTGATAAAGCCAAGGTTGATGCTATTAAAAAGATGCCATGTCCCAAGGACATTAAAGGTATAAGAAGTTTCCTTGGTGATGCCGGTTTTTATAGGAGGTTCATTAAAGACTTCTCAAAAATTTCTCGGCCTCTGACTAATTTATTACAAAAAGACATACCATTTGTCTTTGATGATGATTGTGTAGAAGCATTTGAAATACTTAAGAAATCATTGATCTCTGCACCTATTGTTCAGCCACCTGATTGGAATTTACCCTTTGAAATTATGTGTGATGCCAGTGATTATGTTGTAGGTGTTGTTCTAGGACAAAGAGTTGATAAGAAACTAAATGTAATTCAATATGCTAGTAAAACTCTAGACAATGCTCAAAGAAACTATGCTACTACTAAAAAGGAATTCTTGGCAGTTGTATTTGCTTGTGATAAGTTCAGACCTTATATTGTTGATTCTAAAGTAACTATTCACACTGATCATGCTGCTATTAAATATCTTATGGAAAAGAAAGATGCTAAACCTAGACTAATTAGATGGGTTCTCTTGTTACAAGAATTTGACTTACATATTGTTGATAGAAAGGGAGCTGAGAACCCCGTTGTAGACAACTTGTCTAGGTTAGAAAATGTGCTTGATGACCCACTACCTATTGATGATAGCTTTCCTGATGAGCAATTAAATGTCATAAATGCTTCTCATACTACTCCACGGTATGCTGATTATGCTAATTACATTGTTGCTAAGTTTATACCACCTAGTTTCACATACCAGCAAAAGAAAAAGTTCTTCTATGATTTGAGGCATTACTTTTGGGATGACCCACATCTTTATAAAGAAGGAGTAGATGGTGTTATTAGATGTTGTGTACCTGAGCA
Source organism: Triticum urartu (assembly GCF_056163025.1). Taxonomy (NCBI): domain Eukaryota; kingdom Viridiplantae; phylum Streptophyta; class Magnoliopsida; order Poales; family Poaceae; genus Triticum; species Triticum urartu. The sequence continues at coordinate 187,403,617 of NC_141879.1, read as the reverse complement.
TGAACGGGAACAGATCCTACGCAAGTGTCACTCCGAAGTTTATGGAGGACACCATGCTGGAGATAGAACTGCACATAAGGTACTGCAATCTAGTTTTTATTGGCCTACTCTCTTCAAGGATGCCCGTAAGTTTGTCTTATCTTGTGATGAATGTCAAAGAATTGGTAATATTAGTAGACGTCAAGAAATGCCTGTGAATTATTCACTTGTTATTGAACCATTTGATGTTTGGGGCTTTGACTATATGGGACCTTTTCCTTCCTCCAATGGTTATACACATATTTTAGTTGTTGTTGATTACGTTACTAAGTGGGTAGAAGCTATTCCAACTAGTAGTGTTGATCATAACACTTCTATTAAGATGCTTAAAGAAGTTATTTTTCCAAGATTTGGAGTCCCTAGATATTTAGTGACTGATGGTGGTTCACATTTTATTCATGGTGCTTTCCGTAAAATGCTTGCTAAATATGATGTTAATCATAGAATTGCATCTCCTTATCACCCTCAGTCTAGTGGTCAAGTAGAATTGAGTAATAGAGAACTCAAATTAATTTTGCAAAAGACTGTTAATAGGTCTAGAAAGAATTGGTCCAAGAAACTTGATGATGCATTATGGGCCTATAGAACTACATATAAAAATACTATGGGTATGTCTCCGTATAAAATGGTCTATGGAAAAGCATGTCACTTACTTCTCGAACTAGAACACAAGGCTTATTGGGCTATTAAAGAACTTAATTATGATTTTAAACTTGCCGGTGAGAAGAGGTTATTTGATATTAGCTCACTTGATGAATGGAGAACCCAACCCTATGAAAATGCCAAGTTGTTTAAAGAAAAAGTTAAAAGATGGCATGACAAAAGGATACAAAAGCATGAGTTTAATGTAGGAGATTATGTATTGCTATACAACTCTTGTTTAAGATTTTTTGCAGGAAAACTTCTCTCTAAATGGGAAGGTCCTGACGTTATCGAGGAGGTCTACCGTTCTGGTGCCATAAAAATCAACAACTCCGAAGGCACAAATCCAAAGGTGGTGAACGGTCAAAGAATCAAACACTATATCTCAGGTAATCCCATAAATGTTGAAACCAATGTTATCGAAACCATAACCCCGGGGGAATACATAAGGGACACTTTCCGGAACGTTTCAAACTCCGAAAAGGAATAGGTATGTGGTACGGTAAGTAAACCAACTCCAAAACAGTTTTTAAGGCAATATTTCTCCGTTTTGGAATATTTAGAAAAATAGAAAAATAAGCATCAGTCTGGGAAGGACACGAGGGCTCCACGAGGGTGGAGGGCGCGCCCCCCTACCTCGTGGGCACCTCGTGTGCTCTCCAGACTCCGTTTTCGTACACGACACATATTTTGGTTGGTAAAAATTCATTATATAATCTTCCGGGGGTTTTGACTCCCGTATCACGCAAAAATCTCCTGTCTTTGTTTCGAGCTGTTTTTCTGACAGATCTAGATTATCATGACATCTCCAAGTGCCCCCAAGGACAAGTTCTTCGAGAAGGTCATCAACCCTTACCTCGCGGAGGTGCAGCGACACCCTCAAACCATTGAGATGCGTGATGGGTTGCTGCACATCCGTGATTCTGAGGGACCGAAGGGGACCGAAAGCGTGGAGACAAGGCTCGAAGCAATGGAGCAACAAGTTTTCAAGTGTCCGGGGATGGTGGAGCGTGGACTCAACTCCAACCACATGATGATCGCAGAGTTCACCAACAAACACAAGCTGGATGCCGACAACATCGGGGACACCATCTTCAAGCTTCACGAGAAAATCGAGCACCTTCAAGCTCAAATCTATGACCTGCAAAACCAAAACTATGAGTATGAATATAGATTCAAAAGGATGAGTTTGGCTGCAGATTTGAGGATCCTAGAGACTCGGTCATCCTTCTATGATGGTGAGCCTATGCCTTGGAAGAAGGACGACAAGCCTACGCCATCAACAAAATCACCACCGTCTCCACCAACAAAGAAGAATTGAGTATCTGGTATGGGCACTCCACTTGGCAACTGCCAAGCTTGGGGGAGTGCCCCGGTATCGTATCACCATCACTTTTATCTTTACCGTTTTTCTTAGTTCGATACTTTTGGTAATATCTTGATCTAGTAGAATAAAAGTTCTTAGTATGATCTAGTTGTGAGTTTTGCTTTATTATACTTCTATGTAATCGAGTCCGTGAGCTATATAATAAAGATTAGTGTTGAGTCAAGGGCTTGATTATTTTTCCATGATCATAAGGGAATAAAAGAAAAGAGAAAGAAATAAAAAGAAACAAAGAGATCATGTGAGTCTTATGGAGAGTAATGAGCTCACATAGAAAGAGTATGATGAATAAAAGTTATTGAGGGTTGACAAACACAGTTTTGATCATCGTTGCAATTAATAGGAAGTAATAAAGAAAGAGAGGTCTTCACATATAAATATACTATCTTGGACATCTTTTATGATTGTGAGCACTCATTAAAATATGACATGCTAAAGAGTTGACATTGGACAAGAAAGACAACGTAATGGGTTATGTTTTCTTACATCTGAGATAAATTATATTGTCTTGGATCTTCCAACATGATGAGCTTGCCTTTCCCCCTCATGCTAGCCAAATTCATTGCACCAAGTAGACATACTACTTGTGCTTCCAAATACCCTTAAACCAGTCTTACCATAAGAGTCCACCATATCTACCTATGGATTGAGTAAGATCCATCAAGTAAGTTGTTATCGGTGCAAGCAATAAAATTGCTCTCTGAATATGTATGATTGATTGGTGTGGAGGAAATAAGCTTTATACGATCGTGTGATATGGAAGTAATAAAAGCGACAGACTGCATAATAAAGGTCCATATCACAAGTGGCAATATAAAGTGACGTTCTTTCACATTAAGATTTTGTGCATCCAACCATAAAAGCACATGACAACCTCTGCTTCCCTCTGCGAAGGGCCTATCTTTTACTTTTATCTCCTACATTGCATAAGAGTCATGGTGATCTTCACCCTTCCTTTTTATGTTTTATCCTTTGGCAAGCACAGTATGTTGGAAAGATCCTGGTATATATGGCTAATTGGATGTGAGTTTTCATGAACTATTACTGTTGACATTACCCTTGAGGTAAAACATTGGCAGGAAAAACTATAAGCCCCTACCTTTCTCTGTGTCCGATTAAAACTCCATACCCATAAGTATTGCGTGAGTGTCAGCAATTGTGAAAGACTATATGATAGTTGAGTATGTGGACTTGCTGAAAAGCTCTTATACATTGACTCTTTCCTATGTTATGATAAATTGCAATTGCTTCAATGACTGAGATTATAGTTTGTTAGTTTTCAATGAAGTTTACGATTCATACTTGATATTGTGATTGAATTATTACTCTAGCATTAGAGATTATATGACAAGAATTATATAAGTTGTTGTTCTAAGAATGATCATGATGCCCTCATGTCCGTATTTTATTTTTATCGACACCTCTATCTCTAAACATGTGGACATATTTTTTGATTTTGGCTTTTCGCTTGAGGACAAGCGAGGTCTAATCTTGGGGGAGTTGATACGTCCATTTTGCATCATGCTTTTATATCGATATTTATTGCATTATGGGCTATTATTACACATTATGTCACAATACTTATGCCTATTCTCTCTTATTTTACAAGGTTTACATAAAGAGGGAGAATGTCGGCAGCTGGGATTCTGGGCTGGAAAAGGAGCAAATATTAGAGACCTATTCTGCACAACTCCAAAAGTCCTGAAACTTCACGGAAGATGTTTTCCAAATATATAAAAAATATTGAGAGCAAGAACTTCACCAGGGGGCCACACCCTGCCCATGAGGGTGGGGGCGCGCCCTACCCCCTGGGCGCGCCCCCCTACCTCGTGGGCCCCCTGGTGGCCCTCCGGTGGCCATCTTCTACTATATGGAGTCTTTTGATGGGAAAAAATCATAAGCCATCTTCTCGGACGGAACTCCACCGCCACTTGGCGGAACCAATCTAGGGCTCTGGCGGAGCTGTTCTGCCGGGGAAACTTCCCTCCCGGAGGGGGAAATCGTCGCCATCATCATCACCAACGCTCCTCTCATCGGGAGAGGGCAATCTCCATTAACATCTTCATCAGCACCATCTCATCTCAAAACCCTAGTTCATCTCTTGTATCCAATTCTTGTCTCCAAGTCCGGGATTGGTGCTAGTAGGTTGCTAGTAGTGTTAATTACTCCTTGTAGTTGATGCTAGTTGGTTTAATTGGTGAAAGATCATATGTTCAGATCCTATATGCATATTAATACCCCTTTGATTATGAACATGTTTATGCTTTGTGAGTAGTTACTTTTGTTCCTGAGGACATGGGAGAAGTCTTGCTATTAGTAGTCATGTGAATTTGGTATTCGTTCGATATTTTGATGAGATGTATGTTGTCTCTCCTCTAGTGGTGTTATGTGAACGTCGACTACATGACACTTCACCATTATTTGGGCCTAGAGGAAGGCATTGGGAAGTAATAAGTAGATGATGGGTTACTAGAGTGACAGAAGCTTAAACCCTAGTTTATGCGTTGCTTCGTAAGGGGCTGATTTGGATCCATATGTTTCATGCTGTGGTTAGGTTTACCTTAATACTTTTTTTGTAGTTGTGGATGCTTGCAATAGAGGTTAATCATAAGTGGGATGCTTGTCCAAGTAAGGACAATACCCAAGCATCGGTCCACCCACATACGAAATTATCAAACTACCGAACGCAAATCATATGAACGTGCGAAACCTAGCTTGACGATATTCCCATGTGTCCTTGGGAGCGCTTTACATCAGATAAGAGTTTGTCCAGGATTGTCCTTTGCTACAAAAAGGATTGGGCCACCTTGCTGCACTTTATTTACTTTTGTTACTTGTTGCTCGTTACAAATTACCTTATCACAAAACTATCTGTTACCACTTATTCCAGTACTTGCAGAGAATACCTTGCTGGAAACCGCTTATCATTTCCTTCTGCTCCTCGTTGGGTTCAACACTCTTACTTATCAGAAGGACTACGATAGATCCCCTATACTTGTGGGTCATCAGAGGTGGACGGCAGATGGAGGTCAAAGGGCTCTCCTCCCGATAAGCACGCGCAGTGGTCTGATCGCACGCCTCTCATACTCAAATAGCTACCCTACACGGCGCCTCCTAGCTAATAAAAAATGGGGACGCGCGGCGGCACATAAATGGTACTAGTAAGTAGGACACCCACGGTTTCAATAATACTTGTGTTTCCGATCGTAACGTGACATCACTTGTTCCAAAATGACTTTGTTGATTGTTAATGTGTGCGCCTTCGCAAATCGGAGTGCAAATAAACCACAGCATGTTTGTGCCATGTCATGGCACCAAGCCAAGTTTCATTATTTTCATGCGTGTTTTGGATTTACAGGAATTAAAAACTAAGTTTCTCAATGTTTCCAACCCAGCCACGACGCCCAAAATTTTGAATTTCATTCCCATTTCTTGCATGGAACCTAGAAATTTACCTGAGGACACACATGTGAGTTTTCAACCAACTTTGGTGCACTAGAACACGTGCTTGTATTTCAAATTTGAATTATGCACGCAAAGGTGACACGTTCCCTCCCAGAACCACGAGCCTTCTTGAGAGAAGCTCCAATTTGCAAGAAGCGTATACCAAAATTTGTTCCTATTCGGCCAATTTTATTTACCACGGCATGGTACTACCATGACATGACACCATGCCAAGTTTCATGATTTTAAAACCAAGTTTCTCAATGTTCTCGACCGAGCCACGATGCCCAGATGTTTGAATTTTATTCTCATTTTTTTGCATGGGACCTACTCCCTCCTTCCATCTGTATAGGGCCTAATGTGTTTTTCAAGACAGCCTTTGACTATTGACAAGATTAATAGAACATGAGATGTATACTATGAAAATTATATTATTGGAAGCTCCTTTGACATACAAATTTGAAGGTATGCTTTGTGTAAGTTGCATGTCATATATTATTACTCTAACGTTTGGTCAAAGTTAGCCTCGAAAAACGCATTAGGACCTATATAGATGGAAGGAGGGAGTAGAAATTCACCCGAGGACACAAATGTGATTTTTCAACCAACTTTGGTGCACGGGAGCATGTGCTTGTAGTTCAAATTTGAATTATGCACATTAAATGACCAAAAACTCAATTAATGTGTAAATAAGGCCAAACGAAGCTGGAATAATTCCAAAATTTAACAGGGCACTCATGTAGTTCTATGTTGCCTTTGTAAATAAACTCAAGGGGGACAACGTATATCGTTTCGCACTCAAAGGTGGCACATTCCCTCTCAGAACCACGAGCCTTCTTGAGAGAAGCTTCGGTTCGCAAGAAGCTTATACCAAAATTTGTTCCTATTCGGCCAAAAATTTTTTACCACAACATGGTAGTACCATGACATGACATCCATGCCAAGTTTCATGATTTTCAGACGTGTTTTCGATTTACAAGAATTTTAAAACCAAGTTTCTCAATGTTCTCGGCCGAGCCACGATGCCCAGATGTTTTAATTTTATTCTCATTTCTTGCATGGGACCTAGAAATTCACCCGAGGACACAAATGTGATTTTTCAACCAACTTTGGTGCACGAGAGCATGTGATTGTAGTTCAAATTTGACTTATGCACATTAAATGACCAGAAACTCAATTAATGTATAAAAAACGACAAATGAACCCGGAATAATTCCAAAATTTAACAAGGCACTAATGTAGTTCTATGTTGCCTTTGTTAAGAAACTCAAGGGGGGCAGCATATATCGTTTCACACTCAAAGGTGGCACGTTCCCTCTTAGAACCACGAGCTTCCAAATCGGCCCAAATTTTTACCACAACATGTTAGTGCCATGACATGACACCATGCCAAGTTTCATGATTTCCATGCGAGTTTTGGATTTACATGAATTTAACATCAAAGTTTCTCGATGTTCTCGGCCGAGTCATGACGCCCAGATGTTTGAATTTCATTCTCATTTCTTCCATGGGACCTAGAAATTCAACCAAGGACACACATGTGATTTTTCAACCCACTTTGGTGCACTAGAGCATGTGCATGCAATTCATATTTAGATTATGCACATTAAAAGTCCAGAAACTCAATTAATGTATAAAAAGGCCAAATGAACCCGAAATAATTCCAAAATTTAATAGGGCACTCATATAGTTATATGTTGCCTTTGTAAATAAAATCAGGGGGAGGCAGCGTATATCGTTTCGCACACAAAGGTGACACGTTCCCTCTCGGAACCACGAGGCTTGTTGAGAGAATCTCCGGTTTTGCAAGAGGCTTATACCGAAACTTGTCCCAATTCAGCCAAAAATTATACGTATGAAAACAGGGTTTAGATTATCCCAAACATCTCGCTACCTAGACCAATAATGTACTATGATTTGAATTCAACATAAAATGGATACAAATATTTGAATTGGAGAGCGTATGGTACATGTAGTTCATAGTGAAATATGATTACTGCTATATGTATGTTTTTTGTTATCAAGATAATATTTAAATTATTGTATAACTTGACAACAATCGTATTCGAATAAGGAAAATTGATTCAAATTTAGTCCATATGGTAGACAACAATATATATGTTCACATGGTGGAGTAAAATGTTCATATATGATGGAAGATCAAAATGTACGACCACATCAATTATAACCCACAAGGTCACCTAACGACATATTCGAATTCAACATAACGTGGATTCAAAAATTGAAATTCGAGATCATGGCATCTGTAATCATATAAAAAGGGACATTGCTCTTTCTTTGGTGGGAATTGATTTGTTTTTTGTTGTTGTTGAGGGAAGTGCGAATCGATTTGGTACTATGCAGGGTAATCTTGTTCTCCCGATTTTTTTACATTTTTCTTGTACTTTTTTCAATGGCATCTATAGCAATATAGTAAAAGAGGACATGACTCTCTTGTGTCTGGTATGAATATTTTTTTTACATGTTAAGTTTGTTCTGCCGAACAAGGAATCCACACCTTGTTATCCCGAACAAGTATCTTTTGTCTCACCTGCTTTGAAACTCCCGCTTCTTCAACCCGCGCCGCGCCTTGTTATCCCGAAATTTGGACGCGCGCGAGAACTCCCTCCTCATCCAAAATCGCTCCTGCAGCCCAGACACGCGAAATCCCCCTTCTACCCCTCAGCCGGAAATGAAGCTCCACGTCGCGGTGTCAAAACCGGTGGGGGTACGCTGGTAACTTACCATACATTTCGGACAAGCGCGTCCCTAAGCTTGGCTCCCCCTCCCCCTTCGCCCCCCCCCCTTCGTACACCGAGGCCGCCAAAACCCACGAAACCCCACGCTCCTCCATCGGCCTCCCGACCGCCGCCCAGTCGGAGACTCTTCCCCGACTACGTCGTCCACCGCAACAGCTCGTTGTCCCTCATCCACCACACCGGATGAGGATCCGTTGTCGATCTCGTCGTCCCACCGGATCAGCCGCCCCGTCCTCCTCCTCCAAGGAGCTGCCCCGACATTCACCTCGTCTATCATGCCACCTCAATGCCCACAGCGTCGTCTTGACCTGCCCCACCGGCACCGCAGCACCCTCACCAATTCCTCCGATGAAGCCGAGGCCAACTTGGCGCCACCAAGGAGGTTCTGCACTCACCGCTGCATTTTATCTTTTATTCGATCTCACGGGGCTGCCGGTGCTCGATACCGAGCAGACATGGTGTGTCTCCATCAACGGCGCCGTCGCCGTCCACATCATCCACGGCGTCTCTCCCCCATGTCGTTGCTTCCTCAGCGGCGACTTCCACAACGGCACTAGCTGCAGCTGCTCCGGCTCTCGCTCGTGATGCGGCTCTGTTCTTGCTGTCGGTCGCGCTGCTGCACTACTCCTGCTTTCGTTCGTGCTGCTGCTCTGCTCTTGCTCTCGCTTGCACTGCTGCTGCTGCACGACCTCCGACAGCTACAGGAGTTGCTGCTTTAGCACTCGCTCGCGGTGCTACTGCATGACTTGCTCTCTGCTAGTGTGTTCCCTGCTCGAGCGTCTGCTGATTTAGATCACTGCTTCTCTGCTACTAGTGCTCGAACGCCCTAAACATCTATTGCAATGCTCTGTTACTAGTTCAATCAGTTTCCACAGTAAAATTCAGTTTCGACTGTGAAGTTCATTTTCTTCAGTTAAGTTCAGAGTGAACAGTACTTACAGCATCTGTCGGAGCGGCCGTGGCGCGGCTGATGCGTTTTACATCTAGCACTTTTTGGTGATGTATTTTACATCACCTATTGCAGATGATATTAGGGTCCCACTTCAGATTAACGTTGTCTGTCTTGTCATGCTTCAGCCTCATCGCCGTACACCTTAGCGGAGCTGCTCCAACGACGGAACCGTCCATCACAGCGGAGTAGTGCCCTCGGCGCCATTTCCAGAGGCCTCGGATCTTCTTCCCCGCCTCCGACAGTCACACCAGCATTGATACGTCTCTGTCGTATCTATAATTTTTGATTGTTCCATGCCAATATTATTCAACTTTCATATACTTTTTGCCAACTTTTTATATTATTTCTGGGACTAATATATTGATCCAGTGCCCAGTGCCAGTTCCTGTCTGTTGCATGTTTTTGGTTTCGCAGAATATCCATATCAAACGGAGTCCAAACGGGATAAAAATGGATGGAGCTTATTTTTGGAAAATATGGAAAATTCGGAAGGAAAATCAACGCGAACCAGTGCTTGAGGTGGTCACGATGCAGGGGGGCATCCCCCCCTTAGGGCGCGCCCCCTACCCTAGTGAGCCCACCATAAGGCGGTTGACGCTATTCTTTTGCTGCAAGAAAGCTAATATTTGGAAAAAAAATCACAGCAAAGGTTTCAGGCCAATCGGAGTTACGGATCTCCATATATATACGAAACAGTGAAACAGAGCCAGAACAGAACGCAGAACCAGAGAGAAACAGAGAGATAGATCTAATCTCGGAGGGGCTCTCGCCCCTCCCACACCATGGGAGCCAAGGACCAGAGGGGAAACCCTTCTCCCATCTAGGGAGGAGGTCAAGGAAGAAGAAGAAGGAGGGGGCTCTCTCCCCCTTGCTTCCGGTGGCGCCGGAGTGCCACCGAGGGCCATCTTCACCAACAACTTCACCACCATCATCACCAACTCTTCCCCCCTCTATGCAGCGGTGTAACCTCTCTCTTACCCGCTGTAATCTCTACTTAAACATGGTGCTCAACGGTATATATTATTTCCCAATGATGTATGGCTATCCTATGATGTTTGAGTAGATCTGTTTTGTCCTAATGGCTATTTGATAATCGTGATTGGTTTGAGTTGTATGTTTTATTATTGGTGTTGTCCTATGGTGCTCTCCATGTTGCGCAAGCGTGAGGGATTCCCGCTGTAGGGTTTGCAATATGCTTATGATTTGCTTATGGTGGGTGGCGTGAGTGACAGAAGCACAGACCCGAGTAAGTAGGTTGTTTGCATATGGGATAAAGGGGACTTGATACTTTAATGCTATGGTTGGATTTTACCTTAACGAATCTTTAGTAGTTGCGGATGCTTTCTAGAGTTCCAATCATAAGTGCATATGATCCAAGTAGAGAAAGTATGTTAGCTTATGCCTCTCCCTCAAATAAAATTGCAATAATGATTACCGGTCTAGTTATCGATTGCCTAGGGACAAATAACTTTCTTGTTGACAAAATCTCTTTACTAAAACTAATTTAGTTGTGTCTTTATCTAAACAGCCCCTAGCTTTTATTTACGTGCTCTTTACTTTCTTGCAAGCTTACCCAAAAACACCTACAAAGTACTTCTAGTTTCATAATTGTTTCTGGTAAAGCGAACGTCAAGTGTGCGTAGAGTTGTATCGGTGGTCGATAGAACTTGAGGGAATATTTTTTCTACCTTTAGCTCCTCATTGGGTTCGACACTCTTACTTATCAAAAGAGGCTACAATTGATCCCCTATACTTCTGGGTTATCAAGACCTTTTTCCGGGGCCGTTGCCGGGGAGCAATAGCGTGGGGTGAATATTCTCGTGTGTGCTTGTTTGCTTTATCACTAAGTAATTTTATTTGCTATTCTTAGTTGTTTCCTATCTTTAGTTATGGTTAGGAAACGCAAAATACCAACAAAATTAGTTGTACCTACTGAACCAATGGTTGAAGAACCAATCAAAATCTATCACACTGCTGAAACTTATTACTTGGATCATCTTCGATCCCTATGTGCTCGTGCTGAAACCCCAACTAGCTTAGTTGAGGGAAAATCTTTAGATGAGCATGCTTGTTATGTGCTACACCGTATATCTCAAAAGGGAAACTTTTACAGCATCAAATTAATACTATGCAATGCTATGCTTGGAATTTATGCTATTATTATGATTTTACTTGTTGTTCTGAAAACCCTAAGAAACACCTTCCCTACCAATGTGAGTTTAGTGATAATGGAATCGTATCTTCGTATGCTAAAGGTGCTTATAGTTACTATGATGTTCAACAAATTGAAGAATTTGTTGCTTTTAAGGGTGCTTTTGAAATTGCTTCTTTGATTGAAAAGTATGATGCTACTCTTTACAAATCTGAAAACTTTGCCATACTTGAATATTGTTATGAGAATTATGCTTCTAATGCCTATGTTAAACAATATATTGAGGAGTACTCCGCTTCCCAAGAAGAAACTAATATTTTACAGGAGTCTATGGAAGAAGAAATTGATGAAACTGTGAGATCATTGGATGAAAAAGATGATGAGGAGAGCGAAGAACAAAAGGAGGAAGAGCAGATTAGCTACCCGTGCCCACCTTCTAATGAGAGTAGTTCTTCAACTCATACATTGTTTAAATTCCCTTCGTGCTTACCGAAGGATGATTGCTATGATGACTGTTATGATCCCGTTGATTCTTTTGAAATATCCCTTTTTGATGATGCTTGCTATGCTTGTGGCCAAGATGCCAATATGAATTATGCTTATGGAGATGAACTTGCTATAGTTCCTTATGTTAAACATGAAATTGTTGCTATTGCACCCATGCATGATAGTCCTATTATCTTTTTGAATTCTCCCGATTACACTATATCAAAGAAGTTTGCTTTTGTTAAGGATTATATTGATGGGTTGCCTTTTACTGTTGCACATGATGATTTTGATGAATATAATATGCATGTGCTTGCTGCTCCTACTTGCAATTATTATGAGAGAGGAACTATATCTCCACCTCTCTATGTTTCCAATATGATAAAATTGCAAGAAACTGTTTATACTATGCATTGGCCTTTACTTTGTGTGCATGAATTGTTCTTTTCTGACATGCCGATGCATAGGAAGAGAGTTAGACTTCGTCATTACATGATATATGTTACCTTGTGCTCACCACTAAATTACAAATCATTGTTGATTCAAATTAGCTTTGATATACCTTGGGATCCGGGTGGATTCACTACTTGAGCACTATATGCCTAGCTTAATGGCTTTAAAGAAAGCGCTACCAGGGAGACAACCCGGAAGTTTTAGAGAGTCATTTATTTCTGTTGAGTGCTTTCATATAGTTTAAAAACAACAAAAATAAAGAGGGTAACCCAAAGCTTTTTCAAAAAGAAAAGCGAAAGTGAGAGAGACAAGCATTGTTGAAGTGGGAGCTAGCCTTGAACTTTGTTCATGCTCACGGAAACTTTGTGAATCTTGATTACAGAAACTTTTCAATAAAAATAATTATCCCCTTGTACAATTCCATTGTATTATAAAAATAATGTGCCAAGGTTTGCCTTTAGGATGTTTACATTTGCTTGATGGTTTGTACGGTGCAGGACAGAAACTTTGGCTGTAGTGCGCGATTTTACATTTTTAGCTGGAACGTCAAATGGTTCTGATTCTTTCTGAACTGTCTTCCTATACAAATTTTTTATTTTTCATAATTTTTGCAGAATTTTTGAAGTATCATAAGTATGGTGAATTTTCAGATTTCTACAGACTATTCTGTTTTAGACAGATTCTGTTTTTGATGCATAGTTTGCTTGTTTTGATGAAACTATCAATTTGTATCAGTGCATTAGGCCATGGAAAAGTTATATTACAGTAGACACAATGAAAAAAATATGAATTGGTTTGCAACAGTACTTAGAGTAGTGATTTGCTTTATTATACTAAAGGATCTTACCGAGTTTTCTATTGAAGTTTTGTGTGGATGAAGTGTTCGATGATTGAGAAGGTTTCGATGTGAGAAGAAGGAAGAGAGGCAAGAGCTCAAGCTTGGGGATGCCCGAGGCACCCCAAGTAAATATTCAAGGAGACTCAAGCGTCTAAGCTTGGGGATGCTGGGAAGGCATCCCCTCTTTCTTCAACAAATATCGGTATGTTTTCAGATTCGTTTTCGTTCACGCGATATGTGCAATCTTGGAGCGTCTTTTGCTTTAGTTTTCTTTTTTCTTTTAATGCACCATGCTGGTATGAGATAGTCCTTGGTTGATTTATAGAATTCTCTTTGCACTTCACTTATATCTTTTGAGTATGGCTTTATAGAATGCTTCATGTGCTTCACTTATATCATTTGAAGTTTGGATTGCCTGTTTCTCTTCACTTAGACAACTGCCATTTGTAGAATGCTCTTTTGCTTCACTTATATTTGTTAGAGCACGGGCATATCTTTTGTATAAAGAATTAAACTCTCGTGCTTCACTTATATCTATTTATAGAGATGACAGGAACTGGTCATTCACATGGTTAGACATAAAATCCTACATAAACTTGTAGATCGCTGAATATGATATGTTTGATTCCTTGCAATAGTTTTGCGATATAAAGGTGGTGATATTAGAGTCATGCTAGTCGAGTAATTGTGAAATTGAGAAATACTTGTGTTGAGGTTTGCAAGTCCCGTAGCATGCACGTATGGTGAACCGTTATGTAACGAAGTCAGAGCATGAGGTGTTTATTGATTGCCTTCCTTATGAGTGGCGGTCGGGGACGAGTGATGGTCTTTTCCTACCAATCTATCCCCCTAGGAGCATGCGCATAGTACTTTGTTTCGATGACTAAGAGATTTTTGCAATAAGTATGTGAGTTCTTTATGACTAATGTTTATTCCATGGATTATACGCACTCTCACCCTTCCACCATTGCTAGCCTCTCTAGTACCGCGCAACTTTCGCCGGTACCCTAAACCCACCATATACCTTCCTCAAAACAGCCACCATACCTACCTATCATGGCATTTCCATAGCCATTCCGAGATATATTGCCATGCAACTTCCATCATCATCATATACATGACTTGAGCATTTATTGTCATATTGCTTTGCATGATCGTAAGATAGCTAGCATGATGTTTTCATGGCTTGTCCATTTTTTAGATGCCATTGCTATGCTAGATCATTCCACATCCCGGTACACCGCCAGAGGCATTCATATAGAGTCATATCTTTGTTCTAGATATCGAGTTGTAATATTGAGTTGTAAGTAAATAAAAGTGTGATGATCATCATTATTAGGACATTTCCCCAGTGAGGAAAGGCTTATGGAGACTATGATTCCCCCACAAATCGGGATGAGACTCTGGACGAAAAAATAAAAAATATAAAAAAAGAGAAAGGCCCAAAAAAGAGAAGGCCCAAAAAAACAAAAAAAATGAGAGAAAAAGAGAGAAGGGGCAATGTTACTATCCTTTTACCACACTTGTGCTTCAAAGTAACACCATGTTCTTCATATAGAGAGTCTCTTGAGTTATCACTTTCATATACTAGTGGGAATTTTCATTATAGAACTTGGCTTGTATATTCCAACGATGGGCTTCCTCAAATGCCCTAGGTCTTCATGAGCAAGCAAGTTGGATGCACACCCACTTAGTTTCAGTTTGAGCTTTCATATACTTATAGCTCTAGTGCATCCGTTGCATGGCAATCCCTACTCCTCACATTGATATCTATTAATGGGCATCTCCATAGCCCGTTGATACGCCTAGTTGATGTGAGACTTTCTCCTTTTTTGTCTTCTCCACATAACCCCCACCATCATATTCTATTCCACCTATAGTGCTATGTCCATGGCTCACGCTCATGTATTGTGTAAAAGTTGAAAAGGTTTGAGAAACGTCAAAGTATGAAACAACTTCTTGGCTTGTCATCGGGGTTGTGCATGATATGAATGCTTTGTGTGGTGAAGATGGAGCATAGCCAGACTGTATGATTTTGTAGGGATGAGCTTTCTTTGGCTATGTTATTTCAATAAGACATAATTGCTTGGTTGGTATGCTTGAAGTATTATTATTTTTATGTCAAAGGATAGATTATTGCTTTGAATCACTCGTGTCTTAATATTCATGCCATGATTAGACATATGATCAAGATTATGCTAGGTAGCATTCCACATCAAAAATTATCTTTTTTTATCATTTACCTACTCGAGGACGAGCAGGAATTAAGCTTGGGGATGCTGATACATCTCCGTCGTATCTATAATTTTTTATTGTTCCATGCCAATATTATTCAACTTTCATATACTTTTTGGCAACTTTTTTATATTATTTTTGGGACTAACATATTGATCCAGTGCCCAGTGCCAGTTCCTGTCTGTTGCATGTTTTTGGTTTCGCAGAATATCCATATCAAACGGAGTCCAAACGGGATAAAAACAGATGGAGCTTATTTTTGGAAAATATGGAAAATTCAGAAGGAAAATCAACGCGAACCAGTGCCTGAGGTGGTCACGAGGCAGGGGGCGCCCCCCCTTAGGGCGCGCCCCCTACCCTCGTGAGCCCATCGTAAGGCGGTTGACGCTCTTCTTTTGCCGCAAGAAAGCTAATATTCGGAAAAAAATCACGGCGAAGGTTTCAGGCCAATCGGAGTTACGGATCTCCATATATATACGAAACGGTGAAACAGAGCCCGAACAAAACGCAGAACCAGAGAGAAACAGAGAGATAGATCCAATCTCGTAGGGGCTCTCGCCCCTCCCACGCCATGGGAGCCAAGGACCAGAGGGGAAACCCTTCTCCCATCTAGGGAGGAGGTCAAGGAAGAAGAAGAAGGAGGGGGCTCTCTCCCCCTCGCTTCCGGTGGCGCCGGAGTGCCACCGGGGGCCATCATCATCACCAACAACTTCACCACCATCATCACCAACTCTTCCCCCCTCTATGCAGCGATGTAACCTCTCTCTTACCTGATGTAATCTCTACTTAAACATGGTGCTCAACGCTATATATTATTTCCCAATGATGTATGGCTATCCTATGATGTTTGAGTAGATCTGTTTTGTCCTAATGGCTATTTGATGATCGTGATTGGTTTGAGTTGTATGTTTTATTATTGGTGCTGTCCTATGGTGCTCTCCGTGTCGCGCAAGCGTGAGGGATTCCCGTTGTAGGGTTTGCAATATGCTTATGATTTGCTTATGGTGGGTGGCGTGAATGACAGAAGCACAGACCCGAGTAAGTAGGTTGTTTGCGTATGGGATAAAGGGGACTTGATACTTTAATGCTATGGTTGGGTTTTACCTTAACGAATCTTTAGTAGTTGCGGATGCTTGCTAGAGTTCCAATCATAAGTGCATATGATCCAAGTAGAAAAAGTATGTTAGGTTATGCCTCTCCCTCAAATAAAATTGCAATAATGATTACCGGTCTAGTTATCGATTGCCTAGGGACAAATAACTTTCTTGTTGACAAAAGATCTTTACTAAAACTAATTTAGTTGTGTCTTTATCTGAACAGCCCCTAGCTTTTATTTACGTGCTCTTTACTTTCTTGCAAGCTTACCCAAAACACCTACAAAGTACTTCTAGTTGCATACTTGTTTCCGGTAAAGCGAACGTCATGTGTGCGTAGAGTTGTATCGGTGGTCGATAGAACTTGAGGGAATATTTGTTCTACCTTTAGCTCCTCGTTGGGTTCGACACTCTTACTTATTGCAAGAGGCTACAATTGATCCCCTATACTTGTGGGTTATCAAGCATCATCACCATCTGTAATGCCCCGGGCACACCCGCCGGTGGTCGTTACTCCTGGCGGGATATAGACTGGCCCCATAGATCAATACTAGTCTTTTCTGCGCACTTTGTCCTCACTCGTTGTAACATCCCAAATTTTCAATTTGGAATGTTATACACTAGATCATCATGCATAACATATTTTCTTGCATCTTGGCCGATCCTAGAAATTTCACGCAACTCAAGGACCTCCGGGGAGAGTTGGAGATTTCGTTATTTTCATATTTGAGAGTTTCTCAAATTTTGAAAAGAGGATCGTTTGATTTATTTGTTTTATCTTCAATAAATTTTCCGGTGTCAAAATATGAGAGAGGGAATAATATGACTTTCCCAAAATTTAGGAAAATGGAGATTTAATAAATAGATCAATTTTTGTTTGCCGGAGTTTTATTTGCATTTTATTTGGATAGCGAAAAATGCGCGTTTTCGAAAATTGCATTTTAGGCCCGTAGAAAAGCTCATTTTGTTCGGCTCCTTTTTAGGAGTCGGGGAAAATTTACTTTAGATTTTTCGGAGTTCGTTTAGATCTCTTTTTGTTTTTTTTCTCTGCGCGCTGAACCGTTTAAAAAAAACTTACCAAGGCCGGCCAGGCCAAGGCCCAGCCGGGCCAAAGGCCACCGCCCCAGGGAGCCGCGCGCGCCTAGCGCTGGCGCAGGAGGCCGCCGCCTCGCCTCTTGCTTCTACCGAATCCTAGTAGGATTCTTAGCCTTTTTCCTTTATTCCGTTTTTCTTTTTCATCTAGGATTTCTATTCCTAGTCTAATTCCTTGCCCTCTACCCCAAGTAAACCCCTCCTCTCCCCAATATAAATACCCAAGCACCCCCCCCCCCTCTAAACACATCAAATTCCAAGCCTCTCTCAACCCCAAGCACTCCACCGCACCCCGCGCCCTACGCCGCCGCCGCACCTAGCCGCCGCCGCCCCACGCCCACGCCGCCGGAGCCCCTCGCCGGAGACCTCGCCGGAGGTAGCCCCGCGCTACATCTATTCTTTTCATCGGATCGTTTTCTTCTAATCGTTCCGATTCTTCTTTTCCGATTCATTTTCTTTCCGGTTATTCGCTAAACCGTTCCGGTGTTCTAGATCGGTTTTTCGTTTTTCTTCTCCGAAACCCTAGATCGGATTCGTTTTCTTCTCCGATTTAGTTGCCTTTGGACCGTTCGTCCTAAACGAATGTGACCACCGGATTCTTCTAGGTTAACGAACGCCCGTTCTTATAACCGTTCTTCTTTTTCTTCTCGTCGGATTTATTCCGCGATCGCGATTTCAGATCCGATCTTCTTTCTAGTCTTTCTTTTCGCTCGTTTATCGGAATCAGGTGATTCAAGCGCCTGGAGTTTCGTCTCGAAACCGCCGTTCCGTCTAATCAACTTAAACAAGTTTTTGCCCCAGTAAAATTTGACCTAGTTTCAACTTGCTAAAACCAAGTTGTTTTCTTTCGCCGTTTGTTTCTTTGTTCGGTTCTTTCTTTCTTCTCAACCGGAGTTCTTAAATTGAACTTTCTGGTTCGTTCTCTTGTTCGAGTTTTACCTATGCATTAGATGAGTACTTATTGTATGCTTGTTGTTTGTCTGCGATAGATTACCCGGATTGCGCCGCTTGTTACTTCGAAACCCTAGGACTCGCGGATCATCAGCAAGGCAAGTAACACTTTGATCATACCTTTTCTACAACCCATGTTTTATTGCATTAGATCAATCCTCACACATTGCATGATTAGGATCTAATTAAATTGTGGGATGGGAAGTAGATGAGGTAGTACCTATCACCTGTATTATTATTATGAAACCTTTGGGAGTTACTTCTACGTTTGCTTATTATGCCATGCTATGCTAGTAGACATGGATTGGGTGAGTGATATCCATGACAGATGTGAGATTGATAATTTTAATGGTTTATCTAAGGTGGCAACTTAAACACACATCTGGGTGGATTGAGGCACCTGATGTCTATCAGGACTTGCCTGTTTTTTTCGGACCGCCACCCAGGCTCAAAGGGATCATAAGATCTTTCATGCTAGAAACTTCCGTGTGCAGCCACAAGCCATTATGGGCTCTGGCATAGTTGACTAAGTTGTGCGAACTCTTACGGGGTGGACTAGCAGATGTAGGGGTTGTAGGTGGTACGGTCTACCCCACATGTATGGTGCTAGCGCTTCTGAAAGACTGTGTCTCGGTCATCCGTCTTCTCAAACACCATGTAGTGCGAGAAACCAAACGGAGGCGATCGAGTCTTGTGGGGAAAAGTGCGCAAACCTCTGCAGAGTGTACAAACTAATCATGATTAGCCGTGTCCCCGGTTATGGACAACTTGAGTATCTAGTACTTGAATATCATTGTGAATCTCAACATGTTACTTCTAATTAACATTGATGGGTTTTAATTACTTTTAATTGGGATTGAGAATGCTGTCAACCATTCTCAATGTTTCACAACCACCATGATAGTTAAATAAATTTATTCCTTTGCAGTAGGGAAAAATTGGCTTTACGCAAAAACTGTAACCATAGAGCTTTCCACCAGCCATATATGCATATAGTATAGCTGTTTCATTCCATTACTCTCTATGTATTACATTGCCAGCATATTCCATGTGCTGACCCGTTTCGGGCTGCAACGTTAATGTTGCAGACTTTTCAGACGACGATTGAGGTGCGTTTAGGTCGTGGCCCTATACTCAGTGATGCCGCTGGAGTTGATGGACCCATTATTCTTCCAAGTCTTCCGCTGTTATCGTTATTAGATGGCCTTAAGCCATTTTTATTGTAATAAGTTCTTTTTGAGCCATCGATATAATAAGTGTGTGATTGCAACTCTGCTATAAATCCTCGATGTACTGTGTGGTGTCAGCATTACTGATCCAGGGATGACACCGTAGCACAGTAGACGTGATCCATTCGGGTCAGGTCGCTACAGAGATGGTATCAGAGCACACGCTGACTGTAGGACACGACCACTAAGTTAAAGCCATAGATCACTATTCTCTCCCCATTTTCTAACTCCTCATCTTTTCTACACTATTAGGATGACGAACGTGAAGATTAAGTACGCTCAACCGGATGAAGGCACACCATTTGGATTTCACCTGAAGGAAGTCACCAAGTACCTGAACATTAGATTACCAAGCTTCACGGGAACCTTCAACGCCACTCTGCCTGAAGAGGAGCGCTGGAAGATTCAAGCTCACGTTCCGGGAAGGACATTCGCGCCAATCACGAATCCCATAGATAGTGTTTTCAATGCACCAACCTGGAGTCTGGGAAGGAGCATGGCAGCTCATATCACCATAGGACGCATTGGAGAAGTTTATCAAGAAGACCCTAAGGACACTATCTACCAGATTTGCGGACGCCGAGATGAACAATGGGAGTTAGTCAGCACCAAGAAGGATAGATCCATTGCAGCATTCATCCAGGAGTTAAACCAGCACATTCGACGCTACGAGAACCAGATGTGCAATGATATGATGGAGTTGAAGAATGCGAAGGCAAGGATAATCGAGCTAGAAGGAGAACTGAAGTCTACACGCAAGGACTACATGGACGAGATCGTAGCTCTAGCAAGGCACAATTGCGATCTTAAGCAGGAGATTGAAGAACTCAAGAGGAAGTTAGGATCCAAGGAGGAAGACAAGTACATCGCATGTCCGGACAACTACATCATCATTGACGATACCGATTCAGATCCAAGTGAACCCGACTTTGAAGACGAAGCTGGAGCAGATATCATGGAGTCTTCCATCGGTTCAAATTTCTAGATGACCACCAGATAGTAGTAGTATTCCCCCATGTAAACAATATAGTCGAGCACTTTTGTGATAGTTAGACCGTTTGTAAGCCCTTGTTTGATTGATTGAAGTGATTTTGTGTGCATTTGCCTCATGTGCATATGGGTAGTGTTTTCCCTTTAGACCCCTCTATTCTTAATTCTCGTCTTTTCTAAAACCCTCAAATGCCTCCGAGACGTGACAATGGATTTCCACCGGAGCTCACTCAGTTGATTCAGCAGCAGAATCAATTGATGCAGATGCTAGTCCAGAACCAGCAGAACAACAACAACAACCCACCACCACCACCACCTGTTGACCACTTAGCCCGTTTTCTTAGGCTGAATCCGCCGGTGTTTTCTAGTAGCACCGAGCCGATAGTAGCAGACGATTGGCTCCGCAAGATAGGAAGGGAGTTGACCACTGCAGGATGCACGGATGGGGAGAAAGTGAAGTTTGCCGCTCACCAGCTAGACGGACCCGCGGCAGCATGGTGGGAGAATTTCACAGCCACTTACCCAGTTGACACTGTCACATGGGATCAGTTTCAGCAAGCTTTCCGCACTGCCCATGTTTCAGCAGGAGCTATGGCCATAAAGAAGCGTGAGTTTCGCAACTTACGCCAAGGAGGAAAGACTGTTGGCCAGTATGTGGAGGAGTTTAACAAGTTAGCACGTTATGCCCTAGATGACGTTGCTACGGATGCAGCTAAGCAGGAGAAGTTTCTGGAAGGATTGAATGATGACCTAAGCATGAAGTTGATGGTAGCAAGTTTCAACAACTACCAGGAGTTGGTAGATCGTGCCATCATGATAGAAGGGAAGCAACAGCAGATGGAGAACCGTAAGAGGAAGTATGGATAGGGGAAGTATAACTCTGGAGCCCAGCAGAAGCCTCGTTTTACCCCTAAACCGGGATTTCAGTTTCAGCATACCCATGGAGGAGGAAGCTCGCACAACCATAATGGCCACAAGAATGGTAATGGGAATGGAGGAAGCAACGGCCAGAACCATACCACCCCATCGACCCCAACCAAGAGAGACCTGAGTCAAGTCACCTGTTTCAAGTGTTCGAAGACCAGACATTATGCCAATGAATGTCCTGAAGGCCAGAATGGAAATGGCAATGGAAGCTCTGGGAAGAAGCCGAACCCTTTCAATAGGGGACAGGTGAACCACGTTAATGTGGAGGAGGTTGAAGATCAGCCCGATGCAGTAATCGGTAAGTTTTTGGTTAAGTCATTTACTGCACTCGTTCTTTTTGACACTGGTGCATCGCATTCATACATATCAAGGGGATTTGTGGATAAGTATAACCTGCCAACCCAAGCCCTTAGGTCACCCATGTTATTAAGCTCACCAGGAGCGGAGTTTATGGCTAGACGATGGTGTGATCGGTTACCATTAAGGATTGGTAACTATGTGTTTCCCTCAGACCTAATAGTATTGGAATCTCAAGGATTGGATGTGATATTAGGCATGGATTGGTTATCAAAGTATGAAGGGAATATTGTGTGTGCTAGTAAGTCAATTTTGCTTACTACACCAGAAGGGAGAAGGATCAAGTATGTATCCCGGCATGTACCAAAAAGGACACAAGTGAATTGCCTAACAGGAGTCGTGCAGGAGGAAGTACCAGTGGTAAAGGATTTTCCTGATGTATTTCCTGAGGAATTGCCAGGCATGCCACCGGATAGAGACATTGAGTTTTTGATTGAGTTATTGCCAGGTACAGGCCCAATATCGAAGCGACCATATAGGATGCCAGCAAAGGATTTGGTGGAAATTAAGAATCAGATTAAGGAGTTATTGGATAAAGGTTACATTCGCCCAAGTTCTTCACCTTGGGGATCACCCGTACTTCTAGTGGAAAAGAAGGATGGATCATTAAGGATGGTTGTAGATTATCGGGGATTGAATGAAGTAACCATCAAGAACAAGTACCCACTGCCGATGATTAATGATCTGTTTGATCGGTTGGAAGGAGCTAAAGTGTTTTCCAAGATCGATTTGCGATCAGGGTACCACCAGTTGAAGATTCGAGAGCAGGACATACCTAAGACAGCTTTTACCACGAGATACGGATTGTATGAGTATACCTTATGTCATTCGGATTGACTAACGCGCCTGCCTATTTTATGAACCTGATGAACAAAGTGTTTATGGAGTTTTTGGATAAGTTCATCGTAGTGTTCATTGATGACATTCTGGTTTATTCAAAGGATGAAGAGGAGCATAAGGAACATTTGCGTTTGGTTTTGGAGAAACAAAGGGAACATCAGTTATACGTCAAATTCAGCAAATGTGAGTTTTGGTTGAAGGAAGTTGGATTCCTCGGACATGTTATATCTGGAGAAGGTATAGCAGTTGACCCCACAAAGGTTGAGACCGTAACCGAATGGGAAGCACCAACAACAGTTGGAGAGATCCGAAGTTTTCTTGGACTCGCAGGATACTACCGGAGATTCATTGAGAATTTTTCAAAGATTGCGAAGCCTATGACAGAGTTGTTGAAGAAGGATACTAAGTTCAAATGGACTGAGGAGTGTGAGGCTAGTTTTCAGGAGTTGAAGAAACGATTGGTTACCTCACCAGTGTTGATATTGCCAGATCGGACCAAGGATTATGAGGTGTATTGCGACGCTTCACGTCGAGGACTTGGAGCAGTGCTTATGCAGGAAGGAAGAGTTGTTTCGTATGCTTCACGACAACTGAAGCCTCATGAGTTGAATTATGCCATGCATGATTTGGAGTTAGCAGCCGTAGTGCATGCATTGAAGACGTGGAGACATTTCCTCATTGGAAATCATTGTGAGGTGTACACGGATCACAAGAGTTTGAAGTACATGTTCACGCAGAAGGAGTTGAACCTCAGACAAAGGAGATGGTTGGAGCTCATCAAGGATTATGACATGAGATTGCATTACCATCCTGGAAAAGCTAATGTAGTAGCTAACGCATCGAGTCGTAAGAGCCATGTCCACACCCTAGTGACAGGAGGAATACCCAAGGAGTTAGCAGAAAACCTTCGTGAGCTATGTTTGGAAATAGTTCCGAGAGGCTATGTAGCAGCATTGGAGATTCAGTCAACATTGATGGATAAGATCAGAGAAGCTCAGAAATCTGACAAAGAGATTGCTGCTATAAAGGAGAAACTTAGCAAAGGAAAAGCAAAGGGATTTCGTGAGGATGAGCACGATACCCTATGGTTTGAGGACCGTGTTTATGTGCCCAATGACCCGGAGATCAAGAAGTTGATTTTGCAGGAGGCACATGATTCACCGTATTCGATTTACCCAGGGAATACCAAGATGTATTTGGATTTGAAAGAAACATTCTGGTGGACCGGAATGAAGAAGGATATTGCAGCATATGTAGCAGTTTGTGACGTATGTCAGAAAGTAAAGGCGGAGGATCAGAAGCCAGCAGGATTATTACAACCATTGCCGATACCCGAATGGAAGTGGGATAAGATAGGCATGGATTTTATCACAGGACTACCCAGGACGAAAGCAGGGTATGACTCGATATGGGTAGTAGTTGATCGTTTGACGAAGGTAGCACATTTTATTCCAGTTAAGACCACTTACACCAGTGCTAAGTTGGCAAGGATATACATGACTAGAATCATTTGTTTGCATGGAGTTCCGAGGAGTATCGTATCAGATAGAGGAACTCAATTTACCTCAAAGTTTTGGAATCGGTTGCATGAAACTTTAGGAACCATACTAGAGTTCAGCACAGCTTTTCACCCGCAGACAGATGGACAGACCGAGAGAGTCAATCAGATTTTGGAAGATATGCTGAGAGCTTGTGCACTAGATTATGGATCTAGTTGGGACGATAACTTGCCGTATGCGGAGTTTTCTTATAACAATAGTTATCAAACCAGTTTGAAGATGGCACCTTTCGAAGCTTTATACGGAAGGAGGTGCAGGACACCGTTGTCATGGAACGAAGTTGGAGACCGACAATTCTTTGGACCAGATTTGATTAAGGAGTCTGAACGGAAAGTTAAGTTGATTCGCGATAGGCTCAAGGTAGCCCAGTCCAGGCAAAAGAGCTACACAGATTCTAAACGCAAGGAGATAGTTTACGAAACCGGAGACAGAGTTTATCTTCGAGTATCCCCACTTCGAGGAGTTAAGCGCTTTGGAGTTAAGGGAAAGTTAGCACCGTGTTTTGTTGGACCGTTTAAGATCTTGAAACATATGGGAGAAGTCGCGTATAAGTTGGAATTACCAGAGGGACTGTCAGGAGTTCATGATGTATTTCATGTTTCTCAGTTGAAGAAATGTCATGCCGAGATGGCGGAGGTACCGCTAAGAGATACCGTGCCGCTTGAAGCGATTCAGTTGAAGGACGACTTAACATATGAGGAGAAGCCAGTCAAGATTCTCGATTATGCCAGCAGAGTTACCCGCAGCAAGGTTATCAAGTTTTGCAAAGTTCAGTGGAACCACCATTCAGAGGATGAAGCCACCTGGGAGAGAGAAGAAGATTTGCTCAAGGATCACGCTCACCTATTTTCTAGCCAACCCGAATCTCGAGGGCGAGATTCATCTTAAGGGGGGTAGGTTTGTAACATCCCAAATTTTCAATTTGGAATGTTATACACTAGATCATCATGCATAACATATTTTCTTGCATCTTGGCCGATCCTAGAAATTTCACGCAACTCAAGGACCTCCGGAGAGAGTTGGAGATTTCGTTATTTTCATATTTGAGAGTTTCTCAAATTTTGAAAAGAGGATCGTTTGATTTATTTGTTTTATCTTCAATAAATTTTCCGGTGTCAAAATATGAGAGAGGGAATAATATGACTTTCCCAAAATTTAGGAAAATGAAGATTTAATAAATAGATCAATTTTTGTTTGCCGGAGTTTTATTTGCATTTTATTTGGATAGGGAAAAATGCGGGTTTTCGAAAATTGCATTTTAGGCCCGTAGAAAAGTTCATTTTGTTCGGATCATTTTTAGGAGTCGGGGAAAATTTACTTTAGATTTTTCGGAGTTCGTTTAGATCTCTTTTTGTTTTTTTTCTCTGCGCGCTGAACCGTTTAAAAAAAACTTACCAAGGCCGGCCAGGCCAAGGCCCAGCCGGGCCAAAGGCCACCGCCCCAGGGAGCCGCGCGCGCCTAGCGCTGGCGCAGGAGGCCGCCGCCTCGCCTCTTGCTTCTATCGAATCCTAGTAGGATTCTTAGCCTTTTTCCTTTATTCCGTTTTTCTTTTTCATCTAGGATTCCTATTCCTAGTCTAATTCCTTGCCCTCTACCGCAAGTAAACCCCTCCCCTCCCCAATATAAATACCCAAGCACCCCCCCCCCTCTAAACACATCAAATTCCAAGCCTCTCTCAACCCCAAGCACTCCACCGCACCCCGCGCCCTACGCCGCCGCCGCACCTAGCCGCCGCCCCACGCCCACGCCGCCGTAGCCCCTCGCCGGAGGTAGCCCCGCGCTACATCTATTCTTTTCATCGGATCGTTTTCTTCTAATCGTTCCGATTCTTCTTTTCCGATTCATTTTTTCCGGTTCTTCGCTAAACCGTTCCGGTGTTCTAGATCGGTTTTTCGTTTTTCTTCTCCGAAACCCTAGATCGGATTCGTTTTCTTCTCCGATTTAGTTGCCTTTGGACCGTTCGCCGGACCGTTCGTCCTAAACGAACGTGACCACCGGATTCTTCTAGGTTAACGAACGCCCGTTCGTATAACCGTTCTTCTTTTTCTTCTCGTCGGATTTATTCCGCGATCGCGATTTCAGATCCGATCTTCTTTCTAGTCTTTCTTTTCGCTCGTTTATCGTAATCAGGTGATTCAAGCGCCTGGAGTTTCGTCTCGAAACCGCCGTTCCGTCTAATCAACTTAAACAAGTTTTTGCCCCGGTAAAATTTGACCTAGTTTCAACTTGCTAAAACCAAGTTGTTTTCTTTCGTCGTTTGTTTCTTTGTTCGGTTCTTTCTTTCTTCTCAACCAGAGTTCTTAAATTGAACTTTCTGGTCCGTTCTCTTGTTCGAGTATTACCTGTGCATTAGATGAGTACTTATTGTATGCTTGTTGTTTGTCTGCGATAGATTACCCGGATTGCGCCGCTTGTTACTTCGAAACCCTAGGACTCGCGGATCACCAGCAAGGCAAGTAACACTTTGATCATACCTTTTCTAC
Organism: Triticum urartu; assembly: GCF_056163025.1. NCBI lineage: Eukaryota > Viridiplantae > Streptophyta > Magnoliopsida > Poales > Poaceae > Triticum > Triticum urartu. Next base: position 187,376,711 of record NC_141879.1, on the reverse strand, counting down.
AACCCATGTTTTATTGCATTAGATCAATCCTCACACATTGCATGATTAGGATCTAATTAAATTGTGGGATGGGAAGTAGATGAGGTAGTACCTATCACCTGTATTATTATTATGAAACCTTTGGGAGTTACTTCTACGTTTGCTTATTATGCCATGCTATGCTAGTAGACGTGGATTGGGTGAGTGATATCCATGACAGATGTGAGATTGATAATTTTAATGGTTTATCTAAGGTGGCAACTTAAACACACATCTGGGTGGATTGAGGCACCTGATGTCTATCAGGACTTGCCTGTTTTTTTCGGACCGCCACCCAGGCTCAAAGGGATCATAAGATCTTTCATGCTAGAAACTTCCGTGTGCAGCCACAAGCCATTATGGGCTCTGGCATAGTTGACTAAGTTGTGCGAACTCTTACGGGGTGGACTAGTAGATGTAGGGGTTGTAGGTGGTACGGTCTGCCCCACATGTAAGGTGCTAGCGCTTCTGAAAGACTGTGTCTCGGTCATCCGTCTTCTCAAACACCATGTAGTGCGAGAAACCAAACGGAGGCGATCGAGTCTTGTGGGGAAAAGTGCGTAAACCTCTGCAGAGTGTACAAACTAATCATGATTAGCCGTGTCCCCGGTTATGGACAACTTGAGTATCTAGTACTTGAATATCATTGTGAATCTCAACATGTTACTTCTAATTAACATTGATGGGTTTTAATTACTTTTAATTGGGATTGAGAATGCTGTCAACCATTCTCAATGTTTCACAACCACCATGATAGTTAAATAAATTTATTCCTTTGCAGTAGGGAAAAATTGGCTTTACGCAAAAACTGTAACCATAGAGCTTTCCACCAGCCATATATGCATATAGTATAGCTGTTTCATTCCATTACTCTCTATGTGTTACATTGCCAGCATATTCCATGTGCTGACCCGTTTCGGGCTGCAACGTTAATGTTGCAGACTTTTCAGACGACGATTGAGGTGCGTTTAGGTCGTGGCCCTATACTCAGTGATGCCACTGGAGTTGATGGACCCATTATTCTTCCAAGTCTTCCGCTGTTATCGTTATTAGATGGCCTTAAGCCATTTTTATTGTAATAAGTTCTTTTTGAGCCATCGATGTAATAAGTGTGTGATTGCAACTCTGCTATAAATCCTCGATGTACTGTGTGGTGTCAGCATTACTGATCCAGGGATGACATCGTAGCACAGTAGACGTGATCCATTCGGGTCAGGTCGCCACACTCGTGCGCACCTGGGAGCAACTTCCCGGTCGGTCACCCATCCTAAAACTACTCCAAGCTAAGCACGCTTAACTTTGGAGTTCTGTCCGTATGGGCTCCCGGAAAAGAAGGGATTCCTTATTGATATGAGTAGTCTATCATCCCTAATAAGCTAGGCTATCACATACACCCCCACTCAGAGGAACCGACGTCCTCGTCGGGCCATAGGAACGTTCCCTCTTGGCACATACGTCTGTGCATCCAGTCCGGTACATGTGCCATGCCGGGTGCCACGATGGGTCACAAACGTCATGAACAACATGACCGCGCACCTGTCCGCAACCATACGTGTAACCGCGAGGGTCGGCTCTGATACCAACTTGTAACGCCCCAGACACACCCGCCGGTGGTCGTTACTCCTAGCGGGATCTAGACTGGCCCCATAGATCAATACTAGTCTTTTCTGCGCACTTTGTCCTCACTTATGCGCACCCGGGAGCAACTTCCCGGTTGGTCACCCATCCTGAAACTACTCCAAGCTAAGCACGCTTAACTTTGGAGTTCTGTCCGTATGGGCTCCCAGAAAAGAAGGAATTCCTTATTGATATGAGTAGTCTATCATCCCTAATAAGGCAGGCTATCACATCATCCTCCACGTCCAACCCAATGATGCTGAGGTCCACAAGGCTATGCCAGAGAGGTTGTACACTCGTCGCATCACTTTGTTTCTCCATTCCTCTGTTCTTCCAATTCATGTGAGCCAAACAACCAGGTTGACTAAAATCCTATGTTTCCAAATGCTCTGTTTTGCACGTGCATTCCTATCCTATTCCTGTGTTTTTCCTGTCCTTGCGTTTATAGAATCCTCCAATTCTAAGGAGCCCTTACAGATTTACTTCATTTTCAGATAGGCGTCAAAGAAAACTTTGTGTGTTATGTCCTGCTCCTGTCGTGCCGTCATCCACCCCACCTGAGGTGCACCATTGACAGAAGCGTTCACTACAGCAGAGATCCCCCCTGCAAACTTCCTTTCGCCACCTCAGATCATCTTCCCCGTTGCCGACAGCCATGCCAACTGCATTACCATCATCAACTGAGCAGATGAACCTGAGGACTACACAGTTCCAGAAGAGAGGTCGCAGTTTTTCATGTTTGCTTACTTTATACATCGGTTATTATTACCTGCTACATTTTTATCTATCTTGAGTTTTGAATTGCCCATGGGTCTCATATCGAGCCAGCAATGAATAGTATCTGTCTACTATATGGTTCATCTGGGGTCTTCTATGTGGTTCATGTTGGGTGGGCAACAAACAATAGATGATCCATTCTCTATCTTTTTAAACTGAAGCTATAATCTACCTGCTATCATTAGTTTTGGATCCATCCACTCGTTTTCTACCATCAGTCTTGATTTTTGCATGCACCCCTTAGGCCTTACAAAATCTATCTATTTTTTATTATTATGCATGTCAGATATTGTACACAATCATACTGAACATGTAGAGAAAAAGAGAAGACAGTTGCGTGCGAATATAATGTCATGCAGACGCCGCTCCATGGTGGGCGAAGTGCCCCCCCCCCTCCTGCATTTCCAGATTGTATTCCATAGGAATATAACTGTTCAGATGGAGATTCATAAGGAGCCGACCATGCCTGTTTACCACCTGAGGTGTTTGCTCTAACCTGGCATGCTAATGTTGGTCATATCATGCATATGGCGCCTTGCATTGCTTACATTATACATCTTATATGTCATCAGCTTAGTTTAGATTTGCTTTGTGTGAGTTTGGTTTCTATATCATACTCCCACCATTCCTAAATATTTGTCTTTTTAGAGATTTCAACAAGTGACTACATACGGAACAAAATGAGTGAATCTACACTCTAAAATATGTCCATATACATCCGTATGTGGTAGTCCATTTGAAATCTCTAAAAATACAAATATTTTGGAATGGAGGGAGTATATGGGAATTATGCAATGCCATCTTCCTTAGCCAGGCATCATATACGTGAATCATGCAATGCCATCCTATTTAGCCAGTCATCGTATATGTGAATTGTATCGTGCCATATTTTTTTCCATAATGTATTCCATTTGTCAACAATGTTTATACATTCATCTACTCTTCCTGTGCATCAGCCATTTAAGTCGGTCATGGGAAATTCTAGAGTGAAAACAAGGTCTTCTGAGCAGTCAGTGCTACCTGTCGATGCAGATTTCTTGCTGGTTACAAATAGCTCCTCAGAGGAGGATTCAGAGAGAGATGACCCGTCGTATCCCCCCCCCCGAGGTGCATGCTCTAACTTGGTTGGGTTATATTGCTCATATCATGCATATGGTGTCTTGCATTGCCATGCCATCTGCTTAGATTAGACATGCTTTGTGTGAATGCCTCCTGTTTGCTTTCTATATCAGATATGTGAATTATGAAATGCCATGTTTTTCAGCCAGTTATCATATATGTGAATTATGCACCGCCATGGAGCCAGACATCATATATGTGAATTATCTCATGCCATCTTTTTTTCATTACATATTCCATTTGTTGACAATCCATGTATATTGAACTACTCTTCATGTGTATCAGCCATTTGAGCCGGTTATGGAAAAATCTGGAGTGAAAACAAGGTCTTCAGAGCAGGCAATGGTACCTGTTGAAGCATATATCTCGATGGTTATAGGGAGCTCCTCAAAGGAGGATTCAGAGACAGATGACCAGCCCTGTATCCCACCTGAGGTGTATGCTCTAAGTTGCAATGTTTATATTTCTCATATGATGCATATGGTGTCTTGCATTGCTTAGTTTAGACATCATATGCACAATATTGAATTCTATCTGCTTAGTTTAGAGATCATACATGCGAGTCCCAGCTGCTTAGTATATGAATCAATTATATCATGCCATCCTGTATACTTAGACAACATGTATGTGAACTATTTCATCCCAACCTATTTTAGAAAGACATCATATAGTTTTGTCATGTCATCCTGTTTAGGTACTCATCATATGTTGAATTATGCCATTATATCCTATTAAGTTATCCATCATATATCTGAAACTATGTCATGCTATCCTGTTTAGTTAGGCATCATATATGTGAAATTGTGTCATGCTGTCCTGTTTGGTTAGACAACATATATGTAAATTACCACATCTGTCTATCATACAATGTCTGTACGTTCAATTTCTTTTCTTGTTTATCAGCCATTTGAATTGGAGGGGGTGATGGCAGTATCCAAGGGAGCAAAAACCCGTTCTTCACAAAAGACAGTGCTACCCGTCGATGCAGATAGAACCATGGTTGTACTGGCCCACAAACTAGCCCCACCACACATAATCGAGACTCTTCCAGATTGCACACTTACACCGTTGGGCAGAGAACCAGCTACAACCCATCTAACCGCAACCCCAGCGGATAGTAACTCACTTATAGTTGACAAAGCACCATGTCCACCACAGAGTACCCCCACACGAGCAGTTTGTAAAGCTACTGCAGTGCCCAAAGCATGAAGACCACCACAACTAACCCAAACTCCATGTTTAAAGCAGAAAAGCATCTGTTCTCAAGTCAGATTCCGTAGGTATGGTCCATACTCCTTTGTTGTTGCATCACTGTATTTACTCATACCAACTACTTTTGAATTTGAAGGATCCAATTGAAACTCCAATGGCGTAGTAGGTATGTTTTAAACATATTTATTTAACTAGATTGATGTTCTAACTTCTTGCTCTATGTTTATTTCAGTTTAAGTTGTATAAACAGTTATGTTCTCATGTGATGCACATTACAAGTGCTGCCAATGCTGTGTAGTTTCTCACACTTATATTCTGTCTATGCTGTTGTGTCTTAAAAATATATGAGTTGAACTGTGTCTCTATCTTGATTAGGGAACATAAACTAGAATGATATGGACAATACAGTGACCATAGTACATAGATATATGTTTGTTTCATGTTGTTATCCTGTCCACCTTACTACTGAACCAGTTTACCAAAATGAGTTTCGTATACTACAAGCTAAACCTGTGATGTGTCTGCTTGTTTCTCCTGTAGTATGCAAACATAATATTGGAGAAGAGCACCCCACTATGCAATGGTAGAGAAAGTAATGCAGATAAGGTTCAAGATAGTGAGACAACCCTGTTGGTCTCCAAGAAAGGTGATAAAAACAATCTTGTAGAAAGTGAGAAAACCCCACAGTCCTGCGTTGATGTAGTGTTCGAGTTACTGGCCAGTACCGCTGGCACAAGCTCTTCGAACTCGCTGCCTGAATCACTTCGGATTCTTCAGTCTCAGCTACAAGCTGAAAGGCATCAGTCAGCTATGTTGTGGCAAGAAGCCGAAGGACTGAGGAAGTCCCTGCAGAATTCAGATGCGTACTTTCTTGTGCAACAACAAGAGCTGGAGGATTTAAGCGCCAAACAAGAGAAAGTTAATAAGCTTGCTAAGCATCTTGCCAGCATTATGGTACCCAGGATATTGTTTCTCGAACTCTTCTGAAGTGGTTTCAGTTCTGGACTTGTTTTGCTGCGGCGTTTATATGCTGCTTTGTTCCCTATATTTGCACTGGTGGCGAACTTTGATGCCAAGTGGATGTAATATGTGTAATAGCCGTGATAGCCTAGCATAAGTTGCTTGCTTATTTATTTCCTTGTAGTCTTGTTTATTTGTTTGCTTGTAGTCAGTGCAGTTCTTTTTCCGCGGTTTTCTAGTGGCTGCAATAACCTATTTTTTAAAACTAGGCCACAATAACCATGGGCTAATATTTACTGTAGTGACACTGGGCCTCCTACGGGCCGTAGAAACAGTGGGCCTTCTACGGGCCATAGAAACAGTAGGCCTTCTACGGGCCGTAGAAACAATGGGCCTTCTACAGGCCGTATCATCAATGGGCCTTATACAGGCCGTATGATCGATTGGCCAAACATGGGCCAATAACAGGCCACATTATGGCCGTAAACGGGCTAGAGTTGGAATCGTCCGTTCATGGGCCGGCCATAACGGGCCATCCTTAATAGGCCATATTTTATAACGCTATGAAAACGGCCCAACGTATTAATGGACCACAAATGGGTCGACTGTAACCACGGGCTGAATTTGGCCCACAAGCAGAAAATGACAGTAGCGGGCCATAAGTAAACAAATGCTGGAAATGAGCCCAAGAATAAATGGGCTCTGAGAAGGCCGAAAGATAACATGGGCTGGAAACGGCCCAACGGAATAACGGACCGTTAATGGGTATAAAGTGATACACTGTTCATTACGGGCCAGTTTCACCACGGGCCGTTAATGGGTGTAAAGTGATACACTGTTCATTACGGGCCAGTTTCACCACGGGCCAGTTTCACCACGGGCCGTTAATAGGCCAAGAGTTACATAGGGCCTCATATGGGCCGAAAGACGTCATGGGCCATACATGGGCCAGAAGTGAAAACGGGCTGGAATCATATTGGATGGCCCAGATGACGCTACTGGGCCTAATTCGGATAGGGCGTAACGGGCCTTGGGTTAGCGGGCTGTAAATGGGTTATATGCGAACATGCCGTTAACAGGCTTTCCATGGGCTGGCTCGCCACCTTTTGACCAAGTCAAATGGGCCGGCCTTTTCACAGGAATGGGCCTCTGTTGGGCCGTGCCATGTCTCAACGTATCATAGGCGCCTTCTGTCCAATGAGTGGATGACATCTGTCCCAACGATGAGCCGACACGTGTTTCCTCCAGCCAATGATGGTTTTACACGTGGAAAATCCCCATTGGTCGGGGCTGTTAACAGGTTATCGGATCCAAAACCCGACCCGATAGCTTAGCGGCGTTCGGTTACGGTGGATGCCATGTGTCGGTCACCCTTGATGAAAGCACTTCTGTGATGCGCGATTTATCATCATGGAAGTGCACACTTCCATGATGATAATTTTGGTAATGTCATGGAACACTTCTACGACAGCACAGGTATGACTATCTTGATTCTGTCATAAAATTGTCATGGATGTACATGCATGACAAAAAACGCGACCTACTATGACAAACACGTATCATCACGGAAGTGTATTTTTTTGTAGTGGCTCCACCCACGAAGGGTCCACGAAGAAGCAACCTTGTCTATCCCACCATGGCCATCGCCCACGAAGGACTTACCTCACTAGGGTAGATCTTCACGAAGTAGGCAATCTCCTTGCCCGTACAAACTCCTTGGTTCAACTCCACAATCTTGACGGAGGCTCTCAAGTGACACCTAACCAATCTATGAGACACCACTCTCCAAGAGGTAACAAATGGTGTGTTGATGATGAACTCCTTGCTCTTGTGCTTCAAATGATAGTCTCCCCAACACTCAGCTCTCTCTCATAGGATAGGATTTGGTGGAAAGATGGTTTGAGTGGAAAGCAACTTGGGGAAGGCTAGAGATCAAGATTTATGTGGTTGGAATGAAGTATCTTGACCTCAACACAAGTGTAGGTGGTTCTCTCTCAGAAAATGTATGTTGGAAGTGTAGGCATGTTCTGATGGCTCTCTCCCATCTCGATCAGACCGAGATCCCTATCGGTGGGACCGAAAAGACTAGGGTTTGTGGCAGTGGCTATGTCAAGTGAACTCGGTGGCGCCGGATAGATCAAATCGGTGGGGCCGAGTTTGACTTTTGGTTTGGGAAATATTTGGATATGAGAAAGTGGTTGAGGGTTGTGGAGCATATCACTAAGCACTTTGAGCAAGAACCTCATTAAGGAACACCTCACCCCCTCTTAATAGTATTGGCTTTTCCTATGGACTCAATGTGATCTTGGATCACTAAAAATAAAATGTAGAGTCTCGTGCTTTGAGATTGAGCCAATCCCTTTTTCCTTAGCATTTTGAGGGGTCCACTTTCTAATCCATGCCATGCCAATCATTGAGCTTTTCCTGAAATATTTATCTTCAAGTAGCATTAGCTCAATGAGCTATATGTTGTTAGGAATTACCAAAACAACCCAGGGATAGTTGCACTTTCACGTATCAACTCCCCGAAGCTTAAACCTTTGCTTGTACTCAAGCAATTCAGTTGATAAACTGAGAGTGATAAAGAAAAAAATTTACAAACTCTGTTTGCTCTTGTTGTGGTAAATATGTAAAGCCAGCATTCAAGTTTTCAACAAAGATTATGAACTAACCATATTCACAATAACATTTAGGTCTCATGTTTACTCATATCAATGGCATAATCAACTAGCGAGCAATAATAATAAATCTCGGATGACAACACTTTCTCAAAACAGTCATAAGATGATATAACAAGATGGCATCTCGCTAGCCCTTTCTGAGACCGCAAAACATAAATGCAGATCACCTTTAAAGATCAAGGACTGACTAGACATTGTAATTCATGGTAAAAGAGGTCCAGTCAAGTCATACTCAAAGTAAACTAACGATAATACATGCAAATGACAGCGGTGCTCTCCAACTGGTGCTTTTTAATAAGAGGATGATGACTCAACCTAAAAGTAAATGGATAGGCCCTTCGCAGAGGGAAGCAGGGATTTGTAGAGGTGCCAGAGCTCGATTTGGAAATAGAGATGAATAATATTTTGAGCGGTATACTTTCATTGTCAAGACAACAACCGATAGATCTCGATATCTTCCATGCTACACACATTATAGGAGGTTCCCAAGTAGAATGGTAAAGTTTATACTCCCCCACCACCAACAAGCATCAATCCAAGGCTTGCCCGAAACAACGGATGCCTCCAACTAACAACAATCCTGGGGGAGTTTTGTTTGCAATTATTTTGATTTGATTTGAGCATGGGACTGGGCATCCCGGTGACCAGCCATTTTCTCGTGAGTGAGGAGCGGAGTCCACTCCTCTTGAGAATAACCCGCCTAGCATGGAGGATACAGACAACCCTAGTTGATACATGAACTATTCGAGCATACAAAACCGAATGTTTATTTGAAGGTTTAGAGTTTAGCACATACAAATTTACTTGGAACAGAAGGTAGATACCGTATATAGGAAGGTATGGTGGACTCATATGAAATAACTTTGGGGTTTATGGAGTTGGATGCACAAGCAGTATTCCCGCTTAGTACAAGTGAAGGCTAGAAAGAGACTGGGAAGCGACCAGCTAGAGAGCGACAACAGTCATGAACATGCATTAAACTTAATCAACACCGAATGCAAGCATGAGTAGGATATAATTCACCATGAACAAAAATATCATAGAGGCTATGTTGATTTTGTTTCAACTACATGCGTGAACATGTGCCAAGTCAAGCCACTCGAATCGTTCAAAGGAGGATACCACCCTATCATACCACATCACAACCATTTTAATAGCATGTTGGCACGCAAGGTAAACCATTATAAACTCCTAGCAAATTAAGCATGGCATAAGCAACTATAATCTCTAATTGTCATTGCAAACATGTTTCATTCATAATAGGCTGAATCAGGAACGATGGACTAATCATATTTACAAAAACAAGAGAGGTCGAGTTCATACCAGCTTTCCTCATCTCAATCAGTTCATCATATATCGCCATTATTGCCTTTCACTTCCACGACCGAATAGTGTGGATAATAATAATAGTGCACGTGCATTGGACTAAGCTAGAATCTGCAAGCATTCAATTCAAGGGAGAAGACAAGGTAATATGGGCTCTTTGTTAGGTCAATAATAATACATATAAGAGCCACTCAACATTTTCATCGTGGTCTTCTCCTCTCGACCCCCAAAGAAAAGAGAGGAACAAAACTATTTACACGGGAAAGCTCCCAACAAGCAGAAGAAGAACAAGAAATCTTTTTGGGTTTTCTTTTTAATTACTACTACTACATGCATGAAAAGTAAACTAGCTAAAAGCTACAACTATTTTTTTGGTTTTATTAAGGTTTCTCAAACGCACAAGAAGAAAGCTTAAAAAGAAAATAAATTAGCATGGATGATACAATGAAAAAGTATGAGCACCGACAATTGGCATGAGTGTGTGAACATGAATGTAATGTCGGTGAGAGATACGTACTCCCCCAAGCTTAGGCCTTTGGCCTAAGTTGGTCTATGCCCATGGATGGCCTGGTGGATATCCGAAGTTGAAGCTGGGGTCGTACTGAGATGCATCAGCTACTGCCTCAAGAGCTGCAGCTTGGAGGCGAGCTTCCTTCGTCCTCCTCTCATACTCGTTTGCTTCCTCCCTGGTTATAACATATCTCCTTTTTGCCTGAAAGTCAAAGAAAGTAGGAGCAGGGAGAGCGACGTGATAGGTGCATCGTCGTTCCTCTCAACAAACTGATGACGAACCATAGCATTATAATCTAAATAAGCAGGACGCAACTCAATATCATCTCCACGTATGGGTATCTTGAGAAAATCAGCTAAACAGGTTGCATAAATTCCACCGAAGAAATCTCCATCAATACTATTATTATGCAACCTACGTGCAAAAATGGCACCGAAGTTATATTGTCTGTCTCCTAATACAACACTCTTGAGAACACTTAGGTTGGGAACACACATGCGACATGCTTCATCCTTACCATTAATGCATCTACCTATAAAGAGAGCAAAATAATGTATGGCAGGAAAATGAATGCTCCCTATGGTATCTTGTGTTATTTCTCTAGATTCCCCCACAGTGATACTAGCAAGAAGATCTTTATATTTAGATTTGCGAGGTTCACTAACATTACCCCACTGTGGGAGTTTACAAGCAATATTAAAATCTTCTAAGTCCATGGTATAAGATTTATCATAAAGATCAAACAGGACGGTTTGAGAATCGCGTGATGATGTAAATTTAAATTTTCTCACAAAGGAATCAGTGAGGTAGTAGTACTGAGGGCACTTATCTTCCACGAAGCCCTCAAGTTCAGCGTTACGCACATACGCTTCAAATTCCTCCTTAATTCCTGCCTGAACCATGAAATTTTCTGACGGCCACTCACAAGGCCGCACTTGAGCTTCTCTTGGTAGTTCATGGTCCGGCTCGCGTATCGCGGGTCTGGGTCCTCGCTTCCTTGAGGAACCACCTTGGTACATTTCCCTAAACATATTTCTTCCTTTGAAAAATTTCTGAAATTTTTAGTAACTTAAAATAAAAGTGAACCAAACTCAACAAGATTGATAGCAACTACTCCTACAAGTGTCTAGAGGCTATATCATGCATTAAAACTACTTTTGACCACATAAATCTGACATGCAAGCTCAAGAACAGGGTCACCTAAGAAGTAGAAATTTGCAATAAATAAAGCACTAGAACAAAAACTAATTGGACCATTGGAGGAGTTACATACCCAGGAACAATCCCCCAAAGCAGTTTTGTGAATGGAGCTTTGAGCAAGGAGATCGAAAATGGCAGCAAGATGAGCAAGAACTCGGGTTTGAGCTGGTGGATGATTTTTTCTGGAGCAAGACGAAGTGTGTGGGTGCAAGAATAAGTGGAGGGGACCCACGTGGGGTCCACAAGGCAGGGGGCGCGCCCAGGGGGTGGGCGCGCCCTCCACCCTCGTGGGCACATGGTGGGTCCCCCTGGTGTGTTCTCAGTGCCAATAGCTGTAATATTCTGGAAAAAATCATATTAAATTTTTAGGACATTTGGAGAACTTTTATTTTCGGGGTATTTTTTATTGCAAGGATAATTCAGAAAAACAGATAGAAAATACTATTTTTACTTTATTTAATTTAAATAACAGAAAGTAAAAGGAGGGTACAGAAAGTTGTGCTTTTTAACTTCATCCATCTCATGCTCATCAAAAGGAATCCACTAACAAGGTTGATCAAGTCTTGTTAACAAACTCATTCTGAATCACATGAAACTGGAGAAATTTCGAATAACACTAGGTTACCTCAACGGGGATATGCACATCCCCAACAATAAGAATATCATATTTCTTCTTGACAGTAGGAAGAGGAAATTCAAAACCTCCAATAGTGATTGTTGAAATTTTTCCAATAGAATTGATACTGTGGACTTGAGGTTGTTTCCTCGAAAAGTGTACCGTATGCTCATTACCATTAACATGAAAAGTGACATTGCCTTTGTTGCAATCAATATCGCTCGCCTGCAGTATTCAAGAAGGGTCTTCCAAGGATAATCGACATACTATCATCCTCGGGAATATCAAGAATAACAAAGTTCGTTAAAATAGTAATGTTTGCAACCACAACACGCACATCCTCACAAATACCGACAAGTATAGCAGTTGATTTATCGGCAATTTGCAAATATATTTCAGTAGGTGTCAACTTATTCAAATCAAGTCTACGATATAAAGAGAGAGGCATAACACTAACACCGGCTCCAAGATCACATAAAGCGGTTTTAACATAGTTTCTTTTAATAGAGCATGGTATAGTTGGTACTCCGGGATCTCCTAGTTTCTTTGGTATTCCACCCTTAAAAGTGTAATTAGCAAGCATGGTGGAAATTTCAGCTTCCGGTATCTTTCTTTTATTTGTAAAAATATCTTTCATGTATTTAGCATAAGGGTTCATTTTAAGCATGTCAGTCAAACGCATACGCAAAAAGATAGGTCTAATCATTTCAGCAAAGTGCTCAAAATCCTCCTCATCCTTTTTCTTGGATGGTTTAGGAGGAAAAGGCATGGGTTTTTGAACCCATGGTTCTCTTTCCTTACTGTGCTTCCTAACAACAAAGTCTCTCTTATCATAACGTTGATTCTTTGATTGTGGGTTATCAAGATCAACAGCAGGTTCAATCTCTACATCATTATCATTGCTAGGTTGAGCATCAACATGAACATCATCATTAACATTATCACTAGGTTCATGTTCATTACTAGATTGTGTTTCAGCATCAGAAATAGAAATATCATTGGGATTCTTAGGTGTGTCAACAACAGGTTCACTAGAAGTATGCAAAGTCCTATCATTTTTCTTTTTCTTCCTTTTAGAAGGACTAGGTGCATCAACATTAGTTCTCTGAGAATCTTGCTCAATTCTCTTAGGGTGGCCCTCAGGATATAAAGGTTCTTGAGTCATTCTACCCCCTCTAGTCATAACTCTAACAGCATTATCATTTTTCTTATTATTTAGTACATTGAGCAAATCATTCTGAGCCTTAAGTACTTGTTCTACTTGAGTGGTAACAATAGAAGCATGTTTACTAATAAGTTTAAGTTAACCTTTAACTCTAGACATATAATCACTCAAGTGTTCAAGCATATGAGCATTGTGTTTCAATTGTCTACCAACATAAGCATTGATGTTTTCTTGTTTAACAATAAAATTATCAAACTCATCTAAGCATTGGCTAGCAGACATATAATGAGGAATATCACCCTCATCAAATCTATAGAGATAATTTACCTTTACTACCTGTGTCGGGTTATCAAGACCATGTATTTCTTCAATAGGTGGTAAATTCTTAACATCGTCAGCTTTAATACCTTTTTCTTTCATAGATTTCTTTGCCTCTTGCATATCTTCAGGACTGAGAAATAGAATACCCCTTTTCTTCGGAGTTGGCTTAGGAGTTGGTTTAGGAAGTGTCCAATCATTTTCATTACTCAACATATTATTCAATAGCAATTTAGCTTGATCAACAATTCTTTCCTTGAAAACACAACCAGCACAACTATCCAGGTAATCTTTGGAAGCATCGGTTAGTCCATTATAAAAGATATCAAGTATTTAATTTTTCTTGAGAGGATGATCAAGCAAAGCAATAAGTAATTGGAGAAGCCTCCCCCAAGCTTGTGGGAGACTCTTCTTCAATTTGCACAAAATTATATATTTCCCTTAAGGCAGCTTGTTTCTTATGAGCGGGGAAATATTTAGCAGAGAAGTAATAAATCATATCCTGGGGACTACGCACACAACCAGGATCAAGAGAATTAAACCATGTTTTAGCATCACCCTTTAATGAGAACAGAAACAACTTAAGGATAAAGTAATAGCGAGTTTTCTCATCATGAGTAAACGGGGTGGCTATGTCATTTAATTTAGTAAGATGTACCACAACAGTTTTAGATTCATAGCCATAAAAAGGATCAGATTCAACCAAAGTAATTAACTCGGGATCGACAGAGAAATCATAATCCTTATCAGTAATAAAGATAGGTGAAGTAGCAAAAGCAGGTTCATATTTCATTCTAGCATTCAAAGATTTTTCTTCAAGCTTAGCTAATAATTTCTTAAGATCAGATCTATCATTGCAAGCAAGAAAGTCTCTAGCAGTTTCTTCATCCATAACATAATCCTCAGGCACAACAGGAAATTCATATCTAGGGGAGAATCTTCATCATCACTTTCATCAATATTATCAGTTTCAATAATTTCATCCTCTCTAGCCCTAGCCAGTTGTTCATCAAGAAATTCACCTAGTGGCACGGTATTATCAAGCATAGAAGTAGTTTCATCATAAGTATCATGCAAAGAAGAAGTGGCATCATCAATAACATGCGACATATCAGAATGAATAGCAGGTGTAGGTGTCGCAAGTTTACTCAAAACAGAAGGTGAATCAAGTGCAGAGCTAGATGGCAGTTCCTTACCTCCCCTCGTAGTTGAGGGAAAAATCTTGGTTCTTTGATTTTTCAAGTTCTTCATAGTGACTAGCAGATATAAATCCCAAGTGACTCAAAGAATAGAGCTATGCTCCCCGGCAACGGCGCCAGAAAATGGTCTTGATAACCCACAAGTATAGGGGATTGCAACAGTTTTCGAGGGTAGAGTATTCAACCCAAATTTATTGATTCGACATAAGGGGAGCCGAAGAATATTCTCAAGTATTAGCAGCTGGGTTGTCAATTCAACCACACATGGAAACTTAATATCTGCAGCAAAGTGCTTAGTAGCAAAGTAATATGATAGTAGTGGTAATGGTAGCAAAAGTATTATTTTTTGTTTTATAGTGATTGTAATAGGAGCAGTGGAAACGTAAATAAGCGAAGAACAATATATGAAAAGCTCGTAGGCTATGGATCAGTGATGGATAATTATGTCGGATGCGATCAATCATGCAATAGTTATAACATAGGGTGACACAGAACTAGCTCCAGTTCATCAATGTAATGTAGGCATGTATTCCGAATATAGTCATACGTGCCTATGGAAAACAACTTGCATGACATATTTTGTCCTACCCTCTCGTGGCAGCGGGGTCCTATTGGAAACTAACGGATATTAAGGCCTCCTTTTAATAGAGTACCGGCCCAAAGCATTAACACATAGTGAATACATGAACTCCTCAAACTACGGTCATCACCGGGAGTGGACCCGATTATTGTCACTTCGAGGTTGCCGAATCATAACACATAGTAGGTGACTATAGACTTGCAAGATAGGATCAAGAACTCAAATATATTCATGAAAACATAATAGGGTCAGGTCTGAAATCATGGCACTCGGGCCCTAGTGACAAGCATTAAGCATAGCAAAGTTATAGCAACATCAATCTCAGAACATAGTGGATACTAGGGATCAAACCCTAACAAAACTAACTCGATTACATGATAAATCTCATCCAACCTATCACCATCCAGCAAGCCTACGATGGAATTATTCACGCACGGCGGTGAGCATCATGAAATTGGTGATGGAGGAAGGTTGATGATGACGATGGCGACGGATTCCTCTCTCTGGAGCCCCGAACGGACTCCAGATCAGCCCTCCTGAGAGAGATTAGGGCTTGGCGGCGGCTTCGTATCGTAAAACGCGATGAATCCTTCTCTTTGATTTTTTTCTCCCCGAACACGAATATATAGAGTTGGAGTTGAGGTCGAAGGAGCACCAGGGGGCCCATGAGGTAGGGGGCGCGCCCAGTGGGTAGGCGCGCCCCCCACCCTCGTGGACAGGGTGTGGGCCCCCTGTCCTTGATTCTTTCGCCAGTATTTTTTATATATTCCAAAAATAATCTCCGTTGATTTTCAGGTCATTCCAAGAACTTTTATTTGTGCACAAAAATAACACCATGACAATTCTGCTGAGACCAGCGTCAGTCCGGATTTGTTCCATTCAAATCATGCAAGTTAGAGTCCAAAACAAGGGCAAAAGTGTTCGGGAAAGTAGATACGTTGGAGACATATCAGTAAGCCGCCAGGGCCCTTGTGTTTTTCTTTATGTGCAGGATCAAAATAATTTACATCTGCATAAGTCAAAGATTATCATAGAGAGAGTGGTCCTTTAAACCGGTGGATCAGCAATGTTACGGAAAACAGAAAACATGCACGATGGCATGGCCGATTCAAGTTTTAACTACTCTGTTACATGGCTCCATGAGCCAACATAAGGTCAAGTGTTTTATCACAACTTAAAGTCTTTCAACCGCCTGGCGGTTCACTCTTCTTGATCTTGCTGATGGGAGGCCTCCGGTTCATCCCTTGCCGGTTCTTCCTCCTCCTCCACCGTCTGGAAGTTTGGTTTGGACCAGTCAAAGCCACGCAAGGCAAAGAATTCAGCCTCGTCAACAATCAGATTGGACGGGTCAATATCAGGGGCGAAAGTGTGCTTACGAATCGGCGGAATTAAGTCCATCACTTTATATGCAGGCGTCTGCATCTTCTGATTATCTTCATCATAAGCCGGCTGATATTTGGAAAGATTGGTTTCTTCAGCGATGACTGTTGCATGAGGACGAATCTCTTTGACACAGGCGGCAAAGTCTTGCTCATCGAAGGAGGTTCCATCTTCCTTTAAGCTAGGATACCCACTAGCTACATCTATCAGGTCCAATTCGGGTACACATGCTTTGGCACGGCTCAAGGCTGTTACAGCTCCGGCTCTAGCACAAGACCGTTTGATTTCTTGAAGTCTGGTGGGCAAGATGGACAATTTCTTCAAAACATCATTTAACAGGTTTGGTCCTTGATTCGATGGGGCGACAGTAGCGAGAGTCTGCTGAGCTCCAGTATATAATTGCTCCATGAGAGTATAAACCGCCTTGAGCTTCACCAGTGTGTCTTGGCTAAGGTTGCTGCTCTTGGGACCTAAGTAAGTTACAGGTTGGTTAAATGGCGGTTTACATTATGACGACAAATACTCACTTTGGTTGAGTAACAAGGCGACTCACCAAAAATAGAAGAAACCATCTGAGACACACGATGTTTTAAACTGGAGAGCTCAGTGGCCACCTCCTGACGAGCGGCTTCTGCCTTCTCAGCGCACTGTATCAAGGCAGACTTTTCTTCAGCCCAAGCCTTTTTATCCTCAGTAAAATTGGTCTTCAATTTTTCTGACTCAGACACACTAAACTGGAATTTTAACTCAGCTTTCCGGGTCTCATTTTCTTGAGCCGCCAGCCGGGTCTTGGCATCGTTCAGTTGAGACTCTAGTTCAGCAATAGCAGCCTGCATACAGCACAAATTTGTCAAACATATTTCATGGCGGATTACAACAATATAAGTCCCAAGTCCTTTGCAAGCAACAACACTTGGCACTTGGGGGCTAATGTCTATCAATGCAATTTTTCAACGGAAACAGTTTTATAACTAAAAGTCCCAAGCGCTTTGCAAGCAACAACACTTGGCACTTGGGGGCTAATGCATATTGCTTGTCTCTTCCTAAGGATGAGCCGGGCGTGCTATCAACAGTCTCAGCCGACTCATGGGGGCTATGCAGTTAAATTCTGCTCTTTTACACCGTGATCAATAGGACCGGCTCATTCATACTGATTAAACCGGCCCTTGGGGACTACAAATGCAAAATTATGCTATTATTAGCATCCGGTTTAGTTTTAAATCGAACATGGAGGGAGTCTAGGACAGAAGCTTGTAAGTTTTTAAAGTCTACAGATTATTCAATCTTATCATAATCAAAAGACTTGGGGGCTGGCAGGATATATAACTTATGTAAGCCGGATGACGTACCTCATACTTCTGGTGCATCTGTTTAACCATTTCAATTTCTAAGTCACAGCTGGAGTGTACTTAATTGAGATAACCAGATAATACTTCACTATTACTCAATTGAGCATAGTGGGAGACATCAAACCTCACTTTCCGTCTCTCCATAACCTCTTGTTTGGCAGAATGTCTAGCTAATACAGTTGGATTCCTCGGTTCAGTAAAGCCAGTGCTAGTGATCTGAATGTCATCATGATGAGTCTCTGGCGGGTTAAGTGACCTTGACGGTTCAGTAGTTGATGGGTCAATGTTGGTTTCATCAACAGACAACTCAGGCATCTCAGTTTGAGTATTGGAAGCAGGATCTTCTGGTGCAGAGGCTCGTTGATCCGGTTCAACAACTTTAGGATCTTCGGCCATTTTTGTCATCTTCGCCTTCTTGTTGGGTTTTGCTTGGCTGCTGAAAAGAATTTGGACAAGTCAGCATAATGGTGAAGATATAAAGGTATAGTAGAAAGATAATTAATTCTGACCCAGGGGCAGTCTTGAAAGCCGGCAGCTGAGTCTGGGATGAATCACCAGAGGAAGAACGGGAAATCTCCTGCAAAATTGAATCAAAGGAATTGAATAGTTAACGAAAGAAACCCGCCAGTAAATAAAAAAGTTAAGGCCAAAAAGAACCTCATTTTGGTGTTTCCGAGGAGTGTTTGGTAAACCTGAGGATAAATCTTCACCTCTACTAGTCCGGGTCTGGCGGCGGCTCTCGTGTTGCTATCGTTTCAAAAGAAAGTGAGGATCTAAATAAGCCAAGGGGTGTGAAAACCTTACTTTCCAGGTTACTCACCGAGGTTTCTGCCTTGGTAAAGGTTCTGAGTCAGAGGAAATAATAGTTACCTCTTCTTCAACTGCTTGGCTGGCTCCCGTGTCATCCTAGCAATAGTCAGTGTCAATAAGGTGGTTGAAAAAAAAGCCAAGAGAGTCAAGGGCTACCTCCGAATCAGAGGTATCGTCCAGCTTAAGCAGATCAGAGGCGCTTGATTTCTTCCTAGGTCTCTTGCTGGTCTTTTTGGTGGCTTTCGCGGTAGCCCTAGCCTTTTTGGTAGCCTCGTGGTCGTATTTTGCCTTCCATAAGTCAGATTTAGCGTGTGGAAGAGTAACATATTTGAGTTCACGTAATGTTTGGGTGATGAAGTAAAGTAAGGGAAATCAAGAGACTTAAGTCTGGCGGCGGATTAAGCTTGTAGAAAGGATTCATACCCACTTTGTTGCAGTCTTTGAATTTGCTATTTACAAGTGTTGTTGCCATTTCAATAATGCCTTATTCAGTCAGACGCACAGAGCTATGGCATAATGGATCATCTGTTCCTCCGGTATAAGTACACATCAAGCCAGATCAGCGGCTTAAGGGTATGATCCGCCATGCGACCCAGCAGCGGATTAAATTGACTCCGGTTAAACCGTTTCCTAGCCAGGCTTGGACTTTTCTGATTGTAGGGACGAGTTTCTTGCGTTCAGCGGCGGTAAGTTTCTCAGGGAGTTGATAACTTGAGTCAAGACGTTCCACATGATAACCCGGCAATGGATTTTCATCAGACGGCGAGATATCTTTGCAGTAGAACCATGTTTGATTCCAGTCTTTGGGGTGACTCGGTAGAGCTCCTTGAGGGAAGATGTCATGTCTTCTGCGTTGAATTGAAATTCCACCAAGTTCCAATCTGGGCCCGTTTGTGAACTCATTTTGCCGGTTCAGATAGAAGTATTCCGTGAAAAGCTCAACACTAGGCTCTTCTTGAAGGTATAGTTCACAGAAAACTTGAAAGTTATAGATGTTTGACACGGAGTTGGGTCCAATGTCTTGCGGATGGAGTTTGAAGAAGTGCAGAACATCCCTAAAGAACTTAGAGCCGGGCGGCGAGAAGCCCTGGTTCATATGATCAGTGAATACAATGACTTCACCGTCCTTTGGTTGAGGTCTCTCTTTGCCCGGGTCAGGAGCACAGTAATGCATGATGCTTTTCTGTGGCAAATATCCAACCGTGACAAAATCTTTTAAAGCACCCTCAGTGACGATGGGGGGGCCCAGTTACATGTAGTAACTGTCCTTGGCGGCATGGTGAAAGGACAACCTAAAGAAAGGGAATAATTTGCAGGCTCAAATTAGTTGGTGATATCACAAGTTAACAATTGCAATGTATGATCAGAATGGCAGTTTAAGCGAGGGCTAATGATATATGAAATAACGATAAGCCGGCAAAGTAAACCGCCATGACTAAAGATATTCAAGATCTACCAAGAGCGAAATTTGCTAAGTATGGGGACGAACAAGTTCTACAGGTTAAAGCTATAAATTCGGATCTACAACTGTTCAGAAAAAGTTAATAAATTCTAAATCTACAGAGGCGGCAGAAGAAAAGTGGAGGTGCCCCAGAAGAGATATATCACAACGAGGATATGTTCTAATATCAAAAGCGGGTGCTAAGACTGCTACCGCACAGGACCTACATTATTTTTGGATCAAAGCTATGCGATCTAGCAAGAAGAAGGAGGAGCAGTGATGAACACCGACGAAAACCGAAACCCTAAAGAACAGATCCATGAAAAGGAAAAGGGGAGACTTATTGATGCTAGTTGACAGCGGAGGAGTGTCGCGGTGTTTCTGGACCGTTCAGGGCGATGCAGCGGCCGGAGTTGATGAAGGGGACAGAGGTCGACGGTGGTGGAGCTCGTGAGGGCTGGTGCCTCGCGAGGAAGAAGAAGACGAGAAGGAGAAGAGAGGAGAATGAGAAAGGGGTGGTTTGACCCTATTTATAAGGAAAAGAGTAACAGGCAGGCGCGAAAAATGAGGAGGCCAAATGATGATTATCCAGCTAATTGAACACCTCAATTCTTGGAAGGTCATTAAGGATAAAAGATCCATTTAAGATGACATCGTGGCAGGTCTCCAAAATTTCCGAAGATGACATCATGGAGGGTTACAATGCTTCACAACAGAGGAAGAAGGATTTTTTCTAAGTGTTGAAGATTGACCTGAATAAGTTCAAATCAACCTGGGGCCTAATGTTGGGGATATGACTATCAGGTATGACCCGCCCAGGAGGGGTCGGTCCAACCACAATGACAGTTCATCCTAGAAGGCCAAGAGAGTATACCCGACGGCGGTTCATAGATAGGCCGGTAAGAGGCCCAAGTCCAGAGACGTCTTAAGGCCCGTATGTAAACCGCCATGTATGAGTAGACTTGTAATATAAGGCATGTAAGATACGTCACCGAGCCGGACACGTTGTATGAGCCGGCCGGGACTCTGTAGGCCGTAGGGCGTCAACACATGTATATAAGGGGACGACCCGGCAGCAGCTTAGGGCAAGAAACATCAAATCGAGAGCCAGGCAAAGCGTATTTGCTCCCGGGTAATCGAAACCCTAGCAATACCACCTCAACTGGAGTATGCCTTTACCTTCACCGCAAGGGGCCAAACCAGTATAAACTCTCTGTGTCCCTTGTCCCATTTAACCCCTTTAAGCTAACCTCGTCGCAATGGCTCCACAACTAAGTCCTTCCATGAGGACATCTGCCGTGACACTTCCACGACACTACGGGTTCAAGAACTATCTAGACATGACCGAGACACTTCTCCGGTCAATAACCAACAGCGGAACCTGGATGTTCATATTGGTTCCTACATATTCTACGAAGATCTTTGCCGGTCAAACCGTAATGACAACATGTGTTATTCCTTTTGTCATCGGTATGTTACTTGCCCGAGATTCGATCGTCGGTATCTTCATACCTAGTGCAATATCGTTATCAGCAAGTCTCTTTACTCGTTCCGTAATGCATCATCCCGCAACTAACTCATTAGTCACATTGCTTGAAAGGCTTATTATGATGTGCATTACCGAGAGGGCCCAGAGATACCTCTCCGATACTCAAAGTGACAAATCGTAATCTCAATCTATGCCAACCCAACAACCACCTTCAGAGATATCTGTAGAGCATCTTTATAATCACCCAGTTATGTTGTGATGTTTGATAGCACACAAGGTATTCCTCCGGTATCCAGGAGTTGCATAATCTTATAGTCAAAGGAATATGTATATGGCATGAGGAAAGCTATAGCAATAAAACTGAAGGATCAACATGCTAAGCTAACGGATGGGTCTTTTCCATCACATCATTCTCCTAATGATGTGATTCCGTTCATCAAATGACAACACATGTCTATGGTTAGGAAACTTAACCATCTTTGATTAACGAGCTAGTCTAGTAGAGGCTTACTAGGGACACGGTGTTTTGTCTATGTATCCACACATGTATCAAGTTCCCGGTTAATACAATTCTAGCATGAATAATAAACATTTATCATGATATAAGGAAATATAAAATAATAACTTTATTATTTCCTCTAGGGCATATTTCCTTCATACTTTTCTCGTCGAGCCACTTTGTCTGTCGACCTGGATCATAGCAAACTTGATGGCCCAGTTACAATTTTCGGCCCAGATGATGAGAGGAAGCCTATGTCACTCTCGAGAGTAGCGGCCCAGAGACGTTGGCCCGGTCATGAGTGGCAAACGAAAACGGCCTTGGGGATGCAACAAGTGACCAGCAGATCTGGTGCGTTGTAGGCTTGATCCAACTGCCAGCGAACCAAAGCGTTGTGGTGGCTCGTAGCTCGGCCCGTTATACTGTTTCTTAATGGCTTTCAATGATGTGGGTGTTTGCCAGGTAGTGTCTTCATTGGGTGGCAGCCGCGGTAGCAATGTTGGGCATATAACCCCACGGTATGACCCGCCTAGTTGGGCCAGGTTATTCAATGGTGACTGATGAGTAAGACTCAAGATGGGCTGTGGCGTTCAAGACCTCAAGGCTTGCAGGGCGACTCATAGAATGGGCCAACTCGGGGCCCAGTACTTGAAGGTGGCGGGGTCGAGGGCTCCAGTTTGACAGCTCCTCCCCACGAGTTGTGGCGGAGTGATAGCCCCCTCATGGCCCTATAGGGGTTTGTCCTCGTACGAGTCAGTTGCGTGTCGGCCTTTGGCCGCTACTGTGGTAGGGTGACACTGGATCTGGCCATTTCGGTCAGCCCCAGCTCACTGGCACGTGCTAATGGCAAGGTTTGTGAATTTGGGGTGGAGATGGCGCCGTTACCAAGCAGCAGATGTGCACGCTATCGAGTTGGTGGCGCTTGGGTCACTAACTGCGTGGTGTGGAGGGGCGGGTTGCTTCGGGGGAGCACCTACCTGGATTTCTCAACACCAACTATGAGGCACTTGCAAATGTCACTTTCCTCGCTGGGTTTTCGTCCTGGAGATCCTTTTCTTCATCTACCCCAAGGTCATGTCTTTTAGGCGAAAGCCTAAGACACATGTCTTGGTCGAGCAGCGGCGGCTTCTCCTAGTCGCTGCCTCCTTTAGGGTGTGGCCTTGAAGGTCATCAATCTCGTTCATGCTTTCCTGGAGCAACATGGTTTGGTAGACGACTTTCTGACATGTCCACATGTCTTTGGACTTTGTTCATTGCTTTGGAGTCGAAGTTGTTGTGGCTGGGTCCAGGCGGCGGAGATGAAGAGCGATGGATGTCTAGTTGCGAGGATCCTTTCTAGTGTAACCCTGGCATACATTCCCTTTGTCCCTCGCATTCAGAATCAGAGTTGTCTTGCTGATGAGGCGTGTTGTCAGTTGTTTGGCATAGGCCGACGTGGACTTCGGGCGGTTGCTCTGGTGTCGACCTCGTAGATTGTTTGATGCAGCGGAGTTGGAGTCGGTTGTTCAGGAGAAGCGATGACAATGACTATTGCAGGCAACCACAACGGTGGTCATCCTCTCGGTAGTGTGTGGTGTGCATATGGGTAGCGAGAATGGCCGATGGTGCCTAGTATTTTGGGGCATGATTTATCTTTGGTCTATTTTTTTGCTAATTAACCAAACAATTATTTTCTTCTCCGAATGAAAACCCATGCTCGTCTGTTCAGACTTAACGGTGGCGGCACTTTGCGCCGTTCCCCTACTGGGGGCATCGTCGTGGAGCTCAGGTGCATTCAATCGTGGCGTACCGTCGTCTTCGTGCTCTCCCATGGTCATGCTCGGTAGCAAGGTCATGGAGTGCACTTGTGTGTTTCTTCTAGTGCGATTTCTGTTGTTTGATTTTCTTTGATCTACTACTAGTAAATGTGCACGTGCAACGCACGTTAATATTTAGGCAATATATTATTTACACGCGGATATTAGGTATGATATTATTTTTGTGTTAATTTCTATGATTATGTGATTAGTCAATGTGTACGTGCAACACAAATTAATTTAGAAGTATATTAAGTGTATGCGGATATTAAGTAGGATATTATTTATGTGTTATTATGTGATTAGCATTATATTTGGTATGAAATTAACTGCACACTAAACATGCTGAGCGCTCGACATTGAAACAGTCTAGATCGTTGAATTGACATTATTTGATGACCGAGATTAATTAAATCTGCCCCTTTGAAATTTTTATATATTAATATAGATATAAATGTAAAAGGGCTCTCTCATTATCTTATATCATTTGGCAGCGTGACTTTATCTAAAAAGCGGAAGAAAGCCTATTTCTTTTCTCATAGCAGTTTGGCAACCGTCTGGCTACCTTATACTCCCTCCTTTCATTTATATAAAGTCTAATGCGTTTTTCAAGGCTAACTTTGATCAAATACTAGAGCAATAATATATGACATGCAACTTACACAAAGCATATCGTTAAATTCGTGTGTGAAAGGAACTTTCAATAATATAATTTTCACATTGTGCATGTCATGTACTATTAATCTTGTCAATAATCAAAGACGGTTTTAAAAAACTCATTAGGCTCTATATAAATGGAAGAAGGGAGTAGCAGTCATTGCCGCCAAACTCCGTGATCCACTGCCCGTACCGTCTGGCTACCCACGCTCTATGTGCCAGGGGCCCAGGGCGATCATGCACCGTCCTACCCATGAACAAATAGCCTCTGTCAACTTGGTACTGTTCGAGCCACATGCAGACAATTGCGGAGATTGTGAGGCCAGTCCGGACCCCGTAGGTGCGGCCATTACGCGATGGACATGAAGAGCATTCAAGCGCGTGGTAATGGCAGCGTCCTTTTCTGCTCGACCGTGCCCCGGACGTACGGTACTCTCTTTTAAGGCTTTATTTATTTATTTATTTTTTAAGATGTTATGGGTTTTTTTAAACAGTACAGACGCAAGCGCTCATATATACACGCACACACTCACCCCTATGAACATACACACACCCTACTCATATGAGCACCTTCGAGAGATCGGTCAGCGTATCATTTTCGAATTTACGAAGTCACCGTAGATGTTTCGTCGTGGTCGGAAATTCTAAAATAAATTCAAAAATAATGCGAGCACCAGAACTTGTGGGCTGGGGATACCACTGTCCCTCTAATAATCCAACCACAGATTGGTTCGCTGAGATGTTATGACTCTCTTATTGTCTTTTCGTGCAAGGCATGTCCTGTTTGTGTGCATAAGGGGGTTTTCACAGGGGCGTTGATAGGTGGGCTTGTTTTGTCAAGATGCCTCAGTACACCGAACCAATCTATAGTTGGATTGTTAGGTAACTAATGGTATCCCGGTCTACCAAGGTTCGAGTCTTGATACTTGTTTTTTTTCTGATTTATTTTAGTATTTTTGGTGATGTGTGTTTAGTGGGAGAAAACGTTTCTGTCGACTAGGAGCAGCCTATGGTGACGTAAAATCTCAAGATGGTATATATGCTTAGTCCCTCGAAGATGCTTATAGAGGTTGTGTGTGCGTATGTGTTCATAGGGATTAATGTATACACGTATATATGAGCGTTTGTGTCTGTATTATGTAAAAAAAAAGCCTCAGTACAATTAGTTCTTTTTTTTTAGTGGGGTCAGTGCAGTTAGGTAATAGTGGGCTAGTAATACGAAGAAATTGTTGACATAGTAGCAACAGTCACGTGCTTGAAAAGGAAAAAGTAGACATGGTACTTACGTCGCGTCAATATTTCACGGCGCACTAAAATGAAGAAGCAACAAACCACCATAGATCAGCTAGCTTTGGAGATTAAGCGCGCGTTTGGTTACCTGTTTTTTTTTTTGCCTCTTTGCATACATGTTCTAGTTGGATATGCATGATTGTGCAAATTCTGCATGTTAAATTGTTGATTTGTTGCTTGCATTCCTTTTAGTCCGCGGGCTTTTTTCAACATAAACACAACTTTGATTGTTTGGTTAAATCAAGGACAATTGTGTGGTAATCTTCTCTCCAATGTGGTGAGGTTACCATAGACACACATAAATAGTTAACAACAAAACTAGAGCAAACTGAACAAACTTAGGCATACATAAGTCTTAACCACGCATAGAAGTTTAACATAGTATGATAATTTTTAAACGAAGGCATCGTAATAATATAGTCTTAAACCAACAACCAACAAGGAACGGGCAACAAGAGCTTTCTAGGCAGTCACGTCGAAGGCGTCGTCGTGCTTCTTGAACTCTCCACGTTGTTGTCCTTGAAGACGATCAACTTCATGGTGTCGGGGGTCAGCAACTTGAAGGTCACCATGTATCTGATCATGATCTAGTGAACGGCAGCGAAGATGGCCCAACCCTGATCAAGGGTGACCCTGCCGCCGAGCACCCTGACCATGACCTGTTGTGTTCTACGGTAGAGTGCGTTGACTACAAATTAAAATTTTCCTACGCGCAAAACAACAGGAACAAGCTACAGGAGATGGATCACATATCATTACCACTAGACGCGCAGTGCCGTGCGGCGGAAGAAGAGTTGGGGCAGCGCGTCCGCGTGGATCGTCTCCTCCTCGTCCGATCTCCCTCGTACAGCCGGTCGTCGGTTCCCACATACAGGTTTGCCGGAGCGGCGCAAGTGCACTGCCTCTTACGATATCCGCGCGTGCAGGAGGAACGTCGTGCGGTGGCCTGCTAGGTTCGATCACACAACCGGCGGCGAGTGGAGGTGTCTATTCGCAACACATGCAAACCCTAGTGGCAGTGCCGAAGCGATCAACTGCATGAGTGTGCCGCACCCCCACTTTATATAGGCGTCCATCGCGGGCTCAACACTTGGGCCTCGCACGGACCCTAAGGCCCATAAATCTACTCAGCCAGAATCCGAACACAGCTCGGTGTAGGATCTAGAAGTAGATGTGTCTAGAGGGGGGTGATTAGACACTTAGTGCTAAAGTTGCAATTTTTAGGCCTTTTTGGTTTGAGTGGAGTTTTAGGCACAATTTCAACATACACAATACATATCAAATAAGCATGCAAAGAGTATATGAGCAGCGGAAAGTAAAGCATGCAACTTGCAAGAATGTAAGGAGAAGGGTTTGGAGAATTCAAACGCAATTGGAGACACGGATGTTTTTCCCGTGGTTCGGATAGGTGGTGCTATCCTACATCCACGTTGATGGAGACTTCAACCCACGAAGAGTAACGGTTGCGCGAGTCCACGGAGGGCTCCACCCACGAAGGGTAATGGTTGCGCGAGTCCACGGAGGGCTCCACCCACGAAGGGTCCACGAAGAAGCAACCACCCACAAAGGATCCACGAAGAAGCAACCTTGTCTATCCCACCATGGCCATCGCCCACGAAGGACTTGCCTCACTAGCGGTAGATCTTCATGAAGTAGGCGATCTCCTTGCCCTTACAAACTCCTTGGTTCAACTCCACAATCTTATCGGAGGCTCCCAAGTAACACCTAGCCAATCTAGGAGACACCACTCTCCAAGAAGTAACAAATGGTGTGTAGGTAATGAACTCCTTGCTCTTGTGCTTCAAATGATAGTCTCCCCAACACTCAACTCTCTCTCATAGGATTTGGATCTGGTGGAAAGAAGGTTTGAGTGGAAAGCAACTTGGGGAAAGCTAGAGATCAAGATTCATATGGTAGGAATGGAATATCTTGGCCTCAACACATGAGTAGGTAGTTCTCTCTCGGAAATAGGATGCTGGAAGTGTAGGCTTAGTCTGATGGCTCTCTCTACGAATGAAGAGGAGGTGGAGGGGTATATATAGCCTCCACACAAAATCCAACCGTTACACACGATTTACCAATCTCGGTGGGACCGAATCAACAAACTCGGTCAGACCAAAATAGGAAACCTAGTGACCGTTAGAGATTTTCGGTGGGACCGACTGGATCAACTCGGTGGGACCGATGTGCTAGGGTTAGGGTAAATTCAAAACTCGGTTTGACCGATTACTCAAACTCGGTGGGACCGATTTGGGTAATAAGTGAAACAGAGAGTTGGCCAAGCAAACTCGGTGGTGCCGATTGCATATCTCGGTGGGACCGAAAATATTGCAATAGGTAACAGAGAGTTTGCAAGCCCATCTCGGTGAGACCGAGATCCCATCAGTGAGACCGAACTGATTAGGGTTTCTGGCAGTGGCTATGACAGGTGAAACTCGGTGGCGCCGAATAGGAATAATCGGTAGGTCCGAGTTTGGCTTTGGGTTTAGGTCATATGTGGAAGTGGGAAAGTAGCTGAGGATTTTGGAGCATATCATTAAGCACATGAACCAAGAGGCTCATTAAGCAACACCTCATCCCTCCTTGATAGTATTGGCTTTTCCTATGGACTCAATGTGATTTTGGATCACTAAAATGTAAAATGAAGAGTCTTGAGCTTGAAGCTTTAGCCAATCCTTTGTCCTTAGCATCTTGAAGGAGTTCCCACAACCTTTAGTCCATGCCACTCCATTGTTGAACTTATCTGAAACATGCTAGATAGAAATGTTAGTCCAACAAGAGATATGTTGTCATCAATTATCAAAACCACCTAGGGAGCACTTGTGCTTTCAATCTCCCCCTTTTTGGTAATTGATGGCAACATACATCAAAGCTTTAGATAAAGATATAAAGAACAACAAGTAAAGCTTTGGAAGGACATGTAACAAGCATAGGCTCCCCCTACATGTATGCACTCATGTAAATATGAAATATAGAGGCATGTGAGAGCATAACCATGACAGAGTAGGCAATGTGTTACATGTATCTTGGCCATATGCATCAGAGCAAAATATTATCAAGGAAAATACCTTCATGCTCATGAGTCCTTCTTGCAAACAGTATGTACATAAGCAAGAACTCCTCATACTCATGATTTTTATGCATATACTTACCTTGTGGTCTTGAGTTGGCTTAGGATGGAATGAACCTCCACAAACAAAGTTAGATAACACAGGTACATCCACTAGCCAGAGCAAACAAAAGAAACCACAAGAATACCAAGACTGGGATGACATGTAGATAGTGAGTACAAGGTACCATATTGGATTCAACATGTCCCCAAGAATAAAGATATGCAATGAATTTGACTAATTTCTTTCCCTTAGGTGTCTTGCTCCCCCAGAATCTTACATGGGATATTGGGAGAAGATAAGGAACAGCAAATCAGAGCTGAAAGATACAAATGAACATGTCTTTCCCCCTAAAAAGACATGTGACATCTCTCCTCTTGAACATCAAGCATCAAGCATCTGGGACATCTGGGATCCTTGAGTATTCTCTCCCCCTGGAAGTCTCTCTCTCCCCCTTAATACTTTCTCTCTTGTAGGTTTGGTCCTTGAGACTTTTTCTCTCCCTTGATGTGATCTCTCTCTCCTACAAGCTTTGATGTGATCTCTCTCTCCCCCTTTGACATCAATTTTCAAGAAGGGCTTTCTGGAATCCGTCGTATAGGTTTGGTACTTGAGACTCAGCACAAAGCAATGGATAAAACTGTGATGCTTGTAGAGGACAAGATTCATTGAGTAGAGCTGGATCAGAAGAAATATAGAACAAGTGGCAAACTGTTTTTCCTGTTGTGAAGTCGGTGGCACCGAGTGGTATGTTTCGGTGGCACCGAAAAGATTCGGTTGGACCAAAAATTAGAAGTCGGTGAAACCGAGTTCACACAGAGAAAAACACTTGTCACCTTAGCTCACTAGACATGTAGGATCTCACAAAGATTTGCAATGAATTACCTGAAGGATTTGCAAGGAATTAAATGCAGAAAATGCAGAACATAAACAGAAAGAAAAGAGAAGAGACTGAAAAATCTAGATGGAGTTTTTTTTGTTTTTGAAAAAGAGAAAGAAACTAAACATGCATGAGATACACACAAAAAGAACACAAGAGAACTTCATCTAGAGTTGGGCGGTGACATAGTCACCTATGTTAGAGTATATTGACTTAGGAGTCAAGTGAGAACACTTGATCATAGGTCATACTCATCGTTTAAGCTCAAAATGGGGTTACCATTTTTTGTTTAAGCATCTTGATGTATTCACATCTTGTTGAGTTGCTTTGACTCATGTCTTGGAGTAAAGCTTCTCTAAGATGGAATAACATACCTTGGGTGGTGGTGTGGTTCTTGCTCATGTAGTTGAACTTGTGTGGGTGCTCAAGGTTGATGTAGCTCATCAAGAGTTGAGAGTACCACTTGGAGTTTGAGTTCATCTACCTACATGGGTTAGTTCTTGCAAGGAAGAGCACTTGTGTATCCAAAAATGACAATCATGAAGCTCAACATAGAATTTGTCAAAGGATATGTTTGAATGGTTTTGTGCTTCCTTGTCTTCAACCGCCATTGTGTAGAGACTTGGTGATGTAGAGATTGCTCAAGATGTGAGTGAGTCGCAATCTCATGGAATTAGATTCAACCAAGCACCTACATGGGTTAGACAACATGCAAGGTACAAATATATCCAAGACATAAGATAGTCATCATAAGAGATATATCATGGATTAGTCATAAGCTCATGTCTTGCATGTATCCAATGAAGTTTCTACTCCAAGTTCGAAGCATCAATGATGTTCAATTCACCTCTCAACCTGCAAAATACTTTCTCATCAAGAGGTTTAGTAAATATATCCGCTAATTGCTTATTGGTGCGAACGTGCTTAAGATTAATGTCACCCTTAGCAACATGATCTCGAATGAAATGATGACGAACTTCAATATGCTTAGTTCGAGAATGTTGTACAGGATTATGACCAATTTTGATAGCACTTTCATTGTCACGAAGTAGTGGAACATGTTTCACATAGATCCCATAATCTTTAAGAGTTTGGGTCATCCAAAGTAATTGAGCACAACATGAACCAGCGGCAATGTATTCCGCTTCGGCGGTGGATAAGGATACCGAGTTTTGTTTCTTGGAAGACCAAGACACACGAGATCTACCAAGAAATTGACAAGTACCCGAAGTGGACTTTCTATCAACCTTGTCTCCGGCATAATCCGAGTCGGAATAGCCAACAAGATCAAAAGAAGACCTCTTAGGATACCAAATGCCAAAATTTGGTGTATGGATTAAATATCTCACTATCCTTTTCACAGCCTTAAGATGACATTCTTTAGGAGCAGCTTGATATCGTGCACACATGCACACACTTAGCATAATATCGGGACGTGAAGCACATAGGTATAACAATGAACCAATCATAGAGCGATAAACCTTTTGATCAACCGGTTCACCATCTTTGGTCAAATCATTATGTCCACTAGTAGGCATGGGTGTAGACATACCTTTGCATTCTTGCATATTGAACTTCTTGAATAAGTCCTTGGTGTACTTTGTTTGAGAGACAAATGTACCTTCCTTAGTTTGCTTGATTTGCAAACCGAGAAAGAATTTGGGTTCACTCATCATAGACATCTCAAACTTCTCTGACATTACTTTCCAAACTTTTCACTAAAGAGAGGGTTAGTTGAACCAAATATGATATCATCAACATAAATTTGGCATACAAATAGTTCTCCATTAACCCTTTTAGTAAAAAGAGTAGAATCAATTTTACCAATTTCAAAACCACTTGTAGTAAGGAACTTGGTCAAGCATTTATACCATGCTCTAGGAGCTTGTTTAAGACCATAAAGAGCTTTGTGAAGTTTGTAAACATGATTTGGTTTCTTAGGATTGATAAAACCGGGAGGTTGTTTGACATAAACTTCCTCCTCTATTTCACCATTTAGAAAAGCACTTTTGATGTCCATTTGGTACAAGGTGATATTATGGTGATTAGCATAGGCAAGTAAGATGCGAATGGACTCAAGTCTAGCAACGGGAGCATATGTCTCACCATAGTCCATACCTTCGACTTGTGTGTATCCTTGGGCAATGAGACGTGCTTTGTTGCGAACCACTTGTCCATCTTCATCTTGCTTGTTGCGAAACACCCATTTGGTACCAATGATGTTGTGGTTGTTGTCGGGCTTCTCAACTAATGTCCAAACTTGGTTTCTCTCAAAGTTGTGTAGCTCTTCATGCATAGCGTTTATCCAATCCGGATCTTCCAATGCTTCTTCAACCTTCATAGGTTCAATGCTAGAGACGAATGAATAGTTTTCACAAAAGTTAGCTAAACGAGTTTTTGAGCGAGTGATTCTCCCGGTTTGTATATCATTGAGGATTTGCTCGACGGGATGATCTTTGGCAATTCTTGCTCGAACTCGTGAGAGCTTTTGCTTGGGTCTTCGTTGAACATCTTCTTCATCTTGTTCTTCTTCTTGGCCTTCTTCATTGTTGATGTCGTCGTTCTCTTGTCGTGGTGGAGAAAGAGGTTGTTGATGTTCGTCTTGATGCATTTCCTTGTCTTCTTCATCTTGGTGTGTCCCACTTGTGGATGCTTTCATGTCGATTCTTGGTTCACCTTTTCGTGAAGTAGAAGCTTCCACTTGGACAGATGAAGTACTCTCCTTCACCTCCGTTGGACGAATTTTGCCAATGGACAAGTCTTGGATTGCTTCTGAAGGGTCTTTGTCTCCTACATCAATTGGCAATTGCTCTACTTGCGAGCCATTAGATTCATCAAACTTCACATCTACCGTCTCTTCAACCTTTCGGGTGAAATTGTTGTAGACACGGTAAGTGTGAGAGTTTGAGCCATAACCAAGTAGAAAACCTTCATGAGATTTAGGAGCAAACTTTGAACGATGATGCTTATCAAGAATGTAGCACTTTGAGCCGAATACTCGAAAGTATCCAACTTGGGGTTTGTTACCGGTGAGAAGCTCGTATGCCGTCTTGCCGAGTAGCTTGTGAAGATATAAGCGATTTGTTGCGTGACAAGCTGTCTCAACCGCTTCTGCCCAAAAGTGCTTCGGCGTCTTGTATTCATCAAGTATCGTTCTTGCCATTTCGATGAGCGTCCGGTTCTTCCTCTCAACAACTCCATTTTGTTGAGGTGTGTACGTAGCCGAGAACTCGTGTGAAATCCCTTCTTTTTCAAGAAAGGTGTCCACATTTGCGTTCTTGAACTCCGTTCCGTTGTCACTCCGAACCTTCTTGATCTTCACGTCAAACTGATTTTGGGCCTTCCTAGCGAAGTTTCTGAAGATCTTCTGGACCTGCGACTTGTCATTAAGGAAGAACACCCACGTAAATCTTGAAAAATCATCAACTATAACTAGACCAAAAGAATTTCCACCGAGACTCTTGTAGGCGTTGGGACCAAAAAGATCCATATGAAGTAGCTCGAGTGGCCTTCTTGTGGTCATGATGTTCTTCACGGGATGCCTTCCTCCAACCTGTTTACCTGCTTGACAAGCACTGCAAAGTCTATCCTTATCAAATATGACATCGTTAACTCCAAGGATATGATTTCCTTTAATAAGCTTGTCAAGGTTTCTCATGCCAACGTGACCTAGTCGTCTATGCCACAACCAACCTTTTGAAGATTTAGCAACAAAGCAAGTTTTAGGTTGTGCCTTTTTAGAGAAATCGACAATGTAAAGATCACCTCTACGCATACCGGTAAAGACCATTTTATGATTGTCTCGACGAAATACTTGGCAATCTACCTCAGTAAATAGGACATTCAAACCGAAATCAGCAAGTCTAGATATTGAAAGTAAGTTGTAGCCGAGAGATTCAACGAGCATGACATTTTGAATGGAACTATCATGTGAGATGGCCACCTTACCAAGGCCAACCACTTTACCCTTTGAATTATCACCAAAGGTGACATATTTTCAAGGGTCGTCATTTTCAGCAAGCTCATGAAACATCTCTTCATCTCTGGTCATATGATCAGTACATCCAGTATCAAGAACCCATTCCTTTCCTCCTGATTCATATCCCCGAAGATTTGCCATAAGACCAAAATGTCTCATTGCATCATCAAGATCGAAGTCACTATCATCATCATCATCATCATCATAGTATCCATGTTCATCATGATCTTGTGACTCATCATTTCCTAGAGAGGGTAATTCATTAGATAAATGATCATCAAAGTGGTCACTTTTATGAATTCTTATAGCTTCGAATATGATATCACTAATGATTCCAACATCTCCTTTAGCATGCTTAAGATTGGTAAGTTCAAATAGACAATTACCAAAACTAGGATCACTAGAGTTCATCTTACTCAAGGGAATAGATTTATGGAGAATTTCATCCAAAGTTTTCAAGGAATGATCGGGAAATCATTCCTCAAGAAATTTCCATATAGTATAGGCACAATTAAGAGTAGGCAAACTAGCAATCAAATTTTTGGGCAATCCTCTAATGATGAGCTCAATAGTTCTAAGATTGCGAATCATGTCAATATCTTCATCTAGGGTAGGATGCAAAGGATCAATATGAGGTGCACAAGGGCTAGCAATATACTTGTTCAAATGATATTGATTGAAAATTACAAGCATCTCATTTTTCCACTCATGAAAATACTCTCCATCAAGAATAGGCACTCTATGTCTAAGACTCCCTAAGGTAGACACATCCATCTTCCTCCAATGGTGATTAAACCAAGGCAATGGAGACCAAAGCTCTGATACCACTTGTAGGATCTAGAAGTAGATGTGTCTAGAGGGGGGTGATTAGACACTTAGTGCTAAAGTTGCAATTTTTAGGCCTTTTTGGTTTGAGTGGAGTTTTAGGCACAATTTCAACATACACAATACATATCAAGTAAGCATGCAAAGAGTATATGAGCAGCGGAAAGTAAAGCATGCAACTTGCAAGAATGTAAGGAGAAGGGTTTGGAGAATTCAAACGCAATTGGAGACACGGATGTTTTTCCCGTGGTTCGGATAGGTGGTGCTATCCTACATCCACGTTGATGGAGACTTCAACCCACGAAGGGTAACGGTTGCGCGAGTCCACGGAGGGCTCCACCCACGAAGGGTAATGGTTGCGCGAGTCCACGGAGGGCTCCACCCATGAAGGGTCCACGAAGAAGCAACCACCAACGAAGGGTCCACGAAGAAGCAACCTTGTCTATCCCACCATGGCCATCGCCCATGAAGGACTTGCCTCACTAGCGGTAGATCTTCACGAAGTAGGCGATCTCCTTGCCCTTACAAACTCCTTGGTTCAACTCCACAATCTTGTCGGAGGCTCCCAAGTAACACCTAGCCAATCTAGGAGACACCACTCTCCAAGAAGTAACAAACGGTGTGTAGGTAATGAACTCCTTGCTCTTGTGCTTCAAATGATAGTCTCCCCAACACTCAACTCTCTCTCATAGGATTTGGATCTGGTGGAAAGAAGGTTTGAGTGGAAAGCAACTTGGGGAAAGCTAGAGATCAAGATTCATATGGTAGGAATGGAATATCTTGGCCTCAACACATGAGTAGGTAGTTCTCTCTCGGAAATAGGATGCTGGAAGTGTAGGCTTAGTCTTATGGCTCTCTCTATGAATGAAGAGGAGGTGGAGGGGTATATATAGCCTCCACACAAAATCCAACCGTTACACACGATTTACCAATCTCGGTGGGACCGAATCAACAAACTCGGTCAGACCGAAATAGGAAACCTAGTGACCGTTAGAGATTTTCGGTGGGACCGACTGGATCAACTCGGTGGGACCGATGTGCTAGGGTTAGGGTAAATCCAAAACTCGGTTTGACCGATTACTCAAACTCGGTGGGACCGATTTGGGTAATAAGTGAAACAGAGAGTTGGCCAAGCAAACTCGGTGGTGCCGATTGCATATCTCGGTGGGACCGAAAATATTGTAATAGGTAACAGAGAGTTTGCAAGCCCATCTCGGTGAGACCGAGATCCCATCGGTGAGACCGAACTGATTAGGGTTTCTGGCAATGGCTATGACAGGTGAAACTCGGTGGCGCCGGATAGGAATAATCGGTAGGTCCGAGTTTGGCTTTGGGTTTAGGTCATATGTGGAAGTGGGAAAGTAGCTGAGGATTTTGGAGCATATCATTAAGCACATGAACCAAGAGGCTCATTAAGCAACACCTCATCCCTCCTTGATAGTATTGGCTTTTCCTATGGACTCAATGTGATCTTGGATCACTAAAATGTAAAATGAAGAGTCTTGAGCTTGAAGCTTTAGCCAATCCTTTGTCCTTAGCATCTTGAAGGAGTTCCCACAACCTTTAGTCCATGCCACTCCATTGTTGAACTTATCTGAAACATGCTAGATAGAAATGTTAGTCCAACAAGAGATATGTTGTCATCAATTATCAAAACCACCCAGGGAGCACTTGTGCTTTCACTCGGATCACATCCGACCAGTGTCCTCGGATCCGACCTCGTAGGTTCCTTCCCTTAAGCGTGCGACCCCTTAGGTTCAAGCCGGCTTGGTTGCAGTTCGGGTCACCTCCGAACTGCACGGTTGGTAGCGGCCCCTAGCAAGGCATGCTGAACACCAAGTAGACTATGAAGCTGGTTAGGCGAACCAGTACATCATACTTCCATTCCTCTTGCCACACGATATATGTTGTCGGGATCAAGGCTAGTCTGTCATCCTTGTGCTAGCCCGACCTCTTTTCTCGTTCCAGTGATGCCGACCACAAACCAGATTATCTCATAATCATTGTCGCATGGCCATGCTTATCCTAGTAGGATCACACGAGGGGCCCAGAGTATATCTCTAGTGATTGGAGGGGCAAATCCCATCTTGCTCAACCATGTCTCGCAGCATGGATCTGGACAAGCCCGAAACCTACCTTTGTAACTACCCAGTCAAGGAGTAGCGTTTGGTTGGCCCAAAGCAAATCTGTCACCATCCCGAGTACATGCGCCAGCTCAGGTCTTAGGACATAGAACGAATGCTGTACTAGAGACTCACAGATGACATATCGCTGCGTCTCATAGTTGGGTCTATCCGACTCGCACCTTATCTTAACTTAGATCCGACTATGTCAAATCCGACCAGATCCTTCCGAGTCCATATTATCCGGTTAGCATCCAATGCTCCATGGCTAGTGAGACCAAGCCATCGACGGTGTCATATGCTAGTCTAGTCGGCTGTGCGTCCACACAACCCTTTCGACTAGGGACCTTTTAGGACAGTCATCATACAATGTATACTCCCACAAACAAGTCATGTAATTGCTGATACACATCATTGATAATGTCCAAGGACTATCTTTATTCACAAACACATAGGAAATATCATCATACATGATTGCCTCTAGGGCATATCTCCAACAGTCTCCCACTTGCACTAGAGTCAATCAAATAGACATCGAATGCCCATAGCTCTAACGTGCCCCTCATGCTTGGATTGTGGAAGCGGCTTAGTCAACGGATCTGCAAAATTTGCATCCGTGTGAATTTTGCTTAACTCAACATCACCATTCTTTACGATCTTTCGTATCAGGTGATATTTCTGATCTATGTGTCTGGTCTTGTGGAGATCCCTCGGCTCCTTGGCATGTGCGATGGTACCAGAATTATCACAATTAAGGTCCAACGGTTTTACCGAGGCTAGGAAAATACCAAGATCATCCAGAAAATGTCGGATCGAAACACCTTCCTTTGCAGCTTCACAAGCCGCAATGTATTCGGCTTCTGTGGTAGAATCGGCCACCGTATCTTGCTTGGAACTCATCCAGCTCACTGCTCCTCCGTTCATGAAATACACGAATCCGGACTGTGGTCGACAATCATCTCTGTCGGTTTGGAAACTAGCATTAGCGTAACCTCTTACGACGAGCTCTTCCTCACCTCCATAAACTCGGAACATCTCTTTAGTCCTTTTCAGGTACTTCAAAATAGTTTTTACCGCTGCCTAGTGACTCTCACCTGGGTTGCCCTGGTATCTTCTTGTGAGGCTTATTGCAAAAGCAACATCAGGCCTTGTACATATCATGGCATACATGATGGATCCGATTGCCGAGGCATACGGAATCCTATTCATCCTGCTTCACTCATCAGATGTCGAAGGACTCTGAGTCTCGCTTAGCCTTATACCATGTGAGAGTGGGAAGAACCCTTTCTTTGCCTCACTCATGTTGAACCACTTCAACACTTTAACTATGTACGTGCTCTGGCTTAAGCCGAGCAGCCTTCTCGATCTATCTCTATAGATCTTGATGCCTAAAATGTAAACTGCCTCACCAAGGTCCTTCATTGAAAACTTGCCATTCAATGATTCCTTGACTAGGTTCAGCATCGAAACATCATTTCCGATCAGTAGTATGTCATCCACATACAAGATCAAAAACACAATCGAGCTCCGATGTAACTGTTTGTATAAACAAGCGTCCTCAACGCTTTCGATGAAACCGAGACCAGTGACGACCTCATCAAAACGAATGTTCCAACTCCGAGATGCTTGCCTCAACCCATAAATGGATCTCTTTAGCTTGCATACTTTACTAGTGCTAGTCGAATCGACAAAACCCTCTGGCTGTATCATATACACGTACTCGGTTAAATTTCTGTGAAGGAAAGCCGTTTTGACATCCATCTGCCATATCTCGTAATCAAAATATGCAGCTATAGCTAGTATGATGCTCACCGACTTCAGCTTCGCTAGCGGCGAGTAAGTCTCGTCGTAGTCAATTCCTTGAACTTGTCCATAACCTTTTGCGACAAGCTGAGCTTTGTGGATCTGAACATTTCCATCCACATCGGTTTTCTTCTTAAAGACCCATTTGTAGCCAATGGCCTTTACGCCAGGGGGCGATCAACCAAGTCCCAAACTTGATTTTCATCCATGGACTTTAACTCGGATCTCATGGCCTCTAGCCATGCCTCGGAATCCGGGCTCACCATCGCTTCCGCATACATGGCCGGCTCATCGCTTTCTAGCAATAATACATCACGCACTCTGCGAAATCTTTCTGACCTCCGTGGTTCCGGCGCCGCTTCCACTACTGG
The DNA here is from genome assembly GCF_056163025.1 of Triticum urartu. NCBI lineage: Eukaryota > Viridiplantae > Streptophyta > Magnoliopsida > Poales > Poaceae > Triticum > Triticum urartu. Next base: position 187,337,610 of record NC_141879.1, on the reverse strand, counting down.
TTCCCTGACTAACTCCGGCATGATCTCATCACCAGCCGAGCCGTCCCTGAGTGGTCCTCGAATTTCTTTGAGTCGGAGTGTCCTCCCATTGGCCTCCTGCTACCTCTTGAGCACTACGTTGGTTTTCCCTTGAAGAGGAAAGGGTGATGCAGTAAAGTAGCGTAAGTATTTCCCTTAGTATTTTAGAACCAAGGTATCAATCCAGTAGGAGACTACATGCAAGTCCCTCGTACCTACACAAACAAATAAGAACCTCGCAACCAACGCGATAAAGGGGTTGTCAATCCCTTCACGGCCACTGACGAGAGTGAGATCTGATAGAGATAATAATAAGATAAATATTTTTAGTATTTTTATGATATAGGTTGAAAGTAAATATTGCGAAATAAAATAGATTGGAAACTTATATGACAAAAGATAGACCTGGGGGCCATAGGTTTCACTAGTGGCTTCTCTCAAGATAGCATAAGTATTACGGTGGGTGAACAAATTACCGTCGAGCAATTGATAGAAAAGTGCATAATTATGAGAATATCTAGGCATGATCATGTATATAGGCATCACGTCCGTGACAAGTAGACCGAAACGATTCTGCATCTACTACTATTACTCTACACATCGACCGCTATCCAACATGCATCTAGAGTATTAAGTTCATAAGAATAGAGTAACACATTAAGCAAGATGACATGATGTAGAGGGATAAACTCAAGCAATATTATATAAACCCCATCTTTTTATCCTCGATGGCAACAATACAATACATGCCTTGCTGCCCCTACTGTTACTGGGAAAGGACACCTCGATGTTTTCGGGGTATATGGATATATATAGGAGGAAATAGGGTTTAGTGGTGCTCCTCGATGTTTTCGGGGTATATGGATATATATATATATATAGGAGGAAGAAGTAGGTCGGTAGAGCTACGAGGGGCCCATGAGGGTGGGGGCGCGCCCAGGGGGGCAGGCACGACTCCCTGCCTCGTGGCTCCCTCGTTTCTTTCTTGACTTCCACTCCAAGTCCCCTGGATCATGTTTGTTCAAAAAATAACTCTCCCGAAGGTTTCATTCCATTTGGATTCCGTTTGATATTCCTTTTCTGCGAAACACTGAAATAGGCAAAAAAACAACAATTTGCACTGGGCCTTGGGTTAGTAGGTTAGTCCCAAAAATAATATAAAAGTGTATAAATAAGCCCATTAACATCCAAAACAGATAATATAATAGCATGGAACAATAAAAAATTGTAGATACGTTGGAGACGTATCAAGCATCCCCAAGCTTAATTCCTGGTCGTCCTCGAGTAGGTAAATTATAAAAATAGAATTTTTGATGTGGAATGCTACCTAGCATAATTCTCAATGTAATTTTCTTTATTGTGGCATGAATGTTCAGATCTGAAAGATTCAAGACAAAAGTTTAATATTGACATAAAAATAATGATACTTCAAGCATACTAACTAAGCAATCATGTCTTCTCAAAATAACATGGCAAAAGAAAGTTCATCCCTACAAAATCATATAGTTTGGCCATGCTCCATTTTCGTCACACAAGAATGCTCTCATCATGCACAACCCCGTTGACAAGCCAAGAAATTGTTTCATATTTTAGTAATCTCAAACTTTTTTGAACTTTCACGCAATACATGAGCGTGAGCCATGGATATCGCACTATGGGTGGAATAGAATATGATGATGGAGGTTATGTGGAGAAGACAAAAAAAGGAGAAAGTCTCACATCGAAGCGGCTAATCAACAGGCTAGGGAGATGCCCATCAATTGATATCAATGCAAGGAGTAGGGATTGTCATGCAACGGATGCACTAGAGTTATAAATGTATGAAAGCTCAATAAAAGAAACTAAGTGGGTGTGCATCCAACTTGCTTGCTCACGAAGACCTAGGTCATTTGAGGAAGCCCATTTTTGGAATATACAAGCCAAGTTCTATAATGAAAAATTCCCACTAGTATATGAAAGTGACAAAACAAGAGACTCTCTATCATAAAGATCATGGTGCTACTTTGAAGCACAAGTGTGGAAAAAGAGGACAATAGCATTGTCCCTTTTTATTTCCGTTTTTATTTTTTTGGGCCTTTCTTTTTTTGGACTTTCTCTTTTTTGGGGGGACAATTCTCTATTAATGATGATTAACACACTTCTGTTTATTTACAACTCAACGATTACAACTCAATACTAGAACAAAATATGACTATATGAATGCCTCCGGTGGTGTACCGGGAAGGGCAATGAATCAAGAGTGACATGTATGATAAATTATGCATGGTGGCTTTGCCACAAATACGATGTCAACTACATGATCATGCAAAGCAATATGACAATGATGAAGCGTGTCATAAATGAAATGGTGGAAAGTTGCATGGCAATATATCTCGGAATGGCTATGGAAATGCCATAATAGGTAGGTATGGTGGCTGTTTTGAGGAAGATATAAGGAGGCTTATGTGTGACAGAGCGTATCATATCACGGGGTTTGGATGCACCGGCGAAGTTTGCACCAACTCTCAAGGTGAGAAAGGGCAATGCACGGTACCCAAGATGCTAGCAATGATGGAAGGTGAGAGTGCGTATAATCCATGGACTCAACATTAGTCATAAAGAACTCACATACTTATTGCAAAACTCTACAAGTCATCAAAAACTAAGCACTACACGCATGCTCCTAGGGGGATAGATTGTTAGGAAAAGACCATCGTTCGTCCCCTACCGCCACTCTTAAGGAGGACAATCAAATAACACCTCATGTTTCAAATTTGTTACACAACGGTTACCATACGTGCATGTTACGGGACTTGCAATCTTCAACACAAGTATTTCCCAAATTCACAACTACTCAAGTAGCACACTCTAATATCACCATCTTTATATCTCAAAACAATTATCAAGTATCAAACTTCTCATAGTATTCAATGCACTTTCTATGATAGTTTTTATTATACCCATCTTGGATGCCTATCATATTAGGACTAATTTCATAACCAAAGCAAATTACCATGCTGTTCTAAAGGACTCTCAAAATAATATAAGTGAATCATGATAGATCAATAATTTCTATAAAATAAAACTACCACCGTGCTCTAAAAGATATGAGTGAAGCACTAGAGCAAAATTATCTAGCTCAAAAGATATAAGTAAAGCACATAGAGTATTCTAATAAATTCCAATTCAAGTGTGTCTCTCCCAAAAATTGTGTACAGCAAGGATGACTGTGGTAAACTAAAAAGCAAAGACTCAAATCATACAAGACTCTCCAAGCAAAACACATATCATGTGGTGAATAAAAATATAGCCTCACGTAAAGTTACCGATGGAAGAAGACGAAAGAGGGGATGCCTTCCGGGGCATACCCAAGCTTAGGCTTTTGGTTGTCCTTGAATTTTACCTTGGGGTGCCTTGGGGATCCCCAAGCTTAGGCTCTTTCCACTCCTTGTTCCATAATCCATCAAATCTTTACCCAAAACTTGAAAACTTCACAACACAAAACTCAACAGAAAATCTCATGAGCTCTTAGTATAAGAAAACAAACCACCACTTAAGGTACTGTAATGAAATCATTATTTATTTATATTGGTGTTAAACCTACTATATTCAAACTTATCTATGGTGCATACCCTCCGATACTAGCCATAGATGCATTAAAATAAGCAAACAACACACGAAAAGCAGAATCTGTCAAAAACAGAACAGCCTGTAGTAATATGTAGGTTTCGAATACTTCTGCAACCCCAAAAATTCTAAAATAACTTTCTGGACGTGAGGAATTTATCTATTAATCATATTCAAAAAGAATCAACCTAATCGCGCTCTCCAGTAAAAAATGGAAGCAAATCTCGTGAGCGCTAAAGTTTATGTTTTTTACAGCAAGATCGCAAAGACTTTTCCCAAGTCTTCCCAAAGGTTATACTTGGCACAAACACTAATTAAAAGCATAAAACCACATCTAAACAGAGTCTAGATGAATTATTTATTACTAAACAGAACTAGAAAGCAAGAAACAAAAATAAAATTGGGTTGCCTCCCAACAAGCGCTATCGTTTAACGCCCCTAGCTAGGCATAAAAGCAAGAATAGATCTAGGTATTATCATCTTTGGTAAGCAATCCATAAGTGGCTCTCATAATAGATTCATAAGGTAATTTAATTTTCTTTCTAGGAAGGTGTTCCATGCCTTTCCTCAATGGAAATTGGAATCTAATATTCCCTTCTTTCATATCAATAATTGCACCAATCGTTCTAAGGAAAGGCCTACCAAGAATAATGAGACATGTAGGATTGCAATCTATATGAAGAACAATAAAATCTATGGGCACATAATTCCTATTTGCCACAATAAGAACATCATTAATTCTTCCCATAGGTTTCTCAATACTGGAATCCATGAGGTGCAAATTTAAAGAACAATCATCAAATTCACGGAAACCTAACACATCACACAAAGTTTTTGGAATCGTGGAAACGCTAGCACCCAAATCACATAAAGCATAGAATTCATGATCTTTAATTTTAATTTTAATAGTGGGTTCCCACTCATCATAAAGTTTTCTTGGTATAGAAACTTCCAATTCAAGCTTTTCTTCATAAGATTGCATTAAAGCATCAATGATATGTTTAGTAAAAGCTTTATTTTGATTATAAGCATGCAGAGAATTTAGCATGGATTGCAACAAGGAAACACAATCTATTAAAGAACAATTATCACAACTAAATTCCCTGAAATCCAAAATAGTGGGTTCATTGCTATGTAAATTTTTGACCTCTCCAATCCCACTTTTACCAATTTTAGCATTAAGATCTAAAAACTCTGAATCATTGGGACGCCTTTAAAGTTGACTCATCTCCAGTCCCATCATTATCAAGATTCATATTGCAAAACAAAGATTTAATAGGGTACACATCAATCACTTTTAGATCTTCATCCTTATTATCATGAAAACTAGAAGAACACGCTTTCACAAAGCAATCTTTTTTAGGACGCATCCTACCAGTTCTTTCTTTGCACTCATCAATGGAAATTATCATAGCTTTGAGAGACTCATTGATATCATGCTTAGGTGGAATAGATCTAAGTTTCAAAGAATCAACATCAAGAGAAATTCTATCCACGTTCCTAGCCAACTCATCTATCTTAGACAGTTTTTCTTCAATCAAAGCATTGAAACTCTTTTGTGAACTAATAAATTCTTTAATATTAGATTCAAAATCAGAGGGAATCTTATTATAATTTCCATAAGAATTGTTGTAGGAATTACCATAATTATTAGAGGAATTACTAGGAAACGGCCTAGGATTAAAATTACCTCTATACGTGTTATTACCAAAATTGTTCCTACCAAGAAAATTCACGTCCATAGATTCATTATTATTCTCAATCAAAGTAGACAAAGGAATATCATTAGGATCAGAAGAACACTCTTATTAGCAAACAATTTCATAAGTTCATCCATCTTTCCACTCAAAACATTAATTTCTTCTATTGCATGCACCTTTTTACTAGTAGATCTTTCAGTGTGCCATTGAGAATAATTAACCATAATATCATCTAGGAGTTTAGTAGCTTCTCCTAGAGTGATTTCCATAAAAGTGTCTCCCCCGGCCGAATCTAAAAGATTTCTAGAAGCAAAATTCAATCCGGCATAAATTTTTTGTATAATCATCCAAAGATTCAAACCATGTGTAGGGCAATTACGTATCATTAATTTCATCCTCTCCGAAGCTTGTGCAACATGTTCATGATCAAGTTGCTTAAAATTCATAATATCGTTTCTAAGAGAGATGATCTTAGTGGGAGGAAAATACTTAGAGATAAAAGCATCTTTGCACTTATTCCAAGAATCAATACTACTTTTAGGCAAAGACGAAAACCAAGTTTTAGCACGATCTCTAAGAGAAAATGGAAATAGCTTCAATTTAACAATATCATTATCCACATCTTTCTTCTTTTGCATATCACACAAATCAACAAAGCTGTTTAGATGGGTACCGGCATCTTCACTAGGAAGGCCAGAAAACGGATCTTTCATGACAAGATTCAGCAAAGCAGTATTAATTTCACAAGATTCAGCATCGGTAAGAGGAGCAATCGGAGTGCTAATAAAATCATTACTGTTGGCATTAGAAAAGTCACACAATTTAGTGTTATCTTGAGCCATCGTGACAAACAATCCAACACACAAGCACACAAGAAGCAAGCAAAAAGAGACGAACTAGAAAAGAGAAGGGGAACGGAAAAAGAGGGCGAATAAAATGGCAAGGGTGAAGTGGGGGAGAGGAAAACGAGAGGCAAATGGCAAATAATGTAATGCGAGGGAATAGAGTTTATGATGGGTACTTGGTATGTCTTGACTTGATGTAGATCTCCCTAGCAACGACGCCAGAAATGGCTTGTGGACGGGAGATGAAATCTTGACTTGACTTGGTGCAACTTCCCCGGCAACGGCGCCAGAAATCCTTCTTGCTACCTCTTGAGCACTGCGTTGGTTTTCCCTTGAAGAGGAAAGGGTGATGCAGTAAAGTAGCGTAAGTATTTCCCTCAGTTTTTTAGAGCCAAGGTATCAATCCAGTAGGAGATTACACGCAAGTCCCTCGTACCTACACAAACAAATAAAAACCTCACAACCAGCGCAATAAAGGGGTTGTCAATCCCTTCACGGTCACTTACGAGAGTGAGATCTGATAGAGATAATAATAATAAGATAAATATTTCTGGTATTTTTATGATATAGATTGAAAGTAAAGATTGCGAAATGAAATAGATTGGAAACTTATATGATAAAAGATAGACCCGGGGGCCATAAGTTTCACTAGTGGCTTCTCTCAAGATAGCACAAGTATTATGGTGGGTGAACAAATTACTGTCGAGCAATTGATAGAAAAGTGCATAATTATGAGAATATCTAGGCATGATCATGTATATAGGCATCACGTCCGCGACAAGTAGACCGAAACGATTCTTCATCTACTACTATTACTCCACACATCGACTGCTATCCAGCATGAATCTAGAGTATTAAGTTCATAAGAACAGAGTAATGCATTAAGCAAGATGACATGATGTAGAGGGATAAACTCAAGCAATATGATATAAACCCCATCTTTTTATCCTTGATGGCAACAATACAATACGTGCCTTGCTGCCCCTGCTGTCACTAGGAAAGGACACCACAAGATTGAACCCAAAGCTAAGCACTTCTCCTATTGCAAGAAAGATCAATCTAGTAGGCCAAACCAAACTGATAATTCAAAGAGACTTGCAAAGATAATTAAATCATACATATAAGAATTCAGAGAACAACCAAATATTATTCATAGATAATCTTGATCATAAACCCACAATTCATCGGATCTTGACAAACACACCGCAAAAAGAGTTACATCGAATAGATCTCCAAGAAGATCGAGGAGAACTTTGTATTGAGATCCAAAGAGAGAGAAGAAGCCATCTATCTAATAACTATGGACCCGAAGGTTTGAGGTAAAATACTCACACATCATCGGAGAGGCTATGTTGTTGATGTAGAAGCCCTCCGTGATTGATTCCCCCTCCGGCGGAGCTCCGGAAAAGGCCCCAAGATGGGATCTCTTGGGTACAAAAGGTGCGGCGATGGAAATAGGGTTTCGTGGTGCTCCTCGATCTTTTCGGGGTATATGGATATATATATAGGAGGAAGAAGTAGGTTGGTGGAGCTACGAGGGGCCCACGAGGGTGGGGGCGCGCCCAGGGGGCAAGGGCGCCTCCCTGCCTTGTGGCTCCCTCGTTTCTTTCTTGACATCCACTCCAAGTCCCCTGGATCACGTTTGTTCCAAAAATAACTCTCCCGAAGGTTTCATTACGTCTGGATTCCGTTTGATATTCCTTTTCTGCGAAACACTGAAATAGGCAAAAAAACAGCAATTTGCATTGGGCCTTGGGTTAGTAGGTTAGTCCCAAAAATAATATAAAAGTGTATAAATAAGCCCATTAACATCCAAAACATATAATATAATAGCATGGAAAAATCAAAAATTACAGATACGTTGGAGACATATCACCTCCCGACTGAAAAACTCTTTCTCAAGGAAAACCACGTTCCGAGCAACAAATACTTTGTTCTCTTCCTAGTTGTAGAAGCTATATCCCAAGGTTTCCCTCGGATATCGCACGAATATGCATTTATCCGACTTAGGTGTAAGTCTGTCTAACATAAGTCGCTTGACAAATTCTCACAACCCCAAATCTTTAGAAAAGACAAACTAGGACTTTTCCCGGTCCACATCTCATGTGGTGTCTTATCTACGGATTTTGATGGTACCCTATTAAGTGTGGAAGCTGCAGTTTCTAGAGCATATCCCTAGAATGACAAGGGTAAATCCGATTTTCTCATCATTGACCGGACCATGTCCAACAAGGTCCTATTCCTCCGTTCTGATACGCCATTTCTCTGTGGCGTACCCGGAGGTGTGAGCTGAGGTACTATACCTCGACTTTTCAGATGATCATCAAACTCCTGGCTCATGTACTCACCTCCATGATCAGATCGTAGAAGTTTTATAGTCTTGCCGAGCTGATTCTCAACCTTGTTCTGAAACTCTTTGAACTTTTCAGAAGTTTCCGACTTGTGCCTCATCAAATAGATATATCCATATCTACTCAAGTCGTCGGTAAAAGTCACGAAGTACTGATAGCCACCTCTAGTAGTTGTGCTCATTGGACCACACACATCACTATGTATAAGTTCCAATAGCTCGGACGCCCTCTCGCTACTCTTTGCAGAAGGAGACTTAGTCATCTTGCTGAGCAAGCATGATTCACATGTCTCGAACGACCCAAAGTCGGTCGAAGTTAGGAGCCCATCATCATGCAGCTTCTTCATGCGTTTCATACTAATGTGTCCAAGCCGGCAATGCCATAAGTACGTCGGATTTATCTCATTAGGCTTATGCCTCTTGACATTCACGTTATAGACCGGTTCCTGTTCTAGATTCAATATAAATAGTCCATCAACAATGGGTGCATAGCCGTGGAACATCCCATTCAAATAAATCGAACAACCATTGTCCTTTAAATTGAATTCATAACCCTGACTCATCAAGCATGAGGCAGAAATAATGTTCCGACTAAGTGCAGGAATGTAATAACAATTATTTAATTCCAAAATAAATCCAAAAGCAAGCTGGAGCTGCATCGTGCCGACTTCCAACGCAGCAACTCTTGCTTTGTTGCCAACCCTGATGTCAATCTCCCCTTGTGCCACACGCCTAGTTCTTACCAGCCCTTGCATCGAGTTGCAAATATGAACAACCGATCCGGTATCAAATACCCAAGAGCTACTAGGTATGTCAGCAAGGTAAATGTCTATAACATATGCAACAAGTGTAACTTTGCCCGAAGAAGCATTTCCGGCCTTATTGCCATGCTCTTCAAGCCACTTGCTACCGTTCCTCTTCCAATGACTGGTCTCCTTGCAATGAAAGCAAATGGTCTTCGAGTCCGGTCTAGACTTCGGCGCAGTGGCGGAGGTTACCGTCTCCGTGCCCTTTGCCTTAGCCTTTTTCTTGGACCAACTCTTCTTGAACTTAGCCGATTTCTGCACCATCAACACTTGATGTGTGCCTTTCTTAATATCCTGCTCTGCCACTTTGAGCATCCCATGCAATTTAGTGAGCTTCTTATCCATGCCATGCATATGATAGTTCGAGATGAACGTCCCATAGCTGGGCGGAAGAGAACCCAGAACTGCATCAGTAGCCAGCTCATCCAAGAGCGGGAAGCCCAAACAATCCAAAGCTTGCACATATCCGATCATCTTGATCACACGTGGGCTCAGTGGATCACCTTCCTTCAGCTTGAAATCCATCAAGGATGGCCAGACGTTGAACCTTTCGGTCCTAGCCTGTGTCTGAAACATGCTCTTGAGACTCCCGATCATATCGTAAGCCTCAACATTTTCGAAATGCTGTTGCAAATCGGGCTCTATACAAGCCAGCATCAGACAACTGATCTCCGTTGATTCATCAACAAGTTTCTGGTAGGCATTCTTAGTTGTGGCACTAGCATTATCGGCAGGTTCCTCTGGAAGTGGATCCTCTAGAACTTGTTCCTTTTTATCATGCTTGAGAACAATTCTCAGATTTCTATACGAAGTGGTAAAGTTTGTTCCATTCAGTTTATACTTTTCCAGAATTGATTTCAATGCAAAGTTGGGTTGAGCACGTGGTGCCATTGATCTACAACAGAAAATATGCAATCACTAAGCAATGTGTTTATGTAGAGTAATTCAAGCCTTAAAAATAAATACTCCCACTGAAGTTGGCATCCCTCTACAAACTCTCAGTGATTCAGGATCCAAATAGCACATGTGACTAGTTAACTTTAGCATCACTGCTAGACAACATGCCTATCCGGTAAGCAACTCCTTGCTAATCATATCTCTATACGACTCCTGTTGGTCGGGAAGGTATCTCATACCCCGGCCCCCAACCTTCTTTGCCACAAGACCCAAAACAGTTTTGATAGCTTGTCAAGTTAACCTGATGCAGTGCATGTCCGTGTCCGACATGAACCCTTCAATTCAAGGACACCTAGCAGCACCCCAATTTTATGAGCCCACTACTAGACGTACTTGACATGCGAAGGTGCAACATCGGGGATGGCAATTTGCTTGATATTAACGAGGGATCTTTCTACCATTCTAACATGCATAGAAACAAAGAAGCATACCAATCACAAATAAACACATATTGTGAAATAGTATGGCTCCTTCATGGCAGTTCTTCCGGGTCGGCTCCGACTCTGATGACCATCTAGGAACTCCATCTTGTTTGTCCCGCCGGGACGCCAAGCCGCCAACCTGGTCTCTATTATCCAACTACTACAACTAGTAATAAATTTTACATAGAGTCATAAGTCGACATGCAGGTCGTTATACAATATAATGACAACACTTTGGCTCCTGTCGGCTGACAAACATGACACGCGGGCCATGTATAAATTACACACATGCATCACATACACATGAGCCATACTATTCACATCAAACCTGCAAAACAAAGTTATGCTTAGAATCGCATTCTACCGTTTGAGTGATCGTGTACGAAATACAGGGCGCTACGCACACGGCGGTCCCGCTAACCGGTTAGCGGGCGGGGTTCGAAGGGGCCAACCTGACTCAAAGATCACATCTGAACTCCGATCACGCCGAATTTTCCGATCTGACCGATCTTATTGATCATCGCGAGTCCAATTTGGATTTATGTTTCACTGTTAACCCCGATGACGGATACCGACCGGTAGGGGTAGGTTGTGTCACGACCTCATCGACTCCGATCATCAGAAAACATAGCCACATTGATCCCCATGTGCAGTTGATCTCATCAACCGTGCACACAGTCGATCCTATCAACGACGACCGATATCATCTATCGCCTCCACATATCTAATATGCATAGGATCCGAATTCAAATCATATAGCAGAGGCTCTGATACCACTGTTGTGTTCTACGGTAGGGTGCCTTGACTGCAAATTAAAATTTTCCTATGCGCAGAACAACAGGAAAATGCTACGGGAGATGGATCACGGATCATTACCACTAGACGCGCAGTGCCGTGCAGCGGAAGAAGAGTTGGGGCAGCGCGTCCGCGTGGATCGTCTCCTCCTCGTCCGATCTCCCTCGTACAGTCGTTCGTTGGTTCCCACGTACAGGCTTTTTGGAGCGGCGCAAGTGCACCGCCTCTAACGGTATCCGCGTGTGCAGGAGGAACGTCATGCGGCGGACTGCTAGGTCCGATCACACAACCGACAGCGAGTGGAGGTGTCTATTCGCAACACATGCAAACCCTAGTAACAGCGCCGAAGCGATCAACCGCATGAGTGTGCCGCACCCCCACTTTATATAGGCGTCCATCGCGGGCTCAACACTTGGGCCTCGCACGGACCCTAAAGCCCATAAGTCTACTTAGCCAGAATCCGAACACAGCTCGGATCACATCCGACCAGTGTCCTCGGATCCGACCTCGTAGGTTCCTTCCCTTAAGCGCGTGACCCCTTAGGTTCAAGCCGACTTGGTTGCAGTTCGGATCACCTCCGAACTGCACGGTTGGTAGAGGCTCCTAGCAAGGCATGCCGAACATCAAGCAGACTATGAAGCTGGTTAGGCGAACCTGTGCCTCATACTTCCATTCCTTTTGCCACATGATATATGTTGTCGGGCTCAAGGCGAGTCTATCATCCTTGTGCTAGCCCGACCTCTTTCTCATTCCAGTGATGCCGACCACAAACCAGATTATCTCATAATCCTTATTGCATGGCCATGCTTATCCTGGTCGGATCACACGAGGGGCCCAAAGTATATCTCTCCTGATCGGAGGGGCAAATCACATCTTGCTCAACCATTCTCGCAGCATGGATCTGGACAAGCCCGAAACCTAACTTTGTAACTACCCAGTCACGGAGTAGCCTTTGGTTGGCCCAAAGAAAGTCTGTCACCATCCCGACTACATGCACCAGCTCAGGTCTTAGGACATAGAACGAATGCTGTACTAGAGACTCACAGATGACATATCGCTGCGTCTCATAGTTGGGTCTGTCTGACTCAGACCTTATCTTAACTCGAATCCGACCAGGTCCTTCCGAGTCCATATTATCCGGTTAGCATCCAATGCTCCATGGCTAGTGAGACCAAGCCATCGACTATGTCATATGCTAGTCTAGTCGGCTGCGCGTCCACACAACCCTTTTGACTAGGGACCTTTTAGGACAGTCATCATACAATGTATAGTCCCACAAACAAGTCACTTACTTGTTGATACACATCATTGATAATGTACAAGGACTATCTTTATTCATAAAGACATAGGAAATATCATCATACATGATTGCGTCTAGGGCATATCTCCAACATGACCCTCCACAGCCAGTGTTTGACTTGAGTTTGAACTCCTTAGGGACAGCGGGGAAGTGCTTCACGAACTCCAGAAGCAATGGGAGAATCTCCAGATTCGGAGCAAGGATAACCTTGTAGAAGTGGCTTGGTACTGACTCCTCATCACAGTATCCGTAGTTCATCCGCTTGGCACTTGGGTGATCCTGCACCGGCATGTCGACTAATGGCGGCACGACCTCCTTGCCCTTGTCGGCCTGCATTATGAACAACACGCAGTTCAAAGGCCAACATTCATTCCTATCGGCCTAATGCTCCTATGTTAACCCACACTACTTGTTGGGGAACGTAGTAATTTCAAAAAAATTCCTACGCACACGCAAGATCATGGTGATGCATAGCAACGAGAGGGGAGAGTGTTGTCCACGTACCCTCGTGGACCGAAAGCGGAAGCGTTAGCACAATGCAGTTGATGTAGTCGTACGTCTTCATGATCCGACCGATAAAGTACCGAAATGCTCGGCACCTCTGAGTTCAGCACACGTTCAGCCCGATGACGTCCCTCGAACTCTGATCCAGCCGAGTGTCGAGGGAGAGTTTCATCAGCACGACGGCGTGGTGACGATGATGATGTTCTACCGATGCAGGGCTTCGCCTAAGCACCGCTACAGTATTATTGAGGTGGACTATGGTGGAGGGGGGCACCGCACACGGCTAAAAGATCAAACGATCAATTGTTGTGTCTCTAGGGTGCCCCCTGCCCCCGTATATAAAGGAGCAAGGGGGGAGGTGCGGCCGGCCAGGAGGGGCACGCCAGGAGGAGTCCTACTCCCACCAGGAGTAGGAATCCCTCCCTTTTCCTTGTTGGATTAGGAGTGGAGGGGGAAAGAGGAGGGAGAGAGGAAGGAAAGGGGGGAGCCACCCCCTCTCCTTGTCCTATTCGGACTAGGGGGAGGGGCGCGCGGCCCTACCCTGGCCGCCTCTCCTCTTCTCCACAAAGGCCCACTATGGCCCATTAAGCCCCCGGGGGGGTTCCGGTAACCCCTCGGTACTTCGGTAAAATCCCGATTTCACCCGGAACACTTCCGACATCCAAATATAGGCTTCCAATATATCAATCTTCATGTCTCAACAATTTTGAGACTCCTCGTCATGTCCGTGATCACATCCGTGACTCTGAACAGCCTTCGGTACATCAAAACTCATAATATAACTGTCATCAAAACTTTAAGCGTGCGGACCCTACGGGTTCGAGAACTATGTAGACATGACCGAGACACGTCTCCGGTCAATAACCAATAGTGGAACCTAGATACTCATATTGGCTCCCACATATTCTACGAAGATCTTTATCAGTCAGACCGCATAACAACATAAGTTGTTCCCTTTGTCATCGGTATGTTACTTGCCCGAGATTCGATCGTCGGTATCTCAATACCTATTTCAATATAGTTACCGGCAAGTCTCTTTACTCGTTCCGTAATACATCATCCCGCAAGTAACTCATTAGTTACAATGCTTGCAAGGCTTAAGTGATGTGCATTACCGAGAGGGCCCAGAATACCTCTCCGACAATCAGAGTGACAAATCCTAATCTCAAAATACGCCAACCCAACAAGTACCTTCGGAGACACCTGTAGAGCACCTTTATAATCACCCAGTTACGTTGTGACGTTTGGTAGCACACAAAGTGTTCCTTCGATAAACGGGAGTTGCATAATCTCATAGTCATAGGAACATGTATAATTCATGAAGAAAGCAAGAGCAACAAACTAAACGATCAAGTGCTAAGCTAACGGAATGGGTCATGTCAATCACATCATTCTCCTAATGATGTGATCCCGTTAATCAAATGACAACTCATGTCTATGGTTAGGAAACATAACCATCTTGGATTAACGAGCTAGTCAAGTAGAGGCATACTAGTGACACTCTGTTTGTTTATGTATTCACACATGTATCATGTTTCCGGTTAATTCAATTCTAGCATGAATAATAAACATTTATCATGATATAAGGAAATAAACAATAACTTTATTATTGCCTCTAGGGCATATTTCCTTCAGTCTCCCACTTGCACTAGAGTCAATGATCTAGATTACACAGTAATGATTCTAACACCCATGGAGTCTTGGTGCTGATCATTATTTGCTCGTGGAAGAGGCTTAGTCAACGGGTCTGCAACATTCAGATTCGTATGTATCTTGCAAATTTCTATATCTCCCACCTAGACTAGATCCCGGATGGAATTGAAGCGTCTCTTGATGTGATTGGTTCTCCGGTGAAATCTGGATTCCTTCGCCAAGGCAATTGCACCGGTATTGTCACAAAAGATTTTCATTGGACCTGATGCACTCGGTATGACACCTAGATCGGATATGAACTCTTTCATCCAGACTCCTTCATTTGCTGCTTCCGAAGCAGCTATGTACTCCGCTTCACACGTAGATCCCTCCACGACGCTTTGTTTAGAACTGCACCAACTGACAGCTCCACCGTTCAATGTAAACACGTATCCGGTTTGCGATTTAGAATCGTCCGGATCAGTGTTAAAGCTTGCATCGGCGTAACCATTTACGACTAGCTCTTTGTCACCTTCATAAACGAGAAACATATCGTTAGTCCTTTTCAGGTATTTCAGGATGTTCTTAACCGCTGTCCAGTGATCCACTCCTGGATTACTTTGGTACCTCCCTACTAGACTTATAGCAAGGCACACATCAGGTCTGGTACACAGCATCACATACATGATAGAGCCTATGGCTGAACCATAGGGAACATCTTTCATCTTCTCTCTATCTTCTGCAGTGGTCGGGCATTGGGTCTTACTCAACTTCACACCTTGTAACACAGGCAAGAACCCTTTCTTTGCTTGATCCATTTTGTACTTCTTCAAAACTTTGTCAAGGTATGTGCTTTATGAAAGTCCAATTAAGCGTCTTGATCTATAGATCTTGATGCCCAATAAATAAGCAGCTTCACCGAGGTCTTTCATTGAAAAACGTTTATTCAAGTATCCCTTTATGCTATCCAGAAATTCTATATCATTTCCAATCAACAATATGTCATCCACATATAATATCAGAAACGCTACAGAGCTCCCACTCACTTTCTTGTAAATACAGGCTTCTCCAAAAGTCTGTACAAAACCAAATGCTCTGATCACACTATCAAAGCGTTTATTCCAACTCCGAGAGGCTTGCACCAGTCCATAAATGGATCGCTAGAGCTTGCACACTTTGTTAGCTCCCTTTGGATCGACAAAACCTTCTAGTTGCATCATATACAACTCTTCTTCCAGAAATCCATTCAAGAATGCAGTTCTGACATCCATTTGCCAAATTTCATAATCATAAAATGCGGTAATTTCTAACATGATTCGGACAGACTTAAGCATCTCTACGGGTGAGAAGGTCTCATCGTAGTCAATCCCTTGAACTTGTCGAAAACCTTTTGCAACAAGTCGAGCTTTATAGACAGTAACATTACTGTCAGCGTCAGTCTTCTTCTTGAAGATCCATTTATTCTCAATGTCTTGCCGATCATTGGGCAAGTCAACCAAAGTCCACACTTTGTTCTCATACATGGATCCCATCTCAGATTTCATGGCCTCAAGCCATTTTGCGGAATCTGGGCTCACCATCGCTTCTTCATAGTTCGTAGGTTCGTCATGGTCTAGTAACATAACCTCCAGAACAGGATTACCGTACCACTCTGGTGCGGATCTTATTCTGGTTGACCTACGAGGTTCAGTAACAACTTGATCTAAAGTTCCATGATCATCATCATTAACTTCCTCACTAATTGGTGTTGGCGTCACAGGAACCGGTTTCTGTGATGTACTACTTTCCAATAAGGGCGCAGGTACAGTTATCTCATCAAGTTCTACTTTCCTCCCACTCACTTCTTTCGAGAGAAACTCCTTCTCTAGAAAGGATCCATTCTTAGCAATGAATGTCTTGCCTTCGGATCTGTGATAGAAGGTATACTAAAAAGTCTCCTTTGGGCATCCTATGAAGACACATTTCTCCGATTTGGGTTCGAGCTTATCAGGTTGAAGCTTTTTCACATAGGCATCGCAGCCCCAAACTTTAAGAAATGACAACTTTGGTTTCTTGCCAAACCACAGTTCATAAGGCGTCATCTCAACGGATTTCGATGGTGCCCTATTTAACGTGAATGCAGCCGTCTCTAAAGCATAACCCCAAAACGATAGCGGTAAATCAGTAAGAGACATCATAGATCGCACCATATCTAGTAAAGTACGATTATGACGTTCGGACACACCATTTCACTGTGGTGTTCCGGGGGCGTGAGTTGTGAAACTATTCCGCATTGTTTCAAATGTAGACCAAACTCGTAACTCAAATATTGTCCTCCACGATCAGATCGTAGAAATTTTATTTTCTTGTTGCGATGATTTTCAACTTCACTCTGAAATTCTTTGAACTTTTCAAATGTTTCAGACTTATGCTTCATTAAGTAGATATACCCATATCTGCTCAAATCATCTGTGAAGGTGAGAAAATAACGATACCCGCCGCGAGCCTCAACATTCATCGGACCACATACATCTGTATGTATGATTTCTAACAAATCTGTTGCTCTCTCCATAGTACCGGAGAACGGTGTTTTAGTCATCTTGCCCATGAGGCACGGTTCGCAAGTACCAAGTGATTCATAATCAAGTGGTTCCAAAAGTCCATCAGTATGGAGTTTCTTCATGCGCTTTACACCGATATGAACTAAACGGCAGTGCCACAAATAAGTTGCACTATCATTATCAACTCTGCATCTTTTGGCTTCAACATTATGAATATGTGTATCACTACTATCGAGATTCATCAAAAATAGACCACTCTTTAAGGGTGCATGGCCATAAAAGATATTACTCATATAAATAGAACAACCATTATTCTATGATTTAAATGAATAACCGTCTCGCATTAAACAAGATCCACATATAATGTTCATGCTCAACGCTGGCACCAAATAACAAAATTTTAGGTCTAATATTAATCCCGAAGGTAGATGTAGAGGTAGCGTGCCGACGGCGATCCCATCGACTTTGGAACCGTTTCGCACGCGCATCGTCACCTCGTCCTTGGCCAGTGTTCGCTTAATCCGTAGTCCCTGTTTCGAGTTGCAAATATTAGCAACAGAACCAATATGAAATACCCAGGTGCTACTGCAAGCTTTGGTAAGGTACACATCAATAACATGTATATCACATATACCTTTGTTCACCTTGCCATCCTTCTTATCTGCCAAATACTTGGGGCAGTTCCGCTTCCAGTGTCCAGCCTGCTTGCAGTAGAAGCACTCAGTTTCAGGCTTAGGTCCAGATTTGGGTTTCTTCTCCTGAGCAGCAACTTGCTTGCTGTTCTTCCTGAAGATCCCCTTCTTCTTCCCTTTGCCCTTTTTCTTGAAACTGGCGGTCTTGTTGACCATCAACACTTGATGCTCCTTCTTGATTTCTACCTCCGCAGCCTTTAGCATTGCGAAAAGCTCGGGAATTGTCTTATCCATCCCTTGCATGTTATAGTTCATCACGAAGCTCTTGTAGCTTGGTGGCAGTGATTGAAGAACTCTGTCAATGACACTATCAACAGGAAGATTAACTCCCAGTTGAGTCAAGTGATTATGATACCCAGACATTTTGAGTATATGTTCACTGACAGAACTATTCTCCTCCATCTTGCAGCTATAGAACTTATTGGAGACTTCATATCTCTCAATCCGGGCATTTGCTTGAAATATTAACTTCAACTCCTGGAACATCTCATATGCTCCATGACATTCAAAACGTCGTTGAAGTCCCGATTCTAAGCCGTAAACGGGTGTAAGACAGATTTACACACACAATACACTTAGGTTGACTTGACGAGCCTAGCATGTACAGACATGGCCTCGGAACACAGAAGACCGAAAGGTCGAGCATGAGTCGTATAGAAGATACGATCAACATGAAGATGTTCACCGATGTTGACTAGTCTGTCTCATGTGATGATCGGACACAGCCTAGTTAACTCGGATCATGTTATACTTCGATGACTGGAGGGATGTCTATCTGAGTGGGAGTTCATTTAATAATTTGATTATATGAACTTAATTATCATGAACTTAGTCTAAAATCTTTACAATATGTCTTGTAGATCAAATGGCCCACGTTGTCCTCAACTTCAACGCGTTCCTAGAGAAAACCAAGCTGAAAGACGATGGCAGCAACTATACGGACTGGGTCCGGAACCTGAGGATCATCCTCATAGCTGCCAAGAAAGATTATGTCCTAGAAGCACCGCTAGGTGACGCACCCGTCCCACAGAACCAAGACGTTATGAACGCTTGGCAGACACGTGCTGATGATTACTCCCTCGTTCAGTGCGGCATGCTTTACAGCTTAGAACCGGGGCTCCAAAAGCGTTTTGAGAGACACGGAGCATATGAGATGTTCGAAGAGCTGAAAATGGTTTTTCAAGCTCATGCCCGGGTCGAGAGATATGAAGTCTCCAACAAGTTCTTCAGCTGTAAGATGGAGGAAAATAGTTCTGTGAGCGAGCACATACTCAAAATGTCTGGGTTGCATAACCGCTTGACTCAGCTGGGAGTTAATCTCCCGGATGACGCGGTCATTAACAGAATCCTTCAGTCGCTTCCACCGAGCTACAAGAGCTTTGTGATGAACTTCAATATGCAGGGGATGGAAAAGACCATTCTTGAAGTATTTGCAATGCTGAAATCAGCAGAGGTAGAAGTCAAAAAGGAACATCAAGCGTTGATGGTGAATAAAACCACTAAGTTCAAGAAAGGCAAGGGTAAGAAGAACTTCAAGAAGGACAACAAGGGAGTTGCCGCGCCCGGTAAGCAAGCTGCCGGGAAGAAGCCAAAGAATGGACCCAAGCCCGAGACTGAGTGTTTTTATTGCAAGGGAAGTGGTCACTGGAAGCGGAACTGCCCCAAATACTTAGCGGACAAGAAGGCCGGCATCACGAAAGGTATATGTGATATACATGTAATTGATGTGTACCTTACCAGTACTCGTAGTAGCTCCTGGGTATTTGATACCGGTGCGGTTGCTCACATTTGTAACTCAAAGCAGGAGCTGCGGAATAAGCGGGGACTGGCGAAGGACGAGGTGACGATGCGCGTCGGGAATGGTTCCAAGGTCGATGTGATCGCCGTCGGCACGCTACCTCTACATTTACCTACGGGATTAGTTTTAAACCTCAATAATTGTTATTTAGTGCCAGCTTTGAGCATGAACATTGTATCAGGATCTCGTTTAATTCGAGATGGCTACTCATTTAAATCCGAGAATAATGGTTGTTCTATTTATATGATAGATATGTTTTATGGTCATGCTCCTATGGTGAATGGTTTATTCTTAATGAATCTCGAGCGTAATGCTACACATATTCATAGTGTGAATACCAAAAGATGTAAGGTTGATAATGATAGTCCCACATACTTGTGGCACTGCCGCCTTGGTCACATAGGTGTCAAACGCATGAAGAAGCTCCATGCAGATGGACTTTTAGAGTCTCTTGATTACGAATCATTTGACACGTGCGAACCATGCCTCATGGGTAAAATGACCAAGACTCCGTTCTCAGGAACAATGGAGCGAGCAACCAACTTATTGGAAATCATACATACTGATGTGTGCGGTCCAATGAGTGTTGAGGCTCGCGGTGGCTATCGTTATGTTCTCACCCTCACTGATGACTTGAGCAGATATGGGTATGTCTACTTAATCAAACACAAGTCTGAGACCTTTGAAAAGTTCAAGTAATTTCAGAGTGAGGTTGAGAATCAACATGACAGGAAAATCAAGTTCTTGCGATCAGATCATGGGGGAGAATACTTGAGTCATGAATTTGGCACACACTTAAGAAAATGTGGAATAGTTTCACAACTCACGCCGCCTGGAACACCTCAGCGTAATGGTGTGTCCGAACGTCGTAATCGCACTCTATTAGATATGGTGCGATCTATGCTGTCTCTTACCAATTTACCGCTATCATTTTGGGGCTATGCTTTAGAGACTGCCGCATTCACTTTAAATAGGGCTCCGTCGAAATCCGTTGAGACGACATCGTATGAATTATGGTTTGGGAAGAAACATAAGCTGTCGTTTCTAAAAGTTTGGGGATGCGATGCTTATGTCAAGAAACTTCAACCTGAAAAGCTCAAACCCAAGTCGGAGAAATGCGTCTTCATAGGATACCCTAAAGAAACTGTTGGGTATACCTTCTACCTCAGATCCGAAGGCAAGATCTTTGTTGCCAAGAATGGGTCCTTTCTAGAGAAAGAGTTTCTCTCGAAAGAAATAAGTGGGAGGAAGGTAGAACTTGATGAAGTATTACCTCTTGAACCGGTAAGTGGCGCAGCTCAAGAAAATATTCCTGAGGTGCCTGCACCGACTAGAGAGGAAGTTGATGATGATGATCATGAAACTTCAGATCAAGTTGCTATTGAACTTCGTAGGTACACAAGGACATGTTCCGCACTAGATTGGTACGGCAACCCTGTCTTGGAAATCATGTTATTAGACAACGGTGAACCTTCGAACTATGAAGAAGCGATGGCGGGCCCGGATTCCGACAAATGGCTGGAAGCCATGAAATCCGAGATAGGATCCATGTATGAAAACGAAGTATGGACTTTGACTGACTTGCCCGAAGATCGGCGAGCCATAGAAAATAAATGGATCTTTAAGAAGAAGACAAACGTGGATGGTAATGTGACCATCTATAAGGCTCGACTTGTCGCTAAGGGTTATCGACAAGTTCAAGGGGTTGACTACGATGAGACTTTCTCACCCATAGCGAAGCTGAAGTCCGTCCGAATCATGTTAGCAATTGCCGCATTCTATGATTATGAGATATGGCAAATGGACGTCAAAACGGCATTCCTTAATGGCTTTCTTAAGGAAGAATTGTATATGATGCAGCCGGAAGGTTTTGTCGATCCTAAGAATGCTAACAAGGTGTGCAAGCTCCAACGCTCAATCTATGGGCTGGTGCAAGCATCTCGGAGTTGGAACATTCGCTTTGATGAGATGATCAAAGCGTTTGGGTTTATGCAGACTTATGGAGAAGCCTGCGTTTACAAGAAAGTGAGTGGGAGCTCTGTAGCATTTCTCATATTATATGTGGATGACATACTGTTGATGGGAAATGATATAGAATTCTTGGAAAGCATAAAGGCCTACTTGAACAAGTGTTTTTCAATGAAGGACCTTGGAGAAGCTGCTTATATATTAGGCTTCAAGATCTATAGAGATAGATCGACACGCCTCATCGGTCTTTCACAAAGTACGTACCTTGACAAGATATTGAAGAAGTTCAATATGGATCAGTCCAAGAAGGGGTTCTTGCCTGTATTGCAAGGTGTGCGATTGAGCACGGCTCAATGCCCGACCACGGCAGAAGATATAGAAGAGATGAGTGTCATCCCCTATGCCTCAGCCATAGGGTCTATTATGTATGCCATGTTGTGTACCAGACCTGATGTAAACCTTGCCGTAAGTTTGGTAGGTAGGTACCAAAGTAATCCCGGCAAGGAACACTAGACAGCGGTCAAAAACATCCTGAAGTACCTGAAAAGGACCAAGGATATGTTTCTCGTTTGTGGAGGTGGCGAAGAGCTCGTCGTAAAGGGTTACGTCGACGCTAGCTTCGACACAGATCTGGATGATTCTAAGTCACAAACCGGATACGTGTATATTTTGAATGGTGGGGCAGTAAGCTGGTACAGTTGCAAGCAAAGCGTCGTGGCGGGATCTACATGTGAAGCAGAATACATGGCAGCCTCGGAGGTAGCACAAGAAGCAATCTAGGTGAAGGAGTTCATCACCGACCCAGGAGTCATACCCAATGCGTCGGGGCCGATGACTCTCTTCTGTGACAACACTGGAGCTATTGCCCTTGCCAAGGAGCCCAGGTTTCATAGGAAGACCAGGCATATCAAGCGTCGCTTCAACTCCATTCGTGAAAGTGTTCAAAATGGAGACATAGAAATTTGTAAAGTACATACGGACCTGAATGTAGCAGATCCGTTGACTAAACCTCTCCCTAGAGCAAAACATGATCAACACCAGAATTCCATGGGTGTTCGATTCATCACAATGTAACTAGATGATTGACTCTAGTGCAAGTGGGAGACTGTTGGAAATATGCCGTAGAGGCAATAATAAAATGATTATTATATTTCCTTGTTCATGATAATTGTCTATTATTCATGCTATAATTGTATTATCCGGAAATCCTAATACATGTGTGAATACATAGACCACAATGTGTCCCTAGTGAGCCTCTAGTTGACTAGGTCGTTGATCAACAGATAGTCATGGTTTCCTGGCTATGGACATGGGGATGTCATTGATAACGGGATCACATCATTAGGAGAATGATGTGATGGACAAGACCCAAACCTAAGCATAGCATAAAGATCGTGTAAGTCCGTTTTGTGAGAGCTTTTCTAATGTCAAGTATCATTTCCTTAGACCATGAGATTGTGCAACTCCCGGATACCGTAGGAGTGCTTTGGGTGTATCAAACGTCACAACGTAACTGGATGGCTATAAAGGTGCACTACGGGTATCTCCGAAAGTGTCTGTTGGGTTGGCACGAATCGAGACTGGGATTTGTCACTCCGTATGACGGAGAGGTATCTCTGGGCCCACTCGGTAATGCATCATCATAATGAGCTCAATGTGACCAAAGGGTTGGTCACGGGATCATGCATTACGGTACGAGTAAAGTGACTTGTCGGTAACGAGATTGAACAAGGTATTGGGATACCGACGATTGAGTCTCGGGCAAGTAACGTACCGATTGACAAAGGGAATTGAATACGGGATTGATTAAGTCCTCGACATCGTGGTTCATCTGATGAGATCATCGAGGAGCATGTGGGAGCCAACATGGGTATCCAGATCCCGCTGTTGGTTATTGACCGGAGAGGCGTCTCGGTCATGTCTGCGTGTCTCCCGAACCCGTAGGGTCTACACACTTAAGGTTCGGTGATGCTAGGGTTGTAGAGATATTAGTATGCAGTAACCCAAAAGTTGTTCGGAGTCCCGAATGAGATCCCGGACGTCACAAGGAGTTCCGGAATGGTCCGGAGGTAAAGATTTATATATAGGAAGTCCAGTTTCGGCCAGCGGGAAGGTTTCGGGGGTTACCGGTATTGTACCGGGACCACCGGAAGGGTCCCGGGGGTCCACCAGATGGGGCCACCTATCCCGGAGGGCCCCATGGGCTGAAGTGGCGTGGGAACCAGCCCCTGATGGGCTGGTGCGCCCCACCCAAGGGCCCAAGGCGCCTAGGGTTGGAAACCCTAAGGGGGCCGTTGCCCCAGGGGCCACCGCCCCCCCCTTTTAGATGGGATCTCCAAGGGAGCATGCGCCCCCCCCCTATCCCCTATATATAGTGGAAGGGAGGGAGGGCAGCCGCACCTTGCTCTTGGCGCCTCCCTCTCCCTCCGTAACACCTCTCCTCCCCGCTTGTGCTTGGCGAAGCCCTGTCGGGATCCTGCTGCATCCACCACCACGCCGTCGTGCTGCTGGATCTTCATCAACCTCTCCTTCCCCCTTGCTGGATCAAGAAGGAGGAGACGTCTTCCCAACCGTACGTGTGTTGAACGCGAAGGTGTTGTCTGTTCGGCACTTGGTCATCGGTGATTTGGATCACGGCGAGTACGACTCCATCATCCCCGTTCACTTGAACGCTTCCGCTCGCGATGTACAAGGGTATGTAGATGAACTCCTATTCCCCTCGTTGCTAGAATACTCCATAGATTGATCTTGGTGATGCATAGAAATTTTTTAATTTCTGCTACGATCCCCAACAGGTGGAGGGGGGCACCGCACACGGCTAAAAGATCAAACGATCAATTGTTGTGTCTCTAGGGTGCCCCCTGCCCCGTATATAAAGGAGCAAGGGGGGAGGTGCGTCCGGCCAGGAGGGGCGCACCAGGAGGAGTCCTACTCCCACCGGGAGTAGGACTCCCTCCCTTTTCCTTGTTGGATTAAGAGTGGAGGGGGAAAGAGGAGAGAGAGAGGAAGGAAAGGGGAGCGCAGCCCCCCTCTCCTTGTCCTATTCGGACTAGGGGGCAGGGGCGCGCGGCCCTGCCCTGGCCGCCTCTCCTCTTCTCCACAAAGGCCCACTATGGCCCATTAAGCCCCGGGGGGTTCCGGTAACCCCTCGGTACTCCGGTAAAATCCCGATTTCACCCGCTACACTTCCGATATCCAAATATAGGCTTCCAATATATCAATCTTCATGTCCCTCATTAGTTGCAATGCTTGCAAGGCTTAAGTGATGTGCATTACCGAGAGGGCCCAGAGATACCTCTCCGACAATCGGAGTGACAAATCCTAATCTCGAAATACGCCAAACCAACAAGTACCTTCGGAGACACCTGTAGAGCACCTTTATAATCACCCAGTTACGTTGTGACATTTGGTAGCACACAAAGTGTTCCTCCGGTAAACGGGGGTTGCATAATCTCATAGTCATAGGAACATGTATAAGTCATGAAGAAAGCAATAGCAACAAACTAAACGATCAATTGCTAAGCTAACGGAATGGGTCAAGTCAATCACATCATTGTACCTCTGGATGGCGTCCACGGGCACCGTTGGGTGCTTGTGCCCTCGCCGGCACAGGGTCGGTTGAGGACACCTTAGTCGGAGGCGTGGGCCGCACGGCGCGAGGGAGGCCATGGCGGCAGGCTGTTGAGGAACATAGTAATTTCAAAATTTTCCTACGCACACGCAAGGTCATGGTGATGCATAGCAACGAGAGGGGAGAGTGTTGTCCATGTACCCTCGTAGACTGAAAGCGGAAGCATTGGCACAACGCGGTTGATGTAGTCGTACGTCTTCATGATCCGACCGATCCAAGTACCGAACGTATGGCACCTCTGAGTTCAGCACATGTTTAGCTCGATGACGCCCCGCGAACTCCGATCCAGCAGAGCTCCATGGGAGAGTTCCGTCAGCACGACGGCGTGGTGACGATGATGATGCTGCTACCGACGTAGGGCTTCGCCTAAGCACCGCTACAATATGACCGAGGTGGAATATGGTGGAGGAGGGCACCGCACACGGCTGGGAGAGATCAACTGATCAACTTGTGTGTCTAGAGGTGCCCCCCTGCCCCTGTATATAAAGGAGCAAGGGGGAGGACGGCCGGCCCTCTATGGGCGCGCCAGGAGGAGGAGTCCTCCTCCTAGTAGGAGTAGGACTCCCCTTTCCTACTCCTACTAGGAGGAGGAAAGGAAGGAGGAGAAGGAGAAGGAAGGAGAAGGAGGAAAAGGAGGAAAGGGGGCCGGCCCCCTAGTCCAATTCGGTTTGGCCTAGGGGGCCGCGTGCCCTGCCTCCTCTCTTCCACCACTTGGCCCATGAGGCCCATTACTTCTTCCTCGTATTCCCGTAACTCCCCGGGACCCCCGAAAATACCCCAATCACTCGGAACCTTTCTGATGTCCGAATATAGTCGTCCAATATATTGATCTTTACGTCTCAACCATTTCGAGACTCCTTGTCATGTCCCCGATCTCATCCGGGACTCCGAACTACCTTCGGTACATCAAATCACATAAACTCATAATACAATCGTCACCGAAACTTTAAGCGTGCGGACTCTACGGGTTCGAGAACTATGTAGACATGACCGAGACATGTCTCCAGTCAATAGCCAATAGCGGAACCTGGATGCTCATATTGGCTCCCATATATTCTACGAAGATCTTTATCGGTCAGACCGCATAACAACATACGTTGTTCCCTTTGTCATCGGTATGTTACTTGCCCGAGATTCGACCGTTGGTATCTCAATACCTAGTTCAATCTCGTTACCGGCAAGTCTCTTTACTCGTTCCATAATACATCATCCTGCAACAAACTTATTAGTTGCAATGCTTGCAAGGCTTAAGTGATGTGCATTACCGAGAGGGCCCAGAGATACCTCTCCGACAATCGGAGTGACAAATCCTAATCTCGAAATACGCCAACCCAACAAGTACCTTCGGAGACACCTATAGAGCACCTTTATAATCACCCAGTTACGTTGTGACGTTTGGTAGCACATAAAGTGTTCCTCTGGTAAACGGGAGTTGCATAATCTCATAGTCGTAGGAACATGTATAAGTTATGAAGAAAGCAATAGAAACAAACTAAACGATCAAGTGCTAAGCTAATGGAATGGGTCAAGTCAATCACATCATTCTCCTAATGA
Organism: Triticum urartu; assembly: GCF_056163025.1. Classification (NCBI taxonomy): domain Eukaryota; kingdom Viridiplantae; phylum Streptophyta; class Magnoliopsida; order Poales; family Poaceae; genus Triticum; species Triticum urartu. Next base: position 187,310,492 of record NC_141879.1, on the reverse strand, counting down.
TGTGATCCCGTTAATCAAATGACAACTCATGTCTATGGTTAGGAAACATAACCATCTTTGATTAACGAGCTAGTCAAGTAGAGGCATACTAGTGACACTCTGTTTGTTTATGTATTCACACATGTATCATGTTTTCGGTTAATACAATTCTAGCATGAATAATAAACATTTATCATGATATAAAGAAATAAATAATAACTTTATTATTGCCTCTAGGGCATATTTCCTTCACTACTTACCCAGCACCCCACTCTAACCCTCTCTGTTTCACCACCTCTCCCTCGCCATGAACTCCAACCCCAACCCTTTCCTCTAGGGCATTGGATGGAGGGCCTTCTTCTTAGGGTGCTCGCTCGGTGACCGCGCGAAGTTCAAGAACACCATGGAAGTGTGCTCGAACTTCAGCAGCATCAAAGACATGCACAAGGAGGTCGACGCTGTGATTAAGAAGTCTACGATGGGTAAACTGAAGACACTGATTCCTGACCCAAACAAGTGTGCAATGTTAGTGGACATCTGCGTTGGGACACGAATCAAGCAGACTCCAGTTACGCTGGACAGAGGGAAAGATGGGCCAAGTATAGGGAGTACAAGGTGCCAGAAGACCAGCGTGCCACATTGTATTGGACTAGGACATTGGTGTCGCCGGTGGGCAACAATGACGTGGTGCAGATGGTGGCCAGGGCGCCGGCGTTAGGCGACCATGCAAGACTCACCGTTCTTGACGAAGACGATGAGGATGAGACTACGGGTGCCACGATGGTGGAAGAAAAGAAGGTGGCTATGCCCCAGCCGCTTGACATGACTCCAAGGTCGCCACGGCTAGGATTAGGTGCTTCTAAACAATTTTGTACCCCGATCCCCACCCAGATGTAATCAGAAGATGAACGTAAGAACCCTAGAAGCCATCGGTGCAGAACCGATGGACTCAAGGGTTCATCGGTAGTGTTTCCCCTAAACCAACCCCCCACCCCCGAGTGTGTTCCATCCCCTCCCTAAGGCTTCAACCCTATCCGCAAATCAAATCTACCACGACCCAAAAACAGTAAATCGAGTGACGGGGTAAGGGCTTACCGCCATGACTGATGCGTTGGTCAAACCGATGCTCGCCGCCATCTTGGATCGTCTTGCAGTTGCTCCGATGGTCGCCCCCACCGGTGTGAGTGGGGAAGAGGGGAGTGAGCGCTGAGGAAGGGGGTGCGAATAATTTATGATGCAGCTTCGGTAAACAACGCGACGTCTCGAGACCGCATCCACGCGTGCAACCGCACACGTCGATGTGCCTAGGGTAGCATCGCTCAGGCCTGGCTCTAGTAAAATGGTCGATTTGAGCATTCCTCTGGATGTCCAGAGCTACTTCAAGTTTCGTGGGGGACAACTTTTAGATGCAAACCGAGCAACCAAACAGGCCGAAAATTGCCTACACGGGCCTAGCTGGGCCTAATGTAGGTAACTAAATGCATACTAAGGCCCTGATGGATGAGCAAGATTTTATTCCATGGAGCTTCATCATGAACAAAATAGAGTAATAGATTGTTTGGTACTTCCTCCATCCCATAATGTAAGACGTTTTTTGATTATAGGATGGAGGGAGTAAGTTATAGGCACACTAAATATAGCATTGTTGTTTCCCTACACCGAGGGGCTCATGTATCGAGGATCTCTTGCCTCTTGATTGTAACTCTTTTGTTTTGGAATAAAACTCCTACCCCACAAACACACACGCACGTGCGTGATATGTCTCCAACGTATCGATAATTTATCAAGTATGTATGCCATGTTTACAATTTTTTTATGATGGTGCGCTTTTATATGATTTAAATGGAACTAACACGGACTGGCGCTGTTTTTAGCAGAGTGATGTGGTGTTGTTTTGTGTAGAAATAAAAGTTCTCGGATTGGGCCGAAAATTTATGGTAATTTTTATGGACAAAAAGAGACCCCTAAAGCTTCGAGGAACGACCAGAAGAGCCACGAGTACACGACAAGCTCAAGGGGCGCGGTCCCCCCTAGGGCGCTCCTATCGAGCTTGTCGCTTCCTCGTGGACCCCCTTGACGTGAAACTGACGACAAAATTCCTATAAATATAGAAAACTCCAGAAAGAAACCTAGAACTTTTGCTCCGCCGCCGCAAGCCTCTGTTCCAAAGCGATCTCATCCAGACCCTTGTTTCGGCACCCTATCGGAGGGGGAAATCATCATCGGATGTCATCTTCATCATCCCGGCGGTGTGTTTGTTCTCTTTCTTGGATCATATGGTGTTTTCTCCTCTCTTTCCTGTTGTGATGAATTGAGTCTTGCTCTCTGTGGTTTCATTATGTTGGATTAAATATTGGATTTGAGATCACTTGGTGTATGTCTTGCATGTGGAAACCCGTGGTGACAATGGGGTGTTCTATTGAGTTACTTGATGTATGCTTTTGTATTCAACTTGCGGATTCTCATGGTCACATTGGGATAATCTAGGCACATAGGTTGATACACATTTTCGTCCTATGTTCTCCGATAGAAACTTTGAAGTGATTCTTTGTCGCACGTTGAGGGATTGCTATATGATTCAATTATGTCACCCTGTTGAGAGATTGCACTAGTGAAAGTATGAACACTAGACCTTGTTTATAAGAATTGTAATACCCTTTGTGCTCCATTTTATCACTTGCTACCTTGTTGTTTTTGTATTTTTAGATTACAAAAACATATATCTATTATCCATACTACACTTTTATCACCATTTCTTCGCCGAACTAGTGCACTTATACAATTTACCATTGTATTGGTTGTGTTGGGTACACAAGAGATTTATTTGATTGCAGGATTGTTTGAGAGAGACCATCTTCATCCTATGCCTCGCAAATATTGATAAACCTTAGGTCATACACTTGAGGGGAATTTGCTATTGCCCTACAAAAATCTACACTTGGAGGCCCAACAACGTCTATAAGAATAAAAATTTCCCTTCAGGCAGCCTAGCAAACAATGTTGATCGCTGCAACACATTGATGTCATTGTCAGACTCGGGCATGCCAAAGAAAATGTGTCAAATCCAAAGATCTGTGACGCGGCTGCTTTAAGAATGATAGTGGGCTTCTTAACATGACCCTGATATTGCCTTTGTAGAGCTTTTGTGTAGTCCTTCCATCTCCAATGCATGCAGTCAAGAGATGCGAGCAAAGTTGGTCACCCTCTAGCTTTAGACATTGCCAAGATACTCTCGGTGTCTGTGACAGTTGATTCTCTCAGGTACCAAGGTCCAAATAAAGAGACCATGACAGTAGGAAATCTTATCATGACATCTCCGCATGTGCTCTAAGACATCCGTAGGTTTTCTTCCCACGAATCAGCGGTTGTGTCATATGTAAGCATCCACAGTGCGGTCATACACTTCTGGTATCCAGAAAACCCAATCCTTCCCACAACATCCTTGTTCAAGACGAAGTTGCCATCAAAGGATCGGAAGCCATGGTACTGACATCGAAGACATTTTTTTGCATCCGAAAGCGTTGGTGAAAATTGTCAGTGAATAGGGCATCAGGGGCAAAGTAGTTGTCATGTTGCGGTTGCGATTGAGCACTCGATGACCCTTGATCGATCTCTTGAAATTGAGAACATACTCTTCCGCACGCTACGCGTCTGCAAAGGGCCACCTGCGTCATCGTTGTCTCATCCGTGTAGTCCTCGTCGGACAAGCCATTGGACGACTCAACATAGTGCTCGTATATGTACTCCATATCCGAATCCGTTGCTTTATAGAAGAAGGGACAAAAAATTTAGCACGGGCATTTCACCGAACACTTACCAGTCATGGTGAGTAACCTAGGGTGGATGGTACCTGTGCGGCGGACGGAGGAGAGGTGTGGAATGGCGGCAGAGAAAAAGCGATATGGAGCCCAGGTGTAGCATTTGAGAAGACGAAGTTGTCGAGTTCCGGCAAGGGTGTGGCGGGGTGGCCGGGGTGATGGAGCGGCGGCGGAGCCAAGAGAGAAAACGATATAGAGAAAGATGAGAGGATGGAGGCACATGATCTGGAAGGGCTTTTGGGTGGGTCGATGGTGTCAGAGTCCCGCGTGGTCGCTGTCTGGACTCCCGCAAAGACTCCCTTGCTTTGGTTTCGACTTTGCGGGTAGAAAGAGCGTTTAGATTGGTCGGCGGACCGATATAAATCTGTGTTGGATGAATAATCAGGTTTGGACCGTTCGAACCCATCGGCGGACCGATACAAATCCTTGTTGGATGGCTAATCAGGTTCTGAGTGTAGTCCGGATGGTTGGTTGTGGGCAGTTTGAGGATGCGCTTTGTAGATGTCCTAAGTACTTAGCCAGTAGAGAGAATATTCAAAGGCTCAGGGCAGCAATCTCTACTCCTAATGGACGAGTTGGTGAATAGTCTCTGCGGGTTTTTTTCGCTGGTTTTTTTCCGTCTCTCCTCCACCACCCCTCCCACCCTGGTCCATCGGTTTATTTTTCTCTCCACTCTTTATTACAACCAGAACTTTCCTAACGTATAACAAATCACGGATCTAACTTCCTTAAATTATGCAAATCAATCAATTCCTTTTATTGGTTCATTTTTTTCTTAGGAAACAAATAATAGATTTTCAGGAAACAAATAATACATTTTAATCTAACTTTCCTAACTTATCTAAATCAATCGATTTCTCTTATTAGTGAAATTCTTTTTAGGAAACAAATAACAGACACGTCACAACTTTCCTCCCAATAAATCTCTATTCCTAATGGACGAGTTGGTGAATAGTCTCCATAGTTTATTTTCGCTGGGTTTTTTTCGTCTCTCCTCCCACCACCCCCTCCCACCCTGGTCCATCGGTTTATTTTTCTCTCCACTCTTTATTACAACCAGAACTTTCCTAACGTATAACAAATCATGGATCTAACTTCCTTAAATTATGCAAATCAATCGATTCCTTTTATTGGTTCAATTTGCCTTAGGAAACAAATAACAGATTTTCAGGAAACAAATAATACATTTTAATCTAACTTTCCTAACTTATCTAAATCAATCGATTTCTCTTATTAGTGAAATTTGTTTTAGGAAACAAATAAGAGACACGTCACAACTTTCCTCCCAATAAATAGTTTCTTAATATTTGCAAACTTTCCTAATCAGACACGTCACAAACGAGCAGGTACTGATATCATGTTACCAAACAATAAAACCACATTTGCATAGAAATCAGTTCAAAAATCCTAACTTTCCTAAATTTTTACCTTTCCTTGATAACAACCAATATTTCCTATGTTTTCCACCTATTGAAGAAAATCACCCCTCCATCGATATTAGCATTTTTTGGAATGAGATCTCCGGGTTATGATTTTTTTCGCGATTCTTTTCAATTGTGACCTCTCCTTCCAGTCCGGCTCCTTCTCGCATAAACACCTCCACCACCGCCAGGTGACACCACCCCAGACCTCCTGCCTCTCCACACCTTCTCCGCCACTTCCTTCTCGTACTCCATTAACAATCCCTCTGCCACATTTGTCCACGGCGGTGTCGAGGGCATGGCGCAGCAGCGTACCAGCGGTAGAGCAGCGCATAGCAGCAGGAAGCAGCACGCAGCAGGCGAGGCGAGCGACCGACAGTGGAGGGCAGAGATGCGACCGACGTGGCTGAGGGGGCGGCCGACAGAAGATGGCCACGACTGGAGGCGGCGCGAGGCAGGGGCGCGACAGCGGAGCGAGCGAAGGGATAGGCGGCAGCAGACGGGGCGAGCGCAGCCAGCAAGAGTGTGGCGCGCGGCCAGGGTGTGTGTCGCGCGGGGCACAGTGGTGCGGTGGCTGCGGCGAGCGCGACGGCAGCGGCGGGCGCGACCGACGCGGTGTAGCACGGGCGTGGGCATGGAGAGGGAGTGGCCCCGCGGGCCCGGAAGAAGAGCGGCAGGCTCGGGCATGGGCGTGCATAGGAGCGGGCATGTGCCACGGGGTCAATCTGAGGAGCTCGGTGGCTACCCCTGCAATGGCCATGGCGGACGGCGGTTCTTGGCCACGGCGAAATACCTAACGAGAGCAAACGAGGGGGGAAACAGGGGAAAGGCAAGAGGAGATCATGGCGGTGTCAATAGCGCCCTAGGGGAAGACATGGGAGCTCGGGGCGGTGCGGATCGAACGGCAATGTCGCGGTGGCCCAAGGTTGAGGAAGACGGCAGCGACGTCGATGCAGGGGTGCTGGACTTGATCTAAATATATCGGCTAAATAGGATATGCTGATTGGCACTAAAGTTGAGCTAGCACCACTTGATTATGTTACATATAATCGCCAAGATCTCGTCAGCGGATTCATCTCTTTCATGTGCTTTATTGCATCACATATGTCATGTCTCGACAGCAAAATTGTAGGAGTAACCGGTCCTGGTTGCACAACCTTTTGAATAAGAATAGGGCCAGGCAGATTAAGGAGTTCGCTGCCGTAAAGAGTTGGATTGTGTGATACCACCATTCAATTGCGCCATTCTTTTGTTTTTTAGGAGGAAACGACAGGAGAGGCTTCTACTGTATTTAATTAACAAAAGATATTAATGTTACATATTTACAAGAGGGGTGCCACTTGTTTGTTGTTTTGCCTCAGTTGCTCTTAACGCGTTCCTACCTTCTGTCATGCGATGCCAAAGGCGTTTCAGGAGGCGTTGCGCATGATGGAACGTTGGTGAGTCACAGGTGCATCAGGTCATCGTGGCCTCCAACAGTACCACATGGTACGTTGAGGTTCACGTATCATTAACAGGTTGAAGATGAAGTTGTGTGAGTCATAAATTTGAGTGGCTCGTGATTTTGTATGTTAGCCCTTCCTTGTAGGTGCTTCTCAAGCTGGAGGACAACATATTAGTCAAGACATTAGGGATCCTCATTGATGTTTTATCTCTCGTCTGCACTTATTTTGTTTGCTCCAATTCTATATATTCTCACGAGTAAATGAGGTGTAAGCATATGCAATGTAGTTCCTTTTTCTACATATGGTGATTGATTTCTTCTTTGGTAACCCAACTAACGGATGATAATCAATCTTCAAATACCAAAAACCAAACGTACAAGACAACAATCAATTCACGTATCACAATCAGATTCTTCTTTAGTACCCAGCTTAACTCACGGATGGTAATCAATCTCCAAACAAAGGAAACAATCACCATCGTTTACCTCTCGCCAATGTTACATAAAAATAACGCTGAGAATTTAGATGTATTGTTTGTCATGGAGCTGTGGCTAGCCGATTACATGAAATTAATTCCCTCAGTTGTGATGGCAAATATAATACACATAATTCATATTGTTATGCACTAGCACATGTGCGTGTGAAATAGATGTATTATGATCCCGTATCCAATAAGATGGATATGTGTGTGTGTTAGAGAGAGAGGGAGGGAGAGGGAGAGGGAGGGAGAGGGAGTGAGGGAGAGGGTGTATGTATGAGAATTTGATGGTAAAAAAGATCGTCAATGTTACTTAATATGTATGAGAATATTAAATATAATATTAACATAATTGATATTGAACTCTTAAATTTAATATGGACCCGTTGCAACGCATAGACGTTTTTCTACTTATCTGTAGCAGTCTATCTATGTATATAACTCCGGCCCGCTGCCTTTCAATCAAACATACACTTCCTTCTCGACCCAAAGGATCGACAACAGCCATCACAATCGATCCGGCCTCCTAGGACTCCTCCACAATGGCGACTTCGCTCCCGCTCAGCTTCCTAGCGCCAGCATACAGCTTTGTCTCCAGCCACCGCCTCAGCCTCGCCGCCTTCCCCTTCTCAGCCACAGCCGCGCTGCGGTTCACCGCCTGGCTCAAACCCACTGTAAGCAGCGCCGTCCATCACTGCACCCCACTCTATGCCGGCCTCACTTTGCTCGCCGTCGTACTAGCCCTCTACATCAGGTCGACCAGGGTGCGCGCGGTGTACCTCGTGGACTACGCATGCTTCCGGCCGCCGGCCGCCCTCCGTGTGCCGCTCTCCAAGTACATCGAGCACAGCGTGCTCGCGCCGTGCTTTGACGACAAGAGCGTCGGCTTCCAGTCGCGCCTCATCGAGCGCTCGGGCTTCGGCGAGGAGACATGCCTCCCGCCGGCCTGCCACGTCATCCCTCCGGAGAAGACGCTCAAGGCGGCCCGCGCCGAGGCCGAGCAAGGGATATTCTCCGCCGTCGATGCCGTTCTCGCCAAGAGCGGCGTCCGCGCCGAGGACATCGGAGTAGTGGTGGTGAACTGCACCCTGTTCGCCCCAACGCCGTCCATGGCTGACATGGTGGTGCGCAGGTACGGGCTCCGCAGCGATGTCCGGTGCTTCAGCCTTTCCGGGATGGGGTGCAGCGCCGGGATAGCCGGCATCGGGCTCGCGCAGAACATCCTGCAGTGCGATAACAGGTGCAGGTACGCGCTCGTGGTGTCCACGGAGATTCTCACCTCGGATTACTACTCCGGCAACGAGCGCGCGATGCTGCTGCAGAACTGCCTCTTCCGGATGGGCGCGTCCGCGGTGGTGCTGTCCACGTCTTCCGCGCGGGCTCAGCACGCGCAGTACCGCCTCGCCCGGGTGGTGCGCACGCACGCGGGGCACGACGACCGCGCCTACGGGTGCGTGCAGCAGGAGGACGACGCGGCGGGCGAGCGCGGCATCGCGCTGTCCAAGGATGTCATGCCCGTGGCCGGCGACACGCTGAAGGCGCACATGACCGCGCTCGGGCCCCTCGTGCTCCCGGCGTCGGAGCTCCTTGCGTACGCGGTCTCGCTCGCGAGGCGCAGGCTGCTGCTCATGGCGGGGCAGAAGGACAGCAGCAAGCCGCGCGTCCCCGACTTCCGGATGGCGTTCGAGCACTTCTGCATCCACGCGGGCGGCCGTGCGGTGATCGACGAGCTGCAGCGCGGCCTCGGGCTGTCGGACAAGCAGGTGGAGGCGTCGCGCATGGCGCTGCACCGGTTCGGCAACACGTCGAGCAGCTCGACGTGGTACGAGCTGGCCTACCTGGAGGCCAAGTGCCGCGTGCGCAAGGGAGACCGTGTGTGGATGGTCGGGTTTGGGTCAGGGTTCAAGTGCAACAGCGCGGTGTGGGTGTGCATCCGGTCGCCGGTTCCTCTGGACAGCGGGCCATGGGAGGGCTGCATGCATCGTTACCCGGTGGCCGCGGCCCAGTGAGACTGATTTGCGGTGGTGGCCGTGTGCTTTGCTCCTCTGCTGTTTGAGAGACGAGTAGAATTATTATTAAGATCCCACGAATATAGTATCGATTGAGATTTAGTAGTCCCTTTATTATTATTTTCAGTGTGAGAGACGAGTAGATGAACGGTGTTTTTTTCTGCATGCACGCCATGATTTATGATGGGATTTAAAGTGAATTGACCAGCTATGTACGTCTTGTGCACATGACCATCTCCACTTTTCTGATGTCCTTTTCCTCTTTGCTTTCCACACCAAGGTGTTTTTTTTCCTTTCCCTTTTTTGCTTTCCACACTAAGGTTGGAATAAGTAATTTACGGACGTCCATTCCAACGAACGACATGCTAGTTCGGAGTTCCCCCTTCCCTTTTCGGTGCAACTTTTCATCCAACTAAATGATCCATTGCCCCAAATGATGCAAAAGCAAAATGTGCTTAAAGCGAAGACAACTAAGGGCCTCTTTGATTCGCAGGATTTTGAAAATGTAGGAATATGAAAAGTATAGGATTACAGTGGCATGTCAACTTGAATCCTATAGGATTAGCAAAGAGTGTTTGATGCCACATGAAAAACAAAGGAAATGTAAAAAGAGATTGGAGTGGATGTTAGATTTTCTATAAAATGTAGTACAAAAGATTTCATAGGATAAATTCCTATGGGATCCAATCCTATGAATCAAAGGGCCGACATAGGAAAAATTCCTAAGGATTTTAATTCTTCAAAAATCCTAAAGATATCCTTTGAATCAAAGGAGCCCTAAGTATATACATCAGAACATATCTTATGTGCTTACGTGTTTTGTATATATGCGTCAGAACATATCTTAAAGTGAAGACAACTAAGTACTCCCTCCGTTTTAAATTACTTATCGCAGGTATGCATGTATCTAGATGTATTTTAGTTCTAGATATGTCCATTCCTGCGACGAGTAATTTGGAACGGAGGGAGTATATGCATCAGAACATATCATTTTGGGGGGACTATTTCGGACGAGATCCCTAGTTACATTTAAGTAATAAAGTGGCGGCATTTTTTTGCGGGGTAAAGGGAATTGTATTAAGTATAAGAAATGTTACAATCCCTAAGGATGCGGTCTAGAATAGACTGAGGACCTACTCCTAACCATACCACAGTATGACTCTCTTCAGGGCCAAATAAAGCGGCGGCATTGATTCTAAAAAAATAAATATATTTTGTTAGTGAAATAATATATTTTGTTAGTGAATTGGGTGTGAAACATTCCACCTAAGTGAAAAATGTGACCTATGAAATATTTAGAAAAGCAAAATAGAAATAGGTAATAAAATGAGTGAGATACTTATAATTCAAAAACATTTCAAAAAAGTGAAATATCTGTTTGATAAATATTTCAAATAAGCAAAGTTTGTGATTAGTGGAATATTTCAAAAAAAAGCTAAATGGAAATAGGTATCAAACACATATTTTAATTATTTCACTTGATTCCAAAAATATTGAATACATATTTCAATTCATTTAATAAAAATATAATGGAAACCGTGATTTTTGTAATATATCCAAGATTAGTATTGCTCTAAAGATCTTGTCACTAGGATTACAAATATATATAACTTTTGAAAACAAATTTATAGCGGGTGGGGGCTTTGCGGGAGTCCAGGCCGTCGCGACGTAGGAATTCGACACCTTCGGCCCACTCAAATCCTCTTCCCGGTCCCTTTCTTCCACCCGCCTCTGCTCCCCCTTGTACTACGTTGCTGTCCACACGGGATCCGTCCACGGCCAGGTACCTCCTCCCCCAGTCGACGACGTCCATGGCGGACACCACGTCCGGCAGGTGTTTGGTCAAATTCCATTGAGTTTATTTTTGAACTTCAAGTCATTTTTTAGAGAAAGGAAGATGGCGGGGTATGCGACCATGAAGGATGAGTTGTTGTGCAATGCGTGGTTGGCCTTATCTCCGAACTTCATTGGAAGGAGCAGAAGGGGGCCCTTTTGGCAGCGCGTGCATGGTACATTTCACGCGCGAAAGCACATGGCACCCTACGACATGCACACCACTCATGAATGCAATATGAAGTTGTTAGTGTATCGTTGGTACACCATCCAGAACTCTATCACAAAGTTTTGTAGCGAGGTTGATCGGCTAGAGGCAATGTGGCCATTGCACGTGGCAACCATGGAGATCGCAAGTCTTGCCTCTTCTTGCTCAACTTGTTGATTGCTTTATTCATTCACTCAATATTGCCTACACGTTATGTAGCATGTACGCGTTGTTGTGATGTACCACAGGCTAGGGGACAGGTCATCCACGAAGACACATTGGTGGATGAAGTTTAACGGGCAGTATGTGTGGGACAACATGATCCATCCATGAAAAACTTGTCGAACATCCGGTTAATCTCGTTGAATTTGAACTATTTCTCACTGAATTTAAACTATTGTTGTACTGGACTTATTTGCATGCTATGTCTGTATGATTTATGCCATTTTCTGAACTTTTATGAATTCCTTCGTGTTTGATGAAATTCATTCCGTTAGTTGAAACCCAATTTGAAATGTATGCAGATAGCTTTGGATAGTCGCCTCCCTCATCCATATCCGCAAACTGCCCCCTGTCTGCAGACGAATGCGCCGTTCGGTTTGCTGACCATCTCCCAGCGTTGCACCCAGGGTCCTTCCGCGGACTAGTCTACCCTGCCACGATATCATGACTGTGGTGGATGCATGGCCGTACCCAGTGCGTGACCCGCATGATGGCGGGAGAACCTCAGAATTCTCCGAAGGTGGAGAGCTCAAATGTGGAGGACATGATGATGGAGTAGGCGGAGGAGGGGCAGACGCTTGTGGAGGCTGCCAGGTTCACCCTACAGCTGGCCGAGGAGCACTACAATGTCGTCATGGTAGATGCACAGCTGGAGGAGTTGGCGCCGTCGATCTCCATGTCTGCCGGATGCTACCCGAGGAGCAGTGGTACAATGTGCATCTCCCTAAGCGCTGGCTTGCGTAGAACTAGATCGTCAGCGAGCAAGAAAACAAGCGGGCCGTTGCGGCCATGCTCACGGAGAATCTGGACTTTGTGGATGAGCAGTGGGCGTTGTACGAATCCATGCTAGAGCTAGTGCCATCCACCGCTTGTGGTGTCAGCTTTGCTTCAATGTGGTGGAGCACAGCCGTATGTTTGATGGATCGCGGTAGTGGCGGACGGGACCACTGGCAAGGTCCGTAGCTCCATTACGTTCTCCGGGCCAAAACGACTACATGGTAGAACCGTCTCGCAAGAGCGAAACCAAGATTTGAACATAAGAGTGCGAAGGAGACAACTATCACACCTAAAAAATGTGTAATGCCCCGAGTCCGACGCGCCAGGTGTCTTCCAGTTATTCGCCGTCATTGCCATGTCATTTGCTTGCATGTTGCACTTTGCCATGTCATCATGTGCATCTCATTTGCATTCATGTTCATCTCTTGCATCCGGTCTTTTTCTCCATTGTCCGTTTCAAAATCCGACACTCTCACATGCACCCGTTGCGCCTCTCAGATCTCGTTTCGTGAGCGGGAGAAAAACGTTCTCGGAATGGTCTTGGTATATCACCGGTAGACCGCATGTCAAATTTTATTCCATTTGGAGGTCGTTTGATGCCCCAACGGTTAACTGTGTAACCGTGAAGCCCTCCTCTTTGCATCCCAGCACCCCTCCATAACAGCCCACTAACCCATCTACACCCCCTCCATGCTATCCGTCATTGGATCACGATCGTGTGGTTCAAAACCGCACCTCTATAGCCCTATCATAGCTCCCTCTACCTATAAATAGGTCCTCCCCGTCCAAATCGCAGTCCAAATCCTAGCCTCCTCGCGCCGCCGGATACATCCTCCCGCGGCCGGACTTGTCCGCCACCTCCCCGAGTCCAATCGGAGCGTGCCACATAGCCCCACCACCATCTCCAACCGCGCCTCGCGGCCGCGGCCCGTCGAGCCCGAGCGCACCCGCCGCCGCGCCCCGCGAGCCCGAGCGCACCGCCGCTGCCGCTCGAGCTTCGCCGCCCGTCCTCCGGCTCGACCCCGCCTCCATCCAGCCCCTTCGCCGGAGCGCCGACCCCACCGGTCGGTCGCCGGAGGAGTCGCCGCCCCGCGCCCCCGCTCCCAGCGCCGCCCGCCGCCGCCAAGATCTGCATCAAATCATCGCCCATACCCCGATCCGGCCTCCCCGCACCGCTGCTCCAACTTCGGTCGTCGGATCCGTCCATCCCCGCCTCCGACGCGCCTTCCTATGTCGCGCCGCCGCAAGCCCCAGTCGTCGCTGCCGCCATGTCTCAGGATCGAGCAGGAGGTCGTCCTACTCGCTTCGCTCGCCCGGCCGCATGGCCCGGCCTGTTGCCCGTGGGCCACGCCGGGCCCAGTGCCGCCGGCCACGTGGGCCGCCTCATGACCCAGGCCCGTTGCAGCATTCCCGCTGGCCTACCTGATCTCCTCCTCAAGTGGGCCGAGCCCATGGGTGAGCAGTCGTATTCCCCGCTCTGTGCACAATATAGCTATCTGACACTCAGTGCTGATTTCTACTAAGTCTTTCTGAAATCATATCATGTGTGCATTTTGCAATGATCATAACTATGTGCATGTGGCTCCGTTTTACGTGTATGATATGTCAAATTGTTCATCTCTGAATGCTCCAGATGCTAGTGTCATTTGCATGCATGTTACTGTCCATATTGATGTCTCAATCATCGTTTCAAGAGTGGTAAGTATTATAAACTGCTGAAGTTTGTCATAACTTGCTGTTTTGTCTTTTTCATAGCATTTTGTGTGTTTATCTTTTGAGCATCATGTCAACATGTTTTAGGAGCATCTTCATGCCATCTTTACAATGGTGCAATGCATGTATTTATATGTGCCTTGTGGTGACTAGCACAAGCTTGCAAAGTGTGCTACTTGATGTTTGCTGTTTTCTGAGACTTAATGATTTTTGCCAAGCCTGTAACTGTTACATTGTGATGCCATGTTAGTTTGATTCTACCATCTATTCCGTGCATAATCTGGAGATGCCTAGTTGACATGTTTTGATTTCCATATTATGATCTATCATGTCATTCCTTTTGATGCCTCATATATGTCCTGTAGCATATGCTTTCATTGCCATGAACATGCCTAAATGATGTTCTGTGTTTTCTGTTGACTTCATGATGCCATGTTGTGAGCTTGTTATTGATTAATTTATGCCTCTTTTGGATATGCTCCAATTACACGATCTGAAGTATGCTATGAGTAATTTGTCCACATGCTAAGTTTGTTAATTTTGGACTTCATATGACTCTGTTCCAAGCTTGCAAACATGCTATGCTGATGTTGCTGTTTTACACTTGCTGAAACGGTTACAACATTCAAACTTGTCTTGATGGTTCCCACTAGTCCATGAGTCAGATGTATATGATGCCTTCAGGTTATTTGCTTCTTGTTATGTGTACTTTGATGCCATGCCCTTGGTTGCCATATAAGTTGCTGTAGTTTGTCTCTTTCTTGCACTCGAGTTACCATCATGCTAAATCTGTCAACCCGTTAACATTATGTTCCTTTTTGCAAGTATCATAGTAATTACTCCATGCATCATATGAATTTCTGCCTTTGGACTAAGTTGAAGCATATCATGTCTACTACATGCCCATGTCTTTTGCATCATTACTAAAGTTTCTATGGTTGCTGTTATGTGCCTCCAAAGTCAGCATCATAATGTATTGTTTTGCATTCCCAGATTTCCTCTAAGTGTGAGAATCATCTTTTATCATATTGAGTCTTGTCTTATTGATTTCCATTAATCTAGGGGTTATATGGAGATGCTTAGTAATCAAGTTTTGCCATGTTTAAACTGTACTTTAATGCCATGCTTTTCTTTCCCATGATCTTGCACTATATCATCTTTGTTTCATGCCTCCAACATGTCAACATGTTATTTCTGCTCACATGTGTGCCCTGTTTTTTCACTAAGTTATAATCTGTGTTATTAAGTTGCTTTTTGCATTGATCAAGTTGGATTAATCCTGATGCCTATGAACTTGAACCTTAATGTTATTTGGATCATGTTGTCTGTACTTTGAGTACATGTCAAGTTTATGTCCATATGTTTCCTTGAATGCAAAGTGCTTAGTTGCTGTTTTGGGCAGATTGAGTTTGAAACTTGTATGGAGTGTATGTGTGGAACCGTGGCTCCATTTGGAGCATGCTCTACATGAAACTTGCTTGGTTTTGCATGTAGTTTCATGTTACCTTGTCGCATCAATGTTTTGGAGTGTTTAACTTGTTTTGCTCATATCTTCTAGGCCGTAGGTCCGAATTACACGAACTTTATATGTAACTTGACTAGAAAACACATGTAGATCATCTTGGTGCACTTTAACTCGATGTTTAACAACTTTAAAATAATGTTTTGTACAGATCAGGACCAATTTCGAAAATTGCATATGAGGACTTACCGGAATTGTTATATGTTATTTTCGGCCTCATTAAAACTTGCTTTGATGTGTTGTTCTTGTATGCATCATCTCTTGCTATGAGTAGCATCATATAGCCTTGTCATGCATCATACTTGGTTGAGCATCATGTCTTGTTCATGCTTGTGTGTTTACCATGTTGTTTGCTTCTTTCCAGTTGTGCTCCTTCTCGATAGTTCCTGTTTCGTTGCGATTGTGAGGATTCGTTCGTCTACGTGGGATCATCTTCTTCATGGACTTGTTCTTCTTCCTAGCGGGATTTCAGGCAAGATGATCGTGACCCTGGATCTCACTACTATCTTTGATATGCTAGTTGTCTCTATGCTATCGCTATGTTGCGCTACCTACCACTTGTTTAACAAGCCTCCCAAAATTGCCATGATAGCTTCTAACATTTTTACCCTTCCTAGCAAACCGTTGTTTGGCTATGTTACCGCTTTGTTCAGCCCCTCTTATAGTGTTTCTAGTTGCAGGTGCAGGTGCACCTGCAGGTTGTTCCATGTTGGGACATGGATATCATGGGATATCACAATATCTCTTATTTAATTAATGCACATATATACTTGGTAAAGGGTGGAAGGCTTGACCTTATGCCTGGTGTTTTGTTCCACTCTTGCCGCCCTAGTTTCCATCATACCGGTGTTGTGTTCCTTGCTTTTTTGCGTCCCTAACATGGTGAGGATTTATGGGCCCCTCTTGATAGTTCGCTTTGAATAACACTCTTCCAGCAAGGCCCAACATTGGTTTTAACATTCCATAATAAAAACTTGAACTAAATAACTAATTGCCATAGGTCGTCATGAACCCAAGGATTCTTTCTACATACAGGGGGGCCAGTGCCGATGGTGTTGGTCCCAAACTAGAGTTGTGTGCGGCTTCCCCCGGGGAAACTCGGGTCTCAGTTGATGTATGATGTGCTCATCCGGACGTGGCCTGAGACGAGATATGCACGACTACTATCAGGGTGTCGGCACACTGGGAGTGAAGGAAATATGCCCTAGAGGCAATAATAAAGTTATTATTTATTTCCTTATATCATGATAAATGTTTATTATTCATGCTAGAATTGTATTAACCGGAAACATAATACATGTGTGAATACATAGACAAACAGAGTGTCACTAGTATGCCTCTACTTGACTAGCTCATTGATCGAAGATGGTTATGTTTCCTAACCATAGACATGAGTTGTCATTTGATTAACGGGATCACATCATTAGGAGAATGATGTGATTGACTTGACCCATTCCATTAGCTTAGCACTTGATCGTTTAGTTTGTTGTTATTGCTTTCTTCATAACTTATACATGTTCCAATGACTATGAGATTACGCAACTCCCGTTTACCGGAGGAACACTTTCTGTGCTACCAAACATCACAACGTAACTGGGTGATTATAAAGGTGCTCTACAGGTGTCTCCGAAGATACTTGTTGGGTTGGCATATTTCGAGATTAGGATTTATCACTCCGATTGTCAAAGAGGTATCTCTGGGCCCTCTCGGTAATGCACATCACTTAAGCCTTGCAAGCATTGCAACTAATGAGTTAGTTGCGGAATGATGTATTACAAAATGAGTAAAGAGACTTGCCGGTAACGAGATTGAACTAGGTATTGGAATACCGACGATCGAATCTCGGGCAGGTAACATACCGATGACAAAGGGAACAACGTATGTTGTTATGCGGTTTGACCGATAAAGATCTTCGTAGAATATGTAGGAACCAATGTGAGCATCCAGGTTCCGCTATTGGTTATTGACCGGAGACGTGTCTCGGTCATGTCTACATAGTTCTCGAACCCGTAGGGTCCGCACGCTTAAAGTTCGGTGACGATCGTAATTAGGGTTTTTGTGTTTTGATGTACCGAAGGTTGTTCGGAGTCCCGGATGTGATCACGGACATGACGAGGAGTCTCGAAATGGCCAAGACATAAAGATTGATATATTGGAAGCCTACATTTGGATATCAGAATCGTTCCGGGTGAAATCGGGATTTTGCCGGAGTACCGGGGGGTTACTGGAACCCCCCGGGGGTTAATGGGCCTACATGGGCCCTAAGGGAGAAGAGGAGGGCTGGCCAGGGCAGGCCGCGCGCCCCCTCCCCCCTAGTCCAAATAGGACAAGGAAGGGGGGGCAGCGCCCCCCTTTCCTGTTTCCCCATTCCCCTTTCCTTCTCCAACAAGGCAAGAGGGGGGAGTCCTACTCCCACCGGGAGTAGGACTCCTCCAGGCGCACCCCTAGGGGCCGGCCGCACCTCCCCCTCCCTCCTTTATATACGGGGGTAGGGGGGCACCCCATGACACACAAGTTGATCTTCGTCGTTCCTTAGCCGTGTGCGGTGCCCCCTTCCACCATATTCCACCTCGGTCATATCGTAGCGGTGCTTAGGTGAAGCCCTGCGTCGGTAGAACATCATCACCGTCATCACGCCGTCGTGTTGATGAAACTCTCCCTCAACACTCAGCTAGATCGGAGCTCGAGGGACGTCACCGAGTTGAACGTGTGCAGAACTCGGAGGTGTCGTACGTTCGGTACTTGGATCGGTCGGATTGGGAAGACGTACGACTACTTCCTCTATGTTGTGTCAACGCTTCCGTTGCCAGTCTACGAGGGTACGTAGACAACACTCTCCCCTCTCGTTGCTATGCATCACCATGATCTTGTGTGTGCGTAGGAAAATTTCTGAAATTACTACGTTCCCCAACAGTGGTATCCGAGCCAGGTTTTATGCGTTGATGTTATTTGCACGAGTAGAACACAAGTGAGTTGTGGGCGATACAAGTCATACTGCTTACCAGCATGTCATACTTTGGTTCAGCGGTATTGTTGGATGAAGCGGCCCGGACCAACATTACGCGTACGCTTACGCGAGACTGGTTCTACCGACGTGCTTTGCACACAGGTGGCTGGCGGGTGTCAGTTTCTCCAACTTTAGTTGAACCGAGTGTGGCTACGCCCGGTCCTTACGAAGGTTAAAACAGCACCAACTTGACAAACTATCGTTGTGGTTTTGATGCGTAGGTAAGAACGGTTCTTGCTAAGCCCGTAGCAGCCACGTAAAACTTGCAACAACAAAGTAGAGGACGTCTAACTTGTTTTTGCAGGGCATGTTGTGATGTGATATGGTCAAAACGTAATGCTATATTTTATTGTATGAGATGATCATGTTTTGTAACCGAGTTATCGGCAGCTGGCAGGAGCCATATGGTTGTCGCTTTATTGTATGCAATGCAATCGCGCTGTAATGCTTTACTTTATCACTAAGCGGTAGCGATAGTCGTGGAAGCATAATTGGCGAGATGACAACGATGCTACGATGGAGATCAAGGTGTCGCGCCGGTGATGATGGTGATCATGACGGTACTTCGGAGATGGAGATCACAAGTACAAGATGATGATGGCCATATCATATCACTTATATTGATTGCATGTGATGTTTATCTTTTATGCATCTTATCTTGCTTTGATTGACGGTAGCATTATAAGATGATCTCTCACTAAATTTCAAGATAAAAGTGTTCTCCCTGAGTATGCACAGTTGCCAAAGTTCGTCGTGCCCAGACACCACGTGATGATCGGGTGTGATAAACTCTACGTCCATCTACAACGGGTGCAAGCCAGTTTTGCACACGTAGAATACTCAGGTTAAACTTGATGAGCCTAGCATATGCAGATATGGCCTCGGAACACTTAGGCCGAAAGGTCAAGCGTGAATCATATAGTAGATATGATCAACATATTGATGTTCACCATTGAAAGCTACTCCATTTCACGTGATGATCGGTTATGGTTTAGTTGATTTGGATCACGTGATTACTTAGAAGATTAGAGGGATGTCTTTCTAAGTGGGAGTTCTTAAGTAATATGATTAATTGAACTTAAATTTATCATGAACTTAGTACCTGATAGTATCTTGCTTGTCTATGTTTGATTGTAGATAGATGGCCCGTGCTGTTGTTCCGTTGAATTTTAATGCGTTCCTTGAGAAAGCAAAGTTGAAAGATGATGGTAGCAATTACATGGACTGGGTCTGTAACTTGAGGATTATCCTCATTGCTGCACAGAAGAATTATGTCCTGGAAGCACCGCTGGGTGCCAGGCCTGCTGCTGGAGCAACACCAGATGTTATGAACGTCTGGCAGAGCAAAGCTGATGACTACTCGATAGTTCAGTATGCCATGCTTTACGGCTTAGAATCGGGACTTCAACGACGTTTTGAATGTCATGGAGCATATGAGATGTTCCAGGAGTTGAAGTTAATATTTCAAGCAAATGCCCGGATTGAGAGATATGAAGTCTCCAATAAGTTCTATAGCTGCAAGATGGAGGAGAATAGTTCTCTCAGTGAACATATACTCAAAATGTCTGGGTATCATAATCACTTGACTCAACTGGGAGTTAATCTTCCTGTTGATAGTGTCATTGACAGAGTTCTTCAATCACTGCCACCAAGCTACAAGAGCTTCGTGATGAACTATAACATGCAAGGGATGGATAAGACGATTCCCGAGCTTTTCGCAATGTTAAAGGCTGCGGAGGTAGAAATCAAGAAGGAGCATCAAGTGTTGATGGTCAACAAGACCGCCAGTTTCAAGAAAAAGGGCAAAGGGAAGAAGAAGGGGATCTTCAAGAAGAACAGCAAGCAAGTTGCTGCTCAGGAAGAAACCCAAATCTGGACCTAAGCCTAAAACTAAGTGCTTCTACTGCAAGCAGACTGGACACTGGAAGCGGAACTTCCCCAAGTAATTGGCGGATAAGAAGGATAGCAAGGTGAACAAAGGTATATGTGATATACATGTTATTGATGTGTACCTTACTAGAGCTCGCAGTAGCACCTGGGTATTTGATACTGGTTCTATTGCTAATATTTGCAACTCGAAACAGGGACTATGGATTAAGCGAACACTGGCGAAGGACGAGGTGACGATGCGCGTGGGAAATGGTTCCAAAGTCGATGTGATCGCAGTCGGCACACTACCTCTACATCTACCTTCGGGATTAGTATTAGACCTAAATAATTTTTATTTGGTGCCAGCGTTGAGCATGAACATTATATCTGGATCTTGTTTGATGTGAGACGGTTATTCATTTAAATCAGAGAATAATGGTTGATATATTTATATGAGTAATATCTTTTATGGTCATGCACCCTTGAAGAGTGGTCTATTTTTGATGAATCTCGATAGTAGTGATACACATATTAATTATGTTGAAGCCAAAAGATGCAGAGTTGATAATGATAGTGCAACTTATTTGTGGCACTGCCGTTTAGGTCATATCGGTGTAAAGCGCATGAAGAAACTCCACACTGATGGACTTTTGGAATCACTTGTTACTTGCGAACCGTGCCTCATGGGCAAGATGACTAAAACGCTGTTCTCCGATACTATGGAGAGAGCAACAGATTTGTTGGAGATCATACATACAGATGTATGTGGTCCGATGAATGTTGAGGCTCGTGGCGGATATCATTATTTTCTCACCTTCACAGATGATTTAAGCAGATATGGGTATATCTACTTAATGAAACATAAGTCTGAAACATTTGAAAAGTTCAAAGAATTTCAGAGTGAAGTTGAAAATCATCGTAACAAGAAATAAAGTTTCTACGATCTGATCGTGGAGGAGAATATTTGAGTTACGAGTTTGGCCTACATTTGAAACAATGTGGAATAGTTTCGCAAGTCACGCCACCCGGAACACCATAGCGTAATGGTGTGTCCGAACGTCGTAATCGTACTTTATTAGATATGGTGTGATCTATGATGTCTCTTACTGATTTACCGCTATCGTTTTGGGGTTATGCTTTAGATACGGCTGCATTCACGTTAAATAGGGCACCATCGAAATCCGTTGAGACGACGCCTTATGAACTGTGGTTTGGTAAGAAACCAAAGTTGTCGTTTCTGAAAGTTTGGGGCTGCGATGCTTATGTGAAAAAGCTTCAACCTGATAAGCTCAAACCCAAATCGGAGAAATGTGTCTTCATAGGATACCCAAAGGAGACTGTTGGGTACACCTTCTATCAGAGATCCGAAGGCAAGACATTCGTTGCTAAGAATGGATCCTTTCTAGAGAAGGAGTTTCTCTCGAAATAAGTGAGTGGGAGGAAAGTAGAACTTGATGAGGTAATTGTACCTGCTCCCTTATTGGAAAGTAGTACACCACAGAAACCGGTTTCTGTGACACCTATACCAATTAGTGAGGAAGCTAATGATAATGATCATGAAACTTCAGATCAATTTACTACCGAACCTCGTAGATCAACCAGAGTGGTACGGTAATCCTATTCTGGAAGTCATGCTACTAGATCATGATGAACCTACGAACTATGAAGAAGCGATGGTGAGCCCAGATTCCGCAAAATGGCTAGAAGCCATGAAATCTGAGATGGGATCCATGTATGAGAACAAAGTATGGACTTTGGTTGACTTGCCCGTTGATTGGCAAGCAATTGAGAATAAATGGATCTTCAAGAAGAAGACTGACGCTGATGGTAATGTTACTATCTACAAAGCTCGACTTGTTGCGAAAGGTTTTCGACAAGTTCAAGGGGTTGACTACGATGAGACCTTCTCACCCGTAGCGATGCTTAAGTCTGTCCGAATCATGTTAGCGATTGCCACATTGTATGATTATGAAATTTCGTAGATGGATGTCAAAACTGCATTCCTGAATGGATTTCTAGAAGAAGAGTTGTATATGATGCATCCAGAAGGTTTTGTCGATCCAAAGGGAGCTAACAAAGTGTGCAAGCTCCAGCGATCCATTTATGGACTGGTGCAAGCCTCTCGTTGTTGGAATAAACGCTTTGATAGTGTGATCAAAGCATTTGGTTTTGTAGAGACTTTTGGAGAAGCCTGTGTTTACAAGAAAGTGAGTGGGAGCTCTGTAGCATTTCTGATATTATATGTTGATGACATATTACTGATTGGAAATGATATAGAATTTCTGGATAGCATAAAGGGATATTTGAATAAGAGTTTTTCAATGAAAGACCTCGATGAAGCTTCTTACATATTGGGCATTAAGATCTATAGAGATAGATCAAGACGCTTAATTGGACTTCCACAAAGCACATACCTTGACAAAGTTTTGAAGAAGTTCAAAATGGATCAAGCAAAGAAAGGGTTCTTGCCTGTGTTACAAGGTGTGAAGTTGAGTAAGACTCAATGTCCAACCACCGTAGAAGATAGAGAGAAAATGAAAGATGTTCCCTATGCTTCAGCCATAGGCTCTATCATGTATGCAATGCTGTGTACCAGACCTGATGTGTGCCTTGCTATAAGTCTAGCAGGGAGGTACCAAAGTAATCCAGGAGTGGATCACTGGATAGCGGTCAAGAACATCTTGAAGTACCTGAAAAGGACTAAGGATATGTTTCTCGTATATGGAGGTGACAAAGAGCTCATCGTAAATGGTTACGTAGATGCAAGATTTGACACTGATCCGGACGATTCTAAATCGCAAACCGGATACGTGTTTATATTGAACGGTGGAGCTGTCAGTTGGTGCAGTTCTAAACATAGCGTCGTGGCGTGATCTACATGTGAAGCGGAGTACATAGCTGCTTCCGAAGCAGCAAATGAAGGAGTCTGGATGAAGGAGTTCATATCCGATCTAGGTGTCATACCTAGTGCATCGGGTCCAATGAAAATCTTTTGTGACAATACTGGTGCAATTGCCTTGGCGAAGGAATCCAGATTTCACAAGAGAACCAAGCACATCAAGAGACGCTTCAATTCCATTCGGGATTTAGTCCAAGTGGGAGACATAGAAATTTGCAAGATACATACGGATATGAATGTTGCACACCCGCTGACTAAGCCTCTTCCACGAGCAAAACATGATCAGCACCAAGGCTCCATGGGTGTTAGAATCATTACTGTGTAATCTAGATTATTGACTCTAGTGCAAGTGGGAGACTGAAGTAAATATGCCCTAGAGGCAATAATAAAGTTATTATTTATTTCCTTATATCATGATAAATGTTTATTATTCATGCTAGAATTGTATTAACCGGAAACATAATACATGTGTGAATACATAGACAAACAGAGTGTCACTAGTGTGCCTCTACTTGACTAGCTCGTTGATCGAAGATGGTTATGTTTCCTAACCATAGACATGAGTTTTCATTTGATTAACGGGATCACATCATTAGGAGAATGATGTGATTGACTTGACCCATTCCGTTAGCTTAGCACTTGATCGTTTAGTTTGTTGCTATTGCTTTCTTCATAACTTATACATGTTCCTATGACTATGAGATTATGCAACTCCCGTTTACCAGAGGAACACTTTGTGTGCTACCAAACATCACAACATAACTGGGTGATTATAAAGGTGCTCTACAGGTGTCTCCGAAGGTACTTGTTGGGTTGGCATATTTCGAGATTAGGATTTGTCACTCCGATTGTCGGAGAGGTATCTCTGGGCCCTCTCGGTAATGCACATCACTTAAGCCTTGCAAGCATTGCAACTAATGAGTTAGTTGCGGAATGTTGTATTACGGAACGACTAAAGAGACTTGCCGGTAACGAGATTGAACTAGGTATTGGAGTACCTACGATCGAATCTCGGGAAGGTAACATACCGATGACAAAGGGAACAATGTATGTTGTTATGCGGTTTGACCGATAAAGATCTTCGTAGAATATGTAGGAACCAATATGAGCATCCAGGTTCCGCTATTGGTTATTGACCGGAGACGTGTCTCGGTCATGTCTACATAGTTCTCGAACCCGTAGGGTCCGCACGCTTAAAGTTCGGTGACGATCGTAATTAGGGTTTTTGTGTTTTGATGTACTGAAGGTTGTTCGGAGTCCCGGATGTGATCACGGACATGACGAGGAGTCTCGTAATGGCCGAGACATAAAGATTGATATATTGGAAGCCTATATTTGGATATCGGAATCGTTCCGGGTGAAATCGGGATTTTACCGGAGTATCGGGGGGTTACCGGAACCCCCCGGGGGGTTAATGGGCCTACATGGGCCCTAAGGGAGAAGAGGAGGGCCGGCCAGGGCAGGCCGCGCGCCCCTCCCCCCTAGACCGAATAGGACAAGGAAGGGGGGGCGGCGCCCCCCTTTCCTCTTTCCCCCTTCCCCTTTCCTTCTCCGACAAGGCAAGAGGGGGGAGTCCTACTCCCGGTGGGAGTAGGACTCCTCCAGGCGCACCCCTAGGGGCCGGCCGCACCTCCCCCCTCCCTCCTTTATATACGGGGGCAGGGGGCACCACATGACACGCAAGTTGATCTTTGTGATCGTTCCTTAGCCGTGTGCGGTGCCCACTTCCACCATATTCCACCTCGGTCATATCGTAGCGGTGCTTAGGCAAAGCCCTGCATTGGTAGAACATCATCACCGTCATCACGCCGTCGTGCTGATGAAACTTTCCCTCAACACTCAGCTGGATCGGAGCTCGAGGGACGTCACTGAGTTGAACGTGTGTAGAACTCGGAGGTGCCGTACGTTCGGTACTTGGATCGGTCAGATCGGGAAGACGTACAACTACTTCCTCTACATTGTGTCAACGCTTCCGTTGCCGGTCTACGAGGGTACATAGACAACACTCTCCCCTCTCGTTGCTATGCATCACCATGATCTTGCGTGTGCGTAGGAATTTTTTTGAAATTACTACGTTCCCCAATAGGGAGGTCTTGCTGGACTTGTTTTGCCATTGTCAAAATGTCTTGTGCACTGAGATTCCGAGTCTGATCGAAGGGTCCCGCGATGGAGGATTGTCTTCGCGGATCGTGAGCTTGTCATGGGCTAAGTTGGGACACCCCTGCAGGGTTTAAATTTTCAAGAGCCGTGCCCACGGTTATGTGGCAGATGGGAATTTGTTAATACCCGGCTATGGAGGACCTGAAGTAAACTCGATTAAAATACACCAACCGCGTGGGTAATTGTGATTGTCTCTTTTCAGGGAAGTTCGAGAGGAGAACACGGTTGGGTTATGTTTCAACGTAAGTTGTTCAGGATCACTTAGTGATCGTTACTAGTTTGCGACTGTTTGAGTAGTTACTCGTCTTACTCTTGTATTCGTAAGTTAGCCACCATAAAATCCTTAATCGCGTGCTTTAACCTCACCACTTTACCCCTTCCTTACCCATTAAGCTTTGCTAGTCTTGATACCCATGGTAATGGGATTGCTGAGTTCTCGTGGCTCACAGATTACTACAACAACAGTTGCAGGTACATGTAATGTGGTGATCATGATGTGAGAGTGTTGTTTACTTGTTTTGGAGTTCTTCTCCCGCTTCTCCTTCATTCAGGGGATAGGTTCCTGGTTAGCAGCCTGGGCTAGCAGGGTGGATGTTGTTTGAGTTTCTGTTTGTGCTTCATCCACAGACGGATGTTGTTCTCATGTATGATTTTTGATGTATTTGTAAGTGCATCTAGTGCCCCTTAGTGATTTTGGTGTATTGAAGACTTATAGGTCAAGGGACTAATGCGTTTGTGAGTGTACACAGGTCTATAAGTCTATGAGGAGTTTGATATTTACAGAGAAAGTCGACCCCTAAAAATGAGGTTCTTCGACTGAAGACTTTGGATTTCTGAAGACTTTGAAAGTGAAGAAATTGGTGTGACCTTGAAGACTTGGTATTCATTCGAGGAACATGAAGCGTGAAGAGTTTTGTTTTCGTAGATTCATTTTCTCTTTCTTGAGTCATAGGAAACACCGTACTGTTAAAGGGGGTCGAGGAAATAGTAAGGAAAAATTTCCATGTGATGCTCAACTCAAAATCCTACACCTACTAATCCCTTCGAGTGAAGCCATTGGAAATCTCATACAGTTCAGTCAATTTCTTCAGTGACAGAGACGAAGTTCTTCTGGTCTCTGAGGAATTTGTTCTGACTGAGGAGTTAGGAATTCGCCAGTGCGGATTGCCTACACAGTGAGGAACATGATAGCCCTGATGAATTTGATACTCAAATTTCCAACCGTTGATGTGCTATGCGCCAGTTGTCCCAAAATATCTACCCACCTAATGGTCATATCATTGAAGGGAATTTATGTCTTATCATGTCAGGCTGCTCCCTAGGCTATAAATAGCCGCCCACTACAACCACTAGCTGGTTGGCTGCTCCAAGAGAAACTGACACTTGTCATTTGAGAGCAACCCATCCTCCGAGGACTTTGAGCGAAAATCATCAGGTAAGGAAAAACCCAAACACAAACACCTACAAACCCCAAGTGATTGAGCATCACTGAAGAGATTGATCCTGCGTGGATCCGACGCTTGTTACCTTTGAAGACTGTGCTTCTTCCAGACGGTTAGGCGTCATGGTCTAGAGCATCCAAGAGGAATTGTGGATCATCGAATGACCAAGTTTGTGAAGGTTCAGAAGTCACCTGAAGACTTACCACGAGTGATTGGACGAGGTCTGTGTGACCTTAGTTCAAGGAGAATACGATGAGGACTTGGTGTCCTGAGCTGCGTGTTCAGGACTGGGTGTCCGGGACTGTGTGTCCTCGAGTTTAAATACTCAGCCGCTCCAACCAGACGTACAACTGAGATAGCAGTTGGAACTGGTCTACCAAATCATTGTCTTCACCAAGCTTACTGGTTCTATTTCCTCAACTCTTTCATTTCCTCATAACTGTGTTGTGTGTTTGTTCATATATGTGCTTGAAGACTTTGACTGAAGACTTTCTCAATTTCCTCAGTTCAATTTCTTCAGTCTGTTTGTCTTCATCCTGTGTTATCCTGTGCTTACGCTTCCTGTACCTGTGCCTGTCTTCATTTCATCATGATGACTATGCTTGTGTTCTGTTATGTTTACTTTTGAGTACTTATTCCGCTGCTAGTAGTTCTTCGCTAAGGAATTTCCTCACCGGCAAATTCCTCAGTGAAGAATTTCATAAAAATCGCCTATTCACCCCCCGTCTAGTCGATATAACGCACTTTCAATTGGTTTCAGAGCAAGGTACTCCCTTGTTCTGTGTGATTTTGGTTTAACCTCCTGTAGTTTTAGTTATGTCGACCACAGGTATGAAGAAAGTGACATGCCCCATCTTTAACGATCACGAGTATCCCAAGTGGAAGGCCATGATGAAGAAACGCCTCATGGCGATGAACAACGAGCTGTGGACCGTCACTGAGATTGGTCTGGCCGATCTGTGCAAGATGGCGGAAGCTGATGACATTCGCAAGTACACTTTTCGCAACCTCACGGCGAAGGATGTCATCTGCTCCTGTCTGTCTCAAAATCAATTCAGGAATATCATGCATATCGATCATGCGAAGCTCATCTGGGACCATCTCTCTGAGGTCTATGAAGGTCATCGAACCTGTCATGATCCTTGGTTTGAGGACTTTAAGGAATCTCTCAAAGAGATGACATTCGAACCAGAATCATCATCTTCTGCATCATGCCTTATGGCAAAAGATGCTGAGGTAACTAAATGCTACCTATCCGAGTCTAGTGAATATGAATCTGGTGATGAATTTGGACCCAGCTATGTCAAACTTGCTTCCCTTGCCACTAAACAACAAAGAGCTTTGGAAAAAGTTCACTACATGCTAAATGAGAGCGATGATATGTTGGGTGAAGAAATGATCGGTCAAAAGCTTTGGCTAAAAGTCTTCAGAGACTTCATACTAAGTATGACACCCTTCAAGATCAACATAACACTCTTTTATCTGATCATGAGAAGCTTTCTTATGAATTTCTTCAAAGAAAGCAAGATCTTCAGAAGCTAAGAGTGAGTTATGAAGATCTTCAGAAGGAGCGCAATTCATTACTTGCTCAACAAATCAGTGCTTCTCAGGAAGAATTTGTTCCTCCTTGTTTGAAATGCATTGAGCGTGAATCTGCTAATTCTTCACCTGAATGTTCAAATGTTGCTAATGTTTCAAATTCTTCACATGCCTCTGCTATCACTAATTCCTCATCTGAGGACATTGCTAGTATCACTGACGATGCAGGGCTGAAGGAATTGTACATAACAGGCATGTACAAAAGCCTCAAAGGGCATCAGACTCTTTGTGATGTGCTTAAAAAGCAGATCCTCAACAGGAACCCTAGGAAAGAGGGTATTGCCTTTGAGAGGAAACTCAATGCTGATGGTACATATTGGAATGCTGAGCAGTACCCCAAAACTACATGGGTTGCTGCAAAGGGACCTCCAATTTATCCATCTAACTTATTTGGATTTGCATGTGAATCTCCTCGTTCTGATGATGAGTCATTTGACTCCAACTATAAACTGTTCAAAAATCAGAATGGTGAAGTATTTGCTAGATATGTTGGCACTAACTGCAGGAACGGTCCTCCTATGAAGAAAATCTGGGTTCCCAAAAGATGCCTTGAAAATCTTCAGGTGAATGTCATCATGACGCCACCTGTGAAGAATAGGAACCCCACATCAAATTCTTCATATGAACCAAATTCTTAATATGGATCCAAGTCCTCATACGAACCAAACTCCTCACATGGATCATATTCCTCAAAAGGATCAACGTCCTCATATGAACATCATCGTGCTAACTCGTCTGTTTCGTAGGGAAGATCTAAGGACTATGGATATGTGCATTATTCTTCAAATCATTATGTCCATAAGTCCTTGAAGAATTTCTCTGCTTACTCTTATGCTTACTCTAACCCCTCTTATGTGAAACGAAATGGACTGGCATCTATACCACCTTTCTCTTATGGAGCTCGCAGAATGATGAACTCTTTGCCACCCCTTCAGATGTGGATGGTGAAGAAAAAGAACTAATCTCTTCTGCAGGGTCAGGTCTCCAGACGTACATAATCGTCTGAAGAATTTGCTGGAGACCTGAGTATGCCTCAAAGGACACAGGCTAATCATGAAGAATTGAACCTTCAATTCTCACATCCTCATACTGCTTTATCTATTCTTCTGCTTGATGAAATTGATCTGATGAATTGATGTCATATTCTTCACTGATGAAGTATATGAGTTCGTAAGTTGCACTAATTCATCTGCAGGATGATCAACCCATAGCCACCGAGTGGGTCCTCGATAGTGGATGTACAAATCACATGACTGGTGACAAGAATCTATTGATGGATGATCCATTATATCGGTCGCATCTGAAGCATATCATCTTTGCTGACAAAGGCAAAAGTCAGGTATTGGGTCTAGGTAAGGTTGCGATCACAAAGGATCAACACATGGACAAAGTCATGCTTGTCGAGTCCTTAGGATACAACCTTATGTCTGTCTCAATGCTTTGTGATCTTGATATGGTTGTTGCCTTTGGCAAGTATCGTTGTGTTGTGGTTATGGAAGCTGGCAATTCCAAAGTCTTCGAAGGCTTTAGGAGAGGAGACTTGTATATTGTTGATTTCTCTACAGGACCGCAACCAGCCGTGTGCCTACTTGCAAAAGCTTCAGAAGGCTGGCTATGGCATCGACGACTTGGTCATGCAGGCATGAGGAATTTGGACACGCTTGCGAAGAAGAAACATGTCATTGGCATTGAGAATGTCAAATTCGTCAAGGATCACTTATGCGGAGCCTGTGAAGCTGGGAAGATGACAAAGGCCAAGCATCCAGCGAAGACTATCATGACCACCACTCGTCCATTTGAATTGCTTCACATGGATCTCTTCGGTCCTAATCATTATTCTGCTGTTTCAAATGAAGCATCTCAATATGGCTTTGTTATTGTTGATGATTACTCTCGTTACACATGGGTACACCTTGTTACTTACAAACATGAAGTGCAGGAAGTCTTCAAACAATTTTCCTCGAGGGCTTCAGCCAACTTTGGTGTGAAGATCAAGCACATCAGAAGTGACAATGGCACTGAGTTCAAGAATTCTGGTCTCAATGACTATCTTGATGAACTTGGTATCACTCATGAGTTATCTGCTCCTTATACTCCTCAACAGAATGGCATCGTGGAGCGCAAGAACAGGACTCTTGCTGAGATGGCTCACACAATGCTTGATGAATACAAAACGCCTCGTCGTTTCTGGACTGAGGCAATTGATACTGCGTGCCACATCATCAACAGAGTATATCTTCACAAATTCTTCAAGAAGACTGCCTATGAACTCCTCACTGATAAGAAACCCAATGTAAGTTATTTCAAAGTCTTCGGTGCTAAATGTTGGATTAGAGATCCTCATCACAACTCAAAATTTGCACCGAAAGCACATGAAGGTTTTATGCTTGGTTATGGAAAGGACTCGCACACATACAGAGTCTTCAACAACGTTCTTCACAAGGTTGTTGAATCTGTAGATGTGCGGTTCGATGAAACTAATGGCTCGCAAAGAGAGCACCTACCTACTGTGATAGATGAACTAGCACCTGAGGAAACTATCAAGTTCAAGGCTACTGAGGATGTCATTCCTACTGAAGAATCTGCTGAAGAATTCATTCCGGAATGTGAAGAACGTCGAGCTAATGCACCAGAAGAAAATACTGAAGAAAATGGTGCTGAAGAGAATGCTGATCAAATTCCTCAACGACAACCAGCTCATCCTCGCATTGCTAAAGAAGTGCAAGTTGAAAAGATCATCAATGACATCAAAGTGCCAGGTCCTCTCACCCGCTCAAAAGCTTCACATTTATCTAACTTCTGTGGGCACTATGCTTTTGTCTCTATCACAGAGCCCACTAAGGTAGATGAAGCATTTCTGAAGCCTGAGCGGATTCAGGCCATGCAAGAAGAATTACATCAGTTCGAGCTCAACAATGTCTGGGAACTGGTCAAATGTCCAGATCCTCGCAAGCACAATATCATTGGCACAAAGTGGATCTACCGCAACAAGAAAGATGAAAATGGCCTTGTGGTGAGGAATAAGGCACGACTCGTAGCTCAAGGCTACACACAGGTTGAAGGAATTGACTTCGATGAAACTTTTGCACCCGTTGCTAGACTTGAGGCTATTCGTATATTACTTGCTTATGCTAACCATCATGATATCACTTTATATCAAATGGGTGTGAAAAGTGCATTCCTCAATGGTAAGCTTGAGGAAGAAGTATATGTTGCTCAACCCCCAGGTTTTGAAGATCCAAAGAATCCTGACAAAGTCTTCAGACTCAACAAGGCCCTCTATGGCCTCAAGCAGGCCCCACGGGCGTGGTATGATACCTTGAAGGAATTCTTCATGAAGAAAGGCTTCAAACCCGGTTCACTCGACCCTACTCTTTTCACTAAATCTTATGATGGTGAATTGTTTGTGTGCCAAATATATGTTGATGATATTATCTTTGGCTGTACTGACTAACGTTATAGTGATGAATTTGCCTATATGATGAGTGAAGAATATCAAATGTCTATGATGGGAGAGTTGAAATTCTTCTTAGGTCTACAAATTCGTCAACAGCGGGATGGCATATTCATATCTCAGGAGAGATACCTCAAGGATGTACTGAGGAAATTCGGCATGCAAGATTGCAAAGGCGTCAAAATTCCTATGCCCACAAATGGCCATCTGTGCACTGATGAAAATGGTATTGACTTCGACCATAAGGTATACCGCTCCATGATTGGTTCTTTATTGTACTTATGTGCATCTAGGCCAGATATAATGCTTAGTGTTTGCATGTGTGCCCGATTTCAAGCTACACCGAAGGAATCACACCATAAGGCTGTGAAGCATATTCTTCGATATCTAGCTCACACACCAACACTTGGATTATGGTACCCCAAGGGCTCAGCTTTTGATCTCATTGGATATTCTGACTCTGACTATGCTGGTGATCGTGTGGACCGCAAGTCAACATCTGGTACATGTCATTTCCTCAGACGATCTTTGGTCTGTTGGTCCTCGAAGAAACAGAACTGCGTATCACTATCTACTGCTGAAGCTGAGTACATTGCCGTTGGTTCTTGCTGTGCTCAATTACTATGGATGAAGCAAACTCTCAAGGACTATGGCGTCAACATGAAGAATTTGCCTCTCTTATGTGACAATGAAAGTGCCATCAAGATTGCTCACAACCCAGTTCAACACTCGAAGACTAAGCACATTCAGATTCGTCATCATTTTCTTCGTGATCATGTGTTGAAGGGCAACATTTCTATTGAGCATGTGAAGACTGAAGAACAGCTAGCCAATATCTTCACAAAGCCCTTGGATGAGAAGAGATTTAGCAAGTTGCGGTGTGAGCTAAATATCCTAGAATCTTCGAATGTTCTTTGAAAAGGACACTCATCCTAACACTTATGCAAAATTGATGACTTAGATGTGCAACACATGAAGAAAAGTTTTTCTTCAATCAATGAAGAATAACACTCTAAGTGTGAAGAAATTAACGAAGAATTGATTATCAGAACCCTACGATAATTGTATGCGGTGTCTGAAATCATCATTCTTATACGGTGGGTCACGCCACCATCAAAAGTTGAAATTCCTCAGTTGTTCATATTCTTCAACTTTGCATTGTCTTCACTGTTTCCGTCGTTTTTCTTCATTGGCTATATATATATGAGTTTATGTCCTCTACAACATTCACTTATTGCTAATTCTTCAAGTTGTTTTTTTCTGCTAAGTGAATGTGATCGGACCCTTTCCCCCTCTATGCTATACTCAACCCAATCTGTTCACAAATTCTTCATGTGCGTTCTATTTGAAACTCGTTCAAAATCTTCACTGTGTCCTTGTCAGCTGAAGAAATTGCGAACAAAACTTTAAAACCTATCTTATCTAAATTTTCGGCTTTCCTGCTCAAACCGTTCTGCATCCCTCGATATACTTATCCAATCACCCACAATCTAACACGATCTCCACTTCTCAGTACGTGGGTGACACATGTCATGCGAATGAGAAGGGTCAGGGGCACGTTCATCCAATTTCTTCGGGCGAACGGTTTTTCACCGTGGTTATAAATACCCCTCTTCCCCTTCCTCACTTCCTTTACTCCGCTCGACCTCTCTCCAGCTCGAGCTTCTCAAACCCTAGCACCGCCGCTACTTCATCATCGCCGGTGAGGAAGACCTTCACTGCCTTGACCTCGTCGCCGCCGTACTCGTGCCGGCCGCAGAAATCTTCACTCCGCCGCCGTCGTAGCCGTCTTCCTCCGCCGAGTTAGGGCGTGGAAGATCTACACAGACGAACATCACTTCTTCACCTCACTGTTCGTCGTGTTCTTCGTTCAGGGTAATTAAAAGTTACTTTTACTGCCCTTGTTGATTCGATGATTATATACAAAATCTTCAAAGGTGTTTTTTCTTCATATCTTCACACACTAAATCACCTCACATATCATCTGTTCTTGATTCGTTTCACTAAGCTATGCTTTTTTCTTCAAGATTCCTCAAATGTGTGGATTTTTGATCTACACATCTCTGGAACCTAAGACAAAGAACGCTTAGTGAAATTCTTCAAGACTCACCTGGTCAAATTCCTCAAACTTGTTCTTTATAAAACCTTCTAAGAACGCATATGACCTCTCCAAATTCCTCGCAACTATACTCTGTTCACAGGTACTCATGTCAGCTGCTGAATCACTAGGTTCTCATCAACTTAACTCATTTGCAGCGTTCCTCGAAGAAAAGTTGCATACTTCTTAAGAAAATTCAATTGTTCAAATTCCTCAACTGAAGAAAATGGCTGACGGTAAGAAACCACAGAAAGGAGGAAAGAGGGTTGAGGTCAACACAACATTTGAAATCCCCGATGACATATACAAGGATTACTGCACTCCTGATGAGGCCAAGTTTGGAAAAGAGGACAAAAATCAGTGCAAGGTGCGCATACAGAGGATAGAAAGGAGATGGGCAAGAGAGTGGAGGGAGTACAGGTATGTTACTCCCAAGTACATGAAGAAATTCGCACTCAATCCTCC
This sequence comes from Triticum urartu, assembly GCF_056163025.1. Lineage (NCBI taxonomy): Eukaryota > Viridiplantae > Streptophyta > Magnoliopsida > Poales > Poaceae > Triticum > Triticum urartu. Next base: position 187,276,074 of record NC_141879.1, on the reverse strand, counting down.
ATGCCCAAGACCTCCATTGGCACCTGGCCAAATAGCTGATCGCACCAGCCTCAAGCACGGTGAGGACTATCCTGATGAATGGGCCAAGCGTCAAGCCAAGTTGGCTAAGCAAGCCAGAGAAGTAGTGAGGAAATTCAATGAAGACTCTGCTGCTACTGCTGCCTCTGCTGAGGCCTCTGCTGTCAAGCGGAAGAAGGCTATGTCAAAGAAGCCTGCGCGTAAGCTAAGTGCTTCACCAACAGTGCCCTCAAGGCCAAGTTCCTCAGCAATGCCCTCACGGCCAGAATCCTCAAAGCCCTCACGGCCAATTCCTCATGCTACTCCTGCTCCTCAAAAGTCCTCTGCTCCTCCGCCAAAGTCTTCGGCCACTCCGACAAAGTCCTCTGCACCTATGCATCTCGCCATGTGTCAAAGGACCACAGGCGTCTCAATTGCCTCAGGAGCTTCAGCTAGTTCCTCAGCTGCACCAAATTCCTCAACGGGACCCTCTCTACTAAAGACAAAGGCCACTACTGGACGAGGTCCTCGCCCTAGTCCTCAAAAGAAGCAGGTCACCTTCCAAGTGCCGTCTGAAGAAGACGAAGCTGATGATGATGAACTTGCTGAAATCATCAGAGATAGGCAAGTTAGGGCCGCTAGAGCCAAGGGAACAGATGTGCCACTACTTTTGGATCCCAAGTTGATCCTTGAATACATTGATGTTTGGCACAAGGACCCCAACACTCCCATGCCTGATTTCAAGCTGACTCCTGGCCAAAGTCACATGTTGACCCACTTCATTCAAGAAGAAAAATGGAAATTTGAGAAGGCCAGGCAGATTAAGAAAGCGCAGTACAAGAAGGAGCGTTATTTGAAGAAAAACGCTGTCTGTATGACAACTGAAGAACTTGACGCTATTCAAACTGAGATCAAGAAACTCAGTGATGAATTTGACGCATACCGCGCTGATTGGCTTGGAGCCAAGGTTTGTTTTGTGAGACTTGCTGATAACTTCACTTCCAATGTTGTTGCCCCAACGCAACAGGAAATTCCTCAGGCTGAAGCATCTGCTCAGCCGACTGAAGAACATGCCAGCACCGCTGATGAAAATCAGGCTGCTAAAGAAAATGTGAGTTCCAGGGCTGATGACTGCATTCCAGCCGCTGAAGAAATTGCCAGGGCATCGACTAGTGGTGCGCCTGAAGAAACTGAAGAAATCAGGGCAACTGCATAAGTTGTGCCTGAAGAAAATCAACCGGATTCCTCTGCTCCTCCTGCGCCAACACTAACTCCGATCCTTCCATCTGCATCAGATGTGAAGAAGACCAAGGCTCCAGAGCGTGCAGCAGTGAAGAAAAGGAAAGCATCAGCTACTTCAGATTCTTCAGCTCCGAAGAAGATGAAGCCTTTGACCAGTTCATTTGCTAATTCCATTGATGTTGTTCCGATCTCAACCATGCCATCAAAGGACCTTGTTCCTTTTGGTGAAGAATATGAGATCCCTAGCAGATCCGATGAAGAAAATCATTCTGCTGCTTCGTCAGAGCAGATTGATGAAGAAATTGAAGTGGATACGATCCCTTCAACACCTATTATCTCCTCACCTATGCCTCAGTTCACAACTGAAGAGGCTGGTGTTGAAGAAATGGAAGATGAAGATGTGGACGTTGGCTGCTCCACACCAGTGATGAGTGATGAATTCTGGGAAAGTCAGCATCCAAACTCTCCAATGTTCACACTGTTGCAGCAAATACCTCAGTCGCCCGCACAAACTGTTTAAATGGGATCTGAAGAAACTCACCCCACTTCATCTGTACGTGAGGAAATTCCAGCCACTAGTGCTGAAGAAACTGCTGCTGCTGAACATCTGAAGACACAGACTGCCACTGAAGAGGAACCAGAAATTCCTCAGCCTGAAGAGCCTGAGGTCGTGATGCAACTCATTGACACTCCTCTGCCCAAGCCAAAGGATCCATTCTCACGCAAGCGAAAGTTTAAGGCTGATGATTTCTTCGATGAGCACGTATTCTTCGAAGACTACAACCCATATGATTCTGCTCGTATAAGGAAGAGGCATTTCTGGACTGCTAGTCAAGCAAATTTCTATTCCTCAGTGCTGTTCAACAAAGAGAAAATCTTCTGCCATGAGCACATACCTCACGTGGATATGGAATCTCTGCCATGTTTCGTGCCAGTCCTCAGTGATCTTCACGATGCTGGACTGTTAAATTTTTGCTCTGACATCTGTGATTGGAATGAAGAACTGATTCTTCAATTTTATGCAACACTGCACATCACAGGAGATTCTGAAGATGTGAATTCATGGGTGCTGGACTGTATGTCTCAGAACACTCACTACACAGCACCAACTACTGAATTGCTTCGTGCCTTACCACTCAATCCTCCCCTTGAAGAAGCCCGTTGCATCTACAGTGAACCTGAGCTTACAAATCACTACATGCAAGTTCTGATGAAACCTTTGAAGCCAGGTCAGGCCCCACGAACCACATTCCTCGTGAAGGAATTACTATATGTGCCTAGAACTGTCTATCGTATTCTTACGAGGACAATGAGTCCTATCAAAGGCCACGACTCATCTGATGAGGAAATTGTTGGCATCATGAAGAATCTGGTATTCAATATCGTTCATGGCATTCCTATCAATTATCACGATTTCTTCATGAGGACTCTGGCAAATGTTGCACTGTCTCCGTTTGAGCTGAAGCCTTATGCACCTTGGATTATGAGATTCCTCAGGAAAAGGTCTTCACTCAACTACAAAGCTGATTTTCAGAATTACCTCAGCTACTTGCCCCCAATTGAAGTCCTCAAGCGGACCTATTCCTCAGTTGATAAAAAGGGCAAGGCACCAGCTGTTATAGATGAAGGCATTCGTCCATTGGATGGACAGTTTCGCAAAGTTGCCTCTTATTCCACCAATGACGACTCTACCACACATGACTCTGCCAATGCACCCAAGTCTACTCCTCAAGCCACTGCTCCTCGTGTAATGACTGATCATGAGCTTCTGCTTAGTCTTCACCAGAAGGTGGATCAAAATCATAAATGGGTTAAGCGTCAGTTTGGTTCATTTCTTCACAACATGACTGCTACACACAATGCAGTGAAGAAAAACCATTACTACCTCCATGAAGTCTTCGGTCGCACCTGGGAAATACTGTCACATCTGTATGGTAAAGAAGATCTGAAGAAATTGGGTCTCAAGGAAGATTTTGACAGGTCTGCACCTCCACCGAACAAATTCAAGAAGGTCAAGGTTCCTTCCTTGGTGGCCAGCTCATATTCTTCATCACGCGACACTGATGAGAATGAAGACTTGGACGACACTGCGGCAGGCCCTACTACGACAAACGACCCCAACAACGCTGGCGCTCCTTCATCAACTTGATATTCTTCAGGGGCGTTAGTCCTCATATTTGATCCTTTTGGTCATTTGATGACAAAGGGGGAATTTTGAGTTAGTCTTCAAGCGGGTCTTTCTATATGGGCTTTTTTTTTGCTAAGTTACAACTCTCGTTCTTCTGAGACTTTATTGAATCGAGTTGTAAACTTAAACCCGATGGTGCTCTGATACTTTTGATATGTTTTTCTGCATGCTTATTCATCATATATGCTAATGCACACATGCTGAATTACATCAGTCACCATATTTCATCATGCATTTCAAGTTCTTCACTGTTATATGTCAAATGCGTGTATGAATTACAAGATATAGGGGGAGATCTCCATGATTCAACTCTTCAAGTGTGCATTGCTTCAAAAGCAAATTCCTCACTATGCACATCTTTGGGGGGAGTTCTTCTATATCTTGCAATCAAATTCCTCAATATCAGTATTTACACTTCATATGTTTATCCCCGTTGAAAACTTAACCTATATTGTCATCAATCACCAAAAAGGGGGAGATTGTAAGTGCATCTAGTGCCCCTTAGTGATTTTGGTGTACTGAAGACTTATAGGTTAAGGGACTAATGCGTTTGTGAGTGTACACAGGTCTATAAGTCTATGAGGAGTTTGATATTTACAGAGAAAGTCGACCCCTAAAAATGAAGTTCTTCGACTGGAGACTTTGGATTTCTGAAGACTTTGAAAGTGAAGAAATTGGTGTGACCTTGAAGACTTGGTATTCATTCGAGGAACATGAAGCGTGAAGACTTTTGTTTTCGTAGTTTCATTTTCTCTTTCTTAAGTCATAGGAAACACCGTACTGTTAAAGGGGGTTGAGGAAATACTAAGGAAAAATTTCCATGTGATGCTCAACTCAAAATCCTACACCTACCAATCCCTTCGAGTGAAGCCATTAGAAATCTCATACAGTTCAGTCAATTTCTTCAGTGACAGAGATCAAGTTCTTCTGGTCTCTGAGGAATTTGTTCTAACTGAGGAGTTAGGAATTCGCCAATGCGGATTGCCTACACAGTGAGGAACATGATAGCCCTGAGGAATTTGATACTCAAATTTCCGACCGTTGTTGTGCTATGCGCCAGCTTTCCCAAAATATCTACCCACCTAACGGTCATATCATTGAAGGGCATTTATGTCTTATCATGTCGGGCTGCTCCCTAGGCTATAAATAGCCGCCCACTACAACCACTAGCTGGTTGGCTGCTTCGAGAGAAACTGACACTTGTCATTTGAGAGCAACCCATCCTCCGAGGACTTTGAGCGAAAATCATCAAGTGAGGAAAAACCCAAACTCAAACACCTACAAACCCCAAGTGATTGAGCATCACTGAAGAGATTGAGCCTGCGTGGATCCGACGCTTGTTACCTTTGAAGACTGTGCTTCTTCTAGACGGTTAGGCGTCATGGTCTAGAGCATCCAAGAGGAATTGTGGATCACCGAGTGACCAAGTTTATGAAGGTTCGGAAGTCACCTGAAGACTTACCACGAGTGATTGGACGAGGTCTGTGTGACTTTAGTTCAAGGAGAATACGGTGAGGACTTGGTGTCCTGAGCTGCGTGTTCAGGACTGGGTGTCCAGGACTGTGTGTCCTCGAGTTTAAATACTCAGCCGCTCCAACCAGACGTACAACTGAGACAGCAGTTGGAACTGGTCTACCAAATCATTGTCTTCACCAAGCTTACTTGTTCTATTTCCTCAACTCTTTCATTTCCTCATAACTGTGTTGTGTGTTTGTTCATATCTGTGCTTGAAGACTTTGACTCAAGACTTTCTCAATTTCCTCAGTTCAATTTCTTCAGTCTGTTTGTCTTCATCCTGTGTTATCATGTGCTTACGCTTCCTGTACTCTGTGCTTGTCTTCATTTCATCATGATGACTATGCTTGTGTTCTGTTATGTTTACTTTTGAGTACTTATTCCGCTGCTAGTAGTTCTTCGCTAAGGAATTTCCTCACCGGCAAATGCCTCAGTGAAGAATTTCATAAAAATCACCTATTCACCCCCTCTAGTCGATATAACGCACTTTCAGTATTCCATGGCATTTGTTTGCCATTTGTATGTATTCCCTAACTATTATGTAATCGTATGATGTAATGATATCCACCTTCCAAAAGCGTCTCCAATATGCGTTTCTATCCTTGGTTGGACCTTCGAGTTCCTTTAGGATAGAGTCGCATATTGGGAGTGACAAGTTGGTATCAGAGCCTCGACCGACCATAGGAGCCCCCTTATTTGATCGTATAGGTTGGCCGTTGTCGAGTCTAGAAGAAAACTTTTTTGGAGTCTAGTTATATCGGAGAGTAGGAATTCTTTTTACTCCTTAGTCCCTTCGTCGCTCTAGTAAGGAATCTTGTCATAGGTGTTCTGATATACTCCTCTTCCCCTTCATATTTTTTAGGATCATGCAGTTAGTGTTCGTTCGTTGCGATGCCAGCTCTTTTCATCCGGTGCATTTCTCATCAAGTTGACTTGACCCTCTTGGTCTTTTGCAAGATTAGTTCTCAGTTCTTTCTCAATGATGTTGTTCCCCCGTATGAAGTTGTTTTCTTTTTCCCACCCGCTCACCCATTTTCTTCTCGGAGCTAGAGTCCGTAATCGAGTATCCATCCTATTCCTGCGAAGCCTTTGCATTCTTTCCTCAATTAATTCAACCGGGGCTTTTCTCTTCAAGTTATTCATCGGTTCCCCATTCCAACTTGCCTTTGTTTTTCCTGCCCTCCGACCCCTTTTATTCCCGGAATCCGAGCCTCTATTCGAGCATCAATTTCATTCATGCGGAGCCTCTTCAGTCTTTCCCCAAATTGTCTCAACTGATGAATTCTCATCAAGTTCATCATTGTTCATCTCATTTTCTTTTCGGTGGATCCAATTCAATTTTTTTCGTTGTTGATCATATTCTTTTCCTCGTCTCAAGTGCTTCCCCTTGCGTGTTCGCCTCTCGCCAGTTTATCCTTCCGGAGTGCCCAAGTCATCTCAGAAGATTTGTGGTTGCCTTCAATTATTTCGAGGTTGTCACCTCATTCAAGTCTTTCAGTTGTGCCGGTGCATCGTCTCTCTCTCAAACAATCCTTTTCAATGGTGTTTCTTTTCAGTGGGCCCTAACCCACAAGTCTTTTCCCAGGATCTTACCCGACTCTTCTAATTTTCGCAAAGTTATTCTCAAATTCTTTTCAAAGTTTGACGTAAGTATGAATTTCATCAGTAATATGCTTTTCCAAGATCGATTTCAAATTATTCTCATTGTTGGCTCAACCTCTTCGCTTTTCATTCTCCCGGAGTGCCTCAACAATGATGTTCCTCATCGTCATTCTCAACATTTGAAGACCAAAGAAGAGTTTTCCTCTAAATCTTGTCCGTTCTCTCAAAGGTTCATGGTACTAGCTTCACGCTATCCTCTCAATTATTCCGTTTGTCAGAAATTCTTTTTATTACACATCTAGAGTATTTCAGGAGTTTTTTTTCCATTTCGATTATCCGGAGGCCTCCATTTCAGAATATTTCTTCGTTCCAAGTTTTCAGCTTCGTTCGTTCCCATATTTGTACCGGTGCTTCATTCAAGCATTCTTTAATCAGTTCGCGGTCTCTTCATTCTCTTGTCTCTAAATTCCTTCAAGTATCTTCGTGCATCTGTAATTCTTTCCGGAGAGTCATTCTCTTTTCATCATTCGTTTCAATTCTTATGGTGGTTCGTTCAAGAATCCTCCTCCTTTGCTATCCTATCAATTCATTCGTTCATTCCAATCCTACCGGTGGTTCAGGAAGACCTTTCCAAGTTTTGCAATATATCTCCCCTTAATATTTTCCAATGCGAATAAGTTGTATGCAATCCATTGCTTCTCATCAATTTAATTGGTGAAGGATAAGCATAACATAATGCTTATTCTTATTTCATCAAGTTGATTAATTCCTTCCTTTAGAGAATTTTCATGATGAGTAATATTTTGGTTCTAAGTTGTTCATCTTTTCGTTATGGAGTTCCAAGTTTCTTGCTTGTCTCGTCGCGAAGCTCCATCTAAATCATCGCAAGGCTTTAATCTTAGTCTTTTCATCCTTCAATTCTATCTCATCATCCTTTTTGTTACTGGAGTTCTTCACGGTGGTTCACCAGGATTTAATTCATTCTTCAAGTGTTCATCAAGATTCTAGTTGGAGGAGCGCAAGTATCTTTTCTTCTTGCGTCTCGAAGTGCAAATAATTCTCCGTGTTCTTTTGAAGTGGACTTTTGCATTTCTTCGTTCTTCTCAGCTATTCAATGATTTGGTAGTGGCAGAAATTCACCTCAAGTTTTGAGATGTTTACATAAGCCCATGCAAATCAATTCTTTTGTTGTTGATTTTCTCAACAACTCCATTCAACCCTTCCTTGCAAGGGTGCTTTTCAAACTCAATTCTGGAAGAAGATGCCATTTTTCTTCTTCGTTCTTTTCATTCAACTTTTTCAAGTCTTCCGGAGGCGTTGTGTTGTTCCTCTCATCAAGAACCATTCCATCTTGTCAAGTTCATGTTCTATTCCTTTCCATGTTCAACCGGGTTGCTATCGCAATTCCTTTGTTATTATTCCCTTTCTATCTTGTTCTAACCAGAGTGGTTTCACAGTGTATCTTATTCCTTGAGATTTTGATTGTCATCTTATTCGCCATTCCTCTTTTCTACCCGAGTGCTCTCGTCTTTGTTCATCTTATCTCTTGCACTCTTGGTTATCTCTTCCTCTTTCTCTTCCATCTCGTTCCTAAGATCTCGGGATGAGATTTCTTGCTAGTGGAGGAGAGTTGTAACGCCCCGAGTCCGATGCGCCAGGTGTCTTCCAGTTATTCGCCGTCATTGCCATGTCATTTTCTTGCGTGTTGCACTTTGCCATGTCATCATGTGCATCTCATTTGCATTCATGTTCGTCTCTTGCATCCGGTCTTTTTCTTGGTTGTCTGTTTCGGAATCCGACACTCTCACATGCACTCGTTGCACCTCTCAGATCTCGTTTCGTGAGCAGGAGAAAAACATTCTCGGAATGGGCCGAGATTTGTCGAGTGGTCTTGGTATATCACACTACAAAAAAAGACACCTCCGTGACATTTTGGGCCGAACGAAAAAAATTCCGTCATACTTATGACACTTCTATGACGATAATTGTGACAAAACTCGGTATCATCATAGATGTGGTTGTGTCCCACTTCTATGACAAAAAATCATGATAGAAAATGGGCTTTTCTTCCTGGGCGGACCGGAGACGCAGCTGCATGACATTCTTTGGACCGTCCATGATGGAAAAAACCGTGGTAGAAGTGAGGGCGAGGAAAATTTCGGGGAGTTCCTGGTTACGGTGGGTGGTCAGGGGCCGAGCGATGCGCGTTTCTCTTGTATACGTACGCGCGTGTGTGCGAGGCGTTGGGCTCTAACTGAACCCGAGCGAGGCGTAGGGCTCTAACTGAACCCGAGCGATTGCACTGCAGGCCACGCGTTACTGAACTCGAGTGATTCCTTCGCTACTGCTGCTAACTGAAGCCGATCGATGCTGCCTCTGGATGAACAGTGAGCGTTGCTGGGGGGTTTGGATGAACAGTTCTCGGTGGGGGTGGATGAACAGGACCCCGTGGTGTTGCCTCTGGATGAACAGGATCCCGATCGATCGAGCCGGTTGGGGCTGGATGAACAGGACCCCTTGGAGGGCTGGATGAACAGGACCACCCCATGGAGGGCTGGATGAACAATAGACGGTGGAGGGCTGGATGAACAGTAGCTCGTGGAGGGGTGGTTGAACAGGAGCCTGTGGAGAGGGTTGGTTGGACAATAGCCGGTGGAGTAGCGCGCGGTGGAGGCTGGATGAACAAGGAGCCCGTGGATGAACAGTCGCAGGTGGAGGCTGGAGGAGGTCGACGGAGGATGAACAGTAGCCCGTGGAGGCTGGAGGGGGTCGATGGTGGAGGTGAATAGTATCCCGTGGAGTCCCATTTTGCGGTACGCCACATCCCTCCCGATGAACAGGACCCTCGTTTCGACCGTAGCGCTCCAACACAAGTCCGTTTCCTTCGTTTTGCGGTATGCCACACCCCTCCCAATGAACAGGACCCCCATTTCGACCGTAGGAGGTCCGTTTCCTCCGTTTTGTTGTACGCCAGACCCCTCCCGATGAATAGGATCCTGTTTCGACCGTGGCCGGTCGAACACAAGGCCTTTTCCTCTGTTCTGCGGTATGCCAGGCCTCATTTCCATCGGATGTTCCGTCCAAGCCCTCCCGATGAACACGATGACGCATTTCGTTCCGACCCAGCCGGTTGGCTCCCCATGAGCACGACAACGACGATGTTTCTCCGTTCTGACCCAACCATGTACACAAGCCTTGGCCGTACGTATGCGCGAGTAGGCGTTCGAGACCCCGCCCGTATGTACGTACGTGGCCGTATTTTCTTTCTTGCACACTAGCCGCTGGACGTACGTGTACATGCTACGTGCGCGCATGTACTACGACCCGTGCGCGCCTCTACGTGGACCAGTATGTACGTACACGTTCGCGACCAGAATGACAATGCTACGTACGCTTCGACCAGGTGGGTCCCGACTATCAGGCACTTCCTTGTGTGCGAAGATATAGCTGGTGGGTCCCAGCAGTCAGGGGGGTGAATCGTTTTTTTTTGCCTGGACACACTTCCTTGCATGCAAAGATGTAGCCGGTGGGTCCCAGCAGTCAGGGGGAAACGTTTTTTTTATGAAATACGGTGGCCCGTCCGGTGGGTCCCCGCTGTCAAGTGCAGGAATAATTATTTTTCACGGAATAAGGAGGCACTTCCTTGCGGCTGTCGTGGACCCAGTTGTCAGCCTCTCCACGTACTGTACTCTTCCGATGGAAGTCGGTCGTTGACCACGCCGCACCGAGAGCACCAAGGCGGTGGACGACGGCGAGACCTAGGAAGGGGATGACGCGGAGCCAGGGAAGACGCGGCAGTGGATGCCCACGCGGAGAGGAGTACGAGGGTTCACTGGTTCGGCTACGGTGTGAGGCTGCCGTCGCCTTAGAATAGCAGGAGGTGTGGGTGAGTAGAGGGATGTCCTGGCCAGCGGTGGGAGTAGTAGGGGGTGAGGCCTCCGCGGCATCACAGCCGGCCATGGAAGGCAGGAGCACGCGGCACGACCGGCGCTAGTTTGGGCAGCTGGAGCAAGAAGACCAGAGGTTGAAGAAGCACTGCAGCCGTTGGATGGACATCGTACGGTCACTGGAGCTAGAATCGTTCATATATTGACTAAGTTCACAAAGCCCTCCGTCCCTGTCAACTTAGTAGGCCCACAAGTCAGCCTCCCACTGTGGTGGGTCCCAGCTAGCAGGGGGTATTCATTTTTTTGTGCGCAATAAGGAGGCACTTCCTTGCGTGCGAAGATATAGTTGGTGGGTCCGACCTGTCAGCGGAGGGAACGTTTTTTTCACAAAATACAGAGGCCCTTCCAGCGGGTCCCAAATGTCAGGTGGAGGAATCATTATTTTGCGCGTAATAAGGAGGCATTTCCTTGTGTGCGCCCGTGGACCCAGCTGTGATACGTCTCCAACGTATCTATAATTTTTTATTGCTCCATGCTATATTATCTACTGTTTTGGACATTATTGGGCTTTATTATCCACTTTTATATTATTTTTGGGACTAACCTATTAACCGGAGGCCCAGCCCAGAATTGCTTTTTTGCCTATTTTAGGGTTTCGAAGAAAAGGAATATCAAACGGAGTCCAAATGGAATGAAACCTTCGGGTACGTGTTTTCTCAACGAATAAGACCCAAGAGACTTGGACCCTATGTCAAGAAACGAAAGAGGAGGCCACGAGGTAGGGGCGCGCCTACCCCCCCCCCCCCGCCAGGCGCGCCCTCCTCCCTCGTGGGCCCCCTATTACTCCACCGACGTACTCCTTCCTCCTATATATACATACGTACCCGCAAACGATCAGATATGGAGCCAAAACCCTAATTCCACCGCCGCAACTTTCTGTATCCACGAGATCCCATCTTGGGGCCTATTCTAGAGCTCTGCCGGAGGGGGCATAGATCACGGAGGGCTTCTACATCATCACCATAGCCCCTCTGATGAAGTGTGAGTAGTTGACCTCAGACCTACGGGTCCATATTTATTAGCTAGATGGCTTCTTCTCTCTTTTTGGATGTCAATACAATGTTCTCCCCCTCTCTTGTGGTGATCTATTCGATGTAATCTTCTTTTTGCGGTGCGTTTGTTGTGACCGATGAATTGTGGGTTTATGATCAAGTCTATCTATGAACAATATTTGAATCTTCTCTGAATTCTTTTATGTATGATTGGTTATCTTTGCAAGTCTCTTCGAATTATCAGTTTGGTTTGGCCTACTAGATTGATCTTTCTTGCAATGGGAGAAGTGCTTAGCTTTGGGTTCAATCTTGCGGTGTCCTTTCCCAGTGACAGTAGGGGCAAAAAGGCACGTATTGTATTGTTGCCATCGAGGATAACAAGATGGGGTTTTCATCATATTGCATGAGTTTATCCCTCTACATCATGTCATCTTGCTTAAGACGTTACTTTGTTTTCATGAACTTAATACTCTAGATGCATGCTGGATAGCGGTCGATGAGTGGAGTAATAGTAGTAGATGCAGGCAGGAGTCGGCCTACTTGTCTCGGACGTGATGCCGATATACATGATCATATCTAGATATTCTCATAACTATGCTCAATTATGTCAATTGCTCAATAGTAATTCGTTCACCCATCGTAGATTACCTATGCTCTTGAGAGAAGCCACTAGTGAAACCTATGGCCCTCGGGTCTATCTTCATCATATTAATCTTCCAATACTTAGTAATTTCCTTTGTTTTTTACTTTGCAGCTTTATCATAAAAATACCAAAAATTTATCTTATCATATCTATCAGATCTCACTCTCGTAAGTGGTCATGTGGGGATTGACAACCCCTTATCACATTGGTTGCGAGGATTTATTTGTTTTGTGCAGGTACGAGGGACTCAAGCGTAGCCTCCTACTGGATTGATACCTTGGTTCTCAAAAACCGAGGGAAATACTTATGCTACTTTGCTGCCTCATCCCTTCCTCTTCGGGGAAAACCAATGCAGTGCTCAAGAGGTAGCAAGAAGGATTTCTGGCGCCGTTGCCGGGGAGTCTACGCAAAAGTCAATATACCAAGTACCCATCACAATCCCTATCTCCCGCATTACATTATTTGCCATTTGCCTCTCGTTTTCCTCTCCCCCACTTCACCCTTGCCGTTTTATTCGCCCTCTCTCTCTCTATCCTCCCTCTCCTTCTCTATTTGCCTCTTTTTGCCTGCTTGCTTTTTGTTTGCTTGTGTGTTAGTCTGCTTGCCTGTCTCGATGGCTCTTCCCCGATTTGGTGATCTTCACCTTAAAAGGTTAGAAGAAATCGAAAACAACGTTAGGAGTTTTATGGTCTTACAATTCGAGCATAATAGTTTCTTTAGAAACGAACTTAAGGAACAAAAAAGGTTTATGAGTTTTATGAATAAAGAGCTCGATGATATGTCTAAAGAATTTTATGGTTTAAGATCCCAAATTGCTCGTCTTGAGAAGTTGACCGTTGAAATTTCGGATAAGCAAGCCACCTTAGTTAATAGGATGGCCGCTAAACCGGATTGCTATGAAAATAAAGATGAAGATCTAAAAGTTATTGATGTGTCCCCTATTAAATCTTTGTTTTGCAATATGAATCTTAATAATGATGGGACTGAATATGATCCACCTTTACCTAGAAGGTGTTCCAAGAATTCGGAGTTTTTAGATCTTGATGCTAAAATTGATAAAAGTGGGATTGAAGAAATTAAAACCCTAGATGTTGCTAAACCCACTATTTTGGATTTCGAGGAATTTAATTATGAAAATTTCTCTTTGATTGATTGTATTTCCTTGTTGCAATCCGTGCTAAATTCTCCTCACGCTTATAGTCAAAATAAAGCGTTCACTAAACATATCGTTGATGCCTTGATGCAATCTTATGAAGAAAAACTTGAATTGGAAGTTTCTATCCCTAGAAAACTTTATGATGAGTGGGAACCAACTATTAAAATTAAGATTAAAGATCATGAATGCTATGGTTTATGTGATTTGGGTGCTAGTGTTTCCATGATTCCAAAGACTTTGTGTGATTTGTTAGGTTTTCGTGATTTTGATGATTGCTCTCTAAACTTGCACCTTACGGATTCCACTATTAAGAAACCTATGGGGAGAATTAATGATGTTCTTATTGATGCAAATTGGAATTATGTGCCCGTAGATTTTATTGTTCTTGACATAGATTGCAATCCTTCATGTCCTATTATTCTTGCTAGACCTTTCCTTAGAATGATTGGTGCAATTATTCATATGAAGGAAGGAAATATTAGATTCCAATTTCCGTTAAGGAAAGGCATGGAACACTTTCCTAGAAAGAAAATTAAATTACCTTATGAATCTATTATGAGAGCCACTTATGGATTGCCATCAAAGATGGCAATACCTAGATCTATCCTTGCTTTTTATGCCTAGCTAGGGGCGTTAAACGATTGCGCTTGTTGGGACGCAACCCAATTTTTTTATTCCTTGCTTTTTGCTCCTATTTAGTAATAAATAATTTATCTAGCCTCTGTTTAGGTTGTGTTTTTTGTGTTTAATTAGTGTTTGTGCCAAGTAGAACCGTTGGGAAGACTTGGGGAAAGCCTTGATATCTTGCTGTAAAAAAACAGAAACTTTAGTGCTCAGGAGAACTGATGCCATTTTTATTTGGAAAGTGCTATTTAGTTAATTATTTTTTGAAGATGATTAATAGATAAATTTCTCACGTCCAGAAATTTATTTTAGAAATTTTGGGGTTCCAGATCTTGCGCTAGCTACAGATTACTACAGACTGTTCTGTTTTTGACAGATTCTGTTTTTCGTGTGTTGTTTGCTTATTTTGATGAATCTATGGCTAGTAAAATAGTTTATAAACCATATAGAAGTTGGAATACAGTAGGTTTAACACCAATATAAATAAAGAATGAGTTCATTAGAGTATCTTGAAGTGGTCTTTTGTTTTCTTTCGCTAACGGAGCTCACGAGATTTTCTGCTTTAAGTTTTGCGTTGTGAAGTTTTCAAGTTTTGGGTAAAGATTTGATGGATTATGGAACAAGGAGTGGCAATAGCCTAAGCTTGCGGATGCCCATGGCACCCCCAAGATAATCTAAGTACACCTAAAAGCCAAAGCTTTGGGGATGCCCCGGAAGGCATCCCCTCTTTTCGTCTACTTCTATCAGTAACTTTACTTGGAGCTATATTTTTATTCGCCACATGATATGTGTTTTGCTTGGAGCGTCTTGTATTATTTGAGTCTTTATTTGTTAGTTTACCATAATCATCCTTGCTGTACACACCTTTTGATAGAGCCATATATGATTTGGAATTTGTTAGAATACTCTATGTGCTTCTCTTATATCTTTTGAGTTATATAGTTTTGCTCTAGTACTTCACTTATATCTTTTAGAGCACGGTGGTGGATTTGTTTTATAGAAACTATTGATCTCTCATGATTCACTTATATTAGTTTGAGAGTCTTAAATAGCATGGTAATTTGCTTAAATAATCCTAATATGCTTGGTATTCAAGAATAGTAAAAACTTCCTTATGAGTGTGTTGAATGCTATGAGAAGTTTGATGCTTGATAATTGTTTTGAGATATGAAGATGGTGATATTAGAGTCATGATAGTTGAGTAGTTGTGAATTTGAGAAATACTTGTGTTAAGGTTTCTGATTCCCGTAGCATGCACATATGGTGAACCGTTATGTGATGAAGTCGGAGCATGATTTATTTTTTGATTGTCATCCTTATGAGTGGCGGTCGGGGACGAGAGATGGTCTTTTCCTACCAATCTATCCCCCTAGGAGCATGCGCGTAATACTTTGCTTTGATAACTTGTATATTTTTGCAATAAGTATATGAGGTCTTTATGACTAATGTTGAGTCCATGGATTATATGCACTCTCACCCTTCCACCATTGCTAGCCTCTCTAATACCGCGCACCTTTCGCCGGTATTATACACCCACCATATACCTTCCTCAAAACAGCCACCATACCTACCTATTATGGCATTTCCATAGCCATTCCGAGATATATTGACATGCAACTTACCACTGTTCCTTTTATTATGACACACTCCATCATTGTCATATTGCTTAGCATGATCATGTAGTTGACATCGTATTTGTGGCAAAGCCACCATTCATAATTCTTTCATACATGTCACTCTTGATTCATTGCATATCCCGGTACACCGCCGGAGGCATTCATATAGAGTCATATTTTGTTCTAAGTATCGAGTTGTAATTGTTGAGTTGTAAGAAAATAAAAGTGTGATGATCATCATTTATTAGAGCATTGTCCCAGTGAGGAAAGGATGATGGAGACTATGATTCCCCCACAAGTTGGGATGAGACTCAGGACGAAAAAAAAGAGAAAGAAAAGAGGCCATAAAAAAGAAGAGGAAAGGCCCAAATAAAAAAATGAGAGAAAAAGAGAGAAGGGACAATGTTACTATCCTTTTACCACACTTGTACTTCAAAGTAGCACCATGATATTCATGATAGGGAGTCTCCTATGTTATCACTTTCATATACTAGTGGGAATTTTTCATTATAGAACTTGGCTTGTATTTTCCAATGATGGGCTTCCTCAAAATGCCCTAGGTCTTCATGAGCAAGCAAGTTAGATGCACGCCCACTTAGTTTCTTTTGTTGGGCTTTCACATACTTATAGCTCTAGTGCATCCTTTGCATGGCAATCCCTACTCACTCACATTGATATCTATTGATGGGCATCTCCATAGCCCGTTGATACGCCTAGTTGATGTGAGACTATCTTCTCCCTTTTTGTCTTCTCCACAACCACCATTCTATTCCACTTATAGTGCTATGTCCATGGCTCACGCTCATGTATTGCGTGAAGATTGAAAAAGTTTGAGAATGTCAAAAGCATGAAACAATTGTTTGGATTGTCATCGGGGTTGTGCATGATTTAAATACTTTGTGTGATGAAGATAGAGCATAGCCAGACTATATGATTTTGTAGGGATAACTTCCTTTGGCCATGTTATTTTGAGAAGACATGATTGCTTTGTTAGTATGCTTGAAGTATTATTATTTTTATGTCAATATTAAATTTTTATCTTGAATCTTTCGGATCTGAATATTCATACCACAATTAAGAAGAATTACATTAAAATTATGCTAAGTAGCACTCCGCATCAAAAATTCTGCTTTTATCATTTACCTACTCGAGGATGAGCAGGAATTAAGCTTGGGGATGCTTGATACGTCTCCAACGTATCTATAATTTTTTATTGCTCCATGCTATATTATCTACTGTTTTGGACATTATTGGGCTTTATTATCCACTTTTATATTATTTTTGGGACTAACCTATTAACCGGAGGCCTATCCCAGAATTGTTGTTTTTTGCCTATTTTAGGGTTTCGAAGAAAAGGAATATCAAACGGAGTCCAAACGGAATGAAACCTTCGGGAACGTGATTTTCTCAACGAATAAGACCCAAGAGACATGGACCCTACATCAAGAAACAAAAGAGGAGGCCACGAGGTAGGGGGCGCACCTACCCCCCCTCCCCCCCAGGCGCGCCCTCCACCCTCATGGGCCCCCTGTTGCTCCACCGACGTACTCCTTCCTCCTATATATACCTATGTACCCCCAAACGATCAGATACGGAGCCAAAACCCTAATTCCACCGCCGCAACTTTCTGTATCCATGAGAACCCATCTTGGGGCCTGTTCCGGAGCTCCGTCGGAGGGGGCATCGATCACGGAGGGCTTCTACATCATCACCATAGCCCCTCCGATGAAGTGTGGCTAGTTGACCTCAGACCTACGGGTCCATAGTTATTAGCTAGATGGCTTCTTCTCTCTTTTTGGATGTCAATACAATGTTCTCCCCCTCTCTTGTGGTGATCTATTCGATGTAATCTTCTTTTTGCGGTGTGTTTGTTGTGACCGATGAATTGTGGGTTTATGATCAAGTCTATCTATGAACAATATTTGAACCTTCTCTGAATTCTTTTATGTATGATTGGTTATCTTTGCAAGTCTCTTCGAATTATCAGTTTGGTTTGGCCTACTAGATTGATCTTTCTTGCAATGGGAGAAGTGCTTAGCTTTGGGTTCAATCTTGCGGTGTCCTTTCCCAGTGACAGTAGGGGCAGCAAGGCACGTATTGTATTGTTGCCATCGAGGATAACAAGATGGGGTTTTCATCATATTGCATGAGTTTATCCCTCTACATCATGTCATCTTGCTTAAGACGTTACTTTGTTTTCATGAACTTAATACTCTAGATGCATGCTGGATAGCGGTCGATGAGTGGAGTAATAGTAGTAGATGCAGGCAGGAGTCGGCCTACTTGTCTCGGACATGATGCCGATATACATGATCATATCTAGATATTCTCATAACTATGCTCAATTATGTCAATTGCTCAATAGTAATTCGTTCACCCATCGTAGATTACCTATGCTCTTGAGAGAAGCCACTAGTGAAACCTATGGCCCTCGGGTCTATCTTCATCATATTAATCTTCCAATACTTAGTAATTTCCTTTGCTTTTTACTTTGATTTTATTTTACTTTGCATCTTTATCATAAAAATACCAAAAATATTATCTTATCATATATATCAGATCTCACTCTCGTAAGTGGCCGTGTAGGGATTGACAACCCCTTATCGCGTTGGTTGCAAGGATTTATTTGTTTTGTGCAGGTACGAGGGACTTGCGCGTAGCCTGGTACTCGATTGATACCTTGGTTCTCAAAAACTGAGGGAAATACTTATGCTACTTTGTTGCATCATCCCTTCCTCTTCGGGGAAAACCAACACAGTGCTCAAGAGGTAGCAAGCTGTCAGCCTCTCCACGTACAGTCCGCTTTCGATGGATGTTGTTCGTTGACCATGTTGACCATGCCGCGCCGAGAGCACCAGGGCGGTGGACGACGGCGAGGCCTACGAAGGGAACGACACGGAGCCGGGGAAGACATGGCAGTGGCTGCCCACGCGGTGGAGAGTACGAGGGTTGACTGGTTCGGCTGCTGACGGTGTCCTGGACTAGGGGGTACTCACCACGTCGTCTCCCGATCTATTAGATTGGGCCGAGGACCCCCGTGGCCGTATACTCATAGGCCAGTTCGGACAGCTACCGCATACAAGGAAGATTCCACAAGACTTGGCGATCAAGACAAGGACTTCTCCCCACCGGCGTATTCGGCTAGGACTCTTGTTATCCTAGGCCTCCGGTGCATTATATAAACCGAGGCCAGGCTAGTCGATAGATATACAATATATACAAAAATCATACCATAGGCTAGCTTCTAGGGTTTAGCCTCCTTGATCTCATGGTAGATCTACTCTTGTACTACCCATATCATCAATATTAATCAAGCAGGAGTAGGGTATTACCTCCATCGAGAGGGCCCGAACTTGGGTAAAAAACATCGTGTCCCTTGTCTCCTGTTACCATCCGGCCTAGACGCACAGTTCGGGACCCCCTACCCGAGATCCGCCGGTTTGACATCGACATTGGTGCTTTCATTGAGAGTTCCGTTGTGTGATCGACAAAAGGATCAATGGCTCGCCTGCAGATCAACTGCGACTTCGGCATCTTTGTCACCAGCTCGACTGGTCACCTTGGTTCGACCAAGAATTGCACCCCGTGTTCGGATCACCATGTCCGGACGAGGGCCTTCATCAAACATCAACTCCGATCTCTATCAAGATCACGAAGGAATTATCTATGGAGCTCGGGGGCTCAACGTCAACATTGCCCTCAAGCGACCATGCTGTTTTTCTGGACAGCGAACTCGTATCTGCCACCACCACCTCCTCGAGTATCGCTTTGACGATCGCTTTGGTAGAATTGTGCGGAATTGAGTCTACAACAACCCTAGAAAATTTCTTCGAGTTCCGATGGAGGAATCTCTGGCAATCCACGATATACCGGAGCCCTGTCAAATCTGAACGGGAATTTGGATGAGTTTAGGGCGTGGTGTCCAGCTTCTAGCTCGGACGTCCTTTGGAAGATCCAACCGTTGATCGGCTGCGGAATTCCTATATCTACCACCTCTCAAAATTTCGGCTCGATCCGATCGTCCAAACTCCTGGAACCTTCCGATTAGTGCATCACTTTTCGGATCTGTTTGCTGCGCGAAAACGAATCCGACCCGAGTTCATCTTTTTTATGAACAGGATTTCGGACATCCCTTTTGAAGGAAGTTTTGTATAGGGCATTGTGTTTTGTTCCCGAACACATCCCACTAAATGTAAGATATTTTGAACATGATCTTCAACATCATGCTGGTGTCAAACCAGTCCGGCAATATTACTCCACGGCTGCCGACCTGCGCTAGACACGGCATCACTTTGTTGAGCCGAGCTCAACTTCTTCGGATCATCATCTCGGCAAGCCGAACAAGAGCCCGGCATCGTGAAGGATAAATCATCACCAACATCGCCGCCCCACGGATTACACGGAGCGGGCATACCGGCATCGCCGCACGGTCGCTTCATCAAGCTGGCATCGACCACGTCACGACCTGCATCGACAGGGCCGCGCTATTGCTTCTTCAAGCTGGTGTCCATCACGCCGACCTACTTGGACTCATCGACTGACATCGAGGCTTCGACATCTCGGCTAGACAGGGGGCTTCGCCATCTCTTCATCAACCTACTCCGGACACTTTGGCGTCACTAGCCGACCAGCTCCGTCACGTTAGCTGGGCCGAGGGCTTTGCCTCGGCGAGTCAACCTTTACCAGCATTGCCATGCCGTCGTTTTATCACCCATCAGGCAATGGGTGTGCAGAGCGGGTCCCAATTTTAGGAATCACCTTCCTTCGGATTGCTACAACAAATAAACCAGGTGCTATTAATCCCAGTATTTTTTGCTTGTTTGGGTTCATTTTTTCCAAGGAATTATTACTCTGGTTTGTCCGCCATATGTACACAGGTCTATCAAATGGTGGCTGCATTAACGACAGTCGCATGGTGGTTCGGTCAGTTTCCGTACATAGTCCGGCGAACGCCGCACTCGGAGCTCGGACCGACCTGTGAATTCAGGCTTTGCCACGCCTTTACCGCATCACGCCGACGCCCTGCATCGACTTGACTTCGGCGCCAGGCCATATTTCTTTTATTACTCACTTTGCATAAATTATTTATTATGCAACGATTTTTTTAATTATCATTATTACTATTATCTTCGGTTTGCACTATTTTTTGTGCACAGGAAAATGATCCGGGGACTTCGGCGTCACTCTGCCGGTCTGCATTGATCGTGCTATGTCACCACTTCGACGTGTCAAGCTCTCCGCTCCGCCACCTCGGTACCGGCTTGAGGGATGGAACCTTGCCCCGCATCAAGCTCGGACCGCGTCATCAATACCGAACACATTAACCAGCTAAGTCGCTTTCATGCTCAAAGCTTTAATTTCTAACTTGCGTTCGGTTCGACCAAGCATTATACTTTTTGGAAAAAAGTTGCTTCTAAAAAATTTCCTTGTCCAAACTTTGTTTATGACGCATAAATTCAAATACCCCGTTTACTTGGGGGCTTCCTTTATGAAGCTTTTCCTGTTGCATATGATTATACTTGTACAGCTTCGTTCCTTGTTCGTGTATTACGCCACAATATGCACCACATTGACTTAAGCGATTTGCAAGCTAGGTTGCCTCGCTCCTGTGTTTACCCCTACGTTCCCGATTGTTCGGCTAGGGAGTAAAGGGAGCACCTCTGCGATTATCACGATCGGGTCACCCGAGCCGGACCTCAGACTGGGTGAAGCCGAAAGCTAGCGCTCTTATAGTTATTCAATGATGGTCGGCACACAACGGAACTCATGAGTACAAAAAATCTATTGCACAAGTCTCATAATAACAATGAGCACCGAAGAAAGGTATCGGTGGGGGTACTATTTTCTTCGAAGATGCTTCTTACTCTTCGCAGTAATATAGCATAAGTTCCCTGAGCGTGCTTTGTCTGTTACAGCCTTATGGCCTGATTGCCTGGTTATTGGAAACACCGTCGATATTCTCGACCGATGGAGTACATAACACTTTTCGGTCCTTAACCGCAGAGGGAGAAGCCGATGGTCGGTTAAGACACGTTTAAAGTTCAGTTGAACATAGATATGATATAAGTACTTTGGTACATGCAATCATTCTTCTACCCAAGTCACTTGGGGGCTCTTAAGTTTATTTGAGCCGCTTTATAATAAGTGTTCTTCTTCTTAGTCGTTGCAAAGTTTTATTATTATTATTATTTATCACTCCTTTTTTTGACACGAGTGTGCGGTCACTAGCCGGGGAGCCTAATTTCTCTCTCAAAGCCGCTAGAGTTTAGTTTGCTAAACTGGCCTGATGAGAAGTACTCCGCCCTCGGGATAGGAGGTTGAAGCCGTAGGCTGACCCGCTCGAAGTCTTGAGATAGGATATATCATGTTACAGCACGACAGAAGCACTTCTTTTTTCTAAGACCAACTTTCGGATTGGCACCGAACACTTGATATTGTTCGGACGTCATGTTTTTACTGACGTTTCTTGGTTTTCCAAGCTTTTTGGCACTTTTAAACTATTTGTGCTTTTCCAGCATTAGTCTCGCAGTGCAACGCCGGACATCTTTAGGGATTCGGCAAAAACATTCTCAGATATTGCTATATATGCATCGGTTTCGAATTGTGTCTTCGATCAATAGTTGGGTTGCCCGGCTCCTGCACTTGCTTCCTACGTTCCGTTTTGTTCAGCCAGGCGTGCAAAGGGAGAACCACTGCGATTGTGCTTCCAGCTCACATGGTTAAGCACCTTAGTGGAGAAAGCCAAAAACTGACTGTCACAATAAGCGTAAACTGGTCAGTGATCCGATGACTATGACGGGCCATTCATAACATTGGCCGAAGGGTTTACGGCTTGACCTCGACTGTCGCGTACCGGGGGCTATTAACTGGCCTCCCAAACTAAATCCTCGATATTTTGCTCTTACATTCAAGCTGAGGTTTCATGATCATGCTTAGCATGACAACCCAAAGAAAGGAACCGATAGCGGGACTATTTTCTTTGGAATAGATTTCTTCTGTTAAACAGTAATATAACATATCTCTCTGCGTACCTTTGTTTATAAAACCGTGTGGCCAGATTGCCTTGTTTGTCATAAATCTTTGCCCTCATAAAGGCTTTATAAAGTAGGACAAACACTCCTCGGCTACTGGCCAAGGAGGTGGAAGCCGATGGTCGGTCAACAAAGTTTTGTACAATGCGGATCCGAGCATTAATGACGTAAAGTACTTGGATACATAGAGTTATTACACATAATTTGTGATTTTACTATGGATATTGATCCTTAATTCGGCCACCCGTGCCCGCATTAAGGCTCGGGGGCTACTGGGCTTCGAGCTTATTATTTACAAATATTAAAGGGGCACATCGATCCCCTGATCTGGTGTTGCCACCCGACCAGTGTCTCGGGGGCTACTGCATTGCTTGTCCAATGCAAAAAAATTTATGTGCAATATAGTTTCCGAGGAGATTTTGATCCTCAGGTTGGTCGGCCGCACCCAACCTGAGTCTTGAGGACTGAGCACGCCGCTTTTGTGTCCCGAAGTATTCTGCCGAGCTAGGACTTGATCCTCAGGCCGATTTTGCAAATCAACCTGAGTCTCAGCGGCTACTGGGATCAGCGGTCTTATGTCATCCTTCATGTGCATCTCGGGTTTTAGACCGACACACACCTTGAGGGCTACTGGCTATATATCTCGGCAGAGAATAAATTGCACCAATAAAAAAATATTGACAAAAAATCAGCCCATAGTCGGGGTGGTGCACCACCTCGGAAGCAGTCCGGCATAAAGCTCGGGCGCTAGTGGCTGGCTCCATAGAGGGCATTTCCGGCATTAAGCTCGGCTAAACTCCTTCAACTTTTTTGAACCAAGGTGATATGACACCTCGGATATAGTCCGGCATTGGAGCCTGGACACAGTCTGGCGTTGGAGCTCAGATATATTTCGGCGTTGGAGCTCGGATATACAGTCCGGCGTTGGAGCTCGGATACATAGTCCGGCGTTGGAGCTCGGATACATTCCGGCGCTAGAGCTGGGAAGCAGTCCGGCGTTGGTGCTCGGCTGCAAAAGATACCTCGAATGCAGTCCGGCGTTGGAGCTCGGACGCAAGAGGACCCTGCCTCCCGGGAACGACTTCAAACCCGAGGTGTGGCATAAAAATAAACAAGGCATTGATAAAGGCCGGAAACTTAAAGGGGCTCCTCGGATACCCGACGTGTAAACTCGTCGAATGCATTTCGGCGATCCTCAAGATCGAAGATAAAGAAGATTTGTTGAACCAGTTTTCAAGACCAGCAACCGAAGATGAAGAACAGTTCGGAAGAATCGAGGAGCGTCCCTAACTTGAACACCGGTTCAGGGGGCTACTGACGGTGTCCTGGACTAGGGGGTACTCACCACGTCGTCTCCCGATCTATTAGATTGGACCGAGGACCCCCGTGGCCGTATACTCATGGGCCAGTTCGGACGGCTACCGCATACAAGGAAGATTCCACAAGACTTGGCGATCAAGACAAGGACTTGTCCCCACCGGCGTATTCGGCTAGGACTCTTGTTATCCTAGGCCTCCGGTGCATTATATAAACCGAGGCCAGGCTAGTTGATAGATATACAATATATACAACAATCATACCATAGGCTAGCTTCTAGGGTTTAGCCTCCTTGATCTCGTGGTAGATCTACTCTTGTACTACCCATATCATCAATATTAATCAAGCAGGAGTAGGGTATTACCTCCATTGAGAGGGCCCGAACCTGAGTAAAAAACATCGTGTCCCTTGTCTCCTGTTACCATCCGGCCTAGACGCACAGTTCAGGACCCCCTACCCGAGATCCGCCGGTTTTGACACCGACAGCTGTCGTCGCCGGAAAATAACAGGAGGTGTGGGTGAGTAGAGGGATAGACAGGCCAGGGATGCGAGTATATGATGGGGCCGTGAGGCCTGCCCGGCAGCATAGCTGGCCACGGGAGGCGGGAGCGGGCGGTTCTGACGGCGCTGGTTTGGGCGGCTGGGGCAGGAAGATCAGAGGCTAAAGAAGCACGATTGCCGTTAGATTGACATCTGACGTTGGTAGAGTCGATTGTTGACTAAGTTTCTTTTTTGAGAAACCTTGTGTACGCATGAACTTAGAAGGCCCACAAGTCAGCCGCCAAATCTGTGGCAGACAACATAGAGCCCATTTGCTAAAAAAATTTAGTAATTTACAGCCCATTTGCTAATTATTAAGTAATTTATTACAGCCCATTTTCTGCCCAGGACCACGGCCAAAAAGTTCAACCTTATTTTGCATATTTCGGAGGAGTCCGAACTTTTGTAATCCCGAAATGATAAACATTTTTTTAAGAACGTATTGATTTGCCAGAAAAATCGTTTTGTTTTAGTAAGCAAATAAGACGTGGGACAATTGAGTTGGTTTAAGGGAAAACCAGTGGTAAAAAAATCAGCGCTGGGAGGGAAAACAACAACAAAAATAAGGATGTAAATATGAAAAGGGAATTTTATGTATTTGCAATATAATGATACGTGTATATGAACTAGTAAAACTATAGGTAGAGATTAGAAAATGGATGTAAGACATGCGTTTCAAGAGGAAAATAGAACTGGGTTGTGTGTTTGATTCAGTAAAAAAACTGCCTGCGGATGTTGTAAGACAAAATATAACTAACGCTGGTTTTCCCTGCTGGATCTTTGTGCCCCGTTGTCGTCATGGGCTGGGCCTGTTAAAAACAAAACCAAGCCTGGGCAGTCTACAGCCCAGTTGAAACTTGCTCGACTTGAAAAAACA
This sequence comes from Triticum urartu, assembly GCF_056163025.1. Classification (NCBI taxonomy): domain Eukaryota; kingdom Viridiplantae; phylum Streptophyta; class Magnoliopsida; order Poales; family Poaceae; genus Triticum; species Triticum urartu. Next base: position 187,250,787 of record NC_141879.1, on the reverse strand, counting down.
ATATATATGCTCAATAAACGAGAGAATTCTTCAAGTACATACTGATAACTGGAATGCGGTAGGGATATTGTTTTTTCATCGTGATAATAAGTGCATGCACTTGTTTCGAAAAATTTGGAGAACTGAGAATTCGAACGTCAGGTGCTTATGCTACCCATCAAATAAAAATCAGGTGCCTAAAAATTCGTTTTGAAACAAATGATTCAGCTTTATATCCACGTCGACCCTCGGCATGATGGTTGGAAGCAAATGCCAACTTCATACCAAATGATCATTAACAACAATAACAACTTGCGGACGACAAGGTAGTACAAGTACCAATACCAAACTAACTTATAATCTTTTTACTCCTGGCCCTAGTGTTCATTTGGTAGAAAATCTTGCAGAGGACCAGCTCCCACATCTTCTCTTGCTCCAGGTCCCCGAGGTGGTACTGGTGCATCACCCAGTTGGTCCTCTGTTGGTCGAAGTTCTTGTTGGTGTGCAGCACCAGAACCTTTTTGCTGCCCATCTGCCGGTCATTGACCATCACCGGCAAGGTATTGCCGGTGTTGTGCCACATCACGTGCATGACGCACCCCGACTGTATCTTGTGATGCGTCCATGTGCCCCTTTTGAATGCCCTGGAATTGGGCTGGAAGAAATGCTTGCTTAGGCCACTCAGTGTGATACCTGCAGTAGTGTCGAATATAGGTTTTAGTGTACGCAGTTATCATTTTCATAACATCTTTGGCATGTTGCAGTCACTTGTTTCACTTTTTATTAACTGTCAAATTGTAATTGCTTCACCAGGTCTGCGTCTAAAAAGAAAAATAGAGCTATAAACAAAGGAATATGTTTGTGCAAGTAGAAGGTCGATCGGTGTCTTAGCCTGGAAGTTTCTCATGATGGGTGTAGCATATGCCGTGCTCGCTGTCGATGGTTTGTATGAACAAATCGATGAGAGGGTGAGATCCCACACTGTCAGCAGTCACTTTGGCCTCAAGGTGCTCGATCAGCTCCTAATCCGTGGGATCGAACTTGATGCCAGCCGGCAGCACCGACCAATCCTTCTTGGACTTGCATTGCTTAATTCCAGTTATATGGTACTCAATGTATGATCAATCGATTGTTTTAAGTGAATGATGAAAGATTTCGATAGATAAGTGGTACTCCAAATCTTAAGTCCACAATACCCAAACACGCCGCCCGGATTCTTGTGTCACCTCACGCGCAGCGTGTTGTCACGTCAATTCAATGTGTGGACAAGATGAATAATTTGACCGACGTATACTAGTACTTCTACTGTACTACTTACTAGTCGTATTTAGTGTCACATTTTAACCATAGGTTTAACTAACAAGTACACACTTGAAGCCTAATTGATATCAGTATATATATATGCTTCTGCACAACATCTCCATCATCATTATCAGTACATCCTACGCAGGTGAGTTAGGATGCACTTGATCCCATAAAGGTATCTATCCTTCAAACAAGAGGAGTGCATCAAACTAACAACAGTACATAATATGCAACAAAAGAGGGTCGTGCTACAGCAGCAGGATACATGGCTCAGTCTAGCTATTAGTACGAATCGAGTTGTGCATATATGCTGTTGGCATGAACCACATCGCTGCATGTCGGGTTTGCAAAAGCCATCCATCGCATGGATGCTTGATGCCTTTCACACACTGAAGATTACCCGGCAACAAGCTGTGTCGACGAATCTATGGATATGGTGATTCATGAAACCCATGGTATGATTTGTAAACACAGTTCCCCCTGGCGAATGGAAGTTGCATAGCACGGTAATCATCGTCGGTGATATGATCAATGATTGGTTGGATGATCGGATAATTGAGCCCGAGGAACATGGAGTGGATGCCGAGGCTGTAAACCCGCTCCAGTTGAATACGCGTGGCCCAGCGGAGCTGGGATCTTTCTCGAACACGAAGCAGCCATAGCCATCAATGTCACAAACGCCCCAGGCATTGTACTGCATGTGATTTGATGTAATGGTTTGGTCAATTTGGTATGTGCGAATGGGCATCAAATAACCGCCGTCAGCTGAACGAGTGATAAACCACCACCCATCGGCTGGTATGATTCCAGGTCTTGGAATCGTGAAGGCCAGCGCATTTGCGTCTGCTGCAACAATTAAAATTGGAGACCAAAAGGACAAAAATAAACAATCATGTTCAGAGTATGTGTGGAATTAAGATTAATATAATAGTGACACATATCATAGACAGAGAATTGCAATGTCGTGGTCATAATCATACCCCAAGTTAAAAAAATAAGCCAATGGCTTTCATATTCTAGCAATATGTCATGGTTCAAAAATCGTGTAACAATGCGAGGAAAACAGCTATGACAGATCCTACTCATATTCTACCATAGCACTTACTACTACTGTGCTCATATCAACTCTAAGAAATAACATGCGTTGTTATAAAAATCTTGGAAATGAGAGTAACATATAACAATCATGATGTTATGCTCATAATATCTATTCTAACAATCATTAGATGCCAATTGTTCTCATACCAACTCTAACAATAACATGTGTGGTCATAAAAATCTAGGAAATGAGAGGAGCATATAGCAATGATGTGGTTATAGACATACTATCTATTCTAAATTTGTAACAATGAACAGGCAGTCGTATTCATAAGGTAAAGATGAGATGAGATCAAACAATTACACGATGATAGATTCCACCAGTATAGGCAGCCAATCTGTGCATCGACCGCGTAAACGATGCCATCGTGCACTATAGCATCATACAGAAATGTTGCCTCAACAGGATTGACGATGAGCCATAACCATGTATGGCGACCAGATTCCAGATAGACTAATCCCATGTTGAACAAGGCAATGAGCTTGTAATCCATGTAGTCTTCTCATGGTGTGGGCACTTCGCAGATTACAACTTTCAGCAAACAGAGGTCGAGCCAAAATCTTGACGCGTCTCCTGCGTAGTAGGCAGGAGTGTCCGGCGGGCCGCGAGGCTCGATGGCGGCGGTATCCAACGATGGAAGGGTGATCTCTCGCTGGGTGTAGATATCCACGGGACACCACGGACTACCGGATTGGTGGATGAGGTCGATCCAGTTGGCCTTCATGCCCGCCCAGTAGTGGCCGCGCATGAAGGACAGGTGGACAGGTAGTGGTAGCATGTCGAGGGGCACCACGGCAACCTCCGTAGGATCGTCAATTCAGTGTCTGGGCCACCTGCGAGGATCGGGCATCAGCAAGTAGGGTGTCTTGAAAAGAGCCGGCCGGTTGTAGATGAGTAGACGGTACAAAGACACCGAGCATGCGGCCAGACGGATGGTGCTGAGTTGGTCCATACGATTACAGATCTGCTCCAAGAGAACATCGGGGAGGGAATTCCAATCGCGGGCTCTGCATGTCAGTCGGTTCTGCCATTAGGGTTTTCGGTGCCTGCGAGCCAGCGAGGAAGTGGATTCGGGCGGGCGAGCGAAGAAGCTTCCCCTCGTGTGGCCGAGCAATGAGCGGGGGGATATGGTACGCGTGAGCTACCAAGGAAGATAGCGCGGGCGGGCGAGCAGTGAGCGGGGGGAAATGGTGTGCGGCCGACGATGGGGAAGAGAGGAGGAAGAAGAAGAGAGGAGGAACAAGAGTGGAAGACGGGGAAGAAAGTGCACTAAATCTCAATTCTACTACTACTAGGATATACCGTCCTTCGGAGTGTAAATAGTTACACTGATGACATGTGGGTCTACCACAAGAGGGCCCATATGTCAGTTAATGGAGGACAGAAGCGTGCTCTACTGGCAAACATGATGGCAGTACTGGGTAAGGCTGATTTATATTAATTAAGTGTCCCATCTGCTGCAGCGTGTATTGTCACTTCACTGCGAATACTAGTTGAATAGTTCTCTCTGACCGATATGGGGAATAATGGATCGCGAAGACATCCTTTCTACATTATCCCTATGCCTCTACACTCACTTCACTCATTTTGCTCCGTATGTAGTCACTTGTTGAAATCTCTAGAAAGACAAATACTCCGTATTTGGGAACAGAGGGAGGATTTTACTCCGTATTTGGTAACAGAGGGAGTATCACCATATGGAGGGAACAGAGGAAGCTTGAAATATGAACATGTCAATGGGAGTGAGTAAGCCCCATGCATGCATGCATGCAACATGCAACACTCACACGTACACATGGACGCACACAGCACACGACGCAACACACATGCTCACGCTCAAGTGCACAACCTACTCCCCACATCTGTGAAAGACTATATATTTATAGATTTACACATTGACTAGGGAATAATTAACCCCCAAAAGTAGCAGACTTATGTGTGCATGCGACCATTGAGAGAAGAAGATTAAATGAAGGTCGTTGGATGCTTTAATTAAGGATAGACATGTAGCCTATACCTAGAGCACAAGTTGGTGCATTAGTCAATCAATATCGATTTAGATTAAAGGCTAAATGCATTGGAAGTGTAGATGTAGTACACTCTTTGTTTTTTTAGCCGATGTACACTCTTTGTTGGAATATCGAGGGAGTACACGTGCATGCACTCACATACACAGCCAGGGTGGTTCGCGCGCAAGGGTTGGACTCTTGTTGTGCCTGCGTAAAGTTTTGTTTAACTGATTTGTTTGCTCTGCCAACTGACAGGTGGGACCCAGAAACCAGGTGACAGTTTAACCAGTCAACAAAGTGCCACGTCGACTATGTGGCCAGTCAGTAGGGTGCAATACGGTGCTCTATGATGAGCTAGTGATCGTATAATCACCGCAAAACTATATATAGTGACCATAAAGAGTGTATTGTTACATACGTTGACCGCCAGTGTATTTTTCTTGTTTAAAATTAAGCCAAATTAATCGGAAAGGATGCAGTATGGACTAGTACTAGTACTGCTTTGATGTGTTCCGTCAACTCGCCGAACGAGGAGAAGCTTGCTTACTACGCCTCTCCCTCGCCCACGCGCGTGGTGGTTCGCAGGACGAGGAGAGGGTTTTTGACTACATCGCCCTCTCCCTCTCCCTCTCCCTCTCCCTCGCCCTCGCCCTTGCGGTGGACGTGCAGCAGTTCAATCGGTGTCAGATTGCCAGAAGTATATTGTACTGTAGTATCATCATTGTTGGACCTTCCGAAGAGGCGAAGAGCCAAGTGCAAGGTTCACACGAATACGAATTGTTGAACCTCCCGAAGAGGTAAAGAGCCAAGCAAGGTTTTATAGGAGTTTTCATCCTAGTAGGAGTGTACTACAACTATAGTGAACGATGCTACTGTATGATGCCTCCAAGTCACGTATATCCAAAGTTGTGCCATCTTTTTTTCTCAAAGAGCATGTTGGAGCCTGTGCAACAATCACACAAGTTGCATGTACACATAACACATTTACTAGTAATAAATTATAAAGGACAAATGCTAGTATGCCACACAAGTTCATATCCAATTCATGTGATAAATATGTGCACGACTAGTCTACATATATTCACAGTGCTACCATTCACAATTTACCGTACTCCACTTACATGTTATAGATGGGCTACATGTCCTCCAGGTTCCAGTCCCAGGTATTCTTCATGGATGGCACGATCCATAGCGGTGGGCAACGGGAATCATTGTCGCAGCTTTCTAGTCTGGTTCCACACGATGGAGACTCATCCAAGCTGAAGCGACATAAATCAGGGATAGCGTGCCCCAGCATGTCGTTCATCCGGCGGTGCGCACTGAAGACACAACCATGCTTCATGAACGGCAGGCCTTCCGTGTCGTGCACGGAAGGTGGCATCCGCTTCACAATGGGGTAGCTGTCCCCAATGAAAAGCGAGTACTCTCCAAGAGTGTTCCTCGACACACATGTAGCATCACGGGGGTCGTACTCGGCGCCGTTCATCTAGTACACGCGGCATATCAGATCTGGACACATGGTGACGTACATAGTCAAGGTCCATGCATAATAATGTTGTGCTCAAATATGGCGGTCAGTAATACTGTGCAGCAAATAGTACTACTCCGGTATAGAGGAAGTAAAATAACCGTCTTATTATATATAGCCACTCTTGGCTACATGGATGAGATAGTAAGACATGGAAAAACAAAAGTGGTGACAGCTAGTGGGTTCAAGTCTTCAAGGGCCTAGCTAGCTATACGCGTCCTCCAAGGTAAAAAGTACTCCTACTACACTACAAAAAAAGACACATCCGTGACATTTTGGGCCGAACGAAAAAAAATTATGTCATACATATGACACTTCTATGACGATAATTGTGACAAAACCCGGTATCATCATAGATGTGGTGGGCTCCTACTTCTATGACAAAAAATCATGATAGAAAATGGGCTTTTCGTCCTGGGAGGGCTGGAGACGCAGTTGCATGACATTCTTTGGGCCGTCCATGACGGAAAAAACCATGGTAGAAGCGAGGGGGAGGAAAATTTCGGGGAGTTCCCGGTTATGATGGGAGGTCGGGGGCCGAGCGATGCGCGTTTCTGTCGTACACGTGCGCGCGTGTGTGTGAGGTGTTGGCTCTAACTGAACCCGAGCGATTGCACTGCAGGCTACGCGTTACGGAACCCGAGCGATCGATCGATGGATGTTAACTAAACCCGATCGAGCGATTCCTTCGTTACTGCTGCTAACTGAAGCCGATCGATTGGATGAACAGTGAGCGTTGCGCGGGGGGGGGGGGGGGGGTTGGATTAACAGTGAGCGGTGGTGTTGCCTCTGGATGAACAAGACCCCATGGTGTGGAGGGCTGGATGAATAGTAGACGGTGGAGGGGTGCTCGTGGAGGGGTGGTTGAACAGGACCCCATGGTGTGGAGGGCTGGATGAACAGTAGACGGTGGAGGGGTGCCCGTGGAGGGTTGGTTGAACAGTGGCCGGTGGAGTAGCGCGCGATGGAGGCTGGATGAACAGGAGCCCGTGGAGGATGGAGGAGGTCGATGGTAGCCCATCGAGGCTGGAGGAGGTCGATGGTGGAGATGAACAGTATCCTGTGGAGTCCCGTTTTGCGGTACGCCACGCCCCTCCCGATGAACAGGACCCCCGTTTTGACCGTAGGAGGTCCATTTCGTCCGTTTTGCTATACACCACACCCCTCCCGATCAACAGGACCCCCATTTCGATCGTAGGGGGTCTGTTTCGTCCGTTTTGCGGTACGCCACACCCCTCCCGATCAACAGGACCCCCATTTCGACCGTAGGAGGTTCGTTTCCTCCGTTTTGCGGTACGCCACACCCCTCCCGATCAACAGGACCCCGTTCCGAACATAGGAGGTCCGTTTCCTCCGTTTTGCGGTACGCCAGGCCTCGTTTCCATCGCCTGTTCCGTTCAAGCCCTCCCGATGAACACGACCACGCATTCCGTTCCGACCCAGCCGGTTGGCTCCCACGCGTTCCGTTGCCTCCTGATGAACACGACGCATTCCGTTGCCTCCCCATGAACACGACGCATTTCGTTGCCTCCCCATGAACACAATGACGACGTTGTTTCTCCGTTCCGACCCAGCCATGTACACGAGACCTGGCCATACGTATGCGCGAGTAGGTGTTCGAGACCCCGCCCGTATGTACACATACGTGGCCGTATTTTCTTTCTTGCACCCTGGCCGTTGTACGTACGTGTACATGCTACGTGCGCGCCTCTACTACGACACGTGCGCGCCTCTACTATGACACGTGCGCGCCCCTACATCGACCAGTATGTAGGTACACATTCGCGACCAGAATGACAACGCTACGTACGCTTCGACCAGGTGGGTCCCGACTGTCAAGCACTTCCTTGCCTGTGAAGATGTAGCTGGTGGGTCCCAGCAATCAGGGGGGCGAATCGTTTTTTTTTGCCCGGACGCACTTCCTTGCGTGCGAAGATGTAGCCGGTGGGTCCCATCAGTCAGGGGGTCGAATCGGTTTTTTTGCCCGGACGCACTTCCTTGCGTGCGAAGGTGTAACTGGTGGGTCCCAGCAGTGAGGGGGGCGAATTGTTATTTTTGCCTGGACGCACTTCCTTGCGTGCGAAGATGAAGTTGGTGGGTCCCAGCAGTCAGGGGGAAACGTTTTTTCCACGAAATACAGTGGCCCATCCGGTGGGTCCCAGCTGTCAGGTGGAGGAATCATTATTTTTCACGTAATAAGGAGGCACTTCCTTGCTGCGGCCGTGGACCCAGCTGTCAGCCTCTCCACGTACAGTCCACGTCCAATGGAAGTCGTTCCTTGACCACGTTGACCAGGCCGCGCCGAGAGCACCATGGCAGTGGACGACGGCGAGGCCTAGGAAGGGGACGACGCGGAGCCGGGGAAGACGCGGCAGCGGAAGCCCACGCGGAGAGGAGTACGAGGGTTCACTGGTTCTGCTGCGGTGTGAGGATGCCGTCCCCGCAGGGCCTGGCTAGCGGTGGGAATAGTAGGGGCGGTGAGGCCTCCGTGGCAGCACAGCCGGCCACGGGAGGCAGGAGCATGCGGCACGACCGGCGCTGCTTTGGGCGGCTGGAGCAAGAAGACCAGAGGTTGAAGAAGCACTACGACCGTTGGATGGACATCGTACGGTCACTGGAGCTAGAATCGTTCATATTGAGTAAGTTGACAAAGCCCTCCGTCCCCATCAACTTAGTTGACCCACAAGTCATCCTCCCACTATGGTGGGTCCCAGCTAGCAGGGGGGTATTCATTTTTTTGTGCGTAATAAGGAGACACTTCCTTGCGTGCGAAGATATAGCTGGTGGGTCCGACATGTCAGCGGGGGGAACGTTTTTTTCACGAAATACAGAGGCCCTTCTAGTGGGTCCCAGCTGTCAGGTGGAGGAATCATTACTTTGTGCGTACAGTCCACGGCCGATGGATGTCGTTTGTTGACCATGTTGACCAGGCCACGCCGAGAGCACCATGGCGGTGGACGACGGTGATGCCTAGGAAGGGAACGACGCGGAGCCGGGGAAGACTCGGCAATGGTTGCCCACGCGGTAGGGAGTACGAGGGTTTAGTGGTCCGGCTGGCATTGTCGGAAAATAACAGGAGGTGTGGGTGAGTAGAGGAATGACCTGGCCAGCAATGAAGTAGGGTGGGGCGGTGCGGCCTGTGCGGCAGCACAGCCGGCCATGGGAGGCGGGAGCAGGCAGTCCCACCGGAGCTGGTTTGGGCAGCTGGAGCAAGAAGATCGGATATTGAAGAAGCAGCACGGCCGTTGGATTAACATCCAACGGTCACTGCTGCAAGAATCGTTTGTGGACTAAGTTTACAAGGCCAAAGTACACGTCAACCTAGTAGACCCACAAGTCAGCCTCCAAATCTGTCCCAAACAGCATACAGCCCGAAATTTCTGTCTAGATTCAAATTAATTTTAAATCTAAATATACCTTAATTTAAATTCAATGAAATTTTACCCGCACAAAAACAATGAAATTTAAAATATCAAAATCCGAAAGAAAACAATATTTTGGAACTAATTGCCTGTTTGTTGTATTTTTTCATTTTACAACCCATTTATTATTACTTATAGCCCATTTCTTATTACTTATAGCCCATTTTCTGGGAAAATGCATCCCTCCTCATCTTGAAAGATTTCCGGCCCAGTAGGGCGTAGAAAAGCAAGTAGGCCTACGTTGGTTATTCTGAAAAAAAAACAAAATAGCTGGCTAGCCATTTTCAGAGAGGAAAAAAACAAACTGGGCTGGTCATGTGCTAAACATATGAAATAAAAGCCTGGGCTAGACAGGCCACGGGTCCCGCACAACCCATTTGATACCCTTCTCCGTCCCGAAAAAACAAAATTACTGTGCACGCTGCTGGGTCCCTACTGTCATCCTCACCATGTACAGTCATCTCCTTATTCCTCTTGGTTGTTGACCATGTTGACAACACCGGAGGGCGGCGCCGCAGAGCCAACCAAGGCGGAGGACGATGGTGAAGCCTCAGACAGGAACGAACAGAAGCCGGGGAAGATCACAGTCAGCCGTGGGAGGCGGGAGCAGGCGGTCCCGCCGGCGCTAGTTTGGCTTTGGCGGCTCGAGGAAGAAGAGACTGAAGAAACACGACAGACGTTGAATGTCAATCCAACGGTCAAGGTTGGCACAATCGTTTGTTGACTAAGCGGACACCAAGTAGCATATTTTTTATATATAGGAAGAAAACAGCGAGGAAAATGCGTTCATCTGCCGTCCTCCTCACAGGGAAGGTTTGCCACATAAGTGACTAGCACCCTTGGTTTTCAACCGAGAGGTCTTGGGTTCGAGTCCAGGAACTCTCAATTTTGTCCTCCTTCCTTCCTCGCAAAAAGGGAAAGAAAATCAAAGACTTGGGAAGGTGTACAGAACAAGCTACTGTACCAGTAAAGAGACGTTGCCGAGTTTTAGAAAAAAGAAAGACGTGCTGCTGTAGCTGGTTCGAATCCAAACCTAGACTATGACTATATATGGTGCTATGCTACTCTGCAAGTAATGAAACTAACATATCCAACGTTCGCTTCTCCTCTTCTCTACTTACTCTGCCTAGCATCAGAAGCTCTGGCCGCAGCAACCATGTCCGCTGGCTTCTCGTCCACCTGCTCTTCAGCAGGCAACAACCAGATATGCGCCAAGTCACCACCCGTACCATCGTCTGTGGGTCTCATCACACCCCATGCCAGCCCGCGCATCGCAGCCGATTGCTCATCGCAACCCGCTGCCGTTGGTGTGGTGCCACTGCTGCAAATCACGCAGAGTCATTTGTCGCATCTCAACCACAACCCGCAACCCTGGCCGAGTCTTCTACAAATGCCCGAATCATGGGGTAATAATATGTTTAAGTGTTGTTCTGCTGCTTTCAGTTGCTGATTTTTTTAATAGTTTGGTTGATGATCTTCCAATTTGATTCGTGCAGAAAAGGGAAGATTCGTGTGATTTGTATTTCTGGGAAGTTGCTGATGTGGGGGAATGCAACTACGCTGATTATTTGGTTAGCCGAGGAATCCCAATACCAGCAGGTTGGGGTGTTGGACAAGTAACTGAAGGAACGGCAAAAGAGGAAGATGCAGAGCAGAAGGTTAAAGATGCAGTTCCTCTGATCATGGCCAAGCAATAGCTGCTGAATGGCCTTAACAGCAATGAGGAGATGAAAGAGCTTGTGAAGATAATGGGCAAAATCGATGTGCTCTGTAGGATGATTGTCTCTTTATTTGCAGTGTATGTAGCACTCGTGATGTATTCAGTGGCTACGACATGAGCACTTTGCTGAAACTAGTAATGAATGAAACCTGTGTAGCGGGCTAGGCGTAGTGTTGTAAACATCTAATGATTTCTATTAACGGAAATCAGGGGGTATCCCCTTTTGCTCATATAAATAAATAAATAGCAGAGGCCCTGTCGGGTCAGCTTTGTTCTCATTCAAAGACGTCGAGCAAATTGCAGTCCAACAGCAAACTATGCCATCAAATTCAAGTTTCACAGCCAAATATGAGTACAACTAAACAACAATGTCATCATGTTTTAGTTGTCATACAATCACCAAACACAAATCAGCATACATAACAAGTGATGTTCTCACAGCAAAATACTAAACAACATGTTCATCAGGTTTCAGTTGTCATAGCAAACACAATTTCACATAGTAGATAAAAAACGTCTTATGACAGGCAAATACGACAAAAGCAATGTAATCATTATCCACAGCAGCAGTGTCAACATCTTCGCCATGTGTATCAGTCTGAATCGTAATTCCCCACGGTGTCTTCTTCTTCTTCGTCCTCAACGTCCTCGAACGTTTGCTTCTTCTTGATCAACTCTTGTATGTCCACAGCACGATAGGCAATCTTTTCACCGGCGTCATTGACGTGATGGTTCTCAAAGATATTAGGAACATATGTGTTATCTTGTACATCAGGAGCAGTGTAAGCATCATCTTGTTGTGCAACTTCATTAAACGAATTCCTCTGCTCAAACCTTTGCAATACTCTCCAGTCATCGCTACGTGCAAATGTGTCTTCCAAGAAAAATATCTGTGTTGCTTGATTTGCCAAAATAAAAGGCTCGTTGGTCTGGTACGCCGTCTTGACATTGATGGATTTGAAATAATCATCAGCTCTGGGTTTTGCGATCCTGGAAAACAAGTTATACCAACGACAGCACAACAGAACCACACACCGATGATCCTCCAAACTGGACATATACTGCAACTGAACAATGTTTGTTATGTTAGCATACATTTTAGTTGTCTCTTTGTCATACGTATCCATGCTCATGATGGCACTGTTTTGTGTCTTCCTGCCTTCGTCTCGTGCAAGGGTGTTGTAGCGTACATCTCCAAAAACGCAAGATTCATAATGTCTTACCCGAGTATCAGGACCCATTGCTAGTGAGTAAAGGGCATCATCAACTGCCTGCCCATCCTCCCGCATCTTTTTAACCTATGGTTAGAAAATAGACAAGCCGATCATCTTATGTACTCAATATATTAAAAAAACTGACAGTGCACTTCAAAAGCTTACATGGTTCTTGAACCATTTCGCAAATCCTGCCATAACCAGTTTGTCAATGTTTCTTGGATTTTGCGGCAGTAACTCCTCTTTGTAGATGCTGCACAACATAGTGATCGCGTCAAACATCTAAATATATAAGAATGTGTTGCAAGTTTAGTAGATTATGATGTATAAGCTGCAGTACTGCACTTACTTGATATAAGGTAGTATCTTAGGACAGTTATTCAACACATACCAAACCATTTTGTCCAAATCTTTAGGTTTGTCCTCTTGTCGACTCTTCCTTGTAACTCGAACAGAATAATCGAAAACATTGAGCCCGGGATTGTCTTCACCCACCTCTTTGCTAAGCTGATCAGCTGTTTCAATGTATTTTGAGCAGAATGTCAATGCTTCTGTAGCAATGTAGGCCTCTGCAATGGAACCCTCGGGTCTAGCTCTGTTCCTAACATAGCCCTTGAAAGTGCCTAGCCGCCTTTCAATAGGGTACATCCAGCCATACTGTACTGGACCTCTAAGTAGTGCCTCATCAGGTAGATGAACAGCCAAATGCACCATCACATCAAAGAAGGCTGGAGGATATATCTTCTCAAGGTCGCATAGGATAGTTGGTATCTTGTCTCTAAGACGCTCCAAAGCATCTATCCTGATATTCCTACTGCAGAGTTCCCTGAAGAATTGTCCCAACTCTGCAACTACTCTGTATAAGTCAGGGCGGCCCAATCCTCTAAGGATAACAGGTAAAACCCTTTGAAGTAGGACGTGGCAGTCATGAGTTCTCAACCCTTGTACCTTGTTTCCATCTGCACTAACTCTCCTTTCAGGGTTGGAAGCAAATCCATGTGGGAATCTCACACGTGACAGGACCTCGCAGAATTCTTTTCTTTTTACCTTGTCCAAGACGTACACAACTGGTCCCATATCCCGTGGTTTACCTTCATCTTGCACATGCAAATCCTTTCTGATACCTAGGTGTGTCAAATCAATCCTAGATTTTAAGGTATCTTTCGTCTTGCCTTCAATATTAAGAAGTGTGCCGATAATGTTGTCACATATATTTTTCTCGATGTGCACCACATCAAGATTATGCCGCAGATCCAAATCTTTCCAATACTCCAAGTCCCACAAAGTGGACCTGTAGATAAACAATAATCTCTCTTCTACCCTGCCACGCTTCCTTTTCTTGCTACCATTACCAGGATGGTTTCCTGGTGTAATATGCCTGACCTTCTCTAATTCCACTTGCAACTCATCGGCGGTGAGCCTCTTTGGCGCATCACGGTTTTCATGCTTTGCATTGAACACATGTCTTCGGTATTTTCTAGGATGCGGCTTGTCCTTGGCAAGGAAACGGCAGTGTCCAATGTAACAGATCTTGCTAAGTATTGCGTATGACAGCGGATTCCTGTCACAGCGAACACATGCATTGTAACCATGTGTCGTTCGCCCTGACATAGTGCCCAAAGCCGGATAATCATGGATGCACCAAATTATAACAGCACGCAGAAAGAAATCAGCTGGTGGGCTGCTATATAGGTCTTGAGTGAGAACACCCTTCCATAGATGTTGAAGTTCCTCCACAAGAGGCTCCATGAACAAATCAAAATCCTTTCCAGGAATTTTTGGACCTGGGATGCGCAAGGCCATCATGTAGTTTGATTCTTTGGTGCAAACATTTGGAGGCATGTTGTAAGGGATAACAAGCACTGGCCACATGCTATATGTGGCGCTCTGGTGGCCAAATGGGTTAAATCCATCTGAAGCTAAGCCAAGTCTAATCTTTCTCGGGTTAGCAGCAAACTCTTTGTGTTTATCATTGAAGTTGTCTATCACACCATGTTCTTACATCAAATTACTACTGTTGTGTAACCTGCAACAATCACTTATCATAAGACACATTTGACTTCGGAGTGTGATATAGGTTACATCTCACATTCTTTTCTAGATTGTACTACTAATTTGTTGAAATGGCGCTTATGACGAGACAGTTTTAACTTGGTAGAGTGATATTCGTTGCATCTTTCATATGGTGTCTAGCTTTCATTACTTCTAATTTGTTGAAATGCCTTCTCCTTAGTTTACACATCATAAGCTGTGAATATGCAATGTTGTGAATATGCAATGCTGTGAATATGCAATGGCACTAATGATGAGAGACCTCTAACATGGTAGTGTGATGTTGTTTGCATCTTGCATATGATTTATTTCTTGTACTGCTTCACATTTGTTTAAACGCCATTTATGATGAGACACCGTTAACTTGGCAGAGCGATATTTGTAGCATCTTTCATATGGTGTCTACCTTCCATTGCATAGCTTCTAATTTGGTGAAATGTCTTCTTCTTAGTTTACACATCATAGTTCTGGTTATCTCTTCCGTCATGTTTTTCATACATATTACATCCTCCTATCATGTGGTTGTCTAACATCAAAGTTCATTTCGTCTGCATCACGCATCAATTTGTTTTGAAGAACTAAATTGTTATTCGTTTTTCTTGTCGGCTTGACTTAACATGGCACAGAGAAAGAGGAAGAAACACAGAATGGCAGGGAATGAGAAGCGGATGAATCCTGCAGATTCTGCTGGTACTGATGGTGTAATAGAAGGTCAAAGTCCAGCGGAAAATTCTACAAAAACTGCATCCCATGCTACACGAGTTGCAAAAAAAGCCAAACAGAAACAAATAGCTGCCACCAAACAAGCAGAGACAACCCTAGTTCTTGCAACACCTACCACAGTACTACCATCTGCACGACTTACTCATGCGTCAACTGAGCTAGCAGCACGTTCCCAAGCTCCCTTGCCACCTGACACTACTTCCCAAGCACTCTTGACACAAGATGAGTTGGCAATATCAGATGAACCTTGTGAGCTTCAACAGCAAGAAGGTAGTTGCTGGAGTCAAGTTACAGTTGCATGCTTCTTTATATATAGTCTCATAGTTTGATGTACACTAACACTTCCTATGTTCGTTGTTGGACTAGCACCTAGGCGCAAGAGGAAACAAACATCAGGGATAATGCTCGATAGGTTAACTAAATCTAGAGGAGGAAGAATGGAGATCCGTTTTGAGGCAGGTTTAAAAAGGCCACGTGATGCTACGGAGTCAGCCAAGTTAGTATTAGAGGCAGCAGTTGTCGTTAGGTGTCATGTACGTATCCTCCCAACATGGATTCAGTACAGGAATGACAAAGACAAAACCCAGTTCAAAACCGTCCTCGACCATTTATCTGTAAGTATGGTTATGTATGGAAACTAGTAATATCGTCTTGCTCTGTCCCATACTTTCAAGGTTGTCGATAATGAGACTCCCATAATTTTCAACATATGAGGTTCAAGTTGGATAGCGAAGATGATGCAACCAGACAAGCTTGCACCCATGTTTTCAAGTCTGCTTTGCGACAGTATCGGTATAACTTGAGGAAAACTCACTTTGAAGGCAAGGCTAACTGTGAACTTTCCCAAACATCTCTAGTGGAAAATATATCGGATGAAGACTGGAGGGGCCTTGTTAAACACTGGTCTGATCCGAAGTATCAGGTACATTATATATATGTGATCAGATCACATGTTGAAGTCCTATTTACGCATGTGCGACACAAATCTATCTTCTTGTAGGTGAACTGTTCAAAGAACAAGGCCAACCATACGAAAGTGAAATTCCAACAGACGACAGGATCTCGTAGCTATATTGCACATTGCGAGGCTCTTGTAATTAGCTGCTGTTTCACTCTTTTCGATGTACCATAGATCTATATTGACTTGTTCGAAATGCAGAGTAAAGCCCGCAAGGACCAAAAAGTACCTGAACCAAATGCTGTGGAAATCTTCAAGGACTGTCACACTAGCAAGAAGAAGGGCATGACTACACCAGTCAAAGCCGCTGTTGTAAGTCCTTAATCCTCATGCCTTTTAACTACTACTTACTCTGACTTGTGCCTTGAACTGCATGGTTTGCAGCCAATGTCTATTACTCTTTTCAATTTTATACACAATTGTCTTAGCATATCATTGCACCTTACAAGGTTTAAAAGAGAGGAGTGACGTTCCTTCGATCTTGACCCATAATCTAGTTCCGTGCTGGACTTGCCCACACAATGTTACAATTGCCTGTTTGTCTGTTCTCAGTTGTTTTGTGATATGAATAATGTCATACTATGCTTACCGTATTATAAACTTCGTCTCTTTATCCTTAGCCCTCAATACAATGTGAAGAAATAGACAATACATTAGCGATGGTACATGGTCATATGTTTGGAACCTGGTTTTATTATGTACTTTGCAATAAAATACAACTAATATTTTACATGGGTTCACCAGAATAAGTTCTGTATATAGACCAAAGCTATTTTGTTTGATTTTGCTGCCTCCTTAATATCTTCTGTTCTGGTACTACTAATGTAAAACCTCAACTTTTCAGCGAGCTATGGAAAAAATGGTGGAACCGCCACCTTCTGAAGGTGGCGAGGCAACTATAACCGCAATGTTAGCTCTTGCTGTAGTGGGTCAGTACCTGTCCACTAACAGTGCCAAAAGCACGTTCCTGCGTAATACTGGGTTGGTTGTTAAGGCAATATCGTCCAAATTGCCTCATGATCAAGATATGCAAGCTCAAAGCAATGTTGTATCTGCGCTCCAGACACAAGTCCATTCCCTAATAGAGACCCTTTGTGAAACAAGGAGAAACATTGCTCAATGTCGTCAAGATATGCATGGTTTTGAAACCAGACTATCAGACATTTGCTATGTTGTTCAGGAGCCTAAGGGAAACGAAGGCGAGGGTTATGGTGCTCCATCGGACAATACAGCATGAAAACATAACAGTCAGGTCAAATGAACTGAGCTTCTGAACTTCTGGAGGTGCATTTATCTGCTAGACCGTTAAGTTTTATACCAACCTTCCTTTTGTTATATAGTTGTAATTTATTTTGGTGCGCTACAAAATTTATTCTCAACGTGCAGCCACCGGCTGAAGAAAACAGCAAGCCATTTTTGTATAGTGTAGGGTGTTCCCTATATTTGCACTGGTGGCGATCTTTGATGCCGAGTGGATGTAATCTGTGCAATCGCCTTAATAGCCTAGCGTTAGTTTCGGCCTTATTTATTTCCTAGTCTTCTTTTTCCCTGGTTTGCTAGTGGCCGCAACTACCATGGGCCATATACGGGCCGTAGGATCCATAGGTCTCCTACGGGCCGTCGATAAATGGGCCTGTAATCGGTGGGCCTCGGGCCGTCGGATAAATGGGTTTACATGGGCCGTAATCGGGCATAATTGGTATCGGCCCAGCATGGTAACAGGCCATTAACAGGCTGTAGGACAACAAAGACTTAATTCTGTCACAGGCATAACGGATCGTTAATGGGCCAGAATATAGGACGGGCTGGAAATGGCGCAACGGGTTAACAGGCTAGAAACGGGCCGACTCTTGCCATGGGCCGTATTTGGCCCATTAGGGTAACAGGCCAGTAACGGGCCGACTCTTGCCATGGGCCAAATTTGGCCCATTAGGAGAACAAGCCAGTAACGGGCCGACTCTTGCCATGGGCCGAATTTGGCCCATTAGGGGAACAGGCCAGTAACAGGCCAGAAGTAATCGAGGGCCAAAAAGGAGCCCAAGAATGTATGGGCCGTCAATAGGCCGAAAGCTAACACGGGCTGGAAACGGCCCATGTAAATCACGAGTCGTTAACGGGTATAAAGAAAATTACTGTTCATTATGGGCTAGAGTCACCGTGGGCCTGTAAAGGGCTGAAAGATATGAAGGCCTCATATGGGCCGAAAGACGTCGTGGGCCATACATGGGCCGAAAGAGAAATGGGCTGGTGTTATATTCGACGGCCCACATGACGTTGTTGGGCCGATTTCCTTTAGGGCCTAACGGGCCGTGAGTTAACGGGCCGTAAAATGGGCTATTTACGAAGAGACCGTTAACAGGCTTTTCATGGGCCAGCCCGTTAACTTTTGACCAAGTCAAACGGGCCAGCTTTGTAAGCTAAATGGGCCAGTGGTGGGCCGTGGCACGTGTCGACATATCATAGGCGCCTATCTGACCCACTGACGAGCTGACACGTGTTTTGTCTGGCCAATAAGAATTTTACACGTGGAAATTTCCCATTGGTCGGGGCTGTTAACGGGTTATCAAATCCAAAACCGACCCAATAGCTTAATGGCGTTCCGTTACGGTGGATGCCACGTATCGGTCACCCTTGACGAAAGCACTTCTGTGACGCATGATTTATCGTCATGGAAGTGGACACTTCCGTGATGATAATTTTGGTAATGTCATGGAACACTTCTACGACAGCACAGGTATGACTATCTTGATTCTATCATAAAATCGTCATGGATGTACATGCATGACAAAAAATGCGACCTACTGTGACAAACACGTATCATCACGGAAGTGTATTTTTTTGTAGTGCTAGTACGTAAGTAGAGTACTAGTACAATAATGAAAGAGAAGGCGAGAGGGTTAAAAATGGAATACCTAGGTAGATGGTGATGGTCCGATCGTGGTAGATTGTGTGACCATGTTGCACATCAGTGGTACCATTGGTAACAACTGCTAAGATAGTTGATCCCAATATGCCAAAGTCAGCTACAAGGTTCCAGGTTCGACCGAATCGCGGATGCAAATGCACATCCAAGATCGGCGATCTTATTTTGATCGCGGGATGACTGGTCCCTGCAAAATAATGGAGTACCGTTAGGGATGCAAATGATGGTTTGTGCATTCCATTTCTAATCTCCCGTACCATAGTATGGCAACCAGATGAAACAAGTCCCCTGGCTTGTCACCGCGAAGATGCAGCCTAGATGGCGCACGGCGTCTTCGAACGTGTAGGGGTACAAATCTGCCACCGCCAACATGCGCCAGCCTCTGCCGTTACTGCCTCTTGCATTGATGGCAATCCTTATGTCGAACACCGCGATGAGATAGTAATCATCGTAGCCGCGTTGCTTTGTCGGCGGGTCCGCAATTGCTATCTTCTTCAATCTCATGTAGGCATCATCATACGTATTCAAGCCCAGCCAGTCCGGAAGGCCGATCCCAATGGTGGAGAAGGGGTCTAGCCGAACGGCCACACTGCTGTGGATGTTGTGCAAAATGATGGTGGTATCCGGTCGGAGGTATGCAAGCCAATCTTCGTTGGCACCAACCCAGACCTATATATAAGATGGCGGGCAATGGAGAAATTATGGGATGGAAATGGAATAACTAAGTACTACATGATCAAACTCCATTACTAACCTGCTCATCGGACAAAATCCGACTACCTCTCAACGTCGGCAACTCTAGTGGAGTCAACGTGCAACCATGGCCAGGAGTGGTGGACTGTTCGAAGGATTGTCCCATAGAAGAACCTTCTCCTCGAGGACACATGGAAGACCAACAAGCATGGCCTTTTCCCAAACCTTTTTAAGCACCGTCTTGAAAAAGTTGGTGCAGGAAGCACCGAGTCTTGCGGCGGTGAGGACTTTGGAGCGGCGTGCGATTTCTCCCAGAGGATCGTCGTCCAAGGTCTCCCAGCCCTGCCGAGGAGGAGAACCGCCTGGCAAATCCATGGGAGCAGCGACGAACTGCCTTCTCTTCAGGGGGAGGGGAACTGGCGAGGAGGAGATAAGAGCGTCCGCAGGGCCTCGTCCCTTCCAACTATAGATCGTTCCTTAGCGAAGGGGTGAGTCTATTATTTACTACTAGTACTAGCATTATGGGACATTATGGGATTGCATTATGCTATAAATAATAGCACTAGTAAGAAATTTTTGGCACTAGCTAGTAGTTTTTGGCGTGGATTAAGAATTTTTTGGTATGTTCTTGCTATTTTTTGTACACGCCAACTAGTGTCAAAAAACGTCTTACATTATGTGACGGAGGACTGCGTACTCGTACTGTAGCAGTACTAGTACTACTTTCTCAACTAGTAGTGTGATGTACTGTACTTCTAGTATAGTGCACTAGTTTTGAACTCTTGAATCTCAGGGCCAAGGAGCTATAGTTGGAAGTGGAGGGTACTATGTACTGTTCTCTAGAACCATCGTTGTTCTATCAATGCAGCGAAAGTACACCTACATAGTGGCCTAGTGGGTACTCTCGGTGCTCTATTCAGCCGCTCCTCTCACGTAGCTGGCCTACTCAGCTGCTCCTCTAATGCACACACTAGTAGCCTGCTTATCAGTGACGGTTATTGCGGGGGCAGAACATTTGAGTTATTTGATACAGCGAGACTAGGCTTTTCGCTTCCATTTGTGGAGGTGTAATGGATCTCATCAAACTTTGTTAGTAGTTCCTTCTTTATGAATGAGATGAAGCAAAGCTTTTGCCTCCGTTTCAAAAAAACACATCAAGAGGAATTTCTTTTATAGTAGAGCCGATAATGGAGTGAAGTCCATGCGTGCAACGCCACAAGCTACAGAGTAGTAGTAGAGTACTTTACGTACATAGCCATATTTCACAGTTCCCAATGCCTCGCCAGGCTTTTCTGGCTCCTCGGGCTTAATTGGGAGGCGCTAGTTTAAATATGCTACTAGCTGATGAGGAACCTGCAAGCGAGGTGCGGCTAGGGCGAGCACGCGAGCCACGAGATGCTGGGGAGTGAAGGAAAACCCGCTCGCATGGCTAGGCTATCCAGTGCACCCAGATTGTGGTGTCGCACATCCGTTTGACTTCAAAACTCAAACTACCCGTGTAAAATATTGGCTTTCTGCGAAGTTACTATTTTAAAAAAAGGCCACCATGCGTTCGGCCGGGATCGAACCCACAAAACGAGGTATACACTCCCGCGACCACTGGTAGTACTCGTTGGAGTACAACGCAACCTAGAATCGCCTTTTGTCGCTAGTAGTACATTTTTCCTTACAAGAAACCCCTAATAATGCAAGAAACCACTAATAATGCCAAGAAACTACTACTACCACTTGCATACGTGGCAGACTTAAGATAAGACTACCTTATCAACCATTGTACATGCTCTTAACAACCAGCCCTACTAAGAAACGACTACTCTACAAAGTGCCGTTATAGGCACGTTTCACCCCATGGCCCTGTTTGGATACATTTGTTGTCAATCTAACCCTGCCATCCAAACACCACTTTGGTTAGAGTTAGTTCAGGGTTAGAATCTAACTCTAACCTCTGACTTAGAGTATCCAAACAGGGCCCATGTCGCCCATTAAGTCAACGCCTTCTATTCGACCGGGCGTTATGACTTGTGGGACCTACATGTCAATCTACACAAAAATCCCCGAGTAACCTCCTACCTACGGCCCGTCCACCTAGTCATCCTCGGCCATGGGATGCAGGCATGATGCTACCGCCACCGGCAAAAGGCGAGGTCAAAACCGCCAGCGGTGTGGAGCCCATCTTGCGGCAGCCCGGATGCCAGCTCCGTCCGGCGCTCGCAGCCGCTAGCTAGCCAAGATAGCTCCGTCCAGCTGCTTGTCTGCAAGGTTTGCTAGCTAGATTGGCACGGCGGCGCGGCGGCTTGCTCGCACATGCCGCGCTAAGGCCAGCCATCTGGCTTGAGCGAAGGCCAGCGCGGCGGCTTGCTCGCTCGTGAGTCACGCTCGGGCCAGCCTGCCAACCCGTACGGAGGCCAGCGCGGCGTCTGGCCCGTCCGGCGGAGCGGCGGCCAACTCGCTCATCACCGGCGCCACCGACGAACACGCATCAGTACTATTTGAAGTAATGTTTAGGAAAAATAATGATTTGAGGGGGAATAACAGGATAGTAAGGTCAGATGTGGGTCCCTCGTGTAAACGGCCAAACAAAATGTGTTGGTTTAAGCTACCTCGTCAGCACGGACGTGTGGGCCAACCCTGTCATAAATGGGTTTAAACTAACCTAATCGGTACCCCCTCTGTCCCATAATATAAGATGTTTTTGCAAGCTAAACTAGCTTGCAAAAACGTCTTACATTATGGGACGGAGGGAGTACTGGGTAGTAGTTTTTGGCATGGATTAAGAAATTTTGGGTATGTTTTTGCTATTTTTTGTACAATAGATTCTTCCTAGGGCTGGTTGAAAGTGGTAGTTTTTTTTGTTAAATACTCTACATATTGTAAGTAGGAGTGAAAGTTAAGCTTTGGAACCCAATAAGCAAGGCTAGTTACATAGTGCATATGTGTACATGATTGAAAGTAAATATCAACCATGAGTGACTAATATCTTGATGGAAAACTCGAAACTATGGAATACTAGGAAAAAATTGCATGGTTGGAAATACTAGCAAAGTTCATGTGCGTTGCAACGAATCATAATTAGAATAATACTTATTCAAAAACTTGATAGAAAACACTCTTAATTTTGATATACATATATCACTAGAGATATATTATGTTTCAATTAGAATATATTCCTTGGGCTGTTTTGGTGAGGTCAGGGAGGGATGTGGTTGGTTTAAGATACTAATTATGGGTTTTTCTGCAAATTGGTAGACAAGTGGGATGTTGGTGAGAAAAGGCAACAACTTACCTCACAGTCGTTAGATGTAGATCTAATGGTCACAAACGACGGATGGCAAACACACCATCATCACCAACTTAGTCTTCTGTAGGAGTACTAGCAAGATTCATGCATTGCACGGAACATCAAGATGCATTTTTTTATAAAAGACTTGTTGTGATTGACCCATGCGGGAGTAATCCCATGTGTAAAAACTAATGATATCTCAAGAAATAGGAGATAAGGTGAAGAGGAGTGGGGCGTGGTGGTGATTGGTGGTCGGACTGAGCGGAGGCATGGGGATTGACGACGCCGGCAGCGGCCACCAGGCTAGTTTGTTCTAGAGGCTTCCTTTCTTAATTTCTCAACAATGAGGTTGTTGGAGATAAGGATGAACGAGGGAAGGCCTTGTCTGCAAATGTGGAGAGGGGTGCGGGTATCTATTAGTTTAATTTCCATCTGTCAGATATAGATCAGATGGTCTATATTGCTAGATGGCACGTGTACCATCATCACGAACTCGGTTTTTTTATAAGAGAAGAAATATAAGTATGGAGATACAAACGTATTATCGATACTTGTTTCCGTAAACTAGCAGCTACATTCTATTCAACGCCTTAGCATGTGAGGCCTTAGCACATGACTTCTCGACTGTGTAAAATAAAGGTTTTTCCCGTCGCTGATAAGGAGGGGGTGACGGCGGCACGCTTTTTGGCTTGCTCTAGTCCTAGTAGTCATACTAGGTGGTCTAAGCACGTGTAGATTTAATCTTTTTCACGTCTCGTGTTTGCCATACTGCCACGACTGTTGATTAATATATAGACGGTAAGTTATTCACGGGGAAACCCTTGTTAAGCGTGTTTGCGAGAGAGAGAGAGAGAGAGAGAGAGAGAGAGACAGTGTGCGTGTGTGATATGTCTAGAGGCTGAGGATAGAGAGAGATATGTACATGGGGCTTTGTGTTGTGTAACGTGGAGACACATATACATAATTAGAGAGTGAGTGTGTGAGATACACATGCGGACATGGGGAGAGATGAGGATCCAGATTAATGGGTGTTTGTGCGTGTCTGTGTGTGTTTGTGCGCGCATTTGTGTGTGAGAGGGAGTGTGTGTATGTGGAGTAGAGAGACCACTAATGATGTAAACCTAGTATAAGGGAAGGGGGAATGGTGTGACATGTGTAGTAGCGGGATAGCATGGGTGCGGGCGGGGGAGCAGACTATTTGGAAGAGTCATCGAGTGTGTGTGGGAGAGGGGTGTGAGAGCGAGCGAGAGAGAGAGAGAGAGAGAGCTAGCGACAGAGAGAGAGAGGAAGAGAGAGGGAGTTTGTGTCCATAAATGGCGTATAGATAGGGAGACAATGTTGATGTTGTTTGAAATTGGCCTATGTACGGAGACGCAAGGGAAGCGAGTCATCCTATGTGTGATAGGGACTTCATGAGAGATCTAGAATAGATGGTGTAGAGAACAATGTGCGAGATCAAGAACGATGATACATTAGGGAGCTATGGAAAGAGTCACGACATATATGTATGCATGGAGGAGCTGGGGCGGGTCCGCATGTGGGAGAGATAGAAAGAGGAGAGTGGTGCAAAAGGAGACAAAGTGTGCTTGTTTGCAGTGGGGGTGGTGTGTGAGGTGAGTGTGCGAGAACCACATAACTAGGGAGATAGACGTTTGGGGGCGACATTTTGTGTGTATGGGAAAGATACACTCTACATAGTGTGTGTGCTTGGGAAAGAGAGATGCCGGGAGACCTAGATAGAGAGTGGGGGAAGAGATGTGTGCATGCCCAAGAGACAAAGTGATAGAGACCTATATTGGGGTCCGGACTTTAGAAGAGAGAGGGGTGTTAATGTGCTTGTGTGTTGGTGTTTGGGGGAGAGAACGATTTCTCCGTGTGTGGGGGTGGCTTCAGATAAAGATTAGGTGTCTATATTTGAGGGACTTTAGCATAATTGAGATATACATGGTCAATAGTGTGTGCACTCATGATTGATCAATTTTTTTCACAGTTTGGACTATGAGATAACGATACTTTTGAACATGCGTGATATACCTTGATGTACCAGAATTACAAACCTAAGATTGGAATTTTGGAATTTGACTCCATCATTAGCTTTCGTAATTCATTTAAACGGAGGTACATTTTTAAGCCAGGATTTTTTGATTTCAAATTCATATATCAAACCTAGAGATATACACATACGGGCATGTTCAAACTTTATAATCATCCACTTTATTCATACACATACACATTTTTGCTTTTGTCATCATATTTAGGATAAACACATTTGGAATTTCATTTGAATTGGACTGTATGATGGTATTTGCTTGTAGTAGCTCAATGATCCATATTTGAATTGACTGGACAATCTAATTTTCGAGTTGGAGACATTGATTTTCAAAACTTGCACTTTTTTGCGTGCAAAACAAACAAATTCTCGGCCATGATATCATAGTCGGCCGCACAAGAGCAGAATATAATTTCAGGCGCCAAAAGCTTTCAAACTTCCCGCTCACATCGAAATATCTCGCGCCCGAAAGTTTAGCCCTGCGATATTCCTGTTTTACCCCTGCCACATGAACGGAAAAGGGCTGCTTTGGTAACTCCATTGTTTTCCCCTCTTTGCCCCCAACATTCTTCCCTAGAGCCCCTCCCCTTCCCCTCCCCGACCCCCCAACCATGGCAAGCTGCCGAATCAAGTCCTATGCCGCAGCGGTGGACCTCACACCCAGACGGATCAACCTTCCGCACCTTGGAACCTCCAACTGCCAACTCACCACTTTGCCGGAGCCGCTTCAGCGACTGGCTTGCCACCGCTCCAGATCTCCTTGACCGCCATCATGGTCCACCGCACCGAATCTGCTTAACCGGCGCCCTCGTCCACCACGGTGTAGGCCCTTCACTGACTCCCACGTTCGTCCCTTCGCTGGCCCTTCATACAAGCCCTCGTCCGCCGCAACAGATCCGCCTCACCGAAAGCACTGTACAACGCGCCCGCCGAAGCCTTCGTCCACTGCACCGGACCCGCTCCACGGACGCCATGTTCAACTCCACCGGCCCTGCTTTACCGATGTCGCAGCCTCATTAGGTTACTTCGATTTATACTCCTTCATTTTTGCTATTTATCGTGCAACTGTTCACTTACCACAGATGAGCTTTCTTGTATGTCGACAGGCGCCGCAACCGTAGCACCGGAGCCGCTTCAGCGACAGCGACAGCCGGCCCAAACTCAACCGCAACACGAGCACCATCGATGATCCTTAGCTATCAAGTATGCCAACGATACCCATACGCCGCTAAGAATCAGGTACTATTATCCAACGGCCGGCGCCTACGTTCACTTTCTTAGCATAAGCACCGCACCTTTGAATTTCTTCAGGGCATCATTCAGTTTTTCATGAGACGCGTTATTCTGCTTGCACCTGTAGGGCCATACTTCTGGTAGTGAACATGTGCTAAATTACATACCAGTGCACATATAGTTAATATGCTTTAGTTTTGTCCTAAGTATTATTGTACTTCCTAGATATCACTGCCTACTATTTTACTTCTTGCATGCCAAATTTATGATAATGGTGTTGTTCTGATGCCACCTGTTGGTTCCATCAGACTGCTTCATGTTCTCTATGCTTAATTACACATCAGCAAACTAGCATGTGATTCCACTGGTTTTTGTTCGTTTTACCCTACATTTTCTGATGCTAGCTATTACATCACTGCTTCGAGCCTCTGTTCATTACTTTTTTGTGTGCTCTTGATCTTCCCAAGTTGCATGACTAATTTGATGCTTCTATTAATTATGGAGCTGCCAACCCCATCAAGCAAAATATTTGTTCTTTGGGGGCTGGCACCTCGAACAAGCATAAAAATAGAGGGAAGCAAATATATTGTCGTGTATGCACACACCCTTCTTTCATTAGTTTAGATGAACCATTGATGATCAATTCAAACCAGTGCATGTGATTAAAATTAATTTTGCCTAAATAGAGGGTGCAGAATAAACTACAACAAGTAGATTTGCAACCACGGGATGCTGACGATATCTTCAAAGAACATTGCAACAGCAGCGAGGCTTCACAGCAACATATGGTAAGCCAGTGTGTTTTAGTACATGTGAAAGGTAATGCGTGTGGGCTACATTCTTGGCTTGTGCCCTCAACCTGTAAACCTACGGAATAACAAATAGTTCAGTTGTCTGCTTTGCTATATTGCTTGATTCGAATGCTTGTTTGTTACTTGTTACGCTATACCTGAGTTTCCAATATGTCAGCAGTGCCTGTTGTACTATCGCAAAGAAATGCATGCCTAGTTCATTTGAGTCCTTAACTTTTCCTCTGAACTTCATCACAAGACTGTCTTCGTAGTTTATATGAGGCCACACTATTAAGTGCTTTCTTAGATTATTTCAACTACTTAGATGCCTTGGCAACTTAAATATAGTGGTGGTACACTCCCTTTCAACTAGGGATGTCAACTGGGTCACGTTTAATCCCAATTAAAGTCCACTAGTGGTATGATAGTTCAAAAGAGTTTTTGTTTTTGAGAAAAATGAACCAGGGAGCTAGCAAAAACTAACTAGATGGGACTAGAGGATGTCGTTTATTTGCCACTTACATCCCTAGTTTTATCTTACCATTTTAATTTCTTTTCGGCTGATGCTGCTTCGAACCATTTAAATATAGCTTTCCATGCTCAGCAATAATTCGTATGTCATTTAGCATGTAAGCTTACTGCCTAGATCATGTGATAACTATCTCTTACTTATGTCCAGCGGAAACCTTTCAGGATGTCGTTCACACTAGGACACAATGTACAGCCCCAGAATCTATTTGTGGAAGCAGTGGGCCATCCATGTTACCAGATGGTAGCAGTTCAGAGGCAACACCGCCGGAGAGCAGTCTGAGCATAGATATTATAGTTCTTGAGGCTCTACTAGAGGCAGGAACAGATGGTGTGGCTGCCATGAATGAGGTAATCTCGATCTTGAAGCTGGAAATTATGCAATTAGCTGCACGCATTATGCAAGCAACCCAAGAATTGGAGGAAGTAAGAATGTTGCATTTGAAGACGGAGGAGGTCCTGCTGCTTCTGCTATCTGAAGCCCAGGGTAATCCCAGTTCTTCTTTAGATAGCAGTTGAAATTGTCATTAGATTATTGTAATGTGTTGTAATGATCCGAATTTTTTAGGCGAGGTAATCCTCAGTACTTGTATGATTTACATAAGGTGAACTGTTTTTCGTGTGAGCATATTGTATTGGATGAAATAACTGTTCGACTCAAAGTGTATCCAACCTACTAAATTCGAAGATCACGGAATTTCTAAATCATAATCATATATAAAGGTGGAATAAATCTTTGTTGTGGTTTTGAAGAAATAAATAACAAAACGTAGAATTATTTGTGGATATTCATAATCGAATAAAAATTGGATTTGGATTTAGTTGCCAGGGCCCAGGGCAAACGTGAATGCTAATTCTTCCAAATTTTGAACGAAGCGGCTAAACACCCACTATCATTTGTGGGCTGACCGAAGCAAGTGTTTGCGAGATGGAAATTAATGTCTACCCCTGACACTTGACATCCTTATCGACCGGATTTACACTGCTGTCGATAGGGGTAGACTAGTAACTTCAATCAGACGTGACACAACGACCTCTGAGGTCATTCAGACACGGTGGACGCCAAATGTGGGCGGCAAAACACATTTGATTCAAGCTCGTCTGAAAGACATGTGTCTCTCCCTCCATTTCCCCATTCATCCACGGTGGGTGGCAAAACAAACTCTCCTTGTCCGAAATTGATGTAGGCTAATATTTTAAATAGGGGCAGATGTGTAACTTCCCTCAGACGTAACACAACCGCCCTACCTGTTTGCCCTGTTCATACACCGTGGGCGCCAACCGTGGGCGGCAAAACACCCTCTCCTCGCCCGAAATCGTTACCGGAAAATATTTGGGAGATGCGAGATTACCGTCCTATCCCCAATCGATGTGATGTCCAAAATTTTAAACGGGGGATAAGTTCATAACTTTCCCACATTCCAGACAAGCGCGTCCCAAAGTTTGAGATCCCCCCTCCCCCTCCATTTCCCCATTCATACACCGTCGGCGCCACGACAACCTCCCCACTGCAGCCAGCCTCCTCCGTCCGCCACCCGATCCTCCACCTTGCCGGAGCTGCTACCCCTACCCCGTCATCCACTGCAAGAGATAAACGTCTCTCATCCACGACATCGGACCAGGATCCTTTCATCGCGTCGTCTCGCTTCATCGGCGTCGTTGTCCACCTTGTCGTTGCTGGTCCTATGACCGCCTCATCCACGGCAACAGGATTTATCCCCCGACCCGGCCGTCTGCCATCTAAAGTCTTCTTCCCCGCCGCCAACAGCCATCGCACCCGCAGCACCCTCAACGTATCAGCATGGGCCTACACGGCGTCGCAAGAGAGGTGGTACTCTTCCATATGTGCTTAAGTTATTGATCTCACCTGGAAAATAGATCTTAAATTGTTTACTGTACTTTTCTTGTCCGTACCAAATCGTAGTGGCTAGTTGAATGCAAACATTGGTTGCGAAGTAGCTTTGTCCGGTTTGCACCTTCAGATCCGCCATGTCACGGTCACTATACTCGTAAAGCTTATGGTTTCCCCCCTTTATATTCACTACCATCATCGTAGGTGCTTCACTGCTTCATGTCGTGCTAGCACTGCTCCTCAAGACCTCAACCCATCAAGCGAAACAACATGCCACTCATAATTCCAAAGCTCACGTGTTGAAATACGAATCTGATATGATGCTCATATTACTAAAACAGAGAACGTTTAATTGGTCACCTAATGTTCCTATATTCGTTTCAAAAATCATGTGCGCCACCCACTGGTCCAGCTAGTTCCACTTTCCTGATTTTACTCTTGATGCTTAGGGTTTTCCCCTTTTATCTACTCTACTATGATGTGCGTAGGTGCTTTCTGTCGTACTAGCATTACTCCACCCTTCAAGCTAAACAACACAACACTCAAAATTTCAAAGCTTAGTTGTTCAAATATGATTGTGATATGATACTGATATTTGTTAATAGACACATTTAATTGGTTAGCTAAAGGTCCCACTTGAGTTTCCAAATGCATGTCGCGACATATAGAGAGACAGTAGAATTGCATTTCTTTGTCACTTGTTGACTGTACTTTCTTGTCCATACCAAATCTTAGTTGTTATTTCAAAGAAAACATCGGTTGCTAACTACCCTTTGCGCGGTTTGCAGATTCAGATCTGCCACCCCACTGCCATGGTCAACACTATACTCATCATGCTTACGGTTTCCCCATTTTATGATGATCACGATCAGCCTACGTGGTTCGTGTCGTAATAGCACTGCTCCACCCATCGAGCCAAATAAGCTTAGTTGTACAAATTCAAATATGATATTATGCTGATATTAGTAAAACTGAGAGATGTTTAATTGGTCAGCTAAATGTTCCTACTTTAGTTTCGAAATGCATGTGAGCCACATATGGAGATACCAGAAGGAATACTATTTCTCTATGCGCTCTGGTTCATCATGGGTGGCCAACCGACATTGTATAGAAAGCCTTGTAATATCTTCAATCTGCTTGCTCTTCTGCTCTTCTGTAAGATGATCCTCTTCTCTTGCGGTCGACTGGTCAGGTCGAGTTATTCTTCCTTAGTATATTTTGAATCTGTCAGATCAGGTCGACTTGTTCTTCTTTACTATATGTTGAAGCTGTCATCTGCGAAGTATCATCACTTTTGGAGCTCTCATATTTTGAGTAGTAGGCCACATTATATTAATGCACACACCAAATTACAGCATGCTTGGCACCTCTTAGAAGAATTGCAGAGACAGCACAAAGGGGTTTACAGGGAGGAAGTATTGGATTAGAATCACTTCTGCATTGCAAAGATAATCTCACTTGTTTTTATGTTTTCATGCATGTTAGGTATTGAACATTATCAAAATGAATATGAGAATGGGCGAACGAGAGGAATATTGCGAAACAATCCATTGGCTAACAAACTTGGCATGGTGGAGGATGGCCTATCTTATTCACCCATCAAGGTGCATGCTCTAACTTGGCAAGGTTGTATTGGTCGCACATATTTTGCATCTGACCTCTTGCATTACTTCTACTTTGTTACACCATCTGCTTAGTTTAAGCATCATATATGAGTATATGCCATACCTATCCATTTTCTGTACCTATTCCATGTGTTGTCATACCATGTTTTTCCAGTCAAATGTTGTTCTTTTGTAATAGATGTCCAAAAGGAAGAGGGTAAGTGCGGATCCTCAAGGAGTACAAACTAGCTATTTGGAAAAGGTAGTGGTACATGTTAAATCAGATAGATCAGCAGCCACAGAAAACACAGGCCCAACTGTACCAGACTTTACCCCTACTCCAGTGGCCAAACCCCTATTAGAACTGCTGAGAGCCCAGCGTCCGGTACTGTATATGATATCAATTCAAATTTGAAATCCTAAATTTCTGCATGTGCCTTACCTTCTCTCTTGTATGAAAACTAATTTCAGATGAATCTCCTTGCTCAAAGGATCATAGGATCTCACGACAATACTGGGCTCTGCATTACTCTTGTCAGTACCTCTTGCCCTTTGTCAGCATACTTACACTCATTGCTATTTGATTATGTAGCATCACTGTAAATGTTTGCTTCTTTATCCTCCCTTTTCTTGAAATTATAATATCTATATTTACTCTTAGATAAATGTAGAATTAACACAATGGTTATGAAGTTTTGGATTGCTCATGTAAGTACCTGTTGTCATGTACTCCCTCTGTATCGAATTAATTGTTGATTAATTGGATGTATTTAGAACTTAATAGTGCTAGATACATCCATTTGAGCGACAAGTAATAACGGACGGTGGTGGTATTATTGTACATGCATAGCAAGATAGTTGATTGTCTAGCATTACTCTGCATCTTATCTGCCCTGCCCTCCGCTTTCTCCAAATTATCATATCTACATTTACTCTTACCAAAATGTTGAATAAAGCCAATGCCACTACACACGTTGATGTCTGCATTCCTCTTGTCAGTACCTTTTGCCTTGTAACACTATACTTGATTAATTGATATTTGATTATGTATCACCAGTCTGCACCCGAGCTTCATTATCCTCTATTTCTTCCAATATTATTTGATCTATATTTACTCTTTGCAAAATGTAGAATAATGGCAACGCTTATAAATACTTTTCTTTGGGGAATTTATTGAATTATCCTTCCATCAACATGGAGAAGGGCTTTGTCCAGCCCGTGTTAACATGTAATGAAAGTTCATCCCTCTCAAGCCTTCAAACTTTGTTCTAGTATAGATTTGGATAGGCATCATTTCCTCCACTGCTATTTATATCTGATTGGATGTTTGCAACAACTACCAGTTTTAAATTGTAGTTTTAAAAAACATGTTCCTTATGCAGAACAGATCCATTTATTTGCTTATATAATTGTGAAACCTGTTATGTGTCTCCTTGTTTCTCTTTCAGAGTCATATCTCTTATGCCAGGCAGAACTTTAGGAAAGATATTGAGCCAAACCATCTTGAGGACAGCGAGATGACCCCCAAGGTCCTGTATTGATGAAGACAGTGAGTTGAAGCTACTCACCACCAGGTGTGAGACAACCTCTGTGCAGTCACAGCCTCAATCAGTTCGACTTCTTCAGTCTCAACTTAAAGTGGAAAGGCTTGCTTCAGCTCAGCTCCGACTTGAAGTCAAAGATGTAATGAAGATGTCAGGGGACTGCCTTGCGCACTATGGTGCCATACAGCTAGGGATGAAGCATCTATCGTTGACACAACTGAAGTCTCATCAGCTTGTTCGGCTGCTTGCGGGGCCTGACCTTGCCAGGTCTATTGCCTTCTGAAGTGCTCTCAATTTTGTATATTCTTTTGCCGGCGTGTTTATATGCACTGGTGGCGACCTTTGATGCCCAGTGTATGTAATCTGCGGTCATGTTGTGCTTTATTATCACCGGTAGCGAACTTTGATTCCCAGTGGATGTAATATGTCGTAATTTCTTTATTGTATAGTATAGGTTTATTCTTTGGTCGGTATGTTGTAATTTAGGCCGGAAGGTTCAGTGGATCTCAGTGTTCTAGGTCTTCAGGCCGGCCCGTTACTCATATGGGCCAAAACGTGGGCCTATAATCATCTTGGGCCATTAGCAGGTCTAAACCTATATTTACTGTAGTGACACTGGGCCTCCTACGGGCCGTAGAAACAATGGGCCTTCTACGGTCCGTAGAAACAATGGGCCTTCTACGTGCCATAGAAACAATGGGCCTTCTACGGGACGTAGAAACAATGGGCCTTCTACGGGACGTATCATCAATGGGCCTTATACGGGCCGTATGATCGATTGGCCAAACATGGGCCAAAAACAGATCGCACTATGGCCGTAAATGGGCTAGAGTTGGAGTCGTCCGTTCATGGGCCGACCATAACGGGCGGTCGTTAATAGGCCATATTTGATGACGCTATGAAAACAGCCCAGCGTATTAACGGGCCACAAATGGGCCGACTGTAACCACGGGCTGAATTTGGCCCATAAGCAGAAAATGGCAGTAACGAGCCATAAGTAACCGAATGCTGGAAATGAGCCCAAGAATAGATGGGCCCTGAGAAGGCCGAAAGATAACATGGGCTGCAAACGGCCCAATGGCACTACAACAAAACAGACTTTAAGTAACACAATCATGTAACACATACAAAAATGTGTGATAAGGTAATTTCCAGTAACATCTCATTTTGTGTTGGATGGAAGATAGTAACACATACTATGGCCCAATTCTTTTGGCCGATTCTCCCAAAATCTGGATAATCGACCCTCCACCCAGCTTCTCTCAGAATCTTGAACTCATATTTTTTTGACAATCCTAGCTGTTTACATCCTAACTAGCTAGGATTGTAAAAAAGATATGGGTTCAAGATTCTGGGAGAAGCTGGGTGGATGGTCGATTCTCAAGATTCTGGGAGAAACGACCAAAAGAACTGGGCCTATATAAGGCCCCAAAATGTGGTACAGGGGTATTTAACAGTAACATATAAATATGTGTTAGTTGTTAGGGAACGTAGTAATTTCAAAAAAATTCCTACGCACACGCAAGATCATGGTGATGCATAGCAATGAGAGGGGAGAGTGTGATCTACGTACCCTTGTAGACCGACAGCAGAAGCGTCAGCACAACGCGGTTGATGTAGTCGTACGTCTTCACGGCCCGACCGATCAAGCACCGAAACTACGGCACCTCCAAGTTTTAGCACACGTTCAGCTCGATGACGATCCCCGGACTCCGATCTAGCAAAGTGTCGGGGAAGAGTTCCGTCAGCACGATGGCGTGGTGACGATCTTGATGTACTACCGTCGCAGGGCTTCGCCTAAGCACCGCTACAATATTATCGAGGATTATGGTGGAAGGGGGCACCGCACATGGCTAAGAATATGATCACGTGGATCAACTTGTGTGTCTAGGGGTGCCCCCTGCCCCCGTATATAAAGGATCAAGGGGAGGAGGCCGGCCGGCCCCTATGGCGCGCCAAGGAGGAGTCCTCCTCCTAGTAGGAGTCCGGAGTAGGACTCCTACTAGGAGGGGGAAAGAAGTGGGGAGGGAGAAGGAAAGGGGGGCGCCGCCCCCCTCTCCTAGTCTAATTCGGACCAGGGGGAGGAGGCGCGCGGCCCACCTTTGGCTGCCCCTCTCTCTCCACTAAGGCCCATATGGCCCATTACCTCTCCCGGGGGGTTCCGGTAACCCTCCGGCTCTCTGGTTTTCTCCGAAATCACCCGGAACACTTCCGGTGTCTGAATATAGCCGTCCAATATATCAATCTTTATGTCTCGACCATTTCGAGACTCCTCATCATGTCCGTGATCACATCCGGGACTCCAAACTAACTTCGGTACATCAAAACTCATAAACTCATAATATAACTGTCATCGAAACCTTAAGCGTGCGGACCCTACGGGTTCGAGAACAATGTAGACATGACCGAGACACGTCTCCGGTCAATAACCAATAGCGGAACCTGGATGCTCATATTGGCTCCTACATATTCTACGAAGATCTTTATCGGTCAGACCGCATAACAACATACGTTGTTCCCTTTGTCATCGGTATGTTACTTGCCCGAGATTCGATCGTCGGTATCTCAATACCTAGTTCAATCTTGTTACCGGCAAGTCTCTTTACTCGTTTCGTAATACATCATCTTGCAACTAACTCATTAGTTGTAATGCTTGCAAGGCTTATGTGATGTGCACTACCGAGAGGGCCCAGAGATACCTCTCCGACAATCGGAGTGACAAATCCTAATCTCGAAATACGCCAACCCAACATTCACCTTTGGAGACACCTGTAGAGCTCCTTTATAATCACCCCGTTACGTTGTGACGTTTGGTAGCACACAAAGTGTTTCTCCGGTAAATGGGAGTTGCATAATCTCATAGTCATAGGAACATGTATAAGTCATGAAGAAAGCAATAGCAACATAATAAATGATCGGGTGCTAAGCTAATGGAATGGGTCATGTCAATCACATCATTCTCCTAATGATGTGATCCCATTAATCAAATGACAACACATGCCTATGGTTAGGAAACATAACCATCTTCGATTAACGAGCTAGTCAAGTAGAGGCATACTAGTGACGTTTGGTTTGTCTATGTATTCACACAAGTATTATGTTTCCGGATAATACAATTCTAGCATGAATAATAAACATTTATCATGATATAAGGAAATAAAATAATAACATTATTATTGCCTCTAGGGCATATTTCCTTCAGTCTCCCACTTGCACTATAGTCAATAATCTAGATTACACAGTAATGATTCTAACACCCATGGAGCTTTGGTGCTGATCATGTTTTGCTCGTGGAAGAGGCTTAGTCAACAGGTCTGCTACATTCAGATCCGTATGTATCTTGCAAATCTCTATGTCTCCCACCTGGACTAGATCCCGGATGGAATTGAAGCATCTCTTGATGTGCTTGGTTCTCTTGTGAAATCTGGATTCCTTTGCCAAGGCAATTGCACCAGTATTGTCACAAAAGATTTTCATTGGACCCGATGCACTAGGTATGACACCTAGATCGGATATGAACTCCTTCATCCAGACTCCTTCGTTTGCTGCTTCCGAAGCAGCTATGTACTCCGCTTCACATGTAGATCCCCCCACAACGCTTTGTTTAGAACTGCACCAACTAACAGCTCCACCGTTTAATGTAAACACGTATCCGGTTTGCGATTTAGAATCGTCCGGATCAGTGTCAAAGCTTGCATCAACGTAACCATTTACGATGAGCTCTTTGTCACCTCCATATATGAGAAACATATGCTTAGTCCTTTTCAGGTATTTCAGGATGTTCTTGACCGCTGTCCAGTGATCCACTCCTGGATTACTTTGGTACCTCCCTGCTAGACTTATAGCAAGACACACATCAGGTCTGGTACACAGCATTGCATACATGATAGAGCCTATGGCTGAAGCATAGGGAACATCTTTCATTTTCTCTCTATCTTCTGCATTGGTCGGACTTTGAGTCTTACTCAATTTCACACCTTGTAACACAGGCAAGAATCCTTTCTTTGCTTGATCCATTTTGAACTTTTTCAAAACTTTGTCAAGGTATGTGCTTTGTGAAAGTCCAATTAAGCGTCTTGATCTGTCTCTATAGATCTTAATGCCCAATATGTAAGCAGCTTCACCGAGGTCTTTCATTGAAAAACTCTTATTCAAGTATCCCTTTATGCTATCCAGAAATTCTATATTATTTCCGATTAGTAATATGTCATCTACATATAATATCAAAAATGCTACAGAGCTCCCACTCACTTTCTTGTAAATACAGGCTTCTCCAAAAGTCTGTATAAAACCAAATGCTTTGATCACACTATCAAAGCGTTTATTCCAACTCCAAGAGGCTTGCACCAGTCCATAAATGGATCGCTGGATCTTGCACACTTTGTTAGCTCCCTTTGGATCGACAAAACCTTTCGGCTGCATCATATACAACTCTTCTTGCAAAAATCCATTCAGGAATGCAGTTTTGACATCCATTTGCCAAATTTCATAATCATAAAATGCGGCAATTTCTAACATGATTCAGACAGACTTAAGCATCGCTACGGGTGAGAAGGTCTCATCGTAGTCAATCCCTTGAACTTGTCGAAAACCTTTTGCGACAAGTTGAGCTTTGTAGACAGTAACATTACCGTCAGCGTCAGTCTTCTTCTTGAAGATCCATTTATTCTCAATTGCTTGCCGATCATTGGGCAAGTCAACCAAAGTCCATACTTTGTTCTCATACATGGATCCCATCTCAGATTTCATGGCTTCAAGCCATTTTGCAGAATTTGGGCTCACCATCGCTTCTTCATAGTTCGTAGGTTCATCATGATCTAGTAGCATGACTTCCAGAACAGGATTACTGTACCACTCTGGCGCGGATCTTACTCTGGTTGATCTACGGGGTTCAGTAGTATCTTGTTCTGAAGTTTCATGATCATTATCATTAGCTTCCTCACTAATTGGTGTAGGTGTCACAGAAACTGGTTTCTGTGATGTACTACTTTCCAATAGGGGAACAGGTACAGTTACCTCGTCAAGTTCTACTTTCCTCCCACTCACTTTTTTTGAGAGAAACTCCTTCTCTAGAAAGTTTCCGAATTTAGCAACAAAAGTCTTGCCTTCGGATCTGTGATAGAAGGTGTATCCAATAGTTTCCTTTGTATATCCTATGAAGACACATTTCTCCGATTTGGGTTCGAGCTTATCAGGTTGAAGCTTTTTCACATAAGCATCGCAGCCCCAAACTTTCAGAAATGACAACTTTGGTTTCTTGCCAAACCACAGTTCATAAGGTGTCATCTCAATGGATTTTGATGGTGCCCTATTTAACGTGAATGTGGTCGTCTCTAGAGCATATCCCCAAAACGATAGCGGTAAATCAGTAAGAGACATCATAGATCGCACCATATCTAGTAAAGTACGATTATGACGTTCGGACACACCATTACGCTGTGGTGTTCCGGGTGGTGTGAGTTGCGAAACTATTCCACATTGTTTCAAATGTACACCAAACTCGTAACTCAAATATTCTCCTCCACGATCAGATCGTAGGAATTTTATTTTCTTGTTACGATGATTTTCAACTTCACTCTGAAATTCTTTGAACTTTTCAAATGTTTCAGACTTATGTTTCATTAAGTAGATATACCCATATCTGCTTAAGTCATCTATGAAGGTGAGAAAATAATGATATCCGCCACGAGCCTCAACATTCATTGGACCACATACATCTGTATGTATGATTTCCAACAAATCTGTTGCTCTCTCCATAGTACTGGAGAACGGTGTTTTTGTCATCTTACCCATAAGGCACGGTTCGCAAGTACCAAGTGATTCATAATCAAGTGGTTCCAAAAGCCCATCAGTATGGAGTTTCTTCATGTGCTTTACACCGATATGACCCAAACGGCAGTGCCACAAATAAGTTGCACTATTATTATCAACTACATCTTTTGGCTTCAACATTATGAATATGTGTGTCACTACTATCGAGATTTAATAAGAATAGACCACTCTTTAAGGGTGCATGACCATAAAAGATATTACTCATATAAATAGAACAACCATTATTCTCTGATTTAAATGAATAACCATCTCGCATCAAACAAGATCCAGATATAATGTTCATGCTTAACGCTGGCACTAAATAACAATTATTTAGGTCTAATACTAATCCCGAAGGTAGATGTAGAGGTAGCGTGCCGACTGCGATCACATCGACTTTGGAACCATTTCCCACGCGCATCGTCACCTCGTCCTTAGCCAATCTTTGCTTAATCCGTAGTCCCTGTTTCGAGTTGCAAATATTAGCAACAGAACCAGTATCAAATACCCAGGTGCTACTACGAGAATTAGTAAGGTACACATCAATAACATGTATATCACATATACCTTTGTTCACCTTGCCATCCTTCTTATCCACCAAATACTTGGGGTAGTTTCGCTTCCGGTGACCAGTCTGCTTGCAGTAGAAGCACTCAGTTTCAGGCTTAGGTCCAGGTTTGGGTTTCTTCTCTTGAGTAGCAACTTGCTTGCTGTTCTTTTTGAAGTTCCCCTTCTTCTTCCCTTTGCCCTTTTTCTTGAAACTAGTGGTCTTGTTGACCATCAACACTTGATGCTCCTTCTTGATTTCTACCTCCGCAGCTTTCAGCATTGCGAAGAGCTCGGGAATAGTTTTATTCATCCCTTGCATATTATAGTTCATCACGAAGCTCTTGTAGCTTGGTGGCAGTGATTGGAGAATTCTGTCAATGACGCAATCATCTGGAAGATTAACTCCCAATTGAATCAAGTGATTATTATACCCAGACATTTTGAGTATATGCTCACTGACAGAACTGTTCTCCTCCATCTTGCAACTATAGAACTTATTGGAGACTTCATATCTCTCAATCCGGGCATTTGCTTGAAATATTAACTTCAACTCCTGGAACATCTTATATGCTCCATGACGTTCAAAACATCGTTGAAGTCCCGATTCTAAGCCATAAAGCAAGGCACACTGAACTATCGAGTAGTCATCAGCTTTGCTCTGCCAGACGTTCATAACATCTGGTGTTGCTCCAGCAGCAGGCCTGGCACCCAGCGGTGCTTCCAGGACGTAATTCTTCTGTGCAGCAATGAGGATAATCCTCAAGTTACTGACCCAGTCCGTGTAATTGCTACCATCATCTTTCAACTTTGCTTTCTCAAGGAACGCATTAAAATTCAATGGAACAACAGCACGGGCAATCTATCTACAATCAAACATAAACAAGCAAGATACTATCAGGTACTAAGTTCATGATAAATTTAGGTTCAATTAATCATATTACTAAGGAACTCCCACTTAGATAGACATCCCTCTAATCCTCTAAGTGATTACGTGATCCAAATCAACTAAACCATGTCCGATCATCACGTGAGATGGAGTAGTTTCATTGGTGAACATCGCTATGTTGATCATATCTACTATATGATTCACGCTCGACCTTTCGGTCTCTGTGTTCCGAGGCCATATCTGTATATTCTTGGCTCGTCAAGTATAACCTGAGTATTCTGCATGTGCAACTATTTTGCACCCGTTGTATTTGAACGTAGAGCCTATCACACCCGATCATCACGTGGTGTCTCAGCATGAAGAACTTTCGCAACGGTGCATACTCAGGGAGAACACTTCTTGATAATTAGTGAGAGATCATCTTAAAATGCTACCGTCAATCAAAGCAAGATAAGATGCATAAAAGATAAACATCACATGCAATCAATATAAGTGATATGATATGGCCATCATCATCTTGTGCTTGTGATCTCCATCTTCGAAGCACCGTCGTGATCACCATTGTCACCGGCGTGACACCTTGATCACCATCGTAGCATCGTTGTCGTCTCGCCAATCTTATGCTTCCACGACTATCGCTACCGCTTAGTGATAAAGTAAAGCATTACAGCGCAATTGCATTGCATACAATAAAGCGACAACCATATGGCTCCTGCCAGTTGCCGATAACTTGATTACAAAACATGATCATCTCATACAATAAAATTTAGCATCATGTCTTGACCATATCACATCACAACATGCCCTGCAAAAACAAGTTAGACGTCCTCTACTTTGTTGTTGCAAGTTTTACGTGGCTGCTACGGGCTTAAGCAAGAACCAATCTTACCTACGCATCAAAACCACAATGATAGTTTGTCAAGTTGGTGTTGTTTTAACCTTCGCAAGGACCGGGCGTAGCCACACTCGGTTCAACTAAAGTTGGAGAAACTGTCACCCGCTAGCCACCTTTGTGCAAAGCACGTCGGGAGAACCGGTCTCGCGTAAGCGTACGCGTAATGTCGGTCTGGGCCGCTTCGTCCAACAATACCGCCGAACCAAAGTATGACATGCTGGTAAGCAGTATGACTTATATCGCCCACAACTCACTTGTGTTCTACTCGTGCATATAACATCAACACATAAAACCTAGGCTCGGATACCACTGTTAGGGAACGTAGTAATTTCAAAAAAATTCCTACGCACACGCAAGATCATGGTGATGCATAGCAACGAGAGGGGAGAGTGTGATCTACGTACCCTTGTAGACCGACAGCGGAAGCGTTAGCACAAAGCGGTTGATCTAGTCATACGTCTTCACGGCCCGACCGATCA
Organism: Triticum urartu; assembly: GCF_056163025.1. Lineage (NCBI taxonomy): Eukaryota > Viridiplantae > Streptophyta > Magnoliopsida > Poales > Poaceae > Triticum > Triticum urartu. The sequence goes on along the minus strand of NC_141879.1, from coordinate 187,209,660 downwards.
AGCACCGAAACTACGGCACCTCCGAGTTTTAGCACACGTTCAGCTCGATGACGATCCCCGGACTCCGATCCAGCAAAGTGTCAGGGAAGAGTTCTGTCAGCACGACGGCGTGGTGACGATCTTGATGTACTACCGTCGCAGGGCTTCGCCTAAGCACCGCTACAATATTATCGAGGATTATGGTGGAAGGGGGCACCGCACACGGCTAAGAATATGATCACGTGGATCAACTTGTGTGTCTAGGGGTGCCCCCTGCCCCCGTATATAAAGGATCAAGGGGAGGAGGTCGGCCGGCCCCTATGGCGCGCCAAGGAGGAGTCCTCCTCCTAGTAGGAGTAGGACTCCTACTAGGAGGGGGAAAGAAGTGGGGAGGGAGAAGGAAAGGGGGGCGCCGCCCCCCCCCCCTCTCCTAGTCCAATTCGGACCAGGGGGGAGGAGGCACGCGGCCCACCTTTGGCTACCCCTCTCTCTCTCCACTAAGGCCCATATGGCCCATTACTTCTCCCGGGGGGGTTCCGGTAACCCTCCGGCTCTCCGGTTTTCTCTGAAATCACCCGGAACACTTCCGGTGTCCGAATATAGCCGTCCAATATATCAATCTTTATGTCTCGACCATTTCGAGACTCCTCGTCATGTCCGTGATCACATCCGGGACTCCGAACTAACTTCGGTACATCAAAACTCATAAACTCATAATATAACTGTCATCGAAACCTTAAGCGTGCGGACCCTACGGGTTCGAGAACAATGTAGACATGACCGAGACACGTCTCCGGTCAATAACCAATAGCGGAACCTGGATGCTCATATTGGCTCCTACATATTCTACGAAGATCTTTATCGGTCAGACCGCATAACAACATACGTTGTTCCCTTTGTCATCGGTATGTTACTTGCCCGAGATTCGATCGTCGGTATCTCCATACCTAGTTCAATCTCATTACCGGCAAGTCTCTTTACTCGTTTCGTAATACATCATCTTGCAACTAACTCATTAGTTATAATGCTTGCAAGGCTTATGTGATGTGCACTACCGAGAGGGCCCAGAGATACCTCTCCGACAATTGGAGTGACAAATCCTAATCTCGAAATACGCCAACCCAACATTCACCTTTGGAGACACCTGTAGAGCTCCTTTATAATCACCCCGTTACGTTGTGACGTTTGGTAGCACACAAAGTGTTCCTCCGGTAAATGGGAGTTGCATAATCTCATAGTCATAGGAACATGTATAAGTCATGAAGAAAGCAATAGCAACATAATAAACGATCGGGTGCTAAGCTAATGGAATGGGTCATGTCAATCACATCATTCTCCTAATGATGTGATCCCATTAATCAAATGACAATACATTTCTATGGTTAGGAAACATAACCATCTTCGATTAACGAGCTAGTCAAGTAGAGGCATACTAGTGACGTTTGGTTTGTCTATGTATTCACACAAGTATTATGTTTCCGGATAATACAATTCTAGCATGAATAATAAACATTTATCATGATATAAGGAAATAAAATAATAACATTATTATTGCCTCTAGGGCATATTTCCTTCATTAGTATCATTGTGTTACATATGTTTTCACATAGTAACATATAAGTATGTGTTGGTGGTATATGTTACGAACTTTACGATTAGTAACACATAATCATGAGTTGATCATAGTGTTACAAGTTATATTATATGGGGAAATAGAAATACTAAAATCAACTATATACAGAGATCACGAATACCTTCACACATAGAGCCCACGTGCCAAAATGTTTTTTATATAAATACGTTTTATATAGGTAAATAAAGTTTTCATTCTTTGGGCAATATGGTACAAAAACAATACAGTTTGGTACTAAATACTTGTACAGAACTATTTCGATATGGTTGCAGTAAATATCATATTAACCATACTTTTACGCGGTTTTTTGGATGACTTGATGACCATCAATGCAAATGTACATTTGAAAATGATCATGTCAAATTAACAATTTAACGCTGGTACTCACGAAGGAGTGGAAGACCAACAACAAACAATTTCACTTTTGAACATGGTTTTAAAAACCATACTAGACCGCTGGTCCGACTAAAACCCGGAATTGAGGCCTCGTTCAATTTTTTTAGGTGCGCCAGTCTTTAGCAAAAAGCTAGTAATAAAATAACAAGAAAATCATGTGTAAACTAGGAATTGAACAATTGACCTTCAGGCACTGCACGTCCAACAGCCCTACCAACTAGGCTAGCCATAGTTTGTGATTCCATAGTGGATTATAACCAATAAGGCCCTGTTTGATAGCTCAATATTTTCTAAGTATTTTAAAAATACTACAGTTTTTAGGATTATCATGGTTTTAATTACTTTGAGTTGTTTAACAACCACTCAAAAATGTGGTATTAATACTACAGTTTTTCCAATACTGCGGTATTTTCTCTGCGTAAAAAAAAGAACTCCAGACCTCTTTTTTAAAAACAGAGCACGCGAAAAGAACAAGCCCATCGTTATCTTCGATCGCTCCCAAGCCGTCGTGGATGCCCTGTTGTCCGTGGAGCTCGTCTTGACCGGGCGCCATGAACAAATCAAGGATAGGCACTACAATGTGGTGCGTACAGAGTAGAGTACCGTAGTCGATGGGAAGGAGTAGGCTGCTAGACTTGTATCTTTCAACGGCGCAACTACCTCGACGGCGACGCAGACGAAGGCCAAGCCGTTCAGTTCACCAGCGCTTCGCTGTGTGGTGCGCTGGCGGCACTGCTGTCTTGCCGAGCGTTAGCTCCTGGTGCTCCAAGACGCGAAAGAAAACCAAGCCGCAGCCACTCCCGTCAACACGCAGCTCCGCCGCGAGGTGTGACGCGGTGTTGTCGGTGTACTTTGGTAAATGTACACTAAGAGCTTGTGCATTGCATTTAGCTTGGCCGTTCGGTTCAGTTAGTGCATGGTTGTACAAGTTTGTGCACGCCGGTGCTCTGTGCGCCCTTCATCAGTTTGTAACTAGCAACGCATCGTCTGTAACTGGTTCAAACGGCTAGCTAGTTAATATTACGTCGATGCATGCACTCTTGTCAAACACATCCACTGTATTCTAAATACTTCAAAAATACTCTGTTATGTCAAAACTGTAGCATTGGGTACCTACCGACTATATTAATGTAGTTTTTCGATACTTTAGTTTTTATAATCTTTGCTATCGAACATAGCCTAAGATTTATGTGGTTGGAATGAAGTATCTTGACCTCAGCACAAGTGTAGGTGGTTCACTCTTAGAAAATGTATGTTGGAAGTGTAGGCATGTTCTAATGGCTCTCTCCACGAATGAAGAGTGGGTGGAGGGGTATATATAGCCTCCACAGAAAATCTAACTGTTACACATAAATCACCAAACTCGGTGGGACCGAATCATACAACTCGATCAGATCGATTTAGTTCATAATGTGACCGTTAGGGTTTTTGGTGGGACCGACATGTCAACTCGGTGGGACCGATATCATTAGGGTTAGGGTATAACATAATCTCGGTGAGACTGATTACACAAACTCGGTGAGACCTATTTTGGTAATAGACTAACCAGAGAGTTGGTCAGTCAATCTCGGTGGGACCGATTCGCTCTCTCGGTAGGACCGAAACGTCATGAAAGGGAAACACAGAGTTTGCATTGCAATCTCGGTGGGACCGATCGCTCATCTCGGTTGGACCGAAACGTTACGAAGGGAAACAGAAAGATTACAATCCCATCTTGATCAGACCGAGATCCCTATCGGTGGGACCGAAAAGACTAGGGTTTGTGGCAGTGGCTATGTCAAGTGAACTCGGTGGCGCCGGATAGATCAAATCGGTGGGGCCGAGTTTGACTTTTGGTTTGGGATATATTTGGATATGATAAAGTGGTTGAGGGTTGTGAAGCATATCACTAAGCACTTTGAGCAAGAACCTCATTAAGCAACACCTCATCCCCTCTTAATAGTATTGGCTTTTCCTATGGACTCAATGTGATCTTGGATCACTAAAAATGAAATGTAGAGTCTTGTGCTTTGAGCTTGAGCCAATCCTTTTGTCCTTAGCATTTTGAGGGGTCCACTTTCTAATCCATGCCATGCCAATCATTGAGCTTTTCCTGAAATATTTATCTTCAAGTAGCATTAGCTCAATGAGCTATATGTTGTTAGGAATTACCAAAACCACCCAGGGATAGTTGCACTTTCAATCTCCCCGTTTTGGTAATTGATGACAACATATAGATCAAAACTTCGACAAATGATTATAAGATTGAAAAACATCGTCGCTTTGAGAAGTATGTGATAAGCAAGAGCTCCCCCTAAATTTGTGCATTATTTAAAATTTGATTTTGAATGCAAATGCACAATCGATTAGGATCATGGGTTACTCTTCCATGTCACATACATCTTGGTGGAGCGCTCAAAATGATAGAAATTAAAAGCATGCACTCATCACCAAGCAAGTGAATGATCATATATGGAATATAAAGGATAGCATCATTCAACCAAACATTAAGGTAGCATATGATCAACCACATGATCATATAAGTATCTCACGAGTACATAAAGTATCTCACACAAGCACACAATAAAGTAGTTCAACCAAAATAGCAAGAGAGATAAAAAAACTCTCTCGAAGCCTATGATCTATACATATTTCTCCCCCTTTGGCAACAAGTTACCAAAAAGTTTGAAAATGCATAGTGTTATACGTCTCTCAGGCTTGGTCTTCGGTAGGTGGTGTAGGTAGAACTCCAAGGACGAAGGCTTCTGATGAAGTAGTTGGAGCTGATGGAGTGGGTGCTGGAGGTGGCACTGGAGCTGTAGCTGCTGGTGTTGACACTGAAGCTCTAGCATCTGAAACTGGCACTGCAGCAGACCTTGGACCTCGTGGCACACGCTTAAAAGCATCAGTGGTTGCTTTTCCTCTCCTCTCCTCTGCTTCCTCCTGAAGCTGCTCAACTGCAGTCTGAATCTCAGTCACCTTCAGATCAAGATCATAGAATTTTGTTTCCACAATCCTCTCCAGGCTCTCCTGATTCTGAGTCAGGGTGGCCAAGCCCTTCTCAATCCTTAGTATAGCTTGAATCAGATAGCCTAACTAATCTTGCTTGCTCTTCAGGAAGACTCGAGATGCCTCTTCAACACTTGGCATCTGGGAAGCTTTCTTAGCCTTTTCCTTGGCTCTCTTCTCCTGGAATTGAGCTGATGATGGTTCTTCCTCATTCATCACAATAGTATTGTCTTCAAACTCAGGATATAGAGGTAGATGCTCCTTGTCCAGCAAGTAAGTCCATGTGCCCATTTTAGAGTTGATGAGCTCCTGAATGTGTGGAGCATATCCACAACTCCTCTTTTGATCAGCAACAGTCCTTTTGATCGTTTCTACAATCAAGCTCATAACTTTGAACTTCTGGGGGACATAAAAATTTTGCAGCATGTGGATGGAGTGTCCTTGGATCATCTTGTGATCTCCTGACTTGGGTAGCAATGTGTGCCTTAAGATCCAGTTAATGGTAGGCAGACCAGACAACAGATAGTGTATAGATCCAAACTTATGAGTTTCTAAAGCCTTATCAGGGATCTCCTTGTACATGTTTGCCATTGAGTTGTGGTCTTTCTTCTTGGTGGCATACACATCCAAGTCATCGTCATGTTCCTTTGGGGCGTTGATTAGCTTGGCCCATTCATCAACTGTGGACTGGTACCTAGTACCCTCAGACATCCAAACTATCCTCCCATCTGGATAGAAGTGGGCAGTGGAGTAGAACTGCATGATCAAATCATCATTTCATTTGGTGAACTTTTGTCCAACGAATTCATCTACTCCACAAGCCTTAAAGCTGTCATACACTCAAGGGAAGTGATCTTCATTTTCCCGGATGAACTCCCAATCCACTCATTTCATGTCACACACTATGGGTTTCTTGTCAAGCAGAATGGTCTCATAGAAATCTTGTTGTTCCTTTGTATGGAACCTGTAGTCAACTGCAGTCCTCCTCCTAACAGCATAGGGATCAGACTGTCTACACAACCTCAATCCTGCATCTTTCCTGATGTGCATGTCCTCAGCGACTGGGTGAGCATCATTGTGGTCAGGAATTTTGGGCTTCAACTTTCTCAAGACAAGAGAATCATCATCTTCTTCTTCAGCTTCAGGCACTGGGGCCTTGTTCTTCTCAGTAGGTATACTCCTGGTGTTCCTCTTGGGTTTTGGGGGTTTCTGAGCAGCAGCCTTGGGAACAGACTTGGGCTTAGATGGAGCAGCCCGTGACTTGATTGCATCTCCCATAAGCTTCTGAGCCTTAGGAGCTGGTGTAGCATCCTCTTCCTCCTCCTCTTCTTCTGAATCTCTCATAATGGAGGATCTACCAAGTACTCTGGCAGTGGTCTTCTTGACCCTTTCTTTTCTTTTCTTTCCTTCTCCAGCAGCCTCTCCAGATGGCTTGGAGGTTTCAGCAGTTGAGGCTCTAACTTTTAAGGTTGGCACCCTCTTGGCAGGGGCCTTTTTGTGCAATCCAGGCATAGTTGATGCAACTGTGCCATACTCTTTCTTCAGCACCTTTTTCTTGGAGTTGACTTCTTCCTCAACAGCCACATGATCCTCATCCTCAGAATGTGAGGTCTTCTGCTACCTCTTGAGCACTTGCGTTGGTTTTCCCTTGAAGAGGAAAGGGTGGTGCCGCAAAGTGGCGTAAGTATTTCCCTCGGTTTTGAGAACCAAGCTATCAATCCAGTAGGAGGCTACGCGCCAGTCCCTCGCACCTACACAAAACAAATAAATCCTCGCAACCAATGCGATAAGGGGTTGTCAATCCCTACACGGTCACTTACGAGAGTGAGATCTGATAGATATGATAAGATAATATCTTTGGTATTTTCATGATAAAGATGCAAAGTAAAATAAAAGCAAAGTAAAAAGCAAAGTATTGGAAGATTTAATATGATGAAGATGGACCCGGGGGCCATAGGTTTCACTAGTGGCTTCTCTCAAGAGCATAGGTATTTTACAATGGGTGAACAAATTATTGTTGAGCAATTGACAGAATTGAGCATATTTATGAGAATATATAGGTATGATCATGTATATAGGCATCACGTCCGAGACAAGTAGACCGACTTCTGCATGCATCTACTACTATTACTCCACACATCGACCGCTATCCAGCATGCATCTAGAGTATTAAGTTCATAAGAATAGAGTAACACCTTAAGATGACATGATGTAGAGGGATAAACTCATGTAATATGATGAAAATCCCATCTAGTTATCCTCGATGGCAACAATACAATACGTGCCTTGCTGCCCCTACTGTCACTGGGAAAGGACACTGCAAGATTGAACCCAAAGCCAAGCACTTCTCCCATTACAAGAAAGATCAATCTAGTAGGCCAAACCAAACTGATAATTCGAAGATACTTGCAAAGATAACCAATCATACATAAAAGAATTCAGAGAAGATTCAAATATTGTTCATAGATAAACTTGATCATAAACCCACAATTCATTGGTCTCAACAAACCCAGCGCAAAAGAAGATTACATCAATAGATCTCCACAAGAGAGGGGGAGAACTTTGTATTGATATCCAAAAAGAGAGAAGAAGCCATCTAGCTAATAACTATGGACCCGAAGGTCTGAGGTAAACTACTCACACTTCATTGGAGAGGCTATGGTGTTGATGTAGAAGCCCTCCGTGATCGATGCCCCCTCCAGCGGAGCTCCGGAACAGGCCCCTAAGATGGGATCTCGTGGATACAAGAAGTTACGGTGGTGGAATTAGGGTTTTCGCTCCGTCTCTGATCGTTTGGGGGTACGTAGGTATATATAGGAGGAAGAAGTACGTCGGTGGAGCAATAAGGGGCCCACGAGGGTGGAGGGTGCGCCTGGGGGTAGGCGCGCCCCCCTACCTCGTGGCCTCCCTGTTGGTTGCTTGACGTAGGGTCCAAGTCTTCTGGATCTTGTTCGTTCCAAAAATCACGTTCCCGAAGGTTTCATTCCGTTTGGACTCCTTTTGATATTCCTTTTATTCGAAACCCTAAAATAGGCAAAAAAACAACAATTCTGGGCTAGGCCTCCAGTTAATAGATTAGTCCTAAAAATAATATAAAAGTGGATAATAAAGCCCAATAATGTCCAAAACAGAAGATAATATAGCATGGAGCAATCAAAAATAATAGATACGTTGGAGACGTATCAAGCATCCCCAAGCTTAATTCCTGCTCGTCCTCGAGTAGGTAAATGATAAAAACAGAATTTTTTATGTGGAATGCTACTTGGCATAATTTCAATGTAATTCTTCTTAATTGTGGTATGAATATTCAGATCCGAAAGATTCAAGATAAAAGTTCAATATTGACATAAAAATAATAATACTTCAAGCATACTAACTAAGCAATTATGTCCTCTCAAAATAACATGGCCAAAGAAAGTTCATCCTTACAAAATCATATAGTTTAGTCATGCTCCATTTTCGTCACACAATAATGCTCCCATCATGCACAACCCAGATGACAAGCCAAGCAATTGTTTCATACTTTAGTAATCTCAAACTTTATAAACCTTCACGCAATACATGAGCGTGAGCCATGAATATAGCACTATGGGTGGAATAGAATATGATGCCCATCAACGAGGCTAATCAATGAGCTATGGAGATGCCCATCGATTGATGTCAATGTAAGGAGTAGGGATTGCCATGCAACAGATGCACTAGAGCTATAGATATACGAAAGCTCAACAAAAAAAACTAAGTGGGTGTGCATCCAACTTGCTTGCTCATGAAGACCTAGGGCACTTGAGGAGGCCCATTGTTGGAATATACAAGCCAAGTTCTATAATGAAAAATTCCCACTAGTATATGAAAGTGACAACATAGGAGACTCTCTATCATGAAGATCATGGTGCTACTTTGAAGCACAAGTGGAAAAAAAGGATAGTAGCATTGTCCCTTTTGTATTTTTTATTTGGCCTTTCTTTTTCTTTTTTTATTTGGCCTTTCTTTTTTCTTTTTTTGGCCTTTCCCTTTTTTATTTGGCCTTTCTCTTTTTTGGGGGACAATGCTCTATTAATGATGATCATCACACTTCTATTTATTTACAACTCAAAGATTACAACTCGATACTAGAACAAAGTATGACTCTACATGAATGCCTCCGGCGGTGTACCGGGATATGCAATGAACCAAGAGTGACATGTATGAAAGGATTATGAACGGTGGCTTTGCCACAAATACTATGTCAACTACATGATCATGCAAAGCAATATGACAATGATGAACGTGTCATGATAAACGGAATGGTGGAAAGTTGCATGTTAATATATCTCGGAATGGCTATGGAAATGTCATAATAGGTAGGTATGGTGGCTGTTTTGAGGAAGATATAGGGAGGTTTATGTGTGAAAGAGCGTATCATATCACGGGGTTTGGATGCACCGGCGAAGTTTGCACCAACTCTCAATGTGAGAAAGGGCAATGCATGGTACCGAAGAGGCTCGCAATGATGGAAAGGTGAGAGTGCGTATAATCCATGGACTCAAAATTAGTCATAAAGAACTCACATACTTATTGCAAAAATCTACAAGTCATCAAAAACCAAGCACTACGCGCATGCTCCTAGGGGGGATAGATTGGTAGGAAAAGATCATCGCTCGTCCCCGGCCGCCACTCATAAGGAGGAGAATCAAAAGAACACCTCATGTTTTAAATTTGTTACATAACGTTTACCATACGTGCATGCTACGGGAGTTGCAAACTTCAACATAAGTATTTCTCAACTTCACAACTACTCAACTAGCACAACTTTAATATCACTACCTCCATGTCTCAAAATAATCATCAAGCATCAAACTTCTCTTAGTATTCAACACACTCATAAGAAAGTTTTTACTAATCTTGAATACCTAGCATATTAGGATTATTTAAGCAAATTACCATGCTATTTAATACTCTCAAAATAATCTAAGTGAAGCATGAGAGATCAATAGTTTCTATAAAACAAATCCACCATCATGCTCTAAAAGATATAAGTGAAGTACTAGAGCAAAACTATATAACTCAAAAGATATAATTGAAGAATATAGAGTATTCTAATAATTTCCGAATCATGTGTGTCTCTCTCAAAAGGTGTGTACAGCAAGGATGATTATGGTAAACTAAAAAGCAAAGACTCAAATCATACAAGACGCTCCAAGCAAAACACATATCATGTGGTGAATAAAAATATAGCTCAAGTAAAGTTACCAACGGAAGTAGACAAAAAAGGGGATGCCTTTCGAGGCATCCCCAAGCTTTGGCTTTTAGGTGTCCTTAGATTATCTTGGGGGTGCCATGGGCATCCCCAAACTTAGGCTCTTACCACTCCTTGTTCCATAGTCCATCAAATCTTTACCCAAAACTTGAAAACTTCACAACACAAAACTTAAAGTAGAAAATCTTGTGAGCTCCGTTAGCGAAAGAAAACAAAAGACCACTTCAAGGTACTGTAATAAACTCATTATTTATTTATATTGGTGTTAAACCTACTGTATTCCAACTTCTCTATGGTTTATAAACTATTTTACTAGCCATAGATTCATCAAAATAAGCAAACAATACACGAAAAACAGAATCTGTCAAAAACAGAACAGTATGTAGTAATCTGTAGCTAGCGCAAGATCTGGAACCCCAAAAATTCTGAAATAAATTGTTGGACGTGAGGAATTTATCTATTAATCATATGCAAAAACAATTAACTAAATAGCACTTTTCAAATAAAAATGGCAGCAGTTCTCGTGAGCGCTAAAGTTTCTTTTTTTACAGCAAGATTAACAAGACTTTCCCCAAGTCTCCCCAACGGTTCTACTCGACACAAACACTAATTAAACATAACTCAAACAGAGGCTAGATAAATTATTTATTACTAAACAGGAGCAAAAAGCAAGGAATAAAAATAAAATTGGGTTGCCTCCCAACAAGCGCTATCGTTTAACGCCCCTAGTTAGGCATAAAAAGTAAGGATAGATCTAGGTATTGCCATCTTTGGTGGGTAATCCATAAGTGGCTCTCATAATAGATTCATAAGGTAATTTAATTTTCTTTCTAGAAAAGTGTTCCATGCCTTTCCTTAATGGAAATTGAAATCTAATATTTTCTTCCTTCATATCAATAATTGCATCAATTGTTCTAAGGAAAGGTCTACCAAGAATAATAAGACATGAAGGATTGCAATCTACGTCAAGAACAATAAAATCTACGTGCACATAGTTCCTATTTGCAACAATAAGAACATCATTGATTCTTCCCATAGGTTTCTTAATAGTGGAATCCGCAAGATGCAAGTTTAAAGAGCAATCATCTAAATCACGGAAACCTAACAAATAATACGAAGTCTTTAGAATCGTGGAAACACTAGCACTCAAATCACACAAAGCATAGCATTCATGATCTTTAATTTTAATTTTAATAGTTGGTTTCCACTCATCATAAAGTTTTCTAGGGATAGAAACTTTCAACTCAAGTTTTTTTTCATAAGATTGCATCAAAGCATGCGCGTAGTGAACGAGTTGAACCAGCAGTCCGGCCGATAAAAACCTAAACCGGTAGCCTCAACGGTTCAACTGTCAATGCGATTTTTTAGAGTAGGCTTAAGAATTGTAGAGCCGTACAACTATAGCATCAATCAACCACTAAACAACAGTCTAGTAGACCAGTATTGTACTAGCATGAAACCGAAAAAAGAACATTGTTCCAGTGCTAGTAATATTTTTTTTCAGAAGAAGGCGGACACACTCCAGCCAGTACAGCCTTTTTTCAGAAGAACACCCACACACTGGAACCAGCACAACACAAGAATTGTCCGTAGCAGTAAGCAAACAAGCAGTAGTTAGGCAGTGTACATCGCCTAGTTGACGGGGTGGCAAGATGGCTAGGGGCCATCTGTAAGTGCAAGCACAAAAATCACACACGCACAACGCCTAGCACCTAGCTGTAAGTGCAAGCCACAGAAGTCACACACACAAAGGCTGGTTTACAACAACAAAGAAGAAACCATCGAATCAGACGTCCAGGTTTTGACACGAAACAAAAATCCCAAATTAATCAAAACGTCAATTTCGAACAACATAAGTTTAGTTTACAAGACGGTAAATCTAACATAAAGTGTATCTATCTCCAATGACAATCTGTCATACATGAAGCTTAACTTAGTAACAATTTTCTGAAATTTTCTAAGCTTCATGTTTGAAGAGCAAAAACTATGCAAACATATAAAAGTCCACTAAAAGAACGCATAGCTTCATCTGCCAGTTTAGAACAATCCTTCACCTTCACTTGCAAAAATTTCCTGCAAAATAAGAGTCAGGTTATTTTCAATACATATATGGACTGTAATTATAATATATTGTCAACTTAGTGCTTTATGATAGAACATGAGATTTCTTAGTTGGTGCTAAGTTCATATTTGTCAAGTACATATAACATGTATGATCCAGCACACATACGCTTTACTGCACAAACTAGACAGAAACACAAGAGGGCCAGAAAAAATAGTATCGTACACCAAACATACCAGGAAAACAACATATATCTCTAGGAAAAAATAGTATCGTACACCAAGATTGCTAAAACTGTAGTTTTTTGAAAAAATACACATTTATTTCATTTGTTCCCTTGCAGTTCTTCAAATAGAAAAATAGTCTTATGATGATATATATACATGTTTCATCATCAGCTCGGTTTATCTCATGATTTAGCCCTACTAATTACCTTGATTATAAAAGAACCAAGTGCACACACACATCCAAAATACGCATCAACCATGGAAATAATTATATTTTAGAAATATAGAATGGCAAAAAAATGTACGCGATGACGTAATAATAACAACCCTAATGATGCAAAGCATTTTAAAGTTTCACCATCACTAATTCCACGTTCTTTTGCTTCGCCGTGATAGAAACTGTAGAGTTGATATCTCAATACACATTATAGTAAAAAAACGCAAAGATAGAAGGAACTGAGAGTCAGAGAGTGACATATATCGACCATCCAAACATCCAATAATCTAGTAGGTTCCGCTTTAAATTGAAAATCAAATCGTGTTAATATTGATCAATCATTGATCACTGTGAGCTGAGTTGACTGGACACCGTAAGCCAGGTAATGCATGGAACATGAATAGGCAAAAAGGAACATACCTTTTGGGACACAAGAATCCTTATGTAGCCTCTTCCTCTCTGTCAGCGTCGCTTCTGGTACTCGACTACTTGATGATGGGAAGTACCTGGCCGTCGTCCATGCCCAGGCAAGAGAGGCAGACTTGGCTTGGCTCGGTTTGGTCAATTGATCGAACATCTCGTAGGCGAGCTGAGCACGAAGCAGGCAGCAGGCGAGGTGGTGAGGTCGCTAAAGGAGCTTGGAGCAGGAGCGGGGCGAAGATTTGCTGCTGGAGGAGGCCAGTGTTGTCAACGCCGCCCCTGTTCACGTACCTGCAGCAGAAGAGCAGCATCGCTCATCATATACACTAATAATCTCTAGTTCTCTGTCACAAAAAGGACAAAATGAGATATAAATCACCGTATCACCATATACTTCATCACATCACCAACACTAAATAGCAAACCAGAATCAGTACTCAATCAAATGTAAGTCTTTCTCATAGTCATTCGTAAAAAAAAAAGTCTTTCTCATAGTCTCAAACAAGTCTTCCTCATAAGCTCAGAACACCAAATAGCAACACAATAAAACTGAAATATAAATTACCAAATACCAATCTCTAATTCTTTTCCCCAATCTCTCTAATTCTTTATCAACTATTGTCATCAGGTCAGCAAAAGCAACACAGTTTAGTAGTTCTAGTTCACAAACTTCACAAGTTGACGTATCACATATGAATGCTAGGATAGAATAGAAGAATTGGTAATCAGAGTGGAGAAGGAAGAGATCATATTACCAGCGTCGGTGGTCCTGGCGTCCTGGTCGGGAGCGGAGGAAGGCGACCATCGGTCGTCCTGGTCAGGAGCGGAGGAAGGCGACCATCCGTCGTCCTGGTCCGCTAGCTGGAACTCCTGGTCCGCAGTGTGTAGCGGAGGGAGGGCTGGAGTAGCTGGACCTGCAGCGGCTGGATGGCTGGACGCTGGAGACCAGGCGGCGGCGATGGCGTCCCCTGGACGGCTGGGGTCGCTTGACCAGCACGCAGCACAGCGGTGGCGCGGCCGCACGAGGAGGCATCGGAGCGTCCGTCCTGGGCTCCTGGCGGCGCGGGGCGGCGTCGCCGTGCCGTGCAAGGGCGGCGGCGGAAGGGGCGGTGGCGCCCTATAGTGGAAGGGGCGGCGGCGGAAGGGGGCGAAAGTGTCCACCGATTCGGGGGAAACCCCCTAGATTATCCACACGAAAATAAATCAGACGATGGGCTTTTGGACCGGTTCGCTCGTTTTTGGGCTTTTGGACCGGTTCGCTCGTTTTTTGGGCTTTTGGACCGGTTTGCTCGCTTTTTTACCCAAAAAAAAATCATGCCCGGAACGGTCCATGAAGATTAGCCAATTGCCAATGTCACCGGTTCCGGTTTTTTCTCGGTCCTGTCCTTTTTTCAAACTACTATAATCCAAGGTAATAGTGGGGTGGCTGCGATGTCCCATACTCCCGACGTTTGTCTGTCTTCTTTTGTTAGTGGACTCGACTGGCCGGTGTAAAGTCAATCTGTTACCTCCTGGGTCATAGGATCAGGTAGCGACACTACTCACTGGTCAATGCAACATCATCATGCCCATCGTCGTTGTTGTGGCAACCGGCTGTCACCCTCTCGCATCACTGTCATTGCAACATCGTCGGCAGTCGGTCACATCTCAAGCATCCCGTCGACACCACTTTGTAACACCCCCACATGTGTTCTCAGCACCCATCCAAAATCGCCCACCACGATGGTCACAACTTTATCCCATGCCGACCATAGCTCTCATGGGCACTCGCATGGGAGTGACATGATCTTGGTCGAGGCGATCGATCAGGAGCAAGATCTCCCCATATTCTCTGTCGGCCTGTTGCCATGGAGGGGAAGGAAGGAGGAGACTGGATCGATGTGGCAGCCCCTCAGATCCATCGTTCCAAGGTATTTGAAGGTTGCTTCGAATGTCCATTGTTCAACCATATGCGTTGCTACGTCATTCTTCATGAGCAATAGATTAGTTTCTTTTGTTGGGAGTAGGTGTGGTTCCATATTCTCCAACGCTAGCAAGAGTTATGATGACACCACAACAAGGAGTCCATCTATGATAGTTTCGTCGAGGTCTATTCCGATCACTGCTATCAATGTTCACCATCATCTATGGTTAGTACAACCATCGTCGCCGAGGTTCTGGGTGCCGCTAGCTCTCGTGAGGTAGAGAAGCATATGCTCCATTTGGCCGGAGGGATAACAGATCAAGGACACAAATGAATATCATGAGTTGTCGTCAACCTCAATGTTTTTAATATCAATTGGATCGTAACCTCATGCTTAAAGTACCTTGACCAGACAACATCACAATTAAACTTATAGTTTGATCTCTTGTTAGCAAGGGTACACAACGCACATCCTCTTTTCGCCCAAATTAAACTAAATGTCTTAATTCCGCCTCACCAATTTTATCACAAACACGACTCAGTGAATATAAAAGCAAATGTTGATTCTGAATCACAGCCGCCCTCCGGGAATAGTGTCGCTCCCATTGCAGCAGCGACATCGCTCCCAAGGACGCGACAATGCCGCACGTTGGTCACGACAACAACATCGCCCATCGTCGTCGCTCCGGAAATTGACCGCTGATTGTCATGACAACACCGGCGTGCCCATCGTTCCACATCAGGATATCCCGGTCACAACAGCGCTAGTGCCCATGGCAGACCCTCCCCTGCACTCCCATGAGACTTTGTTATATGTTATCTTGCACATGTTATGTAAATACACGTGAGAATGCAAATCATAACTTTATGCTGGTCTATCATCGCCAATGCTTCTTCTCCAGCAGGCGTTGAGAAGCAAGTGGGGAGCGTCTTGTATAGTTTTGTGCCGTCTACTGCTGATTCGCGTGGTGGTGACAATTTCCAAAAAAATCTGGTTTCAGCACTGGTTTGGGGGATGCAGGCAGGCAAATCTGGTGTTCTTCATCGATTTTGTTGGCTGAAAACATCGAATTTGAGGCCCAAGGTGCACGGGGTTGAACCCCGACCGGGGCTCCACAGCAATATGTACTCTATTGTTTTGCGGTGGTGCTTTCTTCGGATCACAAAGCAGTGATGCGATGGTGCTCCGAGGGTTGTTCAGCGCGTGGTGTTTGTCTCCTAGTCCTCCGGCGACGGTGTTACCGGTGGATGGTGACAAGCAAAGATTTGGTTATGCAATCACCCCCCCTCAATGATTTATTTGTAAATTTCTTTTATGTGGGGTGTTTTTTGTTATGTGCCCTGACGGTTGTCCTCTCTGGAATTGTCTAGCCTGAACTACATGTGTAAATGGGCCATTAATGGGTATAAAGTGATACACTGTTCATTACGGGCCAATTTCACCACGGGCCGTTAATGGGCCAAGAGTAAGGGCCTCACATGGGCCGAAAGACGTCATGGGCCATACATGGGCTGTAACTTAAAATGGGATGGAATCATATTGGATGGCCCAGATGACGCTACTGGGCCTAATTCGGATAGGTTGTAACGGGCCCTGGGTTAGCGGGTTGTAAATGGGCTACATGCGAACAGGCCGTTAACAGGCTTTCCTTGGGTCGGCCCGCCACCTTTTAACCAAGTCAAACGGGCCGGCCTTTTCACAGAAATGGGCCTCTGTTCGGTCATGCCACGTGTCGACGTATCATAGGCGCCTTCGGTCCAATGAGTGGATGACAACTGTCCCAACGGTGAGCCGACACGTGTTTCCTCCAGCCAATGATGATTTTACACGTGGAAAATCCCCATTGGTCGGGGCTGTTAGTGGGTTATCGGATCCAAAATCGGACCCGGTGACTTAACGGTGTTCCGTTACGGTGGATGCCACGTGTCGGTCACCCTTGACGAAAGCACTTCTGTTACGCGTGATTTATCGTCATGGAAGTGGACACTTCCGTGATGATAATTTTGGTAATGTCATGGAACACTTCTACGACAGCACAGGTATGACTATCTTGATTCTGTCATAAAATCGTCATGGATGTACATGCATGACAAAAAACGCGACCTACTGTGACAAACACGTATCATCACGGAAGTGTATTTTTTTGTAGTTTCACCGGTAGACCGTTTGTCAAATTTCGTTCCATTTGGAGGTCATTTGATGCCCCAACGGTCTGCGAATCCCTCCTTCTCTTTGCAGCCCAGCACCCCTCCATAACAGCCCACTAGACCATCTAAACCCCCGCCATGCTCTCCGTTGTTGGATCACGATCGTGTGGGCGAAAAACGCACCTCAATATTCCTCTTCTAGCTCCCTCTACCCATAAATAGGTCCTCCCCGTCCAAATCGCAGTCCAAACCCTAGCCCTCTTCCTCCTCGCGCTGCCGGACATGTCCGTCGTCACCCCGCGTCCAACCGGAGCGTGCCACGTGGCCCCGCCGCCGTCTCCCACCACGCCCCGCCGAGCCAATTGCGGGCCCGCGTGAGCCCGGCCGCGCCCGCCGCCGCGCCCCGCGAGCCTGATCGCACCGCCGCCCGTCCTCCTGCTCAACCCGCCCCCGTCCGGCCCCTTCTCGGAGCGCCGACCCCGCCGGCCGGTCACCGGAGGAGTCGCCGCCCCGCACCCCTGCTCCCACCATCGCCCGCCGCCGCCAAGATCTGCGCCGGAGCGCCGCCCGTGCCCCGGTCCGGCCTCCCTGCACCGTTGTTTCAACTCCGGTCGCTGGATCTGTCCATCCCCGCCTCCGTTGCACCTCCCCGTGCCGCGCCGCCGCCGCCATGTCTCGGGATCAAGCAGGAGCTCGTCCCACTCGCTTCGCTCGCCCGACCGCATGGCCTGGCCTGTTGCCCGTGGGTCACGCCGGGCCCAGTGTCATTGGCCACGTGGGCTGCCTCATGCCCAAGGCCCGCTGCAGCATTCCCGCCGGCCTTCCCGATCTCCTCCTCAACTGGGTCGAGCCCATGGATGAGCAGCCCTATTCCTCGCTCTGTGCACAATATAACTATGTGACGCTCAGTGCTGATTTCTACTAAGTCTTTCCGAAATCATATCATGTGTGCATTTTGCAATGATCATAACTATGTGCATGTGGCTCTGTTTGGCATGTATGATATGTCAAATTGTTCATCTCTGAATGCTCCAGATGCTAGTGTCATTTGCATGCATGTTACTGTCCATCTTGATGTCTCAATCATCATTCCAAGAGTGGTAAGTATTATAAACTGCTGAAGTTTGGCATAACTTGTTGTTTTGTCTTTTTCATAGCATTTTGTGTGTTTATCTTTTGAGGATCATTTCAACATGTTTTAGGAGCATCTTAATGCCATCTTTACAATGATGCAATCAATGTATTTTTATGTGCCTTGTGGTGACTAGCACAAGCTTGCAAAGTGTGCTACTTGATATTTGCTGTTTTCTAAGACTTGGTGATTTTTGCAAGTCTGTAATTGTTACATTGTTTTCTGTTAACTTCATGATGCCATGTTGTGAGCTTGTTATTAATTAATCTATGCCTCTTTTGGATATGCTCCAGTTACATGATCTGAAGTATGCTATGAGTACTTTGTCCACATGCCAAGTTTGTTAATTTTGGACTTAATATCACCTCTATTCCAAGCTTGCAAACATGCTATGCTAATGTTGCTGTTTTACACTTGCTGAAACGGTTACAACATTCAAACTTGTCTTGATGGTTCCCACTAGTCCATGAGTCAAATGTATATGATGCCTTGAGGTTATTTGCTCCTTGTTATGTGTACTTTGATTCCATGCCCTTGGTTGCCATATAACTTGTTGTAGCTTGTATCTTTCTTGCTCTCGAGTTGCCATCATGCTAAATCTGTCAACCCGTTAACAACATGTTCCTTTTTGCAATTATCATAGTAATTACTCCATGCATCATATGAATTTGTGCCCTTGGACTAATTTGAAGTATATGATGTCTACTACATGCCCATGTCTTTAGCATCATTACTAAAGTTGCTATGCTTGCTGTTATGTGCCTCCAAAGTCAGCATCATAATGTATTGTTTTGCATTCCCCGATTTCCTCTAAGTCTGAGAATCATCTTTTATCAGAGCATCTCCAACAGCCGCGCCAAACTAGTGCCGCACCGCAAAATTGCCCATTTTAGCGCATGGAACCAGTATAGTGGCTCCAGCGAGCGTGCAAAAACTGCGTGTGTGGCATATCTAGTTCAGCGCGCGGGCTGAAACTCCATCGCGCGCCGCTTATTTGCTGCGCCCGCTCCCGCGCGCTGGACTCTCGCACGCTCGCTCGCAACTCACCCCCCTCCAGCCGCGGCGCCGCCGGCACCGGCGCCATCTGGCGACCGTTCCGGCGCTTCCCTGGCCAATCCCCGCACCGCGACAGCTTCCTCCGCCCCCCTCTAGTCACCGCCGCCCCTCACGCGCGTCCGTCCTCCGACGAACAGCGCCCAGGCGCTCATTGGCGCTCGGCGCCCGCAAGGTGTTCGACAAAACGCCTGCAAGGTATGTATTGCTCAAACTTCATGAATTTGGTGCATGTTGATTGTAGTTTTTATAGCATAGTATTGAACATTGTAGATGAGTTCGTCGTATGATTCTTCCAAAGAAGAATTTGATATGGAAGAGGGGAGGATCTTGCAATGATCCTAGCTATGCACATCAATAAAAAACCGAAGCATGGTGGTTCGGTTATGGGTCGGCAGAAAATTTGGAGGGATAGGATTGATGCCCACAACAGATTGATCAGGAATTATTTTGCGGAGAATCCCACATACCCGGAGTCGTACTTTCGTCGCCGGTTTAGGATGAGCACCGAGTTGTTCAGGCGCATTATAGAGAAACTAGCGAGTCATGGCCGATTTTTTCAACAAAGGAGGAATGCCGCCAGAGAGCTCGGGAATAACACCTTTCAGAAGATGACAGTCGCTTTGCGTATGTTGGCATACGGTATCCCGGCTGATTTAGTTGATGGTCACTTGGCTATGAGTGAGACCCAAGCCATCATATGTGTCAAGCGGTTCGCAGTCGGAATTGTGCAAGTGTTTGGCCAAGAGTATTTGAGATCTCCCAATGCTGAAGACGCCACAAGGCTATTGGAGATGAACAAAGCTCACGGTTTTCCTGGTATGCTTGGCTCAATAGATTGCATGCATTGGAGTTGGAAGAATTGTCCAAAGGCATGGCATGGGCAATTCCACGGCCAAAAAAAGGGTTCCACTATAATCCTTGAAGCGGTGACTGATTAAGAGACTTGGATTTGGCATGCATTCTTTGGAATGCCTGGATCTTTGAATGACATCAATGTTGTCAACCGGTCACCACTGATGAATAAGATTGCAAATGGTGATTTGCCACCGGTGCAGTTTGTAGCAAATGGTCGTACATACAACTATGGCTATTATCTAGCGGATGGCATCTATCCAAAGTGGCAAACCTTTGTGAAGACGCTGAAAAGCCGGAAGGTAAG
The DNA here is from genome assembly GCF_056163025.1 of Triticum urartu. Classification (NCBI taxonomy): domain Eukaryota; kingdom Viridiplantae; phylum Streptophyta; class Magnoliopsida; order Poales; family Poaceae; genus Triticum; species Triticum urartu. Next base: position 187,189,104 of record NC_141879.1, on the reverse strand, counting down.
AAAAATCTTGATTTCCACAATGCTCAGGCGGCAGCTAGAAAATATGTGGAGATAGCTTTTGGGATTTTGCAAGCCCAATTTGCTATTGTGAGAGGACCGGCTAGATTTTGGGATCCGAAAATGATTTGGTACATCATGCGCGCTTGTGTGATCATGCATAACATGATCATCGAGAATGAGCGTGGCCAAGATGTAGACTACTCTTAGTATGAGCTCTTGGGACATCCCGTGCGAGTGCGGCGGAGGGTTGAATGGGTGGCCCGTTTTGTTGCCTCCTATCATGCCATTCGACGTCCCGCAGCGCATGATGATCTTCAGAAGGATCTCATTGAGGAGTGGTGGGCATGGAATGGACGACAAAGAGCATCATGATTTGTGCATTCGATATTGTATTGTCGAACTATTTGTTCCGTTTATTGCACTATTTGTTGTATTGAATGATAAACTGTTTGTTTGAGTTGTAATAACGAAATTGAACTATTTATTTTCATTTGTGTTTGATCTTTTTGCTTCTGTTTCGGAATGCATATGTTGTTTGTGCGAGAGTCGCGTGATGTCTACTACACAACCTTCTTCTTGTAGACGTTGTTGGGCCTCCAAGTGCAGAGGTTTGTAGGACAGTAGCAAATTTCCCTCAAGTGGATGACCTAAGGTTTATCAATCCGTGGGAGGCATAGGATGAAGATGGTCTCTCTCAAGCAACCCTGCAACCAAATAACAAAGAGTCTCTTGTGTCCCCAACACACCCAATACAATGGTAAATTGTATAGGTGCACTAGTTCAGCGAAGAGATGGTGATAAAAGTGCAATATGGATGGTAGATAAAGGTTTTTGTAATCTGAAAATATAAAAACAGCAAGGTAACTAATGATAAAAGTGAGCACAAACGGTATTGCAATGTGTTGAAACAAGGTCTAGGGTTCATACTTTCACTAGTGCAAGTTATCTCAACAATAATAACATAATTGGATCACATAAATATCCCTCAACATGCAACAAAGAGTCACTCCAAAGTCACTAAGAGCGAAGAACAAACGAAGAGATTATGGTAGGGTACGAAACCACCTCAAAGTTATTCTTTCCAATCAATCCGTTGGGCTATTCCTATAAGTGTCACAAACAGCCCTAGAGTTCGTACTAGAATAACACCTTAAGACACAAATCAACCAAAACCCTAATGTCACCTAGATACTCCAATGTCACCTCAAGTATCCGTGGGTATGATTATACGATATGCATCACACAATCTCAGATTCATCTATTCAGCAAACACATAGAACCTCAAAGAGTGCCCCAAAGTTTCTACCGGAGAGTCAAGACGAAAACGTGTGCCAACCCCTATGCATAGGTTCATGGGCGGAACCCGCAAGTTGATCACTGAGGGAGTCTTGGATTAGGGGGTGTCCGGATGGCCGGACTATACCTTCAGCCGGACTCCTAGACTATGAAGATACAAGATTGAAGACTTTGTCCCGTGTCCGGAAGGGACTTTCCTTGGCATGGAAGGCAAGCTTGATGATACGGATATATAGATCTCCTACCATTGTAACCGACTTTGTGTAACCCTAACCCTCTCCGGTGTCTATATAAACCGGAGGGTTTTAGTCCGTAGGACAACATACAGAACAACAATCATACCATAGGCTAGCTTCTAGGGTTTAGCCTCTCCGATCTCATGGTAGATCTACTCTTGTACTACCCATATCATCAATATTAATCAAGCAGGACGTAGGGTTTTACCTCCATCAAGAGGGCCCGAACCTGGGTAAAACTTCGTGTCCCTTACCTCCTGTTACCATCCGGCCTAGACGCACAGTTCGGGACCCCCTACCCGAGATCCGCCGGTTTTGACACCGACATTGGTGCTTTCATCGAGAGTTCCTCTGTGTCGTCGCCGTTAGGCTTGATGGCTCCTACGATCATCAATAGTGATGCAGTCCAGGGAGAGACCTTCCTCCCCGGACAGATCTTCATCTTCGGCGGCTTTGCACTGCGGGCCAATTCACTTGGCCATCTGGAGCAGATCGAAAGCTATGCCCCTGGCCGTCAGGTCAGATGTGGAAGTTTAAACTACACGGCTGACATCCGCGGGGACTTGATCTTCGACGGATTCGAGCCACTGCCGAGCGCGCCACACTGTCACGACGAGCATGATCTAGCTCTGCCGCCGAACAGTGCCCTGGAGGCCGCACCCGCATCGGCGTCGACCCTTAATTCGGAGCCAACTGCGCCGATCGAGGATGGGTGGTTGGACGCCGCCTCGGGGGCTGCGATCCCAACGGCGATTGAGCCGAACACCAGCCCCGCACTCCGCGAGACTCGTGACTCCAAGGAGCCGGACCCCTCTCCGAACTCCGAACCCTCCGCGCCCCTGCCGATAGAATCTGATTGGGCACCGATCATGGAGTTTACTGCCGCGGACATCTTTCAGCACTCGGCTTTCGGCGATATTCTGAAGACACTAAAGTCTCTCTCTTTATCAGGAGAGCCTTGGCCGGACTACGGTCAGCAAGGTTGGGATACGGACGATGAAGAAATTCAAAGCCCACCCACCACCCACTTTGTAGCCACTGTCGACGATTTAACCGACATGCTCGACTCGACTCCAAAGACATCAACGGTATGGACGCCGATGAAGGAGACAATGAAGAACCAGCGCCTATTGGGCCCTGGAAAGCCACCTCGTCATATGACGTATACATGGTGGACGCACCAAATGATGACGACGAGGAGCGGAAGGACGCACCGAAGGCTTGTTCCCTCGAAAAGCAGTCAAAGCGGCGACGCAAGCGCCGCCCCAAATCCCTCCTCGACAGAAATAACGATCACACAGACCCAGCGCTGGAGCAGGGCGAACCGCTGCCGGACAACCGCAATCCGGATAATCAAACCGAACAAACAAATTCTATCAAGGATAATGGTCCGGACGACATAACGCCGGACAGGCACCCGGAGCAGCAGAATGCCCGTAAAAGGCTTGTTGCCACCGCGAGGAGTCTTAAAAAGCAGAAGCAAAGGCTCAAGGTTGCACAAGACACACTCCAAATCAGATGGAGTAAAATACTCAACATAGCAGCGAGGTACGACGACAATCGCTCCTCCAAGAGCTACCCAAAGCGGAAGCTGCTACCTGAATTCGATGAGGAGGCCTCAGACCCCCCACAACCAAATATCAAAGCAGCCACCTGGCCGGATAGACGACCCCTCTGCCAACACAGAGCGGCATACAACGCCACTCACAATACAACACGCGACCCATGCGAGGGCTCGCACCCAAAGGACGACGCAACAAGATCCATCTATGGACCACGCAAGCGCGCCCCAGCATAGAATGCAACACAACAAACATCCGAACAACGTGGTACACCCAGCTACAGGGGTGCCGCACACCCCCTATGTTTCACCGATGAGGTGCTGGACCATGAATTTCCAGAGGGATTCAAACCCGTAAACATAGAGACATACGACGGAACCGGGGTCTGGATTGAGGACTACATCCTTCATATCCATATGGCTCGAGGAGATGATCTCCACGCCATCAAGTACTTACCCCTCAAGCTCAAAGGGGCAGCTCGTCACTGGCTTAAAGGCCTCCCCGAAAGCTCCATTGGAAGTTGGGAAGAGCTCGAAGACGCCTTTCGGGCAAATTTTCAAGGGACTTATGTCCGACCTCCGGATGCGGATGATTTGAGTCATATAACTCAACAGCCCGGAGAGTCAGCCCGAAAGCTTTGGAACAGGTTTCTTACTAAAAAGAACTAGATTGTCGACTATCCGGATGCCGAAGCCTTGGCAGCTTTTAAGCATAGCGTCCGTGACGAATGGCTCGCCAGACACCTCGGCCAAAATAAGCCGAGAACGATGGCCGCATTAACAAGCCTCATGACCCGCTTTTGCGCGGGTGAGGACAGCTAGCTAGCCAGATGCAGCACCAGCGACCCCAGTACATCTGAAGTTAGAGATGGAAACGGGAAATCACGGCGCAACAGCAATAACAAACGCCGGAATAAAGAAGACAACACGAAGGGCACGGCAGTAAACGCCGGATTCAAAAGCTCTCGGCCAGGTCAAAAGCCGCCCTCTAAAGGAACCAGGGATGAACTGTCCAGCCTCAACAAAATTCTGGACCAAGTATGTCAGATCCATAGTACCCCTGGTAAACCTGCTAATCATACCCACAGAGAATGTTGGGTCTTCAAGCAGTCCGGCAAGCTCAACGCCGTACACAAGGGGGAGGATACACCAAGTGAAGACGAGGACGAGCCTCCCAAGCAAGACACTGGGGAACAAAAGAAATTTCCACCAGAAGTCAAAACAGTAAACGAGTTACACGTGATAAGGGAAAAAACAACGCGGCACTCCCAGGAAAATATACCCAAGTGCCTGTCACCGCGAAGTTCTGCCACTGGTCGTCTCAACCGATCACTTTCGACCATCGCGATTACTCAGCAAGTATCCGACGCGCAGGATGGGCTGCTCTGGTATTATACCCAGTAATTGGCGGATATCACTTCACACGAGTCTTGATGGACGGTGGCAGCAATCTAAACCTAATATATCAGGATACAATCTGCGGGATGGGGTTAGACCCAACAAAAATTTGCCATAGCAATACTAACTTTAAAGGAGTAACGCCAGGCCCAGGGGCTCGTTGTACGGGCTCCCTCCTACTACAAGTTATATTCGGCTCCCCCGATAACTTCCGTCGTGAGCATTTAACCTTCCACATCGCTCCGTTCCAAAGTGGCTATCAAGCACTGCTCGGACGCGAAGCTTTCGCTCTCTTTAATGCAATACCACACTACGCCTCCCTCACACTCAAGATGCCCGGTCCACATGGCATCATTTCAGTGAACGGAAATATCAAGCGATCTCTGCGCGCGCACACTAAAGGCGCCCGGATCAGCGAAAGCATCCAATAGGTCGTCAAGACCTCAGACACAACTAATCAAGTCCGGCGCCGTTATTTATACCGAATAAATGGTCACACCCCTATTTGTCAATACAAGGGGCTCAACGCGCGTAGACAAGTGGCAATTTCTTCTCATCTTGAATTATACATGGTTTCTTTAAAAACTATCTTTTTGCACGACAACTTTTTCACCTAAATTCCTCTCTTTTACAGACGATCATCGTGCTACACCCGTCCAGGATACGACACAACAGAGACACAGGCGCAGACGTGCAGCAGGGACCCGCTCCAAGGATTCTTTTTAGATTAAGACCCTGCATAAACCTTTTTTACTGTCTCTTGTTGATACATATCCACCGTTGAGAAGGATGCTGACGTCTTGGCATGTGACCACGCCAGAACAATGCACGTACCTGGACACAAGGGGCTTCTTACAAAGGCCATTATTTAGGCCCGGTTTATACCACAAAGACCGAATACCTTAGGGAGTGTTCGGCATCGCGAGTTTGGCCCTATATGCATCAGCTCCGAATCATTGTCTTTGGTCAAATGTTGGGTTTGCCCGGCTCCTGTGTTTTGGTGCCTTACGTTCCGCTTTACCGGCTAAGGTAGCACCAGGAGAACTACTGCGATTGTGCCCTGGTTCATCCGGACGAGCACCTCAGTAGAGAAAGCCGAAAACTGACTGTCATGATATAGCGTGAGACTGGTCAACCACTCGATGACCTGTTGGAATGTTAGAATTCCTCCGCCTTAACAAAGGGCCGTTTTCCGGCCAGGCATGTACGCACCCCGGGATCGGGAGAGTGCGGATCCACCAGGGGCTATCTAGTAGCCCCACTATCAAACTCCTATGGCTAAGTGAAAGTGCTAAAGCATTATAGTCCGGTTGCCTCGCTCACTCCGTTATCACCTCCTTAATAGGACCAAGACATTGGGTTAAGTGTGAACGCGTGTTTTTTGCGAGCACCTCCGCATTATATGCGTGGGGGTTGAAGCCGACGGCTGCAATCTTTCAGGTTATACACATGTATACATAAACGGCCGCCTAGGAGGCATCATAGTACTTTCAGGCAAAAGTATAAAAATAGCCTTATAAAAATTTATAAAAGCATTTCGCTTACAATGAGATTACATATCACTCAAACATAATATCTTTTGAGCACTGGGTCTCTATCAAACGAGCACCCTCAAGAACTTCTTCAAAGTAGTGCTCAGCAGCCATTCGACCTATGGCCGAATCCCGCGCTGCAACAGTGGTAGCATCCATCTCCGCCCAGTATGCTTTAACACGGGCAAAGGCCATCCGTGAGCCCTCTATGCACGCCGACCTCTTCATCGCATTAATGCGCGGCACCACGTCAAGGAACTGCTGCACCAAGCTGAAATAGCTGCTCGGTTTTGGCCTTTCCGGCCATAGCTGATCCACAACAGACCTCATGGCGAGTCCGGACAACCTATTCAGTTCGGCCCATTCGGCTAATTGGTCAGTCAATGAAAGTGGACGCTCGGGAGAATGGAATTGTGTCCAAAACAACTGGTCCACTTCACAGTCCGCCTGACCCTGGAAGTACTTGGTCGCATCGGCAGCGCTCGCCGCCAAATCCATATACACATCCTCCGAACTCCACAGCCGATCCAGAGAGGCATACCGTGGATCTCCGAACTTCCTCCGCAACATAAAGGATTTCCTAGCTACAATATCCCCGGCTTCCCACAGCTCCTCCTTCTTTGCCCTCATAGCAGAGCGGATGTCTTTTCTCGTCGCAGCAGCCTTCTCAAGGTCCGATGCCTTCGCTAGGTTTTCCTTTTCAAGAACCCGGCAACGGTCGGCGACGGCTTTTAATTCTATGGCCATCTTGGCCATCTTATCTCGGCTCTCGCCATGCGCGGCCTTCTCGGCTTTCAAGTCTTCGACCGCCTTCAAAGCAGCCGCATTACCAAACCTTGCTTGTTCCTTGGCTCGGGCAAGTTCTGCCCGCAAGGCTTCAACAGTGGCAACTCCATCTGCAGTCACAACATATTAAAGATACTGGCATCATGCTGCTCTTACTATGTGGCTTCAACCAGATAATGACACTTACCCTATGCTTCGTCAAGCCTTTTGTTAACAAGCTCGATGTCCGCGTCTGCCGCATCCAACTGCCATTTTAAATGGGCAAACTCGCTAGTCCGGCTAGCCACCGGAGATTCCATCACCTGCACATAGAGACAGTATGGTTATTACCTGGGAATATGATCCTCTATTCGTCGTCGTTTCCGAAGACAACCAGAGTCTCAGGGGCTACTATCTACACAGGGCACACCTAGCATGTGCAGGACTATCATACATTATTTTACATACCTCAAAGCCTGTCAGTAGACTCATAAAAGCTTCATGCAATCCGCTTTCGGCGGACGAGATTCTCTCCATCACCGTATTCATCAGCACACGGTGTTCATATGAGATGGCCGCTCAACTCCCTCAGAACATCCGATCGCACACCAGACGGTGCCGGACTCTTTTGTCCGCTCTCTTCGGGAGCCGGACACTGGGAGCTTCGGGGGTCAATGGGATTATCTTCTGGCCTCACCGGACTCGGAGAGGCCCTCCGCGACGACACTTCGGGGTCGCCCGCTTCTGGAGCGGAGGAGTCCGGAGGAGGCGTTTCGCTCTCCATCATCTCTGGAAGAAGATCCCTCGAAGACGAGCTCATTTGAGAGGGGCTAAGGCCCGAACTGCAAAGATATATGCGGTGGTTATTTTCTCAGAAGAAAAAGATGGCATACCTGTACTATTAAAGTATTTCGGGTCACTTACGACTCACTGGAGAATTGATCCCCCCGCGGACTTTGTGCGGCAAAAGCACCCCCAAGGTAGGACCCTCTGTGGGAGAATTCTTCTCCCGTTTGGAAGCTTCGGCTTCCGAATCCCCGGGCGCAGTCCTTTTCCTCCTCCGGTCGTCTTCCTTCATGGAGACGCTCGCTCCCTCGGTTAGAATGGGCAGTGTTGGGGGCCCGCGTCCGCCCGTATTATCCTCCCCAGTATCTTCCTTCAAGGGCTCCAGGCAAGGTGCGACCTGGAGCATCTTTTCCAATACCGGATTGTCCAAACCCTCAGGGAGGGGGGCCGAACACCGAATCAACTTCGCCTTTGTTAGCCAGTCCTGGTCAAAAAGCGAACTCTCAAAAATAACTTCGTAACAAATGAGAGATAGTATGTTCGGCCAGAAGATTCCTTACCTGTTCGGCGGCGCGGTTACTACTCAGGCCCACGTCCTCGGTGATTTCCGGACACTCTACCTGAGGTCCGAAGAATGACTTGTACATCTCCTCGTGCGTCAGGCCGAGGAAATTTTGAATGACACGCGGTCCCTCGGGATTGAACTCCCACAAGCGAAGGGGCCGACGTTTGCAAGGCTGGACTTGACGAACTAGCATAACTTGTATTACCGCAACCAAACTGAAATCTCCATTGAAGAGATCTCGAATGCGGCTTTGCAGTATAGGCACGCCCTTGGCTGGACCCCAGCCCAGACCTTTGCTGATCCATGACATTAGTTGTGGTGGAGGGCCCGAGCGGAAAACAGGGGCGGCCGCCCACTTGGCACTTCTAGGAGCCGTGATGTAGAACCACTCATGTTGCCACAATTCAGACACCTCTGGAATGGAACCTTTGGGCCATGGAGCTCCCGTCATCTTGCATATTGAGGCACCTCCACACGCTGCATGTTTCCCCTCGATCATCTTTGGCTTTACTTCAAAGGTCTTGAGCCACAGGCCAAAGTGAGGGGTAACCCGGAGGAAGGCCTCACACACGACAATAAATGTCGTGATATGAAGAAAGGAGTCCGGAGCTAGATCATGGAAATCTAGCTCGTAATAAAACATCAAACCCCTGACGAAAGGATCCAGAGCAAGGCCTAGACCTCGGAGGGAGTGGGAGACGAACACGACGTTCTCATTGGGTTCGGGGGAGGGGACGACCTGCCCTCGGGCAGGCAACCGATGCAAAACCTTGGCGGTCAGATATCTGGCCTCCCTCAACTTTTTGATGTCTTCTTCCGTGACGGAGGAAGGCGCTCATCGGCCTTGAAGGCTAGATCCGGACATGATTGAAGGTTCGGAGCACCTGACCTGAACTTTGGGTGTTTGAGCTTGAGGTGGGGGAAGGATTCGATTGAGCACGGGAGGGAAAAAAAAAGCCTTGTCCCTTTATAAATAGGGTGAATATCAAGCGTCCTCTCCATGGCCGTTTGGACTTGCCTATAGTTTAGGAGTCCTAGAAGCGGTTGGGTTACCCATGCCCGTATTGATGAGAATCCCGGAATAAGGGGACACGGTCTCTGCTTCGACGAGACGTTCCAAGGAAACCGCCTCGCATGACACGCTGAGGTGGGACAATAAAACGATTCGAATAAAGGCTTGGCCGTGGTGTGATGTCACACTACGGAATACGTCAGCAGATTAGATTTGTGTAAATATTATTCTCTCTATGGCAATATGTAGAAACTTATTTTGCAGAGCCGGACACTATCTTTGTGTTCAAAATCTTCTATGAAGTACTTGGAGGAGGAACCCGCCTTGCAATGCCGAAAACAATCTGCGCGCTGGACTCGTCGTCATTGAAGCCCGATTCAGGGGCTACTGAGGGAGTCCTGGATTAGGGGGTGTCCGGATGGCCGGACTCCTGGACTATGAAGATACAAGATTGAAGACTTCGTCCCGTGTCCGGAAGGGACTTTCCTTGACGTGGAAGGCAAGCTTGGCAATACAGATATATAGATCTCCTACCATTGTAACCGACTTTGTGTAACCCTAACCCTCTCCGGTGTCTATATAAACCGGAGGGTTTTAGTCCGTGGGACAACATACAGAACAACAATCATACCATAGGCTAGCTTCTAGGGTTTAGCCTCTCCGATCTCGTGGTAGATCAACTCTTGTACTACCCATATCATCAATATTAATCAAGCAGGACGTAGGGTTTTACCTCCATCAAGAGGGCCCGAACCTGGGTAAAACTTTGTGTCCCTTGCCTCCTGTTACCATCCGGCCTAGACGCACAGTTCAGGACCCCCTACCCGAGATCCGCAGGTTTTGACACCGACAATCACCAAAACATACATCAAGTGAATCAATACAATAACCCATTGTCACCACGGTTATCCCACGCAAAACATACATCAAGTGTTCTCAAATCCTTAAAGACTCAATCCGACAAGATAACTTCAAAGAGAAAACTCAATCCATTACAAGAGAGTAGAGGGGGAGAAACATCATAAGATCCAACTATAATAGCAAAGCTCGCGATATATCAAGATTGCACCACCTCAAGAACACGAGAGAGAGAGAGAGAGAGAGATCAAACACATAGCTACTGGTACATACCCTCAGCCCCGAGGGAGAACTACTCCCTCCTCATCATGGAGAGCGCCGGAATGATGAAGATGGCCACCGGAGAGGGATTCCCCCCTCCGGCAGGGTGCCGGAACAGGTCTAGATTGGTTTTCGGTGGCTACGGAGACTTCTGGCGGCGGAACTCCCGATCTATTGTGCTCCTCGATCGTTTAAGGGTATATGGATATATATAGGCGGAAGAAATACGTCAAGGGAGCCACGAGGGTGGAGGGCGCGCCCCCCTGCCTCGTGGCTCCCTCGTTTCTTTCCTGATGTGCACTCCAAGTCTATCGGGTAGCTTTCCTTCCAAAAATAACTTCTCCAGAAGGTTTCATTCCGTTTTGACTCCGTTTGATATTTCTTTTCTTCGAAACACTTAAACAAGGGAAAAACAGGAACTGGCACTGGGCTCTGGGTCAATAGGTTAGTCCCAAAAATAATATAAAAGTGGATAATAAAGCCCAATAATGTCCAAAACAGAAGATAATATAGCATGGAGCAATCAAAAATTATAGATACGTTGGAGACGTATCAGCATCCCCAAGCTTAATTCCTGCTCGTCCTCGAGTAGGTAAATGATAAAAACAAATTTTTTGATGCAGAGTGCTACTTGGCATAATTTCAATGTAATTCTTCTTAATTGTGGTATGAATATTCAGATCCATAAGATTCAAGACAAAAGTTTAATATTGACATAAAAATAATAATACTTCAAGCATACTAACTAAACAATCATGTCTTCTCAAAATAACATGGCCAAAGAAAGTTCATCCCTACAAAATCATATAGTTTAGTCATGCTCCATTTTCGTCATACAAGAATGCTCTTATCATGCACAACCCCGATGACAAGTCAAGCAATTGTTTCATACTTTAGTAATCTCAAACTTTATAAACCTTCACGCAATACATGAGCGCGAGCCATGGATATAGCACTATGGGTGGAATAGAATATGATGATGGGGGGTATGTGGAGAAGACAAAAAGGAGAAAGTCTCACATCAACGAGGCTAATCAATGAGCTATGGAGATGCCCATCGATTGATATTAATGGAAGGAGTAGGGATTGCCATGCAACGGATGCACTCGAGCTAAAAATGTACGAAAGCTCAACAAAAAAACCAAGTGGGTGTGCATCCAACTTGCTTGCTCACGAAGACCTAGGGCACTTGAGGAGGCCCATTGTTGGAATATACAAGCCAAGTTCTATAATGAAAAATTCCCACTAGTAAATGAAAGTGACAAAATAAGAGACTATATATCATGAGGATTATGGTGCTACATTGAAGCACAAGTGTGGCAAAGGATAGTAGTATTGTCCCTTCTCTCTTTTTCTCTTATTTTTTTGGGCCTTCTCTTTTTTATGGCCTTTCTCTTTTTTTGGGCCTTCTCTTTTTATTTTTTATGGCCTTTCTTTTTTTATTCCTCACTGGGGACAATGCTCTAGAAAATGATGATCATCACATTTTTATTTATTTACAACTCAATGATTACAACTCGATACTAGAACAAAGTATGACTCTATATGAATGCCTCCGGCAGTGTATCGGGATTGCGATGAATCAAGAGTGACATGTATGAAAAATTATGAACGTTGGCTTTTCCACAAATACGATGTCAACTACATGATCATGCAAAGCAATATGACAATGATGATGCGTGTCATAATAAACGGAACGGTGGAAAGTTGCATGGCAATATATCTCGGAATGGCTATGGAAATGCCATAATAGGTAGGTATGGTGGCTGTTTTGAGGAAGATATAAGGAGGTTTATGTGTGAAAGAGCGTATCATGTCACGGGGTTTGGATGCACAGGCGAAGTTTGCACCAACTCTCAATGTGAGAAAGGGCAATGCACGGTACCGAAGAGGCTAGCAATGATGGAAGGGTAAGAGTGCGTATAATCCATGGACTCAACATTAGTCATAAAGAACTCATATAGTTATTGCAAAAATCTACAAGTCATCAAAAACCAAGCAATACGCGCATGCTCCTAGGGGGGTAGATTGGTAGGAAAAGACCATCGCTCGTCCCCGACCGCCACTCATAAGGAGGGCAATCAAAGAACACCTCATGTTTCAAATTTATTACATAACGTTTACCATACGTGCATGCTACGAGACTTGCAAAATTCAACACAAGTATTTCTCAAATTTACAACTACTCAACTAGCACAACTTTAATATCACTATCTCCATATCTCAAAACAATTATCAAGTATCAAACTTCTCTTAGTATTCAATGCACTCTATATGAAAGTTTTTAGTATATCTATCTTGGATGCCCATCATATTAGGACTAGTTTCATAACCAAAGCAAACTACCATGCTGTTCTAAAGACTCTCAAAATAATATAAGTTAAGCACGAGAGTACATCTATTTCTTCAAAACAAAACCACCACCATGCTCTAAAAGATATAAGTGAAGCACTAGAGCAAATGACAAACTACTCCGAAAGATATAAGTGAAGATCAATGAGTAGTCGAATGATTGTGAAACTATATGAAGACCCTCTAACATTTAAGAATTTCAGATCTTGGTATTTTATTCAAACAGCAAGCAAAACGAAATAAAATAAAATGATGCTCGAAGCAAAACACATATCATGTGGTGAATAAAAATATAGCTCCAAGTAAAGTTACAGATGAACGAAGACGGGATGCCTTCTGGGACATCCCCAAGTTTAGGCTCTTGGTTGTCCTTGAATATTACCTTGGGGGTGCCTTGGGCATCCCCAAGCTTAGACTCGTGCCACTCCTTATTCCATAGTCCATCGAATCTTTACCCAAAACTTGAAAACTTGACAACACAACACTTAACAGAAAACTTGTAAGCTCCGTTAGCGAAAGAAAACAAAACACCACTTCAAGGTACTGTAATGAACTCATTATTTGTTTATATTGGTGTTAAACCTACTGTATTCCAATTTCTCTATGGTTTATAAACTATTTTACTAGCCATAGATTCATCAAAATAAGTAAACAACACACAAAAAACAGAATCTGTCAAAAACAGAACAGTCTGTAGTAATCTGTAACAAACTTCTGAAACCTTAAAAATTCTAAAATAAATTGCTGGACCTGAGGAATTTATTTATTAATCATCTTCAAAAAGAATTAACTAAATAGCACTCTTCAATAAAAAATGGCAGCAAATCTCGTGAGCGCTAAAGTTTCTGTCTTTTACCGCATGATCGCAAAGACTTTCCCCAAGTCTTCCCAAAGATTCTACTTGGCACAAACACTAATTAAAACATAAAACCACATCTAAACAGAGTCTAGATGAACTATTTATTACTAAACAGGAGCAAAAAGCAAGGAATAAAAATAAAATTAGGTTGCCTCCCAACAAGCGCTATCGTTTAGCGCCCCTAGCTAGGCATGATGATTTCAATGATGCTCACATAAAGGATAAGAATTGAAATATAAAGAGAGCATCATGAAGAATATGACTAGCACATTTAAGTCTAACCCACTTCCAATGCATAGGGATTTTGTGATCAAACAACTTGTGAGAATAAGAATCAACTTGCATAGGAAAGCGAAACAAGCATAACTTCAAAATTTTAAGCACATAGAAAGGAAACTTGATATTATTGCAATTCCTATAAGCATATATTCCTCCCTCATAATAAATTTCAGTAGAATCATGAATGAATTCAACAATATAGCTATCACATAAAACATTATTTTCATGATGCGTAAGCATAGAATTTTTATTACTTTCCACATAAGCAAATTTCTTCTCATGAATAGTAGTGGGAGCAAACTCAACAAAATAATTATCATGTGAGGCATAATCCAATTGAAAACTAAAATCATGATAACAAGTTTCATGGATATCATTATTCTTTATAGCATACAAGTCATCACAATAATCATCATAGATAGCAATTTTGTTCTCATAATCAATTGGAACCTCTTCCGAAATAGTGGATTCATCACAAAATAAAGTCATGACCTCTCCAAATCCACTTTCATCAATATAATCATCATAAATAGGAGGCATGCTTTCATCATAATAAATTTTCTTATCAAAACTTGGGGGACAAAAATATCATCTTCATCAAACATGGATTCCCCAAGCTTGTGGCTTTGCATATCATTAGCATCATGGATATTTAAGGAATTCATACTAACAACATTGCAATCATGCTCATCATTCAAATATTTAGTGCCAAACATTTTAATGCATTCTTCTTCTAACACTTTGGCACAATTTTCCTTTCCATCATACTCACGAAAGATATTAAAAAGATGAAGCGTATGAGGCAAACTCAATTCCATATTTTTTTGTAGTTTTCTAAACTAATGCTAAAACAAGAAACAAAAAGATTCGATTGCAAGTTCTAAAGATATACCTTCAAGCGCTAACCTCCCCGGCAACGGTGCCAGAAAAGAGCTTGATGTCTACTACACAACCTTCTTCTTGTAGACGTTGTTGGGCCTCCAAGTGCAGAGGTTGGTAGGACAGTAGCAAATTTCCCTCAAGTGGATGACCTAAGGTTTATCAATCCGTGGGAGGCATAGGATGAAGATGGTCTCTCTCAAGCAACCCTGCAACCAAATAACAAAGAGTCTCTTGTGTCCCCAACACACCCAATACCAATGGTAAATTGTATAGGTGTACTAGTTCGGCGCAGATATGGTGATAAAAATGCAATATGGATGGTAGATAAAGGTTTTTGTAATCTGAAAATATAAAAACAGCGAGGTAACTAATGATAAAAGTGAGCACAAACGGTATTGCAATGTGTTGAAACAAGGCCTAGGGTTCATACTTTCACTAGTGCAAATTCTCTCAACAATAATAACATAATTGGATCACATAACTATCCCTCAACATGCAACAAAGAGTCACTCCAAAGTCATTAAGAGCGGAGAACAAAGAAGAGATTATGGTAGGGTACGAAACCACCTCAAAGTTATTCTTTCCAATCAATCCGTTGGGCTATTCCTATAAGTGTCACAAACAGCCCTAGAGTTCGTACTAGAATAACACCTTAAGACACAAATCAACCAAAACCCTAATGTCACCTAAATACTCCAATGTCACCTCAAGTATCCGTGAGTATGATTATACGATATGCATCACACAATCTCAGATTCATCTATTCAACCAACACATAGAACCTCAAAGAGTGCCCCGAAGTTTTTACCGGAGAGTCAAGACGAAAACGTGTGCCAACCCCTATGCATAGGCTCATGGGCGAAACCCGCAAGTTGATCACCAAAACATACATCAAGTGAATCAATAGAATAACCCATTGTCACCACGGTTATCCCACGCAAGACATACATCAAGTGTTCTCAAATCCTTAAAGACTCAATCCGACAAGATAACTTCAAAAGGAAAACTCAATCCATTACAAGAGAGTAGAGGGGAGAAACATCATAAGATTCAACTATAATAGCAAAGCTCGCGATACATCAAGATCGCACCACCTCAAGAACACGAGATAGAGAGAGAGATTAAACACATAGCTACTGGTACATACCCTCAGCCCCGAGGGAGAACTACTCCCTCATCTTCATGGAGAGCGCCGAGATGATGAAGATGACCACCGGAGAGGGATTCCCCCCTCCGGCAGGGTGCCGGAATGGGTCTATATTGGTTTTCAGTGGCTACGGAGGCTTCTGGCGGCGGAACTCCCGATCTATTGTGCTCCTCGATCGTTTTAGGGTATATGGATATATATATATATGCGAAAGAAATACGTCAGGGGAGTCACGAGGGGCCCACGAGGGTGGAGGGCGCACCCTAGGGGGTGGGCGCGCCCCCTGCCTCGTGGCTCCCTCGTTTCTTTCCTGACATGCACTCCAAGTCTATCAGGTAGCTTTCCTTCCAAAAATAACTTCTCCAGAAGGTTTCATTCCGTTTCGACTCCGTTTGATATTCCTTTTCTTCAAAACACTAAAACAAGGGAAAAATAGGAACTGGCACTGGGCTCTGGGTCAATAGGTTAGTCCCAAAAATAATATAAAAGTGGATAATAAATCCCAATAATGTCCAAAACAGAAGATAATATAGCATGGAACAATCAAAAATTATAGATACGTTGGAGACGTATCATCGCGCACGTTGCATTTTTGCGCACTGCTGGAGCTGCACGCGCGCGCTGCATTTTAGCGCGGATACTGGAGCCAGCGCTGCCCGCCACGCCAAATCAGGCGATGGGCGCGCGGCAAAGTAGTTTTTAGCGCGCAGCGTGTTCGGCGGCTGTTGGAGATGCTCTCATGTTGCATCTTCTCTTGTTGATTTCCATTGATCTAGGGGTTATATGGAGATGCTTAGTAATCATGTTTTGTCATGTTTAACATGTACTTTAATGCTATGCTTTTGTTTGCCATGATCTTGCACTATATCATCTGTGTTTCATGCCTCCAGCATATCAACATGTTATTTCTGCTCACATGTATGCCCTGTTTTTTCACTAAGTCATAATATGTGTTATTAAGTTGTTTTTTACATTGATCATGTTGGATTAATCCTGATGCCTATGAACTTGAACCTTAATATTATTTGGAGCATGTTGTCTGTACTTTGAGTACATGTCAAGTTTATGTCCATATGTTTCCTGTAGCATGTTTTTTCTTTGATTGAAAATTGCTTAGTTGCTGTTTTGGGGAGATTGAGTTTGAAACTTGTATGGAGTGTATGTGTTGAACCGTGGCTCCGTTTAGAGCATACTCTACATGAAACTTGCTTGGTTTTGCATGTATTTTCATGTTACCTTGTTGCATCCATGTTTTGAAGTGTTTGTGATGTTGTTTTACTTGCATTTGCATCAATGCCATGTTTAACTTGTTTGTCTCATATCTTCTAGGTCGTAGCTCCGAATTAAAGGAACTTTGTATGTAACTTGACTAGAAAACACGTGTAGATCATCTTGGTGCACTTTAACTTGATGTTTAACAACTTTAACATAATGTTTTGTTCAAATCAGGACCAATTTTGAAGATTGCATATGAGGACTTACCGGAATTGTTATATGTTGTTTCCGACCTCATTTAAACTTGCTTTGATGTGTTGTTCTTGTATGCATCATCTCTTGCCATGAGTAGCATCATATAGCCTTGTCATGCATCATACTTGGTTGAGCATCATGTCTTGTGCATGCTTGTGTGTTTACCATATTGTTTGCTTCTTTCCGGTTGTGCTCCTTCTCGATAGTTCCTGTTTCGTTGCGATTGTGAGGATTCACTCGTCTACGTGGGATCGTCTTCTTCATGGACTCATTCTTCTTCCTAGCGGGATTTCAGGCAAGATGACTGTCACCCTGGATCGCACTACTATCTTTGATATGCTAGTTGTCTCGATGCTATCGCTATGTCGCGCTACCTACCACTTGTTTATCAAGCCTCCCAAATTGCCATGATAGCCTCTAACGTTTTTAGCCTTCCTAAGAAACCGTTGTTTGGCTATGTTACCGCTTTGATCAGCCCCTCTTATAGAGTTGCTAGTTGCAGGTGCAGTTGCAGGTTGTTCCATGTTGGGACATGGATATCATGGGATATCACAATATCTCTTATTTAATTAATGCACATATATACTTGGTAAAGGGTGGAAGGCTCGGCCTTATGCCTGGTGTTTTGTTCCAGTCTTGCCGCCCTAGTTTTCGTCATACCGATATTATGTTCCTTGATTTTTGCGTCCCTAACACGGTGAGGGTTTATGGGCCCCTCTTGACAGTTCGCTTTGATAAAACTCTTCTAGCAAGGACCAACATTGCTTTTAACATTTGCCATAATAAAAACTTGAACTAAATAATTAATTGGCATAGGGCGTCATGAACCCAAGGATTCTTTCTACATACAGGGGGGCAGTGCCGATGGTGTTGGTCCCAAACTAGAGTCGTGTGCGGCTTCCCCCGGGGAAACTCGGGTCTCAGTTGCTGTATGTTGTGCTCATCTGGACGTGGCCTGAGACGAGATACGTGCGGCTACTATCAGGGTGTCGGCACGCCGGGAGGTCTTGCTGGACTTGTTTTACCATTGTCGAAATGTCTTGTGCATCGGGATTCTGAGTCTGATCGGAGGGTCCCGCGATGGAGGATTGTCTCCACGGATCGTGAGCTTGTCATGGGCTAAGTTGGGACACCCCTACAAGGTTTAAACTTTTGAGAGTCGTGCCCGTAGTTATGTGGCAGATGAGAATTTGTTAATATCCGGTTGTAGAGGACTTGAAGTAAACTCGATTAAAATACACCAATCGCGTGCGTAACCGTGACTATCTCTTTTCGGGGAAGTTCGAGAGGAGAACACGGTTGGGTTATGTTTGAACGTAAGTAGTTCAGGATCACTTAGTGGTTGTTACTAGTTTGCGACCGTTTGCGTAGTTTCTCATCTTACTCTTGTATTCATAAGTTAGCCACCATACAATGCTTAGTCAATGCTTAGTCACGTGCTGCAACCTCACCACTTTACCCCTTCCTTACCCATTAAGCTTTGCTAGTCTTGATACCCATGGTAATGGGATTGCCGAGTTCTCGTGACTCACAGATTACTACAATAACAGTTGCAGGTACAGCTAATGCGGTGATCATGAAGTGAGAGCGATGTTTACTTGTTTTGGAGTTCTTCTACTTCTCCTTCGTTCAGGGGATAGGTTCCTGGTCGGCAGTCTGGGCTAGCAGGGTGGATGTTGTTTGAGTTTCTGTTTATGTTTCATCCGTAGACGGATGGTGTTCTCATGTATGATGTTTGATGTATTATGTGACATTTGTATGCCATTTGTATGTATTCCCCAACTATTATGTAATGATACGATATAATGATATCCACCTTGCAAAAGTGTCTCCAATATGCGTTTCTATCCTTGGTGGGACCTTCAAATTCCTTTAGGATAGAGTCGCATATTAGGCGTGACAATATGTATATTAAGTCTCATGTAAAATCACAATATGTATATCAAGTCTCATGTAAAATCACATCACAACGGATATTTACGAGTATTCATTCAAATTTATCCCTGTGATTGGCTACATGATCATACAAAGGGTTCAAGTGTGAAACAAATGGCCTGGAAAAAAGAATATAACCTATTCTTTCTATTTACCTTTTTGTCCACTACAAAAGTATGGCTAACCTAAAATAAAAGAAAATTTTGAACTTGGCCTAGCATCTACTCCCTACGTGCCACAATATAAGATCGTTTTTCAAGCTAGTAGCAAGAACATGTATTGCTATTAGGCACTACCCTCTCAAAGCACAAAAATACTATCCAAATCTGCTGGGAATACAATCCTACGCGGGAATCATGAGGCAGAGGCACGGACCAGATTGCGGGAGCATGTGGCTCCATGAGTCAAAATGGATTTCCGTATTCATTATACCTTGAAGAATCTAGCAGTGAGTTCCTGGAAGATGGTACACGCTCGAGGGCTCGATGCAAACCAGCAACGGAGATCAGTGTGGCCATCATGGCATCACCATACAACTATTAGGCACTACCATCTCAAAGCGGAATACAATATTCTTTATACTTAAAGAATCTTGCGCCGAGTTTCTGGAAGATTGAACACGCTCGAGGGCTCGACGCAAACCAGCAACAGAGATCAGCGCGGCCCTTGTAGGATCACTGTTCACCCATGACTTGACGCAAAGTAGACCGCAATGATTGCTAGCGTCAGCCGATTCCGAGTGGTAGCTAATGATGAGTGGATGACAGTGGCGACGATGGGATTGAATCATAGAGGGTTTTGACCGCTTGAGACCTTAGGCGACCTTATACATTTTTTTAGGATTTGGGACTCCGGACGCGACTAGCCAGCAACCCTTGGCTGCTAGCGGTCTAGAGCACACACCCTAAAATTAGTAGTGGACCTTTCCCCTGATCCAGCTGGCAAATCCAAAAAAGAAAAAAACAGTCCCCTCACGCACATGGCCCCCAGGGGCGAGTCTGTCACAATATTAACTACTGTCCCTACTGACATTAGCCTTATATAGGCTCACGCCAACGCACCAAATCGTCCTTCCCTTTCCCAGTCACAGGCCCCCAAACCTCACCCCCTTGACCTCCCCTTCTCCATCTGTTCCTCTCCTCCATTGCCACAACTGTTGCCCTCATTTTGGTGGCCATGGACCTGAGAGGTGAGCTTCCATCTTGTTGGGCCCTCTCAGATGCTTCTCTTTTACAAATGCCGCTTCTCTTTTACAAATGCCCGTGGAACGAAGGATTTATTAATGAGGGAATATACAACAACATGGCAGTTAATGTTTGTGAAACTGCAAAAAAGAACTACTAAGACATTACACATGCAAAATAATGTGTTTTTTGGGCAAATTGGTATGATGTGCATGCAAGTATGGAATGATTTCCAGGCAACTCTAACTGAAAACACAGGGAAACCCCTCTCTTGAAATTACTATTCTAGTTTATGCTTCAATTTTTTGCAAGTATCTGCAGAGTGTTGTAGGTTGCGCGAAGCTGTTGTTTTTTGGTTGATCTTCAAGCTTGTCAAAGCTTTTGGGCAAGTTGTGTATATGTGTAGGCAATCCAGGAGAAAAAAATGCAGGCAACTCATGTTTCTTGTGTGGTAGAAAAAAAATTAAGGAAAAAGGAGGTGTTGAAAATTACAGGGTTTGGCTTTTACTAGTGAATTTTGGGGCAAAATTTCTTGTTGAACTACAATTTGCAGTAGCTGCTGTGTTTCGTTGTGAATTTTGCTACTGGGTTTTGGGCAATGTATCTATCTGGGGATTTGCTCTAACTGTAGCTGATGTGCTGGTTGTGTTTCTAGCTGTTCACATATCTAGGCAAGTTTCTATAATGTTTGGGCAAGTAGGGAATGGTTTAGAGGCAACTCATGTTTATTTAGTTGTGTGAATGAAAACAAACATAACCCTCTTGAAGTTTTGGTTTTAGCTTGTGCTTTGGATTTTTGACAGGTATCTCCTAGGGCTGATGTGTATACAGGTGAAAAAAAGAGATTGATTTATTGGCCACCCATGCTTAAAACCCCAAGAAGCAAAAAACAGATAAAAATGTTTCACCTTATATGGATTTCTTCTAAGCAAAAACTTGCATATAAAAATTCAGGCAAAATTGACCCATATTTTGCTCGTGCAATGTTTAACTAACCAACCCACACATCAAAATTCAGCAAAAGAAAGAGAAGGTTTGATTTTTTTTTCTCACCTTGTTCATCCAGATTGCAACTATTTTTCCAGTGTTTCCCCCTTGTTTCTTACGCCGTGAGCAGCGAGTATTGATTTTACTACACCAATTGCAAGAAAAGGAATTAGTGAGCAACTATAGCGGGTTTTTAAGCAAATCAAGTATTGACAAAAAAGCTAGTCCTGTGAGAACCCGGACTCCCTTTGTGCTCGAGTTCTGCAAGCCAAATATTACCCGAAGACATCTATCCCTGAGGCGGTACCAGTGACTGGTTGCCTCACACTGCAGCAATCCATTGTATCAACGGTTGCGGATCAAGCAAAACTTGGGAACCTGTTCCGGGAGGCAAAGTACCAGTTGAGGCTAGGATTTTTGGAGTATAAAGTTCTTTTTCAGTCTCGTGAATGTAATGTTCCAGCCCACATGTCGGCAAGGCATGGTGCGGGAATGGCTTTGGACAGTGAGCGTGTTTGGCTCACTAACCTGCCTCCTGATGTAATTAGTGTTGTGGCAGGCGATCTTGCCGCGCGCACTAGCTAATGGAATGGATAGTGTTCCAAAAGAAAAGGCTAGTTCTGTCAGTACATGAAAACTATTTTGTATTCCTTTCTCCAACTACTGACTGTCGTACATCCAGAGAAACCCCTTGATGCTTTTCTTAAATTGGTTTTTGTACTAGTACTGTGTTGAGAAAAAAAAGAGCAGCCAACTTCTAGGATTTGTTTAAGAAAAATCACTGTTGGTAGTAAGCAACTCCACTTATTTGCTGAAACAAAAAAGTTGGATATCTTTGTGCGAAGCTTACCAGGAAGTGGATGTTGAACCTTCTTGCTTGGGTGTGTGCACAAAACCTCAAAAATGTTGCTTTGACTTTAGAATTTAGTGAGGCCCTGTAAACAGAACAAACAATCTGTTTAGGCAAGAACGTCTACAAAATCATATTTACGAAACTTAGGTGATTTAGGCAAGTACTATTTATATGTAGACAACTTATCCTATTGGAAAACACAACTTTTGTGCAAATAAAATCAACTTTTTGCTAAAAATAATCGCTGGGCAACTCGCGCCAGCCTCTTTAGTAACTTACTATCATACATTGGGCAAGTTTTGGACAAAATAAAACCCAATGTTCTCGGGAGCGGATCTTTGGGCAACTCACGCCAGCATCTCTAGCAACTAACTATCATGCGCTGGGCAAGTTTGGACACTTTCGGCTCAAAACATTGACGATTCCAGTCCCCCGCATCTCGGCAGTGGATCTTTGGGCAACTCACGCCAGCATCTCTAGCAACAAACTATCATGTGTTGGGCAAGTTTTTGGCACTTTCGTCTCAAATCATAGACGATTTCAGCACCCGCATATCGGGAGCTGATCTTTGGCAACTTACGTCGGCATCTCTAGAAACTAAATATCATGCATTGGGCAAGTTCTGGACACTTTCGGCTCAAGTCATAGACGATTCCAGCCCCCACATATCGGGATCGGATCTTTGGCAACTTACGCTAGCATCTCTAGCAACTACCTATCATGCATTGGGAAAGTTTTGGACACTTTCGGCTTGAGTCATCGATGATTCCATCCCCCCATCTCGGGACAGGATCTTTGGGCGACTTACACCGGCATCTCTAGAAACTAACCTTCATGTGTTGGGCAAGTTTTCAAGAATTTCTGCTGAAATCATACACAATTCTAGCCCCCCACATTCCCAAGTCGCAAACCACCGCCGCGCTCAAAATCATCGATTCGCCATAAACATGGGACCCCCACACCCCTCTTCAACCTCCCTATTCCGCCTCTATCACATAGAATTGTAGATGTGAGTAGAAAAACACATGCTTAGGGGGGCGATTTTGAGATACTTTCAAAAACGACAAAGACATACACAAAAAAGCTAAGTTGCCACGCATTAGTCACATAAATTGAGAAAAAAAAGACTTGCTATCATCCAGCCCTTGAAGAAAAAATGTGTGTGGAAACTACAAGTGCATGCATAAATTACCTCATTTTCGCATGTGTTCCGTCATTTTGGCTTTGATTCCTCCTCTTGTGTGACCTCCCTGGCTTCTTAATCATCATCTGGTGCACTTGCATTGCTATCTATGTCTAACGAGCGCTTCCCATGACAAATCACCTCTTTAGTGCACCTACACTTGTAGCCAATTATAGTCGGGTTTTGTTGTTGAGATGGGTGTGCCTGCATTGGAAAAACAAAAGGTGCTCATTTGTTTAGTAAATACAGTAGCATATCTCGAACATGAGAACACCACCGACACCGTGCCACCCCATATTATTGAAGAAAAAAACACTACTAAAAAAACAAAAGGAACAACTCCGGCCCCTTGCCTCCCCTTCCCTCTCTTTAATTTCAGCCGAGAGTAAAAACGTTGTTACCTCTATTTCTTCTGGACCCTCTTGGTTAGCTTGTAAATCCTGACCACCACTTTTGCTTGCTTCAGACATTGTCGATCCTGCAACAATATAAAACTTAATAAAATCAAAAAATGTATTTCAGGTTGATGAAAAACCAAACTATCATTATAACACTATAGTATCCTGTTGATAAAATGATTAACAGACTGGATCTGGCAACTATTTTACAAGTCCAGGCAACTCATGTACTCACTTCTGGCAAAAATCCCACACACAAAAACACATGGATTAAACATGAGAAAACCCACTGGCAGAATTCCACATCATGAAGGCAACTGTGGGTTCAGAAAACCAGGCAACTTGTGTTCGAACGCTGCGCAACATTTCTAGTTAAGGCAACTCGAATAGCATTAATCAGGCAACTCCTACGCAATACTGAAGCAACTCATGCAACTAAGTTAGCATGAAGTCAGGCAACTCCTACTACAAATTTCAGACAAAATCCCATCTCGGAAACAAACGAATCTGCCAAAAATCCCTTCCATGAACATCTGATTCACCCGTAACACAATCTCGTGAACAAAACACCATGAGGGATGAACCCCGTCCCTCTCTTTGTGCGCATGATTCCCTAACCTGAACAGAAAATGGAAATCGGGGGGGTGCGTGGAGCTGGACCTTACCTCAAGCAGCGGCGACTCCACCGCCAGAAACGAAGTCGTCGCCGACGACCTTCGCCACGCTCACCGGGTCTTCTGTAGTCCCCGTGCGCACCTCCGAAGCACGCACGCTCGAACGCAGCCTCGCCGCGCGCGCACCACCGCAGCTGCTCGCGCTATCCGTCACAGCCTCGCGCGCCTCCCCACACAGCCTCGTGCACCTCCGCCGCGGCCTTCTCCAGGCGCACCTCTGCAGTGCCCCGCGCGCGCCACAGCAACCCCGCGCACCTCCGTCGCGCGCGCTCAAACACCACCCATACCCTCTCCGTCTCCGGCAACCGGCGGCAAAAACATGATTTATGCCGACAACCGGCGAGCAAGATTTGGGGCGAGCAAGGAGGAATGGATTGGGATGGGGGGATACAGTGGCGCTCTCCCTGGGCGGTTTAGAAAACTACGCCAACGGCATCGAGAACGTGGGATAGTGGTGGGCCCCCTAGGTGAAAACATGTCGTAACAAGCCGCACCGAGAGCACGAAACGTCCGCCCCTGGATCGCGCGTGCGGGGCGATCGAACGGTTGTCGCTGTGAGTGCTGGCTCGCCACAACGAGCACGCATGCACTTTTTAGGATTTGGGACTCCTAGATGATTACCTCCTCCAATGAACTTTCCAAAAGTAAACGTTGATGCTGCAGTGGGGAGGAACAGATCTCACGGGGTAGTGGCAGCAATTAGCGGAAACCAAGACAGAGTGTTCTAGGGAGCATTTACAGTTGTCTTCCCTAATATATCATGTCCGACTACACTTGAGGCTATGGCAGTGAGAGAGGCAATGGCTCTGTTAGAGGATCTACATAATCAACATCTACATGTGGTATCCGATAATAAGATCGTGGTGGACGAAGTCAAGAGTGGAAGTTGTGCACGATATGGTGCAATCATTCGGGAAATTAAAGAAAGTACTAGGGTATTTATTTCATGCAATATAGCCCACGAATTTAGGAGCTCAGATTATGAGGCTCGCAGTCTAGTGAAGAATGCATTAACGCTAGGGGCTGGCCGCAATGTTTGGTTAGGCCAGTCCGACAAACTTTCTTTCATCCATGTAAACGTTGTGACGAATTAACAAAGTTTTGCGAGATTGTCTAAAGATACATGTCTGGATGTGTTTTATGTTGTATTGCATTATTGGTCCACAAACATGATTTATTTCCTATTTATAACCTCAAAACAATTACTCCCTCTGTAAATTAATATAAGACTTTTTAGATCAGTAGTTGTTCTGTCCTACCATGCAACGAATAAAATATCAGTTTTGCTTTTTTTAAGGTAAAATATCAGTTTTGCTCAGTCGACTGAGACTTCGCTATGTCTCAGTACTCAGTAGATGCTATATTCCTTTGATATTGCATGAAGATTCGTACAATTTTTTCTTTTCAGTTTTCTTCTTCTTTTGAGACTTGGTTAAGTCTCATTCGACTGTGGCCTAACCACCCATAAAATATAATAATTACACCGTGAAAGTATTGTTCGTTGTTGCAATAACAAATCAATAATAGTATTGTACGAACTGAGTCGCACTTATACGTGCATGAACCTTTTAGCCTACTTCCGAGATGTTCAGAGGATACAGATGAATAGAATCAGCCCATGGCGCACCAACAATTGTGTTGCCGGGAGACCTGATGCACTGCCAAACGGCGCTGTTGCACTTGAAACCAGAACCAAACCCGACCATCCATACCCGATCGCCCTTGCGCGTCCGCCTCTTGGCCTCCATGTATGCAAGCTCATACCACAATGAACTGCTGGACGTGTTTCCGAATCGGTGCAGCGTCATTCGCGATGGCTCAACGTCCTCATCTGATAAGCATAAGCTAGTTTGCACCGCGTCGATCACTGCCCGGCCACCAGAATGGATGCAGAAGTGCTGGAAGGCCGTGCGGAAATCAGGGACATATAGCTTGATCTTTCTCCTCAGCACCTTCCGTGCAATGAACGAGATCGCAAACAGCAGCTTCTCCGAGGGCGGGAGGACGAGGGGCCCTATTGCCGTGATGTTAACCGTGAGCGCTTCGCCGGCGACTGCCACAAGGTCCTTGGACAGGTATGCTCCTGTTTCTCCCACGTCGTCCTCTTTCATGGACAAGCACAGGTAAGCTCTGTCTTGCGCGGCGGTGAGCGTTCGCACGATGTGCGTGAGCCGGAAGCGGGACACGGACCTGGACGTTGACAGCAGCACCGCGGCCGCGCCCATGCGGAACAGGGCGGCTGGCAGCAGCATCGCCCGGTTCTTGCCGGTATAGTTGAGGAGAGAGGTGGTCTCCGTGGACACCATCAGGGCGCGCGCGCCCCGCGGCGCCACCTGCAGGAGGTTCCTCGCGACCTCCAGGGAGATGACCCCCGCGCTGCACCCCATCCCAGAGATGTGCACGCTTCGGATGTCCGCTCTGAGTTGGTACTTGTTCACGATGATGTCTGCCAAGCTCGGGGTCGGGCAGAAGACACTGCAGTTGGTGACGATTATGTCGATGGCACCAGGACTTATGCCCGTCTTGGCGAACAGATCGTCCACGGCTGCAAAGATCACCTGCTCCGCCTCATCGCGGCTTCCACTTAAGCAGCAGCGCGGGGGGATATAGTGCAGCGAAGGGTGGAGGTAGGTCTGGTCGCCGAGGCCCGAGCGCTTGAGCATGCGCGTCATGAAGTGGACACCGCCATCATCGAGGTACGGCAAGAAGCGGACATTCTCCACCAAGGATCCTATGGAGACGCGGCAACTAGATTTAGGCCTGCAGCAAGAGTAGTCGACGAGGTAGACGCTGCGCGGGCGACTCATCAGGTAGAAGGTGGCCAAGGCGAACGGGAGAAAGACGGCCAAGAAGACGTGAACCTGCCGCAAGCCATGGAGCCGGGAGAGGATCTCCTCGGGTCCGAGCTGTGCGGCTTCACGGAGAACGACGATGGCTGTGAGCGGTACGGCGATGACGACGAGGAAGTTGTTCACGACAAGCTGGAACGAGTGTTTGAGGTGCTTGTTGACACGGCGTGGTGAGATGACCATGTTTCTGAAGCGCCCGCGTCGTGATGGTGTCGTGGCTTTGTTGTTGATTCGTAGGTGATGAAGGTGTCGGAACTTAGGAGATTTAAAAGCACGCCGCAACGTTCACGCATGCATCTGTTTATGTCATTCCATTTGCGTTTGTAGTTGACTAGTTGTAGCCCATGCTGTCACCATTACAAGAAACCATTCTCACTCAAAGTACATGCACCATCTTGTGACAGATGTCATTGGTGACTGTCACATCCTGGCGTCTTCTAGACGGACCCCTTCTAGACTCGTGGTCTCGTGGATACGAACTTCATTATTTCCTAATTCTCATGTTTCCAATCTAACCGAACACATGATAATGTGTCTTGGATGAGCTGTTGATGTCTATCGGAGATTAATTCATCTGTCCTACCAAGAACATTATAGCTCTTTAATCAGTTGTTGGTGGGTGGCAATATGGGTGAGAGTGATCTATGCACTAACGCGTTTCTTTGTTCAGGAAAAGGAGCGACAATTTTGTATGCTCTGCGATGGAAGGACAAGAGTGATTTTCAAGTACATCAGTCGTAAATGTGCATGACAAACAACATTATTTCTTTCCTATGGGCATTCGTGGACCAAAATCGGAAAGCTTTAGGAGAGCTGGCCATCTAACCAGATGTATCAAATAAAAGGGCACACAATAATTTTTATTAATATTAGGAATTTTGTTACATAAAAAACTTAACCGACCCTAATCTACTGTTCATCGGAGTCCGGCGCTTGGCCGTCATCCGTCAACATCATTGATGATGGAGGTGAGGTCGCCAATCGAACCAGACGACAGGAGCGCAGATGCCCGGGCGGGGCTTTTCTTTTTGAGAAACACGAGGGTGCGGCTGTGTGGGACGTGGAGTTTCTTAGGTGGAGCTCAAATGAGCTCGGGTAAACAGTCTTATAAAAAAATCAGAAAAACTGAAAAAAATCTGAATTATTTTGTAGCAAATATTGACAAAAGTTCTAAAAGCTTTCAAAGATTTGTCATGAAATCATATTTTTGGAAGTCATGCAAAAAACAAAATCGATACTCTGAAAATGTTATTTTCAAAATCATTTTGGAGCACTGATTTTGATTTATTTTTTGCCATGACTTCCACAAATATGATTTCATGATAAAAAATTGAAGCTCTTAAACTTTTGTCAATGTTTGTCAAAAAAATCATATTTTCAAAATTTTGTTTGAATATTTTTGAATTTACTGTTCACCCGAGCTCATTTGAGAAGGTGAATTTCCGGCTGTGTGCCGCTTGTTTAGACACCCACACACACCTCGCCAGCGGGAGCCCGAACTGGGCCGTCCCAACAACCACCTGCTACGTTGTGCTGACATCATGCTTAATTATTATTTTTTTGCTTTCCTTTATATTTCGAATATTCTATATATATTAGAAAAATAATTTACATAAAATTTTGAAAAATGTTAATCTTGCATTTGAAAAAATCAACGTTTATTAAAAATATTTTTATGTATACAAAAAACATATAAAATTAATGAAAATAGTAAATATTAATCATGCGTATGAGAAATTTTGTGACAATTAAACATTTCACAAAACAAATACATCTGAAAATGCTTATAAAATGTAAAAAATGTCCATGTAATTCAATTAAAATGTGGCGTACAATCAAAAAATGTATGTCACATTTGAAAAGAAATCTTTGCATGTTTCAAAAATGTGTTCATGACATTTAAAAACAATTGTACGACGTACAAAAATGTGCAGAATTCAAAAAATGATTTTTTATCATTTGATGCTTCAACATGTATTTAAGAAAATGTTTAAAACATATCTAAGAAATATATTCAAAACAATTTTTTGTAAAAATATTAAACATTTATATTGGAAAAATGTTAAACATGTATCTAGCACCGTTGGTGGGCGTGTGGAGGTGTGTCTCCGGCGGGTCTATCTTTGATGGATTTGCTCGGATATAGTGGTTGTTCGTCTACGTTCGTGTGTCCTCGGATTTGATCTTTCTGATCTACGTTATTCTTCATCTGCTGCGGTAGCTGTTCTGGTGCGCAGGTCCTACGGGGCCTTAGCACGACGACTTCCCGACTCTCTACTACAACAAGTTGTGTCTGACTCCGGCGATAGAGAGGCGATGACGGCGGCGCATCTTCGGCTCGCTTCGGTGCTGGTAGTCGTCGTTATGTGGTCTATGGATCTAGATGTAATTTCTATTATTTCTGGTATTCGTTGTACTGCCATGATTGAAAATAAATAGATCGGAATTTTTCTCGCAAAAAAATATACAACGTATATCAAAAAGTATAAACATGATATGAAAACCCAACAAAGAAACTAAAAACAAAGAAACCAAAAAACCGAGAGAGAAACAAAGGAAACCAAAGTATAAAGAAGAATAAAATAAAATAATCAAACAAAACCATTGAAAAACAAGGAAACCCGAAAACTTAACAAATTAAAAATTAAAAACAAAGGAAATCAGCAAAAAAAACAAAGTAAGGCGAAGGAAAGAACAACGGCAAACGAAATTAAAGGAAAAATCCGTCAAAACCAATCAAACGCAATGGACGTATGTGGACGAGCTAAGGCATGGAACATACAAGCTAATGGGTCGGCATGTGGTCGCCCGCCCGTAGGCAGTTCCTACTAGGAATTGGTACGAGCGGGACATAGCCCTAGCTCATTCGCTGGTGCAACCGAACTGGGCCAGTTTGGGAAGGTCTCGCCAATGATTGAATTTCTTCCAAGTAAGAAATAATGAATCTGTTAAGATACTAACCCCCTAGATTTGGAGCCTCCTGAGTGCTTCGGGGGCTATGGGCCATCTGTAATGATGTGTGTTGTTGGTTAAGGGTTCTTGTTTATTTTTTCTTCACTTTTCTCCTTTTTATTTTTTTTCACATTTTAATTTTTGAACATTTATTAAAATCCAAAAATATTTAATAAATTTATGACCATTTTAAAGTTCATGAATTTATTTGAAGTTCATGAACATTTTAAAGTTTGTTAACATTTTTAATTTATGAACTTTATTGCAAAAAATTTAATATTGTTTTAAATCAATGAATATATTTTTATATTCCGGAACACTTTTTAAAAATATTTTTTTATTTTTTAACATTTTAAAAAGTCATTTAAAAAATCATGAACATCTTTTGATTTAACTAACTTTTTTCAAAAATAAAATGATAGCCAAGACTTTACAAGTTAATAGTGGAGCGAGCGAGTGGGGCATGGAGCTAAGTTGAGCGAGCGAGAGCTTCGTGGACCATCGCATGTGAACGTCATAGCAGCAATTCCAAGGTTTTAACACGGAATCAAAGCTCCCAAGGGGCTCGAAAAATGATCACCGACTGACACCGAAGCCGAAATGAGTAAGCACACTACAACCATGGACCAAAAAACTCCACTCTCTTAAAAAACCTCTCTAGTAGCACCCAACACGATATACGAAAAAAAACACCACCGAAACATAATTAAAAACCAAGATGACACATATAAAGTAAAATACCATAATAACCTACTAAAGAAAAAAGGCAGTCTCATGGGAGAAAAGTGGCGCAGCCAACCACACGTTAGCCTCTAATTGGACATGCCTAGGAAAACTGTAAGACCTTTTCGAGTGTTTCACCTCAACATCATCTCTTAACATTCCAAGTTAGATGTTGTCTACATTGCATATAATTAATGAGAGACAAATGATGAAAGTGTCTCTAACAGCTCTACACACAGGCGAGCACCTAGTGTTAAGATAATCCGGGACGAGTGACGATCTATCGAGGACCAAGCTATCACACAAGGCACGACATCGAGATTTGTTAACGAGGTTGTCGGTGTCAAAACTGGTAGATCTCGGGTAGGGGGACCGAGCTATTAGATCGGATCGATGGGTAATAGGAGAAGAACACATAAGGAGTTTACCCAGGTTCGGACCCTCTCTATGGAGGTAAAACCCTACGTCCTACTCTTATTTATATTATGAAGGTATCGAAGTACAGAGTTGATCTAGTTCGAGATCGTAAGTTGTGGTCTAAACCCTAGGGGTAAGATGAATGGGTGTATGGATGGATTCCCTCTACGGACTAAGCTTCCTGGTTTATATAGGCACCAGGGGTATCTGGGGTCACACAAGGTCGGTTGCCATCTAAGGATTTACATGCCGAATCTAGTCGAATATACTTGGAGTACATGCCAAGTCTTTAGTCGGCGCATTCTGATGGCCTCCGGAGTCTTGCTTCCTCAATGAGTTGGTAATCCGGCCAATACATTAGTCCGGCTGGGCTAGGACCCCCTAGTCCAGGACACCGTCAGTAGCCCCCGAACTTGTCTTCAAAGTTGAGGTTGTCCATCTTTGTTAGATAATGTCTTCAGCTTGGCGGTCTTCGGCTTGGTAGGCAAGTTCCACATCTTCAGATGGCCACCATACGAAACTTCCAAGCTCCTTCAATCAGGACATTATTGATGTCTACTACGCAACTTTATTCTTGTAGACACGTGTTGGGCCTCCAAGCATAGAGTTTTGTAGGACAGTAGCAATTTTTCCTCAAGTGGATGACCTAAGGTTTATCAATCCATGAGAGGTGTAGGATGAAGATGGTCTCTCTCAAACAACCCTGCAACCAAATACAAGAAACCTCTTGTGACCCCAACACACCCAATACAATGGCAAATTGTATAGGTGCACTAGTTCGGCGAAGAGATGGTGCTAAAAGTGTAATATGGATGGTAGAAATATATTTTTATAATCTGAATAAATAAAAATAGCAAAGTAGCAAGTAGTAAACGGGCATAAAAATGGTATTGCAATGCTTGAAAATGAGGCCTAGGGTCCGTACTTTTGCTAGTGCAATCTCTCAATAGTGCTAATATAATTGGATCATATAACCACCCCTCAAAGTGCGATGAAGAATCTTTCCAAAGTTCCTATCTAGCAGAGAACATAAGAATAAATTGTCTGTAGGGTACGAAACCACCTCAAAGCTATTCTTTCCGTTCGATCTATTCAAGAGTTTGAACTAATAAAATAACACAAAGCTATTCTTTCCGTTCGATCTATCCTAGAGTTCGTACTAAAATAACGCCAAAGCAACATATTCATAATACTCAATACCACACAAAGAACCTCAAAGAGTGCCCTAAGATTTCTACCGGCGAAACAAATGCAAGAACATGGATCAACCCCTATGTGTAGATTACCCCAATGTCACCTCGGGAATCCGCGAGTTGAGTGCCAAAATATACATCAAGTGAATCAATACGATACCCCATTGTCACCATGAGTATTCAATTGCAAGACATATATCAAGTGTTCTCAAATTCATAAAAGTATACAATCCGATAACAACAAAATCTCAAAGGGAAAAACTCAATTCATCACAGCAAGATAGAGAGGGGAAAACACCATATGATCCGACTATATTAACAAAGCCCGTACATCAAGATCGTGACATCTCAAGAACACGAGAGAGAGAGAGATTAAACACATAGCTACTGGTCCAAACCCTCAGCCCTGAGGGTGGACTACTCCCTCCTCATCGTGGTGGCCGCCGGGATGATGAAGATGGCCACCAGAGATGATTCCCCCTCCAGTAGGGTGCCGAAAAGGGTCTAGATTGGTTTTCCGTGGCTACAGAGCCTTGCGGCAGCGGAACTTCCGATCTAGGTTAACCCCGAGGGTTTTCCAAATTTTTGGGAATTTATAGGGTAAAGAGGGGGTGCGGGAGGCCACTGAGGTGGGCACAACCCACCTGGGCGCGCCTGGGCCCCCAGGCACCCCCTCATGGGTTGTACCCCCCTCGGGGCACCCCCCAGGTGCTGCTCTGGCCCATCCTGGGTGTTCTGGTTCATAAAATATCTCCAAAAAGTTTCACGGTGTTTGGACTCCGTTTGATATTGATTTCCTGCCATGTAAAAAACAAGCAAAAAACAGCAACTGGCGCTGGGCACTGGGTCAATAGGTTAGTCCCAAAAAATGATATAAAGTTGCTATAAAATGATTGTAAAACATTCAAGAATGATACTATAACGGCATGCATACTTCATAAATTATAGATACGTTGGAGACGTATCAATCATTTTTAGGGAGACCCAAACAAGCCCGACCATGTGTAGGCCAGATGCATATGCCTTCATCCGAAGTGTAAACTTTACTTAGCCTCGTAGACTAGCTTAGGTGAGCTCAACAGTCAATTACTGATAACTTTATTGGGGCGCCACTGCCAATGACGTAATGTGTTGGTTAGTAGTTGTTCGAATCGTGGTTCGAGACAAGCCTCTTACTGGCACGTCGTATCAAAACAGAGATCGTGCCCCACATTTTAGAGGATATCATCAATCAATTGATTCTTACCAAGCAGCCACGACGGCACGATAAGCCGAAACATGGCGGTTTGTACAGCACAAGGGGAGGGATGCTTCGCCTATTACAGGTTTATAAAGAGCAGGAGGGATCGAATCCAAATTCCCACGCTTTACTTCCGTTTCAGCGCCCAGACCCCCCAAACCTTTGTGAAAGTGCAACTAACACTGGGTGGTTTTGGTAATTCCTAACAACATATAGCTCATTGAGCTAATGATATATCAAGATAAATATGTCAGGAAAGCTCAATGATTGGCATGGCATGGATTAGAAATGTGGACCCCTCAAAATGCTAAGGACAAAAGATTGGCTCAAGCTCTAAAGCTCAAGACTCTACATTTTAATTTTAGTGATCCAAGATCACATTGAGTCCATAGGAAAAGCCAATACTATTAAAAGGGGATGAGGTGTTGCTTAATGGGTTGCTTGCTCAAAATGCTTAGTGATATGCTCCAAAAACGCTCAACTACTTTCTTATATCTACATATGTCCCAAACCAAAAGTCAAACTCGGCCCCATCGAAATTTTCTATCCGGTGCCACCGTGTTCATTTGACATAGCCACTGCCACAAACCCTAGTCACTTCGTTCTTACCGATAGGGATCTCGGTCTCACTGACATGGGATTGCAAACTCTCTGTTTCCCTTTGTAACGTTTCGGTCCAACCGAGATGAGCGATCGGTCCCACTGACTTCGCAATGCAAACTCTCTGTTTCCCCTTCGCAACGTTTCGGTCTCACCGAGATGAGCGAATCGGTCCCACCGAGTTTGCCTGACCAATTCTCTGGTTAGCTTATTACCAAAATTGGTCCCACCGAGTTTGTGTAATCGGTCTCACCGAGATTACATTATGCCCTAACCCTAATGAAATTGGTTACATCGAGTTGACATGTCGGTCCCACCGAAAATCCTAACGTTCATATTTTGAACTAAATCGGTCTGACCGAGTTTCATTATTCAGTCCCACCGAGTTTGGTGATTTGTGTGTAACGGTTAGATTTTGTGTGGAGGCTATATATACCCCTCCACCCACTCTTCATTCGTGGAGAGAGCCATCAGAACATGCCTACACTTCCAACACATATTTTCTGAGAGAGAACCACCTACTCATGTGTTGAGGTCAAGATATTCCATTCCAACCATTTGAATCTTGATCTCTAGCCTTCTCCAAGTTTCTTTCCACTCAAATCATCTTTCCAGCAAATCCAAATCAGTGAGAGAGAGTTGAGTGTTGGGGATACTATCATTTGAAGCATAAGAGCAAGGAGTTCATCATCAACACACGGTCAATTACCTTTTGGAGAGTGGTGTCTCCTAGATTGGTTAGGTGTCACTTGGGAGCCTCTGACAAGATTGTGGAGTTGAACCAAGGAGTTTGTACAGGCAAGGAGATCGCCTACTTCGTGAAGATCTACCCTAGTGAGGCAAGTCCTTCGTGGGCGATGGCCATGGTGGGATAGACAAGGTTGCTTCTTTGTGGACCCTTCGTGGGTGGAGCCCTCCATGGACTCGCACAACCGTTACCCTTCGTGGGTTGAAGTCTCCACCAACGTGGATGTACGATAGCACCACCTATCGGAACCACTCCAAAATCTCCGTGTCTACATTGCGTTTGCTCCGTCCAAACTCCTCCCTTTACCTTCATGTGCAATGTTTTACATTCCACTGCGATACTCTTAGACTTGCATGTGTAGGTTGATTGCTTGACTAGTGCTAAGTTGCTAAAATCTGCCAAGACTTAAAATTGGGAAAAAGCTAGATTTTTATTTGGTCAAGTAGTCTAATCACCCCCCTCTAGACATACTTTCGATCCTACAAGTGCTATCAGAGCTTTGGTCTCCATTTGCCTTGATTTCCATAGCGTTTGGTGATCACAGCCTTGGTTTCACAACCTAGGAGAGTATGCTGTCTAGTGAGGGAAATTACCACCGTAGAGGCCCTTACTTAGGAGAGTATGCTAATCAAGATAAAATGAATGATGATGATAAGAAGGAGATTGAGCGTCTAACTAAGGAAGTAAACACTCTTAAGTTAGCTCATGAAACTACCTTGGAAAATCATCGAGAGCTTTTAAAGACTCATGAGAAGTTACGCTTCGAAAAGCTCAACCTTGAGCAAGAGCATGGGTCTTAAAAGCAATCTATGATGATCTTCGCAAGAAAAGTTCTTCTTACATTGCAAAGCATTTACTCTTATCTACTTACATGCCACAAGTTAAATCTAGCAATAAGAGTAAGAAAGATTCTTCTTCTGGTAGTAACAACAATCATGTTAAATCCAATATTGTGGCTTCTAGTAGTTCTCTTGATTCCACTAATGATTCTCTTAGCCAAGTTACACTTGAGCAAGAAAATAGCTTATAGAAGGGAATTATAGAGAAAGGTGTTTACAAGAGCCTTGCCGGAAGTAAGCAATTTGAGGAAATTGTATGCAAGCAAGGAAGACACCGGAAGAATCAAGGAATTGGTTTTGAATGAAAGTTCAATGCAAATGGAGTTGAGTGGGAAGAAGATCAATACCCCAAGACGAAGTTTGTTCCTCAACAAGAGAAGTATGATCCTACTTCTTTTCAAAGGACACAAGCTCAAGATGATCTTCCACCACAAGACCACAAGCTAAAAGGGAAGGACAAGCTTCAAGAGGAGATTGATGCATTTGAAGAAGCTCCCAAGGCCTTGGTCAAGTGGGTTCCCAAGACTACATCAAGTTCTACTACATCAAGTACAACTACAACTCCAAGGATTCCCATCAAGATGATGTGGGTCCAGAAGAAGAAGAACTAGAGAGTTCTTGAGGGTGAATCTGCCAACATACTTCACTCATATCTTTTGGCAAGGACATGTGCAAACAACTTCCACATCTTGCACTAGTTCTAGGAGTCACAAACCCTCTTGTTGGTAAGACAAGGGACAAGGTAACCTGATGCTTTCATGGACATCATCTATGTGTACATCACTCTATGTCTATGGATATCCTTGTTTATTCCTTGTGGGACTAACCCGTGTAGGTATTGAAAGTGCAACTCACTCCAATGGATTGTTGCGAATGATCTACATCAACATTGAGCATCTACATCTTCAACACCTACATGAAGTCATCATCGACAAAACCCAAGGTTAGTTCATCCCTCTTAAGGGGGATATCACATCTAGGGGGAGCTTTACTCTAACCAATTGAGCTAAATCAACTCTAATGGTGTGAGCACAACAATGCATTATGTAAAAGTGGTAACCCCACTCGTGCTTAAACGATGAGTATGACCTAAGATCAAATGTTATCATTTGACTCCTAAGTCAATATACTAATATATAGATGACCTAGTCATCGCAAATTGCTTGATAGATGCTAGAGTGTTTGTGCATTCTTTGTCACAGATTTCATTTGCCATTTTATTGTGTGAGCATGTTGATTGCATATTTTACTCATTCGAGGACATCCACTTGTTGTTTTGATTGTTTGGCGTTTTCTCTTTTGCCAAGTGGATGGACAAGAATGCCTAAGAACCTCCTCTAGCTATCTATGCTTTTCTCATCTCAAACTCTATTCATGCTACATCACAAAGTTTGATCAAGTCAGATTCGAACCACTCTGTGTGAGGAGCACTCGGTGTCCCCGATTCATCATAGACTTAAACTTCCAAAACCTCTTTGTGCATTTCGGTATGACCGAGTCATCCACTTCGGTCACACCGAGTTCACTAAGTTGATCTTGGTTTTCCATCTCGATGCAACCGATTTGAACTTTTTGGTCACACCGAGTTGCAGTAACTGCTTGCGATTCTGCATCTCGGTGCCACCGAGTTGTTCCACTCGGTCACACCGACAGGGTCGGGATATATAAACCCACAGGTGAGATTTTGGAAATTTCTTCAAACTCCTCAGCCCGTGTGTGTGTCCTGCTCTGCATCCTCGGGTCTTCGGATCATCTCCTCGTCGCAAGCGACCTCCCGCCGCTGGTTTCCGTTGCCGTCAATGGAATTCTGCTCCAGCGTTGTCGCCGTAGCGAATTCCCACCGAACTAGGGTATGGGTTCGACTCTTTGTGCTATTTCCTTACTCCGATTCATAGCACATTGCTTTGCCATGATCTTTACCACGTATGAAAACAATCTATCCAGAGAAAAGATCCTTTAGGTTAGGTTTGATTCAAAAATTTAGGGTTAGGTTTCCGCCGAACTCATCTCGGACCGATCGAGTTGTAGAAATTGGTCTCACCGATTTGGCTTAGGCCATTGCACATGCATTTTCGGTCTGACCGAAAATTGCAAATCGGTGTGACCGAGTTTGATTCTCTGTGAAACCCTAGCAGTCTCGGTGCCACTGAACTGTGACTCGGTCTGACCGAGTTCACTAGTTTAGGTTCCAAAAATTGCTTCGGTATCACCGAGTTTAACAAATCGGTAGCTCCAAAATGCTTTCTGTGGAGAAATAAAACTAAGTTTTTGATTCATTTGTTTTGCAAAAACTCTGCACTTTGTGATGCTCATCCACTCTACCTCATCTATATCTATTCACAGGGTTTGCTGTCAGTTTGCTTGCTAGAATGTCAAACCAGAGTGATAGTCAGAACAGGTCAGAAGAGCAAGTGCAATTGAGTGAGGGCACTAGTCCCTCAAGTACCTCAGATGATGGTAGCAGGAGCACTCCCAGTAATTTCCCAAAGACAGCCACCAGGTCAAGGACGAAGAAAACCTCGGATTCTGAAGATGAGGACTCTATGGTTACTGAGGAGAAAGTTAGCTCCAAGAAGAAGGTGCTAAAGAAAGAGTATGGCACAGCTACAACAACCAAGCCAGGGTTACATAAGAAGGCACATGCAAAAAGGATTCCTATGTCTAAGGCCAGAGCCTCCACTCAACAAACTATGGAGTTCACTCTTGAATCCAAAGAGGCTGGAGATGGAAAGAAGAGGAAGTAGAGGGTCAAGAAGACCACTGCCAGAGTCCTTGGGAGATCCTCCGTGTTTAAAGATCCAGCAGAAGAAGAGGAAGATGAAGAGGATGCTGCACCATCACCCAAGTCCCAAAAGCTCATGGGAGATTCTATCAAGTCAGGGGCTGCCACATTAAAGCCCAAAACTGCTCCCAAAGCAACAACTCCAGCTCAGAAGCCTTCTAAGCCCAAGAGAAGCACCAGAAACATTCCCCCAGAAGAGAAGAACAAGGCCCCAATGCCTGAAGTTGAAGAAGAAGATGATGAAGCCCATGTTTTAAGAAAACTGAAACCCAAGATTCCAGACCATGATGATGCTCATCCTGTGGCTAAGGACATGCATATCAGGAAGGATTCGGGACAGAGATTGTGGTGAAGGAAATATGCCCTAGAGGCAATAATAAAGTTATTATTTATTTCCTTATTTCATGATAAATCTTTATTATTCATGCTAGAATTGTATTAACTGGAAACATAATATATGTGTGAATACATAGACAAACAGAGTGTCACTAGTATGCGTCTACTTGACTAGCTCGTTGATCAAAGATGGTTATGTTTCCTAACCACTGACATGAGTTGTCATTTGATAAATGGGATCACATCATTAGGAGAATGATGTGATTGACTTGACCCATTCCATTAGCTTAGCACTTGATCATTTTAGTTTCCTGCTATTGCTTTCTTCATGACTTATACATGTTCCTATGACTATGAGATTATGCAACTCCCGATTATCGGAGGAACACTTCGTGTGCTACCAAATGTCATAACGTAATTGGGTGATTGTAAAGGTGCTCTACAGGTGTCTCCCATGGTACTTGTTGAGTTGGCATAGATCGAGATTAGGATTTGTCACTCCGATTGTCAGAGAGGTGTATCTCTGGGCCATCTCGGTAATGCACATCACTATAAGCCTTGCAAGCAATGCAACTAATGAGCTAGTTGCGGGATGATGCATTACGGAAATGAGTAAAGATACTTTCCGGTACCGAGATTGAACTAGGTATTGAGATACCGACGATCGAATCTCGGGCAAGTAACATACCGATGACAAAGGGAACAACATATGTTGTTATGCGGTTTGATCGATAAAGATCTTTGTAGAATATGTAGGAGCCAATATGAACATCCAGGTTCCGCTATTGGTTATTGACCGGAGACTTGTCTCGGTCATGTCTACATAGTTCTCGAACCCGTAGGGTCCGCACGCTTAACGTTTGGTGACGATCGGTATTATGACTTTATGTGATTTGATGTACTGAAGGTAGTTCGGAGTCCCAGATGATATCGGGGAGATGACGAGGAGTCTGGAAATGGTCGAGACGTAAAGATCGATATATTGGACGACTATATTCGGACATCGGAAAGGTTCCGAGTGATTCGGGTATTTTTCGGAGTACCGGGGAGTTACGGGAATACAGGGAAGAAGTATTGGGCCTCATGGGCCAAGTGGTGGAAGAGAGGAGGAAGGGCGCGCAGCCCCCTTAGCCCAAACCGAATTGGACTAGGGGGCCGCCCCCTTCCCTCCTTTCCTCCCTCTCCTTCCTTCTCCCCTTCCCCCTTCCTTTCCTCCTCCGTCCTACTCCTACGAGGAGGAGGACTCCTCCTCCTGGCGCGCCCTAGGAGGGCCGGCCGGCCTCCCCCTTGCTCCTTTATATACGGGGGAAAGGGGGCACCCTAGAACAAACAAGTTGATCATTGATCCCTTAGCCGTGTGCGGTGCCCCCTCCACCATAATCCACCTCGATCATATCGTACCGGTGCTTATGAGAAGCCCTGCGTCGGTAGCAACATCATCACCGTCATCAGGCCGTCGTGCTGACGAAACTCTCCCGTGAAGCTCTACTGGATCGGAGTTCGTGGGACGTCATCGAGCTGAACGTGTGCTGAACTCGGAGGTGCCGTGCGTTCGGTACTTGGATCGGTCGGATCATGAAGACGTTCGACTACATCAACCGCGTTATCATAACGCTTTCGCTTACGGTCTACAAGGGTACGTGGACAATACTCTTCCCTCTCGTTGCTATGCATCACCATGATCTAGCGTGTGCGTAGGAATTCTTTTGAAATTACTACGTTCCCCAACAGTGGCATCCGAGCCAGGTTTATGCGTAGATGTTATATGCACGAGTAGAACACAAGTGAATTGTGGGCGATACAAGTCATACTGCTTACCAGCATGTCATACTTTGGTTCGGCGGTATTGTTGGATGAAGCGGCCCAGATCGACATTACGCGTACGCTTACGCGAGACTGGTTCTACCGACGTGCTTCGCACACAGGTGGCTGGCGGGTGTCAGTTTCTCCAAGTTTAGTTGAACCGAGTGTGACTACGCCCGGTCCTTGTTGAAGGTTAAAACAATAATAACTTGAAGAAATATCGTTGTGGTTTTGATGCGTAGGTAAGAACGGTTCTTACTCAGCCCGTAGCAGCCACGTAAAACTTGCAACAACAAAGTAGAGGACGTCTAACTTGTTTTTGCAGGGCATGTTGTGATGTGATATGGTCAAGACATGATGCTAGATTTTATTGTATGAGATGATCATGTTTTGTAACTCAGTTATCGGCAACTGGCAGGAGCCATATGGTTGTCGCTTTATTGTATGAAATTCAATCGCCATGTAATTGCTTTACTTTATCACTAAGCGGTAGCGACGGTCGTGGAGGCAATAGTGGGCGTGACGGCAACGATGCTTCGATGGAGATCAAGGTGTCAAGCTGGTGACGATGGTGATCATGACGGTGCTTTGGAGATGGAGACAAAGGCACAAGATGATGATGGCCATATCATATCACTTATATTGATTGCATGTGATGTTTATCCTTTATGCATCTTATTCTGCTTGATTGACGGTAGCATTATAAGATGATCTCTCACTAAATTTCATGGTACAAGTGTTCTCCCTGAGTATGCACCATTGCCAAAGTTCGTCGTGCCGAGACACCACGTGAATCGGGTGTGATAAGCTCTACGTTCACATACAACGGGTGCAAGCCAGTTTTGCACACGCAGAAATACTCGGGTCAAACTTGATGAGCCTAGCATATGCAGATATGGCCTCGGAACACTAAGACCGAAAGGTCGAGCGTGAATCATCTAGTAGATATGATCAACATAGTGATGTTCACCATTGAAAACTACTCCATTTCACGTGATGATCGGTCATGGTTTAGTTGATATGGATCACGTGATCACTTAGATGATTAGAGGGATGTCTATCTAAGTGGGAGTTCTTAAATATGATTAATTGAACTTAAATTTATCATGAACTTAGTACCTGATAGTATTTTGCTTGTATATGTTGTTG
The DNA here is from genome assembly GCF_056163025.1 of Triticum urartu. Lineage (NCBI taxonomy): Eukaryota > Viridiplantae > Streptophyta > Magnoliopsida > Poales > Poaceae > Triticum > Triticum urartu. The sequence continues at coordinate 187,147,000 of NC_141879.1, read as the reverse complement.
TAGAGAGATGGCTTGTGTTGTTGTTCCGTTAAATTTTAATGCGTTCCTTGAGAAAGCAAAGTTGAAAGATGATGGTAGCAATTACACGGACTGGGTCGGTAACTTGAGGATTATCCTCATTGTTTCACAGAAGAATTACGTCCTAGAAGCACCGCTAGGTGCCAAACCCGTTGTAGGAGCAACGCCAGATGTTATGAATGTCTGGCATAGAAAAGCTGATGACTACTCGATAGTTCATTGTGCCATGCTTTACGGCTTAGAACCAAGAGTTCAACGATGTTTTGAACGTCATGGAGCATATGAGATGTTACAGGAGTTGAAGTTAATGTTTCAAGAAAATGCCCAGATTGAGAGATATGAAGTCTCCAATAAGTTCTATAGCTACAAGATGGAGGAGAATAGTTCTGTCAGTGAACATATACTCAGAATGTCTGGGTACCATAACCACTTGACTCAACTGGGAGTTAATCTTCCTGTTGATAGTGTCATTGACAGAGTTCTTCAATCACTGCCACCAAGCTCTTCGCAATGAATTATAATATGCAAGGGATGGATAAGACGATTCTCGAGCTCTTCGCAATGCTAAAAGCTGCGGAGGTAGAAATCAAGAAGGAGCATCAAGTGTTGGTGGTCAACAAGACCACCAGTTTCAAGAATAAGGGTAAAGGGAAGAAGAAAGGGAACTTCAAGAAGAACGACAAACAAGTTGCTGCTCAAGAGAAGAAACCCAAGTCTGGACCTAAGCCTGAGACTGAGTGCTTCTACTGCAAAGGGACTGGTCACTGGAAGCGGAACTGCCCCAAGTATTTGGCGGATAAGAAGGATGGCAAGGTGAACAAAGGTATATGTGATATACATGTTATTGATGTGTACCTTACTAAAGCTCGCAGTAGCACCTGGGTATTTGATACTGGGTTTGTTGCTAATATTTTTGGAACTCGAAATAGGGACTACGGATTAAGCGAAGATTGGCTAAGGACGAGGTGACGATGCGCGTGGGAAATGGTTCCAAAGTAGATGTGATCACCGTTGGCACGCTACCTCTACATCTACCTTCGGGATTAGTTTTAGACCTGAATAATTGTTATTTGGTGCCAGCGTTGAGCATGAACATTATATCTGGATCTTGTTTGATGCGAGACGGTTATTCATTTAAATCAGAGAATAATGGTTGTTCTATTTATATGAGTAATATCTTTTATGGTCATGCGCCCTTGAAGAATGGTTTATTTTTAATGAATCTCGATAGTAGTGATACACATATTCATAATGTTGAAGCCAAAAGATGCAGAGTTGATAATGATAGTGCAACTTATTTGTGGCACAGCCGTTTAGGTCATATTGGTGTAAAGCGCATGAAGAAACTCCATTCTGATGAACTTTTGGAATCACTTGATTATGAATCACTTGGCACTTGCGAACCATGCCTCGTGGGCAAGATGACTAAAACACCGTTCTCAGGAACTATGGAACGAGCAACAGATTTGTTGGAAATCATACATACTGATGTATGTGGTCCAATGAATATTGATGCTCACGGTGGGTATCATTATTTTCTCACCTTCACAGATGATTTGAGCAGATATGGGTATATCTACTTGATGAAACATAAGTCAAAAACATTTGAAAAGTTCAAAGAATTTCAGAGTGAAGTGGAAAATCATCGTAACAAGAAAATAAAGTTTCTACGATTTGATCGTGGAGGAGATGAAGGAAATATGCCCTAGAGGCAATAATAAAGTTATTATTTATTTCCTTATATCATGATAAATGTTTATTATTCATGCTAGAATTGTATTAACCGGAAACATAATACATGTGTGAATACATAGATAAACAGAGTGTCACTAGTATGCCTCTACTTGACTAGCTCGTTGATCGAAGATGGTTATGTTTCCTAACCATAGACATGAGTTGTCATTTGATTAACGGGATCACATCATTAGGAGAATGATGTGGTTGACTTGACCCATTCCGTTAGCTTAGCACTTGATCGTTTAGTTTGTTGCTATTGCTTTCTTCATAACTTATACATGTTCCTATGACTATGAGATTATGCAACTCCCGTTTACCGAAGGAACACTTTGTGTGCTACCAAACGTCACAACGTAACTGGGTGATTATAAAGGTGCTCTACAGGTGTCTCCGAAGGTACTTGTTGGGTTGGCGTATTTCGAGATTAGGATTTGTCACTCCGATTGTCGGAGAGGTATCTCTGGGCCCTCTCGGTAATGCACATCACTTAAGCCTCGCAAGCATTGCAACTAATGAGTTAGTTGCGGAATGATGTATTACAGAACGAGTAAAGAGACTTGCTGGTAACGAGATTGAACTAGGTATTGGAATACCGACGATCGAATCTCGGGCAGGTAACATACCGATGACAAAGGGAACAACGTATGCTGTTATGCGGTTTGACCAATAAAGATCTTCGTAGAATATGCAGGAACCAATATGAGCATCCAGGTTCCGCTATTGATTATTTACCGGAGACGTGTCTCGGTCATGTCTACATAGTTCTCGAACCCGTAGGGTCCGCACGCTTAAAGTTCAGTGACGATCGTAATTAGGGTTTTTGTGTTTTGATGTACCGAAGGTTGTTCGGATTCCCAGATGTGATCACGGACATGACGAGGAGTCTCGAAATGGTCGAGACATAAAGATTGATATATTGGAAGCCTATATTTGGATATCGGAATCGTTCCGGGTGAAATCGGGATTTTACCGGAGTACCGGGGGGGGGGGGGGTTACTGGAACCCCCCCCGGGGGTTAATGGGCCTACATGGGCCCTAAGGGAGAAGAGGAGGGCTGGCCAGGGCAGGCCGCGCGCCCCCTCCCCCCTAGTCCGAATAGGACAAGGAAGGGGGGGGGGGCGGCGCCCCCTTTCCTCTTTTCCCCTTCCCCTTTCCTTCTCCAACAAGGCAAGAGGGGGGAGTCCTACTCCCAATGGGAGTAGGACTCCTCTAGGCGCACCCCTAGGGGCCGGCCGCACCTCCCCCTCCCTCCTTTATATACGGGGGCAAGGGGGCACCCCATGACACACAAGTTGATCTTCGTGATCGTTCCTTAGCCGTGTGCGGTGCCCCCTTCCACCATATTCCACCTCGGTCATATCGTAGCGGTGCTTAGGCGAAGCCCTGCATCGGTAGAACATCATCACCATCATCACGCTGTCGTGCCGACGAAACTCTCCCTCAACACCCGGCTAGATCGGAGCTCGAGGGACGTCACCGAGTTGAACGTGTGCAGAACTCGGAGGTGCCGTACGTTCGGTACTTGGATCGGTCGGATCGGGAAGATGTACGACTATCCTCTACGTTGTGTCAACGCTTCCGTTGCCGGTCTACGAGGGTACGTAGACAACACTCTCCCCTCTCGTTGCTATGCATCACCATGATCTTGCGTGTGCGTAGGAAAATTTTGAAATTACTACGTTCCCCAACAGTGGTATCAGAGCCAGGTTTTATGCGTTGATGTTATTTGCACGAGGAGAACACAAGTGAGTTGTGGGCGATATAAGTCATACAGCTTACCAGCATGTCATACTTTGGTTCGGCGGTATTGTTGGATGAAGCGGCCCAGACCGACATTACGCGTACGCTTACGCGAGACTAGTTCTACCGACATGCTTTGCACACAGGTGGCTGGCGGGTGTCAGTTTCTCCAACTTTAGTTGAACCGAGTGTGGCTAAGCCCGGTCCTTGCGAAGGTTAAAACAACACCAACTTGACAAACTATCGTTGTGGTTTTGATGCGTAAGTAAGAACGGTTCTTGCTAAGCCCGTAGCAGCCACGTAAAACTTGCAACAACAAAGTAGAGGATGTCTAACTTGTTTTTGCAGGGCATGTTGTGATGTGATATGGTCAAAAAGTGATGCTATATTTTATTGTATGAGATGATCATGTTTTGTAACCGAGTTATCGGCAACTGGCAGGGGCCATATGGTTGTCGCTTTATTGTATGCAATGCAATCGTGCTGTAATGCTTTACTTTATCACTAAGCGGTAGCGATAGTCGTGGAAGCATAATTGGCGAGACGACAACGATGCTATGATGGAGATCAAGGTGTCGCACCGGTGACGATGGTGATCATGACGGTTGATAACCCACAAGTATAGGGGATCACAACAGTTTTCGATAAGTAAGAGTGTCGAACCCAACGAGGAGCTAAAGGTAGAACACATATTCCCTCAAGTTCTATTGACCACCGATACAACTCTACGCACGCTTGACGTTCGCTTTACCTAGAACAAGTATGAAACTAGAAGAACTTTGTAGGTGTTGTTGGATAGGTTTGCAAGATAATAAAGAGTACGTAAATAAGAAGTAGGGGCCGTTAAGATACAGAAACAATAAAGTAAATATAGCGAGTGTGGAAAAGTGGTAGTAGGAGTTGTGAAATTGTCCCTTAAGCAATTGACTACTTTACTAGACCGATAGCAAGCATTATGTGGGAGAGGCCACTGCTAGCATGTCATCCCTGACTTGGAATTCTATGCACTTATGATTGGAACTATTAGCAAGCATCCACAACTACTAATGTTCATTAAGGTAAAACCCAACCATAGCATTAAGATATATTGGCCCCCCTTCAATCCCGTATGCATCAATTTCTATGCTAGGTTGAAGCTTCTGTCACTCTTGCCCTCCAATACATAGTCCTATCAACATACAACTAACCCTAGGGTGTGATCCACGCGCGCAATCATATGATGGGCACCAAAGGACAGCAACATAACCACAAGCAAATTAAATCAATCATAACAATTCATCAACCACCGATAGGACAACGAAAATCTACTCAGACATCATAGGATGGCAACACATCATTGGATAATAATATGAAGCATAAAGCACCATGTTCAAGTAGAGGGTACAACGAGTTGCGGGAGAGTGGACCGCTGTAGATAGAGGGGGGAAGGTGATGGAGATGTTGGTGAAGATGGCGGAGGTGTTGGTGTAGATCGCGGTGATGATGATGGTGGCCACGGCAGCGTTCCGGCGCCACCGGAAGAGAAGGGGAGAGGGGCCCCCTTCGTATTCTTATTCCTTGACCTCCTCCCTAGATGGGAGAAGGGTTTCCCCTCTGGTCCTTGGCCTCCATGGCATGGGAGGGGCGAGAGCCCCTCCGAGATTGGATCTGTCTCTCTGTCTCTCTCTGTTTATGCGTTCTGTTCTGGCACTGTTTCACCGTTTCGTATATATATGGAGATCCGTAACTCCGATTAGCCTGAAACCTTCGCCGTGATTTTTTTCTTCCGAAAATTAGCTTTCTTGCGGCAAAAGAAGAGCGTCAACCGCCTTACGGGTGGCTCACGAGGGTAGGGGGCGCGCCCAGGGGGGTCAGGCGCGCCCCCTACCTCGTGACCACCTCGGGCACCGTCTCGCGTGGATTTTTCTTCCGGAATTTTCCAAATATTCCAAAAATAAGCTCCGTCCGTTTTTATCCCGTTTGGATTCCGTTTGGTATGGATATTCTGCGAAACATAAAACATGCAACAGACAGGAACTGGCACTGGGCACTGGATCAATATGTTAGTCTAAAAAATAATATAGAAAGTTGCCAAAAAGTATATGAAAGTCGAATAATATTGGCATGGAACAATAAAAAATTATAGATACGATGGAGACGTATCAGCATCCCCAAGCTTAATTCCTGCTCGTCCTCAAGTAGGTAAATGATAAAAAAAATAATTTTTGACGTGGAATTCTACCTAGCATAATCTTGATCATATGTCTAATCATGGCATGAATATTAAGACACGAGTGATTCAAAGCAATAGTCTATCCTTTGACATTAAGACAATAATACTTCAAGCATACTAATAAAGCAATCATGTATTTTCAAAATAACATGGCCAAAGAAAGTTATCCCTACAAAATCATATAGTCTGGCTATGCTCCATCTTCACCACACAAAATATTCAAATCATGCACAACCCCGATGACAAGCCAAGCAATTGTTTCATACTTTTGACGTTCTCAAACCTTTTCAACTTTCACGCAATACATGAGCGTGAGCCATGGACATAGCACTATAGGTGGAATAGAATATGATGGTGGAGGAGACAAAAAGGAGAAGATAGTCTCACATCAACTAGGCGTATCAACGGGCTATGGAGATGCCCATTAATAGATATCAATGCGAGTGAGTAGGGATTGCCATGCAACAGATGCACTAGAGCTATAAGTGTATGAAAGCTCTAACTGAAACTAAGTGGGTGTGCATCCAACTTGCTTGCTCATGAAGACCTCAGGCATTTGAGGAAGCCCATCATCAGAATATACAAGCCAAGTTCTATAATGAAAATTCCCACTAGTATATGAAAGTGATAACTCAAGAGACTCTCTATATGAAGAACATGGTGCTACTTTGAAGCACAAGTGTGGAAAAAGGATAGTAGCATTGCCCCTTCTCTCTTTTTCTCTCATTTTTTTGTTTTCTTTTCCTTTTTTGGCCTTTCTCTTTTTTTATTTTTTATTTTTTTTATTTTTTCGTCCGGAGTCTCATCCCGACTTGTGGGGGAATCATAGTCTCCATCATCCTTTCCTCACTAGGGCAATGCTCTAATAATGATGATCATCACACTTTTATTTACTTACAACTCGATATCTAGAATAAAGATATGACTCTATATGAATGCCTCCGGCGGTGTACCGGGATGTGCAATGATCTAGCGTAGCAAGGACATCAAAAAATGGACAAGCCATGAAAACATCATGCTAGCTATCTTACGATCATGCAAAGCAATATGACAATGAATGCTCAAGTCATGTATATGATGATGATGGAAGTTGCATGGCAATATATCTCGGAATGGCTATGAAAATGCCATGATAGGTAGGTATGGTGGCTGTTTTGAGGAAGGTATATGGTGGGTTTATGGTACCGGCAAAAGTTGCGCGGTACTAGAGAGGCTAGCAACGGTGGAAGGGTGAGAGTGCGTATAATCCATGGACTCAACATTAGTCATAAAGAACTCACATACTTATTGCAAAAATCTATTAGTTATTGAAACAAAGTACTACACGCATGCTCCTAGGGGGATAGATTGGTAGGAAAAGACCATCGCTCGTCCCCGACCGCCACTCATAAGGAAGACAATCAATAAATAAATTATGCTCCGACTTCATCACATAACGGTTCACCATACGTGCATGCTACGGGAATCACAAGCTTCAACACAAGTATTTCTACAATCCACAACTACCCACTAGCATGACTCTAATATCACCATCTTTATATCGCAAAACTATTGCAAGGAATCAAACATATCATATTCAGCGATCTACAAGTTTTATGTAGGATTTTATGACTAACCATGTGAATGACCAGTTCCTGTCATCTCTCCAAATAGATATAAGTGAAGAAAGAGAGTTCAATTCTTTCTACAAAAGATATGCCCACGCTCTAACAAATATAAGTGAAGCAAAAGAGCATTCTGCAAATGGCGGTTGTCTATGTAAAGAGAAACATGCAATCCAAACTTCAAATGATATAAGTGAAGCACATGAAGCATTCTATAAAGCCATACTCAAAAGAGCATTCTATAAATCAACGAAGGACTATCTCATACCAGCATGTTGCATAAAAGAAAAATGAAAACTAAATGCAAAAGACGCTCCAAGATTGCACATATCGCATGAACGAAACGAATCCGAAAACATACCGATACTTGTTGAAGAAAGAGGGGATGCCTCCCCAGCATCCCCAAGCTTAGACGCTTGAGTCTCCTTGAATATTTACTTGGGGTGCCTCGGTCATCCCCAAGCTTGAGCTCTTGCCTCTCTTCCTTCTTCTCACATCGAGACCTTCTCGATCATCGAACACTTCATCCACACAAAACTTCAACAGAAAACTTGGTAAGATCCGTTAGTATAATAAAGCAAATCACTACTCTAAGTACTGTTGCAAACCAATTCATATTTTGTTTTTTCATTGTGTATACTGTAATATAACTTTTCATGGCTTAATCCACTAATATAAATTGATAGTTTCATCAAAACAAGCAAACTATGCATCAAAAACAGAATCTGTCTAAAACAGAACAGTCTGTAATAATCTGAACATTCACCATACTTCAGATACTTGAAAAATTCTACCAAAATTATTAAAAATAAACAATTTGTATAGGAAGGCAGTGCAAAAAGAATCAGAACCATTTGACGTTCCAGCTAAAAATTTAAAATCGCGAACTACAGCCAAAGTTTCTGTCCTGCACCGTACAAACCATCAAGCAAATGTAAACATCCTAAAGGCAAACCTTGGCACATTATTTTTATAATACAATGGAATTGTACAAGGGGATAATTATTTTTATTGAAAAGTTTCTGTAATCAATATTCACAAAGTTTCCGTGAGCATGAACAAAGTTCAAGGCTAGCTCCCACATCAACAATGCTCGTCTTTCTCACTTGCGCTTTCCTTTTTGAAAAAGTTTTGGTTTCCCATCTTTATTTTTGTTGTTTTTAAACTATATAAAAGCACTCAACATAAATAAATGACTCTCTAAAACTTCTGGGTTGTCTCCCTGGCAGCGCTTTCTTTAAAGCCATTAAGCTAGGCATATAGTGCTCAAGTAGTGAATCCACCCGGATCCCAAGGTATATCAAAGACAATTTTAATTAGCAATGATTTGTAATTTAGTAGTGAGCACAAAGTAACATAAGTCATGTAACAATGAAGTCTAAATCTCTTCCTATGCATCGGCATGTCATAAAAGAACAATTCATGCACACCTAGTAAAGGCCAATGCATAGTATAAACATTATCTTGTAATTTTATCGTGTTGGAAACATAGAGAAGTGGAGATATAGTTCCTCTCTCATAATAATTGCAAGTAGGAGCAGCAAGTACATGCATATTATATTCATCAAAATCATCATGTGCAGTAGTAAAAGGCAACCCATCAATGTAATCCTTAATAAGTGCAAACTTCTCCGATATAGTGTAGTCGGGAGAATTCAAAAAGATAATAGGACTATCATGTGTGGGTGCAATAGCAACAATTTCATGTTTAACATAAGGAACTATAGCAAGTTCATCTCCATAAGCATAATTCATATTGGCATCTTGGCCATAAGCATAGCAAGCATCATCAAAAAGGGATATTTCAAAAGAATCCAAGGGATCATAACAATCATCATAGCAATCATCCTTCGGTAAGCACGAAGGGGAATTAAACAATGTATGAGTTGAAGAGTTACTCTCATTAGAAGGTGGGCACGGGTGATCAATCCGCTCTTCCTCCTTTTGTTCTTCGCTCTCCTCCTCATCTTTTTCATCCAATGAGCTCACAGTTTCATCAATTTCTTCTTCCATAGATTCCTGCAAAATATGAGTCTCTTCTTGGATAGCGGAGTATTCCTCAATATATTGTTTAACATAGGTATTAGAAGCATAATTATCATAGCAATATTTAAGTATAGCAAAATTTTCAGATTTGTGAAAAGTAGCATCATACTTTTCAATCAAAGAAGCAATTTCATAAGCACCCTCAAAAGCAACAGATTCTTCAATTTGTTGAACATCATAGTAACTATAAACACCTTTAGCATAAGAAGATAAGATTCCATTATCAATAAACTCACATTGGTAGGGAAGGTGTTTCTTGGGGTTTTCAGAACAACAAGTAAAATCATATAATTCACATAAATTCCAAGCATAGCATTGCAAATGTTTAACGTTGAATTTTACTGCATAATAATTTCCCTTTTTCAGATATACGGTGTCGCACATAACAAGCATGCTCATCTAAAGATTTGCCCTCAACTAAGCTAGTTGGAGTTTCGGCACAAGCACAAAGGGATCGAAGATGATCCAAGTAATAAGCTTCAGCAGTGTGATAGATTTTGAGTGGTTCTTCAACCATTGGTTCAGTAGCTACAACTAATTTTTTTGGTATTTTGCATTTCCTACCCATAACTAAAGATAGATAACAACTAAGAACAGCAAATAACAATTACTTAGTGATAAAGCAAACAAGCACACATGAGAATATTCACCCCACGCTATTGCTCCCCGGCAACGGCGCCAGAAAAAGGTCTTGATAACCCACAAGTATAGGGGATCGCAACAGTTTTTGATAAAGTAAGAGTGTCGAACCCAATGAGGAGCTAAAGGTAGAACAAATATTCCCTCAAGTTCTATCGACCACCGATACAACTCTACGCACGCTTGACGTTCGCTTTACCTAGAACAAGTACGAAACTAGAAGTACTTTGTAGGTGTTGTTGGATAGGTTTGCAAGATAATAAAGAGTACGTAAATAAAAAGTAGGGGCTGTTAAGATAAAGAAACAATAAAGTAAATATAGCGAGTGTGGAAAAGTGGTGGTAGGAGTTGTGAAATTGACCCTTATGCAATTGACTACTTTACTAGACCGATAGCAAGCATTATGTGGGAGAGGCCACTGCTAGCACGTCATCCCAGACTTGGAATTCTATGCACTTATGATTGGAACTATTAGCAAGCATCCTCAACTACTAATGTCCATTAAGGTAAAACCCAACCATAGCATGAAGATATATTGGTCCCCCTTCAATCTCGTATGCATCAATTTCTATGCTAGGTTGAAGCTTCTGTCACTCTTGCCCTCCAATACATAGTCCTATCAACATACAACTAACCCTAGGGTGTGATCCACGCGCGCAATCATATGATGGGCACCAAAGGACAGCAACATAACCACAAGCAAATTAAATCAATCATAGCAATTCATCAACCACCGATAGGACAACGAAAATTTACTCAGACATCATAGGATGGCAACACATCATTGGATAATAATATGAAGCATAAAGCACCACGTTCAAGTAGAGGGTACAGCGGGTTGCGGGAGAGTGGACCGCTGTAGATAGAGGGGGGAAGGTGATGGAGATGTTGGTGAAGATGGCAGAGGTGTTGGTGTAGATCGCGATGATGATGATGGTGGCCACGGCAGCGTTCCGGCGCCACCGGAAGAGAAGGGGAGAGGGGGCCCCTTCGTCTTCTTCTTCCTTGACCTCCTCCCTAGATGGGAGAAGGGTTTCCCCTCTGGTCCTTGGCCTCCATGGCATGGGAGGGGCGAGAGCCCCTCCGAGATTGGATCTGTCTCTCTGTCTCTCTCTGTTTATGCGTTCTGTTCTGGCTCTGTTTCACCGTTTTGTATATATATGGAGATCCGTAACTCCGATTGGCCTGAAACCTTCACCGTGATTTTTTTTTCGAATATTAGCTTTCTTGCGGCAAAAGAAGAGCATCAACCGCCTTACGGGTGGCTCACGAGGGTAGGGGGCGCGCCCAGGGGGGTCAGGCGCGCCCCCTACCTCGTGACCACCTCGGGCACTGTCTCGCGTGGATTTTTCTTCCAGAATTTTCCAAATATTCCAAAAATAAGCTCCGTCCCTTTTTATCCCGTTTGGATTCCTTTTGGTATGGATATTCTGCGAAACATAAAACATGCAACAGACAGGAATTGGCACTGGGCACTGGATCAATATGTTAGTCCCAAAAATAATATAGAAAGTTGCCAAAAAGCATATGAAAGTCGAATAATATTGGCATGGAACAATCAAAAATTATAGATACGATGAAGACGTATCAGCATCCCCAAGCTTAATTCCTGCTCGTCCTCGAGTAGGTAAATGATAAAAATAATAATTTTTGACATGGAATGCTACCTAGCATAATCTTGATCATATGTCTAATCATGGCATGAATATTAAGACACGAGTGATTCAAAGCAATAGTCTATCCTTTGACATTAAGACAATAATACTTCAAGCATACTAATAAAGCAATCATGTATTTTCAAAATAACATGGCCAAAGAAAGTTATCCCTACAAAATCATATAGTCTGGCTATGCTCCATCTTCACCACACAAAATATTCAAATCATGCACAACCCCGATGACAAGCCAAGCAATTGTTTCATACTTTTGACGTTTCAAACCTTTTCAAATTTCACGCAATACATGAGCGTGAGCCATGGACATAGCACTATAGGTGGAATAGAATATGATGGTGGAGGAGACAAAAAGGAGAAGATAGTCTCACATCAACTAGGCGTATCAACGGGCTATGGAGATGCCCATTAATAGATATCAATGTGAGTGAGTAGGGATTGCCATGCAACGGATGCACTAGAGCTATAAGTGTATGAAAGCTCTAACTGAAACTAAGTGGGTGTGCATCCAACTTGCTTGCTCATGAAGACCTCAGGCATTTGAGGAAGCCCATCATCGGAATATACAAGCCAAGTTCTATAATGAAAATTCCCACTAGTATATGAAAGTGATAACTCAAGAGACTCTCTATATGAAGAACATGGTGCTACTTTGAAGCACAAGTGTGGAAAAAGGATAGTAGCATTGCCCCTTCTCTCTTTTTCTCTCATTTTTTTGTTTTGTTTTCCTTTTTTTGGCCTTTCTCTTTTTTTTATTTTTTTTTATTTTTTCGTCCGGAGTCTCATCCCGACTTGTGGGGGAATCATAGTCTCCATCATCCTTTCCTCACTGGGGCAATGCTCTAATAATGATGATCATCACACTTTTATTTACTTACAACTCGATATCTAGAATAAAGATATGACTCTATATGAATGCCTCCGGCGGTGTACCGGGATGTGCAATGATCTGGCGTAGCAATGACATCAAAAAATGGACAAGCCATGAAAACATCATGCTAGCTATCTTACGATCATGCAAAGCAATATGACAATGAATGCTCAAGTCATGTATATGTTGATGATGGAAGTTGCATGGCAATATATCTCGGAATGGCTATGAAAATGCCATGATAGGTAGGTATGGTGGCTGTTTTGAGGAAGGTATATGGTGGGTTTATGGTACCGGCGAAAGTTGCGCGGTACTAGAGAGGATAGCAACGGTGGAAGGGTGAGAGTGCGTATAATCCATGGACTCAACATTAGTCATAAAGAACTCACATACTTATTGCAAAAATCTATTAGTTATTGAAACAAAGTACTACTGTAACATCCCAAATTTTCAATTTGGAATGTTATACATTAGATCATCAATGCATATCTTATTTCTTTTGCTTTTTGGTTGATCCTAGAAATTCTACGCAACTCAATGACCCATGGAGAGAGTTGGGGATTTCGATATTTTCATATTTGAGTTCTCTCAAATTTTGAGATTAGGATAATTTGATTTTATTTATTTTATCATCAAATATTTCTATTACAAAAATATGAGAGAGGTAATAAAATGACTTTCCCAAAATAAAGAAATATTGAGGATTTAATAATAAAATCAAATAGGATTTTTATTTCAGAGTTTTTCAGTGTTTTTATTTGAATTAGGAAAAAATGCGTTTTTTCAAAATTGCATTTAGGTCCCAAATAAATGTTCACTTTGTCGGGCTTGATTTTAGAAGCCCGGGAAAATTTATTTCGGCAAATTTTGGAGTCCGTTTAGAATTTATTTTTATTTTTTTTCTTTTGCGCGTAATGTTTTTTTAAAAAACGCGCCGCGCGCCGACTGGGCAAGGGCCCAGCCGACGGCCCACTCCCCGCCGCCTGCCGTCTCCTTCCAGGAGACGAGCGCGCCGCCGCCGCCGAGTCCGGCTCGGACACGCCGCTCCCGCCGCCTTGCCCCTCCCCCAAGGCAGCACCCCCTTCTCTTAAATACCGAGCCGCCTCGCCGCCCCTCACCTCACCCCGCCCCGCCGCCCGCCAGCCGCAGCCGCCCCGCCGCCTGCGCTGCTGCTGCCGCCGCCGCGCGCCGCACGCCGCCGCCGCCGCTGCCGCTGCCGAGCCGCCGCCGCCGCCGGAGCCCTGCCCCGCCCGCCGGAGTACCTTGCCGGAGGTATAGCCACCGCCGTTCGCCGTTCGGTTTTTTTTAAAAAAAGAAACCGCCTCGGTTTTTTTCGAAACCCTAAATCGGTTTATTTCTCTGGTTTACTTAATTAGTGAACGTTCACCGATTCGTTCGTTTTAACGAACGCGTTCATCGTTTAGTTTCAGATAATGAACGTTCGTTCGTTAATCTATTCTTCGTTTTTCTTTTCTCGGATTAAATCCACGATTTTTCTGATCGCGATTTCTGATCCGATTTTCGTTTTAGTTTAACTTTTCGCTCGTTTATCGGAATCAGGCGATTCAAGCGCCTAGGGATTCGTCTCGAAACCCTCTATCTGTTTAACCAACCTAAACACGATTTTGCTACTGTAAAATTTTCCCTAGATCTAGATTGCTAGAACGAAGTTGTTTTCTTTCGCCGTTTGATTTTCGTTGCTTCGTTCGATTTGATTCTTTTGCCAACCGGAGTTCTTAAGTTGAATCTTCAGGTTAGATCTCTTATTTGAGTTTTACCTGTGCATTAGATGAGTACTTATTGTATGCTCATTTGTTTGTTTGTGATAGAATATCCGGAGTGCACCGCCTGTTACTTCGAATCGCTAGGTTTCCCGGATCATCAGCAAGGCAATAACACTTTGATCATACCTTCTCTACTACCCAGTTTTATTGCATTAGATCAATCCACACACATTGCATGATTAGGATCTAATTAAATTGTGGGATGGGAAGTAGTTGAGGTAGTACCTATTACCTGTTTATTATCAAACCTTTGGGAGTTACTTCTACGTTTGCTTATCATGCCATGCTATGCTAGTAGACGTGGATTGGGTGAGTGAAATCCATTGACAGATGTGAGATTGTTAATTAATGGTTTATCTAAGGTGGCAAATTAAACACACATCTGGGTGGATTGAGGCACTTGGGTATTCCAGGACTTGCCTGTTTTCTTTTGGACCGCCACCCAGGCTCAAAGGGATCATAAGACTATTCATACTAGAAACTTTCGTTTGCAGCCACAAGCTATTATGGGCTCTAGCATAGTTGACTAAGTTGTGCGAACTCTTACAGTGGTAGACTAGCAGATGTAGGGGATGTAGGTGGTACGGTCTACCCGATCGTAAGGTGCTAGCGCTTCTGAAAGACTATGTCTCGGTCATCCGTCTTCTCAAACACCCTGTAGTGCGAGAAACCAAACGGAGGCGATCGAGTCTTGTGGGGAAAAGTGCGCAAACCTCTGCAGAGTGTAACAAACTAATCATGATTAGCCGTGTCCCCGGTTATGGACATCTTGAGTATCTAGTACTTGGATTATCATGTGAATCTCAACATGTTACTCTAAATTAATTTTGTTGGGTTATGTTTAATGAAGATGCTTAATTAGGATTGAGAATGCTGTCAACCATTCTCAATGTTTAACAACTACCATGATAGTTAAATAAATTTTATTCCTTTGAAGTAGGGAAAAATTGGCTTTACGCAAAAACTGTAACCATAGAGCTTTCCACCAGCCAAGTATGCATATAGTATAGCTGTTGCATTCCATTACTCTCTATGTGTTACCTTGCCAGCATATTCCATGTGCTGACCCGTTTTCGGGCTGTAATGTTAATGTTGCAGACTTTTCAGATGACGATTAAGGAGTTTTAGGTCGTGGTTCTATACTCAGTGATGCCGTTGGAGTTGATGGACTCACTTATCTTCCAAGCCTTCCGCTGTTATCGTTATTAGATGGCCTTAAGCCATATTTATTGTAATAATTTCTCTTTTGAGACACTCGATGTAATAAGTGTGTGATTGCTACTCTGCTATAAATCCTCCGAGTACTGTGTGGTGTCAGCATTACTGATCTAGGGATGACACCGGAGCACAGAGATCAGACTGTTTGAGGTCTGGTCGCTACAGAGATGGTATCAGAGCACACGCTGACTGTAGGACACGACCACTAAGCTAAAAGACCTAGATCACTATTCACTCTCTTCTCTTCTGACTTCTCATCTTTTCTACTCTTTAGGATGGCAGATGCAAGGAACAAGTTCACACAACCGGATGAAGGTACACCCTTTGGACGCCACTTGAAGGAAGTCACTAGATACCTGAATATAGGAGTACCAAGCTTCACGGGAACCTACAACGCCACTTTACCTGAAGAAGAGCGCTGGATGATTCAAGTTCAAGTTCCAGGAAGGACGTTCATGCCAGTCACTGAGCCCATAGAGTTTTCTTTTGATGCACCAACTTGGAGTCTAGGAAAGAGCATGGCACCTCACATAGCCATGGGACGCATTGGAGAAGTCTACCGCAAGGATCTCAAAGATACTATCTACCAGATTTGTGGGCGCCGAGATGAACACTGGGAGATGATCAGCACCAGGAAGGATAGATCAATCGCAACTTTTATCCAAGAATTAAACCAGCACATTCGACGACAGGAGAACCAAATGTGTGCCGACATGATAGATCTGAAGAAGGCTAAGACTAGAATCAAGGAACTGGAGGAAGAACTCAAGGCTACACGTGAAGATTATGAAGAAGAAATTGAAGTATTGGTGGAGAAGAATGACGACCTGATCAAGAAGATTGGAATATTTATGGGAGGCCCGACACCAGTAGATGAAGACGAAGAACCCAAGGAGATTAGCCAGGAAGACTACATCATCATCGACGGCACCGACTCGGAACCAGACAGTAGCGATGATGACTATGTTGATGAAGCTGCAGCAGATATCATGGAGTCAATGACTGAAGAATATTTCTAGTAGACCACCTCCTCAGTAGTAGTAGTCCACCATGTAAATATAGTAGCCCGAGCACTTTTGCGATAGTTAGATCGATTGTATGCCCTTGTTTGATTGAATGAAGTGAATTGTTTGCTTTTGCCTCATGTGCATATGGGTAGTGTTTTCTCTTTAGACCCCCTCTATTCTTACATCTCATCTTTCCTAAACCCTCAGATGCCTCCAAGACGTGACCCCGGATTTGCATTTCCACCGGAGCTCACCCAGTTGATCCAGCAGCAGAACACATTGATGCAGTTGCTAGTCCAGAATCAGAATCAGGGGAACAACAACAACAACCCACCACCACCACCACCTGTTGACCACTTAGCCCGTTTTCTTAGGCTGAATCCATCGGTGTTTTCCAGTAGCACCGAGCCGATAGTAGCAGATGATTGGCTCCGCAAGACAGCTAGGGAGTTGACCACAGCAGGATGCACAGATGCGGAGAAGGTGAAGTTTGCCGCACATCAGCTAGAAGGACCCGCAGCATCATGGTGGGAGAATTTCACAGCCACTTTCCCAGTCAACACTGTCACATGGGACTAGTTTCAGTAGGTTTTCCGTACTGCCCATGTTTCAGCAGGAGCTATGGCCATGAAGAAGCGTGAGTTTCGTAACTTGCGCCAAGGAGGACGGACAGTTGGCCAGTATGTGGAGGAATTTAGTAAGTTAGCACGTTATGCCCCAGATGACGTCGCTACGGATGCAGCTAAGCAGGAGAAGTTTCTAGAAGGACTGAATGATGAGTTGAGCATGCAGTTGATGGTAGCCACCTTCAACAACTACCAGGAATTGGTAGATCGTGCTCTTATGATTGAAGGGAAGCAGCAGCAAATTGAGAATCGCAAGAGGAAGTATGGACAAGGAAAGTATAATTCAGGAGCTCAGCAGAAGCCACGTTTTACCCCTAGACCAGGAGGGCATTTTTAGCATACCCATGGAGGAGGTAGCTCGCACAATCACAATGGCACCAAGAATGGTAATGGCAATGGAGGAAGCAACGGCCAGAACCGCACCAACCCCTCAACCCCAGCCAAGAAGGACCTAAGCCAAGTCACTTGCTATAAGTGTTCGAAGACCGGACATTATGCCAATGAATGTCCTGAAAGCCAAAATGGCAATGGAAGTTCTGGGAAGAAGCCGAACCCTTTCAACAGGGGATAGGTGAACCACGTTAGCGTGGAGGAGGTTGAAGCTCAGCCCGATGCAGTAATAGTAAGTTTTTGGTTAAGTCATTTACTGCACTAGTTCTTTTTGATACTGGTACATCGCATTCATACATCTCAAGGGGATTGGTGGATAAGTATAACCTATCAACCCAAGCCCTTAGGTCACCCATGTTAGTAACCTTGCCCGGAGCAGAGTATGTGGCTAGTCTATGGTGTGATCGGTTACCATTAAGGATTGGTAACTATGTTTTTCCCTCAGACCTAATAGTATTGGAATCTCAAGGATTGGATGTGATATTAGGCATGGATTGGTTATCAAAGTATGAAGGGAATATTGAGTGTGCTAGTAAGTCAATTTTGCTTACCACCCCAGAAGGGAGAAGGATCAAGTATGTATCCCGGCATGTGCCAAATAGGACTCAAGTAAATTGCCTAACAGGAGTTGTGCAGGAGGAAGTACCAGTGGTAAGAGATTTCCCAGATGTATTTCCAGAAGAGTTGCCAGGCATGCCACCGGATAGAGATATTGAGTTTTTGATTGAGCTATTGCCAGGCACAGGGCCAATATCAAAGAGACCATATAGGATGCTAGCAAAGGATTTGGTGGAAATTAGGAAGCAGATTAAGGAGTTACTGGATAAGGGATATATTCGCCCAAGTTCTTCATCTTGGGGATCGCCAGTACTTCTAGTGGAGAAGAAGGATGGATCGTTAAGGATGGTTGTTGATTATCGAGGATTGAATGAAGTAACGATCAAGAACAAGTACCCACTACCAATGATCAACGATCTGTTTGATCGATTGCAAGGAGCTAAGGTATTTTCCAAGATCGATCTGCGATTAGGATACCACCAGTTGAAGATTCGAGAACATGATATTTCGAAGACAGCTTTTACTACCAGGTATGGGCTGTATGAGTATACCGTTATGTCATTTGGTCTGACTAACGCACCTGCCTATTTTGTGAACATGATGAACAAAGTGTTTATGGAGTTTTTGGATAAGTTCGTCGTAGTGTTCATTGATGATATCCTGGTTTATTCGAAGAATGAAGAGGAACATAAGGAGCATTTGCGTTTGGTACTTGGAAAAACTCAGAGAACATCAACTATATGCCAAGTTCAGCAAATGTGAGTTTTGGTTAAAGGAAGTAGGATTCCTCGGACATGTTATATCCGGTGAAGGTATAGCAGTAGATCCCGCTAAAGTTGAAACCGTGACCGCGTGGGAAGCCCCAACAACAGTTGGAGAGATCCGGAGTTTTCTTGGACTCGCAGGATACTACTGGAGATTTATTGAGAATTTCTCAAAGATTGCAAAGCCTATGACCGAGTTGTTGAAAAAGGATACAAAGTTCATATGGACAGAGGAGTGTGAGGCTAGTTTCCAGGAGTTGAAGAAACGTTTGGTTACCTCACCAGTGTTGATTTTGCCAGACCAGACCAAAGATTATGAGGTGTACTGCGACACTTCACGTCGAGGACTTGGAGCAGTGCTTATGCAGGAAGGGAAAGTTGTTTCATATGCCTCAAGACAACTGAAGCCTCATGAGTTGAATTATGCCACGCATGATTTGGAGTTAGCAGCCGTAGTGCATGCGTTGAAAACATGGAGACATTTTCTCATTGGTAATCATTGTGAGGTGTACACGGATCATAAGAGTTTGAAGTACATTTTCACCCAGAAGGAGTTGAATCTCAGACAAAGGAGATGGCTGGAGCTTATCAAGGATTATGATATGAAATTGCATTATCACCCCGGAAAGGCTAATGTAGTAGCTGACGCATTAAGCCGCAAGAGCCATGTCAATACATTAATGACGGGAGAAATACCCAAGGAGTTAGCAGAAAATCTTCGTGAACTATGTTTGGAAATAGTTCCGAGAGGCTATATAGCAGCATTGGAGATTCAGTCAACTTTGATGGATAGAATCAGAGAAGCTCAGAAAGCTGACAAAGAGATTGCTGCTATAAAGGAGAAACTGAGCAAAGGAAAAGCTAAAGGATTTTGTGAGGATGAGCATGACACCCTATGGTTTGAAGACCGTGTTTACGTGCCCAATGACCCAGAGATCAGGAAGTTGATTTTGCAAGAGGCACACGATTCACCATATTCAATTCATCCAGGAAATACCAAGATGTATCTGGATTTGAAGGATATTTTCTGGTGGACCGGAATGAAGAAGGATATAGCAGAGTATGTAGCCGTTTGTGATGTATGTCAGAGAGTAAAGGCAGAGAATCAGAAGCCAGCAAGATTGTTACAACCATTGCCGATACTTGAATGGAAGTGGGATAAGCTAGGCATGGATTTTATCACAGGATTGCCCAGGACTCATTCAGGCTATGACTCAATTTGGGTTGTAGTTGATCGATTGACGAAAGTAGCTCATTTCATCCCAGTAAAGACCACTCACACCAGTGCTAAGTTGGCAAAGATATACATGACCAGGATCGTATGTCTGCATGGAGTTCCAAGGAGTATCGTATCAGATAGAGGAACCCAGTTTACCTCAAATTTCTGGAAGCAGTTGCATGAAACTTTGGGTACCAGGCTAGAATTCAGCACAGCTTTTCATCCACAGACAGATGGACAGACCAAGAGGGTAAATCAGATTTTGGAGGATATGCTTAGAGCTTGTGCGCTAGATTATGGATCTAGTTGGGACGACAATTTTCCATATGCAGAGTTCTCTTACAACAACAGTTACCAAACCAGTTTAAAGATGGCCCCTTTCGAAGCCTTGTATGGAATGAGGTGCAGGACACCGTTGTCATGGGACGAAGTGGGAGACCGTCAGTTGTTTGGTCCTGACTTGATTAAAGAGTCTGAACAGAAGGTGAAGTTGATTCGCGATAGGCTCAAGGTAGCCCAGTCCAGACAGAAGAGTTATGCGGATTCTAAACGCAAGGAGATAGTTTACGAAGTTGGAGATAGAGCTTATCTTCGAGTATCCCCACTTCGGGGAACAAAGCGTTTTGGAGTCAAAGGGAAGTTAGCACCAGGATTTGTAGGACCATATCGAGTATTGGAACGTATGGGAGAAGTAGCCTACAAGTTGGAATTGCCCGAAGGATTGTCAGGAGTTCATGATGTGTTCCACGTTTCTCAGCTGAAGAAATGTCACGCGGAGATGGCTGACATACCGTTGAGAGATACAGTGCCTTTGGAAACTATTCAGTTGGATAACAATTTGACCTACTAGGAGAAGCCTGTTAAGATCCTCGAGTTTGCCAACCGAGTTACTCGCAGCAAGGTTATCAAGTTTTGCAAAGTCCAGTGGAGCCACCACTCAGAGGATGAAGCCACCTGGGAGCGAGAGGAAGATTTGTTCAAGGACCACCCTCACCTATTTTCTAGCCAACCCGAATCTCGAGGGCGAGATTCATCTTAAGGGGGGTAGGTTTGTAACATCCTAAATTTTCAATTTGGAATGTTATACATTAGATCATCAATGCATATCTTATTTCTTTTGCTTTTTGGTTGATCCTAGAAATTCTACGCAACTCAATGACCCATGGAGAGAGTTGGGGATTTCAATATTTTCATATTTGAGTTCTCTCAAATTTTGAGAATAGGATCATTTGATTTTATTAATTTTATCATCAAATATTTCTATTACAAAAATATGAGAGAGGGAATAAAATGACTTTCCCAAAATAAAAAATATTGAGGATTTAATAATAAAATCAAATAGGATTTTTATTTCGGAGTTTTTCGGTGTTTTTATTTGAATTAGGAAAAAATGCGTTTTTTCAAAATTGCATTTAGGTCCCAAATAAATGTTCACTTTGTCGGGCTTGATTTTAGAAGCCCGGGAAAATTTATTTCGGGAAATTTTGGAGTCCGTTTAGAATTTATTTTTCTTTTTTTCTTTTGCGCGTAATGTTTTTTTTTTAAAAACGCGCCGCGCGCCGACTGGGCCAAGGCCCAGCCGACGGCCCACTCCCCGCCGCCTGCCGTCTCCTTCCAGGAGACGAGCGCGCCGCCGCCGCCGAGTCCGGCTCGGACACGCCGCCCCCGCCGCCTTGCCCCTCCCCCAAGGCAGCACCCCCTTCTCTTAAATACCGAGCCGCCCTGCCGCCCCTCACCTCACCCCGCCCCGCCGCCCGCCAGCCGCAACCACCCCGCCGCCTGCGCTGCTGCCGCCGCCACCGCGCGCCGCACGCCGCCGCTGCGCCGCTGCCACTGCCGAGCCGCCCCGCATAGCCGCCGCCGCCGGAGCCCCGCCCCGCCCGCCGGAGTACCTCGCCGGAGGTATAGCCACCGCCATTTGCCGTTCGGTTTTTTTTAAAAAAAAAGAAACCGCCTCGGTTTTTTTTCGAAACCCTAGATCGGTTTATTTCTCTGGTTTACTTAATTAGTGAACGTTCACCGATTCGTTCGTTTTAACGAACGCGTTCATCGTTTAGTTTCAGATAATGAACGTTCATTCGTTAATCTGTTCTTCGTTTTTCTTTTCTCGGATTAAATCCGCGATTTTTCTGATCGCGATTTCTGATCCGATTTTCGTTTTAGTTTTACTTTTCGCTCGTTTATTGGAATTAGGCGATTCAAGCGCCTAGGGATTCGTCTCGAAACCCTCTATCCGTTTAACCAACCTAAACAAGATTTTGCTACTGTAAAATTTGCCCTAGATCCAGATTGCTAGAACGAAGTTGTTTTCTTTCGCCTTTTGATTTTCGTTGCTTCGTTCGATTTGATTCTTTTGCCAACCGGAGTTCTTAAGTTGAATCTTCTAGTTAGATCTCTTATTTGAGTTTTACCTGTGCATTAGATGAGTACTTATTGTATGCTTGTTTGTTTGTTTGCGATAGACTATCCGTAGTGCCCCGCCTGTTACTTCGAATCGCTAGGTTTCCCGGATCATCAGCAAGGCAATAACACTTTGATAATACCTTCTCTACTACCCAGTTTTATTGCATTAGATCAATCCACACACATTGCATGATTAGGATCTAATTAAATTGTGGGATGGGAAGTAGTTGAGGTAGTACCTATTACCTGTTTATTATCAAACCTTTGGGAGTTACTTCTACGTTTGCTTATCATGCCATGCTATGCTAGTAGACGTGGATTGGGTGAGTGAAATCCATTGACAGATGTGAGATTGTCAACTAATGGTTTATCTAAGGTGGCAACTTAAACACACATCTGGGTGGATTGAGGCACCTGGGTATTCCAGGACTTGCCTATTTTCTTTTGGACCGCCACCCAGGCTCAAAGGGATCATAAGACTATTCATACTAGAAACTTCCGTGTGCAGCCACAAGCTATTATGGGCTCTAGCATAGTTGACTAAGTTGTGCGAACTCTTACAGTGGTAGACTAGCAGATGTAGGGGATATAGGTGGTACGGTCTACCCGATCGTAAGGTGCTAGCGCTTCTGAAAGACTATGTCTCGGTCATCCGTCTTCTCAAACACCCTGTAGTGCGAGAAACCAAACGGAGGCGATCGAGTCTTGTGGGGAAAAGTGCGCAAACCTCTGCAGAGTGTAACAAACTAATCATGATTAGCCGTGTCCCCGGTTATGGACATCTTGAGTATCTAGTACTTGGATTATCATGTGAATCTCAACATGTTACTCTAAATTAATTTTGTTGGGTTATGTTTAATGAAGATACTTAATTGGGATTGAGAATGCTGTCAACCATTCTCAGTGTTTAACAACTACCATGATAGTTAAATAAATTTTATTCCTTTGAAGTAGGGAAAAATTGGCTTTACGCAAAAACTGTAACCATAGAGCTTTCCACCAGCCAAGTATGCATATAGTATAGCTGTTGCATTCCATTACTCTCTATGTGTTACCTTGCCAGCATATTCCATGTGCTGACCCGTTTTCGGGCTGCAACGTTAATGTTGCAGACTTTTCAGACGACGATTAAGGAGTTTTAGGTCGTGGTTCTATACTCAGTGATGCCGTTGGAGTTGATGGACTCACTTATCTTCCAAGCCTTTCGCTGTTATCGTTATTAGATGGCCTTAAGCCATATTTATTATAATAATTTATCTTTTGAGACACTCAATGTAATAAGTGTGTGATTGCTACTCTGCTATAAATCCTTCGAGTACTGTGTGGTGTCAGCATTACTGATCCAGGGATGACACCGGAGCACAGAGATCAGACTGTTTGAGGTCTGGTCGCTACAACTACGCGCATGCTCCTAGGGGGATAGATTGGTAGGAAAAGACCATCGCTCGTCCCCGACCGCCACTCATAAGGAAGACAATCAATAAATAAATTATGCTCCGACTTCATCACATAACGGTTCACCATACGTGCATGCTACGGGAATCACAAGCTTCAACACAAGTATTTCTACAATCCACAACTACCCACTAGCATGACTCTAATATCACCATCTTTATATCGCAAAACTATTGCAAGGAATCAAACATATCATATTCAGCGATCTACAAGTTTTATGTAGGATTTTATGACTAACCATGTGAATGACCAGTTCCTTTCATCTCTCTAAATAGATATAAGTGAAGAAAGAGAGTTCAATTCTTTCTACAAAATATATGCCCACGCTTTAACAAATATAAGTGAAGCAAAAGAGCATTCTGCAAATGGCGGTTGTTTATGTAAAGAGAAACATGCAATCCAAACTTCAAATGATATAAGTGAAGCACATGAAGCATTCTATAAAGCCATACTCAAAAGAGCATTCTATAAATCAACGAAGGACTATATCATACCAGCATGGTGCATAAAAGAAAAATGAAAACTAAATGCAAAAGACGCTCCAAGATTGCACATATCGCATGAACGAAACGAATCCGAAAACATACCGGTACTTGTTGAAGAAAGAGGGGATGCCTCCCCAGCATCCCCAAGCTTAGACGCTTGAGTCTCCTTGAATATTTACTTGGGGTGCCTCGGGCATCCCCAAGCTTGAGCTCTTGCCTCTCTTCCTTCTTCTCACATCGAGACCTTCTCGATCATCAAACACTTCATCCACACAAAACTTCAACAGAAAACTTGGTAAGATCCGTTAGTATAATAAAGCAAATCACTACTCTAAGTACTGTTGCAAACCAATTCATATTTTGTTTTTGCATTTTGTATAATGTAATATAACTTTTTCATGGCTTAATCCACTAATATAAATTGATAGTTTCATCAAAACAAGCAAACTATGCATCAAAAACAGAATCTGTCTAAAACAGAACAGTCTGTAATAATCTGAACATTCACCATACTTAAGATACTTGAAAAATTCTACCAAAATTATTAAAAATAAACAATTTGTATAGGAAGGCAGTGCAAAAAGAATCATAACCATTTGACGTTCCAGCTAAAAACGTAAAATCGCGAACTACAGCCAAAGTTTCTGTCCTGCACCGTACAAACCATCAAGCAAATGTAAACATCCTAAAGGCAAACCTTGGCACATTATTTTTATAATACAATGGAATTGTACAAGGGGATAATTATTTTTATAGAAAAGTTTCTGTAATCAATATTCACAAAGTTTCCGTGAGCATGAACAAAGTTCAAGGCTAGCTCCCACATCAACAATGCTCGTCTTTCTCACTTGCGCTTTCCTTTTTGAAAAAGTTTTGGTTTCCCCTCTTTATTTTTGTTGTTCTTAAACTATATAAAAGAACTCAACATAAATAAATGACTCTCTAAAACTTCCGGGTTGTCTCCCTGGCAGCGCTTTCTTTAAAGCCATTAAGCTAGGCATATAGTGCTCAAGTAGTGAATCCACCCGGATCCCAAGGTATATCAAAGCCAATTTTAATTAGCAATGATTTGTAATTTAGTAGTGAGCACAAAGTAACATAATTCATGTAGCAATGAAGTCTAACTCTCTTCCTATGCATCGGCATGTCATAAAAGAACAATTCATGCACACCTAGTAAAGGCCAATGCATAGTATAAACATTATCTTGCAATTTTATCGTGTTGGAAACATAGAGAAGTGGAGATATAGTTCCTCTCTCATAATAATTGCAAGTAGGAGCAGCAAGCACATGCATATTATATTCATCAAAATCATCATGTGCAGTAGTAAAAGGCAACCCATCAATGTAATCCTTAATAAGTGCAAACTTCTCCGATATAGTGTAGTCGGGAGAATTCAAAAAGATAATAGGACTATCATGTGTGGGTGCAATAGCAACAATTTCATGTTTAACATAAGGAACTATAGCAAGTTCATCTCCATAAGCATAATTCATATTGGCATCTTGGCCATAAGCATAGCAAGCATCATCAAAAAGGGATATTTCAAAAGAATCCAAGGGATCATAACAGTCATCATAGCAATCATCATTCAGTAAGCACGAAGGGGAATTAAACAATGTATGAGTTGAAGAGTTACTCTCATTAGAAGGTGGGCACGGGTGATCAATCCGCTCTTCCTCCTTTTGTTCTTCGCTCTCCTCCTCATCTTTTTCATCCAATGAGCTCACAGTTTCATCAATTTCTTCTTCCATAGACTCCTGCAAAATATTAGTCTCTTCTTGGACAGCGGAGTATTCCTCAATATATTGTTTAACATAGGTATTAGAAGCATAATTATCATAGCAATATTTAAGTATAGCAAAATTTTCAGATTTGTGAAAAGTAGCATCATACTTTTCAATCAAAGAAGCAATTTCATAAGCACCCTCGAAAGCAACAGATTCTTCAATTTGTTGAACATCATAGTAACTATAAACACCTTTAGCATAAGAAGATACGATTCCATTATCAATAAACTCACATTGGTAGGGAAGGTGTTTCTTGGGGTTTTCAGAACAACAAGTAAAATCATATAATTCACATAAATTCCAAGCATAGCATTGCAAACGTTTAACATTGAATTTGACTGCATAATAATTTCCCTTTTTCAGATATACAGTGTCGCACATAACACGCATGCTCATCTAAAGATTTGCCCTCAACTAAGCTAGTTGGAGTTTCGGCACAAGCACAAAGGGATCGAAGATGATCCAAGTAATAAGCTTCAGCAGTGTGATAGATTTTGAGTGGTTCTTCAACCATTGGTTCAGTAGGTACAACTAATTTTTTTGCTATTTTGCGTTTCCTACCCATAACTAAAGATAGAAAACAACTAAGAACAGCAAATAAAAATTACTTAGTGATAAAGCAAACAAGCACACACGAGAATATTCACCCCACGCTATTGCTCCCCGGCAACGGTGCCAAAAAAAGGTCTTGATAACCCACAAGTATAGGGGATCGCAACAGTTTTCGATAAGTAAGAGTGTCGAACCCAATGAGGAGCTAAAGGTAGAACAAATATTCCCTCAAGTTCTATCGACCACCGATACAACTCTACGCACGCTTGACGTTCGCTTTACCTAGAACAAGTATGAAACTAGAAGTACTTTGTAGGTGTTGTTGGATAGGTTTGCAAGATAATAAAGAGTACATAAATAAAAAGTAGGGGCTGTTAAGATAAAGAAACAATAAAGTAAATATAGCGAGTGTGGAAAAGTGGTGGTAGGAGTTGCGAAATTGACCCTTAAGCAATTGACTACTTTACTAGATCGATAGCAAGCATTATGTGGGAGAGGCCACTGCTAGCATGTCATCCCTGACTTGGAATTCTATGCACTTATGATTGGAACTATTAGCAAGCATCTGCAACTACTAATGTTCATTAAGGTAAAACCCAACCATAGCATTAAGATATATTGGTCGCCCTTCAATCTCGTATGCATCAATTTCTATGCTAGGTTGAAGCTTCTGTCACTCTTGCCCTCCAATACATAGTCCTATCAACATACAACTAACCCTAGGGCGTGATCCACGCGCGCAATCATATGATGGGCACCAAAGGACAGCAATATAACCACAAGCAAATTAAATCAATCATAGCAATTCATCAACCACCGATAGGACAACAAAAATCTACTCAGACATCATAGGATGGCAACACATCATTGGATAATAATATGAAGCATAAAGCACCATGTTCAAGTAGAGGGTACAATGGGTTGCGGGAGAGTGGACCGCTGTAGATAGAGGGGGGAAGGTGATGGAGATGTTGGTGAAGATGGCGGAGGTGTTGGTGTAGATCGCGGTGATGATGATGGTGGCCACGGCAGCGTTCCGGTGCCACCGGAAGAGAAGGGGAGAGGGGGTCCCTTCGTCTTCTTCTTCCTTGACCTCCTCCCTAGATGGGAGAAGGGTTTCCCCTCTGGTCCTTGGCCTCCATGGCATGGGAGGGGCGAGAGCCCCTCCAAGATTGGATCTGTCTCTCTGTCTCTCTCTGTTTATGTGTTCTGTTCTGGCTCTGTTTCACCATTTCGTATATATATGGAGATCCGTAACTCCGATTGGCCTGAAACCTTCGCCGTGATTTTTTTCTCCGAAAATTAGCTTTCTTGCGGCAAAATAAGAGCGTCAACCGCCTTAAGGGTGGCTCACGAGGGTAGGGGGCGCGCCCAGGGGGGTCAAGCGCGCCCCCTACCTCGTGACCACCTCGGGCACCGTCTCGCGTGGATTTTTCTTCCGGAATTTTCCAAATATTCCAAAAATAATCTCCGTCCGTTTTTATCCCGTTTGGATTCCGTTTGGTATGGATATTCTGTGAAACATAAAACATGCAACAAACAGGAACTGGCACTGGGCACTGGATCAATATGTTAGTCTCAAAATAATATAGAAAGTTGCCAAAAAGTATATGAAAGTCGAATAATATTGGCATGGAACAATCAAAAATTATAGATACTACGGAGACGTATCAATGGTACTTCAGAGATGGAGATCACAAGTACAAGATGATGATGGCCATATCATATCACTTATATTGATTGCATGTGATGTTTATATTTTATGCATCTTATCTTGCTTTGATTCACGATAGCATTATAAGATGATCTCTCACTAAATTTCAAGATAAAAGTGTTCTCCCTGAGTATGCACCGTTGCCATAGTTCGTCGTGCCCAGACACCACGTGATGATCGGGTGTGATAAGCTCTACGTCCATCTACAACGGGTGCAAGCCAGTTTTGCACACACAGAATACTCAGGTTAAACTTGACGAGCCTAGAATATGCAGATATGGCCTCGGAACACTGAGACCGAAAGGTCGAGCATGAATCATATAGTAGATATGATCAACATATTGATGTTCACCATTGAAAGCTACTCCATTTCACGTGATGATCGGTTATGGTTTAGTTGATTTGGATCACGTGATCACTTAGAAGATTAGAGGTATGTCTTTCTAAGTGGGAGTTCTTAAGTAATATGATTAATTGAACTTAAATTTATCATGAACTTAGTACCTGATAGTATCTTGCTTGTCTATGTTTGATTGTAGATAGATGGCCCGTGCTGTTGTTCCGTTGAATTTTAATGCGTTCCTTGAGAAAGCAAAGTTGAAAGATGATGGTAGCAATTACATGGACTGGGTCCGTAACTTGAGGATTATCCTCATTGCTGCACAGAAGAATTACGTCCTGGAAGCACCGCTGGGTGCCAGGCTCCTGCTGGAGCAACACCAGATTTTATGAACGTCCGGCAGAGCAAAGCTGATGACTACTCGATAGTTCAGTGTGTCATGCTTTACGGCTTAGAATCAGGACTTCAACGATGTTTTGAACGTCATGGAGCATATGAGATGTTCCAGGAGTTGAAGTTAATATTTCAAGCAAATGCCCGGATTGAGAGATATGAAGTCTCCAATAAGTTCTATAGCTGCAAGATGGAGGAGAATAGTTCTGTCAGTGAACATATACTCAAAATGTCTGGGTATCATAATCACTTGACTCAACTGGGAGTTAATCTTCCTGTTGATAGTGTCATTGACAGAGTTCTTCAATCACTGCCACCAAGCTACAAGAGCTTCGTGATGAAATATAATATGCAAGGGACGGATAAGACGATTCCCGAGCTCTTCGCAATGCTAATGGCTGCGGAGGTAGAAATCAAGAAGGAGCATCAAGTGTTGATGGTCAACAAGACCGCCGGTTTCAAGAAAAAGGGCAAAGGGAAGAAGAAGGGGAACTTCAAGAAGAACAGCAAGCAAGTTGCTGCTCAGGACAAGAAACCCAAATCTGGACCTAAGCCCGAAAGTGAGTGCTTCTACTGCAAGCAGACTGGACAGTGGAAGCGGAACTGCCCCAAGTATTTGGCGGATAAGAAGGATGGCAAGGCGAACAAAGGTATATGTGATATACATGTTATTGATGTGTACCTTACTAGAGCTTGCAGTAGCACCTGGGTATTTGATACTGGTTCTATTGCTAATATTTGCAACTCGAAACAGGGACTACGGATTAAGCGAACACTGGCGAAGGACGAGGTGACGATGCGCGTGGGAAATGGTTCCAAAGTCGATGTGATCGCAGTCGGCACACTACCTCTACATCTACCTTCGGGATTAGTATTAGACCTAAATAATTGTTATTTGGTGCCAACGTTGAGCATGAACATTATATCTGGATCTTGTTTGATGCGAGACGGTTATTCATTTAAATCAGAGAATAATGGTTGTTCTATTTATATGAGTAATATCTTTTATGGTCATGCACCCTTGAAGAGTGGTCTATTTTTGATGAATCTCGATAGTAGTGATACACATATTCATTATGTTGAAGCCAAAAGATGTAGAGTTGATAATGATAGTGCAACTTATTTGTGGCGCTGCCGTTTAGGTCATATCGGTATAAAGCACATGAAGAAACTCCATACTGATGGACTTTTGGAATCACTTGATTATGAATCACTTGGTACTTGCGAACCGTGCCTCATGGGCAAGATGACTAAAACGCCGTTCCCCGGTACTATGGAGAGAGCGACAGATTTGTTGGAAATCATACATACAAATGTATGTGGTCCGATGAATGTTGAGGCTCGTGGCAGATATCGTTATTTTCTCACCTTCACAGATGATTTAAGCAGATATGGATATATCTACTTAATGAAACATAAGTCTGAAACATTTGAAAAGTTCAAAGAATTTCAGAGTGAAGTTGAAAATCATCGTAACAAGAAAATAAAGTTTCTATGATCTGATCGTGGAGGAGAATATTTGAGTTACGAGTTTGGTCTACATTTGAAACAATGCGGAATAGTTTCGCAACTCACGTCACCCGGAACACCACAGCGTAATGGTGTGTCCTAACATCGTAATCGTACTTTATTAGATATGGTGCGATCTATGATGTCTCTTACTGATTTACCATTATCGTTTTGGGGTTATGCTTTAGAGACGGCTGCATTCACGTTAAATAGGGCACCATCGAAATCCGTTGAGACGACGCCTTATGAACTGTGGTTTGGCAAGAAACCAAAGTTGTCATTTCTGAAAGTTTGGGGCTGCGATGCTTATGTGAAAAAGCTTCAACCTGATAAGCTCGAACCCAAATCGGAGAAATGTGTCCTCATAGGATACCCAAAGGAGACTGTTGGGTACACCTTCTATCACAGATCCGAAGGCAAGACATTCGTTGCTAAGAATGGATCCTTTCTAGAGAAGGAGTTTCTCTCGAAAGAAGTGAGTGGGAGGAAAGTAGAACTTGATGAGGTAACTGTACCTGCTCCCTTATTGGAAAGTAGTACACCACAGAAACCAGTTTCTGTGACACCTATACCAATTAGTGAGGAAGCTAATGATAATGATCATGAAACTTCAGATCAAGTTACTACCTAACCTCATAGATCAACCAGAGTAAGATCCGCACCAGAGTGGTACGGTAATCCTGTTCTGGAAGTCATGCTACTAGATCATGATGAACCTACGAACTATGAAGAAGCGATGGTGAGCCCAGATTCCGCAAAATGGCTAGAAGCCATGAAATCTGAGATGGGATCCATGTATGAGAACAAAGTATGGACTTTGGTTGACTTGCCCGTTGATCGGCAAGCAATCGAGAATAAATGGATCTTCAAGAACAAGATTGACGCTGATAGTAATGTTACTGTCTACAAAGCTCGACTTGTTGCGAAAGGTTTTCGACAAGTTCAAGGGATTGACTACGATGAGACCTTCTCAACCGTAGCGATGCTTAAGTCTGTCCGACTCATGTTAGCGATTGCCACATTTTATGATTATAAAATTTGGCAGATGGATGTCAAAACTGCATTCCTGAATGGATTTCTGGAAGAAGAGTTGTATATGATGCAACCGGAAGGTTTTGTCGATCCAAAGGGAGCTAACAAAGTGTGCAAGCTCCAGTGATCCATTTATGGACTGGTGCAAGCCTCTTGGAGTTTGAATAAACGCTTTGATAGTGTGATCAAATCATTTGGTTTTGTACAGACTTTTGGAGAAGACTGTATTTACAAGAAAGTGAGTGGGAGCTCTGTAGCATTTCTGATATTATATGTGGATGACATATTACTGATTGGAAATGATATAGAATTTCTGGATGCATAAAGGGATACGTGAATAAGAGTTTTTCAATGAAAGACTTCGGTGAAGCTGCTTACATATTGGGCATTAAGATCTATAGAGATAGATCAAGACGCTTAATTGGACTTTCACAAAGCACATACCTTGACAAAGTTTTGAAGAAGTTCAAAATCGATCAAGCAAAGAAAGGGTTCCTGCCTGTGTTACAAGGTGTGAAGTTGAGTAAGACTCAATGTCCAACCACCGCAGAAGATAGAGAGAAAATGAAAGATGTTCCATATGCTTCAGCCATAGGCTCTATCATGTATGCAATGCTGTGTACCTGACCTGATGTGTGCCTTGCTATAAGTCTAGCAGGGAGGTACCAAAGTAATCTATGAGTGTCACTGGACAACGGTCAAGAACATCCTGAAGTACCTGAAAAGGACTAAGGATATGTTTCTCGTATATGGAGGTGACAAAGAGCTCATCTTAAATGGTTACGTAGATGCAAGCTTTGACACTGATCCGAACGATTCTAAATCGCAAACCGGATACGTGTTTATATTGAACGGTGGAGCTGTCAGTTGGTGCAGTTCTAAACAAAGCGTCGTGGCGGGATCTACATGTGAAGCGGAGTACATAGCTGCTTCAGAAGCAGCAAATGAAGGAGTCTGGATGAAGGAGTTCATATCCGATCTAGGTGTCATACCTAGTGCATCGGGTCCAATGAAAATCATTTGTGACAATACTGGTGCAATTGCCTTGGCGAAGGAATCCAGATTTCACAAGAGAACCAAGCACATCAAGAGACGCTTCAATTTCATTTGGGATTTAGTCCAAGTGGGAGACATAAAAATTTGCAAGATACATACGGATCTGAATGTTGCAGACCCGCTGACTAGCCTCTTCCATGAGCAAAACATGATCAGCACCAAGGCTCCATGGGTGTTAGAATCATTACTGTGTAATCTAGATTATTAACTCTAGTGCAAGTGGGAGACTGAAGGAAATATTGTAACGCCCCAAGACCGGAGCTGCAGATGCCTTCCAGGGTTTCCGGGTTTCGTTGTGTGTTTTGTTTCGTCTGTTGCATTCATCTTTGCATCGTGTGCATTGCATCATGTCATCATGCCATCATATTATTTCTTTTCTTAACTCAACTAAATAAACCGTATGGATCTTCGATCCATTTAAACCGAGGGAATTCACATGGTGATTCTCTTTACAACATATCCTCTCGATATTTAGAGAGCTATAGTAATTATTCCATTTATTTGGAATTAACCATAACACACTTGCAAATATCCCATGCCTTTATTATCTCAATTCTTGGTCTCCAAACTTTGCCCATAAATTCTTTCGTCATTTTCCGGAGCTCCAACAAAAATCCGAACATTTTTGGACCTTCCTAACCCTCACTTCCTTTTCACACCATTTGATTTTAAATCGAATGAGTTTGAATTTAAAACTTTAAAAATGCCCACTCCATTTTTCTTGGAACATGCGCATTTTTGCTAGTCCGGGAATATTATCCGCATGCCCAAATTCTTACTCTAACCTTCTCTTCTCTCTTTTCCTTTCTTTTTTCTGTTATTTAAAAGAAAGGAAATAGCAGAGAGAGGAGAGAGACCAGCAGGCCGGCCTCTAGGGTCCATCCCTAGGCCCAACCAGCCGCCGGCCTCCCTAGGTCAACTCCTGGGCCGGCTCCAAGGCCAAAGCCCACCTAAGCATCCTAACCCTAGCCCGCACCATCGCTCCTCCTCACTCTCCCCTCATTCGTCTTGTCCCTCTCGAGCGCCGTCACGCAGGGAGAGGGCAGCGCCAACCCCTCTCCTGATCCACCTCTCTCCCCCCCCGTTTCCCTCGCGCCTCTTGATGCCGTCCAGGCCAGGTCTCCCTCGCCACCGGAGCGGAGCTGCTCCTCATGCCAGGAGCCCTGCGCGCCCGACGCCGCCCCTGCCGGTGACCTTCTCCATGGCGCCACCGCCGGCGAGCCCTGCCAGTTCCTTCGGCCTCACCGCCCTCTCCTTCACCTCCTCGCGCCCGCGCCTCCTCCTCCCTCCGTTCGGCTTCATGCTCACCGCCTCCCTGCCACGGCGTCCGTGTTGTATCGTCGCGCCGGCGACCACGATCAACATCGTGCCTCTGCAGTCGCCGCACCACATTCCTGCTCCGACGCCATCTGCCTCCCCCTCGCTGTTTCGCCAGCCATGGCCGCCTCTGCACCCGCACGTCGCCCCCGGCAAGATCTGCCCGCCCTTCTCCTTTTTCGGGTTCGTTTCCAGCGCCGCTCGACCCTGCTCCGCTTCCTGCACGTGACCCTGTGGCCTCGAGCTCCTGTGGTCTTCTGTGTTGGGGTTTGCTCCCGAGCTCCACCGTCAAACCCCGCTCCTGCCTCCATCGAAGGCCGACACGTCAAGCTCGACCCCGAATAGGGAATAACGCCAAGTACCAGGACGACGGGGACCGTCAAGTTCATCCACCGCCGTCAAGTGAACGAGACCGGCAAGTTCAAAGACCCCAAGTACCTCTTCGAAACGACCGAGTACCACTACCGTCAACCCTCGAAGACCTCGTGGACGTCAAGTTCCGTGTCGTTGACCCCGAACCTCTACGAAAACGTGTATGACTACTTTCGTGGCCGAAGACCCGCGTACAACTACCATCGCCGAAGACGTCGAGTGAACGTCTACCCACATCGTGTATTTGACCAAGTTCGATGACGACCTCCGAGAAACTCGGATTCACCAAGTTCCACTACCGTCGCCTTCGGAAACCTCGGATGCGTCAAGTACCTCTTTAAAACGAACGTGTACCACTACCGGCGAGGACCAATTGTACCACTACTTCTTCTACCATCGCGGAACGACTACTTCCCTCGACGAACTCGAACCGTCCCGTTTGCACGCTTTGAAGGTATAACCCGAGACGACGCCCGTGGACGAATGTTGTGTGATGTATGAGATGCTTGTGTTTGCACCGTGTCCGAATTTTCACTCGTTTCCATGCCACTAACCCGTGGGAACCCGGTAGTCGGGAGCACCCCACCATCTCTAGCATGTTTCGCACATCCGCACGCTTCCTTTTGCACCGGTATCTCCATGAGCTACCGGAACCGATATGTTGCCGTGGCATCATTTTCGGATTTGTTGCCGTCGCACCCCTTTATTCCACCACGGTGACAAATGCTTCATAACATGCTCATGTCAACATTTTCATAAAATTGCTTAAAACTTGCATATGTCATTCGCATCATAATAACAACATTTAAAATGATTATATTTGTTGTTTCCATCAATTTGC
This sequence comes from Triticum urartu, assembly GCF_056163025.1. Classification (NCBI taxonomy): domain Eukaryota; kingdom Viridiplantae; phylum Streptophyta; class Magnoliopsida; order Poales; family Poaceae; genus Triticum; species Triticum urartu. Next base: position 187,111,634 of record NC_141879.1, on the reverse strand, counting down.
TAAATGCATATGGGGATTTACCGGATTTGTTGTTTGTTATATCCGGCCCCATTTAAATTTTTTAGATGGTATAGTTTTGTTATGCTTCACCTCTTGCCATGTTAACCAACATTTCATATTGTGGAGTACCTAACCGAGAGTGAACTAAATAATTGATGTGGTGTTCGGTCAATATGCAACGGAGTTGCATATTGAGCTCCACTTAATTTGTAGGATTGCTTGTGCACCTTGCCATGCCATGCCTCTTTAATCCGGACATGCATCATACTTGTTTGTGCATCATGCCATGATTATGTGAGGGTTGTTTACTATGTTGTGTGCTTCTTTCCGGTGTTTGCTTCTTCGAGTTGGTTCCGGTAACGTCGTGTTGTGAGGATTCATTCGACTACGTCCGTTTGTCTTCTTCATGGACTTGTTCTTCTTCCTTGCGGGATTTCAGGCAAGATGACCATACCCTCGAAATCACTTCTATCTTTGCTTGCTAGTTGCTCGCTCTTTTGCTATGCCTATGCTGCGATACCGACCACTTGCTTATCATGCCTCCCATATTGTTAAACCAAGCCTCTAACCCACCTTGTCCTAGCAAACCGTTGTTTGGCTATGTTACCGCTTTGCTCAGCCCCTTTTATAGCGTTGTTAGTTGCAGGTGAAGATTGAAGCTTGTTCCATGTTGGAACATGGATATTTTGTTGGGATATCATGATATATCTTATTTAATTAATACATCTATATACTTGGTAAAGGGTGGAAGGCTCGGCCTTATGCCTGGTGTTTTGTTCCACTCTTGCCGCCCTAGTTTCCGTCATATCGGTGTTATGTTCCCGGATTTTGCGTTCCTTACGCGGTTGGGTTATAATGGGAACCCCTTGACAGTTCGCCTTGAATAAAACTCCTCCAGCAAGGCCCAACATTGGTTTTACCATTTGCCACCTAGCCTTTTTCTTTCCCTTGGGTCGGCCAGCCCAAGGGTCATCTTTATTAAACCCCCGGGCCAGTGCTCCTCTGAGTGTTGGTCCAACCCAGAGCACCGTGCAGGGCCATCCCTTGGCAACTTGGGTTACGTCGGCTCCTGTACGCTTAGCTTATCCGGTGTGCCCTGAGAACGAGATATGTGCAGCTCCTATCGGGATTTGTCGGCACAGCGGGTGGTCTTGCTGGACTTGTTTTACCATTGTCGAGGATGTCTTGTAGAACCGGGATACCGAGTCTGATCGGAATGTCTCGGGAGGAGGTCTATTCCTTCGTTGACCGTGAGAGCTTGTCATGGGCTAAGTTGGGACACCCCTGCAGGGTTTTGAACTTTCGAAAGCCGTGCCCGCGGTTATGGGCAGATGGGAATTTGTTAATGTCCGGTTGTAGAAAACCTAAAGTTGACCTTAATTAAAATGCATCAACCGCGTGTGTAACCGTGATGGTCTCTTTCCGGCGGAGTCCGGGAAGTGAACACGGTGTTGGAGTTATGCTTGACGTAGGTTGTTCTAGGATCACTTCTTGATCATAGTTTCACGATCGTGCTTTGCCTCCTCTTCTCGCTCTCTTTTGCAAACAGGTTAGCCACCAGATATGCTAGTCGCTTGCTGCAGCTCCACCTCATACCTTTTACCTTACCTATAAGCTTAAATAGTCTTGATCGCGAGGATGCGAGATTGCTGAGTCCCCGTGACTCACAGATACTTCCAAAAACAGCTTGCAGGTGCCGTTGAACTGTGCAGATGACGCAACCAAGCTCAATGAGGAGCTCGATGAAGATCTTGCCCTTTGTGTTGTTTCGTTCTAGTTGTTCAGTAGTGGAGCCCAGTTGGGGTCGATCGGGGATCTGTGTAGCATTTGGGGTAGTCTTCTTTTATTTTGGCTCCGTAGTCGGGCCCTGATTGTATCTGGTTGATGTAATGCTTTATTCATGTAATTGTGTGAAGTGGCGATTGTAAGCCAACTATGTATTTTTCCCTTATGTATTACATGGGTTGTGTGAAGATTACCTCACTTGCGACATTGCTTTCAACGCGGTTATGCCTCTAAGTCGTGCTTCGACACGTAGGAGATATAGCCGCATCGAGGGCGTTACAAATATGCCCTAGAGGCAATAATAAAGTTATTATTTATTTCCTTATATTATGATAAATGTTTATTATTCATGCTAGAATTGTATTAACTGGAAACATAATACATGTGTGAATACATAGACAAACAGAGTGTCACTAGTATGCCTCTACTTGACTAGCTCGTTGATCGAAGATGGTTATGTTTCCTAACCATAGACATGAGTTGTCATTTGATTAACGGGATCACATCATTAGGAGAATGATGTGATTGACTTGACCCATTCCTTAGCTTAGCACTTGATCATTTAGTTTGTTGCTATTGCTTTCTTCATAACTTATACATGTTCCTATGACTATGAGATTATGCAACTCCCATTTACCGGAGGAACACTTTTTGTGCTACCAAACGTCACAACGTAACTGGGTGATTATAAAGGTGCTCTACAGGTGTCTCCAATGTACTTGTTGGGTTGGCGTATTTCGAGATTAGGATTTGTCACTCCGATTGTCGGAGAGGTATCTCTGGGCCCTCTCAGTAATGCACATCACTTAAGCCTTGCAAGCATTGCAACTAATGAGTTAGTTGCGGAATGATGTATTACGGAATGAGTAAAGAGACTTGCCGGTAACGAGATTGAACTAGGTATTGGAATACCGACGATCGAATCTCGGGCAGGTAACATATCTGATGACAAAGGGAACAACGTATGTTGTTATGCGGTTTGACTGATAAAGATCTTTGTAGAATATGTAGGAACCAATATGAGCATCCAGGTTCCGCTATTGATTATTGACTGGAGACGTGTCTCGGTCATGTCTACATAGTTCTTGAACCCGTAGGGTCCTCACGCTTAAAGTTTGGTGACAATCGTAATTAGGGTTTTTGTGTTTTGATGTACCGAAGGTTGATCGGAGTCCCGGATGTGATCACGGACATGACGAGGAGTCTAGAAATGGTCGAGACATAAAGATTGATATATTGGAAGCCTATATTTGGATATCGGAATCGTTCCGGGTGAAACCGGGATTTTACCGGAGTACCGGGGGGTTACCGGAACCCCCCCGGGGTTAATGGGCCTACATGGGCCCTAAGGGAGAAGAGGAGGGCCGGACAGGGCAGGCCGCGCACCCCCTGCCCCCTAGTCCGAATAGGACAAGGAAGGGGGGCCCTTTCCTCTTTTCCCCTTCCCCTTTCCTTCTCCAACAAGGCAAGAGGAATCCAGATTTCACAAGAGAACCAAACACATCAAGAGACGCTTTAGTTCCATCCGCGATCAAGTCTAGGTGGGAGACATAGAGATTTGCAAGATACATACGGATCTGAATGTTGCAGACCCGTTGACTAAGCCTCTATCATGAGCAAAACATGATTAGCACCAAGGCTCCATGGGTGTTAGAATCATTACTGTGTAATCTAGATTATTAACTCTAGTGCAAGTGGGAGACTGAAGGAAATATGCCCTAGAGGTAGTAATAAAGTTATTATTTATTTCCTTATTTCATGATAAATGTTTATTATTCATGCTAGAATTGTATTAACCGGAAACATAATACATGTATGAATACATAGACAAACAGAGTGTCACTAGTATGCCTCTACTTGACTAGCTCGTTGATCAAAGATGGTTATGTTTCCTAACCATAGACATGAGTTGTCATTTGATAAACGGGATCACATCATTATCTATCACATCATTAGGATAATGATGTGATTGACTTTACCCATTCCGTTAGCTTAGCACTTGATCGTTTTAGTTTACTGTTATTGCTTTCTCCATGACTTATACATGTTCCTATGACTGTGAGATTATGCAACTCGCGATTACCGGAGGAACACTTTGTGTGCTACCAAACGTCACAACGTAACTGGGTGCTTGTAAAGGTGCTTTTTAAATGTCTCCGATGGTACTTGTTGAGTTGGCATAGATCGAGATTAGGATTTGTCACTCCAATTGTCGGAGAGGTATCTCTGGGCCCTCTCGGTAATGCACATCACTATAAGCCTTGCGAGCAATGCAACTAATGAGTTAGTTGCGGGATGATGCATTACGGAAACGAGTAAAGAGACTTGCCGGTAACGAGATTGAACTAGGTATTGAGATACCGACGATCGAATCTCGGGTAAGTAACATACCGGTGACAAAGGGAACAACGTATGTTGTTATGCGGTTTGACCGATAAAGATCTTCATAGAATATGTAGGAGCCAATATGAACACCCAGGTTCTGCTATTGGTTATTGACCGGAGACGTGTCTCGGTCATGTCTACATAGTTCTCGAACCCATAGGGTCCGCACACTTAACGTTTGGTGACGATCGGTATTATGAGTTTATGTGATTTGATGTACGGAAGGTAGTTCGGAGTCCCGGATGAGATCGTGGACATGACGAGGAGTCTCGAAATGGTCAAGACGTAAAGATTGATATATTGGACGACTATATTCAGACATCGGAAAGGTTCCGAGTGATTCGGGTATTTTTTGGAGTACCGGGGACTTACGGGAATACGGGGAAGAAGTATTGGGCCTCATGGGCCAAGTGGTGGAATAGAGGAGGCAGGGCGCGCGGCCCCCCTAGCTCAAACCGAATTGGACTAGGGGGTCGCCCCCCTTCCCTCCTTTCCTCCCTCTCCTTCCTTCTCCCCTTTCCCCTTCCTTTCCTCCTCCTAGTAGGAGTAGGAAAGGGGAGTCCTACTCCTACTAGGAGGAGGACTCATCCTCTTGGTGCGCCCTAGGAGGGCCGGCCAGCCTACCCCCTTGCTCCTTTATATACGGGGGCAAGGGGGCACCCTAGAACACACAAGTTGATCATTGATCCCTTAGCCGTGTGCGGTGCCCCCCTCCACCATAATCCACCTCGATCATATCGTAGCGGTGCTTAGGAGAAGCCCTGCATCGGTAGCAACATCATCACTTTCATCACATCGTCGTGCTGATGAAACTCTCCCATGAAGCTCTGCCGAATCAGAGTTTGTGGGACGTCATCGAGCTGAACGTGTGCTGAACTCGGAGGTGCCGTGCGTTCGGTACTTGGATCGGTCGGATCATGAAGACGTTCGACTACATCAACCGCGTTATCATAACGCTTCCGCTTACGGTCTACAAGGGTACGTGGACAATACTCTTCCCTCTCATTGCTATGCATCACCATGATCTTGCGTGTGCTTAGGAAATTTTCTGAAATTACTATGTTCCCCAACATGTGGAGATAGTATGATCCCTATGCTGTGAGGAGGAGAACCGTTGTTGACTATAGGTTCCACACAAAAGAACAACAAGACTTCTATGAGACTATTCTTCTTGACAAGAAGCCAATTGTCTGTGACATGAGATGGGTTGATTGGGAATATATCAAAGAAAATGAAGATCACTTCCCAGGTGTACAAGACAACTTCATAGCTTGTGGAGTTGATGAGTTTGTGGGTCAAAAGTAGACCAAATGGAATGATGAGCTAGTTACACAATTTTACTCCACCGCTCACTTCTATCCAGATGGAAGGATAGCATGGATGTCTGAAGGTACGAGATACCAATCAATTGTTGAAGAATGGTCCAAGTTGATCAATGCCCCAGAGGAACATGATGATGATTTGGATGTGTATGACAAGAAGAAGAAATACCACAAATCTATGGCAAACATGTACAAAAAGATCCCTGATAAAGCTTTGGAGACACACAAGCTTGGGTTTGTACACTATTTGTTGTCTGGTCTGCCTACTATCAACACCATCTTAAGGCATACTTTGCTACCCAAGTCTGGAGATCACAAGATGATTAGAGGACATTCCATTAACTTTCTGCAAATATTTGATGTGCCTCAAAAATTCACGGTCATGAGTCTGATTGTAGAGACAATCAAGAGGACAGCATCAGATCAGAAGAGATCATGTGGGTATGCTCCACATATTTAGGTGCTCATCAACTCCAAGATGGGCACATGCACTTACTTGTTGGACAAGGAGCATCTACCTCTGTACCTTGAATTTGAAGACAACACAGTTGCGATGAATGAAGATGAACCTTCATTAGCACAAGCACAAGAGAAGAGAACTAAAGCAAAGGCAGAGAAAGCTGCAAGGATGCCAACTGTAGAGGAAGCATATCAAGTGTTCCTGAAGATCAAGCAAGATCAGCTAGCATATCTGATCCAATCTACTTTGAGGATTGAGAAGGGCTTGGTCACCCTGACTCAGAATTAGGAGAGCTTGAAGAGGATCATTGAGACAAAATTCTATGATCTTGACCTCAAGGTGACTGAGATACATACTGCAGTTGAGCAGCTCTAGGAGGAAGCTGAGGAGAGGAGAGGGAAGGCAACTACGGATGCTTTTCAGTGAGTGCCACGAGGTCAGAAGTCTGTTGCAGTGCCAGTACCAGATTCTAGAGCTACATCATCAGCACCAGCAGCTACAACTTCAGTGCCACCTCCAGCACCCACTCCACCAGCTCTAACTACATCAACAGATGCCTTCATCCTTGCAGTTCTCTCTACACCACCACCCGAAGACCGAGCCTGAGAGACGCATAACACTATGCATTTTCGAACTTTTTGGTAACTTGTTGCCAAAGGGGAAGAAATGTATAGATCATAGGCTTCAAGAGAGAGTGTCTTGCTTCTTTGTCTCTCTTGCTTTTGGTTGAACTTTATTGTGTGCTTGGTTGATACTCTATGTCTATGTGAGATACTTTTTTGATCATGTGTTTGATCATATGCTACTTTAATGCTTGCCTGGATGATATTATCTCTTATATCCCATATATGATCTTTCACTTTGCTTGGTGATGAGTGCCTGCTTTTAATTTCCATCATTTTGAGCAATCCACCAAGATGTATGTGACATGGAAGAGTAACCCATGATCCTAATCGATTGTGCATTTGCATTCAAAAGAAAATTTTAAATAATGAACAAATTTAGGGGTAGCTCTTGCTTATCACATACTTCTCAAAGCGACGATGTATTTCAATGTTATGAGCATTTGTCGAAGCTTTGATCTATATGTTGTCATCAATTACCAAAAAGGGGGAGATTGAAAGTGCAAATATCCCTGGGTGGTTTTGGCAATTCCTAACAACATATAGCTCATTGAGCTAATGATATCTCAAGATAAATATTTCAGGAAAGCTCAATGATTAGCATGCCATGGATTAGAAATGTGGACCCCTCAAAATGCTAAGGACAAAAGATTGGCTCAAGCTCTAAAGCTCAAGACTCTACATTTTACTTTTAGTGATCCAAGATCACATTGAGTCCATAGGAAAAGCCAATACTATTAAAAGGGGATGAGGTGTTGCTTAATGGGTTGCTTGCTCAAAATGCTTAGTGATATGCTCCAAAAACCCTCAACTACTTTCTCATATCCACATATGTCCCAAACCAAAAGCCAAACTCAGCCCCACCGAAATTTTCTATCTGGCGCCACCGAGTTCATTTAACATAGCCACTGCCACAAACCCTAGTAACTTCGGTCTTACCGATAGGGATCTCGGTCTCACCGAGATGGGACTGCAAACTCTCTTTTTCCCTTCATAACGTTTCGGTCCAACCAAGATGAGCGATTGGTCCCACCGACTTCGCAATGCAAACTCTCTGTTTCTCCTTTGTAACATTTCGGTCTCACCGAGATGAGCGAATCAGTCCCACTGAGTCTGCCTGACCAACTCTCTGGTTAGCTTTTTACCAAAATTGGTCCCACTGAGTTTGTGTAATCGGTCTCACCGAGATTACGTTATGCCCTAACCCTAATGAAATCGGTCACACCGAGTTGACATGTCGGTCCCACCGAAAATTCTAACGTTCACATTTTGAACTAAATCGGTCTGAGCGAGTTTGATTATTCGGTCCCACCGAGTTTGGTGATTTGTGTGTAACGGTTAGATTTTGTGTGGAGGCTATATATACACCTCCACCCACTCTTCATTCGTGGAGAGAGCCATCAGAACATGCCTACACTTCCAACACATATTTTCTGAGAGAGAACCACCTACTCATGTGTTGAGGTCAATATATTCCATTCCAACCATTTGAATCTTGATCTCTAGCCTTCTCCAAGTTGCTTTCCACTCAAATCATCTTTCCACCAAATCCAAATCAGTGAGAGAGAGTTGAGTGTTGGGGAGACTATCATTTTAAGCATAAGAGCAAGGAGTTCATCATCAACACACTGTCTATTACCTTTTGGAGAGTGGTGTCTCCTAGATTGGTTAGGTGTCACTTGGGAGCCTCCGACAAGATTGTGGAGTTGAACCAAGGAGATAGCCTACTTCGTGAAGATCTACCCTAGTGAGGCAAGTCCTTCATGGGCGATGGCCATGGTGGGATAGACAAGGTTGCTTATTTGTGGACCCTTCGTGGGTGGAGCCCTCCGTGGACTCGCGCAACCGTTACCCTTCGTGGGTTGAAGTCTCCACCAACGTGGATGTACGATAGCACCACATATCAGAACCACGCCAAAATCTCCGTGTCTACATTGCGTTTGCTCCCTCCAAACTCCTCCATTTACCTTCATGTGCAATGTTTTACATTCCGCTGATATACTCTTAGACTTGCATGTGTAGGTTGATTGCTTGACTAGTGCTAAGTTGCTAAAATCTGCCAAGACTTAAAATTGGGAAAAGGCTAGATTTTTATTTGGTCAAGTAGTCTAATCAACCCCCTCTAGACATACTTTCGATCCTACACTTTGCACCTCCCATCTTATCCACAAGCCAAAACTCCTCCCAAGCTTTTGCATATACACCCATGGCGGACTCAAACATAAAACGGAGGTGGGTGGCCTCCATGGTCACTGACACCACTATCGCTGAGCTCCACACAATGGGGTACATCCCGGTCAACGCCATCTGTTGGACCCAGGGCCCGGCCAATGCGTCCCTGCCTCATATGAGGTTTGGGGTTTCCCCTACACCCTTCGTGCGGGGGATCTTGTTCTTCTACGGGCTAGATTTCCACAATCTAGCCCCTAATTCCATCCTTCACCTCACCACTTTTATCATAGTGTGTGAGGCATTCCTGCATGTTGAGCCACACTTTGGTCTGTGGCTGAAGACATGTGTCAAGCCAAAGAGCACCGCCGAATTCGTCAAGTGCGGCGGCGCAATGATCAGCAAGCTCCATAAGCCAATTTGGCTCGAGGGGACTTCAACATGAGTGGTTCATCATCAAGCCACTCGCTCCAGGCCAGGCTGCAGCTCCCGCCTTCACCAGCACTCCTCCAAGGAAGTTGATGGTGTGGCCGGAACACGGCCTTGAGTGGGACAATCAAGACGAGGTCGAGGCTCTTCAAGAGCGGATCCGGAACCTCCAAAAAAAGTTCAAGCTCGTGGATGTGGTGAATGTGATGCTACATCAATACACCCTCCCCCTCCAGCTCCGAGCCAGTCCTATGTGGCTTTACAAGCCCGAGGACACACCAATGCTTCATAACATCTTCCGCGGCAACATAGATGGGATGTGGACAACACTCTTCAAGCTGTCCCAGAATGAGTTCGCTGTAGACAAGCCGGATCACGGTTACAACACCGTATGTGCCCCCTCTGAGGTAACCACTATCTTTTGTATTTATTAATGGTTCTTATGTTTCACACTTGTCTAACCCTCCCTCCCTTTGTCTTCAGAAATGGGCGTCCAAGGCGACGCTCATGATTTTCTCGGCGCCATTACCCGAGGACAACCGGACTCCCGAGCTGCAGACTTTGCTAGCTGTGGTGCCTCCAAAGGCCCCGAACAAGGCCAAGGATCCAAAGAAGAAGAGGGAAGGACTTCGGATTCGAGACCCGGAGGATGGCTGGTTCGAGAACATCCGAGTCCTTTCCTCGAATGAAGAGGAAGGAGATGAGGGCTCCTCCTCCCCCAAAAGGAAAAAGGGCGGCGTCCGAGGACATCGCGAGGACCCATGCGGTCCGGACACATTGGCGCCTTATGAAGGTTGTTGATGCCATGCCACACGAGACCCCAGCCACAACCAAGGTCGACTCCTCTGAAACAAAGGACGACCTTCTCGACACGCGGCGGCCGAGGCCATCACCAAGAAGGTATGACTTCTTCCCAAAGGGGCAGTAAATGCTCCAGTGCAATCCTTTGCAATCTTTGAATAATTATTTATCTTTTTGTAGCCCCGTAGCCCGCAATGCTCCTACATCAGGGACAAGGCATCCCCGCGCAGGCTTCCTCCTCCGAGCACCTCAGAGGAGCATCATTCCTCCCCCATTGTCCATGACGGGCTAGGGGAGGCAACTTCTCAATAGGCCCCACCCGAAGCCACCATGGGGGCCGAAGGCAACGCTTCCATGGCTGAGGCAGAGCCTCGGCCTCCAAGGACCCCATTGAGAAGAACCCCTCCTCTACGGAGGGTGAGATACTGGGGCAGCCGACGACCTAGGTCCCATCAACCCAGAGCCACCTCGGCAGCCCTCAATGGCTGCCATTCCTCCCACGATGGGTAGGGCCGAGGTGGCTCGTCCATCCCCACTTGCAACAAGGCAGACAATGGTGGGGTGGGCGGTAGAGATGGACGCGTCCATATAGGACTCCTCCATTGCCGCCGAGCACCGTGTCCTACTGAGCATACCGGTCCATCGAGGCCGGTCTCAAGAAGGCCTTCAAGGGTCTCTATCATGGCTTTGAGGTAACCTTTCCAAGCCATCTCTTAGATTTCATATCAGCGCATAAGAAAAATTATTTCAGCTAGGCACACCTAATTTCCTATCGAGCTAATAAGCAAAAAATAAAATTGTCCAAAGACTTTTGATACAGTGGACGTGTATAATATCCGCGTGACCATAGTATCCCCCGAGCCCTGAGTGACATATCAAGATCTTACTCGGGAGTCTTTTGAAAAACTGATAGTCTGGAAAAAAAATTGAACACAAAGTAGCCCCTGAGACCCTGGTCGGCATGTAAAGGCCAAATAGGGGATCAATTTCATCGGATGAAGCTAACTATGTTACTTGACAGGTCTCAGCCTCGGCTTCAGTGACCAACTCGAGAGAGTTAGAAGAACCGAACCACAAGCTCGACTAGTCTGAGAAGGACGCGAATCCTCTCAAGAAGTAGATGGAGGTTGCTGAAGGTAAATGCTGAAATTTTTGTAGCTTTGCAAAATTGCAATAGCTGTTTGAAATTTTAATTCGTATGTCGATGTATTTGCAGCTGCCTCCATGGAGCTAGAGAAGCTCTAGTTTGAGCTGAAGACAACTCGGCGGGAAGCCAAATAGCAGAGAGCTACGTAGGAGAAGGCCAGCACAGTGCTGGCCAAAGAAAAAGGAGGTCAGCCAGAAGAATGTGGCCCAGATCACCAAGGTCGAAGAAGACTTGAAGGGTTTTTGCGCACAGCATGATGCCCTTCAGAAGGAGAAGGACATGCTCATGTTCGAGCTGGCCATAGCCAGCTCGGCATGCAAGGAGGCCAATACCTAGGCTCGGGGTGATCGCGAGATGCTTGAACAATTGAAGCAAATCGCCTCCGGTAAGCCGTATCTACTTTGCTGCATTTTCGGTGACAGCTGATTTGCTCATCTTAAACAAGTTTGGCGTTCTTCAGAGGTCTTTAGGGACCCTGCCATGGAGTGTTGAGGACGCTGGTGCACACTTTGCTACCCAACCTGACAGATCCGAGGAGAAAACCTTCTGGGCCCAATTCCAGGCGCCCAAGCACCCGCCGCTGCTGAACAATCAGATGAAGTAGGTGGCGGAGCTGTTCTATGAAGCCCGGTCGATGATGCAGAATATCTACATTAACCTCTGGCTGGGCTAGCCGATGCGGACAAGCTTCTTCAGCCTGGTGAATAGGCTTCGGGGAACCAACCCCCAGGTGGAGAAGTGTAATCGTTCGACATGTCTGGAGGGGGTGAAAAGGGCATATGCGTCTACAATGGCACATTTCCCGAAGCAATTTCTAGCACATGTACATGAAGGTGCTAGGGTGACCGAGGTCAAATCTAGCAAGGCAGAACTCCAGTTCTGTTTTTTCCCTCAGTATGCCGAGGAGTAATGTGTATAGAACAAGTTATTTTTTAAATGACCGTTTTATCCGATATGCTAGTGACTATTCCTTTGCACTGTTTTTATATCTGAAAGCGACCAGTCATCGGCTTCAGCCCATCGGTGACCCTGCCGACCCAACCCAAGAACCGTCGAAGAAGGTTAGAAGATTTTTATGGGGAAAGAAGTGGGAGGAGGAGAGGACGAAGCGAGAATGTGTGGCGGCCAAGCTGACGAAGAGGTTCAAGGACATTTTGGCGAAGGAGGAGGCATGCGTGAAATGCTCGGACCTCAAGGAGGAGAAAAAGGCAGATAGGTTCAAATTGTTGATGGAGATGACAAACAAGAAGCTCAAGCTCAAAGAGAGGAGTACCATGATCAAAGAGAGGAAGGCCGCGCTCAAGGAAAAGTAGTTGAAGATCGCCACCAATGCGGAGAACACCAGGATGTTATCCTTGAATGTGGCCTCTTCGGATGTCGACAAAAGAATGATTGTGCAATCCGCCTGCTACTGATAACCAACAAGTATAGGGGATCGTTTGTAGCCTTCTTCGATAAATAATTGTATCGAACCCAACGAGGAGCTAAATGTAGAACAAATATTCCCTCAAGTTCTATCGACCACCGCTACAAATCTACGCACAATTAACATTTTCTTTATCTAGAACTAGAATAAAACTAGAAGTACTTTGTAGGTGTGGATAGGTTTGCGAGATAATAAAGAACGTGAAAATAAAAGTTAGGTGTTGTTTAGAAAACAAAGCAATTAAGTTTAGTAAAAAGAGTGTGGATTTGTGGTGGTAGGATTTGTGGAATTGTCCCTTAGCAATTGACTATGTTACTAGATCGATAGCAAGTTTTTATATGGGAGAGGCCACTGCTAGCATGTCATCCCTTACTTGGAATTCTATGCACTTATGATTGGAACTATTAGCAAGCATCCACAACTACTAACATTCATTAAGGTAAAACACTCGACCATAGCATTAAGATATAAATTGGTCCCCCTTCAATCATGTATGTATCAATTTCTATGTTTAGGCTGAAGCTGCTGTCACCCTTGCCCTCCAATGCATAGTCCTATAAACATACAACTAACCCTATGGTGTGATCCACGTGCGCACTCATGTGATGGCACCAAAGGACAGCAACATAACCACAAGCAAATTAAACTAACCATAGCAATTCACCAATTACCGATAGGACAACAAAAATATACTCAAACATCATAAGATGGCAACATATCATTGGATAATATATGAAGCATCAAACACCATGTTCACGTATAGGGTATAGTGGGTTGTGGGAGAGTGGACCATTGAATATAGATGGGGGAAGGTGATGGAGTTTTTGGTGAAGATGATGGACTTGTTGGAGTAGACTGCCGTCACACGATAATTGCCTCGGCGGCGTTCCGGTGCCATCAGGAGAGAGGGGGAGAGAGCCCCCTTCCTTCTTCTTCCTAGCTTGGACTCCCCCCTAGATGGGAGGAAAGTCCCCCCCTCTGGTCCATGGCCTCCATGGCGGCGGAGGGGCGGGAGCCCCTCCGAGATTGGATCTCTTTCTCTGTTCTCTTCTGTTTCACCCTCCTGTTTTCTAGCCGAAAACTATTTTTTATATTCCCGGAGATCCGTAACTCCGATTGCGCTGAGATTTTAACACGATTATTTTCCGGATATAATCTTCCTTGCGCCCGAAGTAGAGCTCCAAAAGACGTACGATGAGGGCACAACCCACCACCATGCGCCTGGGCTGCCTGGCGCGCCCAGGTGTGTTGTGGTGGTTGTGGGGGCCCATTTGCGTTGATTCCAACTCCTAAAAATCACATATATTCCAAAAGAATTCTCCGTAAATTTTTATCGTGTTTGTATTTCATGTGATATGGATATTCTGCAAAACAAAAAACATGCAACAAACAAGAACTGACACTGGGCATTGGATCAATAGGTTAGTCCAATAAATCATATAAAATGTTGCCAAAAGTATGTGAAAGTTTTATAATATTGGCATGAAACAATAAAAAATTATAGATACGACAGAGATGTATCAGCATCCCCAAGCTTAATTCCTGCTCATCCTCGAGTAGGCAAATGATAAAAAAATTATGTGGAATGCTACCTAGCATAATCTTGATCATGTATCTAATCATGGCATGAATATTAAGACACGAGTGATTCAAAGCAGTAGTCTATAATTTGACATAAAGACATCGATACTCAGGCATCCCAACAAACAATCATGTCTTTCAAAATATCAATGGTAAAGAACGTTATCTCTACAAAATCATATAGTCTTGTCATGCTCTATCTTCTTAACACAAAGTATTTATCATGAACTACCCTGGTGTCAGCCACGCAATTGGTTCATACTTTTTAACATGCTTCAGCATTTTAAACTCCCACGCAATACATGAGCGCGAGCCGTGGATATAGCACTATGGGTGGAATAGAGTATGATGATAGGGGTAAATATAAAGAAGACAAAGAAGGTAAGAATGTCTCACATCGACGTGGCTAACCAACGGGCTATGGAGATGCCCATCAATTGATATCAATGCAAGGAGTAGTGATTGCCATGCAACAAAATACACTCAAAGCTATAAGTGTATGAAAGTTCAACATGGAAACTAAGTGGGTGTGCATCTAACTCTACAATGAAAAATTCCCACTAGTATATGAAAGTGACAACATAGGAGACTCTTTATATGAAAAACATGGTGCTACTTTGAAGCACAAGTGTGGTATTTGCATGCCTCTTCTCTCTTTTCTCTATTTTTTTCCTTTTTCTTTTTTTTCTTTTTCTTGGGCTCTTTTTGGCCTCACTTTTTTCTCTTAGTTTGGAGTCTCATCCCGACTTGTGGGGGAATCATAGTCTCCATCATCCTTTCCTCACTGGGACATGATCTAATAATGGATAATGATGATCATCACACTTCTATTTACTTACAACTCAAAAGAAATAAAAATTACAACTCGATGCCTAGAACAAAGTATGTACTCTATATGAATGCATCTGGCAGTGTACCAGGATGTGCAATCATCTAGCGTAACAACGATATCAAAAACGGACAAGCCATGGAAATATCATGCTAGCTAGCTTACGATCATGCAAAGCAATATCGTAAGGAATGCTCAAGTCATCAAAATGGAAGCACTGGAAGTTGTATGTCAATATTTCTCGGAATGGCCATGGAAAAGCCATAATAGGTAGGTATGGTGGCTGTTTTGAGGAAGATATAATAAGGCTTATGTGTGATAGAGCATATCATATCACGGGGTTTGGATGCACCGGCGAAGTTTGCACCACGTCTCGAGGTGAGAAAGGGTAATGCGCGGTACCGAAGAGGCTAGCAAATTGTGAAATGGTAAGAGTGCGTATAATCCATGGACTCACATTATTCATAAAGAACTCATATACTTATTGCAAAAGTTTATTAGCCCTCGAAGCAAAGTACTACTACGCATGCCCTAGGGGTAGGTTGGTAGGAGTTAACCATCGCGAGCTCCCGACCTCTACGCAAAGGAAGACAATCAATAATAAATCATGCTCCAACTTCATAGCATAATGAGAGACTATATGTGCATGCTTCGGGAATCACAAACCTTAACAACAATATTCTTACTTACCACAACCATTTACTAGTACCTCCCACACATTCCATCTCTACATCGCAAAACTTGTTGGGGAACACGGTATTTCAAAAAAATTCCTACGATCACGCAAGATCTATCTAGGGATGCATAGCAATGAGAGGGGAGAGTGTGTCTACGTACGCTCATAGACCGAAAGTGGAAGCGTTAAGTAACACGGTTGATGTAGTCGAACATCTCCACGATCTAACCGATCAAGTACCGAACGCACGACACCTCCGCGATCTGCACACGTTCAGCTTGGTGATGTCCCTCAAACCCTAGATCCAGCTGAGGCTGAGGGAGAGTTTCGTCAGCATGACGGCGTGGTGACGTTGATGATGAAGTTACCGACGCAGGGCTTCGCCTAAGCACTACGACAATATGACCGAGGTGGAAATCTGTGGAGGGGGGCACCACACACGGTAATAGATCAACTTGTGTGTCTACGGGGTGCCCCCTCCCTCGTATATAAAGGAGTGGAGGAGGGGAGGGCCGTCCTCCTATGGTGCGCCCCAAGGGGGGATTCCTATTCCTAGTAGGAGTAGGTTTCCCCCCTTCCCTAGTTGGAGTAGGAGAAGAAGGAAGAGGGGAGGGAGAGAAGGAAAGGGGGGCCGGCCCCCTTCCCAATTTGGATTGGGCTTGGGAGGTGCACGCCTCCCACTTGTCCGCCTGCTCCTCTCTCCCACCATGGCCCATTAAGGCCCATTAAATCCCCGGGGGTTCCGGTAACCCCACGGTACTCCAGAAAAATGCCCGAACCTATCTGAAACCTTTCCAGTGTCCAAACATAGCCTTCCAATATATCAATATTTATGTCTCGACCATTTCGAGACTCCTCATCATGTCCGTGATCACATCCGGGACTTCGAACTATCTTCAGTACATCAAATCACATAACTCATAATACATATCATCATCGAACGTTAAGCGTGCGGACCCTACGGGTTCGAGAACTATGTAGACATGACCGAGACTCATCTCCGGTCAATAACCAATAGTGGAACCTAAATGCTCATATTGGTTCCTACATATTCTACGAAGATCTTTATCGGTCAAACCGCATAACAACATACCTTTGTTCCCTTTGTCATCGATATGTTACTTGCCTGAGATTCGATCATCGGTATCATCATACCTAATTCAATCTCGTTACCGACAAGTCTCTTTACTCGTTCCATAATGCAACTTCCCGCAACTAACTCATTAGTCACATTGCTTGCAAGGCTTATAGTGATGTGCATTACCGAGACGGCCCAGAGATACCTCACCGACAATCGGAGTGACAAATCCTAATCTCGATCTATGCCAACTCAACAAACACCATCGGACACACCTGTAGAGCATCTTTATAATCACCTAGTTATGTTGTGATGTTTGATAGCACACAAGGTGTTCCTCCGGTATTCAGGAGTTGCATAATCTCATAGTCATAGGAACATGTATAAGTCATGAAGAAAGCAATAGCAATAAACTAAACGATCATAGTGCTAAGCTAATGGATGGGTCTTGTCCATCACATCATTCTCTAATGATGTGATCCCATTCATCAAATGAAAACACATGTCTATGGTCAGGAAACATAACCATCTTTGATTAACGAGCTAGTCAAGTAGAGGCATACTAGGGACACTTTGTTTGTGTATGTATTCACACATGTACTAAGTTTTCGGTTAATAAAATTCTAGCATGAATAATAAACATTTATCATGATATAAGGAAATATGAATAACAACTTTATTATTGCATCTAGGGCATATTTCCTTCAAAACTATTGCAAGGAATCAAACATATCATATTCAGTGATCCACAAGTTTTATGTAGGATTTTATGACTATACATGCAAATGACCTATTCCTGTTGACTCTCTAAATAGATATAAGTGAAGCATGAAAGTTTAATTCTTTCTACAAAAGACCATGCTCTAATAAATATAAGTGAAGCAAAAGAGCATTCTACAAATAACAGTTTTTCACGTGAAGAGAAACAGGCAATCCAAACTTCAAATGATATAAGTGAAGCACATGAAGCATTCTATAAAACCATACTAAAAAAATATAAGTGAAGTGCAATGGCATTCTATAAATCAACCATGGATTATCTCATACCAGCATGGTGCATAAAATAAAAATGAAAATTAAAAACAAAAGACGCTCCAAGATTTACACATATCACATGAACGAAACGAAGACGAAAACATACCGATACTTGTTGAAGAAAGATGGGATGCCTTCCGGGGCATCCCCAAGGTTAGACACTTGAGTCTCCTTGAATATTTACTTGGGGTGCCATGGGCATCCCCAACACTACAAAAAAGACACATCCGTGACATTTTGGGCCGAACGAATTTTTTTTGTCATACATATGACACTTCTATGATGATAATTGTGACAAAACCCGGTATCATCATAGATGTGATGGGCTCCTACTTCTATGACAAAAAATCATGACAAAAAATGGGCTTTTCGTCCTGGGCGGGCCGGAGACGCAGCTGCATGACATTCTTTGGGCCGTCCATGACGGAAAAAACCGTGGTAGAAGTGAGGGGGAGGAAAATTTCGGAGAGTTCCCGGTTACGGCGGGAGGTCGGGGGCTGAGCGATGCGCGTTTCTCTCATACACGTACACGTGTGTGTGCGAGGCATTGGCTCTAACTGAACCCGAGCGAGGCGTTGGGCTCTAACTGAACCCGAGCGATTGCACTGCAGGCTACACGTTACTGAACCCGAGCGATCGATCGATGGCTGTTAATTGAACCCGATCGAGCGATTCCTTTGCTACTACTGCTAACTGAAGCCGATCAATGGGATGAACAGTGAGCGTTGCGGGGGGGGGGGGGGGGGGGGTTGGATGAACAGTGAGAGGTGGTGTTGCCTCTGGATGAACAGGACCCCGTGGTGTGGTGGAGGGCTGGATGAACAGTAGACGGTGGAGGGGTGCGCGTGGAGGGGTGGATGAACAGGACCCCGTGGTGTGGAGGGCCGGATGAACAGTAGACGGTGGAGGGGTGGTTGAACAGGACCCCGTGGTGTGGAGGGCTGGATGAACAGTAGACGGTGGAGGGGTGCCCGTGGAGGGGTGGTTGAACAGGACCCCGTGGTGTGGAGGGCTGGATGAACAGTAGACGATGGAGGGGTGGTTGAACAGTAGCCGGTGGAGTAGCGCGCGGTGGAGGCTGGATGAACAGGAGCTCGTGGAGGCTGGAGGAGGTCGACGGTGGAGATGAACAGTATCCCGTGGAGTCCCGTTTTGCAGTACGCCACACCCCTCCCGATGAACAGGACCCCCATTTCGACCGTAGCGCTCCAACACAAGTCCGTTTCCTCTGTTTTGCGGTACGCCACACCCCTCCCGATCAACAGGACCCCCGTTTCAACCGTAGGAGGTCCGTTTCCTCCGTTTTGCGGTACACCAGACCCCTCCCAATGAACAGGATCCTGTTTCGAACATGGCCGGTCGAACACAAGGCCATTTCCTCCGTTCTGCGGTACGCCAGGCCTCGTTTCCATCGCCTGTTCCGTCAAAGCCCTCCCGATGAACACGACACAGTCTGTTGCCTCCCCATGAACATGACGCATTCTGTTGCCTCCCCATGAACACGACGACGACGCTGTTTCTCCGTTTCGACCCAGCCATGTACACGAGCCCTAGCCGTACGTATGCGCGAGTAGGCGTTCGAGACCCCGCCCGTATGTACACATACGTGGCCGTATTTTCTTTCTTGCACCTTGGCCGATGTACGTACGTGTAAATGCTACGTGGCGCCTCTACTACGACACGTGCGCGCCTCTACATCGACCAGTATGTACGTACACGTTCGCGACCAGAATGACAACGCTACGTACACTTCGACAAGGTGGGTCCCGACTATCAGGCACTTCCTTGCCTACGAAGATGTAGCTGGTGGGTCCCAGCAGTCAGGGGGCGAATCGTTTTTTTTGCCCGGACGCACTTCCTTGCGTGCGAAGATGTAGCTGGTGGGTCCCAGCAGCCAGGGGAAACATTTTTTTGCGAAATACAGTGGCCCGTCCGATGGGTCCCAGCTGTCAGGTGGAGGAATCATTATTTTCCGCGTAATAAGGAGGCATTTCCTTGCTGCGCCCGTGGACCCAGCTGTCAGCCTCTCCACATACAGTCCACATCCGATGGAAGTCGTTCCTTGACCACGTTGACCACGCCACGCCGAGAGCACCAGGGCGGTGGACGACGGTGAGGCCTAGGAAGGGGACGACACGAAGGCAGGGAAGACTCGACAGTTGTTTCCCACGCGGAGGGGAGTACGACTGTATGAGGGTTTACTGGTTCGTCTGCCGTTGCTGGAGAATAATAGCAGGTGTGGGTGAGTAGAGGGATGGCTAGGCCAGCGATGGGAGTACGGTCGGGCGGTGAGGCCTGCGCGTCAGCACAGCCGGCCGCGAGGAGGAGGGAGCAGGCAGTCCCGCCGGCGCTTGTTTGAGCGGCTGGAGCAGGAAGAGCAGAGATTGAAGAAGCACGACGGCCGTTGGATGGACATCCAACAGTCAGTGCTTGTGCGTCAACCTTTTTTTAGGAAAGCCTCAAATCTGTGGAAAATAGCATACAACCCATCTGCCATTATTTCAAATAATTTACAGCCCGTTTGCTAATTCTTAAGGTTTTTTTGGAGCCCATATTCTTTTTGTTAGCATTACAGCCCATATTGTGGCAACAGTTAAAAAATTATACGAAATTTTGCATATTTCGGTGCGGTCCGAACTGTTTTTAATCCCAAAATTTCGACTCACTTCAAACTGATTTTAAAAATAAATATATATCAATATAAAATCCAACAAATTCTCCACGCATAAAAATTAATGTAATTTAAAGTCTTGAAATGAAAAAAGATATTTGAAACTAATTGCCAGTTTGATGTGTTTTAAAAATGTACAACCCATTGCGCATTACTGATGGGCCATTTTCTCGGCCAGCCCAATGAAAGCTCTCCTTGTCTTGAAAGATTTGCAGCCCAACAGGCCTGACAAAGCGACTTACTTGGTAAATCACAAAAAAACTGGGTTGTGGCCATGGACCCAGCTGTCAGCCTCTCCACATACAGTACTCTTCCGATGGAATTCGTTCCTTGACTATGTTGACCACGCCATGCGGAGAGCACCACGACGGTGGACGACGCGGCAGTGGAAGCCCGCGCGGAGAGGACTATGAGGGTTCACTGGTTCGGCTGCGGTGTGAGGCTGCCGTCACCGTAGGGCCTGGCCAACGGTGGGAATAGTAGGGGGCGGTGAGGCCTCTGTGGCAGCACATCCGGCCACGGGAGGTAGGAGCATGCGACACGACCGACGCTGCTTTGGGCGGCTGGAGCAAGAAGACCAGAGGTTGAAGAAGCACTACGGCCATTGGATGGACATCATACGGTCACTGTAGCCAGAATCGTTCATATTGACTAAGTTGACAAAGCCCTTCATCCCCGTCAACTTAGTAGGCCCACAAGTCAGCCTCCCAGCAAGGTGGGTCCCAGCTAGCCGGGGGAGTATTCATTTTTTGTGCGTAATAAGGAGGCACTTCCGGTGGGTCCGAGCTGACAGCGGGGGGAACGTTTTTTTCGCGAAATACGGTGGCTCGTCTGGTGGGTCCCAGCAGTCAGGGGGAAATGATTTTTTTCGCAAAATACTGGTGGCCCGTCCGGTGGGCCCCCGCTGTCAGGTGGAGGAATAATTATTTTCCACGTAATAAGGAGGCACTTCCTTGCGGCTGCCGTGGACCCAGCTGTCAACCTCTCCACGTACAGTACTCTTCCGATGGAAGTCGGTCGTTGACCATGTTGACCACGCCGCGCCGAGAGCACTAGGACGATGGACGACGGCGAGGACTAGGAAGGGGACGACTCGGAGCCGGGGAAGACGCAGCAGTGGATGCCCACGCGAAGAGGAGTACGAGGGTTCACTGGTTTGGCTGAGGTGTGAGGCTGCTGTCGCCGCAGAATAACAGGGGGTGTGGGTGAGTAGAGGAATGGCCTGGCCAGCGGTGGGAGTAGTAGGGGGCGGTGAGGCCTCCGCGGCATCACAGCCGGCCACGGGAGGCAGGAGCACGCGGCACGACCGGCGCTGGGTTGGGCGGCTGGAGCAAGAAGACCAGAGGTTGAAGAAGCACTACGGCTGTTGGATGAATATCATACGGTAACAGGAGCTAGAATCATTCATATTGACTAAGTTGACAAAGCCCTCCGTCCCCGTCAACTTGGTAGGCCCACAAGTCAGCCTCCCACTATGATGGGTTCCAGCTGGCAGGGGGAATATTCATTTTTTGTGCGTAATAAGGAGGCACTTCCTTGCGTGCGAAGATAGCTGGTGGGTCCGACATGTCAGCGGGGGGCACTTTATTTCGCGAAATACAGAGGCCCTTCCGGTGGGTCCCAGATGTCAGGTGGAGGAATCATTATTTTGCGCGTAATAAGGAGGCATTTCCTTGTGTGCGGCCGTGGACCCAACTGTCAGCCTCTCCACGCACAGTCTACTTCTGATGGTGTCGTTCGTTGACCACGTTGACCACGCCGCGCCGAGCGCATCCAAGGTGGTGGACGACGGCGAGGCCCCGGACAGCAACAAGCCGGAAATGGGAAGATGTGGGAGTAGAGTCGCAGACAAAGAGGTGTACGAGAGTTAACTGGTTCTAGTGCGGTGTGGTTCGGCAGTCGGTGGAGAAGAACAGGAGGTGTGGAGGGATGGCCTGGCCAACGGTGGAGTAGCGCTTCATAGTGAAGCGTGCTAAGCAGAGCTGCTAGCAGCAGGAGGTGGGAGGTGGTCCTGGCGGCGCTGGAGGAAGAAGATGAGAGATTGAAGATGGATGCCGGTCGTTGGATGTAAATCCAACGGCTAACATGTCAGAATCATTTGTTGACTAAATTGACAACGACTTGCATTGGCTTCGACCTATTGGCCCACATTTCAGCCTCCAAAAATGTGGCACGTATTCAACCCATTTTTTCAAAATTTACAGTCTTTTTTTTGCGCGGTAGAATTTACAGTCAATTTGAGCTTTTTTTTGAATTACAGCCATTAGCTGGGTAGGGTGAACAAATAATGTAGCGTCCATACGGCCCGTTTATTTTATTTCCTAAAATATTACAGCCCATTTGCACTTTCTCGAAATACACGATTTTGCTGGGCTGATTCTAATTATAATGTTGGGTTGGGCCAGCAATGTTATCAAAAAATAAAAAGGGGCTGAGCATTTTGTTATAAATATATTTAAATAATAAGTGATATTATTACATTTGTCCTTAAATTTACAGTCTTACCAAGCTTTATATAATAACATATAAAATAAATTTTTTTAGAAAAACAGGGAGCATCTCCCCGGTTCCATTGCTGAGAACGAAACCACAACATATTCTGATACAGTAGCTCAAAGAGCAGTTCAAAAGCAAAGGTAGAAAAGGTACAAACTAGGGGGTGGATGAACAAGTTCTCTGAATAACAAAAATCACCCGAGCGGTGCCAAAGGCAGAGCGGATAGAGCCTCAAATGACACAAGGAGGGTCCAACTAATCCTTCATGGTCTTCAGCTGAGGGGCTGTGTCAACCTGCGGCGACCAGTAAGCAAGCGGAGACACCGGGCTGGAAGGCGTAGCATGGTGGATGTCCCTCTTTTTCGGCGCCTGGTGCCCATCATCTTCATTAGAGATTTTGAGACGAGCCCACGGGTCCCGCCCCAGAGCAGGTCGAGCCTTGTTCAGCCACAAGTGATAGCCAACGGTTTCTGGAGGGATCTTGTTAGGGTTTCCACGAAGCTCATCAACTTGTCCTTGTCCGATCCAGAGGAGAGAATCGCCCAGTTCCTCACCATGTTCCTGATCAACCTCAAGACCCGCGGAATGGAAATCCAGGAGGTGTTACTGAAAATCATAACATTTCTATATTTCCAGAGGCACCAAAGGACAGCTGAGCTAACAGTTTTTAAAACTGAGCACTTTTTGGTAGCAATCCAGAATCTGGCGACAGATTCGAAGGATGAGCCAATATGACTAGAGAAATATTCCTCAATGTGGGCCCAGAGATGTTTAGCAACTATACATTCAAAAAATAGGTGAGAATAGGACTCTTGTTCCAAGCAGTAAACACAATCAAGGGGTTTGATGATGTGTCTCTTCCTAAGGTTATCCCTAGTCATCAATTTGTTTTTGGAGAGAAGCCAGAGAAATACATGAATTTTAGGGATAACTCTCAATTTCCAGACAGCAGGGATAAACACGGGTTGAACCCCTCTAAAGTTGATAACATGATAGAGGGAGCTGGAGGAATACTTCCCCTTATTGTCCAGCTGCCAAATCAGGGCATTCAGCTCGGCAGTAAAGGTAATGCTTTTGGCAATTTCCTCCAACTAGAACCATTGTTCCATGAGACTATCACTAAAGTTCCTTCTAAAAGAGAGTTTTAGGCATTGACCGTCCCAAACTTCATTAACACTTTTGTTAAGCTCATTGCGGACGAAGTAAATAGGCCAAAATTGGAATGCTAGGGGGGATGTGCCAAACCAAGTATCTTCCCAGAACCTGGTTCTGCTCCCATCCCCTATGTTCCATCTATAGCCAAATTTCACAGCATGCATAATAGATTTTAATCCTTTCCAGAATCTAGAGGTCTTAGGGTTGGAGGAAGGGACAAAAATATTATGTATATTTCCTAGGTATTTATGGGCAATAAGAAGCTTCCAGGGTTTCAGGTCTTCCTCATAGAATCTTTTAATCCAAGACCCTAGAAGACAGATGTTAATTTCTTGGAGGTTAGGTATGCCTAGGCCTCCAAAATCTTTTTTCATAGAGACTAGGTCCCAATTAGCAAGGTGTAGCTTCCTATTTCCCTCAAAATCATTCCACAAGCAATGAGACATCTGAGAATTGATGAGGTTCACTGACCATTTAGGGAACTTGAAGAAGGAGAGGAGATACACCGGAATGCTAGCCAAACAAGCTTGTATGAGGATCAATCTACCTCTGTAAGAGAGAAGTTTGCTCCTCCACCCAGCAATCCTTTTAATGATTTTATCCAGAAGGGGTTGGATATCCTCTCTCCTTAGTTTATCATAGTGGAGAGGGATACCTAGGTACTTAATGGGGAAGTTACCTTTATTACAGACTAGAATAGAGAGGAAGTCAGCTAACTCCTAATCATCCATGTTGATAGGGATGAGTTCACTTTTAGAGTAGTTGATTCTCATGCCTGAGACTTGTTCAAACCAGGTTAGAACAGTTTTCAGATTGCTAGCATGTGTGGAGTCATTGTCTAAGAAAAGGATGGCATCTGCATATTGAAGGCAGATGATGCCACCAGGGCAGACCTCAGGACAGAGCCCTGCAATCAGACTATGATCAGCAGCTTTGCTCAGCATTTTAGTACGAACGTCCACTACTAAATTAAACAAAAGTGGGGAGATGGGGTCACCTTGACTAAGGCCTTTACCAACAAGGAAAAAATCACTTTCACAATTATTTAACTTGACCCCAACAGACCCCCCATGAGTAAGTTGCTGGATCCAACTCTCCTGTATGAAAGGCTTGGAAAAGATCTAAGAGATCATTTTTCACCAAGTCCCAAAAATGCGGGTAAAACAAGAAGGGAATCCCATCAGGACCAGGAGCCCCATCAGGATAAGAGCTAAAAATGGCTTCCTTCACCTCTGTCTCTGAAAAAGGGGCTTCTAGCAGCTCATTTTCAGCAGGAGAGACTTTTTCAGAAGCAGAGAAAAAATTGTTTTGTAGAGAGAACCCAGAAGGATTTTCTTTTGTTAAACAGGTCTTTGTAGAAGTCACTAGTGAAGGAAATATGCCCTAGAGGCAATAATAAAGTTATTATTTATTTCCTTATATCATGATAAAAGTTTATTA
The DNA here is from genome assembly GCF_056163025.1 of Triticum urartu. Classification (NCBI taxonomy): domain Eukaryota; kingdom Viridiplantae; phylum Streptophyta; class Magnoliopsida; order Poales; family Poaceae; genus Triticum; species Triticum urartu. Next base: position 187,086,126 of record NC_141879.1, on the reverse strand, counting down.
TTCATGCTAGAATTGTATTAACCGGAAACATAATACATGTGTGAATACATAGACAAACAGAGTGTCACTAGTATGCCTCTACTTGACTAGCTCATTAATCAAAGATGGTTGTGTTTCCTAACCATGGAAAAAGAGTTGTTATTTGATTAACGGGATCACATCATTAGTTGAATGATCTGATTGACATGACCCATTCCATTAGCTTGGCACCCGATCGTTTAGTATGTTGCTATTGCTTTCTTCATGACTTATACATGTTCCTATGACTATGAGATTATGCAACTCCCGTTTGCCAGAGGAACACTTTGTGTGCTACCAAACGTCACAACGTAACTGGGTGATTATAAAGGAGCTCTACAGGTGTCTCCAAAGGTACATGTTGGGTTGGCGTATTTTGAGATTAGGATTTGTCACTCCGATTGTCGGAGAGGTATCTCTGGGCCCTCTCGGTAATGCACATCACTTAAGCCTTGCAAGCATTGCAACTAATGAGTTAGTTGCGGGATGATGTATTACAGAACGAGTAAAGAGACTTGCCGGTAACGAGATTGAACTAGGTATTGAGATACCGACGATCGAATCTTGGGCAAGTAACATACCGATGACAAAGGGAACGACGTATGTTGTTATGCGGTCTGACCGATAAAGATCTTCGTAGAATATGTAGGAGCCAATATGAGCATCCAGGTTCCGCTATTGGTTATTGACCGGAGACGTGTCTCGGTCATGTCTACATTGTTCTCGAACCCATAGGGTCCGCACGCTTAAGGTTTCGATGACAGTTATATTATGAGTTTATGAGTTTTGATGTACCTAAGTTAGTTCGGAGTCCCAGATGTGATCACGGACATGACGAGGAGTCTCGAAATGGTCGAGACATAAAGATTGATATATTGGACGGCTATATTCGGACACCGAAAGTGTTCCGGGTGATTTCGGAGAAAACCGGAGAGCGGGAGGGTTACCGGAACCCCCCGGGAGAAGTAATGGGCCATATGGGCCTTAGTGGAGAGAGAGAGGGTCAGCCAAAGGTGGGCCGCGCGCCTCCTCTCCCCCTGGTCCGAATTGGACTAGGAGAGGGGGGGGCAGCGCCCCCCTTTCCCTCTCCCTCCCCACTTCCTTCCCCCTCCTAGTAGGAGTCCTACTCCTACTAGGAGGAGGACTCCTCCTTGGCGCGCCTATAGGGCCGGCCGGCCTCCTCCCCTTGCTCCTTTATATACGGGGGCAGGGGGCACCCCTAGACACACAAGTTGATCCACATGATCATATTCTTAGCCATGTGCGGTGCCCCCTTCCACCATAGTCCTCGATAATATTGTAGCGGTGCTTAGGCGAAGCCCTGCGACGGTAGTACATCAAGATCGTCACCACGCCGTCGTGCTGACGGAACTCTTCCCCGACACTTTGCTGGATCGGAGTCCGGGGATCATCATCGAGCTGAACGTGTGCTAGAACTCGGAGGTGCCGTAGTTTCGGTGCTTGATCGGTCGGGCCGTGAAGACGTACGACTACATCAACCAAGTTAATGCTTCCGTTGTCGATCTACAAGGGTACGTAGATCACACTCTCCCCCTCTTGTTGCTATGCACCACCATGATCTTGCGTGTGCGTAGGAATTTTTTGAAATTACTACATTCCCCAACAGTGGCATCCGAGCCTAGGTTTTATATGTTGATGTTATATGCACGAGTAGAACACAAGTGAGTTGTGGGCGATATAAGTCATACTGCTTACCAGCATGTCATACTTTGGTTCGGCGGTATTGTTGGACGAAGCGGCCCGGACCGACATTACGCGTACGCTTACGCGAGACCGGTTCTCCCGACGTGCTTTGCACATAGGTGGCTTGCGGGTGACAGTTTCTCCAACTTTAGTTGAACCGAGTGTGGCTACGCCCGGTCCTTGCGAAGGTTAAAACAGCACCAACTTGACAAACTATCGTTGTGGTTTTGATGCGTAGGTAAGATTGGTTCTTGCTTAAGCCCGTAGGAGCCACGTAAAACTTGCAACAACAAAGTAGAGGACGTCTAACTTGTTTTTGCAGGGCATGTTGTGATGTGATATGGTCAAGACATGATGCTAAATTTTATTGTATGAGATGATCATGTTTTGTAACCAAGTTATCGGCAACTGGCAGGAGCCATATGGTTGTCGCTTTATTGTATGCAATGCAATCGCGCTGTAATGCTTTACTTTATCACTAAGCGGTAGCGATAGTCGTGGAAGCATAAGATTGGCGAGACGACAACGATGCTACAATGGAGATCAAGGTGTCGCGCCGGTGACGATGGTGATCACGACGGTGCTTCGGAGATGGAGATCACAAGCACAAGATGATGATGGCCATATCATATCACTTATATTGATTGCATGTGATGTTTATCTTTTATGCATCTTATCTTGCTTTGATTGACGGTAGCATTTATAAGATGATCTCTCACTAAATTATCAAGTAGTGTTCTCCCTGAGTATGCACCGTTGCGAAAGTTCTTCGTGCTAAGACACCACATGATGATCGGGTGTGATAGGCTCTACGTTCAAATACAACGGGTGCAAAACAGTTGCACACGCGGAATACTCAGGTTATACTTGATGAGCCAAGCATATACAGATATGGCCTCGGAACACGAAGACCGAAAGGTCGAGCGTGAATCATATAGTAGATATGATCAACATAGTGATGTTCACCAATGAAACTACTCCATCTCACGTGATGATCGGACATGGTTTAGTTGATTTGGATCACGTAATCACTTAGAGGATTAGAGGGATGTCTATCTAAGTGGGAGTTCTTTAAGTAATATGATTAATTGAACCTAAATTTATCATGAACTTAGTACCTGATAGTATCTTGCTTGTTTATGTATGATTGTAGATTAAATGGCAAAGTTGAAAGCAAAGTTGAAAGATGATGGTAGAAATTACACGGACTGGATCCGTAACTTGAGGACTATCCTCATTGCTGCACAGAAGAATTACGTCCTGGAAGCACCGCTGGGTGCCAGACCTGCTGCTGGAGCAACACCAGATGTTGTGAACGTCTGGTAGAGCAAGGCTGATGACTACTCGATAGTTCAGTGTGCCATGCTTTACGGCTTAGAACCGAGACTTCAACGACGTTTTGAACGTCATGGAGCATATGAGATGTTCCAGGAGTTGAAGTTAATATTTCAAGCAAATGCCCAGATTGAGAGATATGAAGTCTCCAATAAGTTCTATAGCTGCAAGATGGAGGAGAACAGTTCTGTCAGTGAGCATATACTCAAAATGTCTGGGTATAATAATCACTTGATTCAAATGGGAGTTAATCTTCCAGATGATTGCGTCATTGACAGAATTCTCCAATCACTGCCACCAAGCTACAAGAGCTTTGTGATGAACTATAATATGCAAGGGATGAATAAGACTATTCCCGAGCTCTTCGCAATGCTGAAAGCTGCGGAGGTAGAAATCAAAAAGGAGCATCAAGTGTTGATGGTCAACAAGACCACTAGTTTCAAGAAAAAGGGCAAAGGGAAGAAGAAGGGGAACTTCAAGAAGAACAGCAAGCAAGTTGCTGCTCAAGAGAAGAAACCCAAGTCTGGACCTAAGCCTGAAACTGAGTGCTTCTACTGCAAGCAGACTGGTCACTGGAAGCGGAAATGCCCCAAGTATTTGGCGGATAAGAAGGATGGCAAGGTGAACAAAGGTATATGTGATATACATGTTATTGATGTGTACCTTACTAATGCTCGCAGTAGCACTTGGGTATTTGATACTGGTTCTGTTGCTAATATTTGCAAGTCGAAACAGGGACTACGAATTAAGCGAAGATTGGCTAAGGACGAGGTGACGATGCGCGTGGGAAACGGTTCCAAAGTCGATGTGATCGCGGTCGGCGCGCTACCTCTACATCTACCTTCGGGATTAATATTAGACCTAAATAATTGTTATTTGGTGCCAGCATTAAGCATGAACATTATATCTGGATCTTGTTTGATGCGAGACGGTTATTCATTTAAATCAGAGAATAATGGTTGTTCTATTTATATGAGTAATATCTTTTACGGTCATGCACCCTTGAAGAGTGGTCTATTCTTATTGAATCTCGATAGTAGTAACACACATATTCATAATGTTGAAGCCAAAAGATGCAGAGTTGATAATGATAGTGCAACTTATTTGTGGCACTGCCGTTTAGGTCATATCGGTGTAAAGCGCATGAAGAAACTCCATACTGATGGACTTTTGGAACCACTTGATTATGAATCACTTGGTACTTGCGAACCGTGCCTCATGGGCAAGATGACTAAAACGCCGTTCTCCGGTACTATGGAGAGAGCAACAGATTTGTTGGAAATCATACATACAGATGTATGTGGTCCAATGAATATTGAGGCTCGTGGTGGATATCGTTATTTTCTCACCTTCACAGATGACTTAAGCAGATATGGATATATCTACTTAATGAAACATAAGTCTGAAACGTTTGAAAAGTTCAAAGAATTTCAGGGTGAAGTTGAAAATCATTGTAACAAGAAAATAAAGTTTCTACGATCTGATCGTGGAGGAGAATATTTGAGTTACGAGTTTGGTGTACATTTGAAACAATGCGGAATAGTTTCGCAACTCACGCCACCCGGAACACCACAGTGTAATGGTGTGTCCGAACGTCGTAATCGTACTTTACTAGATATGGTGTGATCTATGATGTCTCTTACTGATTTACCGCTATCGTTTTGGGGTTATGCTTTGGAGACGGCCGCATTCACGTTAAATAGGGCACCATCAAAATCCGTTGAGACGACGCCTTATGAACTATGGTTTGGCAAGAAACCGAAGTTGTCGTTTCTGAAAGTTTGGGGCTGCGATGCTTATGTGAAAAAGCTTCAACCTGATAAGCTCGAACCCAAATCGGAGAAATGTGTCTTCATAGGATATCAAAGGAGACTATTGGATACACCTTCTATCACAGATCCGAAGGCAAGACTTTTGTTGCTAAGTTCGGAAACTTTCTAGAGAAGGAGTTTCTCTCGAAAGAAGTGAGTGGGAGGAAAGTAGAACTTGAGGAGGTAACTGTACCTGCTCGCTTATTGGAAAGTAGTGCATCACAGAAAACTGTTTCTGTGACACCTACACCAATTAGTGAGGAAGCTAATGATAATGATCATGAAACTTCAGAACAAGATACTACTGAACCTCGTAGATCAACCAGAGTGAGATCCGCGCCAGAGTGGTACGGTAATCCAGTTCTGGAAGTCATGCTACTAGATCATGATGAACCTACGAACTATGAAGAAGCGATGGTGAGCCCAGATTCCGCAAAATGGATTGAAGCCATGAAATCTGAGATGGGATCCATGTATGAGAACAAAGTGTGGACTTTGGTTGACTTGCCCAATGATCGGCAAGCAATTGAGAATAAATGGATCTTCAAGAAGAAGACTGACGCCGACGGTAATATTACTGTCTACAAAGCTCGACTTGTCGGAAAAGGGTTTCGGCAAGTTCAAGGGGTTGACTACGATGAGACCTTCTCACCCGTAGCGATGCTTAAGTCTGTCCGAATCATGTTAGCAATTGCCGCATTTTATGATTATGAAATTTGGCAGATGGATGTCAAAACTGCATTCCTGAATGGATTTCTGGAAGAAGAGTTGTATATGATGCAACCGGAAGGTTTTGTCGATCCAAAGGGAGCTAACAAAGTGTGCAAGCTCCAGCGATCCATTTATGGACTGGTGCAAGCCTCTCGGAGTTGGAATAAATGCTTTGATAGTGTGATCAAAGCATTTGGTTTTATACAGACTTTTGGAGAAGCCTGTATTTACAAGAAAGTGAGTGGGAGCTCTGTAGCATTTCTGATATTATATGTGGATGACATATTACTGATCGGAAATGATATAGAATTTCTGGATAGCATAAAGGGATACTTGAATAAGAGTTTTTCAATGAAAGACCTCGGTGAAGCTGCTTACATATTAGGCATAAAGATCTATAGAGATAGATCAAGACGTTTAATTGGACTTTCACAAAGCACATACCTTGACAAGATTTTGAAGAAGTTCAAAATGGATCAAGCAAAGAAAGGGTTCTTGCCTGTGTTACAAGGTGTGAAGTTGAGTCAGACTCAATGCCCGACCACTGCAGAAGATAGAGAGAAAATGAAAGATGTTCCCTATGCTTCAGCCATAGACTCTATCATGTATGCAATGCTGTGTACCAGACCTGATGTGTGCCTTGCTATAAGTCTAGCAGGGAGGTACCAAAGTAATCCAGGAGTGGATCACTGGACAGCGGACAAGAACATCCTGAAGTACCTGAAAAGGACTAAGGATATGTTTCTCGTATATGGAGGTGACAAAGAGCTCATCGTAAACGGTTACGTTGATGCAAGCTTTGACACTGATCCGGACGATTCTAAATCGCAAACCGGATACGTGTTTACATTAAACGGTGGAGCTGTCAGTTGGTGCAGTTCTAAACAAAGCGTCGTGGCGGGATCTACGTGTGAAGCGGAATAAATAGCTGCTTCGGAAGCAGCAAATGAAGGAGTCTGGATGAAGGAGTTCATATCCGATCTAGGTGTCATACCTAGTGCATCGGGTCCAATGAAAATCTTTTGTGACAATACTGGTGCAATTGCCTTGGCGAAGGAATCCAGATTTCACAAGAGAACCAAGCACATCAAGAGACGCTTCAATTCCATCCGGGATCTAGTCCAGGTGGGAGACATAGAGATTTGCAAGATACATACGGATCTGAATGTTGCAAACCCGTTGACTAAGCCTCTTCCACGAGCAAAACATGATCAGCACCAAGGCTCCATGGGTGTTAGAATCATTACTGTGTAATCTAGATTATTGACTCTAGTGCAAGTGGGAGACTGAAGGAAATATGCCCTAGAGGCAATAATAAAGTTATTATTTATTTCCTTATATCATGATAAAAGTTTATCATTCATGCTAGAATTGTATTAACCGGAAACATAATACATGTGTGAATACATAGACAAACAGAGTGTCACTAGTATGCCTCTACTTGACTAGCTCGTTAATCAAAGATGGTTGTGTTTCCTAACCATGGACAAAGAGTTGTTATTTGATTAACGGGATCACATCATTAGTTGAATGATCTGATTGACATGACCCATTCCATTAGCTTAGCACCCGATCGTTTAGTATGTTTCTATTGATTTCTTCATGACTTATACATGTTCCTATGACTATGAGATTATGCAACTCCCGTTTGCCAGAGGAACACTTTGTGTGCTACCAAACGTCACAATGTAACTGGGTGATTATAAAGGAGCTCTACAGGTGTCTCCAAAGGTACATGTTGGGTTGGCGTATTTCGAGATTAGGATTTGTCACTCCGATTGTCGGAGAGGTATCTCTGGGCCCTCTCGGTAATGCACATCACTTATGCCTTGCAAGCATTGCAACTAATGAGTTAGTTGCGGGATGATGTATTACAGAACGAGTAAAGAGACTTGCCGGTAACGAGATTGAACTAGGTATTGAGATACCGATGATCGAATCTCGGGCAAGTAACATACCGATGACAAAGGGAACGACGTATGTTGTTATGCGGTCTGACCGATAAAGATCTTCATAGAATATGTAGGAGCCAATATGAGCATCCAGGTTCCGCTATTGGTTATTGACCGGAGGTCTCGGTCATGTCTACATTCTTCTCGAACCCGTAGGGTCCACACGCTTAAGGTTTCGATGACAGTTATATTATGAGTTTATGAGTTTTGATGTACCGAAGTTAGTTCGGAGTCCCGGATGTGATCACGGACATGACGAGGAGTCTTGAAATGGTCGAGACATAAAGATTGATATATTGGACGGCTATATTCGGACACCGGAAGTGTTCCGGGTGATTTCGGAGAAAACCGGAGAGCCGGAGGGTTACCGGAACCCCCTGGGAGAAGTAATGTGCCATATGGGCCTTAGTGGAGAGAGAGAGGGGCAGCCAAAGGTGGGCCGCGCGCCTCCTCTCCCCCTGGTCCGAATTGGACTAGGAGAGGGGGGGCGGTGCCCCCCTTTCCCTCTCCCTCCCCACTTCCTTCCCCCTCCTAGTAGGAGTCCTACTCCTACTAGGAGGAGGACTCCTCGTTGGCGCGCCTATAGGGCCGGCCGGCCTCCTCCCCTTGCTCCTTTATATACGGGGGCAGGGGGCACCCCTAGACACACAAGTTGATCCACGTGATCATATTCTTAGCCGTGTGTGGTGCCCCCTTCCACCATAGTCCTCGATAATATTGTAGTGGTGCTTAGGCGAAGCCCTGCGACGGTGGTACATCAAGGTCGTCACCACGCCGTCATTCTGACGGAACTCTTCCCCGACACTTTGCTGGATCGGAGTCCGGGGATCGTCATCGAGCTGAACGTGTGCTAAAACTCGGAGGTGCCGTAGTTTCGGTGCTTGATCGGTCGGGCCGTGAAGACGTACGACTACATCAACCAAGTTAACGCTTCCGTTGTCGATCTACAAGGGTACGTAGATCACACTCTCCCCCTCTCGTTGCTATGCATCACCATGATCTTGCGTGTGCGTAGGAAATTTTTTGAAATTACTACGTTCCCCAACAACTAGCCACTTTCAGCATCTCATCTACCTCAGTAACAGGGCCATTAGGGCCATCAAGGGAGTGAATGAGGTCGCGAGAGCGGTCATCTATTTGCCAATTATGTGAACTAAACGGTCAACATATAAAATAATTTAAATATATACAATATAGTTAGAAGGGAAACATAAGTTGGACCTGGCGTTCCTATTCTTATATAAAAATAGAACAGACCTCTGCGTTTTCTTCAAAAAAATACATAAATTGGGCTGCCAAAATAAAACCTCGGATGGGAGGTCCATAGGCCGGTCGGTACATGATGGCCCTAAGAAAATACAAACAGGCCTATGGACCTCCCATCCGAGGACGTGGGCTGCGCATGTTAAAAATGAAAGCCTAGACGGGGCAGCCCAAAACCATGTCCAACACTTGCCAAAACTTCGTCCCTCGTTTTCTCTGTGTTTCGCACACTCGACATTGTGTGTGCATTTTGACTGTGTATCATATGAAGATGTGCTATGCATGAATGTTGATCAGCATGATGTTAACTGGCTGGTAGTTCCATTTTCGACCATGAATAAAACTTCCAACATGATGTTAACCCTGTTTGAAAAGGACATGTTAATATAAATGCTCTGCCTCCGAAGGTTGCAGTTTCTTATCTGAAACTGAACTTGTAGTTTCTTATCTGAAACTGAAACTTGCAGTTTCTTCTCTAAGAACCACATTGTCTGCACTTTTATACTCCTATGAAACTACATTTTTTAAGTGCTAAAAATAGATATCTAGAATTCATAAAATACTTCATATGCTCAATACTGCAAATCTGAATTTCAAAAGACATTCATATCTGAAAGTACTCTCAAAATACACAACACAAAACACAATTCACAACCTGCAAATACTGACAACCCTAAGCTCCTCCTGACAATTCACAACCTGCCCGACTATTGGGCTGGGGGGCAGCCCCCTCCTATTCCTCGACGGCAGACAGCCGCCCCGTGAGACGATGTGAATGGCGAGGGAGACGATGGCGGGGAAGCGTCGTCAGGGCCAACTGCTTTTCTCCTCTTGCAGTTGGGTTCAGTCGACGAAGACTCCACCGGCTCGCTCTGGCAGGACACCCTCACAAACGGCACCCTGTAGATGCTCGATCCTTCAATCTCTGGTGGATGCTCCATCTGGGATCGATACTCCCACCACCGCTCCCTCATGATCGGATTCGGTGAATCTGTTTGCTCCATGGCCCAGAGGAGAAGCTCTATGTACTCCGGCGCGACTCCCTCCGAGAGTATCACCGCCTTTTCGCTCTATTGTAGATATTTGGCCATGGATGTCGTCGTCGCTGCTAGTTGGTCCTAGCTAGCTTCATAGGGTCGCCGTCTGCGATCCTCACGTATCGGTTGTACTCCTCCATCGATCTACTTCTCCACAGCACCTTCACTCGCCGGCGGTGGTTTTTGAATGGAAGAGGAGAGGAGCAGCGCTGGTTTTGGATTAGAACAGGAGAGGAGCGACGCTGGTTTTGGACTGGAATAGGAGAGGAGGGGCGGTGGTTTTGAAATGGAAGAGGAGAGGAGCGGCGCTGCATTTAGATTGGAATAGGAGAGGAGCAGCGGTGGTTTAAGAGGAGAAGAGCGGAAGAGCGGTGCTGGTCTTGGAAGTATTTTTTTGTTGTTTCACGTATTTTGGGTCAAAGTTTGACCACGTACTGTATTTGACAAGCAAAATGTGAATGCATGTCACCAAATTGATTTTGATTTTGATCCAGTCAGAGCGCGCCGGCCCTCTCGTCGAATCCTAAATCGCTGTCGCACGCTCCTCTCCCTCTTCCCCATTGCAAAACCACCTCCTCTCCTCTCCATCATCTCCATTCCAAAACCACCGTCTTGCCTCTCCCTCTTCTCTATTGCAAGACCACCGTCTCTCCTCCGTTTTCTAGACGCTTTGCTCCATGGAGCGGGCACAATCCATGGATACAAAATTAGTATACTATATACTATTTAAAAGTCGAGGGCGGGGCTTTTCCTGCGCGGTAGGCGGCTGGGCAGTTCCGCCTAGTCGGTTCGACAGAGACGCGAGAAGACGAGGGAGTAGGCTGCTGCAAACGTAGGGCTGTGTGATTTGACAACGAGTTACTTCTGGACAGGTGGGGCCCCGTGATTTGACTTGCCATTATCATTTTAACTCCGGCACTACGACCGGCGTGAGTCTCCCAGATTCCTGACCACCTCCATACAGGTGCCTCTCCCAATGCTCCACCATGTAGTAGAGGCTGGCTCTTGCATGAGAGCCCACTTCTCCACTTTTTCCTTGCCTCTCTTTCCTCCACATATGCAAAAATTCCATGTAAAGCGCACTATTGTACTTACTTTTACTTGCTCCTACAGGTGCTTATGCTTGCCACATAAGCATAAAGTTTGATGTGGCAAGTTAATCAAGAAGAGAGAGACTAGTTTGGTGACCCAAGGAAGAAACGGTGCTAAGCGCGTGTACCTATGTGAAAAGACAATTTTGAGTCTATAGCTAATTAAATGAAGCAAACTTAGCAACACCATTTCATTGGAAGAGGTCACTCCTTGGCAAATGCAATAAATACACGCGCTTAGCACCGTTTCTTCCTTGAGTACGAAGAAAGAGATAGAGAGGAGTAAAAAATACACTTATAGCCAACCTTGTTGTAGTATGAGTGACTAAGTGATGACTATGTATGACATGCCAACATCAGATAGCCTAACGCACCGTGTTAAATCTCCAAGGGCGCGAGCAACGCGACGGTCGTGGTAGGCGCGACCATGATACGGGCTGCTGGCAGCCCTTGGATCTGAGATCAAACGATCGCATGCTAAGTTGCTGAAAATTTGTAGAATAACCCTCCAGGATAGGATATTCACCCATAGGTCTAGAATCACGCCATGCAACCGTTCGATCTCAGATCCAAGGGCTCTCGGAAGCCCATATCATGTGAGAATGGAAAGCCACTACCCTGACGTTCGCACGCTGGCAGTTCGCTCCTACTCGTCCCCGCATGTCCTTCAATACTACGACGGTTCGCTCCTAGTCATCCCGTCCATTCACATTACGGCAGTTCCACTAATCCTAACCCTCCTCCCAAATCCATGGCGTCCCAAATCTCCACGATCGGCGGTGAGTACAAGGTTAGAACCATCACCGGCGATGAGTTCGACGTCATCTACACCCGTTCTTCGGCGACGGTGAAAGGATGCCTTTCTCGCTTCAGACGCATGTTCGAAGACTCAGATGATGAGTGGGTCGCTGGGCTAGATGTTGAGTACACCATAGTCCTGGGATGAGAGAAGGATCTAAAGGACGAAGAGAGGAAGAAGCCCACTGTGATCCAGGTTTGTGTGCATGACTTATGCTTGGTCTACCACATATGCCATGCCGACGTTGAGTGCCAGGATTTTAAGGACTTCCTCGAGAGCAACCTAGTCAAATTCATTACTGTAGACTTTGGTAACGACAAAGAAGTCTTGCATCGGATAGGCCTCGTTGTAGGCAACACCTTCGACCTCCAGAAGAACCGGCTGGTGTCCTCTCGTCAGCCTTCAATGCTGACCCTAGCAGGAGCCATGGTTCATCCTTCGTACGGTAAACTGGAGAAACCTCATTACACGTTTCATCGTCATGCATGGCAGTGGAATGTACTAGATATAGACCACATCCACTACGCTGCAATGGATGGCTACCTTTGCTTCAATATCTACAAGGGTTGGATGAAGAGCAACAGCCAAGTGTGCGGTTCAAGCAAAGAAGCATCGGCCAAGAGGAACAGGGACAAGGACGAAGTCGAGGGCGTGGACGAGGACTCCGAGTAAGGTGGCAGTGTCGTTGCTCATGGTGGTTCTAATGCAGTGTCTACCAGAATAGTTGCAAAGTTTAATTTTAGGTGTGCTTAATTTAATTTGAGGGGTGTGTTGTGCTGAGCCCCCAGCAAAACTATGTTATGTTTCTTCTCGTTACTTTAACTCTTCAGTACGTACATACTAGTATTTCTTACATTTCATCTTTTAGTTGGTATAGTACTACCACTCGTTTCTTCACATTATATACGTACAATATATATGGCCAACATCATATAGCCAGCAGTTTAGTTGTCAAAGAATTTCAGGGTGCTTAGTTTTATCAAAGAATTCCAGGATGCTTAGAGGGTGCTTGGATCCAAGGGACTTATTTTAGTCTGACTAAAAATAGTCTCCTTAAGAGGCTAAAGTTCCAAGCACCCCTGACTAAAGAGGGGCTAAAACTAGTCTTGAGACTAAAATTTTTTAGTCAGGGGTACCCCTACTAAAATGTGGATTAGTCCTCTCTCTACTCATTTAACTCCTCTCCTTTAACACAGGCGAGTTCTGGATTGGAGGGTTTGGAGGATAATAAATGCTCATTAACTTGATTTTAGCCTTTTTAGTATTTGGATCCAAGCATGGGTGAGGCTAGCATGTTTTAGTCCCACTACTTTAGTCATGGGACTAAAACGTATCCAAGCACCCTCTTAGTCTTATTTGAGGGGTGGGTTGTGCTGGACACCATTATTGTGACTAGCCTTTTTAATAGTACTATATGCATAATTTGGCGATGAGCGCTCTCTATATGTACCACCTTTTTTTCAATTTCAAGTTTTGCTCCATGGCACAATCCATCGATACTACTGCTATACAAAAGTATACATTTTTTAAAAGGCTAGAGGGCGGGGCAGTCTAGCTTGGTCGGTTTCATGAGAGGCGAGGGCCTTTGTGATTTTACGGCTCATTACTGCTGGAAGGCGGGGCCTTGTGATTTGACTGCTCGTATAAATGCGCCGACGACCTGATCGAGGATGAGCAAAGAACCGTGCGGTATACTCAAGTTTTCCACTGGAGTAGTACTGCGATGGAGGAGCACGAAACACGGCAGCCCAGTGCCATATGGCAATAAAAATGATCTAATTTGCTAGTCATCTCATTGTTAGCATTGTTCTATTCATTCCCTCAAAAAAACATTGTTCTATTCATGCCTCGCAGAGAACGTGACATGTGCGGCGAAACACCCGAAGCAAAAGATGAAACACAGGAGCAAAAGAAGAAGAAAGATTATCACCCCAAATGATCTAATTCGCCATGGAGTCGTAACTGCTTCTTCATCGCCTCCACGACCTCCATCTCCTTGCGCGTCTCCTCCGCCATCTTCATCATTGTGTCCATGACGCGGCATTTCTCGACGCGAGCCTTCATCATCTGTTCCACGGCCATATTACGTACCTTAACAGCAGTCGGGTTCTCGACGCGGAGCTTCGCAAACTCTTCCTTCTGTTCCATGGCAAGGGCCTACAACATCTTCATCGAGGAACTACTATTCTCATGCAGCTTCTTCCAGCCGGTGTTCTTCTCCTTCAATAGGTCGATCTCGTGGCAGAGCTTCGCATTGTCCTCCCGAAGTCACAGGATTTCACCAGTCGCCTTCTTCTCTGAGGCAATGCTCTTCTTCAGCAGCATCACCAAGCCGGCGGTCAACTCCCCCTGCTTATTGAGCTCAGCGGGCATGTCGTCGAGGCTCTCCTTCAGCAACTCCATTAAGCCTTGGATGAACTCCTTCTGCTTATTGAGCTGATCGAGGCATGCCGTCAAGGGATAACGACTCCAGCTCCGCCGGCTCGGCATGTTCGCCTCCGCGGCTAGGACGCTCCTGGGAGCCATCGCCTGCCCATGAGAGATCTTTCGAGGTCTCTGCGTGGCGGCGAGCCCTCTCTTTTTTTCTGCAGCCTTGGTTGCCGCTCCCTTGTTACGAGTAGTTCTCGACCTAGAGCTTTGCTCACCGGCCATGGCAACGACGGACGAAGAAGAAGCACTTATGAGGAGGAAAGGTAGAGTGATTTTTAGTTAGGTAGTTCCCCTTTTATAACCTAAGTACTAGCACTAGTACTAATACCTGCATAGTGGGAACACGTTCAGGTTTGGTACGTACTACTAGTAGGTGTGAGCAGGCTTTCGAATGTGATGGGAACAAGGTAAAGATTAATTGATGGTTTTGGTTTCGAGGCCTGAAACGGCTCCCGATGAGTTTAGCGGAACATAAATTTCAAGTACTACTACACTTATCAAATGCGTAAATATTATGTTACTGTCAAAAATTGGCACAAAATACGAAGGAGACCAATGGAAGTACTACTAGCAACCCACGATTTAACTACTCGCATGCGCGCAGTGGAGTAATAATGTCTTTCTTCCGCCCTCATGTCCACTCAATTTGCATGCGCTGTATTAATTGACCATCAATGAAGTGAACGACTTTACACGCGTCAAATTATCACATGGGGTGGATCTTGGTACAAAATTGCGTCCGCCCGTGTACCCGCGTGTGCGTGTGAGGAATGAGTGCATGCATGGCGTGCGTGCACATCTTCGCTTCGTGCATGTACCGCCAGTATGGCTCAGGGATGACGAGTACATTCTTTTGGAACCAGCAGCACGTCACTATGATCAATCCACGCAAGGAGGTCGCGACAACGCCTACACATGTGCCACGTGGCTTCATGAACTGTAAGAGAGACACTATGTAGCGTGCCATTGGTATTCTAATTTACGTGTTTTGCACATACTCGAAGTACTAGTAAGGTACACGTGCATTGCACGCATCAGATTTTGCAACCAAATTATGAATAAATACCACACTATAGCATGTAAGCTCTGAGTCATATATGCCTGATGTAGCTCTTCGTTTAATTCTTATAGTTCATCTCATTCAAAATCAATTAGTTTTTATAAAAAAGCTAAGAACGCGGGAATAGGAAAAACATGGGATTATAGTGGAATGTTGTCTTGAATCCTACAAGATTGTACGAGTATTTGATTGTGCATAGAAAAAACGCAGAATTCTTTAAAAGAGGTTTGAGTGGATGGGATGTTTCCTATGAAATCTAGTGCAAATGAATCATATGGAAAAATTCCTATGGTTTACAATCCTACGAATCAAACAACCAAGATAGAAAAAATTCCTAATGATTAGAATCCTCCAAAATTCCTTTGAGAATCCTTTGAATCAAAGAAGCCCTTAATCTATTTTATGATTCATGGAATTGTGCATTGTAAAGCATAAAGTAAAAACAAATAATGGTAATTCAACTAGAAAAAAGTTTGGGCAGTTATGATACGGAAGATTCTAGAACAAAAGAGAACCACTGTTGTTTTGAGGTTTGTGCATTATGCTTAAGTTCAACCATGGAGTCTGCTAGATTGTACATGTGGCAAAATCTGGTGGAGGGCTAGAAGATGGTGCGAGGGGCCGAGTGGAGGGAGACTATGAAAGAATGCACAAGTGCGAGATCGATATTTAGATAGAGAGGGTGAACACGTGAGCTGATGCGCGCAGTGCGGAGCCATGAAAAATAAATGAGCTAGGGGGCCAAGCATTGCTAATCCTTTACGAGGAGGGTCAATTCATGAACTTAAACCATTTTTAGCAGCAATTGTCTAATGATCACATTCATATTATCCTTGATATATAGTGATGTTAGGGGGGAGGGGGCAGGGCCCTTACTGCCCCTGTCTTCGCCATTGTGCACGCGTCTGAGAGATGAAGCGGAAGGCATGGATGATGAGAGGGGGACGTTGGATACATAATTAATGTGGGTGCATTAGCTATACATGTTAATATTATATAGAGAGGTATAGATTGATCGATGTGGACGTGGGAAACAGGGTGAGACCTCACTGGATATATCGATTGATCGGTTTGTGTGGAAAACTATGAAAGACCTAGCTATATACACACATACATAGAGGAACATCGATCGTTGCGCATGCACGTGTGAGAGATAAAGAATGCCCAATATGATGGAGAGGGGGATGTGTGTTGGTGTGTGCCTTCATGGGAGACCGACCTGAAGAAAAAGATTGCATGTGTGCGATGGATAATGCCGACTGGTAGTGTGTGTGTGTGCATGCATGCACGAGAGAAGGTTAGTGGTACAATTATAAAGAGAAGACTACTGTGTGGGTGTAAAAGAATAGCTGAATAGGTGAGGTCACAATCAATGTAAAGTTGAATTCAGATATTTGAATAAGAGATCCTGATGTTTGAAACCCATGCATGCATGAATATAACGGAGATCTGCGCGGTGTGGTTTGGAAACGAGCATGTTGTAATGTATACACATTGAACAAGGTCAGACTAATTTGAATTTGAGATACCGATGGCAGACATCATTTGGCCACGTCGCATCCGTGCATGGACACACTATTCTAATTGGAGATGATGGGCGACTTTTACATCACATATCTATATCTATACCCCTATATATTATATTTTTTATTTTTTTATATTGTGTGCGGGTAACTTTAACTTTGAAAGATGGTCGTTGGATGAGGCGAATCCGATGGTCCAAAGATGGCAAATTTGAGCACTACTGGCCGTTGGATATCATCTAGATTCCACCAGATTTCGCCACATGTATAATCTAGAAGACTCCATGGTTGAACTTAAGCATAATGCACAAACATTAAAACACAAGCACTTCTTATTTGTTCTAGAATCTTCCGTATCAGAATTGCCCAAATGTTTTTCTACATGATTTGCCATTGTTTGTTTTTACTTTATGTCTTACGACGCACAATTCCATGAATCTTAAAATAGATTAGCTTTCTTATAAAAACTAGATGATTTTGAATGAAATGAACTATAAGAATTAAACGAACATCTACATCATGCATATATGACTCAAATCTTGCATGCTATAATGTGGTATTTATTCATAATTTGGTTGCCAAATCTCATGCGTGCAATGCACGTGTACCTTACTCTAGTCTAAATGGTGTTTGTGTGTGTGTTGAGGTGCAAATTATCTTTTTTTGGGTACACGTTAAGCTTGTTCTTCCGAAATTTCAAGCTGCGCCTTGTTATGCTGAAAATTCAAGCTAGCGTCTCTGTCTATCGTGCTGGGAAACTCCCGCCTCTTCAACCCGTGCCTTGTTAGCCCGAAATATTTAAGATATATCTTTGTCTCGTTGTGCTCCGACAACTCCCTCCATCTCAACCCGTGCCTTGCTATTTCGAAATTACAACGCGCACGAAAACTCCCACCTCCTGTGAAATCCCGACACGTGAAATGCCCGTGGTACCCCTGAACCGAAAGAACCGCCTCAAATCGGTGGGGGTACTTTCGTAACTTATCCCACATTTTGGACAAGTGCGTCTCTAAGTCATGGTTCCCCACTGCCATCCCATCCGCCCACCCATTCATACACCGAGGCCGTGAAAACCCGCGACAAAACCCCACACCCTGCTCCGTCCGCCACCCAACCGGAGCCTCTTCCCCGACGACGTCGTCCACAGCAACACCTCGATGTCCCTCATCCACCGTACCGGATGAGGATCCGTCGTCGATCTCATCGTCCCGCCGGTTCAGCCACACCATCCTCCACCTCCATGGAGCTGCCCCGACGTTCCCCTCGTCTTTCGTGCCACCTCCATTCCCACACTGCCGTCTTCACCTGCACCACCGGAAGAGCATCATCATCATCGTTTCCTCGGATGAAGCTGCGGCCTAATCGGCGCCACCAAAGAGGTGGTACACTAATCGCTGCATTTTCTTCTTGATTCGATATCACGGTGCTGCCGGCGCTCGGTCCCGAGCCGACACGATGTGGCTCCATCCACGGTGGCGTCACCGGCCAGTTCCTCCATGGCGTCGCTCCCTAGGCGGCGACGTCCACATCAGTAGGACCTGCTGCTGCTTTAGCTCTCGCTCGCGCTGCTGCTCTGCTCTTGCTCTTGGTCCCCTGTCCGGTCTGCTCTTGCTATTGCTCTTGCTCGCGCCGCTGCTCTCGCTCTTGCTCTTGCTTGCGATGCTGCTCCGATTTAGCTACACTTCACTCCGATGCCGCCAGGGTGAAGGAAGAACCAGCCGCAGCGGGGAGGGGGGCTCGCCGGAGAGGTACCCCACTATCTATCTTAGGGTTCAGGTTGGGGGCGGTGGTCGCCGGCGGTGGCGGGGCGGTGGCGTGGGGATCGCCGGAGAAAAAGCTCGGCACGGGGGGCCTAGAGGGATGGCCGGGGCGGCAGCGGACCGGCGGTGGGGAGTGTTTTTGGGGCGGGCGGGGCGGCGCACCGCCGGCCGCGGGCGGCGGGGGGCTGCTGTTTGGCCGGCTCAGGGGGTGGAGGTTGAAGATGAACCGCATGCCCTTGATTTCGTATCCAACGGCTGCAAAATCGACTGACCAGAGATGAAAAAGTCAGTCGACCGACGTGTAGCCTCACCTTGCTAGTGCGTTTAGTTTCGACAACAAAATTCAGTTTTGACAGCAAAATTCTGTTTCGACAGTTAAGTTCAGTTTTGACAGTTAAGTTCAGTTTCGACAGTTAAATTCAGTTTCGACAGTTAAGTTCAGAGATGAGCGGATGATGTATTTTACATCTAGCACTTTGTATTTATGTATTTTACGTCATGTATTGGAGATGCTATTAGAATTCCACTCAGGTTAACGTTGTTCGTTGTCTCTCTTGTCCTGCTTCAGCCTCGGCGTCGTACAACTCACCGGAGCTGCTCCAACGACGAAACCCTCCATCACAGCGGAGCAGTACCTCGGGCTCCATCTCCAGACACCTAAGATCTTCTTCCCCTCCTCCGAGAGCCAAGTCAGCCGGAGCATCCTCACCGGCCAACCCAATCACGCTGAGATCGACATGGCTTCGCCAAAGAGGTTGTACACTTGTTGCATCTCTTTTTTACTCTACATGTTATATATATTGTCCACTGAGCACTCGTAGTAACGGGAAATACGATTATTTTATCCTACTATATGACAAGCAGTGAGGTACCAGGTAACTTAGCTATCCGTGATGGACTCTCTTCAATGCCATCATTATTTATCTCTGCGCGTTTGAGTTGTGCATTTGTCGATGGGCCTGGGAGTTGAGCTAGTATGGTAGTGGCCTGGGTCCAAAGTAATAGAAGTAGCACAAAAACATTTTTTTAGTGTAGGATTTTCCTTGCTCAAGCCTGCCTACTAGAATCGCCAGTGCTTGAAAGGAAAATTGAATGAAAAACATCGAAATTGGAAAGTTTCCTATGGTACTACTTCTCATGAATTTGGTGCAAAGGAATGGAGCAAAGGAAAACTGTAGGATTTGTTCCTTTAGTGTCTCCTTGAAAGAAAAACCGTAGGAATTCTAATTTCCACTTCTCCTCCTTTTCGTATTCCTATTCATCAAGCACAAGACTAAGAGATAGTAGCATAATAGCATTATAACCGTACATTTTCTTGTGGTTTGACTTAATCTCACCATGCTTTCTTGCATCCTGTGATCTTCCAATTGTTGTGAATCAAACACCCAGATTGGCAGAAATCCTGTGTTTTTAAATTCTCTGTTTTGCACGTGCATTTCTATCCTATTCCTGTCTATTTCCTATCCCTGCATTGTTAGAATCCTCAAATTCAAACAAGCCCTTACTCAATTACTTCTGTTATAGATATGTGTCAAAGAAAACCTTGTGTGGTTTGTCCTGCTCCTGTGGCGCTGTGTTCCACCCCAGCTCAGCTGCTCCAATGATGGAAGGGTTCACCACAGCAGGGATCCGCTCTCCAGACTGTCTTTCGCTGCCTCAGATCTTCTTCCCCGCCGCCGGCAGCCACGGCAACTATATTACCATCATCAACGGAGCAGATGACCTTGAGGACTACACGGGTCCGCAAGAGAGGTCGCACTCTTCCGTGTCTGCTTACGTTATGCGTCGCTTAATATGATGACATGCTACATTATCATCGTGTTCACCTATTAGACTCTGAGTCAGGTCCAAACTAATGCTGAAAGTTGAGTTTTTAAATGGTTGTGGGGTACATATTGGGGCAGCAATTAGTACTATCTGTCTACTATCTGGTTAATCTCCGGTGCCTACTATGAGTTTCATGTTGGGTGCAAACAAACATTAAAGGAGCCATTATCTGTATTTTTTAACTAAAGCTATTATGTGCCTGCTATCATTGGTTTTGGGTCTATCCACAGTTTGCTACCATCACTCTGGATTTGTGCATGCACTCCTTACATAATCTCACTATGTTTTATTCCTATGCATGCCAGTTATTGTACACAATGGAACTGATCATGTAGAGCAAAAGAGACGAGCCTTACGTGGTAATAAAATTTCATGTAGACGTCGTTCCATGGTGGGCGCAAAGGCAACCCCCCTCCACCCATTTTGAATCGTAATCAAGAGGAAGATAACTGTTATGAGGGGGATTCAGAAGGAGAAGACCACTCCTATTTACCCCATGAGGTCTTCGCTCTAACTTGGCATGCTGATGTTGGTAATATCATGCATATGGTGCCTTGCATTGCTTACTGTATACATTAAAGATGTCATCTGCTTAGTTTAGACATGCTTTGTGTCAATGCCATCTGTTTAGTTTCTTTATCGTATATGTGAATCATGCAATGCCATTTTTTCTAGCCAGGCATCATATATGTGAATTTTGCAATGCCACCCTGGTTAGCCAGTCATCTTATATGTGAATTATATCATGCCATCATTTTTTATTACGTGTTAAATTTGTCAACAATTTTAGTACATTCAATTACTCTTCCTGTGCATCAGCCATTTGGCACGGTCATGGAAAAAATCTGGAGTGGAAACAAGGTCTTCAGAGCAGACAATGCTATCTGATGAAGCACATGTCTTGCTGGTTACCGATAGCTCCTTAGAGGAGGATTCAGAGACAAATGACCAGTCATATCCCCCCCCCCCCCGAGGTGCATGCCCTAACTTGGCAGGGTTATGTTGCTCATATCGTGCGTATGGTATCTTGCATTGCTATGTCATTTGCTTAGTTTAGACATGCTTTGTGTGAATGCCACCTGTTTAGTGTCTAATTACCATATATGTGAATTATGCAATGCCATCTTGTTGCAAGACATTATATATGTGAATTATGCAATGTTATCTTGTTGCAAGGCATTATGTATGTGAATTATGCAATGCCATGCTGTTTAGGCAAGCGTCATATATGTGAATTATATCATGTCGTCCTTTTTTTGTATTTCTCATTGCTTTTGTCGATAATGTTTGTATATTCAACTGTTCTTCCTGTGTATCAGCCATTTGAATTGGTGATGGAGAAATCTGGAGTGAAAACAAGGTCTTTAGAGCAGACAATGCTACCTGCTGAAGCAGATATCTTGCTGGTTACAGATAGCTCTTCAGAGGAGGATTCAGAGGCAGATGACCAGTCCTATTATCCTCCTGAGGTGTATGCTCAAACTTGGCAGGGTTATATTACTCATATAATGCATATGTTGTATTGCAATGCTTAGTTTTTACATCATATACACAATATTGAATGCCATCTCCTTAGTTGACACATCATATATGCGATTGCCCTCTGCTCACTTCCTTAGTATATAAATCATATATTTGAATTATGTCATGCCATGATGTTTACATAGACAACATGTATCTGAATTATGGCATGCTAACCCATTTTCTAAAGACATAATATAGTTATATCATCTCATCCTATTTACATAGTCATCATATTTAAATTATGTCATTCTATTCGTGAATTATATTATGCCATCATGTTTCCATCGACGGCATGTTTGTGATTTATGGCATGCCAACCACTTTAATAGACACATCGTATAGTTATATCATGTCATCCTGTTTACATAGTCATCATATTTTGAATTATGTCATTCTATCCTGTTTACTTAGCCATCATACATGTGAAATTGTGTCATGCTATCCTGTTTAATTAGCCATCATATATGTGAAATTATGTCCTGCTATTCTGTTTGCTTAGACAACATAAATGTGAATTATTTCATGCCCTGTTTTCTTCCCTACTATCCATTGCACCTGTCTATCTTACAATGTCTGTACATTCAATTACTTTTCTTGTTTATCAGCCATTTCAATTGGAGGGAGTGATGGCAGTATCTGTGGGAGTAAAAACACAGTCTTCAGAAAAGATCGTGCTACCTGTTGATGCAGATAGAACCACGGTTGTACTTGCCCAAGAACCAGCCCCACCACACATAACCCACACTCATGCAGATTGTACCCCTACCCAGTTGGACAGAGAACCAGCTACACCCCTTCTAACCCCAACCCCAGCAGATAGACACCCAGTTCCCGTTGACACAGCACCGTCTCCACCATAGAGCACCCAAACACGAGCAGTTAGTAAGGCAACTGCAGTGCCCAAATCACGAGGACCACCACTCCGAACCCGAAGTCAACGCTTAAAGCAGAAGAAGAATTGTTCTCAGGTCAGGTTCCGTAGCTATGGTTCATACTACTTTGCTCTTGCATCACTGTATTTACTGATACCAACTAATTTCAAATTTGAAGGATGCAATTGAAACTCCAATGGCGCAACAGGTATGTTTTAAACCTGTTTCTTCAACGTGTTTGGCTGTTTGCTATTGTAACTTGCTCTATGTTGATTTCAGTTTCAATTGAATAAACAATTATGTTCTCATGCCATGCACATTACAAGTGTTGTTATTGATGTGTAGTTTCCCACACTTATATTCTGTCTATGCTGCTTTGTCTTAAATAGATATGATTCGAACTGTATCTATCTTGATTTGGCAACATAAACTAGAATGATGTAGACCATACAGTGACCATACTACATAGATATATGTTTGCTTCATGTTGTTATCCTGTCCACCTTACTAGTGAACTGGTTTACTAAAATGAGTTTCATATACTACATTGTAAACCTGAGATGTGTTTGTTTGTTTCTCTTTTAGAACGCGGATAAAATATTGGAGAAGAGTACCCTGTTATGCAATGGTAAAGGAAGTAATGCAGATAAGGTTCAAGATAGTGAGACATCCCTGTTGGTCTCCAAGAAAGCTGATAAAAACTATATTAAAGACACTAAGACAACCCCAAAGTCCTGTCTTGATGTAGTGTTCGAGTTACTGGCTACCACTGCTGGCACCAGCTCTTCGAACTCATTGCCTGAATTAGTTCGGCTTCTTGAGTCTCAACTTCAAGTTGAAAGACATCGATCAGATGTTATGCGACAGGAAGCCAAAGGACTGAGGAAGTCCCTGCAGAATTCAGATGCATACTTTCTGGTGCAACAGCAAGCGCTGGAGGACTTAAGCGCCAAACAAGAGAAACTTAATAAGCTTGCTAAGCATCTTGCCAGCATTATGGGTACCCAGGATATTGTTTCTTGAGCTCTTCTGAAGTGGTTTCAGTTCTAGACTTGTTTTGTTGCGGCGTTTATATGCTACTGTGTTCCCTATATTTGCACTGGTGGCGAACTTTGATGCCCAGTGGATGTAATATGTGTAATAGCCATGATAGCCTAGTGTAAGTTGCTTGCTTATTTATTTCCTTGTTATCTTGTTTATTTGTTTGCTTGTAGTCAGTGCAGTTCTTTTCCTGCGGTTTGCTAGTGGTTGCAATAACCTATTTTTTAAAACTAGGCCACAATAACCATTGGCTAATATTTATTGTAGTGACACTGGGCCTCCTACGGGCCGTAGAAACATTGGGCCTTCTACGGGCCGTAGAAACAGTGGGCCTTCTATGGGCCGTAGAAACAGTGGGCCTTCTACGGGCCGTAGAAACAATGGGCCTTCTACGGGTCGTATCATCAATGGGCCTTCTACGGGTTGTATCATCAATGGGCCTTATACGGGCCGTATGATCGATTGGCCAAACATGGGCCAAACAGACCGCATTCTGGCCGTAAACGGGCTAGAGTTGGAATCGTCCGTTCATGGGCCGACCATAACGGGCCATCGTTAATAGGCCATATTTGATGACGCTATGAAAACGGCCCAACGTATTAACGGACCACAAACGGGCCGATTGTAACCACGGGCTGAATTTGGCCCATAAGCAGAAAATGATAGTAACGGGCCATAAGTAAACGAATGCTGGAAATGAGCCCAAGAATAAATGGGCTCTGAGAAGGCCGAAAGATAACATGGGCTGGAGACGGCCCAACGGAATAACGGGCCATTAATGGGTATAAAGTGATACACTGTTCATTACAGGCCAGTTTCACCACGGGCCGTTAATGGGTGTAAAGTGATACACTGTTCATTACGGGCCAGTTTCAGCACGGCCGCTAATGGGCCAAGAGTTACAAAGGGCCTCATATGGGCCGAAAGACGGCATGGGCTATACATGGGCCAGAAGTGAAAACGGGCTGGAATCATATTGGACGGCCCAGATGACGCTATTGGGCCTAATTCGGATAGGGCGTAATGGGCCTTGGGTTAGCGGGCTGTAAATGGGCTATATGCGAACATGCCATTAACATGCTTTCCATGGGCCGGCCCGCCAGCTTTTGACCAAGTCAAATGGGCCGGCCTTTTCACAGGAATGGGCCACTGTTGGGCCATGCCATGTGTCGACGTATCATAGGCGCCTTCTGTCAAGTGAGTGGATGACATCTGTCCAAACGATGAGCCGACACGTGTTTCCTCTAGCCAATGATGATTTTACACATGGAAAATCCCCATTGGTCGGGGCTGTTAACGGGTTATCGGATCCAAAACCCGACCCGATAGCTTAACGGCGTTCCGTTATGGTGGATGCCATGTGTCGGTCACCCTTGACGAAAGCACTTCTGTGACGCGCGATTTATTGTCATGGAAGTGGACACTTCCGTGATGATAATTTTGGTAATGTCATGGAACACTTCTACGACAGCACAGGTATGACTATCTTGATTCTGTCATAAATTTGTCATGGATGTACATGCATGACAAAAAGAGCGACCTACTGTGACAAACACGTATCATCACGGAAGTGTATTTTTTTGTAGTGCAAGATTGAACTCTTGCCTCTCCTCCTTCTCCTCATATCGATACCTCCTCGATCTTTGATCACTTCACCCACGCAAAACTTAACAGAAAACTTAGTGAGATCCGTTAGTACAATAACACTACTTTAAGTACAATTGCAAACCCATTAATTTTTTCGCATTGTAGCTATGATACGTCTCCAATGTATCTATAATTTTTGACCGTTCCATGCTATTATATTATCTGTTTTGGATGTTTTATATGCATTAATATGCTATTTTATATAATTATTGGGACTAACCGATTAACCTAGAGCCCAGTGCTAGTGCCAGTTTCTGTTTTTTCCTTGTTTTAGAGTTTCGCAGAAAAGGAATACCAAATGGAGTCCAAACGGAATAAAACTTTCGCAATGATTTTTCTTGGACCAGAAGGCACCCAGGAGACTTGGAGTGCAAGCCAGAATAGCCATGGTGTCTACTACACAACCTTCTTCTTGTAGACGTTATTGGGCCTCCAAGTGCAGAGGTTTGTAGGACAGTAGCAAAGTTCCCTCAAGTGGATGACCTCTGGTTTATCAATCCGTGGGAGGCGTAGGATGAAGATGGTCTCTCTCAAACAACCCTGCAACCAAATAACAAAGAGTCTCTTGTGTCCCCAACACACCCAATACAATGGTAAATTGTATAGGTGCACTAGTTCGGCGAAGAGATGGTGATACAAGTGCAATATGGATGGTAGATATAGGTTTTTGTAATCTGAAAATATAAAAAGCAAGGCAACTAATGATAAAAGTGAGCGAAAACGGTATTGCAATGCGTTGAAACAAGGCCTAGGGTTCATACTTTCACTAGTGCAAGTTCTCTCAACAATAATAACATAATTAGATCATATAACAATCCCTCAACATGCAACAAAGAGTCACTCCAAAGTCACTAATAGCGGAGAACAAACGAAGAGATTATTGTAGGGTATGAAACCACCTCAAAGTTATCCTTTCTGATCGATCTATTCAAGAGTCCGTAGTAAAATAACACGAAGCTATTCTTTCCGTTCGATCTATCATAGAGTTCATACTAGAATAACACCTTAAGACACAAATCAACCAAAACCCTAATGTCACTTAGATACTCTAATGTCACCTCAAGTATCCGTAAGTATGATTATACGATATGCATCACACAGTCTCAGATTCATCTATTCAACCAACACAAAGAACTTCAAAGAGCTCCCCGAAGTTTCTACCGGAGAGTCAAGACAAAAACATGTGCCAACCCCTATGCATAAGTTCACGAGGTCACGGAACTCACAAGTTGATCACCAAAACATACATCAAGTGGATCACATGAATATCCCATTATCATCACATATAAGAAAATGCAAGACATACATCAAGTGTTCTTAAATCCTTAAAGACTCAATTTGATAAGATAACTTCAAAGGGAAAACTCAATCCATTACAAGAGAGTAGAGGGGGGGAACATCATAAGATCCAACTATAATAGCAAAGCTCGCGATACATCAAGATCGTGTCGAATCAAGAATATGAGAGAGAGAGAGAGATCAAAGAGATAGCTACTGGTACATACCCTCAGCCCCGAGGGTGAATGTCGGTGTCAAAACCGGCGGATCTCGGGTAGGGGGTCCCGGACTGTGCGTCTAAGGCGGATGGTAACAGGAGGCAGGGGACACGATGTTTTACCCAGGTTTGAGCCCTCTTGATAGAGGTAAAACCCTACGTCCTGCTTGATTGTTCTTGATGACATGAGTATTACAAGAGTAGATCTACCACGAGATCAGAGAGGCTAAACCCTAGAAGCTAGCCTATGGTATGATTGTATGTTGTCCTACGGACTAAAACCCTCTGATTTATATAGACACCGGAGGGGGCTAGGGTTACACAAGGTCAGTTACAAAGGAGGAGATATCCATATCCGTACTTCCTAGCTTGCCTTCCACGCCAAGTAGAGTCCCATCCGGACACGAGACGAAGTCTTCAATCTTGTATCTTCATAGTCCAGCACTCTAGCTGTCCGGAGACCCCCTAATCCAGGACTCCCTCAGTAGCCCCCGAACCAAGCTTCAATGACAATGAGTCCGGCGCGCAGTGTTGTCTTCGGCATTGCAAGGCGGGTTCCTCCTCTGAATACACCACGGAAGAGTTTGAATACAAGGATAGTGTCCGCCCCTGCAAAATAAGTTCCACATACCATCATAGAGAGAATAATATTTCCACAAATCTAATCTGCTGACGCGTTTTGGCAGCATGACATCATGCCACGACCCGGTAATTATTAGAACCATTTTTCTTTAACCAGCCCCGCACATAACGCGAGGCGGTTTCTTGACACGTCTTGTCAAAGCAGAGATCGTGTTCCCCTTATCACGGGATTCTTATTAATACAAATGTGGGTAACCCAACCGTGCCTGTTGGTATGACTCCTAGATCTTAGGTAAGTCTCGAACGGCCACGAGGAGGACGCCTAATATTCATCCCCTTTATAAAGGGACAAGGCCTTTTCTTTTTCCCTCCTGCGCTCAATCGAATCCTTTCTCTGCCTCGAGTTCTAACACCCAAAGCTCAGGTCAGGTGCTTCGGACCTTCAATCATGTCCGGATCCAGCCTTCAAGGCCGGTGGCACTACAAGAAGAACCCCCCTATAGCAACGCATCGATGCATTGTTATAAGCTCATATATGTGTTGCTAGGGCTTTACCAACAGATTAATATGTGTTGCCATAGGCACCGTTGGAAGAGTCTAGAACAACGTATATAAATGTGTTGGTAAACAGTGCCAAAAAGCGTTGCAGGTTAGCAACGTATAGAACTAGAGCATAACAACAGTTCATATGTGTTGCGGCACACTGTACAAATGATATTCCAATAGACATAAATAGAACTTTGCAACGTATAGAAGCATTGCTCTATCATGAACTACTAATGGCATTTCATATATATATGATCTACAATAACATTGGCAAAGCTGACAATGCATGGAGCCACAATATAATAAACATAAAGGTCTCATATATTAAATTGACTTTGTTGCATTACAAATAACATGATCCCAAGGTTACAATAAGTGATACTACATAGTAGCCTAAGTCTGGATGTTTGAATCAACGCCGCAACCACTCTAAAACATAATGTTTGAAACATTGACACTAGAAATGACATCCTAAAACACTACACAAGACTAACAAATAGCAGCCCCATTGTCCACCTTGCAATCAACATCTGGGCCATACATCATCAATTTATCTTAGCGATCTACAAAAATAAAGGAATAAGATCAGTAACAATATTGTAGAGAAAATATGGTTAAGAGCAGCAAAATTAAAGGAGGAGCAACATACAAAGGTTGAAGGCCATGCGATAATTAATCCTGCTGCATGACCAATAATGTTGACCTTTTTTAGTGGCCGTATCAACTGATCAGATTTTGCTAATGTAGCATCAACTCGCACTGCCCAAAATTGGTTACCAAGATGAACACCCTCAACTTTATATTCTGGTTCAATGCTTTGGAGCGTACCAAGAGCAACATTCCTGTTTGGATTTCCCAAGCTCTTCAGAAATACTACAGTGCCAACCTATTTGTACGAGAAAACAATTTCTAATATAAGCAATTTAAAACTTGCAGATAATCATGCATAACATAAACTTAATAGCCATACATCTATCGAGTCGGCACCCAGGCAATTTGTTGTATTGCATTGTTGTTTCTGTAGAATATATGTTGTGCAACATTAGTATGCAATATAATTGAAGCTTAAGAACTGAAACAGAGAAGAATAAGATTGAAAAAAATTATGTCATACATTGGCAT
The DNA here is from genome assembly GCF_056163025.1 of Triticum urartu. Taxonomy (NCBI): domain Eukaryota; kingdom Viridiplantae; phylum Streptophyta; class Magnoliopsida; order Poales; family Poaceae; genus Triticum; species Triticum urartu. The sequence goes on along the minus strand of NC_141879.1, from coordinate 187,056,976 downwards.
GCTTTGTTGCATTAGCTCCTCTTGAGATCTTACTAGTGTTCTGGCAACGAAGCTAATGGCAAGATGCAAAATAATCAGACCAACTTCTGAAGGAAAAACTGAATATAGATGTACACATGATGAATCAGAATCTGCCATATACGCAGAGTATTCTCTAACCCGTTGATGCATGTTGTCAAGTTGGAGATCAATTTAATAGGGCAAGCATATTTTTTGAGTAAATGTTGGCATGTCATATTGTGCACTAGATTGTTGTGCAAGAAGACTACATCTATAATGCCACATATACACTCTGTTATGTTAAGAACTACTGCGGCTAGCAATGTATTTTTTAGCAAATCTACACAACAGTTTAATAATTGGCTTTTCATGTACAAGGTCTGCAACATTATGCAAACAAAAGGCTAAAATAGCAATGTGCAGAGATTTTTCAACTTGGTGAAACTAACTCAATTTTATCTCTTAGATTCGTATCTGAGATATTTCCACTCAACATTGAAACTGTTATTTATGTCAGACTTCATTTCTAGCATGAGTACGCGCTGGAAATGTGCAATAAATTTATTGGAGCAAGAGAGCAGAGTTGCATAGTGAAAAGGAGCTTTAGAAGTTTAAAAGATACGTACTGCACTAACCTTATCTGCACTAGTGTTTTCTTTCTCTTGTTGCACATGTTCATCATGGATAGAAGTATCTTTGTTCTGTGACAGAAGATTTATATAAGATTCGAAAGAACTATACTAAACATTCCTACCATGAGAAGAGGAAGTAACAATTAATTGTTGCTCAACCATATTGGACACCGAACAGTATATAAATGAGCATACCTTATCCTTAGAAGGACGTTTGTTTGATGGTTGCATCTCCACGTCATAGAGAGAGTTTTGCTTGCTCTGAAATGAATGGAAAAAGATGATTAATTTCTCTAAAAGCAAACAGAAACATATTGATGCATCCATACACTACCATCACATTATTTTGCCGCCCAACGGTGCCAAGTTGTTGACTACGACTATCGCTATATACTCTCTGTTGATTGAAACCAAAAAGGAAAATGATCATATTTATTTAAATGACTTCAACATATTACTAGAACATTCTATAGATAAATACTTTTTGTTTTGAATTTGTCTTGCCAACACAAAGAGCATCTTGAGATGTAGACTCCTCACCCAAAGAACCCTGTAACGAGAACCTAACAATTAGTACATGTATTGAATAATGAAGAGCATTCTAAAGATAAATATATTTTGCTAGTTTTGAAATGGATTCAGAGCTGTGAATAAATAAGCATATAGAAGATAAGCACCTAATGAAAAGAAGCAACAACAGCTACGCAAGGAGTATCTGTTGTTTTAGATTTGATTTCATTGGTGTATTAGCGTGAAAGTTCTTATGGTAATCTTCTCATGATTCTTGATATTGCTAATAAGTTGAGAAAAGGAAGGAGTTACTAACCTTATCTGCACTAGTGTTTTCCTTCTCTTGTTGCACATTTTCACCGTGGATGAAAGACTCATTGTTCTGTGACAAAGATATATTACAAGATTGCCAAGAAAAATAAATAATAAACATTCATACTGCAAAATGTGCGAGTAATTCTAATTGCTACTCAACCATGCTCGATTCCAAACAACATATAAATGAGCATACCTTATCCACAGCAGGACGTTTGTATGATGGTTGCATCTCCCTGTCATCGAGAAATGTTCCCTTGCTCTGTAATGAATAACAAGAGATGATTGATTTCTATAAAAAGCAAACAGAAATATACTAATGCATCCATACACTACCTTCACATTATTCTGCTGCCCAACAGTACCAAGTTGTTGACTATGACCGTCGCCATAAATTCTCTTTTGATTGAAACCAAACAAGACTAAGAACATACTTGTAAAATGGCATCAAAATAATTGTTAAACCTTTGTAAAGAAACATACTTTTCTCTTTGAACTTGTCTTAGCAATGGAAGGAACATCTCGAGATTTAGATATCTGATCCAAAGAACCCTGTAACTAAAACCTAAAAATTAGTACATGTATTGAATAATGGAGAAATTCTTCGAATTTACCTGTCCTTCAGAGTTTTTTGTCTTCCCTTTTAGTTCCAGAATTTCGGCATCTTGGTTTTCCACTCTTTTCTCCAACTTCTCCATCTTAAGTCTGACAGCCAAAAGATCTTCATTCGGTGTATCCTCCAATGAACTAAGGTGTATATTCTGAAAGTGGCGTGAAGTTGACACATCAAAGACTTGATTTGGATTCGGAACTAGTCCGAGGCCATGTACATGTCCAGGCTTGTCTGGGCCAAGTACTGCATTCAAAACATCTCCTTTCCATGTTGTCTTTCCTCTACTAGTATCTACTAAATTTGGATTCGCCGCTATACGTTTCTTCAAATCAACCTATATACATGAATACTGTATGTCAGAACAATGTGGTAAACAACATTATAATTTGAGATAAAAGAGAGTCAATATCATACCACTTGTTCATTCATTTTCTTATCGCTTTTGTGCTTATGTGTATGCATGTATAAGACAGCCCTGTGTGGGTACTTCTTTTCCGGATCCTTTAGTCTCTATTGGTCAAACAGTTAATTTATTAAAGACCTGCAGTACAAATGGGATGTACATGCATATAGTTCGAGTTCTTATAAACTGACCAGCTCTTCTCTAACTCGTGGAAAACTCTTAGTTCCAGCTGTGTGTTTCGACTTCCTCATCGCACAATTGTTCCTATTTGTCTCACTTATCCCCTGTCAAACAATTGTATAATGTATGCACATGTATTTTTCATAATTTCATACCATGACTGAGCAACATGTACATAACAAATCTGGCAAGTGTATGTACCTGTGCCTTTGGGGTCATCCAATTACTGACCAGAGTAATCCACTGATCCTTAATCACACCCTTTGGAACATTGGTGTTATTCGCTTCCATGTTCTTGTTTGCATCAAAATACAATGCTTTCAGATCTGACTTATGTTCCCTCCATCTATCTCCAATTTTTTTTAATATATACTTTTCCAAGCGAGAAGGGTAAAGAAACCTCATCTACATTTCAAACAAAACTATGGTTATGATAGCGCCACGTAAAGCATAATGATGTTAGCAAAAGAGATTTAATGTATTCGAGATGTACCTTTACTTGCGCTAGTATATCCCTTTTGTTTCTTTGTTCATTGGTCTTTTTTTTCTCTCTCCTATTAGTTTTCTCCAGTCCTTGTAGCTCAAACTACACATTTTTCCATTCCTAGCAACCGTGCCAAGAAAATTCGCAAGACGTCCAGCTTCTTTTCCAATTGGCTGGTTTAGTTCATTGCACTGGACCACAATTCTCTGCCCTTTTGGAAGATTCCATATTTCTTTTAGCCTTGTCCTGCCACGCTTGGTTGTTTCTCCATTTTCATATGATCATGGATAGATTACCAAAACACTTGTAGTTAATCACACATAAACAACTGTGTGAACAATCTTTTGGTATGTAGTCTTGAGGAACAACTGATAGTGTTATTCACTAGTTTACAGAGCATTAAATTGATAACACAATGGAAAAATCAGCACTAATATAAAAGAAGTGAATCTTACGACAGTGCAAAGACACGATGCAGTGTACTATTGCTTGCTGAAGCCTTTTGCCCAATAGTTAGTGTAGCTAGCCATGTAAATAGTGGGAAGTGCAATGCTTTTATTCCATATAGTACATGGTTTAGTTTTAGTTGTTCTGATGATCATGGTCCTTACAGCCACACTACACACCATCAAAACTAAAAAGTTACCATTCTGTTCTGTTCTGTTCTGTAGAAGATGGCAGTGCAATTGTTGATTCTAATTTTTCAGAATATCTAGCAGAGTATCAAAAGGTAATTACCTTGTTCATTAGCAGCACTGTCATCCTGGTCCTCTTCATCTTCACTATCAGTCAAGCCTTCTTCGCCATTACAAGATGATGGTTGAACATGAGATGAATCCGCATCTTTACACATGGCATTCTCATGTTCAATATGTTCCTCCGCCATGTATTCATCATTGCATTCAACAACATGAAGTTTACTTCGTGTCATATCTGCTCCATGAGAAAACCAAAACATAAAGTTAAAAACATTGTAAATTTAGTCAAACTAGCATGTAGTTGAGCATTGGTCTACATATACCATTGATCAAGTAGTAATACATTTCACAACATTGACCCACAAGCTAATGCAGATTGTCACGTGCTAGTTAGACTTGCAATTAACTACTCCTTAGACCAGCAAATCTGTCAGTCCTAGCGCTCGAGCTCACACGAGGGAGACAATGGAGTTTTGTGCCGCATTCAACCTCACAACTTTTCTGCTCTCTATTCCTTCTTTTTCAGCTATTAGAGAGACCAACTGAAAAACAAGAAACAAGGCACGTCCAGGTCGTGAGCGCTGTCATCCCAGTGCTCCCCGCGATGCGGCCATGACCGTCTCCTTCGTGCCATCCCACGATCAGGTCAGGGCCGCGGAAAGTGCTAACAAACTACGCCGAGTCGCAGCTCAGCTTATTTTCTGCTAACTGAAGAAACTTGCTACTGACGAAACTGACGGAAAGGGAAAAACGACACCTAAACTGACGAAACTGAAGAACTACTTCAGCAGCTGTTAACTGAAAAAATCGACAGGAGGAACACAGCCCGAATAGATGAATCAGGTATGGTGGGTTAACTAATTAATTAGTTGCCTGATTTCATGCCTTGATTCAACGACCCAGCCCAACGCTTGCAAGGCAATGAATAGGAAACATGGCAGCAGCGAGCGAACGCATGAGTTGCCTCGACGACCCAGCCCAACGCTTCGGTTTCCCCAGCTGCTGGGTGCCGCGGCTGCCCTCGATGGCTTGATCCGGTTGAAGACCCCGGAACAGAGGACGCGGCGCCGTGCGCGCTATGGCAGGGAGATTACAGGTGCGCGAACGCGGTGGCCGGACTGATCAGCCCAGTAAGAGGTCGAATGCAAGAGAGAGGCCATGCGAAGGAGGCACTGACCTGCAATTGGAGAGATGGCGGAGAATCGCCTGCCGCCGCCAGCCGGCAGAGGTGTTGGGGAAGAGAAACCCACGACTAGTGTTCAGCACGACTCGTGCTGTTGAGATAGATGGGGAGAAGTGCGGAGGATTTTTGGGCAGTTAGCTTATTTTGGAGGGAAATGGAAAAAATGGAGGGAAGCAACCGAGGGAAATAGAAAAATGGAGGGAGCTGAAATAGTGTCGACCTGCACTAGCATTTCGTCCGACATTACTCTCAAACTCCTTTTTTGGGGGCTCTCAAACTCTTTTTTATGTATGAATAAATCAATTAAAATAAAAATAGATTATTAAATACTCCCTCCATTCCCAAATATTTGTCTTTCTAGACATTTCAAATGGATACAACATACGGATGTATGTAGACATATTTTAGAGTATATATTAACTCATTTTGCTTCGTATGTAGTCACTCGTTAAAATCACTAGAAAGACAAATATTGAGAACGGAGGAAGTAATATATACTACTTTACTACCTTCGTACTTAATATAAGACTATGACAATGTCAAAAAAGTCTCATAATAAGTTGGGAGTATTTTCTTGGAATGTGGGCAAATATTGTAAGTCTAAAAATACTTAGACTCTTTGACCTCACATGGCTGATAACTGAGTGTGTGTCAACCGTTTCTGCGATTGTGCGATCAGAATTTGACCATGTGGCGCGCAGTAATCGTACCCATACATTGGTTTGCGACACCGCCCTTATTGCAAGAGACGCAAGCGCAACATGGGTCTGTTGCACACCAAGAAATCGGTCGGGTCTTCTTCCCCAGTCCCGATGGCAACCCGACTGGGTCTAGTGATGTAGGTTGGTCTTATCCGAGGGCCAACCCACATGCCCCCCCGCCCCCCCCTCCCCCCCCCCCCCCGACACTTTTGGTCAACACACGTGCGAATGTGTTTTGAGGGATCACCACATTGTCATGTCCCATCGAAAGAGGTCGTGCCTAGGTGGCCTCCTGGTGAAGTTCTTCCAGACATTTTGGAACACATACATGATAGTTCTTTCAGACATTTTTGAACACATACATGATATAGGGTCTTGTGACCTCGCCCGGCTCAACTACGGGATAATAACTCTGATTCCCAAGGTGCTTGGAGCCTCGCACTAGTAGAAAAAGGGCCTTTTGTCTCGGTTCATAAGGGCCTTTAGTCCCGGTTCTGGAACCGGGACTAAAGGGTCGGTACTAAAGCCTCCCCTTTAGTCCCGGTTCCTAACTAGTAGATGTAGTAATATAACTACCTCTCGAAGGATTTTATTTTTTTGAAGTTTTTATCATTTTATTTTAATTTTTTTCAAAACAAAAAAGGCGATCCAGGGGGGAGGGGTAGAGTTTGAAAACGGGACCTTTAGTCCCGGTTTGAGACACAAACCGGGACTAAAGGGCATTGCATCCTTTAGTCCCGGTTTGTTTCTCAAACCGGGACTAAAGGTTTCTCAAACCGGGACTAAAGGATGCAATGCCCTTTAGTCCCGGTTTGAGACACAAACCGGGACTAAAGGGCTCAGGTGAACCGGGACTAATGCCTTAGCCGCACGAACCGGGACCAATGCTCACATTAGTCCCGGTTCGTGACTGAACCGGGACTAATGAGCTGACCCGGCCTGGATCTTTGCCCCCTTTTCTACTAGTGTCGGAGAACCGCCAGTTCCGGCCGATCACAGTTATTAACATGAGAAAGTTTGATTTTCACTCACATTTTCCCTTCCATTTTGTAAAGTTAGTAGAAGAGCTTGAAACAAAAATACATGAAAATTAAAGAAAAAATATATGAGTCGCTCAAATTTTAATTGAATATTAACTGAACTCGGGATCGAATTACAAAATAATACAAGTATATGTGTGTTTCTGTAACTCCGTCATAAAATGAAGGACGCTTGGTCAAGCGAAGCTCGTTGGATTTCAACTCGACATACCTAGAATTAAATAATTCATACATAGTCTATATATAATTTGAATTGAAAGGATTTTACTGTTCACCTATATGTCAAACTAGGCATCCAAAAAATATATGAGATGTTAGATACAAAACAAAAGGAAAAAAAAACTTTGTTCAAATTCATGAGAAAACAAAGTGTGTTCAAATTCCCGAGAAATAAAAAAAATCCAGTATATTCAACATTGAATGAACAACTGCCACATCTGATAATTTACCACTGAATCCTAACTGTAACTGAGCAAGGAGAAATTTATACGGGGCAGTGAACCTTAACAGGTAGCAGAAATGGTGGTAAATACTAAAAAGGATGCATGCCCCTCATCTGGACTTGGACAAGTAGGTGTGCTAACAAACTGAGGTATTTCCTTGGCTACATGTATCTGATAGATTGAAGTTCAGGAACATGCTTCGACGGCGACGTTTCAACGGCATCTCCTTTCAATGATTGTTCAGCAACATTGGCATTACTCTCAAAATAACTTCACCGCAGCATCAGCTACAGAAATATTATGTTTCATTAACAAAATTGTTGATCTTACAGTATTGTAAAGATAAGCTAGAATTTGCAAACCTAGCAGTGAAAAACAAGACATTAGAAGCAAACCTTTCATTTAGTTCTGAAGCTTCAGGATCAGAACTTGTAATAGGATCTACAGTTGTGCCTTCTATATCTCTTCTAGTCCACATTTCATTCCCATGCGCAGTATCAAAAAGCTCACCCAGATTACTGACATGATAAGGTTCACTTTCTATATCATTCCATTCTTCACCCATGTCAAAATTGTCTCGAGGAGTCACCTTCGTCACAAATGACCATCCAGGATTTGTATGGTCTTTCGTATAGAAAACTTGGTCAACTTGATTGGCAAATACAAAAGGCTCATCCTCTATCTTGTCACCACTATGGACTTGTGAAAAATTCACAAGCGTACGACCAAATCTATCCTTTTTTACTTCTTTTTCTTTAGTACTATTAAGCCATTCACATTTGAATAGCACCACCGAAAATTTTCTATAATAATTCAACTCAATTATGTCAAGTATCTTCCCATAGTACATGACATCTCCAAGTATAGGGTTAGTATCACCTGCAGAAGCATAACTTGATGTTTTTGCGGTCAAAACAACTCCGCTGTTTTGAGTCTTCTTATCATAACGCTTGGGTCTAAATCTATATCCACGGGTACAGAAGCCTATGTATCTTCGTGCAACCTCAATTGGACCACGAGCCAACCATCTAATATCATCATCAATGCTGTCAGTACCCCTTTGCTGCTCTAGCTGCATTACCTACACCAACACGGAACTTAGATAACATAAACTCAAAATCGGAAAACTAATAACAGGGAACTTACATGATCTCTAAACCAATCAGGGAAGTTTGCATGCTGCATGCGCTCAATGGTTTTTAGTGCTAGGCGCTTGTTGCGGTTTTTCCTTTTTAGTTCAGTACCATGTGCTCTACAACACATATAAACACAATTTTAGATCAAAAAAAGTCAACATGCTAACAAGTTAAGGGAAGACATTTACATGAGATATGGAGTGACAACATCACAATTGTAGAGCACAAATCTATGGGCTTGTAAGGACTCCATATCATTCAATGTGTAGGTGCGTGGTTTTCCCAATGGATTCCCTACTGGAGGAAATAATGTGGATTCATTTGCATACATGGTAGATTCATTCTCATTTGGTTTGTCATTATTCCTTGATGGTTGGTTGTGCTTAGTAGAGAAACCCTCTAAGTATCTTGAACAAAAGGCCATACACTCATCCGCCAAATATGATTCAGCAATTGAACCCTCAGGGCGAGCTTTGTTGCGAACATATGACTTCAATTTACCAAGGTACCTGCACACATGTCAAAACATAAATTCTCAGGTCATTGTCACTATGCCAATATTGCACTTTTCTTAGCATCAGATTGTTACCTTTCAATAAAGTACATCCATCGATAGCAAACTGGTCCAGCAAGTTTACATTCAGTTGCTAAATGGACAACTAAATGAACCATGACGGTGAAAAACCCAGGAGGGAATATCATCTCCATTTTACAAAGTGTGATTCTAATTGATTCTTCCAAACGGTCAAGCTCATTTACATGGAGAACTTTTGAACATATTCCTCGGAAGTAAGCAGATAATTCAAATAGTACTGTTGTGACACGATCTGGAAGAATACCCGTCAAAGCGATAGGCATGAATTGTTGCAGTAGGACAAGGCAGTCATGTGTTTTTAGCCCAGAAATTTTTCCTTCAGCAGGCTTCACACATTTAGATATATTTCCACAATAGCCATCGGGAACCATTATAGACTCAAGAACTTCAAGGAACAATTTTATCTCACTTCTGGACATGGTAAATAATGCGGGTGGTAAGTAAAACTTGCCTGAAGGTTGTTGCTCTGGATGTAGGTCCTCTCTAATATTCATTTCTTTAAGATCTAGACGAGCAGAAAGATTATCTTTTGACTTCCCATCTAAACCTAAAAGTGTGCCCAAAATATTATCACACACATTCTTCTCTATATGCATCACGTCCAGGTTATGTCGAACGAGATTATAGTCCCAATAGGGTAGTGTAAATAGACTACTTAATCCCTTGTAAGTTTTTGACTGCTTAAAATCACCAAGAGCCTTTATTTCTTCTTCAACCTGACGCCCATAGTAAGTTTGAGGCTCTGCTCTATGCTCCACCGTTCCATCAAAAGACTTTTCATCAAAACGAAACTTATGACTAGGAGGCAGAAATCGGCGGTGATCCATAAAGCATGATTTCTTTCCATGCTTCAATCGCTTGGACCATGCATCTGCCCCGCATGGTGGACATGCAAATTCTCCATGCACCTTATGTGAAGAAACCATTCCTAAAGCTGGCAAATCATTTATAGTCCATAACACAACTGCTCGCAAAGTGAAGGTTTCATTTTTAGACACATCATATGTGAGCATTCCATTCAGAAATAAGTCTTTCAAGTCATCCAAAAGTGGCTGGAGAAAGACATGAATATTATCTCCTGGACTTTTGGACCCAGGAATTATCAAAGATAGCAAAAGATATGATTCTTTCATGCACAACCATGGAGGCAGATTATATATTGTCAAAACAACTGGCCAACAACTATAACTAGAACTCAGCATTCCGTAAGGATTAAATCCATCAGTACCCAAGCCAAACCTTATATTACGGCAATCAGATGCAATTTTTGAGTACTTTTCATCTAAAACCTTCCATGCTGGGGAATCAGCTGGATGTCGTAGTGCGCCATCCTTAATGCGCTCTTCATCATGCCATCGCAAAAGAGGTGCTGTCTCTTTGCACATGAACAATCTTTTCAACCTATCCTTGGTTGGAAAGTAACGTAAAACTTTGCTTGGTGTTGCTTTTTTTCTTTCCTTCTTTGTTAACTTTGTTTCCGGTTCTTTATCTTTCCACCTAGAGGCCTTGCAGATTGAGCAAAAATCATCATTTTCTGTGTCTTTCTAGAACAGCTGGCAATTATTTGGACAAGCATGCATTTTTTTATAATCTAGGCCAAATTTTGAAAAAATCTTCTTAGCCTCATAGAAATTCTGGGGCAGCTCATCTCCGTTTGGAATTGCCATGCGTAGAGTATCAAGTAGATCTCCAAATGACTTGTCAGACCATTTGTTCATGGATTTTGTATTAAACAAAATCACAAGTAATGATAGTTGTGATAATCCACATCCCGGCCATAAAGGCTTCTTCGAATCATTGATCAGTTTGTAAAATTCCTCGGCTTCTAAATTTGGTCCATGTTGATTCGGTGGATCTGGACTCTCACTCATTGGCACATCATCATACATATTCCTGAAGGCATCATTAATCAACCCATGCATGTCAGCAAGCATTTCTTCATTGTGAGGTTGTGGTTGCTGATCATTATTGTGCTCATCTGAAGATTCGCCATGAAAAACCCATTTGTCATAACTCTGAAGAATTCCATTACAGATCAAATGATCACGGACTTGATCCTTTGACAGCACAGAAGTGTGCACGCATTCTTCACATGGACAAAGGATCGTGGTATCTTCTGTCTTATCTTTATATGCAAATTCCAAAAATCCATCTACGCCAGCCAAGTACCTGCTACTTCCTCTAGGATAACGCAAAAGTACCTTGCTGATTTGTACATCCATACCCACTCTGCAATAAAGAGTTCAATTGTCATTGCAAGGTTGAATCCTACTTAATCCAATTTTCCCGTTACTGATCAAGACAAGTTATGTCTAACAAGCATAAGCAGACCACAAAAATATCGAACTTAGACTTTGTCTAGCAAACTGCATCATCGATGACATAAATAATTTCCAAAGATTAAGTAGACAAGATCATACAAGAGACGAAAAGGGCGAGAAGCTTACCTATGTGGGGGCGTGTCTTTGGTGCTGGTGTAGGCGGCAATTGTCAGACAGCTGGACGGCGGTACAGATGTGACAGAAATTCTGAAAAGAGAAGAACAAAATAGCATCATGATTCTCAGAGTCATTACAGCATGATCGTACTACCCTAAGAATCAAATTTTCTCTCAACCAACAAGGACATGTATATCATCCATATATTTCCCAACGGGCATGATCAGTTCGCCAATAGAAGAATATATTCCATACTAATAGGACTAAATGATGAACAACAGTACACTACAATAATCTTTTTGAAAACTACAGGCTAATGAAACTGAACATGCAGGATCTAAAAAGATGTATAGTAGAGAGATAAACTGGAAGGTTTCATCCACTTTGAACAACATTCCGATGCTAAAATGAATACCTACACTGGCGGCTGGTCTTGGATATATTATACACCCCTATCATCTCAACTCAATATATTTTTCAAGAACACTCAACTCAATATATCAGCTATATTGTACACATACACTTAGTTTCAGCTGCATAACATACTGATGCATCTGATGAAGAAGCATCATCGACTAATGCCATGTACTAGTAAACAATACCATAGGCAAGAATACACCTATCTTTTTCTTTTCTTCAGGTTCTGTCCCCTGTACATTAAATACGTTTGTGTAGCCAGTGATATTCAGACATTTAGACCATTTCTAACCATACACATTTTCCTTGGCTTGCGGAACCATATAATGGTTTCCCATTTTATCGAAATAACAGTTAAGCAGCAAAGTTATTAGAAATTTAATGGTTTACATCATACAAGAAAACATGTGTATACTCTGTTATATACTGAAATCTGACTGTATCAGAACAGTAGGTTTTATATCACAGTATCAGCTTTTTATAACATTGGTCATCGTTATATAGTAAGCAAAAATACGAAATTACATATAAGCTATTTTTTCTTGAATAGCAGATGCACATGATTATGCTAGATAGATATTCTTAATTGACTTCAGTTGCATCGAGTTCAGTTCAGGTGTTAGTCTTCTATTGGGTACAAGAATCGATCTATACTGCTCTCCACATTTACCAAACCAGAGGAAAAAATGACAGTTTCAGAAAAGAGATGAAGAGGGTGAGGGAAGGTCACCTATGCAGGGGCGCTTTGCTCGTACAGCTTCAGGTGAGGCGGCGATTGGCATACCACTGGTTGGCGGCGCTGCTAGGTGCAGGGATCGGGAGGGGCTGAAGTGCAGCTTGGCTGTTTGGGGCCGGCGGCGGAAGGTGAGATGGCTCGGTGGCAGCGCAGCAAGGTGACGCAGCCTAGGAGGGTGGCGGTGGAGGGGAGTTAGGCGTCCGGCCGTGCAATATGGGGGACGACGCGTCGGTATTGAGGTGGATCTTGGGTGCTTGGGGCGACGGCGGGAGGTGGGATTGCTCGGCGGCGGCGTATTCTCACGGCAGGGAGATTCAGATTCATGCAATTCTAGGTATTCGGTTCTTATACATTTTTTTTGACTTGGTTCTTATACATTATTCTAGAGTGGCTTATTGGAAAAGAAAAGAATATAACTAAATAAACAGAAAGCATTAATTATTTTGGGGCCCACAAGTCAGAATTCTAGATGGGAAGACGATCTGATTATGAGTTCCTCCCGCCCGTTAACACATAGCTACGCATACCTACAACACATGCTATTCGTTGTTGTCCGTACAAAAGCAACGGATGTCCTTCCAACGTATATTTGCGTTGTAGCGATGATTCATTCCCAACGCATTACTGAAGCGTTGCAAACTATGCATTGCTATAGGGGGGTTCTTGTTGTAGTGTGGGTGCCTTCCTCCGTCATGGAGGAGGACATCAAGAAGTTGAGGGAGGCCAGATATCTGCGCCGAAATTTCGCATAGGCTGCCCGCCCGAGGGTAGGTCGTCCCTACTCCCGAACCCAACAAGAGCGTTGTGTTCGTCTCCCACTTCCTCCGAGGACTAGGCCTCGCTCTGGATCCCTTGGTTAGGGGTCTTATGTTCTATTACAGGCTGGAGTTTCATGATCTGGCCTCAGATTCCCTTCTTCACATCTCGTCATTTATTGTCGTGTGTGAGGCCTTCCTCCGCATTACCCCTCACTTCGGCCTGTGGCTCAAGACCTTCGATGTGATGCCGAAAATGGTCGAGGGGTAGTACGCAACATGCGGAGGTGCTTTAATAAGAACAATTGCTGACGCTCCATGGCCAAAGGGTTCCTTTCCAGAGGTGTCCGGATTGTGGCAATGGGAGTGGTTTTACGTCACAGCTCCCCGAAGTGCCAAATGGGTAGCTGCCCCCACCTTTCGCTTGCCCCCCCACCACCACAACTGATGTCATGGATCAGCAGGGGGCTGAGCTGGGGTCCAGCGAAGGACGTGCCAATACTACAGAGCCGTATCCGAGATCTCTTCGAGGGAGATTTCAGTCTAGTTATGGTAATGCAAGTTATGTTGGTTCGTCGAGTCCAGCCTTGCAAACGCCGTCCCCTCCGCATGTGGGAATTCAACCCGGAAGGACCACGCACTATTCAGCATTTCCTCGGCATGACGCACGAGGAGATGTACAAATCGTTCTTCGGACCCCAAATAGAGTGTCCGGACACTACCAAGGACGTGGGCCTGAGCTGCAACCGCCCCGCTGCCCAAGTAAGTGATCCCCTGGCCGAACATACTGTCCTTTTGTTTATCATGACATTATTCTAATGAATCGCTCTTTGACCAAGACTAGATAGCAAAGGCGAAGATGATCCGATGTTCGGCTCCCCTTCCTGAAGGCTTGGACAATCCGGTGTTGGAAAAGATGCTCGAGCCATCACCTCGTCTAGTGCCCTCAAAGGAAGATGAAGGGGGGAATGAAGAGGGCGAAAGCGGGACTGCATCGCTACCTATTCCAATCGAAGGAATGAGAGCCTCCGCAAGGAAGGGTAACCAAGGGGAAGAATCTGCCATTCTCCCTCCCCGGGGAAGGAAGAGGACTACCTCTGAAGATCCAGAAACTAAGGTTTCCAAATGGGAGAAGAAATCTCCACCAGAGGGTCCTGCCTCGGAGGGTATTCTTGCCGCACAATGTCCGTGCGGGGATCAGTCGTCTATCGAGCTATAAGTAATCAAAAAGTACTTAATAATGAAGATATCCTACCTTACTTCCGAAGACAATAACCGATGCTTGTAAATTGTAGTCCGGATCGCAGCTCTTCTCGATAGAGTTCATCTTCGGGGGATCTTCTTCCCGAGATGATGGAGAGCGAAACGCCTCCCCCCGGACTCCCCAGCTCAAGAAGCAGGCGACCTTGAAGTGTCATCGTGAAGGGTATCTCTGGATCCAATGTCGCTGGAAGATAACCCTTTGGCTGCCCGGCATCCCCAGTATCCGTCTCCTGAGGAGAGCGACAGCAAGGGTCCATACAGTGTGCGGTCGGACGTGCTGAAGGATCTTCTGGGGCAAGCTGTCATCTCGAAAGCACATCGTACGCTAATGGGTACGGTAATTGAAAGGATTTCATCCGCCGAAAGCGGTTTGCACGAAGCTTTTATGAGTCTGCTGAAAGGCTTCGAGGTACGTGAAATAATGTATGCCTTTAACAGTACCGCATATGTTAGGTATGCCCATGCAGATAGTAGCCCCTGAGACTCTGGTTGTCATCGAGAACGGCGGCAAACAGAGGATCACAGTCCCAGGTAATAACCAGACCGCCTTTATGTGCAGGTGGTTGAAGCTCTGGTGGCTAGCCGGACTGATGGGTTTGCCGAACTAAAGCGGCAGCTGGATGTGGCAGATGCCGACATCGTGCTTGTCAACAAGCGGCTTGACGAGACACAGGGTGAGTGATTTTTTTGGTGATCATCACATAGTAAGAGAAGCATGATGCTATCTTTAATATGTTGTGACTGCAGACGGAGCTGCCACCGTGGAGACCCTTTGGGCGGAGCTTGCCCGAGCCAAGGAGCAAGCGAGGAGTAGTAATGCAGCCGCTTTAAAGGCGGTCGAAGAGTTAAGGGCCAAACAGGCCGCGCATTGCGAGAGCAAGGAGAAAATAGCCAAGATGGCTGTAGAGTTAAAAGATGATGCTGACCGTTACCGGCTTCTTGAAGAAGAAGACCGGGCGAAAGCGACGGACCTGGAGAAGGCCCGGGTGGCTGCCAAGGAAGCCCGCTCCAAAATTAGAGCGACAAAGGAGGAGCTGAATCAAGCTGCAGATATCGTGTCTGGGAAGCCCTTCTTGTTGCGGACTAAGTTCGGAGATCCGAAGTATGCTCCTCTGGACCGGCTATGGAGTTCTGCGGACGAGTACATGGATTTGGCTGCAAGTGCTGCTGATGCAGCCAAGTACTTCAAGGATCAGAAAGGTCCCGAAGTGGAGAAGCCGTTCTGGTCACAGTTTCACGCTCCAGTCCGTCCGCTACTGCTGAATGAGCGATTGACCGGTTGGGCCGAGCTCCATAGGTTGTCCGGACTTGCCATGAGGTCCGTTGTGGATCACCTGTGGCCAGGAGGGCCAAGGCCGAGTAGCTACTTTAGCTTAGTGCAACAATTCCTTGAAGCTGTGCCACGCATCGATGCTGTAAAAAGATCAACGTGCATAGAAGGTGCGCGGATGGCCCTTGCCCGTATCAAAACATACTGGGCGGAGATGGAGGCCACCACTGTTGCGGCACAGGGTTCAGCCATAGGCCGAGTGGCTGCCTAGCACTACTTTGAAGAAGTCCTTGAAGGCGCTCGTTCGATAGAGGCTCAGTGCTCGAAGAATATTATTTTCCAGTGACATGTAGTCCCATTGTACAAACAATGTTTTTCTGAATTAATCAAGGCTGTATTTATACTTCTGCCCGAAAGTACTATGATGCCTCCTGTGCGGCCGTTTATGTATATATGTATATAACCTGAAAGTTTGCTGTCGTCGGCTTCCGCCCCCACGCATATAATGCGGGGGTGTTCGCAAAAGATGCATATCCACACTTGATCCAACGTCTTGGTCCGTTAAGGAGGTGATAGCGTAGCGAACAAGGCAATCAGACTATATTGCTTTAACACTTTCACTTAGCCATAGCAGTTTGACAGTGGGGCTACTATAGAGCCCCTGGTACTTCTACGCTCGTCCGAATATGGTGCGCGTACGTACATGACCGGGAAACGCCCCTTCGTTAATGCGGAGGAATCCCGAAGATTCCGATTAGTCATCGAGTGGTTGACCAGTCTCTCGCTATATCATGACAGTCAGTTTTCGGCCTTCTCTATTGAGGTGCTCATCCGGATGAACCAGGGCACAATCGTAGTAGTTCTCCCAGTGCTACCTTAGCCGATATAACGGAACATAAGGTGCCAAAACGTGGGAGCCGGGCAAACCAAACATTTGACCAAAGACATGATTCGGAGTTGATGCATATAGGGCCAAACTCACGACGCCGAACACTCCCTAAGGTGTTTGGTTGTTATAACATATACCGGGCTAAACAATGCCCTTTATAAGAAACCCCATGTGTCCAGGTACGTGCAAAATCATGGCGTGGCCACATGCCAATAACGCCGGCATCCTTCTCGGTTGTGTGGAGTATCCGGAGGATGTGAGCAACAAGATACAATAAAAAAAGGTTTACGCAGGGCCTTAATCTAAAAAGAAACCTTTTGGCGGGTCCCTGCTGCACGTTTCCACCTGTATCTCCATTGTGCCGTGTCCTGAACGGGTGTAGCACGATTGTAACCTACAAAAAGGAAAGAACTTAGATGAAAGTTGTCGTGCCAAAAAGAAGAATGAGTTATCAGAATTCCAGAGAAGCCTAGTTGAGCCGGGTTGGCCCTGATTACACGCGGGAAGCCACTGGTATCGCTTTATGAGGGTTTGAAAACCAATCTTATACATGTATGATGGAATGCCGGACTCGTCTAACCATGTCCGTGGTCTTGACGACCTGCCGTTTTTCTGGTTGGTGAGGCCGTCTAGTGTGTGGCTGTTAGAGCCGCCGCGTCCTCTTCCGTACGTGAAGAACGGCTGGTATTTCCGCTAACTGTAATGACGCCCCGTGGACCGGGCATCTTGAGCTTGAGAAAAGCATAATGCGGTATTGCGTTAAAACGAGCGAAAGCCACCCTTTCGAGTAGTGCTTGAAAATCACTTCGGAATGGAGCGATGTGAAAAGTTAACGTTTCACTTCGGAAGTTATTGGGAGAACCAAATACCACCTCTAGTAGTAGAGAGCCCGTACAGTGGGCCTCTTGGCCTGATATTACTCCCTTGAAGGTAGTATTACTATGGCTTATTTGTGTCGGGTCTATCCCCATTTTGTGGACTGTGTCTTGATATATCAGATTGAGATCACTGCCGCCGTCCATGAGGACCCTTGTGAAATGGTACCCATTTATTATTGGGTCTAACACCAAGGCCGTCAGTCCTTCGCGCCGGATATGTGTATCGTGATCCCTACGATCAAAAGTGATCGGGAAGGCCAACCAGGGGTTGGACCTAGGGGTGACGGGCTCGATGGCGCGTGTGCATCGGAGTGTGTGATCGCTTCTCCTCCTTGTCACATTGATCAAGTTTACTGTTTTAACCTCCGGTGGGAATTTTTTCTGTCCTCTGGTGCTTTGCTGGCGAGGTTCATCCTCATCTTCGCTTGGTGTCTCCTCCCCTTTGTGTTCGGCGTTTAGTTTACCGGCCTGCTTGAAGACCCAACATTCTTTGTGGGTATGATTTGTAGGTTTGTCTAGGGTGCTGTGAATCTGATAGAGCTTGTCAAGGATTTTGTTTAGGCCAGATTGTCCTTCTCTGCTGCCTTTGAAAGGCTTTCTCCGCTGACCTGGTCGGGAGCCCCTGAATCCGGCGTTTATCGCCGTATTATCTGGGCTGCCTTCTTTATTCTGACGCTTGTTTTTGTTGCGTCGTGGTTTACCATTGCCATCCCTTACTTCAGATGTGCTTGGGTCGCTGGTGCTGCTACGGACCAACCAGCTGTCCTCACCCGCACAAAAGCGGGTCATGAGGCTTGTTAGAGCTGCCATTGTTCTCGGTTTTTCTTGACCGAGGTGTCTGGCGAGCCATTCGTCTCGGATGCTGTGTTTAAAAGCTGCTAAGGCTTTGGCGTTTGGACAGTTGACTATTTGGTTCTTCTTGGTGAGGAACCTGTTCCAAAGCTTTCGGGCAGACTCTCCGGATTGTTGGATTATGTGACTTAAATCGTCTGCATCCGGAGGTCGGACATAAGTCTCTTGAAAATTGGCCCGGAAAGCATCCTCTAGCTCCTCCCAACTTCCAATTGAGTTTTCGGGGAGGCTTTTCAGCCAGTGCCTAGCTGACCCTTTAAGCTTGAGGGGCAAGTATTTAATGGCGTGGAGATCGTCTTCACGAGCCATATGAATATGGAGGATGGAGTCCTCTATCCAGACTCCAGGGTCTGTGGTTTCGTCGTATGCCTCTATGTTCACTGGTTTGAATCCTTCTGGGAATGGGTGATCCAGCACCTCATCAGTGAAACATAGTGGGTTTGCGGCACCCCTGTATTGGGATGCGCCGTAGTGTTCAGACGGTTGTAGTATTCGGTGTTGGTTGTGTACCGTAGCGCGCTTCCTAGATCCATAGATAGATCTGGTCACACCGAATTTTTGACGCAAGTTCTCACGTAGAACGTGTGTTGACTTATGCGTGACTTTGTTAGCCGCTCTATCGCGTTCACAGGGTGGTGGATCTGGCCTGTTGGCCGTATCACTTATCGGCTGTATGAGCTCTAAGGCCTCGTCGTCGAATTCCGGTAATAGCTTGCGCTTTGGATATCTATTTGGGTGGTAGCTTCTACCATACTTTGTTACTTTGTTCCACTTGCTGTTGAGCGTATCTTGTGCGACCTTGAGCCTTTGCTTTTGTTTCTTCAAGCTTCTCGTTGTGGCAGTAAGCCTTCTGCGGAGGTTCTCTTGCTCCAAGTGTGTTTCCGGGATGATGGGTGCATCATCGTCCGGACTGTTTTCTTCCCTAGACGGGGATTGATGATGCTTATCTTTGGCTTCATCGTGTTCGGACGTAGGATCCGTACTATGTTTGCTGTCTGCATCTTGATCATTTTCTGCCACCGGGGTGGTGCAGTTGTTGTCTTTTTCGGAGTCACGTGGACTATTGTTATCGCTGTTTTTGCTATGGCGGGAGTTAGGGCGGCGCCGCTGACGTCGGCGCTTGGGTTGCTTCTTGGAGGGGTCATCCTCCGCTTTCTCATCGCCATTGGCTTCGTTGGGGGTGTCCACCATGTATACGTCATGTGATGAAGTAGCGGTCCAGTGCCCTGTGGGTGGTGGTTCTGGTTCGTCTCCGGCTTCGTCGTCCATACCGTTGAAGTCCTCGGAGCCGAAGTTGAGCATGTCGGTTAAGTCGTCGATAGTGGCTACTAAGTGGGTGGTGGGCGGGCAGCGAATTTCTTCGTCGTCCGCATCCCATTCTAGCCAGACATAGTTCGTCCAAGGTTCTCCTGACAGGGAGAGAGACCTTAATGAATTTAGCACATCTCCAAGAGGTGAGTGCTGATAGATATCCGCGGAGGTGAACTCCATGATCGGCGCCCAGTCGGACTCGACGGGCACGGATACGAGCGACTTGGAGTCCGTGGCCGAGGATGAATCCAGTGGTTCGGCAACACGACTCTCATAAGGGGTTAAGTCAGTATCTGGCTCTATCGCTGCTGAGAGTGCGGCCTCCATGGCAGGGTCCATCCCTCTGCTCTCGGATGGCGCGACTTGCTCCAGGTTAAAGGCCGGAGTAGCTGCGGATGCGATCTCCCGAACACTGTCCGACGGTAGAGTTACGTCTTGCTCGTCGTGACTGCGTGGCGTGTCCGGCATGGGCTCGAATCCATCGAAGATCAAGTCTCCGCGGATATCGGCCGTGTAGTTCAAGTTTCCAAATCTGACCTGATGGCCAGGGGCGTAGCTCTCAATCTGCTCCAGATGGCCAAGCGAATTGGCTCGCAGTGCAAAGCCGCCGAATATGAAGATCTGTCCAGGGAGGAAAGCCTCATCCTGGACTGCATCGCTAGTGATGATCGAAGGAGCCATCGAGACTTATGGTGACGACATAGTGGAACTCTCAATGAAAGCACCAATGTCGGTGAGGGAGTCCTGGATTAGGGGGTGTTCGGGTAGCCGGACTATACCTTCAGCCGAACTCCTGGACTATGAAGATACAAGATTGAAGACTTCGTCCCGTGTCCGGATGGGACTTTCCTTGGCATGGAAGGCAAGCTTGGCGATGCAGATATTCAAGATCTCCTACCATTGTAACCGACTCTGTGTAACCCTAACCCTATCCGGTGTCTATATAAACCGGAGGGTTGTAGTCCGTAGGTAATCAACTCCATACACAACAATCATACCATAGGCTAGCTTCTAGGGTTTAGCCTCCTTGATCTCGTGGTAGATCTACTCTTGTACTACACATATCATCAATATTAATCAAGCAGGAGTAGGGTATTACCTCCGTCGAGAGGGCCCAAACCTGGGTAAAACAAAGTGTCCCCTGTCTCCTGTTACCATCCGGCCTAGATGCACAGTTCGGGACCCCCTACCCGAGATCCGCCGGTTTTGACACCGACATTGGTGCTTTCATTGAGAGTTCCTCTGTGTCGTCGCCTTTAGGCCCGATGGCTCCTTTGATCATCAACAACGATGCGGTCCAGGGTGAGATTTTTCTCCCCGGACAGATCTTCGTCTTCGGAGGCTTCGCACTGCGGGCCAATTCACCTGGCCACCTGGAGCAGATCGAAAGCTACGCCCCTGGCCATCAAGTCAGGTTTGGAAGCCTAAACTACATGGCAGACATCCGCAGAGATTTGATCTTCGATGGATTCGAGCCACAGCCAAGCGCGCCGCACTGTCTCGATGGGCATGATATAGCTCTGCCGCCGAACAGCGCCTTGGAGGCCGCACACGCATCGGCTTCGGCCATTGATTCAGAGCCTACTGCGTCGATCGAGGATCAGCGGTTAGGCGCTGCCTCAGGGGCTGCGATCTCAGAGGCAATTGAGCCGAACTCCAGCCCCGCACTCCGCATGGCCCGTGACTCCGAGGATCCGGATTCCTCTCCGAGCTCTGAGCCCCCCGCGCCCCTGCCGATCGAATCCGATTGGGCGCCGATTGTGGAGTTCACCGCCGCGGACATCTTTCAGCACTTGCCTCGTGGCGATATTCTGAACTCTCTCAAGTCTCTCTCCTTATCAAAAGAGCCCTGTCCGAACTACGGTCAGCGAGGATGGGATACGGACGATGAAGAAATTCAAAGCCCACCCACCACCCACTTGGTAGCCATTGTCGACAATTTAAACGACGTGCTCAACTGCGACTCCGGAGACATCGACAGCATGGATGACGATGCAGGAGATACCGACGAACCAACGCCCATAGGGCATTGGACAGCCACCTCATCTCACGATGTGTACATGGTGGATACCCCTAAAGGAAGCGATAACGAGGGAAAAGGGGATGGGACGGGAGTTCGACCCCCCGAAAAACAATCAAAGCGTCGGCGTAAACGCCGACCCAAGCCCCGCCTCGACAAAAACCCAGCCATAGAGCAGGACGAGCAGGCCTTAGAGCAACCATCTGAATAGGGCAACACGGATAGAGAAACCGAACATCCCTCCCCCGGCGAAAACGGCATCCCGGACGACCTCACGCCGAATAAACCTATGAAGCAGAAGAATCTCCACGAAAAGCTCGTTGCAACTGCACGCAGCCTAAAGAAGCAGAAGCGGAAGCTAAAAACAGCGGAAGACGCACTCCGGATTAGATGGAGCAAAGTAATCAATACCACAGATAAGTACGGCGACAGTCGCCGCACTAAAAGCTATCCGAAAAGAAAGCTACTGCCTCAATTCGACGAAGAGGCCCTAGATCCCTCGCATTCAAAAAAATGAAAAAGCCACATGGTCGGATAGACGACCCCATAAAGCGGCAAGCGATGCCGCACCTAAATCGGCATGCGACCCACTTAAGGATTCGCATCATGGCCCAGTCAGGTCCATTTATGGGCCAAGAAAGCAAGCTCTCGTAAGCAATGCTATGAAGCCATCGTCGGAATCCGGCACACCCAAATGCAGGGGCGCCGCACACCCCCTATGTTTCACCGATGAGGTCCTCGACTATGAATTCCCAGAGGGATTCAAACCCGTAAACATAGAGGCATATGATGGAACAACAGACCCTGGAGTCTGGATCGAGGATTATATCCTCCACATACACATGGCTAGAGGAGATGATCTCCACGCCATAAAATATCTACCCCTTAAGCTTAAAGGGCCAGCCCGGCATTGGCTTAAAAGCCTTCCAGAAAACACAATTGGAAGTGGGAAGAGCTCGAGGATGCTTTCCAAGCAAACTTTCAAGGGACCTATGTTCGTCCCCCAGATGCAGACGATCTTAGTCACATAAATCAACAAACCGGAGAATTAGCTCGGCAGTTCTGGAATAGATTCCTCACTAAAAAGAATTAGATAGTTGACTGTCCGGACGCCGAAGCCTTAGCAGCTTTCAGGCATAATGTCCGAGACGAATGGCTCGCCAGACACCTCGGCCAAGAAAAGCCAAGAACAATGGCCGCACTAACAAGCCTCATGACCCGCTTTTGTGCAGGGGAGGATAGCTGGTTGGCAAGGTGCAGCCCCAGCAACCCAAGTACATCCGAAACCAGGGATGGAAACGGAAAACCACGACGCAACAAGGACCGTCGCTGGACTAAGGACAAAAGTCCGAAGAGCACGGCAGTCAATGCCGGATTCAAAGGCTCACGACAAAATCAGGAAAAATCGCCCCCCCCAGGATAACAGGGACGATCCATCCAACCTAAATAAAATCCTAGACAGGATATGTAAGATACACAGTACTCCCGGGAAGCCTGCTAACCATACCCACAGAGACTGCTGGGTTTTCAAACAATCCGGCAGACTCAATGCCGAACACAAGGGGCTCGACACACCAAGTGAAGACGAGGACGAACCCCAAAAGCAGAGCACCAGGAAACAAAAGAACTTCCCACAGGAAGTAAAAACAGTGAACTCACTTCACATAACAAAACGTGCGGCGCCCGTAAAGGTACGCACCACACGGCCCATCCCCAAAGGGTCCTGCCACTGGTTGTCAAAACCGATCATCTTCGATTAGTTAGATTATTCTAGGAATATCAAGAATGTAGGCTGGACTGCCTTGATACTCGATCCAATAATTGGCGGACTCAAGTTTTCAAATGTCCTTATGGACGGCGGCAGTGGACTAAACCTGATATATCAGGATACAATCCAGCACATGGGGATAAACCCAGCAAGAATCCACCGCAGCAAAACCTCCTTTCAAGGGGTAATACCTGGTCCGGACACCCATTGTACGGGTTTTCTCCGGCTCACAGTCACATTCGGCTCTGCCGATAACCTCCGTCGCGAAAAGCTGACCTTCCATATCGTCCCGTTCTCAAGTCGCTATCAAGCACTACTGGGACGCGAAGCTTTCGCTCGCTTTAACGCAATACCGCATTATGCATCTCTTATGCTTAAGATGCCCGGTCCACAAGGCATCATCTCTTTGAAGGGGAAGCACCAAAGTGCGCCTCCCCAAGCGGAGGGCTGTGCGGCCGCTTTGACAGCCCCACAGCAAAATGGCCTCACCGGCCAAAAAACTTCGAAATAGGTCATTCAAGACCATGAACGCGGGTTGACGAGTTCGGTGCAAAATCATCATTGAGGTAGGCCTAGAAGCCATATACCCCCGCACTAGGGGCTCCACGCATATACAATAAGAGACAATAAAGCTCAAACTTATATATCTTACTTTATACTTTGCTTATTTTAAACTTTTTCGGCGCGACCCATTTTAAACTCAGTTCCTCTCTTTTACAGATGAACGTCGTGCGGCGCCCGTCCAGGATATGGCACAATGGAGACACAGGCGCAGACGTGCAGTGGGGACCCGTCCTAAATGATTCTTTTTAGATTAAGACCCTGCGTAAACCTTTTTTACTGTCTCTTGTTGCTACACATCCCCTGGTTTTTTCTTTCTAGTATAACCAAGGAGGAGGCTGGTGTCTTGGCATGTGGCCACGTCAGAATTTTTGCACGTACCTGGACACTAGGGGCTTTTTTAATAAAGAGTGTTGTTTCGCCCGCACTCATAAAGACCAAACACCTTAGGGAGTGTTCGGCGTCGCGAGTTTTGGCATTATATGCATCAGCTCCGAATCATGTCTTTGGTCAAATGTTGGGTTGCCCGGCTCCTGAGTTCGGCTACCTTACGTTCCGCTCTATCGGCTAAGGTAGCACCAGGAGAACTACTGCGATTGTGCCCCCGGTTCGGCTAGGGCGAGCACCTCAGTAGAGAAAGCCGAAAACTAACTGTCATGATGTAGCGTGAGACTGGTCAGCCACTCGATGACCTATCAGAATCTATCGGATTCCTCTGCTTTAACGAAGGGCCGCTTCCCGGTCAGGCACATACGCGCCCCGAATTCGGACGAGCGCAGTTGCCACCAAGGAGCTACCTAAAGAGTCTCATTGTCAAACACCTATGGCTAAGTGAAAGTGTTAAAGCATTATAGTCCGGTTGCCTGGCCCGCTGCGCTATCACCTCCTTTGTAGGACCAAGACATTGGGTTAAGTGTGAAAATGCGTCTTCTGCAAGCACCCCCGTACTATGTGCGTGGGGGCTGAAGCCAACGACTGCCATCTTTCAGATTCTATATATATATATATATATATATATATATATATCTTAAAACGGCCGCATAGAAGGTGTTCCCAATACTTGGAGGCACAAGTATAAAAAAGGCCACTACAGGTAATCAAAATATTACTTTATAATTACATATGCTATCATAACATAGCATCTTTCGAGCACTGCGTCTCTATTACACGAGCACCTTCAAGAACTTCCTGAAAATAGTGCTCGGATGGTACTCGGCTTTTGTCCGAATCTCGGGACGCAACAACGGTGGTCTCCATCTCTGCCCAGTATGTCTTAACACGGGCAAGAGCCATCCTAGCGCCCTCTATGCATGCTGACTTCTTCATTGCATCTATACGCGGCACCGCGTCAAGGAATTGCTGCACCAAGCCGAAATAACTCTTCGGCTCCGATCTTCCAGGCCACAGATGACCCATGACGTACTTCATGGCGAGTCCGGACAATCTATTCAGCTCGGCCCATTGAGCCAGGCGATCATCCACTGCCAGTGGACGCTCTGGATTGTGAAACTGTGACCAGAAAAGCTTTTCCACTTCGCGATCTTCCAGATCTCGGAAGTGTTCGGTCGCATCAGCAACACTTGCTGCCAAGTCCAGATAGGTGTCCTCCACACTCCACATCCAGTCCAACGGAGCAAACTTCGGATCACAAAACTTCCTCCACAGCATAAAGGGCTTTCCAGCCACAATCTGTTCGGCCTGACGCAGCTCCTCTTTCGCAGCTCTCATCGCAGAGCGAGCGTCCTTGGCATCGGCAACGGCCTTCTCTAAGTCCGTCTGTCTCGCCTGGTCTTCTTTCTCAAGAAGTTTGCAACGGTCTGCAGCGCTCTTTAACTTCTCGGCCATCTCTTCTTTGCTTTGGCAGTGAGCAGCCTGTTCGGCTCTCAGCTCTTCAAGGGCCTTCTCGGCAGCCGCATCGCTTTTTCTGGCTTGCTCCTTAGCTCGGGCAAGTTCTGCCCTAAGATTCCCCACGGCGGCCGTACCATCTGCCTCAAGCACACACATTGTAAGACACTGGCATAAAGCTCCTCTTACTTGATGCCGCCCGAAGAATTACATACCTTGAACCTCATCAAGCCGCTTGTTGACAAGCGCGATGTCGGCATCTGCCATGTCCAGTTGCCGCTTTAGTTCGGCCACATCATAAGTTCGGCTTGATTCCGGACACCTCGCCACCTACATTCAAAGGCGACATCTTAGACCTGGGATTATGATCCTCTGCGTGCCGTCATTTCTTGACAACGTGCAGAGTCTCAGGGGCTACTATCTATACAGGGCGCACCTTACTTATGCGCAACAGAGAAAAGTGTACATTATCTAAACGTACCTCAAAACCCGTCAGTAAACTTTTGACGGCCTCATGCAATCCGCTTTCTGCGGATGAAATCCTTTCAATCACCGTGCCCATCAATGCATGGTGCTCCTCTGAGATAGAAGCTCGCCCCAGCAGAATCTTCAGCTCCTCCGGCCGATGTCAAAACCGGCGGATCTCGGGTAGGGGGTCCCGAACTGTGCGTCTAAGGCGGATGGTAACAGGAGGCAGGGGACACGATGTTTTACCCAGGTTCGGGCCCTCTTGATAGAGGTAAAACCCTACATCCTGCTTGGTTTTTCTTGATGATATGAGTATTACAAGAGTAGATCTACAACGAGATCAGAGAGGCTAAACCCTAGAAGCTAGCCTATGGTGTGATTGTATGTTGTCCTACGGACCAAAACCCTCCGGTTTATATAGACACCGGAGGGGGCTAGGGTTACACAAGGTCGGTTACAAAGGAGGAGATATCCATATCCGTACTGCCTAGCTTGCCTTCCACGCCAAGTAGAGTCCCATCCAGACACGGGACGAAGTCTTCAATCTTATATCTTCATAGTCCAACAGTCCGGCCAAAGGATATAGTCCGGCTGTCCGGAGACCCCCTAATCCAGGACTCCCTCAGTGAACTACTCCCTCCTCGTCATGGAGAGCGCCGGGATGATGAAGATGGCCACCAGAGAGGGATTCTCCCCTTCGGCAGGGTGCTGGAACGGGTCTAGATTGGTTTTCGGTGGCTACAGAGGCTTGCGGCGGCGGAACTCCCGATCTAGGTTATTTTCTGGAGGTTTCAGTATTTATAGGAATTTTTGGTGTCGGGAACAAGTCAGGGAGGTGCCCGAGTCGTCCATGAGATAGGGCGGCGTGCCCGGGGGGTAGGGCGTGCCTCCACCCTCGTGGACAGCCTGGGTCTGTTCTGGCCCAACTCTTTTACTACGGGGGCTTCTTTTAGTCCATAAAAAATCATCAAAAATTGGCACGTCAATTGGATTCCGTTTGGTATTCCTTTTCTGTAAAATTCAAAAACATGGAAAGAACAGAAACTGGCATTGGGCTCTAGGTTAATTGGTTAGTCCCAAAAATCATATAAAATAGCATATAAATGCATATAAAACATCTTAGATGGATAATATAATAGCATGGAACAATAAAAAATTCTAGATACGTTGGAGACGTATCAAGCTATGGGGCGGCCACAAGGGTGGAGGGCGCGCCCAAGGGGGTAGGGCGCCACCCCCCCGACCTTGCGGGCCCCTCGTAGACCTCCTTACCTAGATCTTCCTCCTATATATATTCCTATACCCCAAAAACATTCAGGGGAGCCACAAAACCACTTTTCCACCGCCGCAACCTTCTATTCCCGTGAGTTTCCATCTTGGGGCCTTTTCCGGCATCCTGCCAGAGGGGGAATCGATCACGGAGGGCTTCTACATCAACACCATTGCCTCTCCGATAAAGGGTGATTAGTTTACCTCAGACCTACGGGTCCATAGCTAGTAGCTAGATGTCTTCTTCTCTCTCTTTGATTCTCAATACAAAGTTCTCCTCGATGTTCTTGGAGATCTATTCGATGTAATACTCTTTTGTGGTGTGTTTGTCGAGATCTGATGAATTGTGGATTTATGATCAGCTTATCTATGAATATTATTTGAATCTCCTCTGAATTATTTTATGCATGACTTGATAGCTTTGCAACTCTCTTCGAACTATCGATTTGGTTTGGCCAACTAGATTCGTTTTTCTTGCAATGGGAGAAGTGTTTAGCTTTGGGTTCAATCTTGCGGTGCTCGATCCTAGTGACAGAAGGGGAACCGACACATATTGTATTGTTTTCATCGAGGATAAAAAGATGGGGTTTTCATCAAATTGTTTGAGTTAATTCCTCTACATCATGTCATCTTGCTTAAGGTGTTACTCCGTTCTTTATGAACTTAATACTCTAGATGCATGTTGGATAGCGGTTGATGTGTGGAGTAATAGTAGTAGATGCAGAATCGTTTCAGCCTACTTGACACAGACGTGATGCCTATATTCATGATCATTGCCTTAGATATCGTCATAACTTTGCGCTTTTGTATCAATTGCTTGGCAGTAATTTGTTCACCCACTATAATAATTTCTATCTCGAGAGAAGCCTCTAGTGAAACCTATGGCCCCCGGGTCTATTTTACATCATATTAGTTTTCTGTCAACTTGCCAATGTCTGTCACAGTTCCCTTACTTTCCAATCTTTTACTTTCCGTTCCATAAACCAAAAATACCAAAAATATTAATTTACCATTTATCCATCTCTATCAGATCTCACTTTGCGAATAACCGTGAAGGGATTGACAACCCCTTTGTCGTGTTGGTTGCAAGTTGGTGTTTGTTTGTGCAGGTATTCGGTGGCTTGTTGTGTTGTCTCCTACTGGATTGATACCTTGGTTCTCAAAACTGAGGGAAATACTTACGCTACTTTGTTGCATCACCCTTTCGTCTTCAAGGGAAAAACCAACTCAAGCTCAAGAGGTAGCAAGCTACTGTATTATAAATTCTCCATGGGTTATACCCCCATAGAATCGATAGTTTCATCAAAACAAGCAAAACAATGCATCAAAAACAGAATTTGTCTTAAACAGGACAGCCTGTAGCAATCTGAACATCTACCATACTTCTGTAATTCCAAAAATTCTGAACAATTAGGACAAAATAAACATTTTGCATAGCAATACTGTGTAAAAATTTCAGAAACTTTTGACGTTCCAGTAAAAAATGTAGAATTACGCACTACAGTCAAAGTTTCTGTTTTTACACTGCACATACCAACAAGAAATCTAATCATCCTAAAGTCAAATCATGGCACATTATTTTTATAATACAATGGATTTGTACAAGGGAATAATTATTTTTGTGAGAAACTTCCATGAAAAGTTTAAAGTTTATATTGTTTCCATGAGCATGAACACAAGTGTTCAAGGTCGACCCTCACTTCTCCAATGCATAACCTTCCAATCGCTTCTCTTTTTGAAGACGTTTTTAAGTTCCCCTCTATATTTTTTGTTTTTAAAATTTATAAAAGCACACAACAGAAGTAAATGACTCTACAACTTCTGAGTTGACTCCCTGGCATCACTTTCTTTAAGACCATTAAGCTAGGCATAAAGTGTCAAGTAATGGATCCACCCGGATCCCAAGGTATATCAAAGCCAATTTTAATTAGCAATGATTTGTAATTTAGTAGTGAGCACAGAGAAACATATATCATGCAATGACAAAGTCTAACTCTCTTCCTATGCATCGGCATGTCATAAAAGAACAATTCATGCACATCAAGTAAAGGCCAATACATAGCATAAGCAGTTTCTTGCAATTTTATCATGTTGGAAACATAGAGAGGTGGAGATATAGTTCCTCTGTCATAATAATTGCATGTAGGAGCAGAAGCACATGCATATTATATTCATCAAAATTATCATGTGCAATGCTTAAAGGCAACCCATCAATGTAATTCTTAATAAGTGCAAACTTCTCCGATATAGTGTAGTTTGGAGAATTCAAAAAGATAATAGGACTGTCATGTTTGGTGCAATAGCAACAATTTCATTCTTAACATAAAGAACTATAGCACATTCATCTCCATAAGCACAATTCATATTGGCATCTTGGCCACAAGCATAGCAAGCATCAGGGTCATAAAAAGGGATATATTTCAAATGAATCAATGGGTCATAGCAATTATCATAGCATTCATCCTTGGGTAAGAACGAAGGGACATTAAACAATGTATGAATTGGAGGGTTACTATAATTAGAAGGTGGGCACGGGTAGCTAATCTGCTCTTCCTCCTTTTGTTCTTTGCTCTCCTCATCATCTTTTTCATCCAATGAGCTCACAATTTCATCAATTTTTTCTTTCATAGACTCCTGTAAAATATTAGTCTCTTCTTGGACAGTGGAGACTTTCTCAATAAACGTATTAATATCGGCATTGTATTCATAATTTTCATAGCAATATTTAAGGATGGCAAAAAATTTAGGTCTATAAACAAAATCATCATAATCTTCATACTTTTCAAACAAAGATTTCAATTTCATAAGCACCCTTAAAAACACAAATTCTTCTATTCGTTCCATATCATAGTAATCATATCTACCATTAGCATAAGAAGATAAGGTTTCATTATCGATAAATTTGCATGAAAAGGGAAGGCGTGCATAGTCCTATCAACATACAACTAACCCTATGGTGTGATCCACATGTGCGCTCACATGATGGCACCAAAAGACAGCAACATAACCATAAGCAAATTAAACCGACCACAACAATTCACCAATTACCGATAGGACAACAAAAATCTACTCAGACATCATAGGATGGCAACATATCATTGGATAATAGTATGAAGCATAAAGCACCATGTTCAAGTAGAGGGTTCAGCGGGTTGCGGGAGAGTGGACCGCTGAATATATATGGGGGAAGGTGATGGAATTGTTGGTGAAGATGACAGATTTGTTGGAGTAGATCACCGTCACACGATGATTGCCCCGGCGGTGTTCCGGCGCCACCTGGAGAGAGGGGAAGAGAGCCCCCCTCCTCCTCCTCCTCCTCCTCCTCCTCCTTCTTCTTCTTCTTCTTCTTCTTCTTCTTCCTTGGCCTCCCCCTAGATGGGAGGAGAGTTCCTCCTCTGGTCCATGCCCTCCATGGTGGCGGAGGGGCGGGAGCCCCTCCGATATTAGATCTCCCTCTCTGTTCTTTTTTGTTTCGCGCTCCTGTTTTCTGGCTGAAAACTGTTTTTTATTCTCGGAGATCCGTAACCCCGATTGCACTGAGATTTTAACATCACTTTTTTCTGGATATAAGCTTCCTTGCGCCTGAAGTAGAGCTCCAACCAACGTACGAGGAGGGCACAACCCACCACCACTCGCCTGGGCCGCTTGACGTGCCCATGTGTGTTGTGGTGGCTGTGGGGCCCCGTTTGTGTTGATTCCAACTCCCGAAAAACACATATATTCCAAAATAATTCTCCGTAAAGTTTTACCGCGTTTGGATTTCACTTTATATGGATATTCCGCAAAACAAAAAACATGCAACAAACAGGAACTGGCACTTGGCACTGGATCAATAGGTTAGTCCAATAAATCATATAAAATGTTGCCAAAAGTATGCGAAAGTTGTATAATATTTCCATGAAACAATCAAAAACTATAGATACGACGGAGTGTATCAGCTACTAGATGTCGCATCGGTAGTCAGCTGAGTTGGTAGCGGCAGACAATGACTACGCGGCGGAGGCGGAGGCTACCTACGCGACGGCGATGACACCTTATGGATGAGCATGTGGCTGGGATTGCCGGTCCGGCAGGGCAGAAATTTGCACGGACTGCCAGACTAATGTTCTTTTGGATCCAGGCATGTAAAAAGTAAGCATGCTTACGCGACGGCGATGACACCTTATGGATGAGCATGTGACTGGGATTGCCGGTCCAGCAGGGCAGAAATTTGCACGGACTACCAGACTAATGTTCTTTTGGATCCAGGCATGTAAAAAGTAAGCATGCTTGCCTCTTCTTGGTTGTGCTCTGGCATGCGATCCAACGCTATCCGACAAGCTGTGTGGATGAAAGGATCGAGAAGATGTGTCTAGAGGGGGGTGAATAGACTCTTAACAAGAAAAGGTTGCAGTTTTTAATTTCCTCAAGTTGAAGTGGAGTTTTAGCACAAGTTTAAACATTCACAATACATATCAAGCAAGCATGACAAGCGTATATGAGCAGCGGAAAGTAAAGCATGCAATTTGCAAGAATGTAAAGGGATGGGATTGGAGTGTGCAAACACAATTGGAGGCACGAAGATTTTTGGCGTGGTTCCGATAGGTGGTGCTATCATACATCCACGTTGATGGAGACTTCAACCCATGAAGGGTAACAGTTGCGCGAGTCCATGGAGGGCTCCACTCACGAAGGGTCCACGAAGAACCAACCTTGTCTATCCCACCATGGCCATCGCCCACGAAGGACTTGCCTCACTAGGGTAGATCTTCATGAAGTAGGCGATCTCCTTGCCCGTACAAACTCCTTGGTTCAACTCCACAATCTTGACGGAGGCTCCCAAGTGACACCCAACCAATCTAGGAGACACCAAACTCCAAAAGGTAATAGATGGTGTGTTGATGATGAACGTTAGGCTTTTCGGTGGGACCGACATGATCAACCCGGTGGGATCGATGTGCTAGGGTTAGGGTAAAACCTCATCTCGGTTTGACCGATTACACAAACTCGGTGGGACCGATTTGGGTAATAAGCGAAACAGAGAGTTAGTCAAGCAAACTCGGTGGGACCGATTGCATATCTCGGTGAGACCGAGATTATTGCAATAGGCAATGGAGAGTTTGCAAGCCCATCTCGGTGAGACCGAGATCCCATCTGTGTGACCGAATTGATTAGGATTTGTGGCAATGGCTATGTCAAGAGAACTCGGTGGCTCCGGATGGAAAATTTCGGTGGGGCCGAGTTTGACTTTTGGTTTGGGACATATGTGGATATGAGAAAGTGGTTGAGGGCTTTGGAGCATATCAATAAGCACTTTGAGCAAGCAAGCCATCAAGCAACACCTCATCCCCTTTTAATAGTATTGGATTTCCTATGGACTCAATGTGATCTTGGATCACTAAAAGCAAAATGTAGAGTCTTGAGCTTTAGAGCTTGAGCCAATCTTTTGTCCTTAGCATTTTGAAGGGGTTCCACATCTTCTTGTCCACGCCACTCCATGTGTTAAACTTATCTGAAATACACTAGATAAAAACATTAGTCCAACAAGAGATATGTTGACATTAATTACCAAAACCACCCAGGGAGCACTTGTGCTTTCAATCTCCCCCTTTTTGGTAATTGATGACAACATACATCAAAGCTTTAGATAAATATATAGAGAATAACAAGTAAAGTTTTGGAAAGACATGTAACATGCATGGACTCCCCCTACATGTATGCAATCATGTCAATATGGAAAGTAAGAGCATGTGGATGCATAAACATGACAGAGCAAGCAATGTGTTACATGTATCTTGGCTATATGCATCAGAGCAAATGATGTGAATATATGAAGTTGTAACTTCATGCTCATGATTCCTTCTTGCAAACAATATGTACATCAGCAAGAAATCTTCATGCACATGAGTGTGATGCATATACTTACCTTATGGTCTAGAGCTGGCTTAGGAGGAGATGAACCTGAGTAAACAAGGTTAGATAACACAGATACATCTACTAGACAGAGCAAACGAAAGAACCATAAGAGTGCCAAGACTGAGATGACATGTAGAGAGTGAGTACTAGGTACTCTATAGGTAGACATGTCCCCAAAGGATAAAGATATGCAATGAATTTCAAGGATTTCCTTCCCTAGCAGTCTTTCTCCCTTTGAATCTTGTATTGGATAATGGGAGAACATAGGGAAACAAAATCAGAGCAAAACAGATCATAAACATAAAAAAGACATGTGACTTCTCTCCTCTTGAACACCAAGCATCTGGGGCCTTTGATGTGATTACCTCTCTCTACCTTTTTTCTCTCTCTCCCCTTTTGAAGAGAATAAGCTTTGATGTGATCTCTCTCCCCCTTTGACATCAATTTCCAAGAAGGGATCTTCTGGAGTGTGAGTCAAAATAGGTTTGGTCTTTGAGTCACAGAGCAAAGCAGCATATAGATTGTGATGCTGGTAGAGGACAAGAATCATCGAGTGGAGCTGGAACAAAGGTGCAGGAACAAGTGGCAAATTGTTTTCTCTGCAGTGAAATCGGTGACACCGAGTTGTATTTTTTGGTTGCACCGAAATGGTTTGGCTTGACCGAAAGAGACGAATCGGTATGAACGAATTCCAAACAGAGAGAACATTTGTCACCTCAGCTCACTAGGAAAATAAGATCTCACAAAGATCTACAAGGAATTAACTAAAGGATTTGCAATGAATTGGATGCCGGGAATGCAGAATAAAAACAAAGAAAAAGAAAAGAAATCTAGATGAAGAGAAATAAATATGCAAGAGATAAATGCAAGAATACATAGAAACACTAGAGAACTTCATCTAGAATTGGTCGGTGACAGAGTCACCTATGTTGGAGTGTATTGACTGAGGAGTCAAGTGAAAACACTTGATCGTAGGATATACTCATCGTTTAAGCTCAAAATGGGGTTAATATTTTTTGTTTAAGCTTTTGATGTATTCGCATCTTGTTGAGCTGCTTTGACCCATGACTTGGAGTAAAGCTTCTCTAAGATGGAATAGCATACCTTGGGTGGTGGTGTTGAACTTGATTATGTAGTTGAACTTGCGTGGGTTGCTCGAGGTTGATGAAGTGCATCAATGGTTGGGAGCACAACTTGGAGTTGAAGTTCATCTACCTACATGGGTTAGTCTTGCAAGGAAGAGCACTTGTGTATCCAACATGACAATCATGAAATTTGATACCAAATGAAATTTGATATATAGAATTTGTCAAAGGATATGCTGAGAGGTTTCATGCTTCCTTGTCTTCAACCACCATTGTGTAGAGACTTGGTGATGTAGAGATTGCTCAAGATATGAGTGAGTTGCAATCTCATGGATTTAGATTCATCCAAGTACCTACAAGGGTTAGATAGCATGCAAGGGTGCAAATATATCCAAGACATATGATCATCATCATAAGAGAAGAAGTCAAGGATTAGTCAAGGGCTTATGCCTTGCATGTATCCGAATGGAGTTTCTACTCCAAGTTTGAAGCATCAATGATGTTCAATTCACCTCTCAAACAACAAAATACTTTCTCATCAAGCGGTTTGGTGAATATATCTGCCAATTGCTTGTCGGTACGAACATGCTTAAGATCAATGTCTCCTTTAGCAACATGATCTCGAATGAAATGATGACGAACTTCAATATGCTTAGTTCGAGAATGTTGCATGGGGTTGTGAGAAATCTTAATGGAACTTTTATTGTCACAAAGCAAAGGAACATGTTTCACATATATCCCATAATCTTTAAGAGTTTGGGTCATCCAAAGTAATTGAGCACAACATGAACCAACGGCAATGTATTCCGCTTCAGGCGGTGGATACGGATACCGAGTTTTGTTTCTTGGAAGACCAAGACACAAGAGATCTACCATGAAATTGACAAGTACCCGAAGTGGACTTTCTATCACCCTTGTCTCCGGCATAGTCCGAATCGGAGTAGCCAACAAGATCAAAAGAAGACCTCTTAGGATACCAAATGCCAAAATTTGGTGTATGTATTAAGTATCTCACTATATTTTTCACAGCCTTAAGATGACATTCTTTGTGGGCCGCTTGATATTGTGCACACATGCACACACTTAGCATGATATCGGGATGGGAGGCACATAGATATAACAATGAACCAATCATAGAGCGATAAACCTTTTGGTCAACCGGTTTGCCATCCTTGGTCAAGTCAAGATGTACACTAGTAGGCATGGGAGTTTTCATACCTTTGCATTCTTGCATATTGAACTTCTTGAATAAGTCCTTGGTGTACTTTGTTTGAGAAACAAAGGTACCTTCCTTAGTTTGCTTGATTTGCAAACCAAGAAAGAATTTGAGTTCACTCATCATTGACATCTCAAACTTCTCCGACATAAGCTTTCCAAACTTCTCACTAAAATGAGGGTTAGTTGAACCAAATATTATATCATCAATATAAATTTGGCACACAAATAATTCACCATTAACCCTTTTAGTAAAAAGAGTAGAATCTATTTTTCCAATTTCAAAGCCTTTTTCAATAAGGAACTTGGTCAATCATTTATACCATGCTCTAGGAGCTTGTTTAAGACCATAAAGAGCTTTGTGAAGTTTGTAAACATGGTCAGGCTTCTTAGGATTGACAAAGCCAGGAGGTTGTTTAATATAAACTTCCTCCTCAATTTCACCATTAAGAAAAGCACTCTTAATGTCCATTTGGTATAAGGTGATATCATGGTGATTAGCATAAGCAAGTAAGATGTGGATGGACTCAAGTCTAGCAACAGGGGCATATGTCTCACCATAGTCCATACCTTTGACTTGAGTGTAGCCTTGGGCGAAGAGATGTGCTTTGTTGCGAACGACTTGACCATCTTCGTCTTGCTTGTTGCGAAACACCCATTTGGTACCAATGATGTTGTGGTTGTTGTCGGGCTTCTCGACCAATGTCCACACTTGATTTCTCTCAAAGTTGTGTAGCTCTTCATGCATGGCATTTATCCAATCCGGATCTTCCAATGCTTCTTCAACATTCATAGCTTCAATGCTAGGTATGAATGAATAATGTTCACAAAATTAGCCAAATGAGATTTAGAGCGAGTGATTCTCCCGGTTTGGATATCATTGTAGATTTGCTCGATGGGATGGTCTCTGGCGACTTTTGCATAAACTCATGAGAGCTTTTATTTTGTTCGGGATGGAACATCTTCTTCATCATCTTGTACTTCTTCATTGTTGACATTGTCATTTCCTTGTCGTGGTGGAGAAGGAGGTTAACGAGGTTCATCTTGGTGTACTTCCTCGTTTTCTTCGTCTTGGTGTGCCCCACTTGTGGATGCTTCCATATCAACTGTTGGTTCACCTTGTCGTGAGGTAGAATCTTCCACTTGGACGGACGAGGTACTCTCCTTCACCTCCGTTGGATGGATCTTGCCAATAGACAAGTCTTGGATTGCTTCCGAAAGGTCTTTATCTCCTACATCAATTGGTAGTTGCTCTACTTGCGAGCCGTTAGATTAATCAAACTTCACATCTACCATCTCTTCAACCTTTCAGGTGAAATTGTTGTAGACACGGTAAGTGTGAGAGTTTGACCCATAACCAAGTAGGAAACCTTAATGAGATTTAGGGGCAAATTTGGAATGACAATGCTTATCAAGAAAGTAGCACTTTGAGTCGAATACTCGAAAGTATCCAACTTGGGGTTTGTTACCGGTGAGGATCTCGTATGCCGTCTTGCCGAGTAGCTTGTGAAGATACAAGAGATTTGTTGCATGACAAGATGTCTCAACCTCTTCCACCCAAAAGTGTTTTGGAGTCTTGTACTCATTGAGCATCATTCTTGCCATCTCAATAAGAGTTCGGTTCTTCCTCTCAACAACTCCATTTTGTTGAGGCGTGTACGTACATAGCCAAGAACTCGTGTGAAATCCCTTCTTCGTCGAGAAAGGTATCCACATTTGCGTTCTTGAACTCCGTTCCGTTGTTGCTGCGAACCTTCTTGATCTTCACTTTAAATTGATTTTGGGCCTTCCTAGCAAAGTTTTTGAAGATCTTTGGGACCTGCGATTTATCATCAAGAAAGAACACCCACATAAATCTTGAAAAATCATCAACTATGACTAGACCAAATGAGTTACCACCAAGACTCTTGTAGGCATTGGGACCAAAGAGATCCATGTGAAGTAGCTCGAGCGGTCTTCTCGTGGTCATGATGTTCTTCATAGGGTGGCTTCCTCCAACTTGTTTTCCTGCTTGACAAGCACTAGAAAGTCCGTCCTTGTCAAATATAACATCTTTTACTCCAAGGATATGATCACCTCTACGTGTACCGATAAAGACCATTTTATGATTATCTCTACGAAACACTTGGCAATCTACTTCAGTAAATAGGACATTGAAACCAAAGTCAGCAAGTCTAGAAACGGAAAGTAAATTGTAGCCAAGAGATTCAACGAGCATAACATTTTGTATACAACTATCATGTGACATGGCCACTGAGGGAGTCCTGGACTAAGGGGTCCTCGGGCGTCCGACCTGTTAGCCATGAGCCGGACTGATGGGCTATGAAGATACGAAGACCGAAGATTGCACCCGTGTCCGAATGGGACTCTCCTTGGCATGGAAGGCAAGCTTGGCAACCGGACATGTAGATTCTTTTCTTTGTAACCGACTTTGTGTAACCCTAGATCCTCCTGGTGCTTATATAAACCAGAGGACTTAGTCCGGAGGGGCGGATATTCATTACCATAGCCATACCAGCTAGGCCTCTAGGGTTTAGCCATTACGATCTCGAGGTAGATCAACTCTTGTAATACTCGTATTCATCAATATCAATCAAGCAGGACATAGGGTATTACCTCCATAGAGAGGGCCCGAACCTGGGTAAAACATCGTGTCCCTTGTCTCATGTTACCATCGAACTTAGACGCAAAGTTCGGGACCCCCTACCCGAGATCCGCCGGTTTTGACACCGACATTGGTGCTTTCATTGAGAGTTCCACTGTGCCGTCGACGACAGGTTCGATGGCCCGTTCAATCATCGATAGTGACGCTGTCCAAGGAGAAACTTTCCTCCCCGGACAGATCTTCGCCTTCGGCGGCTTCGCACTATGGGCCAACTCGTTTGGCCACCTGGAGCATATCGACAGCTACACCCCTGGCCATTAGGTCATATTTGGGAGTTTGAACTACGTGGCGAACATCCGTGGAGATTTAATCTTCACCGGATTCGAGACCGCGACGACCGCTCCCGGTCACCCCGATGATCATGACCTAAATCTGTCATCAGACCGCATCCAGGATATCGCTCCTGTAACCGCTCTTGCCTTAGAGCCGGAGCAGACTGCGCCATCCGAGGACGGGAGGATCAACCCCACCACGGAGGCCACAGATTCCACGATGTTGGAGACGCACATAGACTTAACCTCTCACGACGTCTTTGTCACCGGAACTTCGGACTCGTCTCCGGCCGTAAGTTCCGAACCACGTGAGCCCGCAGATGCCGAACTTGATTGCTTATCGATCTTCGAGTTCAGCGCCGCAGAAATCTTACAGCACTCACCTTTGGGCGATGTGCTAAACTCGTTAAAGAACATGTCCTTGGCGGAGGACTCACAGCCGAACTATATCCGGTTCGAACTAGGGGCTGACGGTGGAGAATTTTTCTTCCCACCCGCCACCCACTTCATAGGCACGGTCGAGGATTTGACTGACACACTTGATTACGACTCTGAAGACATCGATGGTATGGATGATGATGTCAGAGAAGAAGAGGCCCAGAACCCGCCGTTCACCGAACGCTGGAGGGCCACTTCCTCGTATGATGTATACATGGTGGATGCACCAAAGGAGAACAACGGCGATGACAAGGAAGATCCAGCTGAGGATAAACCTTCTGAAATACAATCTAAGCGCCGGCGTCAGCGTCGCCGCTCTAAGTCACGCCGCAGCAAATACAGCAACACCGACACAGGAGAAGATAATACTCCAGAAGGTGCCGAAGACAACGAAGACCCCATTGAAACAGCTAATGAACAAGATGAACGGGAAGATGGGAAGGCTAGCCCTGGTAAGCAGGCCACGCATGAAGACTCAGAGGATAGAAGTTATCTTCCGCTCTCCGAGGATGAGGTGAGCCTCGGCACCGACGATTTCATCGTGCCTGAGGAACCTCTTGATAAGGAGCGCTTCAACCGCCAGCTAATCGCCACTGCAAGGAGCCTGAAAAAGAAGCAGCAGCAGCTTCAAGCTGACCAAGATCTGCTCAATGATAAATGGACTAATGTCCTAGCAGCCGAAGAATACGGCCTCAAGCGCCCAACCAAAAGCTACCCAAAGCGCAAATTGCTACCTCAGTTTGACGAGGAGGCACCGGAATACATACCTCCATCATACAATGCGGCTGACCGACCACCACGTGGTCGGGACAAAACGACAACTCATGTCAAACACCAGCCAGCCCCGCCTCATCGCATAGGTAGAGGTAAATTAGCCCACGGTCATACATATGACCTCAGGCAAAACCTAACAATAAAGCAGGACATACCAGATCGATCTACGGATCACGGGGACGTGCCTCGACACGCAACGACGGCCACCTATTCGGACGTGACAAACTTAGTCATGTGCGGGCTGAAAACCACAGACAGACTCCATCAGAGCTATGTCGCGATACGACCCGATATAGAGGCGCCGCACACCCTCATTGCTTCACTAATGAGGTCCTGGATCACGAATTCCCAGAAGGGTTCAAACCCGTGAATATAGAATCATACTATGGAACCACGGACCTGATACGTCTCCAAGGTATCTATAATTTTTGATTGCTCCATGCTATATTATCTACTATTTTGGACATTATTGAGCTTTATTATCCACTTCTATATTATTTTTGAGACTAACCTATTAACTAGAGGCCCAACCCAGAATTGATGTTTTTTTGCCTAGTTTAGGGTTTCGAAGAAAAGGAATATCAAACGGAGTCCAAACGGAATGAAACCTTCAGGAACGTGATTTTCTCACCAAACATGATCCAGGAGACTTGGACCCTACGTCAAGAAATAAAGGAGGAGGCCATGAGGTAGGGGGGCGCGCCTACCCCCCCAGGCGCGCCCTCCACCCTCGTGGGCCCCCTGTTGCTCCACCGACGTACTCCTTCCTCCTATATATACCTACATACCCCAAACGATCAGATACGGAGCCAAAACCCTAATTCCACCGCCGTAACTTTCTGTATCCATGAGATCCCATCTTGGGGCCTGTTCCGGAGCTCCGCCAGAGGGGGCATCGATCACGGAGGGCTTCTACATCAACACCATAGACTCTCCGATGAAGTCTGAGTAGTTTACCTCAGACCTTCGGGTCCATAGTTATTAGCTAGATGGCTTCTTCTCTCTTTTTGGATCTCAATACAATGTTCTCCCCCTCTCTTGTGGAGATCTATTCGATGTAATCTTCTTTTTGCAGTGTGTTTGTTGAGACCGATGAATTGTGGGTTTATGATCAAGACTATCTATGAACAATATTTGAATCTTCTCTGAATTCTTTTATGTATGATTGGTTATCTTTGCAAGTCTCTTCGAATTATTAGTTTGGTTTGGCCTACTAGATTGATCTTTCTTGCAATGGCAGAAGTGCTTAGGTTTGGGTTCAATCTTGCGGTGTCCTTTCCTAGTGACAGTAGGGGCAGCAAGGCACATATTGTATTGTTGCCATCGAGGATAACAAGATGGTTTTTTTTATCATATTGCATGAATTTATCCCTCTACATCATGTTATCTTGCTTAAGGCGTTACTCTGTTTTCATGAACTCAATACTCTAGATGCATGCTGGATAGCGGTCGATGAGTGGAGTAATAGTAGTAGATGCAGGCAGGAGTCGGTCTACTTGTCTTGGACATGATGCCTATATACATGATCATACCTAGATATTCTCATAACTATGCTCAATTCTGTCAATTGCTCAACAGTAATTCGTTCACCCACCGTAAAATACTTATGCTCTTGAGAGAAGCCACTAGTGAAACCTATGGCCCCCGGGTCTATCTTCATCATATTAATCTTTCAATACTTAGTGATTTCCTTTGCTTATTACTTTGCTTTTTATTTTACTTTGCATCTTTATCACAAAAATACCAAAAATATTATCTTATCATATCTATCAGATCTCACTCTCGTAAGTGACCGTGAAGGGATTGACAACCCCTTATCGCGTTGGTTGCGAGGAGTTATTTGCTTTGTGTAGGTACGAGGGACTCGCCCATAGCCTCCTACTGGATTGATACCTTGGTTCTCAAAAACTGAGGGAAATACTTACGCTACTTTGCTGCATCATCCTTTCCTCTTCAAGGAAATCCAACGCAGTGCTCAAGAGGTAGCAAGAAGATTTCTGGCGCCGTTGCCGGGGAGTCTACGCAAAAGTCAACATACCAAGTACCCATCACAACCCTTATCTCCCGCATTACATTATTTGCCATTTGCCTCTCGTTTGCCTCTCCCCCACTTCACCCTTGCCGTTTTATTCGCCCTCTCTCTCTCTCTATCCTCCCTCTCTTTCTCTATTTGCCTCTTTTTGCCCGCTTGCTTTTTGTTTGCTTGTGTGTTGGATTGCTTGCTTGTCACGATGGCTCAAGATAACACTAAATTGTGTGACTTTACCAATAACAACAACAATGATTTTATAAGCACTCCGATTCCTCCTCTTACTGATGCTGAATCTTGTGAAATTAATGCCGCTTTGCTGAATCTTGTCATGAAAGATCTGTTTCCGGCCTTCCTAGTGAAGATGCCGCTACCCATCTAAATAGCTTCATTGATTTGTGTCACATGCAAAAGAAGAAAGATGTGGATAATTATATTGTTAAATTTAATCTATTTCCTTTTTCACTTAGAGATCATGGTAAAGCTTGGTTTTCGTCTTTGCCTAAAAATAGTATTGATTCTTGGAACAAGTGCAAAGATGCTTTTATCTCTAAGTATTTTCCTCCCGCTAAGATCATCTCCCTTAGAAATGATATTATGAATTTTAAGCAACTTGAGCATGAACATGTTGCACAAGCTTGGGAGAGGATGAAATTAATGATACTTAATTGCCCTACTCATGGTTTGAATTTGTGGATGATTATACAATTTTTTTATGCCGGATTGAATTTTGCTTCTAGAAATCTTTTAGATTCGGCCTCGGGAGGCACTTTTATGGAAATCACTTTAGGAGAAGCTACTAAACTCCTAGATAATATTATGGTTAATTATTCTCAATGGCATACTAAAAGATCTACTAATAAAAAGGTGCATGCGATAGAAGAAATTAATGTTTTGAGTGGAAAGATGGATGAACTTATGAAATTATTTGCTAGTAAGGGTGTTTCTTCTGATCCTAATGATATGCCCTTGTCTACTTTGATTGAGAATAATAATGAATCTATGGATGTGAATTTTGTTGGTAGGAACAATTTCGTTAACAACGCGTATAGAGGAAATTTTAATCCTAGGCCTTATCCTAGTAATCCCTCTAATAATTATGGTAATTCCTACAACAATTCTTATGGACATTATAATAATATGCCCTCTGATTTTGAATCTAATATTAAAGAATTTATTACTTCGCAAAAGAATTTCAATGCTTTGATTGAAGAAAAATTGCTTAAGATTGATGAGTTGGCTAGGAACGTTGATAGAATTTCTCTTGATGTTGATTCTTTGAAACTTAGATCTATTCCACCTAATCATGATATCAATTAGTCTCTCAAAGCCATGAGAATTTCCATTGATGAGTGTAAAGAAAGAACCGCTAGGATGCGTGCTAAGAAAGATGCCTTTATAAGAGCGTGTTCTTCTAGTTCCTATGAAAATAAAGATGAAGATCTAAAAGTTATTGATGTGTCCCCTATTAAATATTTGTTTTGCAATATGAATCTTGATAATGATGGGACTGGATATGATCCACATTTACCTAGAAGGCGTTCCAAAACTTGGAGTTTTTAGATCTTAATGCTAAATTTGATAAAAATGGGATTGAAGAAATTAAAACCCTAGATGTTGCTAAACCCACTATTTTGGATTTCAAGGAATTTAATTATGAAAATTGCTCTTTGATTGATTGTATTTCCTTGTTGCAATCCGTGCTAAATTCTTCTCATGCTTATAGTCAAAATAAAGCGTTTACTAAACATATCGTTGATGCCTTGATGCAATCTTATGAAGAAAAACTTGAGTTGGAAGTTTATATCCCTAGAAAACTTTATGATGAGTGGGAACCAACTATTAAAATTAAGATTAAAGATCATGAGTTCTATGCTTTATGTGATTTGGGTGCTAGTGTTTCCACAATTCCAAAGACTTTGTGTGATTTGTTAGGTTTCTGTGATTTTGATGATTGCTCTCTAAACTTGCACCTTGCGGATTCCACTATTAAGAAACCAATGGGAATAATTAATGATGTTCTTATTGTCGCAAATAGGAATTATGTACCCGTAGATTTTATTGTTCTTGACATAGATTGCAATCCTTCATGTCCTATTATTCTTGGTAGACCTTTCCTTAGAACGATTGGTGCAATTATTGATGTGAAGGAAGGAAATATTAGATTCCAATTTCCGTTAAGGAAAGGCATGGAACACTTTCCTAGAAAGAAAATTAAATTACCTTATGAATCTATTATGAGAGGCACTTATGGATTGCCTACCAAAGATGGCAATACCTAGATCTATCCTTGTTTTTTATGACTAGCTAGGGGCGTTAAACGATAGCGCTTGTTGGGAGGCATCCCAATTTTATTTTTATTCCTTGCTTTTTGCTCCTGTTTAGTAATAAATAATACACCTAGCCTCTGTTTTGGTTCTGTTTTTTGTGTTTAATTAGTGTTTGTGCCAAGTAGAACCGTTGGGAAGACTTGGGGGAAGTCTTGTTAATCTTGCTGTAAAAAACAGAAACTTTAATGCTCACAAGAACTGCTGCCATTTTTATTTTGAAAGTTCTATTTAGTTAATTATTTTTTCATATGATTAATAGATAAATTCCACACGTCCAGCAATTTATTTTAGAATTTTTGGGGTTCCAGATCTTTCGCTAGCTACAGGTTACTACAGACTGTTCTGTTTTTGATAGATTCTGTTTTTCGTGTGTTGTTTGCTTATTTTGATGAATCTATGGCTAGTAAAATAGTTTATAAACCATAGAGAAGTTTGAATACAGTAGGTTTAACACCAATATAAATAA
Source organism: Triticum urartu (assembly GCF_056163025.1). Classification (NCBI taxonomy): domain Eukaryota; kingdom Viridiplantae; phylum Streptophyta; class Magnoliopsida; order Poales; family Poaceae; genus Triticum; species Triticum urartu. The sequence goes on along the minus strand of NC_141879.1, from coordinate 187,012,134 downwards.
ATAATGAGTTCATTACAGTACCTTGAAGTGGTCTTTTGTTTTCTTTCGCTAACGGAGCTCGCGAGATTTTCTACTTTAAGTTTTGTGTTGTGAAGTTTTCAAGTTTTGGGTAAATATTTGATGGATTATGGAACAAGGAGTGGCAAGAGCCTAAGCTTGTGGATGCCCATGGCACCCCCAAGATAATCTAAGGACACCTAAAAGCCAAAGCTTGGGGATGCCCTGGAAGGCACCCCTCTTTCGTCTACTTCTATCGGTAACTTTACTTGGAGCTATATTTTTATTCACCACATGATATGTGTTTTGCTTGGAGCATCTTGTATTATTTGAGTCTTTATTTGTTAGTTTAACACAAACATCCTTTCTGTACACACCTTTTTAGAGAGCCATACATGATTTGGAATTTGTTAGAATACTCTATGTGCTTCGCTTATATCATTTGAGTTATATAGTTTTGCTCTAGTACTTCACTTATATCTTTTAGAGCACGGTGGTGGAATTGTTTTATAGAAACTATTGATCTCTCATGCTTCACTTAGATTATTTTGAGAGTCTTAAATAGCATGGTAATTTGCTTAAATAATCCAATATGCTTGGTATTCAAGAATAGTAAAAACTTTCTTATGAGTGTGTTGAATGCTATGAGAAGTTTGATGCTTGATAATTGTTTTGAGATATGAAGTTGGTGATATTAAAGTTGTGCTAGTTGAGTAGTTGTGGATTTGAGAAATACTTGTGTTAAAGTTTGTGATTCCCGTAGCATGCACGTATGGTGAACCATTATGTGATGAAGTCGGAGCATGATTTATTTTTTGATTGTCTTCCTTATGAGTGGCGGTCGGGGACGAGCGATGGTATTTTCCTACCAATCTATCCCCCTAGGAGCATGCACGTAATACTTTGCTTTTATAACCTGTAGATTTTTGCAATAAGTATATGAGTTCTTTATGACTAATGTTGAGTCCATGGATTATACGCACTTTTCTTCCTTCCTCCATTGCTAGCCTCACTAAATACCGCGCACCTTTCGCCGGTATCATACACCCACCATATACCTTCCTCAAAACAGCCACCATACCTACCTATTATGGCATTTCCATAACCATCCCGAGATATATTGCCATGCAAATTTCCACCATTCCATTTATTATGACACACTCCACTATTGTCATATTGCTTAGCATGATCATGTAGTTGACATCGTATTTGTGGCAAAGCCACCATTCATAATTCTTTCATACATGTCACTCTTGATTCATTGCATATCCCGGTACACCACCGGAGGCATTCATATAGAGTCATATTTTGTTCTAAGTATCGAGTTGTAATTTTTGAGTTGTAAGAAAATAAAAGTGTGATGATCATCATTATTAGAGCATTGTCCCAATGAGGAAAGGATGATGGAGACTATGATTCCCCCACAAGGCGGGATGAGACTCCGAACGAAAAATAAAATTAAAAAAGGGAAAGAAAAGAGGCCATAAAAAAGAGAAAAGGCCCAAATAAAAAAATGAGAGAAAAAGAGAGAAGGGACAATGTTACTATCCTTTTACCACACTTGTGCTTCAAAGTAGCACCATGATCTTCATGATAGAGAGTCTCCTATGTTATCACTTTCATATACTAGTGGGAATTTTTCATTATAGAACTTGGCTTGTATATTCCAATGATGGGCTTCCTCAAAATGCCCTAGGTCTTCATGAGCAAGCAAGTTGGATGCACACCCACTTAGTTCCTTTTGATGAGCTTTCATATACTTATAGCTCTAGTGCATCCGTTGCATAGCAATCCCTACTCACTCACATTGATATCTATTGATGGGCATCTCCATAGCCCGTTGATACGCCTAGTTGATGTGAGACTATCTTCTCCCTTTTTGTCTTCTCCACAACCACCATTCTATTCCACATATAGTGCTATATCCATGGCTCACACTCATGTATTGCGTGAAGATTGAAAAAGTTTGAGAATGTCAAAGGTATGAAACAATTGCTTGGCTTGTCATCGGGGTTGTGCATGATTTAAATACTTTGTGTGATGAAGATAGAGCATAGCCAGACTACATGATTTTGTAGGGATAACTTTCTTTGGCCATGTTATTTTGAGAATACATAATTGCTTTGTTAGTATGCTTGAAGTATTATTATTTTTATGTCAATATTAAACTTTTATCTGGAATATTTCGGATCTGAATATTCATACCACAATTAAGAAGAATTACATTAAAATTATGCCAAGTAGCACTACACATCAAAAATTATCTTTTTTATCATTTACCTACTCGAGGACGAGCAGGAATTAAGCTTGGGGATGCTTGATACGTCTCCAACGTATCTATAATTTTTGATTGCTCCATGCTATATTATCTACTGTTTTGGACATTATTGGGCTTTATTATCCACTTTTATATTGTTTTTGGGACTAACCTATTAACCGGAGGCCCGGCCTAGAATGGTTTTTTTGCCTATTTTAGGGTTTTGAAGAAAAGGAATATCAAACGGAGTTCAAACGGAATGAAACCTTCGGGAACGTGATTTTCTCACCGAACATGATCCAGAAGACTTGGACCCTACGTCAAGAAATAAAGGAGGAGGCCACGAGGTAGGGGGCGCGCCTACCCCCCCCCCCAGGCGCGCCCTCCACCCTCGTGGGCCCCCTGTTGCTCCACCGACATACTCCTTCCTCCTATATATACCTACGTACCCCCAAACAATCAGATACGGAGCCAAAACCCTAATTCCACCGCCGTAACTTTCTGTATCCACAAGATCCCATCTTGGAGCCTATTTCGGAGCTCCGCCGGAGGGGCATTGATCATGGAGGGCTTCTACATCAACACCTTCGATGAAGTGTGAGTAGTTTACCTCAGACCTTCGGGTCCATAGTTATTAGCTAGATGGCTTCTTCTCTCTTTTTGGATCTCAATACAATGTTCTCCCCCTCTCTTGTGAAGATCTATTCGATGTAATCTTCTTTTTGCGGTGTGTTTGTTGAGACCGATGAATTGTGGGTTTATGATCAAGACTATCTATGAACAATATTTGAATCTTCTCTGAATTCTTTTATGTATGATTGGTTATCTTTGCAAGTCTCTTCGAATTATCAGTTTGGTTTGGCCTACTAGATTGATCTTTCTTGCAATGGGAGAAGTGCTTAGCTTTGGGTTCAATCTTGCGGTGTCCTTTCCCAGTGACAGTAGGGGCAGCAAGGCACGTATTGTATTGTTGCCATCGACGATAACAAGATGGTTTTTTTTATCATATTGCATGAATTTATCCCTCTACATCATGTCATCTTACTTAAAGCATTACTCTGTTTTCATGAACTTAATACTCTAGATGCATGCTGGATAGTGGTCGATGAGTGGAGTAATAGTAGTAGATGCAGGCAGGAGTCGGTCTACTTGTCTCGGACGTGATGCCTATATACATGATCATACCTAGATATTCTCATAACTATGCTCAATAATGTCAATTGCTCAACAGTAATTCGTTCACCCACCATAAAATAATTATGCTCTTAAGAGAAGCCACTATTGAAACCTATGGCCCCTGGGTCTATCTTCATCATATTAATCTTCCAATACTTAGTTATTTCCTTTGCTTATTACTTTGCTTTTATTTTACTTTGCATCTTTATTAAAAAATACCAAAAATATTATCTTATCATATCTATCAGATCTCACTCTCGTAAGTGACCGTGAATGGATTGACAACCCCTTATCGCGTTGGTTGCGAGGAGTTATTTGCTTTGTGCAGGTACGAGGGACTCGTGCGTAGCCTCCTACTGGATTGATACCTTGGTTCTCAAAAACTGAGGGAAATACTTATGCTACTTTGCTGCATCATCCTTTCCTCTTCAAGGAAATCCAACGCAGTGCTCAAGAGGTAGTAGGACCCCACGGTGTGGATCGAAGACTTCATTCTCCACATTCATATGGCCCGCGATGATGACCTCCAAGCTATCAAATACCTCCCTTTAAAACTCAAGGGGCCAGCTTGGCACTGGCTCAACAGTCTGCCTGCAAATTCTATTGGCAGCTGGGAGGACTTGGAAGAGGCCTTCCTCGATAACTTTCAAGGTGCATATGTTCGACCTCTGGACGCCGATGACTTAAGCCATATAGTTCAACAACTCGGGGAGTCCGCCAGGAAATTCTGGACTAGGTTCTTAACTAAAATGAACCAAATCGTCGATTGTCCGGATGCTGAAGCCCTAGCAGCCTTCAAACACAGCATCTGCGACGAATGGCTCGCTCGCCACCTCGGCCAAGAAAAGTCAAAATCCATAGCAGCCCTCACGGCACTCATGACCCGCTTTTGTGCGGGCGAGGACAGTTGGTTGGCCCGTAGCAAAAACAATGCAAGCGACGCCGGCACCCCTGAAGCTAACTAGCAAAGACAAGTCTCGACGCAACAGATCCAAGCGTCGAAACAACAGTGATAACACCGAAGACATGACAGTCAATGCCGGATTCAGGGGCTCTAAGTCCGGTCAACGGAAGAAGCCATTCCAAAATAAAAATTCAGGCCCATCCAGCTTGGACCGCATACTTGATCGTCCATGCCAGATTCATGGAACCCCAGCCAAACCGCCCAATCATACAAATAGAGATTGCTGGGTTTTTAAACAAGCCGACAAATTAAACACCGAGAACAGAGAAAAGGGATCGCAAAGCGAGGACGATGACGAAGAGCCCCAGCAACCGAACACAGGGGGACAGAAGAAGTTTCCCCCTCAGGTCAAAATGGTGAACATGATATACGCTACCCACATCCCCAAGAGGGAGCGCAAGCGTGCACTCAGGGACGTCTACGCGATAGAGCTAGTCACCCCAAAATTTAATCCTTGGTCGTCATGCCCAATCACCTTTGATCGCTGGGATCATCCGACCAGTATCCGTCATGGTGGCTCAGCTGCACTGGTCCTAGACCCAATAATTGTTGGGTTCCACCTGACTCGCGTCCTTATGGACGAGGGTAGCAACATCAATCTGCGCTATCAGGATATAGCGCGAAAAATGGGCATTAACTCATCACGGATCAAGCCCACCAGGACTACCTTCAAAGGAGTCATACCAGGCATAGAGACTCTCTGTACAGGCTCAATCACACTAGAGGTTGTCTTCGGATCTCCGGAAAACTTCTGAAGCAAGGAGTTAATCTTCGATATCGTCCCATTCCGCAGCGGCTATCACACACTGCTCGGACGAACTGCGTTTGCTCGATTCAATGCAGTACCACACTATGCTTATCTCAAGCTCAAGATGCCCGGTCCACGTGGCGTCATTATGGTCAATGGAAATACGGAACGCTCCCTCCATACAGAAGAGCACACAGTTGCCTTAGCAGCAGAAGTACAGAGTGGCCTTCTCAAGCAGAACCTTAATTTGACTGTCGAGCCCACGGACACCGTTAAGAGGGTCCGAACTACTCTGCAGCGGGGGAGCTCGGCTCGTCAGGAGCTTGACTAGCAATCCGGCCTCCATCTCAGTCCCGATCAAGTGGTGGCATTCGTGCCGCGTGTACATAACTACACACTCAAAATCCCATGGGCATCGAAGGAGGCATAGCTAGGTTGTGGTCCAAATTACGGCTCAACCGACATCGGATACACACATAATTTCACTTTTACTTGTTTATGTTTCAGGTCTCAATCCCACAGGCACCATCTGGTGGTCTGATCATCGGTCCTCTTGAAGGATAAACACACCAAGATGGCGAGAAACGCAGACATAAGGGGGACTTTTTAGGTGATTCGGTTAACGATAACTCTACCTGTTTTCAGGACCCACATGCAGCTCTCCCTTGGTTTCGGCATGTCAAATAGCCTGTTGCTTATCTCAATACGTGCATCAATGCGCCTTGACGTACTAATTAAATTACAATGAGAACAGTTTGCGGCTGGAGCTGTACGACCCCAGCTTTTTACCTTTGTACCTTTTCTGTTTTTTTCTCTTTTTTAGCTCCCCTGTGGATAACCCTATCAGGTAGCACCCATACACTTTGGTACGTTTGATGTTTGCTAGGGGCTTCATAGCGCCCCACTTTACGGCAACAAAAGTCCGAACACTTTTTATAAGTATAGTTCGGCACCCCAAATTTAGCATTATATGCATTGGCTCTAAATCATATCTTTGGTCAATAGTTGGGTTGCTCGGCTCCTGTGCTTGCTACCTTACGTTTCGCTATATCGGCTAAGGTAGTAAAGGGAGAACTACTGCGATTGTGCCTTGGTTTATCCAACAGAGCACCTCAGTAGAGAAAGCCGGAAACTGACTGTCATGATGCGGCGAGAGCCGGTCAGCTGTTCGGAGGTTGCAGATCGTTGGAGATTTCTTCCGCATTACGCGAAGGATTGGTACTTCCCGATCAGACGCTTATAGCACTCTAGTTTAGATACTAGGGGCTGCGCCCATGTTTTTATTGTCGCACTCCTATGGCTAAGTGAGGGCGTCATAGCCGCATAGTCTGGTTGCCTGGTTCGTTGCGCTAAACATGTAGTGACCCGACCCCAAACGGTCAAGTCTCTATGCTTCAGTGTCATCCCTGGATCGGTAATGCTGACACACAAAGTACTCGAGAATTTATAACAGAGTAGCAATCACACACCTATTACACCGAAGGTCTCAAAAGAGAACTTATTACAATAGATATGGCTTAAGGCCATCTAATACGATAACAGCGGAAGGCTTGGAAGATAAAGTGAGTCCATCAACTCCAACGGCATAGCTGAGCTGCACGGCAATGACCTAACAAACCTTACTCCTCGTCTGAAAAGTCTGCAACATAATACGTTGCAGCCCGAAAACGGGTCAGCACATGGAATATGCTGGCAAAATAACACAGTAGAGCAACAACAGAATAATGCTATCACTACATGCATATTTGGCTGGTGGAAAGCTCTATGGTTATAGTTTTTGCGAAAAGCCATTTTTTCCCTACAACAAAGGAATAGATTTTATTTAACTATCATGGCAGTTGAAACATCATTGAGAAGGTTCCTCCAACTCAATCCCAATTAAAGTAATTAACAACCCAACAATATTATTTTAGAGTGATGAGATACATAGGATACTCCAAATACTAGATACTCAAGATGTCCATAACCGGGGACACGGCTAACCATGATTAGTTTATACGCTCTGCAGAGGTTTGCGCACTTTTCCCAGCAAGACTCGATCTCCTCCGTTGGATTTCTTGCACTACATGGTGTTTGAGAAACGGATGACCGAGACACAGTCTTTCAGAAGCATTAACCCCTTACTCTGGGCAGACCATACCAACCTACATCCCTCTACCTGCTGATCCACCTCTTCGGGAGCTTCACGCAACTTACTCAACTATGCTAGAGCCCATAATAGCTTGTGGCTGCACACTGAAGTTTCTAGCATGAAAATATCTCAGTTCCCTTTGAGCCTGGGTGGCGGACCATAGGATTATCACACGGGTACTCCGGGATATCCTAGGACAACACTGGATTCCCCAGGTGCCCAACAAATAATCCACCCCGATGTGTATTCAAGTTGCCACCTTAAGTTGAATCGTTAATTAATAATCTCACATCTGTCATGGATTTCACTCACCCAAACCACGTCTACGAGCATAGCATAGAAATATAAGCAATACATAGAAGTAACTCCCAAGGTTTGAATATAACAGGGCAATAGGTTCTACCTCATCAACTACTTCCCAACCCACATGTTAATCACATCCTAATCATGCAATGTTTGAGGATTTGAAACTAATGCATAAAAACTGGGTGATAAAGGGGCATGATCAAAGTGTTACTTGCCTTGCTGACGACCCGCAAAACCTAGGGACTCGTAGTAGCACGCTTCGCACTCCAGATGTTCTATCGCAAACAACAATAGCATACATAAGAAATCAAACAAAGAAACACGGGTAAATCTCAAATAAGAAGATCTAACCAGAAAGTTCAGCTTAAGAACTCCGGTTTGCGTAAAGAATCAAATCAAACGGCGCAACGAAACTCAAACTTCGAAAGAAACAAGATCCGTTTACTAATCTGAACTAAGTCAAATTTTACAGTACCAAAATCTTGTTCAAGTTGATTAAACAGAAAGAGGGTTTCGAGACGAAGATCTAGGCGCTTGAATCGCCTGATTCCGATAAACGAGCGAAAAGATAAACTGAAACGAAAATCGGATCAGAAATCGCGATTGAAAATAACCGCGGAAAATCCGAGAAAAAGAAAACTGACGAACAGGCTAACGAACGAACGTTCGTTGTCTGTAACTAATGAGCAAAAGCCGTTCGTTAAAATGAGCGTACGGATGAACGTCCGCAAAGTAACTAAACCGATAAAAACCAGCGAACCGATTAAAAAACGAACGTAGGGTTTCTAAAAAATGGATCGGTTTTCTAAAGAAAACCGGCGGCGGCAGCTACCTCGTCGGATCCGGCGGGGTGCGGGGCTCCGGCGGGGCTGGGTGGCGTCGGCGGGGGGCGGCGATGCTGCAAGAGGCGGCGCGGCGGCGGCTGCTGCTGCTGCGGCTGCGGGGTGGTGGCGGCGGGGTGGGGCGGCATATAAAGGGGGGCGGGGCCGGCTTGGGGACGGGGTAACCGGGGCGGCGTCGGACTCCCGGACTCTGGCGGAGTCCAGTGCGGGCACGGGCGCGTGAGGGAGGGCGGTGGCGGCGCGGCGGCCGGCCTGGCTCGGCTGGGCTTCGGCCCAGTCAGGCGTGGAAGTTGTTTTTTAAAATAATTTTGCCGGAACTTAAATAAATCCTAGAAAATAAAATAAAAAATCTAAAAATGCCAAACCAAATTTCATCGTCTAAATATTTAGAACAAGATGAACATTTTCTTGGCCCTAAAATGCAACTTTGAAAAACGTGCAATTTTTCTAATTCAAATAAAATAGCAATAAAGTCTGGATAAAAAAAATTTGATTTTAATATTTTTCCTCCAATATTTCATTTATTTTGGAGAAGTCATATTATCTCCTCTCATATATTTTAACATGAAATATTTTCGAAGAGAAAAATAATTAAAACCAAAATACTCGTTTCAATATTTGATAAAATTCAAATATGAAAACAAAGAAATCCCCAACTCTCTCCGAGGGTCCTTGAGTTGCTTAGGTTTTCGAGGATCGAGAAACGAAATGCAATAAAATATGATATGCATGAATGATCTATGTATAACATTCTAAATTGAAAATTTGGGATGTTACAAACCTACCCCCCTTAAGATGAATCTCGCCCTCGAGATTCGGGTTGGCTAGAAAATAGGTGTGGGTGGTCTTTGCGAAGATCATCCTCTCGTTCCCAGGTGGCTTCATCCTCGGTATGGTGGCTCCACTGAACTTTGCAAAACTTGATAACCTTGTTGCGGGTGACTCGGCTAGCGCAAATTGAAGAATCCTGACTGGCTTTTCCTCATAGGTCAAATCACTTCCCAACTGAATCACCTCCAAGGGTACTGTATCTCTTAACGGTATATCGGCCATCTCAGCATGACACTTCTTCAGCTGTGAAACATGAAATACATCATAAACTCCTGACAGTCCTTCATGTAACTCCAACTTGTAGGCAACTTCTCCCATACGTTCCAAAATTCGATACGGTCCTACAAATCTTGGGGCTAACTTTCCCTTAACTCGAAAACGTTTCACTCCTCGCAGGGGTGATGTAACACCCACGATGCGGCTATATCTCCCACGTGTCGGAGCACGACTTAGAGGCATAACCGCATTTTAGGCATGTCGCAAGAGGGGTAATCTTTACACATCCCATGTACTGAATAAGAAAGAGGTACAGAGTTGGCTTACAATCGCCACTTCACACAATACAAGAATAAAGCATTACATCAACCAGATACAATCAAGGTCCGACTATGGAACCAAAATAAAAGAAGACTACCCCTAATGCTACAGACCCCCGATCGCCTCAACTGGGCTCCACTACTAATCGAAAGGAAAACGAAACAAAACAACGAACATGATCTTCGTCGAGATCCTCCTTGAGCTCGGTTGCGTCACCTGCACTGTTATCATCGGCACCTGCAACTGTTTGAAGTAATCTGTGAGTCACGGGGACTCAGCAATCTTACACCCTCGCGATCAAGACTATTTAAGCTTATAGGTAGGGTAAAAGGTATGAGGTGGAGCTGCAGCAAGCACTAGCATATATGGTGGCTAACTTATGAAAATGAGAGCAAGAAGAGAAGGCAAAGCACGGTCGTGAACTAGAAGTGATCAAGAAGTGATCCTGAAACTACTTACATTCAAGCATAACTCCAACACCGTGTTCACTTCCCGGACCCCGCCGAGAAGAGACCATCACGGCAACACACACGGTTGATGCATTTTACTTAAGTTAAGTGTCAAGTTCTCTACAACCGGACATTAACAAATTCCCATCTGCCCATAACCACGGGCACGTCTTTCGAAAGTTCAAAACCCTGCAGGGGTGTCCCAACTTATCCCATCACAAGCTCTCACGATCAATGAAGGATATTCCTTCTCCCAGGAAGACCCGACCAGGCTCGGAATCCCGGTTACAAGACATTTCGACAATGGTAAAACAAGACCAACAAGACCACCCGCTATGCCAACAAATCCCGATAGGAGCTGCACATATCTCGTTCTCAGGGCACAGCGGATAAGCTAAGCGTACCCAAGTTGCCAAGGGACGGCCCCGCATGGTGCTCTGGGTTGGACCAACACTTAGAGAAGCACTGTCCCGGGGGTTTAAATAAAGATGACCCTTGGGTTGGCCGACCTAAGGGAAAAAAGGCTAGGTGGCAAATGGTAAAACCAAGGTTGGTCCTTGCTGGAGGAGTTTTATTCAAGGCGAACTGTCAAGGGGTTCCCATTATAACTCAACCGCGTAAGGAACGCAAAATCAAGGAACATAACACCGCTATGACGAAAACTAGGGCAGCAAGAGTGGAACAAAACACCAAGCATAAGGCCGAGCCTTCCACCCTTTACCAAGTATATAGATGCATTAATTAAAATAAGAGATATTGTGATATCCCAACAAATAACCATGTTCCATCATGGAACAAACTCCATCTTCACCTGCAACTAACAACGCTATAAGAGGGGCTGAGCAAAGCAGTAACATAGCCAAACAACGGTTTGCTAGGACAAGGTGGGTTAGAGGTTTGACATGGCAATATGGGAGGCATGATAAGCAAGTGGTAGGTATCGTAGCATAGGCATAGCAAAAGAGCGAGCATCTAGCAAGCAAAGATAGAAGTGATTTCAAGGGTATGGTCATCTTGCCTGAGATCCCGCAAGGAAGAAGAACGGGTCCATGAAGAAGACAAACGGACGTATCCGAACGGGTCCTCACAAACGCGACGTTATTGGAACCAACCCGAAGAAGCAACACCGGAAAGAAGCAAACAACATAGTAAACAACCACCACATAAACATGGCATGATGCACAACCAAGTATGATGCATGTCCAGTTTAATGAAGCATGGCATGGCAAAGTGCAACAACCAAAACTACAAATTAAGTGGAGCTCAATATGCAACGGGTTGCATATTGATGGAACACCACATAAATTATTTAGTTCTCTCCCGGTTAGGTACTCAACAATATTAAATGTTGGTTAACATGGCGAGAGGTGAGGCATAACAAAACTACACCATCTAAACAATTTAAATGGGGCCGGATATAACAAATAACGAATCCGGTAAATCCCCATATGCCTTAGTAATTTATTGCAACAAAAATCTAAACATTTTAAATGTTGTTATCATGATGTAGATGACATTGCAAGTTTATGCAGTATTTATGAAAACATTGACATGATAAGATATGAGGCATTTGTCGCCATGGCGGAAGGAAAAAGGGGTGCCACGGCGGCGAAACGGAAATGTTACCATGGCAACATTCCGGTGATCCGGCAACTCAAATGAGATGCTAGTGCAAAGGAACAAGTGTGGGTGCGCGAAACATGCAAGAGTGACGGGGAGTGATCCCGGATATCGGGTGTCCCACATGTCGGTGGCAATGCAAAAGAGGGGCAACGTGCACCGATAGTTCGGACTCGAGGCGAACAAGGGTGCCTCTCATACAACATGCATTTATTTGTTCACGGGCGTTGAGGGAGTGCTGGATTAGGGGGTGTCCGGATAGCCGGACTATAACCTTTAGCCGGACTCTCGGACTATGAAGATACAAGATTGAAGACTTCGTCTCGTGTCCGGATGGGACTCTACTTGTCATAGAAGGCAAGCTAGGCAATACGGATATGTATATCTCCTCCTTTGTAACCGACCTTGTGTAACCCTAGCCCTCTCCGTTGTCTATATAAACCGGAGGGTTTTAGTCCGTAGGACAACATACAATCATACAATAGGCTAGCTTCTAGGGTTTAGCCTCTTTGATCTCGTGGTAGATCTACTCTTGTACTACCCATATCATCAATATTAATCAAGCAGGACGTAGGGTTTTACCTCCATCAAGAGGGCCCGAACATTGTGTCCCCTGCCTCCTGTTACCATCCGGCCTAGACGCACAGTTCGGGACCCCCTACCCGAGATCTGCCGGTTTTGACACCGACATAGGTGCTTTCATTGAGAGTTCCTCTATGTCGTCGCCGTTAGGCTTGATGGCTCCTACTATCAACGATACCGATGCAGTCCAGGGTGAGACTTTTCTCCCCGGACAGACCTTCGTCTTCGGCGGCTTTGCACTGCGGGCCAATTCGCTTGGCCATCTGGAGCAGATTGAAAGTTATGCCCCTGGCCACCAGGTCAGGTTTGGAAGCTTAAACTACATGGCCGATATCCGTGGAGACTTGATCTTCGACTGATTCGAGCCTCTGCCTTGTGCGTCACGTGGTCACGATGAGTACAATTTAGCTCTACCATCGGACAGTGTTCAGGAGATCGCACCGGCAGCTGCTCCGACCCTCAATTCGGAGCCAGTTGCGCCTTCCGCGGACGGGTGGATGGACCCCGCCACGGAGGCCTTACCCTCAGTGATGATCAAGCCGAACATCGACCTTACCTTGTAGGAGAGCCGTGTTGGTAAACTGCCGGATCCTTCTCTGGCCCCGGACTCTGAACCGCCTGCGCCCGTTCCTATCGAATCTGATTGGGCGCCGATCATGGAGTTTACCTCCGTGGATATTTTTCAGCACTCGCGCTTTGGCGACATACTAAACTCGTTAAGGTCTCTCTCCTTATCAGGAGGATCCTGGCCGAACTATGTCCGGCAGGACTGGGATGCGGACGACGAAGAAACTCGCGGCCCACCCACCACCCACTTAGTAGCCACTGTCGATGACTTAACCGACATGCTCGACTTCGACTCCGAAGACATCGACGGTATGGACGACGATGCGGGAGGCGAAGAGGAACCACCGCCCACATGGCACTGGACGTCCACCTCATCACATGACGTATACATGGTGGACACACCAAAGGAAAACGACGACGAGGAACAGAAGGACGCAACGAAGGGCTGTCCCCTCGAGAAGCAGTCAAAGCGGCGGCGTAAGCGCCGCCCCAAATCCCGCCTTGGCAGAAATAACGATCATACAGACCCAGCATTGGAGTAGGGCGAACCACTGCCGGACCACGACAATACGGAGAATCAAATCGAACAAACCGATTCTGTCAAAGATAATAGTCCGGATGACATAACGCCGGACAGGCACCCAGAGCAACAGAATGCCCGTCAAAGGCTTGTTGCCACCTCTAGGAGTCTAAAAAAGCATAAGCAAAGCCTCAAGGCTGCGCAGGACACACTCCAAATTAGATGGAGCAAAGTACTCAACACAGCAGCGAAGTATGGCGGTAATCGCCCCACCAAGAGCTACCTGAAGCGGAAGTTGCTACTTGAATTCGATGAGTAGGCCTTAGACCCCCCGCAACCAAAAATTAAAATGGCCACCTGGCCGGATAGACGACCTCACGGCCAACATAGAGCGGCAAGCAATGCTGCACATAAGCCAATACGCGATCCACGCGAGGGCTCGCATCAAAAGGACGACGCAACCAGATCAATCTATGGACCACGCAAGCGCGCCCCAGCATACGATGCAACACACCAAACATCCGAACACCACGGCATGCCCAGATACAGGGGCGCCGCACACCCCCTATGTTTCACCGATGAGGTGCTGGACCATGAATTTCCAGAGGGATTCAAACCCGTAAACATAGAGGCATACGACGGAACAACAGACCCTGGGGTCTGGATTGAGGACTATATCCTCCACATCCATATGGCTCGAGGAGACGATCTCCACGCCATTAAATACTTACCCCTCAAACTCAAAGGGCCAGCTCGGCACTGGCTTAAAAGCCTCACCGAAAACTCCATTGGAAGCTGGGAAGAGCTCGAAGACGCTTTTTGGGCAAATTTTCAAGGGACTTATGTCCGACCTCCGGACGCGGACGACTTGAGTCATATCACTCAACAACCCGGAGAGTCAGCCCGAAAGCTTTGGAACAGGTTTCTTACTAAAAAGAACCAAATAGTCGACTGTCCGGACGCCGAAGCCTTGGCAGCTTTTAAGCATAGCGTCCGTGACGAATGGCTTGCCAGACACCTCGGCCAAGAAAAGCCGAGAACAATGGCAGCATTAACAAGCCTCATGACCCGCTTTTGCGCGGGTGAGGACAGCTGGCTAGCCAGATGCAGCACCAGCGACCCAAGCACATCCGAAGTTAGAGATGAAAACGGGAAATCACAACGCAACAAAAATAATAAGCGTCAGAATAAAGAAGACAGCCTGAAGAGCACGGCGGTAAACGCCGGATTCAGAAGCTCTCGGCCAGGTCAGCAAAAGCCGCCCTCTAAAGGCGCCAGAGATGAACTGTCCAGCCTGAACAAAATTCTGGACCAAGTACGTCAGATCCATAGCACCCCTGGTAAACCCGCTAATCATACCCATAGACAATGTTGGGTCTTCAAGCAGTCCGGCAAGCTCAACGCCATATACAAGGGGGAGGATACACCAAGTGAAGATGAGGATGAGCCTCTCAAGCAAGACAGCGGGGAACAAAAGAAGTTTCCATCAGAAGTCAAAACAGTCAATGTATTACACGTGATCAAGGGAAGCAAAGCGGCCCTCCCAGATAAATATGCCCAAGGGCCTATCACCGCGAAATCCTGCCACTGGTCGTCTCAACCGGTCACTTTCGACCATCGTGATTACTTAGCAAGTATCTGGCGGGCAGGATGGGCTGCCCTGGTATAAACCCAATAATTGACGGATACCACTTTACACGAGTCCTGATGGACGGTGGCAGCAGTTTAAACCTGATATACCAGGATACAATCCGCGAAATGGGGATAGACCCAACGAAAATTTGCCATAGCAACACTACCTTTAAAGGAGTAACGCCAGGCCCAGGGGCTCACTGCACGGGCTCCCTGCTACTAAAGGTTATATTCGGCTTCCCTGATAACTCCCGTAGCGAACATTTAACCTTCCACATTGCTCCGTTCCAAAGCGGTTATCAAGCACTACTTGGACATGAAGCTTTTGCTCGCTTTAATGCAATACCGCATTACGCTTCCGTCACACTCAAGATGCCCGGTCCACATGGCATCATTACAGTGAACAAAAATATTAAGCGATCTTTGTGCGCCGAAGAAAATGCGGCTGCCTTGGCAGCCGCACACTAAAAACGGCCTCACCAACTAAAGCATTTGATAGGTCGTCAAGACCACGGACGCGGTTAGACGAGTTCGGCGCTGCTATATGTAATTTGTACCAGATTGATGGCCACACCCCTATTACAAATACAAGGGGCTCAACGCGCGCAGACAAGTGGCAATTTCTACTCATTTTTACTTATACATGGTTTCTTTAAAAACAATCTTTTTGCACGACAACGTTTTCACGTAAGTTCCTCTCTTTTACAGATGATCATCGTGCTACACCCATCCAGGATACGGCACAACGGAGACACAGACGCAGACGTGCAGCAGGGACCCGCTCCAAGGATTCTTTTTAGATTAAGACCCTGCGTAAACCTTTTTTACTGTCTCTTGTTGATAGACATCCCTCGAATTCTCAGTACAATTGAGAAGGATGTTGACGTCTTGGCATGTGGCCACGTCAGAATAATGCACGTACCTGGACACAAGGGGCTTCTTACAAAGGGCACTATTTAGGCCCGATTTATACCATAAAGACCGAATACCTTAGGGAGTGTTTGGCGTCGCGAGTTTGGCCTTACATGCATCAGCTCCGAATCATTGTCTTTGGTCAAATGTTGGGTTTGCCCGGCTCCTGTGTTTTGGTGCCTTACGTTCCGCTTTATCGGCTAAGGCAGCACCAGGAGAACTACTGCGATTGTGCCCTGGTTCATCCGGACGAGCACCTCAGTAGAGAAAGCCGAAAACTGACTGTCATGATATAGCGTGAGACTAGTCAACCACTCGATGACCTATCGGAATGTTAGAATTCCTCTGCCTTAATGAAGGGCCATTTTCCGGCCAGGCCTGTACGCACCCCGAGATCGGGAGAGTGCGGAGCCACCAGGGGCTGTCTAGCAGCCCCACTGTCAAACTCCTATGGCTAAGTGAAAGTGTTAAAGCATTATAGTCTGGTTGCCTCGTTCGCTGCGCTATCACCTCCTTAATAGGACCAAGACGTTGGGTTAAGTGTGAACATGCATTTTTTGCGAGCACCTCCGCATTATATGCGTGGGGGTTGAAGCCGACGACTGCAATCTTTCAGGTTATATACATATATACATAAACGGCCGCACAGGAGGCATCACATTACTTTCCGGCAAAAGTATAAATACAGCCTTACTATATTTCATAAAAACATTGTGTTTACAATGGGAATACATGTCATTCAAACATATATTCTTCAAGCACTGGGACTCTATCAAACGAGCACCCTCAAGAACCTCTTCAAAATAGTGCTCGGCAGCTACTCGGCCTATGGCCGAACCTGGCGCCGCAATAGTGGTAGTGTCCATCTCCGCCCAGTATGCCTTGACACGGGCAAAGGCCATCCGTGAGCCTTCTATGCACGCCGACCTCTTCATCGCGTTGATGCGCGGCACCGCGCCAAGGAACTGCTGCACTAAGCTGAAATAGCTATTCGGCTTCAGCTTCTCCAGCCACAAATGATCTACAATAGACCTCATGGCGAGTCCGGACAACCTATTAAGTTCGGCCCATTCGGCTAGCTGATCAGTCAAGGGAAGCGGACGCTCTGGAACGTTGAATTGCGACCAGAATAGCTTGTCCACTTCACGATCTGATTGATCTTGGAAGTATTCGACCGCATCGACAGCACTCGCCGCCAAGTCCATATATGCGTCTGCTGAACTCCACAACCGATCCAGAGGGGCATACCGCGGATCTCCGAACTTCCTCCGCAGCAGAAAGGGCTTCCCAGCTGCAATATCCCCGGCTTCGCGCAACTCCTCCTTCGCCCTCATAGCAGAGCGACTGTCTTTGGTCGCCATAGTAGCTTTCTCAAGGTCCGCTGCCTTCACTCGGTTCTCTTCTTCAAGGAACTGGCAACGGTCGGCAATGCCTTTTAATTCTACGGCCATCTTGCCCATCTTTTCTTTGCTTTCGCAATGGGAGGCCTTCTCGGCTCTTAACTCTTCGGCCGCCTTCAAAGCAGCTGCATTACTAACCCTCGCTTGTTCCTTGGCTCGGGCGAGTTCCGCCCGAAGGGTCTCCACGGTGGCAGCTCCGTCTGTAGTCACAACATATTAAAGACACTGGCATCATGCTGCTCTTATTATGTGACATTCACCAGAAAACATTACTTACCCTATGATTCGTCAAGCCGCTTGTTAACAAGCTCGATGTCGGCGTCTGCCGCATCCAGTTGCCGCTTTAATTCGGCAAAATCACTAGTCCGGCTAGCCACCGGAGCTTCCACCACCTGCACATAAAGGCAGTCTGGTTATTGCCTGGGACTATGATCCTCTGTTCGCCGCCATTCTCGATGACAACCAGAGTCTCATGGGCTACTATCTACACAGGGCACACCTAACATGTGTGGTACCATCAAATATTATTTCACGTACCTCAAAGCCTGTCAGTAGATTCATAAAGGCTTCATGTAATTCGCTTTCGGCAGATGAAATTCTTTCCATCACCATACCCATCAACGTACGGTGTTCTTCTGAGATGGCCGCTCGCCCCAACAGCTCCCTCAGAACGTCCGACCGCATACCAGACGGTGTCGGACTCTTTTGTTTGCTCTCTTCGAAAGCCGGACGTTAGGGACTTCAGGTGACTATGGGATTATATTCTGGCCTCACCGGATCCGGAGAGGCCCTCCGTGACAACACTTCGGGGTCGCCCGCTTCTTGAGCGGAGTAGTCCGGGGGAGGCATTTCGCTCTCCATCATCTCCGGAAGAAGATCCCCCGAAGATGAGCTCAGCTGAGAAGGGCTAAGACCCGAACTGCATGATATATGCGACGGTTATTCTCCTCAGAGGAAAGGTAGTATACCTTCACTATTAAAGTATTTTTTGGATCACTTATGACTCGTTGGAGGGCTGATCCCCCCGCGGACTTTGTGCGGCAAGAGCACCCCCCGAGGCAGGACCCTCTGTTGGAGACTTCTTCTCTCGTTTGGAGGCCTCGGCTTCTGGATCCTACGAAGCAGTTCTCTTCCTCCCCAGGTTATCCTGCTTTATGGAGGCGCTCATTCCCTCGGTTGGAACTGGCAACGATGGGGGCCCGCTTCCGCCCATATTATTCCCCCATGTATCTTCCTTTGAGGGCTCCGGGCAAGGTGCGAGCTCGAGCATCTTTTCCAATACCGGATTTTCCAAACCCTTAGGGAGGGGGGCCGAACACCGAATCATCTTCGCCTTTGTTAGCCAGTCCTGGTCAAAGAGCGATTTCTCAGAGATGACGTCATTATGAATAAAAGACAGTGTGTTCGGCTAGAGGATTACTTACTTGTTCGGCGGCGTGGTTACTGCTCAGGCCCACGTCCTCGGTAGTATCCGGACACTCTATTTGAGGTCCGAAGAATGACTTGTACATTTCCTCGTGCGTCAGGCCGAGGAAACTTTGAATGGCACGCGGTCGTTCTGGGTTGAACTCCCACAAGCGAAGGGGCCGGCGTTTGCAAGGCTGGACTCGATGAACCAGCATAACTTGCATTACCACAACCAAATTAAAATCTCCCTCGAAGAGATCTTGAATGCAGCTTTGCAGTATAGGCACGTCCTTGGCTGGACCCCAGCTCAGACCTCTGCTAATCCATGACATCAGTTGTGGTGGGGGGCCCGAATGGAAAGCGGGGGCAGCCGCCCACTTGGCACTTCTGGGAGCCGTGATGTAAAACCACTCACGTTGCCATAATCCAGACACCTCTGGAAAGGAACCTTTCGGCCACGGAGCTCCTGCCATCTTGCTTATTGACGCGCCTCTGCACGCTACATGTTGCCCCTCGATCATCTTCGGCTTCACTTCAAAGGTCTTGAACCACAGGCCGAAGTGAGGGGTAATGCAAAGGAAGGCCTCACACATGACAATAAATGTCGAGATGTGGAGAAAGGAGTCCGGAGCTAGATCGTGGAAATCTAGCCCGTAATAGAACATCAAACCCCTGACGAAGGGATCCAGAGTGAGGCCTAGTCCTCGGAGGAAGTGGGAGATGAACACGACGTCTTCGTTGGGTTCAGGAGTAGGGACGACCTGCCCTCGGGCAGGCAGCCGATGCGAAACCTCAGGTATCTGGCCTCCCTCAACTTCTTGATGTCTTCTTCCGTAACGGAGGAGGGCATCCATCGGCCTTGAAGGCTAGATCCGGACATGATTGAAGATCCGGAGCACCTGAACTGGGCTTTGGGTGTTAGAACTCGAGGCGGGGGAAGGATTCGATTGAACACGGGAGGGAAAAAAGTAAAAGCCTTGTCCCTTTATAAAGAGGGTGAATATCAAGCGTCCTCTCAGTAGCCGTTTGGGACTTGCCTATAATCTAGGAGTCCTAGACACGGTTGGGTTACCCACGACCGTATTAATGAGAATCCCGTAATTGGGGGAACACGATCTCTGCTTTGACAATACGTATCAAGAAACCGCCTCGTGTTATGTGTGGAGCTAGTTGAAGAAAAACGGTTCGAATAAGCACCGGGCCATGGCATAATGCCATGTTGCCAAAACGTGTCAGCAGATTAAGATTTGTGTAAATGTTATTCTCTCTATGACAGTATGTGGAACTTATTTTGCAGAGCCGGACACTATCCTTGTGTTCAAAATCTTCTATGAAGTATTCGGAGGAGGAACCCACCTTGCAATGCCGAAGACAATCTACGCGTCGGACTCGTCGTCATTGAAGCCTGGTTCAGGGGCTACTCAGGGAGTCCTAGATTAGGGGGTGTTCGGATAGCCGGACTATAACCTTTGGCCAGACTCTCGGACTATGAAGATACAAGATTGAAGACTTCGTCTCGTGTCCAGATGGTACTCTACTTGGCGTAGAAGGCAAGCTAGGCAATACGGATATGTATATCTCCTCCTTTGTAACCGACCTTGTGTAACCCTAGCCCTCTCCGGTGTCTGTATAAACCGGAGGGTTTTAGTCCGTAGGACAATATACAATCATACCATAGGCTAGCTTCTAGGGTTTAGCCTCTCTGATCTCGTGGTAGATCTACTCTTGTACTACCCATATCATCAATATTAATCAAGCAGGGCGTAGGGTTTTACCTCCATCAAGAGGGCCCGAACCTGGGTATAACATTGTGTCCCCTGCCTCCTGTTACCATCTGGCCTAGACGCACAGTTCGGGACCCCCTACCCGAGATCTGCCGGTTTTGACACCGACAGGCGTCATCTCGGGGTTATACCATTCGACGCGTGCATTATCGGAACGGATCAAGTTCATAGAGGGAAGTAGGCGTTCTCGTGACGGTGGTAGTGGAAGTAGTCGTTCTCGCTGCATAGACGTTCACACTCCGTAGGTGTTCGGGGTCAACAAGAACTTGCCGTCCACGGGTCTTCGAGGGTTGATGGTACATGTTCTGAAGACGTTCAGGTGGGGGTAGCGGTACACGTTTTCGCAGACGTTCGGGGTCGTGGGTAGTTGAGCATAGTCGTTGTTGGACTTGCAGGACCCGATGCCTCCTGGCATAGTGGTACACGTTCACGGAGTAGGTCCTACACGTCATCCGTAGATGTTCACTTGATGGCCTTCAACGGCGGTAGTTGTTCTCGTTTCATCGTGGAAGTAGTTGCACATCTCATAGTGGTACTTGACGATCTTGGAGACGGCGGAAGACGAACTTGGCAGTCCTTGTCGTCCTGGTACTTGGCATCATTCCCTGTTCAGTGACTCTTGGACTTGGCGTTAACAGCAACAGGGCGCGATGCAGGGACTCAGCACGTTCAACGTGTATGGCCGACGCCTTGCTGGACTTGGTGCGGTCGCGAACGGGGCTGGAGGCGGCCATGGCAGCGACGACGAAGCAAAAGAGGCGGACGGCGAGGTGGGGAAAGATGAGGCAGGCGCGGGACAAGTGGCTTCCTGCTCGTTACAGAGGACGCGGAGGAGATGCGCATGACGAGGGACTTGGGGACGAGCGCTTCGACGATGGGCGAGCGGCGGACCCGGGAGGTCGGGCGCGAGCTCGGGCGGCGGCAGAGGAGGTCCTGTACTCCGGCGAGGTCGACGGGGAACGGCGGGGACTTGCGGGCGCAGAGGCAGAGGAGCTCAAGGGGAGGCTCGGGCATGAAGGAGCAGGGCGCGGGGATGCGGCGAGCTCTGGCTAATCGAGGGACTTGGCACCGTGGACCTGTGGGCACCGGCGACGGGCGACGTCTGCGACGTAGGTGCTCGAGGAGCTCCTCTCCTCGGACGCTTGGGAGACGGGGAGCTTGGTGAGGAGGAGGCGCGGGCGCGTCCTGTGCTGCAGAGGGAGGCGCGCGGGAGGCTGCGAGAGGAGGGAGAGAGAGACTGCGAGTGGATGGGGATCGTGTGCGGCGCTGCGGGAGAGAACGAGAGAACGAGGGGAGATGGGGATCGTGCCAGGGAGAGGGTTAGGGTTAGGAGGGGAGGAACTGGGCCTTGGAGGCCGGCCCAGAGAGGAGAAGTGGCCAAGGGCCTACCGGCTGTATGGGCCTCGCTGGAGCCCACTTTGGTTGGGCTCTCTCTACTCTCTCCCCTTTCTTCTAAAAAACAAAGAAGTAGAAGAAAGTAAAAAGGAGAGAGGAGAAGGTTGGAAGAGGGATTTGGACATGCGGTTAATTTTCTTGGACTCACAAAAATAAGTTTGACCCAAGAAAATTAGAAATGGCAAGGTTGAAAGATATAAACTCAAACTCATTTGAATTTAATTCAAATAGGTTTGAATTGTGACTTGGTAAAAGGAAGGTCCAAAAATGTTGAGGTTTTTGGTGGAATTCCGGAAAATGACGAAAAAAATTTACGGACAAGGTTCGAGGTCAAGGAGCGAGATAACAAAGGCATGGGGAAATTTGCAAGTGTGTTTTAGGTGATTCCATAAGAATGGATTATTTATCATAGCTCCCTAATATTGGGAGGGTATTTCATAAAGAGAACTCACCATGTGAATTCCCTCGGTTTAAATGGATCGAAGATCCATACGGTTTATTTAGCTGAGTTAAGAAAAAGAAATGACATGATGGAATGATGACATGATGCAATGCACACGATGCAAAGATGAATGCAATAGACGAAACAAAACACACAACGAAACCCGGAAACCCTGGAAGGCATCTGAAGCTCCGGTCTTGGGGCGTCACAACACTCCACCACTACAAGAGGATCTCATCCCGAGATCTAGGATGGCACCGGAGGGGAAAACGGAAGAGAAAGAGAAGAGGTAAAACTAAGTTGCTTCTTGACAATTGAGTGAAACCAAAGTACCTTGAGAGGTTGAACAAAACGAAAGAAAGAATACAACAAAGATGAACAAAGTCAGAAACACTCCATTAGAAAAGAGGAACAAGGAACATTACTAGAACCTTGTAGTTTGAAGACATCAGGAAAGGGTGCAGTGGATAAGAAGTACATGCAAGCACTCCGGTTGAAACGAGATGCAAGACTTGATAAGGCAAAAATAACTTGAGCAAAATGGCACAACACTCCGGTTAAATGGATAAGCATGAAAATAACAAGGTCTTGACAAAAACAAAAGATGGGTTGAAGAGAGCAACATCACAATGCCTCCGGAAGAAAAGAGAGAATGGAATGGAATGAACGGAGGATAAAAAACAATATCTTCTATATCGAATGAGCTTGAAAGCATCTTTAGGAGAAGGGTCGAACGTAGTTGTTGGAAAACCAACAACGAAAAGAGTAAGCTTGTAGTGGGCTTATGGAGAACATCTCAAAACTATGAGGTGAAATTCTTCCACTAACGGAAAACAATAGATTGGATTGATATCAACAAGGAGACGATAAACTTATTTCACCGGGAGGATAAATGAAGTACCTGGATCATTTATGAGCACCATAAATAGCAACAATCCTTAGGGAAGGCTTTATGTGAAACATGACACAAGATAACTCCAACGAAGAGGTTGATGGATTTAAAATACCTCATTCTTAACAACATGTGAATCATGAAACATGAACTCAAATTATCAAGAATGACATAATACCACCTCCGATGATATGGTAGAAAGAATTGCACTCCGGATTGCAAGATGAAGAATGCTTGAGCTCGTGTGAAAAGAATCTTGATGAACACTTCGAGAAGGAATTAAATCCTTTACGAACCAACATGTAGCGCCTCCATGAAGAACTCCAGTAAACAAAAGGATAATGAAAAGAAATAGAAGTTGAAAACACAAGGTGAAACCTTGTAATGATTTAGATGGATCTCCGTGATAATTAGAGCTTGGAACTCTGAGAAAGAAAAGATGAAAAAAAGAAAATCAAGAATTTATTTATCATGAACAAGCTCTGAAGGAAGGAATTTATCACTTGGATGAAACAAGAATAAGAATCATGTTATGCGTATCCTTCACCAATTTAAATTGATGACAAACAATGGATTGGTCATACTACTTATTCTTGTAGAAAGGATTAAGATAGATATAGCGCCAACTTGAGAAGGTCTTCAACGAACCACCGGTAGGATTTGGGAACAACGAATGAATCTGTATGATAACGAAGGAAGAGAATCTTGAGCAAAGCACCGTAAGGATTGAAAAAGAAAGTGGCAAAGGCACAAATCGCCAGGAAGAATTAGCAAATAAACGAAGATGCTTGAAAGAATTTAAATACATGAGAACAAAGAGATGACGAGCTGATTAGAGAACACTTGAACGATGCACCGGTAATATTTGGAGAACAATAGTTGAAAGCTGAGAATGAATAAGACCTGAATTGATGTCCTTCGGAGAATCGAACTGAAGACTCCTGAAATGCTCTGGATGGTTGAAAAGAATTCTCACAATCGAAAACAATTATGAGAGGATGGCACGAAGCTAGGGCCATGAATCTTGAAGAGAATGGAGCAAGATTGAGAGAAAAATCTTCTTCGGTCTTCAAATGCAGAGAATGACGATGAGAAACGACACCATGAATTGTTGAGATACTCCGGGATGAAATTTAGAAAGGTTGAACCAACTATGAAAAGAATTTGTAAGATCTTGGAGAAAGACATTTGATTGATGATAATTCATTCTTACGTAGAACTTCGAAAAGAAATTTGAGGATAGCTCCGGGAAAATAAGAAGAGTCAGGTAAGATCCTGGGAAAAGACCTGTGGGTTAGGGCCCACTCAAAAGAAACACCGTTGAAAAGGTCGCTTGGAAGATAGATTGCACCGATTGAATTAAAAGGCTTGAATGAGGGAACATCCTCGAAAGATCTTGAATGAATGAAGAGTGGAAACACAAATCTTCGAGATATCTTGAGGACTCCGGAACAATTGAATAGCGAGAAATGAATGAATATGAGGAGCACCGGCATGAGAAGGTATTTGAAACGAGGAAAAAGATATGATCAATAACGTTTGAATTGAAACCACCAGAAAAGAAAAAGAAACGAGGAATGTTGAACTAGTAGAACATCTTCATGAGAACCACCGGGTAAGAATATTGACGGAAAAGAATGGAGATACTTCACATCAATAAGCTGGATACTTGATTAAGAAATCTTAGTCCTTGAAGAAAAAGGGTGGGAGAGTGGGAAAAACAAAGATAACTTGGGACGGATGAAGCAAACACCGGTTGAAAAGGATTGACATGACAATATCGATTATCCAGAAGGATTGGTATTCACAAAGGAGTCTGAGAACACCGCTTAGGAAAAGGTATGGAATAAACACTTGACTTCGAAGCAACTCGAATACCACAAACAAAACAAAACAAGGATTGGCTTGCAAAATAAGCCGGAACAAACATATGATAGAGATTTCGTCCGAAGTTTTCGTGGTGGGGCCCACACGGGCTCGATCGTATAGCACCATCATGTTCAAGGCAGTGCACATGACATACGAAGCGTCCCCGAGTCAGCATAGCCAAGGACTCTTTAAGACACAATGAGACCACTGTAAAACCAACCGTGGATAGGCGGACCACTAGACGTCGAACCCCAATTTCATATCATACATCTGTCGGAAAGATATCCTAGGAGCTACTTGAATTCCCACTTATAAACTCCCGAAATTTTTTCGGTTATGCAATCAGGTGTTGGGGATACAGGGGAAGCACAATATCTCACCCAAAACTAGCAAATCCTACATCCAGCTGTATCCATCCTTCAACACATAACCAAGAAAACTTCAGAAATCATTTACCTCGACCTTCGACAAGCATCCATTATACGAGTTATGGCAATACTCCCAAACTCCCACCCCAGTACTGGGTGGTATCGAGGTTATCTCACCAACAACTGCATAAAAGAGATTTTCGATGTCGTCGAACTCAGGTATCCCAGAACTGCAACGATAAAATTGTGACGACAACACCTTGGAGCTCAACTCCCCGGGACACTGCCACAACCCCTAAATGTCAAGAGGCACCAAGAACAATGTTCTCGTCACAAAACCATCGAAACGATTCCAAGATACCCACGTGATCCTAAAAACAAATTAGTGAAATTTGAGAAGAGAAGAGTCAAAACTCTACGTCAGGATGCCTCACCAGAGCGACGAAGGGACTAAGGAGTAAAAAGAATCCTACTCTCCGATATATATAATCCTAAATGACTCAAAACATTTTTTCTATACTCAACAACGCCAATGATTCGATCAAGCAGGGGGCTCCTAAGTCGGGGATGGCTCTGATTACCAACTTGTAACACCCACGATGCGGCTATATCTCCCACGTGTCGGAGCACGACTTAGAGGCATAACCGCATTTTAGGCACGTCGCAAGAGGGGTAATCTTTACACAACCCATGTACAGAATAAGAAAGAGGTACGGAGTTGGCTTACAATCGCCACTTCACACAATACAAGAATAAAGCATTACATCAACCAGATACAATCCAGGTCCGACTACGGAACCAAAATAAAAGAAGACTACCCCTAATGCTACAGACCCCCGATCACCTCAACTGGGCTCCACTACTGATCGAAAGGAAAACAAAACAAAACAACAAACATGATCTTCATCGAGCTCCTCCTTGAGCTCGGTTGCGTCACCTGCACGATTATCATCGGCACCTGCAACTGTTTGAAGTAATATGTGAGTCACGGGGACTCAGCAATCTCACACCCTCGCGATCAAGACTATTTAAGCTTATAGGTAGGGTAAAAGGTATGAGGTGGAGCTGCAGCAAGCACTAGCATATATGGTGGCTAACTTACGCAAATGAGAGCGAGAAGAGAAGGCAAAGCACGTCGTGAACTAGAAGTGATCAAGAAGTGATCCTGAAACTACTTACGTTCAAGCATAACTCCAACACCGTGTTCACTTCCCGGACCCCGCCGAGAAGAGACCATCACGGCAACACACGCAGTTGATGCATTTTAATTAAGTTAAGTGTCAAGTTCTCTACAACCGGACATTAACAAATTCCCATCTGCCCATAACCACGGGCACGGCTTTCGAAAGTTCAAAACCCTGCAGGGGTGTCCCAACTTAGCCCATCACAAGCTCTCACGGTCAACGAAGGATATTCCTTCTCCCAAGATGACCCAATCAGGCTCAGAATCCCGGTTACAAGACATTTCGACAATGGTAAAACAAGACCAGCAAGACCACCCGCTGTGCCAACAAATCCCGATAGGAGCTGCACATATCTCGTTCTCAGGGCACACCGGATAAGCTAAGCATACCCAAGTTGCCAAGGGACGGCCCCGCATGGTGCTCTGGGTTGGACCAACACTTAGAGAAGCACTGTCCCGGGGGTTTAAATAAAGATGACCCTTGGGTTGGCCGACCTAAGGGAAAAAAGGCTAGGTGGCAAATGGTAAAACCAAGGTTGGGCCTTGCTGGAGGAGTTTTATTCAAGGCGAACTGTCAAGGGGTTCCCATTATAACTCAACCGCGTAAGGAACGCAAAATCAAGGAACATAACACTGCTATGACGAAAACTAGGGCAGCAAGAGTGGAACAAAACACCAAGCATAAGGCCGAGCCTTCCACCCTTTACCAAGTATATAGATGCATTAATTAAAATAAGAGATATTGTGATATCCCAACAAATAACCATGTTCCATCATGGAACAAACTCCATCTTCACCTGCAACTAACAACGCTATAAGAGGGGCTGAGCAAAGCAGTAACATAGCCAAACAACGGTTTGCTAGGACAAGGTGGGTTAGAGGTTTGACATGGCAATATGGGAGGCATGATAAGCAAGTGGTAGGTATCGTAGCATAGGCATAGCAAAAGAGCGAGCATCTAGCAAGCAAAGATAGAAGTGATTTCAAGGGTATGGTCATCTTGCCTGAGATCCCGCAAGGAAGAAGAACGGGTCCATGAAGAAGACAAACGGATGTATCCGAATGGGTCCTCACAAACGCGACGTTATCGGAACCAACCCGAAGAAGCAACACCGGAAAGAAGCAAACAACATAGTAAACAACCACCACATAAACATGGCATGATGCACAACCAAGTATGATGCATGTCCGGTTTAATGAAGCATGGCATGGCAAAGTGCAACAACCAAAACTAAAAATTAAGTGGAGCTCAATATGCAACGGGTTGCATATTGATGGAACACCACATAAATTATTTAGTTCTCTCCCGGTTAGGTACTCAACAATATTAAATGTTGGTTAACATGGCAAGAGGTGAGGCATAACAAAACTACACCATCTAAACAATTTAGATGGGGCCGGATATAACAAATAACGAATCCGGTAAATCCCCATATGCCTTAGTAATTTATTGCAACAACAATCTAAACATTTTAAATGTTGTTATCATGATGCGGATGACATTGCAAGTTTATGCAGTATTTATGAAAACGTTGACATGATAAGATATGAGGCATTTGTCGCCATGGCGGAAGGAAAAAGGGGTGCCACGGCGGCGAAACGGAAATGTTACCATGGCAACATTCCGGTGATCCGGCAACTCAAATGAGATGCTAGTGCAAAGAAACAAGTGTGGGTGCGCAAAACATGCAAGAGTGACGGGGAGTGATCCCGGATACCGGGTGTCCCACATGTCGGTGGCAAGGCAAAAGAGGGGCAACGTGCACCGATAGTTCGGACTCGAGGCGAACAAGGGTGCCTCTCATACAACATGCATTTATTCGTTCACGGGCGTCGTCTCGGGGTTATACCTTTTGAGGCGTGCATTATCGGAACGGATCAAGTTCATCAAGGGAAGTAGGCATTCTCGCGACGGTGGTAGTGGAAGTAGTCATTCTAGCTGCGTAGACGTTCACACTCCGTAGGTGTTCAGGGTCAACAAGGAACTTGCCGTCCACGGGTCTTCGAGGGTTGATGGTACATGTTCTGAAGACGTTCAGGCGGGGGTAGCGATACACGTTTTCATAGACGTTCGGGGTCGTGGGTAGTTGAGCATAGTCGTTGTTGGACTTGCCGGGTCCGATGCCTCCGGGCGTAGTGGTACACGTTCACAGAGTAGGTCGTACACGTCGTCGGTAGATGTTCACTTGATGGCCTTCAACGGCGGTAGTTGTTCTCGTTTCGTTGCGGAAGTAGTTGCACATCTCATAGTGGTACTTGACGATCTCGGAGACGATGGAAGACGAACTTGGCGGTCCTCGTCGTCCTGGTACTTGGCATCATTCCCTGTTCGGTGACTCTTGGACTTGGAGTTAACAGCAACAGGGCGCGATGCAGGGACTCAGCGCGTTCAACGTGTACGGCCGACGCCTTGCTGGACTTGGTGCGGTCGCGAACGGGGCTGGAGGCGGCCATGGCAGCGACGACGAAGCAAAAGAGGCGGACGGCAAGGTGGGGAAAGATGAGGCAGGCGCAGGACGAGTGGCCTCCTACTCGTTACAGAGGACGCAGAGGAGTTGCGCACGGCGAGGGACTCGGGGACGACGGGTGAGCAGCGGACCCGGGAGGTCGGGCGCAAGCTCGGGCGGCGGCAGAGGAGGTCCTGTGCTCCGGCGAGGTCGACGGGGAACGGCGGGGACTTGCGGGCGCAGAGGCAAAGGAGCTCGATGGGAGGCTCGGGCATGAAGGAGCAGGGCGCGGGGATGCGACGAGCTCCGGCTGATCGAGGGACTTGGCGCCGTAGAGTTGGGGGCGCCGGCGACGGGCGATGTCTGCGGCGCAGGTGCTCAAGGAGCTCCTCTCCTCGGACGCTTGGGAGACGGGGAGCTTGGTGAGGAGGAGGCGCGGGCGCGTCCTGTGCTGCAGAGGAAGGCGCGCGGGAAGCTGCGAGAGGAGGGAGAGAGAGAGAGACTGCGAGAGGATGGGGATTGTGTGCAGCGCTGCGGGAGAGAACGAGAGAACGAGGGGAGATGGGGATCGTGCCAAGGATAGGGTTAGGGTTAGGAGGGGAGGAACTGGGCCTTGGAGGCCGGCCTAGAGAGGGGAAGTGGCCAAGGGCCTGCCGGCTGTATGGGCCTCGCTGGAGCCCACTTCAGCTGGGCTCTCTCTACTCTCTCCCCTTTCTTCTAAAAAAACAGAGAAGTAGAAGAAAGGAAAAAGGAGAGAAGAGAAGGTTGGAAGAGGAATTTGGACATGCGGTTAATTTTCTTGGACTCACAAAAATAAGTTTGACCCAAGAAAATTAGAAACGGCAAGGTTGAAAGATATAAATTCAAACTCATTTGAATTTAATTCAACTAGGTTTGAACTAGGACTTGGTAAAAGGAAGGTCCAAAAATGTTGAGGTTTTTGGTGGAATTCTGGAAAACGACAAAAAAAAATTACGGACAAGGTTCGAGGTCAAGGAGCGAGATAACAAAGGCATGGGGAAATTTGCAAGTGTGTTTTAGGTGATTCCATAAGAATGGATTATTTATCATAGCTCCCTAATATTGGGAGGGTATGTCATAAAGAGAACTCACCATGTGAATTCCCTCGGTTTAAATGGATCGAAGATCCATACGGTTTATTTAGTTGAGTTAAGAAAAAGAAATGACATGATGGCATGATGACATGATGCAATGCACACGATGCAAAGATGAATGCAACAGACGAAACAAAACACACAACGAAACCCGGAAACCCTGGAAGGCATCTGAAGCTCCGGTCTTGGGGCGTCACAGGTGACACTCGCAGGTATGCTCTATCTCCAATTTCATAGGTTATTTCCTTGCGTTTCGAATCTGCATAACTCTTCTGTCTAGACTGAGCTACCTTCAGTCTATCTCGGATCAACCTAACCTTTTCTTAAGACTCCTTGATCAAATCTGGTCCAAACAACTGTCGGTCTCCAACTTCATCCCACATCAACGGTGTTCTGCACCTTCGTCCATACAGGGCTTCGAACGGTGCCATCTTCAAACTGGCTTGGTAGCTATTGTTGTATGAGAACTCCGCGTAGGGCAAATTGTCATCCCAACTAGATCGATAATCTAGTGCACAGGCCCTCAACATGTCCTCCAGAATCTGGTTGACTCTGTGTGTCTGTCCATCTGTCTACGGGTGGAATGTTGTACTAAACTCCAACCTTGCCCCCAAAGTTTGGTGCAGCTGATGCCAAAACTTTGAAGTAAACTATGTTCCTCTATCTGATACGATGGTCCTCAAAACTCCATGCAGACACACGATCCTGGTCATATATATCTTGGCCAACTTTGCACTTGTATAGGTGGTTTTCACTAGGATAAAGTGAGCTACTTTGGTCAAGCGATCAACTACTACCCATATAGAATCATATCCTGATTTGGTCCTGGGTAATCCGGTGATAAAATCCATGCCAAGTTTATCCCACTTCCATTCGGGTATTGGCATAGGCTGTAACAATCCTGCTGGCTTTTGATGCTCAGCCTTCACTCTCTGACATACATCACATATGGCTACATACTCGGCAATATCCTTCTTCATACTAGTCCACCAGAAACGTTCCTTCAAATCCAAATACATCTTGGTGTTTCTGGGGTGTATCGGGTATGGTGAGTCATGAGCCTCCTGAAGTATTAACTTCCTAATCTCTGTGTTATTGGGCACATAAACACGGTCCTCAAACCATAAGGTGTCGTGCTCATCCTCACGAAAATCTTTGGCCTTTCCTTCGCTCATTATCTCTTTTATCTTGGCAATCTCTTTGTCATCCTTCTGAGCTTCTCGAATATTTCCTAACAATGTAGACTGCACTTCCATTGTTGCAACAAAACCTCTAGGAACAATCTCCAATCGAAGTTCCCTGAGATCCTCTGCTAACTCCTTTGGCAATCCCGTACTCACTAGGATATTAGCATAACTCTTCCGACTCAAAGCGTCAGCTAAGACATTGGCCTTGCCTGGATGATAGTGAAGCTTCATGTAATAATCCTTTATAAGCTCCAACCATCTTCTCTGCCTAAGGTTCAGCTCCTTCTGTGTGAAAATGTACTTTAAACTCTTAGGATCCGTGTACACATCACAACGATTTCCAATAAGGTAATGTCTCCAAGTCATCACTGCATGCACTACGGCAGCCAATTCCAAATCATGCGTGGCATAATTCAACTCGTGCGGTTTCAGTTGTCGCGAGGCATACGAAACAACTCTTCCGTCTTGCATAAGCACACTTCCAAGTCCTAGGCGAGAGGCATCGCAATACACTTGGAAATCCTTGCGTATATCCGGAGAATCAGCACTGGGGCTGTGGTCAAACGTTTCTTTAACTCCTGAAAACTCGCCTTACATTCTTCTGTCCATTTAAATTTGATATCCTTCTTCAATAACTCTGTCATTGGCTTCGCAATTTTGGAAAAATTCTCAATAAATCTCCGATAGTATCCCACAAGTCCAAAAAAACTACGGATCTCACTAACTGAAGTGGGTGCCAACCACTCAGTGACTGACTGAACCTTGGTGGGATCTACTGCTACACCTTCTCCTGATATAACATGTCCAAGGAATCCGACTTCCTTCAGCCAAAACTCACATTTGCTGAACTTGGCATACAACTGGTGTTCCCTGAGTTTCTCGAGAACTAAATGCAAATGCTCTTCGTGCTCCTCCTCATTCTTCGAGTATACCATTATATCATCAATGAACACCACAACAAACTTATCCAAATATTCCATGAACACCTTGTTCATCATGCTCATGAAATAGGCAGGGGCATTAGTCAGTCCAAATGACATGACCGTATATTCATACAACCTGTACCGTGTGGTGAATGTTGTCTTTGGTATGTCCTTCTCTCGTATCTTCAGCTGGTGATATCCAGATCGCAGATCGATCTTTGAAAACACCTTGGCTCCTTGCAGCTAGTCAAACAAATCATTGATCATCGGCAGTGGGTATTTGTTCTTGATCATCACCTCATTTAACACACGATAATCAACAACCATTCTTAGAGACTTATCCTTCTTTTCGACCAAAAGCACTGGGGCTCCCCATGGTTAGGAACTCCGTCGAATGTAACCTTTCTCCAATAACTCCTTGATTTGTTTCTTAATCTCCTCCAGATCATTTGTGGGCATCCGGTATGGTCTCTTTGATATTGGCCCGGTACCTGGCAATAGCTCTATCAAAAACTCGATGTCTCGATCCGGCGGCATGCCTGGTAACTCCTCTGGAAAAACATCCGGGTAATCCTTCACTACAGGCACTCCCTCCTAAACAACTCCCGTGAGGGTATTCACTTGGCTACTCCTTGGCGCATGCCTAGATACATACTTAATCCTTTTTCCCTTAGGGGTGCTGAGACAAATTGACTTACTAACACAGTCAATGCTTCCTCCATACTTTGACATCCAGTCCATGCCTAATATCACATCCAATCCTTGTGACTCCAAGATTATTAGGTCGGACGGAAAATCATGGCTACCAATAGTTAAGGGTATCTGGTCGCACCATCGACTAGCCATATACTCTGCTCCAGGTGAACTCACTAACAGAGGGGTCCTAACGGGTTTTGTTGGTAGTTTAAACTTATCCACGAATTCCCTTGATATGTATGAATGCGATGCACCTGTATCAAAAAGATCAAGGACGGTAAAAGACTTAATCAAAAACTTACCAATAACTGCGCCTGGCTGCTCTTCAACCTCCTCCACGTTAACGTGGTTCACTTGTCCTTTGTTGGCTGGATTGGGCTTCTTTCCAGCGCTCCCATTACCGTTTCCATTCTTTGCTTCAGGGCACTCCGTGGCATAGTGTCCAGTCTTCCCGCACTTGAAACAAGTAACGTGGCTTAGGTCTCTCTTAGCGGGTGTGGCTGGATTGGAACTGTTCTGATTGTTGCTTCCTCCATTCTCATTCCCATTCCTTGGGCCAATATGATTATGCTTACTTCCTCCATTGTGGGTGTGGCCTCCATGGTTATGAACAAGTCCTCCCGAGTTGGGGTTAGGCGAGGCTTCTGTTGAGCTCCTGAATTATACCTTCCTTGTCCATACTTCCTCTTACGGCTCTCAATCTGCTGCTGCTTCCCTTCAATCATAAGAGCCTTATCTACCAACTCCTGGTAGTTGTTGAATGTTGCCACCATCAACTGCATGCTCATCTCATCATTCAGCCCTTCTGACGGTGTCCTGGACTAGGGGGTACTCACCATGTCGTCTCCCGGTCTGTTAGATTGGGCCGAGGACCCCCATGGCCGTATACTCATGGGCCAGTTCGGACAGCTGCCGCATACAATGAAGATTCCACAAGACTTGGTGGTCAAGACAAGGACTCCCCCCACCGATGTATTCGCCTAGGACTCTTGTTATCCTAGGCCTCTGGTGCATTATATAAACCAGGGCCAGGCTAGTCGATAGAGATACAAAAACAATCATACCATAGGCTAGCTTCTAGGGTTTAGCCTCTATGATCTTGTGGTAGATCAACTCTTTTAATACTCATATCATCAAGATCAATCAAGCAGGAAGTAGGGTATTACCTCCATCGAGAGGGCCCGAACCTGGCTAAAAATCGTGTCCCCTATCTCCTATTACCATAGACCTTAGACGCACAGCTCGGGACCCCCTACCCGAGATCTGCCGGTTTTGACACCAGCATTGGTGCTTTCATTGAGAGTTCCGCTGTGTGATCGGCAAAAGGACCGATGGCTTGTCTGCAGGTCAACTGCGATGCCGGCATCTCCGTCGTCGGCTCGACTGATCACCTTGGCTCGACCGAGAACCATGCTCCATCTCCGATCGTCATGTTCGGACGAGCACCTTCATCAACATCAACTCCGATCTCTATCAAGATCATGGAGGAATCATCCATGGAGCTCGGGGGCTCAACGTCAACATTGCCCTCGGGCGACCGTGCTGTTTTTCCGAACAGCGAACTTGTATCCGCTGCCACCACCTGTTAGAGCATCGTTTTGACGATCCCTTTGATGGAATTGTGCAGAATTGAGTCTACAATAACCATGCAAATTTTCGTTGAGTTCCGATGGAGGAATCTCCGGCAATCTACGATATACTGGAGCCCTATCAAATCTGGACGGGAATCTAGACGAGTTTAGGGCGTGGTCTCCATCACCTATCTCGGAAGTCCTTTGTAAGATCCAACCGTTGATCGGCTGTGGAATTAATATATCTAACACCCCTCAAAATTTCAGCTCGATCCGACCGCCCAAACTCTGGAAACCTTCCGACTAGTGCATCACTTTTCGGATCTGTTTTCTGCGCGAATACGGATCCGACCCGAATTCATGTTTCTTTATGAACGTGATATGGGACAACCTTCTTAAAGGAATTTTCTCCTAGGGTATTGTACGTTGTTTTTAAACACGTGCCCATAAAATTTTAAGCCTCCTCTGAGGTAATATTCACTATCATGCTGGTGTCAAACCAGTCCGGCAATACTGCTCCATGGCTACCGACCCGCGCTAGACACGCCGTCGTCTTTTGAGCCGAGCTCAACTTCTTCGGATCATCATCTCGACGAGCGAACAAGAGTTCGGAAACACCAAGGATAAATCATCACCAACATCGCCGCCCCACGAAATACACGGAGCGGGAACACAGGCATCGCCGCATGGTCACTTCATCAAACCGGCATTGACCGCGTCACAAGTTACGACCTGCGTCGGCATGGCCACACTGTTGCTTCTTCAAGCCGATGTCCATCACGCCGAACTGCTTCAACACCTCGGCTGACATGGCAGCTGCAACGTCCTCTTACCGACCTGCTCCGTCTCCTCGGCTAGTCCGAGGGCTTCACCATCCCTTCATCAACTTACTTCGGAGACTTCGGCGTCACCAGTCGACCAACTTCATCACATTAGCTGGACCACGGGGTTTTCCTCGGCGAGCCAATCTTTGCTAGCATTGTCATGCCATCGCTTCATCACCCATCAGGCAATGGGTGTGCGGATCAAGCCCCAATTTTGGGAATAACCTTTCTCCAGATTGCTACAACAGATAAACCAGGTGCTAATAATCCTAGTATATTTTTCTTGCTTGTGTTTATTTTTCCCAAGGAATTATTACTCCGGTTTGTTTCATCATCTATACATAGGTCTATCAAATGGTGGCCGCATTAACAACGGCTGCGTGGTGGTTCGGTCAGTTTTCATATATAGTTCGGCGAATGCCGCATCTGGAACTCAGACCGGCCTGCAAATTCGGGCTAGACCACGCCTTCACCGCGTCACGCCGATGTCCTGCATCGACATGACTTTGGCGCCAGGACACATCTCTTTCAATAAATTATTTTTGTGAAAAGCAATTATCCTTTTTGGACCGCACTATTTTATGTGTGTAGGTGATCGACTTCGACGTCAAGCCGACGCCGTCGTCCCAATCGGTGTAAATCGGCTCGCGTGATCACCTTGTTGGTCGTGTTGCCATACCGACGTGTTCGGTTGCCTCGGGGACTTCAGCATCACCGAGAGAGCTCTACCTCATCGAGTGTTCGGCGCACAGGCCATATTTCTTTTATTACTCACTTTGCATAAATTATTGATTATGCAACAATTTTTTTTATTATTCCTACTATCTCCGGCTTGCACTATTTTCTGTGCACAGGTAGATAATCCAGGCAGCGCTATCACCGCGGCGTACCGATGTACCACGTCACCTCGGCTGAGCGGGGGCTTCGTCATCACCTCATTAACACACGCTGGGGGCTTCGGTGTCACACTGCCGGCCTACTCCGTCACCGCGGTCGGACTGGGTTTTCACCTCGCCCATCGACTATGCTACGTCACCACTTCATCAAGCCGAGTTCTTTACTTGGACATCTCGGGACCGGCTTGGGGGCTGGGATCTCGTCCCGCCACAATCTCGGCCTGCGTCATCAACATCGAGCACATTAACCAGCTAAGTCACTTTCATACTCAAAAACTATCAGTTTTAAATTCTGTTCAGTTCGACCAAGCATTATACTTTTCGGCACAAAGTTGTTTGTGACAAAGTTCCTTGTCAAAACTTTGTTTGTGACTCGCATATTCAAATACCCCGTTTATTTGGGGGATCCCTTGATGGAGCTTTTCCTCTTGCATATGATTATACTTGTACGGCTTCGTTCCTTGTTCGTGTATTACGCCACAATATGCACCATATTGACCTAAGCGATTTGCAAGTTGGGTTG
The DNA here is from genome assembly GCF_056163025.1 of Triticum urartu. Taxonomy (NCBI): domain Eukaryota; kingdom Viridiplantae; phylum Streptophyta; class Magnoliopsida; order Poales; family Poaceae; genus Triticum; species Triticum urartu. Next base: position 186,975,141 of record NC_141879.1, on the reverse strand, counting down.
CCTCGCTCCTGTGTTTACCCCTACGTTCCCGATTGTTCGGCTAGGGAGTAAAGGGAGCACCTCTGCGATTGTCACGACCGGGTCATCCGAGCTTTGACCTCAGACTAGGTGCAGCCGAAAGCTAGCACTCTTATTGTTTTCAATCATGGTCGGCACACAACGGAACTCATGAGTACAAAAAATCTATTGCACAAGTTTCATAGTAATAATGAGCACCGAAGAAAGGTATCGGTGGGGGTACTATTTTCTTCGAAGATGCTTCTTACACTTCGTTAGTAATATAGCATAAGTTCCCTGAGCGCGCTTTGTCTGTTACAACCTTATGGCCTGATTGCCTGGTCATCGGAAACACCGTCGATACTCTCGACAGGCGGAGTACATGACACTTTTCGTCCCTTGGCCGAAGAGGGAGAAGCCGACAGCCGATTAAGACGCGTTTAAAGTTCGGGTGAACACATATATGATATAAGTACTTCGATACATACAATCATTATACATAAAATTCTTTTACCCAAGTCACTTGGGGGCTCTTAAAATTTATATATGAGTTGTAAATGTGTTTTCTTCTTGGTCGTTGTCAAAACACGACAGAAGCACCATTTTTTTCTCTTCCAATTTTCGGATTGGCACCGAACACTTGATCTTGTTCGGACGTCATATTTTTACTGACGTTTTTTTGGTTTTCCAAGCTTTTGGCACTTTTAAATTATTTTTGTGTTTTCAGCACAAGTCTCGTAGTGCAATGCCGGACACCTTTAGAGATTCGGCAAAAACATTCTCAGATATTGCTATATATGCATCGGTTTCGAATTGTGTCTTCGGTCAATAGTTGGGTTTCCTGGCTCCTGCGCTTGCCTACTACGTTCGCTTTGTTCGGCTAGGTGTGCAAAGGGAGAACCACTGCGAGTGTGCTTCCAGCTCACATGGTTAAGCACCTCAGTGGAGAAAGCCAAAAACTGACTGTCACAATAAGCGTAAACTGGTCAGCGATCCGATGACTGTGTTAAATGATGGGCCATTCATAACATTGGCCGAAGTGTTTACGCCTTGACCTCGATTGTCGCCGAACACTACCGGGGGCTAGTAACTGGCCTCCCAAACTAAATCCTCAATATTTTGCTCTTACATTAGAGCTGAGGTTTCATGATCATGCTTAGCATAACAACCCAAAGAAAGGAACCGATAGCAGGACTATTTTCTTTGGAAGACATTTCTTATGTTAAACAGTAATATAACATATCTCTGTGTGTACCTTTGTTTATAAAACCGTATGGCCAGATTGCCTTATTTGTCGTAAATCCTTGCCCTCATAAAGGCTTTATAAAGTAGGACAAACACTCCTCGGCTACTGGCCGAGGAGGTGGAAGCCGATGATCGGTCAACAAAGTTTTGTACAATGTGGATTCGAGCATTAATGACGTAAAGTACTTGGATACATAGAGTCATTACACGTAATTTGTGATTTTACTATGGATATCGATCCTTAATTCGGCCACCCGTGCCCGCATTAAGGCTCAGGGGCTACTGGGCTTCGGGCTTATTATTTACAAATATTAAAGGGGTACATCGATCCCCTGATCTGGTGTTGCCACCCGACCAGTGTCTCGGGGGCTACTGCATTGCCTATCCAATGCAGATTTTTTTTAGTGCAATACAGTTTCTGAGGAGATTATGATCCTCAGGTTGGTCGGCCGCACCCAACCTGAGTCTCTAGGACTAAGCACGCCACTTTTTGTGTCCCGAAGTATTCTGCCGAGCTAGGACTTGATCCTCAGGCCGATTTTGCAAATCAACCTGAGTCTCAGCGGCTACTGGGATCAGCGGTCTTACATCATCCTTCAAGTACATCTCGGGTTTTAAACCGATACACACCTTGAGGGCTACTGGCTATATATCTCGGCGGAGAATAAATTGCACCAATCAAAAATATTGACAAAAATCGGCCCACAATCGGGGTGGTGCACCACCTCGGAAGCAGTCCGGATTAAAGCTCGGGCACTAGTGGTTGGCTCCATAGAGGGCATTTCCAGCATTAAGCTCGGCTAAACTCCTTCAACTTTTTTGAACCAAGGTGATATGACACCTCGGATATAGTCCGGCGTTGGAGCCCGGATACAGTCCGGCGTTGGGGTTTGGACATAGTTCGGCGTTGGAGCTCGGATACATTCCAGCGTTGGAGCTCGGAAAGCGGTCCGGCGTTGGTGCTCGGCTGCAAAAGATACCTCAAATTCAGTCCAGCGTTGGAGCTCGGACACAAGAGGATGTTGCCGCCTGGGAACAACTTCAAACCCGAGTTGTGGCATAAAAATAACAAGGCATTGATAAAGGCCGAAGACTTAAAGGGCTCCTCGGATACCCGACATGTGAGATCTTCAGATTTAGCTCGGCAATCCTCAAAATAGAAGATGGGAAGATTTGTTGAACCATTTTTCAAGACCGACGACCGAAGGCAAAGAACAGTTCGAAAGAATCAAGGAGCGTCCCCAACTTGAAGACCGGTTCAGGGGGCTACTGACGGTGTCCTGGACTAGGGGGTACTCACCACGTCGTCTCCCGGTCTGTTAGATTGGGCCGAGGACCCCCATGGCCGTATACTCATGGGCCAGTTCGGACAGCTGCTGCATACAAGGAAGATTCCACAAGACTTGGTGGTCAAGACAAGGACTCCTCCCCCACCGGCGTATTCGGCTAGGACTCTTGTTATCCTAGGCCTTTGGTGCATTATATAAACCATGGCCAGGCTAGTCGATAGAGATACAAAAACAATCATACCATAGGCTAGCTTCTAGGGTTTAGCCTCTACGATCTCGTGGTAGATCTACTCTTGTAATACTCATATCATCAAGATCAATCAAGCAGGCAGTAGGGTATTACCTCCATCGAGAGGGCCCGAACCTGGGTAAACATCGTGTCCCCTGTCTCCTATTACCATCGACCTTAGACGCACAGTTCGGGACCCCCTACCCGAGATCTGCTGGTTTTGACATCGACACCTTCCATAAACTTCTCCTACTTTGCGGCATCTGTGGCCACATCGTTAGGGGCATAGCGAGATAACTTGCTAAACTCATCTGCGTACTGAGCCACAGTACGGTTCCCCTGGCGTAAGTTGCGAAACTCACGCTTCTTCATACTCATAGCTCCTGTTGAGACATGGGCTGTACGGAAAGCTTGTTGAAACTGGTCCCATGTAACAGTGGCTATAGGGTAGGTGACAGTGTAATCCTCCCACCATGAGGTTGCTGGTCCATCCAACTGATGTGTGGCAAAACACACCTTCTCAGCATCTGTACATCCTGCACTGGTTAACTCCCTTCCAATCCTGCGGAGCCAATCATCTGCCACTATTGGCTCGGTGCTACTAGAAAACACCGGCGGCTGCAACCTCAGAAAGCGGGCTAAGTTGTCAACTGGTGGTGGTGGCGGTGGGTTGTTGTTGTTGTTGTTGCCTTGATTCTGAACTAACAACTGCATCAGTGTATTGTGCTGTTGGATCAACTGAGTGAGCTCCACTGGGAAAGTAAATCTGGGGTCACATCTCGGAGGCATATGATGGGTTTAGAGGGGAGAGATTAGAATAGAATGAGGTCTAATGAGAAAACACTACCCATATGCACATGATACAAACACAATCGTTTTACTCAATCAATCAAGAAAGGGCATACAATTGATCTAACTATCGTTACAAAAGTGATCTGACTATACTATATACATGGTGGAATACTACTACTGATGTGGTTGTCTACTAAAAATATTCCTCGGTTGAAGACTCCATGATGTCTGCTCTAGCTTCGTCTTCATGGTCATCATCGCTATCGTCGGGGTCCGAGTCGGTGTCGTCGATGATGATGTAGTCCTCCAGGCGAATCTCCTTGGGTTCTTCGTCTTCTCCTCCCGGTGCGGGGTCTCTCATGAATACTCCTAGCTTCCTTTCCAGATTGTCATTCTTCTCCACTAGTATGACGATTTCCTCCTCATAATCTTTGTGAGTAGCCTTGAGTTCTTCTTCCAGTTCCGTGATCCTTGTCATTGCTTTCTTCATATCTATCATTCCTGTGCACATCTGGTTCTCCTGGCGACGAGTGTGTTGGTGTAACTCCTGGATGAAAGCTGCAATTGATCTATCCTTCCTGGTGCTGATCATCTCCCATTGCTCGTCTCGGCGCCCACAAATCTGGTAGATGGTATCCATAAGCTCCTTATGGTAAACTTCTCCAATGCGTCCCATGGTGATGTGAGCTGCCATACTCTTTCCTAGACTCCAGGTTGGTGCATCGAACGAAAACTCTATGGGCTTAGTGACTGGCATGAATGTCCTTCCTAGAACTTGAACTTGAATCATCCATCGCTCCTCTTCTGGTAAAGTGGCGTTGTAAGTCCCGGTGAAACTTGGTATTCCAATGTTCAGGTACCTAGTGACTTCCTTCAAGTGTCGTCCAAAAGGTGCTTCTTCATCCGGTTATGCAAACTTGTTCCTTGCGTCCGCCATCCTAAAGAGTAGAAAATGGAGAGGAGTCAGAAATGAGAAGAGAATAGTGATCTAGGGTTTTAGCTTAGTGGTTGTGTCCTACACTCAGTGTGTGCTATGATACCATCTTGTAGCGACCCGACCTCAAACGGTCAAGTCTCTATGCTTCAGTGTCATCCCTCGATCGGTAATGCTGACACACAGACACAGTACTCGAGGATTTATAACAGAGTAGCAATCACACACTTATTACATCGAAGGTCTCAAAAGAGAACTTATTACAATAGATATGTCTTAAGGCCATCTAATACGATAACAGCGGAAGGCTTGGAAGATAAAGTGAGTCCATCAACTCCAACGGCATAGCTGAGTTGCACGGCAACGACCTAACGAACCTTACTCCTCGTCTGAAAAGTCTGCAACATAATACGTTTCAGCCCGAAAACGGGTCAGCACATGGAATATGTTGGCAAAATAACACAATAGAGCAAGAACAAAATAATGCTATCACTACATGCATATTTGACTGGTGGAAAGCTCTATGGTTATAGTTTTTCTGAAAAGCCAATTTTTTCCTACAACAAAGGAATATATTTTATTTAACTATCATGGTAGTTGAAACATCATTGAGAAGGTTCCTCCAACTCAATCCCAATTAAAGTAATTAACAACCCAACAATATTATTTTAGAGTGATGAGATACATAGGATACTCCAAGTACTAGATACTCAAGATGTCCATAACCGGGGACACGGCTAACCATGATTAGTTTATACGCTCTGCAGAGGTTTGCGCACTTTTCCCAGCAAGACTCGATCTCCTCCGTTGGATTTCTTGCACTACATGGTGTTTGAGAAACGGATGACCGAGACACCGTCTTTCAGAAGCATTAACCCCTTACTCTGGGCAGACCATACCAACCTACATCCCTCTACCTGCTGATCCACCTCTTCGGGAGCTTCACGCACCTTTAAAACTCAAGGGGCCAGCTTGGCACTGGCTCAACAGTCTGCCTGCAAATTCTATTGGCAGCTGGGAGGACTTGGAAGAGGCCTTCCTCGATAACTTTCAAGGTGCATATGTTCGACCTCTGGACGCCGATGACTTAAGCCATATAGTTCAACAACTCGGGGAGTCCGCCAGGAAATTCTGGACTAGGTTCTTAACTAAAATGAACCAAATCGTCGATTGTCCGGATGCTGAAGCCCTAGCAGCCTTCAAACACAGCATCTGCGACGAATGGCTCGCTCGCCACCTCCACCATGGTAGCCCTCACGGCACTCATGACCCGCTTTTGTGCGGGCGAGGACAGTTGGTTGGCCCGTAGCAAAAACAATGCAAGCGACGCCGGCACCCCTGAAGCTAACTAGCAAAGACAAGTCTCGACGCAACAGATCCAAGCGTCGAAACAACAGTGATAACACCGAAGACATGACAGTCAATGCCGGATTCAGGGGCTCTAAGTCCGGTCAACGGAAGAAGCCATTCCAAAATAAAAATTCAGGCCCATCCAGCTTGGACCGCATACTTGATCGTCCATGCCAGATTCATGGAACCCCAGCCAAACCGCCCAATCATACAAATAGAGATTGCTGGGTTTTTAAACAAGCCGACAAATTAAACACCGAGAATAGAGAAAAGGGATCGCAAAGCGAGGACGATGACGAAGAGCCCCAGCAACCGAACACAGGGGGACAGAAGAAGTTTCCCCCTCAGGTCAAAATGGTGAACATGATATACGCTACCCACATCCCCAAGAGGGAGCGCAAGCGTGCACTCAGGGACGTCTACACGATAGAGCTAGTCACCCCAAAATTTAATCCTTGGTCGTCATGCCCAATCACCTTTGATCGCTGGGATCATCCGACCAGTATCCGTCATGGTGGCTCAGCTGCACTGGTCCTAGACCCAATAATTGTTGGGTTCCACCTGACTCGCGTCCTTATGGACGAGGGTAGCAACATCAATCTGCGCTATCAGGATATAGCGCGAAAAATGGGCATTAACTCATCACGGATCAAGCCCACCAGGACTACCTTCAAAGGAGTCATACCAGGCATAGAGACTCTCTGTACAGGCTCAATCACACTAGAGGTTGTCTTCGGATCTCCGGAAAACTTCTGAAGCAAGGAGTTAATCTTCGATATCGTCCCATTCCGCAGCTGCTATCACACACTGCTCGGACGAACTGCGTTTGCTCGATTCAATGCAGTACCACACTATGCTTATCTCAAGCTCAAGATGCCCGGTCCACGTGGCGTCATTATGGTCAATGGAAATACGGAACGCTCCCTCCATACAGAAGAGCACACAGTTGCCTTAGCAGCAGAAGTACAGAGTGGCCTTCTCAAGCAGAACCTTAATTTGACTGTCGAGCCCACGGACACCGTTAAGAGGGTCCGAACTACTCTGCAGCGGGGGAGCTCGGCTCGTCAGGAGCTTGACTAGCAATCCGGCCTCCATCTCAGTCCCGATCAAGTGGTGGCATTCGTGCCGCGTGTACATAACTACACACTCAAAATCCCATGGGCATCGAAGGAGGCATAGCTAGGTTGTGGTCCAAATTACAGCTCAACCGACATCGGATACACACATAATTTCACTTTTACTTGTTTATGTTTCAGGTCTCAATCCCACAGGCACCATCTGGTGGTCTGATCATCGGTCCTCTTGAAGGATAAACACACCAAGATGGCGAGAAACGCAGACATAAGGGGGACTTTTTAGGTGATTCGGTTAACGATAACTCTACCTGTTTTCAGGACCCACATGCAGCTCTCCCTTGGTTTCGGCATGTCAAATAGCCTGTTGCTTATCACAATACGTGCATCAATGCGCCTTGACGTACTAATTAAATTACAATGAGAACAGTTTGCGGCTGGAGCTGTACGACCCCAGCTTTTTACCTTTGTACCTTTTCTGTTTTTTTTCTCTTTTTTAGCTCCCCTGTGGATAACCCTATCAGGTAGCACCCATACACTTTGGTACGTTTGATGTTTGCTAGGGGCTTCATAGCGCCCCACTTTACGGCAACAAAAGTCCGAACACTTTTTATAAGTATAGTTCGGCACCCCAAATTTAGCATTATATGCATTGGCTCTAAATCATATCTTTGGTCAATAGTTGGGTTGCTCGGCTCCTGTGCTTGCTACCTTACGTTTCGCTATATCGGCTAAGGTAGTAAAGGGAGAACTACTGCGATTGTGCCTTGGTTTATCCAACAGAGCACCTCAGTAGAGAAAGCCGGAAACTGACTGTCATGATGCGGCGAGAGCCGGTCAGCTGTTCGGAGGTTGCAGATCGTTGGAGATTTCTTCCGCATTACGCGAAGGATTGGTACTTCCCGATCAGACGCTTATAGCACTCTAGTTTAGATACTAGGGGCTGCGCCCATGTTTTTATTGTCGCACTCCTATGGCTAAGTGAGGGCGTCATAGCCGCATAGTCTGGTTGCCTGGTTCGTTGCGCTAAACATGTAGTGACCCGACCTCAAACGGTCAAGTCTCTATGCTTCAGTGTCATCCCTGGATCGGTAATGCTGACACACAAAGTACTCGAGAATTTATAACAGAGTAGCAATCACACACCTATTACACCGAAGGTCTCAAAATAGAACTTATTACAATAGATATGGCTTAAGGCCATCTAATACGATAACAGCGGAAGGCTTGGAAGATAAAGTGAGTCCATCAACTCCAACGGCATAGCTGAGCTGCACGGCAATGACCTAACAAACCTTACTCCTCGTCTGAAAAGTCTGCAACATAATACGTTGCAGCCCGAAAACGGGTCAGCACATGGAATATGCTGGCAAAATAACACAGTAGAGCAACAACAGAATAATGCTATCACTACATGCATATTTGGCTGGTGGAAAGCTCTATGGTTATAGTTTTTGCGAAAAGCCATTTTTTTCCTACAACAAAGGAATAGATTTTATTTAACTATCATGGCAGTTGAAACATCATTGAGAAGGTTCCTCCAACTCAATCCCAATTAAAGTAATTAACAACCCAACAATATTATTTTAGAGTGATGAGATACATAGGATACTCCAAATACTAGATACTCAAGATGTCCATAACCGGGGACACGGCTAACCATGATTAGTTTATACGCTCTGCAGAGGTTTGCGCACTTTTCCCAGCAAGACTCGATCTCCTCCGTTGGATTTCTTGCACTACATGGTGTTTGAGAAACGGATGACCGAGACACAGTCTTTCAGAAGCATTAACCCCTTACTCTGGGCAGACCATACCAACCTACATCCCTCTACCTGCTGATCCACCTCTTCGGGAGCTTCACGCAACTTACTCAACTATGCTAGAGCCCATAATAGCTTGTGGCTGCACACTGAAGTTTCTAGCATGAAAATATCTCAGTTCCCTTTGAGCCTGGGTGGCGGACCATAGGATTATCACACGGGTACTCCGGGATATCCTAGGACAACACTGGATTCCCCAGGTGCCCAACAAATAATCCACCCCGATGTGTATTCAAGTTGCCACCTTAAGTTGAATCGTTAATTAATAATCTCACATCTGTCATGGATTTCACTCACCCAAACCACGTCTACGAGCATAGCATAGAAATATAAGCAATACATAGAAGTAACTCCCAAGGTTTGAATATAACAGGGCAATAGGTTCTACCTCATCAACTACTTCCCAACCCACATGTTAATCACATCCTAATCATGCAATGTTTGAGGATTTGAAACTAATGCATAAAAACTGGGTGATAAAGGGGCATGATCAAAGTGTTACTTGCCTTGCTGACGATCCGCAAAACCTAGGGACTCGTAGTAGCATGCTTCGCACTCCAGATGTTCTATCGCAAACAACAATAGCATACATAAGCAATCAAACAAAGAAACATGGGTAAATCTCAAATAAGAAGATCTAACCAGAAAGTTCAACTTAAGAACTCTGGTTTGCGAAAAGAATCAAATCAAACGGAGCAACGAAACTCAAACTGCAAAAGATAAACTAGGCTAACGAGCGAACGGGTGTTCTAGACGAAGATCTAGGCGCTTGAATCGCCTGATTCCGATAAACGAGCGAAAACATAAACTGAAACGAAAATCGGATGAGAAATCGCGATTGAAAATAACCGCGGAAAATCCGAGAAAAATAAAACTGACGAACAGGCTAACGAATGAACGTTCATTGTATGTAACTAACGAGCGAAAGCCGTTCGTTAAAACAAGCGTACGGACGAATGTCCGCAAAGTAACTAAACCGAGAAAAACCGGCGAACCAATCTAAAAAACGAACCTAGTGTTTCTAAAAAAACCGGATTGGTTTTCTAGAGAAAACTGGCAGCGGCGGCTACCTCGTCGGATCCGGCGGGGCGCGGGGCTCCGGTGGGGCTGGGTGGCGTCGGCGGCATGGCGGGGGGCGGCGGCGCTGGGTGGCGACGCGGCAAGCGGCGGCGGCGACGGCAGGCGGCGGGCGGCGGCGCGGCAAGCGGCGGCGACGGCTACTGCTGCGGCTGCGGGCGGCGGGCGGGACGGGGTGGTGGCGGCGGGGTGGGGCGGCATATAAAGGGGGGCGGGGCCGGCTTGGGGAAGGGGTAACCGGGGCGGCGGCGGACTCCCGGACTCTGGCGGAGTCCAGTGCAGGCACGGGCATGCGAGGGAAGGCGGTGGCGGCTCGGCGGCCGGCCTGACTCGGCTGGGCTTCCGCCCAGTCGGGCGCGGGAGTTTTTTTTAAAATAATAATTTCGCCGGAACTTAAATAAATCCTAGAAAATAAAATAAAAAATCTAAAAATGCCAAAACAAATTTTCAGCGTCTAAATAAAATATTTAGAACAAGATGAACATTTTCTTGGCCCTAAAATGCAACTTTGAAAAACGTGCAATTTTTCTAATTCAAATAAAATAGCAATAAACTCCGGATAAAATCAAATATTTGATTTTAATATTTTTCCTCCAATATTTGATTTATTTTGGAGAAGTCATATTATCTCCTCCCATATATTTTGATATGAAATATTTTCGGAGAGAAAAATAATTAAAACCAAAATCCTCGTTTCAATATTTGATAAAATTCAAATATGAAAACAAAGAAATCCCCAACTCTCTCCGAGGGTCCTTGAGTTGCTTAGGTTTTTGAGGATCGAGAAATGAAATGCAATAACATATGATATGCATGAATGATCTATGTATAACATTCCAAATTGAAAATTTGGGATGTTACAAAACAACTCCTTCAAGGACCATCTAATTGGATCAAGATTGTTTAGATTCCATCCCGAACACCCCCGTACTGGTTAACCCTCAGATTTCATACAACACGGCCGCACAGGTAGTAAAAATTTAAAAACATAACAAGCATTATATTGCATAAACACTTTGTTTCATCATACAAGGCAGAGGGAGCTCGAATACATTCATTCAAAGATAGTGTCTTTCGCACAATGATCCGCAACAATACGGGACCCTTCCAAGACATCGCCAAAGTATCGCTCGGGTGTGCGGTGCTCCTTGCCCTCTGGCGGCCCCTCGGTCGCCAACTTGACGGCGTCCATCTTCGCCCACCAGACCTTGACATAGGAGAAAGCCAGACGCGCGCCTTCAATGCAGACAGACTGCTTAATGACGTCCAGACGAGGACATGCATCAACCAGCCTCTTCACGAGGCCGAAGTAACTGCTGGGTATAGCTTCGGCTGGCCACAGCCGGATTATTAAATCCTTCATGGCCAGTTCGGCCACCCTGTGCAGCTCGACCAGCTGTTTTAGCTGATCCGGCACAAGATATTGCAACCAGAACAAGTTCTTCGGGGAGCCCCCTTCTTCGGCTCGGAAGAACTCTGTAGCGTCGGTCACACTGTGTGGTAGATCAACAAAAGCCCCTGGAGAACTTCGAATTCGGGTCAGTAGAAGATATTTCCTCTTCACATTCTTGCTTTGCATATTGAATGCCTTACCCGCCGCGATCTTCCTAGCCTCCTGGATCTCCTGGAGGGCGCCCTGGGCTTCACTCCGGGACGACTCCGCACTCTTACGAGCCTTCGCGAGTTCGGCCTCTTGAGCCGACGCATTGTGCTCCAAGGTCTCGCACTTCCTCAGCACGTCTTGGAGCTCGTGTTGAACTTCGTTAACCCGGGCCTTGAGCCTCTTACGGGCGGCCTGCTCCTTTACATCCTTCCCCTCGGCCTCGACCAAGGCCATTTTCAGGGCCTCGACCTCGATCGTCACCTCTGTACACATCAGGGCATTTCGGTCATTGCATATCATTTTCCCTTTTTTGAATACATAACAGGTTATCACTTACCTTGTTTTTCCTGGAGCTGCCTCTTCACCTGGCCCAACTCCTCCTCAGCCTCCGCCAGTTTCTGCTTCAGTCCGGAGACTTCGGCAATATGCGAGGCCGCGGCCAACAGCGACGCATGTGCATATATTTCAGACAAATTTAGTTAGTTTCCTGCAATAGGAGATTGATCCTCTGTCTGGTTTTTTCTTCCGAACACCGAACAGTGTCTCAGTGGCTACTTTCTATATTGGGATTTTCTCCTTTTTGTGCCACTTACCTCAAAACCTGTCAAAAGGCTGTTGCAGGTTTCGGTTAGTCCGCTCTTGGTGGACTGAACCCTTTCAATTACCGTGCCCATAAGGACACGATGCTCGTCCACAATGGAAGCGCCTCGAAGCGCTTCCAGTAGATTATCTGGTGCCCCTAGTTGGACATGGGTCATCGGGGGAATAGGCATCGCCCCTTCTTTCAAAGGAGGTTGCATGCCGGATTCCGGAGCCGCATCAGACTCTGGAATCGAGTCCGGCTGAGGGCCGAACTGAATACGGCCCTCCCCGCCAGTCTCCATGGGGATTGACTCCCCCTGGTGTCTGGCGACGGGGGTTTTGCCTTCTGGCGCCTCCTGAGCCTCTCCCCCGCCTGGAACAGTCCTTCGGGACAGCACCTCCGCATCGTCCGTGGCTTTCAGGGAGTGAGCGGCCGGCGGTGAATCGCTGGCCATCGCCTTTGAGTCCAGCGAACCTCGTGATGAGGATCGCTGGGAACTGTTGTGGGCTGGACTGCAATAGCATAACTAATTATATCAATACAACGAAGATGAAAGCCTTGGTTTATGGACGGATATGGGTTTTAGCACTTACGATGCATCCCGAGGATTAGCGCGGGGGCATCTCTCCGGACTACTGTCGACGTCCCATGCAGTGTTATCCGCAAGGGATCTCTTCCCTTTCTTGGACGTCTCTGCCTCCCGATTAGCCGAAGCCGCCCTCTTCTTTCTCCCCTCATCAGGGGGAGGGTTGTTCTCCTCCTCCTCATCATCATCATCGTCTTCGGCGGCAGAGGAGCGGGTCTTATCTTCAGACATTGCGTCCGAAGCGCCCCTGCGGTGGGGGCCACTTCGGACCCCCTTGGCTTTCCCGGCGGCCTTCTTCTCCGGCGCCTTATAGGGCGCCGGCACCGGCATCTTTGCTAAAGGCGGGATGACTGGTTCTTCAGGAAGCGGAGCCGGACATTGGATCAGCTTCGCCTTCTCCGTCCACTCCTGAAGAAGACATGATAACAAAGGCTTAGACCTCATCCTTGAAACAACCAAAGTAAGGGATGTAGTAAGAATAATATACCTCGTTGGCGAGGTGGTTGATGTCATGCCCGCGGTCCGAATCTGTGGCCGGCGGTGTTTCATTTCCCTTAAAAAGCAACCTCCAGGCATCTTCGTGAGTGGTTTCGAAGAGCCTCTTCAGGGTATAGTGCTTCTTCGGATTGAACTCCCAGAGAGGGCAGCTTCGACTTTGGCATGGAAGAATTCGGCGAACTAGCATCACCTGGATTATATCGACGAGTTTGATATCTCTATCCACCATGCTTTGAATGCGTGTCTGCACTGCTGTCAGCTCGTCTGACGAACACCAGTTCGGGCCCTTCTCGACCCAGGAGGTGAGTCGCATGGGAGCGCCAAAGTTGAATTCGGCAGTTGCGGCCCAGGTGGTGCCGTGGGGCTCTGTGATATAGAACCAATGTTTCTTCCATTATTTTACAGTCTCCATGAAAGTGCCTTTCGGCCAGGAGACATTGGCCAGCTTGCTAACCATGGCGCCTCCGCACTCCGCGTGCTAGCCATCCACCACCTTCAGCTTCACGTTGAAGACCTTGAGCCACAGCCCAAAGTGGGGTTGGATGGGAAGGAAGGCCTTACACACGATGATGAACGCCGAGATGTTGAGAAGGGAGTTCGGGGATAGATCATAGAAATCTATCCCGTAGTAGAACATCAGCCCGCGGACGAAGGGGTGGAGCGGAAATCCTAACCCGCGGAGGAAATGAGGGATGAATACTACCCTCTTGTTGGGTTTCGGCGTGGGAACGATTTGTCCCTGGGTCAGAAGGCGGTGGGCGATTCCCTTCACCAGGTACCCGGCCGCCCGAAGCTCGCGATGTCCTCCTGCTGGACGGAGGAGGCCATCCACTTGCCTTGACCTCCGGATCCGGACATGGTTGAGTGCTTGCTCGAGACGGAGAAGATGAGAACTTGGGCGCTGGAGCTCAAGAGTGGAAGTGCAGAGGAAGAGAGAAGGCGTGGGTGAAGAAAAGGGATTCTTATCTCCTTATAAAGGCAATAAATATTGAACGCCTCCCCACTCGCCTTAAAATCCGCCTGCTCCCAAGGGCTGTGTAAACGGCACGGTTGGGTTACCCATGCCCATATAGATGAGAATCCCGCAATAAGGGGACATGATCTCTGCTTTGACAAGACGTGCCAATGGAAATCGCATCTCGAAACACGGGATGGCAGACAAAACCGTTCGATATAGTGACCGGGCAGACGTGATGTCATGTTGTAAAAAGTTGTCAGCAGATTGGATTTGTGAAATATTATATTCTATCTACGGTTGTGTGTGATGTGAGTTACAGGTCCGGACACATCGGTACGTCCGAAGACTGTTTTGGAGTTCGGAAGGAGGAACACGCCTTGCAATGCCAAAGACAGATCTACGCGTCGGATACCTTGTCATTGAAGCCAGGTTCAGGGGCTACTGAGGGAGTCCTGGACTAAGGGGTCCTCGGGCGTTTGGCCTGTTAGCCATGGGCCAGACTGATGGGCTGTGAAGATACGAAGACCGAAGACTGCACCCATGTCTGAATGGGACTCTCCTTGGCATGGAAGGCAAGCTTGGCAACCGGACATGTAGATTCCTTTCTTTGTAACCGACTTTGTGTAACCCTAGATCCTCCCGGTGCTTATACAAATCAGAGGACTTAGTCCGGAGGGGCAGATATTCATTACCATAGCCATTCCAGCTATACCTCTAGGGTTTAGCCATTACAATCTCGAGGTAGATCAACTCTTGTAATACTCGTATTCATCAATATCAATCAAGTAGGACATAGGGTATTACCTCCATAGAGAGGGCCCGAACCTGGGTAAAACATCGTGTCCCTTGTTTCATGTTACCATCGACCTTAGAATCACAGTTCAGGACCCCCTACCCGAGATCCGTCGGTTTTGACACCGACAGCCACCTTACCAAGGCCAACCACCTTAACCTTTGAGTTATCACCAAAAGTGACATACTTTCGAGGGCCGTTATTTTCAGCAAGCTCACGAAACATATCCTTGTCTCCGGTCATATGATCGGTATATCCACTATCAAGGACCCCTTTCCTTTCCTCCAGCCATGTAGCCGCGAAGATTTGCCATAAGACCAAAGTGTCTCATAGACTCATCGAGATCAAGGTCACTATCATCATCCTCATCAAAGTATCCATGTTCAACGTTGTCTAGTGATGGATCAATTCCTAGAGAGGGCAATTCATTAGATAAATGGTCATCACAATAGTCATCTTTATGAATTCTAATGGCTTCGGAGATGATATTGCTAATGATTCAAACATCTCCTTTGGCACTCATAAGATTAGTAAGCTCAAATATACAATTGCCAAATTCGGGATCATTGGAACTCATCTTACTCAAGGCAATAGACTTATGAAGGATCTCATCTAAGTTTTTCAAGGAATAGTTTGGAAATCATTCCTCAAGGAATCTCCATATGGTGTAGGCACAATCAAGAGCAGGCAAGCTAGCAAGCAAGTCTCTAGGCAAACCTCTAGTGATTAAATTGACGGTTCTAAGATTACGGATCATGTCAATAGAATCATCAAGGGTAGGATGCAAAGGATCAACATGAGGTGCACAAGGGCTAGTAATGTAGTTGTTCAAATGATATTCATTGAAAATATCAAGCATCTCAATTTTCCACTCATGAAAGTACTCTCCATCAAGAATAGGCACTCTACGTCTAAGACTCCTCAACGTAGACTCATCCATCTTCCTCCAAAGGTGTTTAAACCAAAAAAATGGAGACCAATGCTCTGATACCAATTAAAAGGATCGAGAAGAGGTGTCTAGAGGGGGGTGAATAGACTCTTAACAAGAAAAAGTTGTAGTTTTTAATTTCTTCAAGTTGAAGTGGAGTTTTAGCACAAGTTTAAACATTCACAATACGTATCAAGCAAGCATGACAAGAGTATATGAGCAGTGGAAAGTAAAGCATGCAATTTGCGAGAATGTAAAGGGATGGGATTGGAGTGTGCAAACGCAATTGGAGGCACGAAGATTTTTGGCGTGGTTCCAATAGGTGGTGCTATCGTACATCCACGTTGATGGAGACTTCAAACCACTAAGGGTAACGGTTGCGCGAGTCCACGGAGGGCTCCACCCATGAAGGGTCCATGAAGAAGCAACCTTGTCTATCCCACCATGGCCATCGCCCACGAAGGACTTGCCTCACTAGGGTAGATCTTCATGAAGTAGGCGATCTCCTTGCCTGTACAAACTCCTTGGTTCAACTCTACAATCTTGACGGAGGCTCCCAAGTGACACCTAACCAATCTAGGAGACGCCACTCTCCAAAAGGTAATAGATGGTGTGTTGATGATGAACTCCTTGCTCTTGTGCTTCAAATGATAGTCTCCCCAACACTCAACTCTCTCTCACTGATTTGGATTTAGTGGAAAGATGATTTGAGTGGAAAGCAACTTGGAGATGGCTAGAGATCAAGATTTATGTGGTTGGAGTGGAACATCTTGACCTCAACACAACTGTAGGTGGTTCTCTCTCAGAAAATGTATGTTCTGATGGCTCTCTCCATTAATGAAGAGTGGGTGGAGGGGTATATATAGCCTCCACACAAAATCTTACCGTTACACACAATTGACCAAACTCGGTGAGCCCGAATCGTGAAACTCGGTCGGACCGATTCAGTTCATAATGTGACCGTTAGGCTTTTCGGTGGGACCGACATGATCAACTCGGTGGGACCGATGTGCTAGGGTTAGGGTAAAACCTCATCTCGGTTTGACCGATTACACAAATTCGATGGGACCGATTTGGGTAATAAGCAAAACAGAGAGTTGGTCAAGCAAACTCGGTGGGACCGATTGCATATCTCGGTGAGACTGAGATTATTGCAATAGGCAACAGAGAGTTTGCAAGCCCATCTCGGTGAGACCGATATCCCATCGGTGTGACCGAATTGATTAGGGTTTGTGCCAATGGCTATGTCAAGAGAACTCGGTGGCGCCGGATGGAAAATTTCGGTGGGGCCGAGTTTGACTTTTGGTTTGGGACATATGTGGATATGATAAAGTGGTTGAGGGCTTTGGAGCATATCACTAAGCACTTTGAGCAAGCAAGCCATCAAGCAACACCTATCCCCTTTTAATAGTATTGGCTTTCCTATGGAATCAATGTTGTCTTGGATCACTAAAAGCAAAATGTAGAGTCTTGAGCTTTAGAGCTTGAGCCAATCTTTTGTCCTTAGCATTTTGAAGGGGTTCCACATCTTCTTGTCCACGCCACTCCATGTGTTAAACTTATCTGAAATACACTAGATAAAAACATTAGTCCAACAAGAGATATGTTGACATTAATTACCAAAACCACACAGGGAGCACTTGTGCTTTCAGTGGATCAGACTCTACTTGAATTTTAAATTGCTCTTTACCAAGGGACATATACAGGATAGCATTGTATGGCGGCCTCCCACATCCATGCCCACGGACTTGTCCCCTTGCCGCGGACGGATGCGGAAGAAATTATTTTTTGAGCCGAAACCATAGAACAATTGTTCTACGGTATATATTCATTAAATATAATAGCTGTACAAAGACAAATTGAAAGAGAAAAGTATTAATCAACCAATGCCTTCTCTAGGGATCGACATAATTAAATTAGAGGTTCTGTTCTATCCAGGAGTGGATCTTTTCAGCTTTGGATGCTTTAGCTTGAAGTTATGTAGCTTGGAGACCCTCTTTCAGATAATACTTCCAAGTATCCTGTGTGTGTGTTGCCATTCTGAAGATTTTATCATTTATGCTCATCCAAATGCCCCAGCATCCCATGATAACAATATCCAGAGCAATGTCCGATGGAAGTTTGTTCATGATCAGGTGAACTTCATCGAACTTCATCATATACTAAGATGCCTCTTTGTTTACTAGGAGTGATGGAACTTCAGCACCTCAAGGCAGATTGGCAATCCCAAAAGAGATGGGTTACTATTTCCTAAGTGGCTTCTGAACACATTGCGCAATTGTAATCCTATAGATACATGCTTTTTCTATGAATTAGATTCCTTGTGCTTATTCTATCACACAGATTAATAGCCAAAAGAAAATCTTGTGCCTGAGCTTGCATGTTGTTATCCATAAATGTCTGAAGATATTGTGTGTTGTGCCTTCCCCTTTAATTGATTTGTACATTTTCATGGATGAATATTTGGGTGCTGACCATGCATAAGTCCAGTTATCCTGCTCTGCTGTAATAGCTCTATTGTTAAGGAAAGCTTGTAAAGAAGTGAATTTTTCAAAGGCTTGCCGAGATAGTGGTCTATGGAATAGCTGGCTTATGTCATTGTGTTGCATAACTCTGAGCAGTGAGGTATCTTGATTAATAAAAAATGAGTGCAGCTCAGGGTATTTGGTATAGAGTGGTAATTCATGCCAATAGTCAGACCAGAAATAAGCAGAGTCCCCTCTTCCTACTTTACATATAGTGTGTTGCTTGAAGATTGGTAGCAACTTCAGTATAGACCTCCACCAGAATGATCCCACCTTTTGTTCCCCAGGTAATCTGTCTAGGTAGTGCTTCTCCCAAATAATGTTCACCCAAGGAGTATCAACCTTATTGAAAAATTTATGGAGGAACTTGATGAGCAATGCTTTGTTGTGTGTGTGTAGGTCTAGGACACCTAGACATCCATGATCTTTGGGCCTGCTGTAACACCCTCGATGCGACTATATCTCCCACGTGTCGAGGCACGACTTAGAGGCATAATCGCATTGAAGGCATATGTCGCAAGTGAGGTAATCTTCACACAACCCATGTAATATAATAAGGGAAAGAGATTACATAGTTGGCTTACAATCGCCACTTCACACAATTACAGGAATAAAGCATTACAACAACCAAATACAATCAGGGCCCGACTACGGAGCCAAAATAAAAGAAGAACCCCAAATGCGACAAAGGTCCCCGATCGACCCCAACTGGGCTCCACTGCTGATCGACTAGAATGGAACAACACAAAGGACAAGATCTTCATCGAGATCCTCCTTGAGCTTGGTTGCGTCACCTGCACGGACTCATCGGCACCTGCAAGCTGGTTTTGGAAGTATCTGTGAGCCACGGGGACTCAGCAATCTCGCACCCTCGCGATCAAGACTATTTAAGCTTATGGGTAAGGTAAAGGTATGAAGTGGAGCTGCAGCAAGCGACTAGCGTATATGGTGGCTAACATGCGCAAAAGAGAGCGAGAAGAGAAAGCAAAGCACGGTCGAGAAACTATGATCAAGAAGTGATCCTAGAACAACCTACGTCAAGCATAACTCCAACAACCGTGTTCACTTCCCGGACTCCGCCGGAAAGAGACCATCACGGTTACACACGCGGTTGATTCATTTTAATTAAGGCCAACTTCATGTTTTCTACAACCGGATGTTAACAAATTCCCATCTGCCCATAACCGCGGGCACGGCTTTCGAAAGTTCAAATCCCTGCAGGGTGTCCCAACTTAGCCCATCACAAGCTCTCACGGACAACGAAGGAATAGACCTCCTCCCGAGACATTCCAATCAGACTCGGTATTCCGGTACAACAAGACATTTCGACAGGGTAAAACTAAACCAGCAACACCGCCCGAATGTGCCGACAAATCCCGATAGGAGCTGCACATATCTCTTTCTCAGGGCACACTCAGATTGTCTTAGGTGCGGGTAGGCCAGCCCAGAGTTGCCCCTGGTGGTCACCGGTAGCTGACAGTTGGACCAACACTCAGAGGAGCACTGGCCCGGGGGGGGATAAAATAATGATGACCCTTGAGTCCGCGAAACCCAAGGGAAAAAGAGGCTAGGTGGCGAATGGTAAAACCAATGTTGGGCATTGCTGGAAGAGCTTTACTTAAGGCGAAATGTCAAGGGGTTCCCATTATAGCCCAACCGCGTAAGGAACGCAAAATCCGGGAACATAACACCGATATGACGGAAACTAGGGCGGCAAGAGTGGAACAAAACACCAGGCATAAGGCCGAGCCTTCCACCCTTTACCACGTATATAGATGCATTAATTAAATAAGATATATAGTGATATCCCAACAAGTAAATAAATACCCCAACAAGGAACGGCCTCCAATCTTCACCTGCAACTAGCAACGCTATAAGAGGGGCTGAGCAAAGCGGTAACATAGCCAATCAACGGTTTGCTAGGACATGGTGGGTTAGAGGTTTGGCATGGCAATTTGGGAGGCTGGCGAGCAAATGGTAGGCATCGTAGCATTGGCATAGCAAAAGAGCGAGCAAACTAGTATAGCAAAGATAGTAGTGATTTCGAGGGTATGATCATCTTGCCTGAAATCCCGCAAGGAAGAAGAACGAGTCCATGAAGAAGACAAACAGACGTAGTCGAACGGATCCTCACACACGACGTTATCGGAACCAACCCGAAGAAGCAACACCGGAAAGAAGCAAACGACATAGTAAACAACCACCACAAAGACATGGCATGATGCACAAACAAGTATGATGCATGTCCGGTTTAATGAAGCATGACATGGCAAAGTGCACAAACAATCCTACAAAATAAGTGGAGCTCAATATGCATCGGGACGCATATTGACAGAGCACCACATCAATTATTTAGTTCGATCTCGTTTATGTACCCAACAATATTAAATGTTGATTAACATGGCAAGAGGTGAAGCAAATGAAAACTACCTATCTAGTCAAGGTTAAATGAGGCCGGGAGCAACGAACAACAATTCCGGAAAATCCTCATATGCATAATTTAAGGTTTGGTACTGTTCTGCCCTAAACAATATTTTAGAGTTGTTAAACATGCAAATAAAGGTCACCATGTTAAACTAGGCAAAATTCAACCCCATTTACATATAAAGTTTATTTAAATCGGAGCTACGGTTATTTAGTTATAAATTAAATCATTTTAACATGGCATAGGAGCAAATTAATGCAAACAACATTTTTAACATTTCAAACATAGATGAAAGTTGGATATTATTAATCTACACAAAATTCTGAGCAAGTTTCATATATAAATCATTTTAATCCGATGCACGGTTAGTGAGTTATTAAATGCATGAACCCGGGGGACTATTCTGCAAAACTGGCAATCTCTGGAATAATAGACAAATCGCCAGAACTGGAAAAAAACGATGCGGGCCGAATCTGAGGCAAGCCCAACAGCAGGAAAAAAACAGAGGCGGGGCGCTGGGGCGGCTCACCCATGGGCTTCGGCCCGATCGGTGGAGAGATGAGGCCGGAAGGGGCTGCGTTGGGCCGGCTGGAGCTGGGCCTCGGGCGAGAAGACCCAGGCGCGGGCGACGTGGATCTCGTCCACGCTGGCGCTGGGACATGTCAACGAAGGTGCGGCGCCAGTCTTCTCGTTCACGAAGCAGGGGATGCAGGCGACTTGGGCAGCGAGGGCGCAGAGGAGCGGCGGTGCTGGCGGGGGCTCTTCCTGGATCCGCGCGACGAGGAGGAAGACGGGGCGCACGTGCCCGAGCTAGCGAAGCAGGACGGCGGCGGGCTGCGTCGATCCAGCCGGGGTCCAGGTCGAAGTGGCTCCATGGTGCGGCGGCCATGGCGTTCCCTGGTGAGGTGTCAGATCCGGCGGCTTGTCTCCTGCTGGGACCGAAGAAACAGGGGGGGTCGGCGACGAGTGTCGAGGAAGGAGCTCCGGCCATGCTGCGATGCGGCTCCTGCGCGAAGAAACAGAGAGAGGGAACCGGGTGAGAGAGAGAGAGCAACGAGGGAGAGAAAATGGAGGCGAGGTCGGCCTGGCAGGGGAGCTCGGCTCCTGGATTGAGAGGGTGGGCGCTGGTTGGTTGGTAGCTGAAATCGAGGAGGAGGGGATTCGGTGGCTGGTTCGAGTGGATAGATCGGGAGGGATCCCGAGGGGAACCAGAAGAGTGGCGGCGGAGGTGGGACAAACCTCCTCGATCTTAGGGTTGGACTGATACATATATAGCAGGTGGATATTAGGTTAGGGGCTATCTCGACCCTACGATCGCAAACAGACGATCGCGGATAAAATAGCTAGGGAGTCCAAATAAGAAAACGGAGACGTTTTGTAGATGTTTGGGGATGTTCCGGACACAGCGGTAACGACTGTTCGAGTCGGGTCCGGGACAGCTTTCAGACGCGCGCGAGGGGGGCTGCGGGCTGACGAGAGAGGTTAGGCCGGGCCTAGGTGGACTGCGAGGGGGAGAAGAGAGAGAGAGGGCCCGGCATCTGTTTCCGGAGACCGAAAACGTCCGACGTTTTGACCGACTATATTGTCGCTATAGTTAATGGTTGGGCTATCAAACGGGCTCCGAACAAGATGAAACTTGGCAGGCGGCCTATCTACAACATAAAAACACCGCATGCCAACTTTCATCCCATTCCAAGAACATTTTCTGGCCACGTATAAAATAATATTTCGGACATGCCGCGGGCGCGTGCAAGTGTGGTTGGGCTCAGAACGGACAATAGAGAGAACGAGGAGACCGGAACAGATGCAAGTTTTGAAAACATGATGATGCAATGCACATGATGACATGACAAGATGCAACACGCAAGCAAATGACAAGGCAACAACAGCGAATAACTGGAGGACACCTGGCACATCGGTCTCGGGGCATCACAACACTCCACCACTACGAGAGGATCTCGTCCCGAGATCTAGAATGGCACCGGAGGGAAAACGGAGGAGAAAGAGAATAGGTAAACTAAGTTGCTTCTTCGACAAATGAGTGAAACCATGAACCTTGAAAAGGTTAAACCATTTCGAGAAAAGAATACAACGAAGATGACGAAGTTGAAAACCACTCCGTTAGAAAAGAGGGACAAAGAACATTGCCAAAAAACCTTGGGGTTGAAGGGCAAGATATATATTGAAAACACTCCGGTTAAAGAAGGGATCCAGGAAGACCAAATTCGGGCAGCACTCCGGTTGAAAAGAAAGAAATTGAATAAGAACATGGTAAGATGAGAAGATACTTGATGACATTACAAAACACTGCCTCCGGAACTATTGAATGAAAGGAACAAGGGGTAACAAAGATCTCATACAGCACTCCGGTAGAAAACAGGTGCAAGGCTTGACAAGGCGAAAAGAACTTGAGCAAAAGGGCACAACACTCCGGTTAAATGGATAGGCACAGGAAAGAACATGATCTTAAATGAAACGAGATGATGGTTGAACAGATGCAAGTGTGGTTGGGCTCAGAACGGACAATAGAGAGAACGAGGAGACCGGAACAGATGCAAGTTTTGAAAACATGATGATGCAATGCACATGATGACATGACAAGATGCAACACGCAAGCAAATGACAAGGCAACAACAGCAAATAACTGGAGGACACCTGGCACATCGGTCTCGGGGCGTCACACCTGCTGACTTTATCCTAGGAAATTAGAACATTTCCTCTGTCCTGGGTACCATATTTTCTCTAGAAATAGTTCATAAGGTAGGAGTTTATTTGCTTAATGACTACTTTGGGAATCATCAATGTACACATGGAGAAGATGGGCATGCTTGTGAAAATAGACTTAATGAGGGTCAATTTGTCACCAGAAGAAAGCATGGTTGAGCAACTCACTAATATATTCTCTATTCTGTTCATCATAGGCACAAAGTCCTCCACTCTAGGTTTGGTAAGACAGAGAGGTTGACCAAGATAAGTGTGGGGTAGTGTACCAATCTTGCAGCCTAGAAGGTTGGAGAGTTCATTCGTATTCTCAGCAGGTGTGTTGATTGAGATCAGTATAGACTTTGCATAGTTCACCCTGAGCTCAGTGTAATGAGCATAATGCAAGAGTAAGTTTTTGATGTGCTGGATCTGTCTGGTATCAGCCTTTGCCACTAGGATGGTATCATCTGCATATTGAATAATGGGGTAGTCTGGACAAGAGTTGTGGATGAGTGGAGCTTCTATCATGGCAGTCTGGTAGGCTTCATTAAAAATAGATTGAAGCAAATCAGCAGCAATCACAAAGATGAGAGGTGATAATGGATCTCCTTGCCTCACTCCTTCCTTACATAGAAATTGTTTTCCTGTAACTCCATTGAGTAGGACAGAGGAGAAACCATTGCTATATATCATTTTAATCCACTGAATCCATTTGGCTCCAAAACCTTTGGCTTGCAGTATCTCAATTATAGTGTCATGGTTTAACATGTAAAATGCCTTTTCAAAGTCCAATTTAAGGAGTACGATTTCCTTTTTACTCTGATGACATTGGTGAATGTATTCATAAGACCAAGCTAAACAATCTTGGATGCATCTGTTATTGAAGAAACCATATTGATTCTTGTGAACCATTTTGAGAATGTACTTCTGTAATCTGTTGGCCAGCAATTTAGTAATGATCTTAAGAGTGCAGTTCAACAATGAGATAGGCATGAATTCAGCTGGGCTTGAGGCGGATTCCTTCTTGGGAATGAGGGTTATGAAGGAGTAATTGATACTCTGTATATTCACTTGACCAGAGTGAAAATCCTCAATGAGCTTATAGAAATCTGTGGCAATGATATCCCAGCAGTTTTTAAGGCTGCATTGAAACTATCTGATCCAGGGGATTTATCTGCAGGCATTTTTGATGACTCTGTCAATCTCTTCCTTAGTGAATGGAGCTTCCAATTCAGATAGATCATCGAAAGGTTGTAACAGGTGATGCTGTTGGAGTGGGTTTGTAGTTGGAACATATGTCCCCAACCTGTCCTTGAATACTCTGTATAAGATTGCTGCCTTGGCATGGTGATCATGGTGTTCATGTCCATGTTCATCTCTTTCAACATTGCTATGCAATTATTTCTGAATTTAATTGTAGCTTTGGCTTGAAAGTATTTATTATTTGCTTCCCCCACTTTGATCTGCCTAATAGTTTCTCTTTATTTCCAGTATTGTCTTTGGTGGTCTAGAATGCTTTCGAGACGTGGCTTGAGGATGTCTCTGCCATTAGATTCTTCCAATGTTAAAGCCCTGAATTCCTCTATGATGTCAAAGCAAAGGATCATAAAGTTTGTGTCTGCTATAATCTTTTTCAGATCTGATAGCCCTTGTGCTTGTAGAGTGGTTTGCTTCGCTACTCCACAATGAGAAGATCCAAGTTTGAATCATGCGGAAGAAAATTTAAGGATCACTGTTGGAGTGCTCTTATATATTCAGGTGAGGAAGCTCTCCCTCGGGTGACGCTTCAAAAAATAAAAACCTCTACGAGCTGTTTTCCTTTTTGACCCTGTTTCCCTCGTTAACTTGCCGCTCTGTATATTTTGCGTGACCCAAGTTTCATCCAGGAGAACTTTGACAAGATGGAATACTCCCTCTATTTCTTTTTACTTCGCATATAAGATTTGGTCAAAATCAAACTACACAAAGTTTGACCAAATTTATATAGAAAAATATGAACATCTACAATACTAAAATTATATAGTATGAAAATATGTTTCATGGTGCATCTGATAATATTGATTTCATATTATGAATGTTTATATTTTTTAATATAAAGTTAGTCAAATTCTACAAAGCTTGGCTTTGACTAAACCTTATATAGAGACTAAAAAAACGGAGAGAGTATTTGCAAAGGACCGTGCATGTGCTTCATTTATTTCTAGGTGGGCCATTGGAATGTAATAGATGCTTATGATCTTTCGGATCGGAATGTTTCCTCCATGACGTTGTAATGGCAGTGTCGGCCAACAGCGCAAAAGGCACGACGCAAAACAGTTGCACGCATGGACCGCCCTGCGCTTTAAAACGACCCGAGTTCGATCGGGCACCTCAACACAGATGAATCAAAGCCAGAAAAAAATCGGCACGTCCACTCCGGCAACATGGGGAGCTCACCACTCCATCCCAACAAGCACCTCCTCAAACCCCTCTACCAGCTGCTTGTGAACAACTTCCTCGCCGTCGTCGTCGTGCCGGCGACAGCCGTCGGCGTTCTCCACAAGGCCGCGCAACTCGGCCCCGACGAGCTGCTCATCCGGCTCCATGGCTTGCGGCAGGTTCACGTCTTCCTGGCCGTCTTCCTCCCGTTCGCCTTGGCCACCCTCTGCCTCATGCGCCGCCCTCGCAGCGTGTACCTCGTGGACTACGCTTGCTGCCGGCCGAAACCCAATTGCCGCGTATCCATGGGCTCCTTCACCGAGAACGCTCGCAACATGCCGTACCTCGACGATGGCAGCTTCCGCTTCTTGACGCGCATGCTCGAGCGCTCGGGCCTCGGCGACCAGACCTACCTCCACCCTTCCTTGCACAATATTCCCCCGCGCTGCAGCCTGAGCGACAGCCGCGACGAGGCGGAGCAGGTCATCTTTGCAGCCATCGACGACCTGCTCGCCAAGACGGGCATAAGTCCCGGAGCGATCGACATCATCGTCACCAACTGCACCGCCTTCAACCCGACGCCGAGCTTCACCGACATGATCATAAACAAGTACAAGCTCCGAAGCGACATCCGGGACGCCCACATCTCCGGGATGGGGTGCAGCGCGGGGGTGATCTCCATGGAGGTCGCGAGGAACCTCCTGCGGGCGGCGCCGCGTGGCGCGCACGCCCTGGTGGTGTCCACGGAGACCACCTCGCTCATCAACTACACGGGGAAGAACCGCGCGATGCTGCTGCCAGCCGTCCTGTTCCGCATGGGCGCGGCCGCGGTGCTGCTATCGACGTCCAAGTCTACGTCCCGGTTCCGGCTCACGCACGTCGTGCGGACGCTCACCGCCGCGCAGGACAGAGCTTACCGGTGCGCGTACCAGGAGGAGGACGACGAAGGACAGACGGGAATAAACCTGTCCAAGGACCTCGTGGCTATCGCCGGCGAGACGCTCAAGGCAAACATCGTCGCAATAGGGTCGCTGGTCCTCCCACCATCGGAGAAGCTGCTCTTTGCGCTGTCGTTCGTTGCGCGGAAGGTGCTCAACAGAAAGACCAAGCTGTATGTTCCAGATTTCCGCACGGCCTTCCAGCACTTCTGCATCCATTCTGGTGGCCGTGCAGTGGTCGACGCGGTGCAAACTAGCTTATGCTTATCAGACGAGGACGTCGAGCCATCACGGATGACGCTTCACCGGTTCGGGAACACGTCCAGCAGCTCGTTGTGGTACGAGCTTGCATACATCGAGGCCAAGAGACGGACGCGCAAGGGCGACCGTGTGTGGATGGTCGGGTTCGGCTCTGGGTTCAAGTGCAACAGCGCCGTGTGGGAGTGCATCAGGTCGCCCAGCAACAGCCCTATTGGCGCGCCATGGGCTGATTCCATTCATCATTATCCAGTATTAGGGGTTGGGGCGTCACCTGATGGAACCTCCTGAGGCGGGTTTATGCGTACTTATGTTGTCTCAGCACATTCAGCAGCCATGTTTCATCCGCAGTCTCGGATCAAATACATTAATATGAGTGTACATTAGGATCTCTTGATAAGTTGGATGTAGCCATATAAAATATTCATTACAACCATTCCTTGATGGATCAATAAGAAAAACTGTGAATAAGCTTATAATAGAATCAATTTCAATGTGTATGTATGATAAGTTGCTCCGCCATCTACAAAACTGAGAGATGGAAAAGGGAGAGAGAGCTGCCATTAGATGGAAACCTATATAAGAAAGAGGGGGAGGAAGAGCAACAAACCTAGGAGTGCACCAGCTGTTGCTTCATGGATCGAGCTGCTACTACTTCCTTCCGTCGCCCTCATCCATCTCTACGTCTCCTCAATCCACACCACCTTGTCGGTGACCTTTTTAGAGAGATTTAGAGGAATTGAGATGGAATCCAGTTAACCTAATATGACATTCCAAGAAAAGAGATGTACATCAAAGTAAGCAAACCTTCCAGCAAAAGCATCATACAGGAGACATGATGATTACTAAATCAAAAAGATATCTTAACTGGAAAATTAAGCAACAAGAATATCACACTTGAATTGTTGTAATTACTTAGGAATATAGATTCTTACTTTTCTTTTAGAGGCCCAATATCCTTAATCACTTTGAGCAAATTTTACGTAAACAAAATATCTAAGAGTAAACTCTGGTTGATGTACTTGACATAAGTTCAGTTCAGCGAAAGTACGGAAGTAACACAAAGTTCTGAAGCTTTTAGCATTCTAAAGGCTTGAAGGATACCTGACCTAGGCGGTGAGACCGTCGGACTGGACTACAGACTTCAGCAACGACATAGTCCCCAGTCAACACAGACAATTCAACCGCTTAGTACAGTACATCTCTCATCACCCGGTTTATGTGCAATATGAAATAACCAAGAGATTGAAATGGTACCTATAACACGTGGTTTGCAACACAGATGCCAAAATCAAACAGCAAGATCCAGAATATATCATTGACTTCGCAAGCTCCAACCTGGGCACCAAATCTGATAACATACGCAAACAAAAGAAAATTCACTTGCAGAACAATTCACACTACTGCAGTATGCTTACGTCTTAGGGGTAAGAAAGAATATGGCGGCTCACCTGAGCACCACATTCCGCAGTGGAGCAGGCCACAGCAGGTGGCGGCGATTACCACGACTGCTAGGCGTGTGGCGGAGACGGATCTGGGTATCTGACTAACAACCTACATCTACAAGTATTTAAATTGCAAGCTTTTCAAGTGTATTGCCCAGCATCACAAGCAATGTCAAGTTCAGGAATAGCTGACCCACCTGGGTTCTGTGATAATGGATTCTCCACAACAAGATCAGTGAGGGAGTCCTGGATTAGGAGGTGTTCGGATAGCCGGACTATATCTTCAGCCGGACTCCGGGACTATGAAGATACAAGATTGAAGACTTCGTCCCGTGTCCGGAAGGGACTTTCCTTGGCGTGGAAGGCAAGCTTGGCGATACGGATATTCAGATCTCCTACCATTGTAACCGACTCTATGTAACCCTAACCCTATCCGGTGTCTATATAAACCGGAGGGTTTTAGTCCGTAGGACAACAGACACATCAACAATCATACCATAGGCTAGCTTCTAGGGTTTAGCCTCTCTGACCTCGTGGTAGATCTACTCTTGTACTACCCATATCATCAATATTAATCAAGCAGGACGTAGGGTTTTACCTCCATCGAGAGGGCCCGAACCTGGGTAAAAATTCGTGTCCCTTGCCTCCTGTTACCATCCGGTCTAGACGCACAGTTCGGGACCCCCTACCCGAGATCCACCGGTTTTGACACCGACATTGGTGCTTTCATTGAGAGTTCCTCTGTGCCGTCGCCGTCAGGCCCGATGGCTCCTACGATCTTCAACAGCGATGCAGTCCAGGGTGAGACCTTCCTCCCGGGACAGATCTTCGTCTTCAGCGGCTTCGCACTGCGGGCCAATTCACTTGGCCATCCGGAGTAGATCGAAAGCTATGCCCCTGGCCATCAGGTCAGATTTGGAAGCTTAAACTACACGGCTGACACCCACGGGGACTTGATCTTCGACGAATCCGAGCCATTACCGAGCGCGCCGCACTGTCACGACGAGCATGATCTAGCTCTGCCGCCGAACAGTGCCCTGGAGGCCGCACCCGCATCGGCTTCGACCCTTAATTCGGAGCCAATTGCGCCGATCGAGGATGGGCGGTTGGACGCCGCCTTGGGGGCTGCGATCCCAACGGCGATCGAGCCGAACACCAGCCCCGCACTCCGCGAGACTCATGATTCCAAGGAGTCGGACTTCTCTCCGGACTCCGAACCATTCGCGCCTCTGCCAATCGAATCCGATTGGGCGCCGATCATGGAGTTTACTGCCGCGGACATCTTTCAGCACTCGCCCTTTGGCGATATTATAAAATCACTAAAGTCTCTCTCTTTATCAGGAGACCATGAAGAACCAGCGCCTATTAGGCCCTGGAATGCCACCTCATCATATGATGTATACATGGTGGACGCACCAAAAGATGACGACGAGGAGCGGAAGGACGCACCGAAGGCTTGTTCCCTCGAAAAGCAGTCAAAGCGGCGACGCAAGCGCCGCCCCAAATCCCGCCTCGACAGAAATAGCGATCACACAGACCCAGCGTTGGAGCAGGGCGAACCGCTACCGGACAACGGCAGTCCGGATAATCAAACCGAACAAACAAATCCTATCAAGGATAATGGTCCGGACGACATAACGCCGGACAGACACCTGGAGCAGCAGACTGCCCGTAAAAGGCTTGTTGCCATCGCGAGGAGCCTGAAAAATCAGAAGCAAAGGCTCAAGGCCGCGCAAGACACACTCCAATTCAGATGGAGTAAAATACTCAGCACTGCAGCAAGGTACGGCGACAATCGCCCCTCCAAGAGCTACCCAAAGCGAAAGCTGCTACCTGAATTCGATGAGGAGGCCCAAAACCCCCACAACCAAATATCAAAGCAGCCACCTGGTCGGATAGACGACCCCTCTACCAACACAGAGCGGCACACAACACCGCTCACAATGCAATACGCGACCCCTGCGAGGGCTCGCACCCAAAGGACGGTGCAACAAGATCCATCTATGGACCACGCAAGTGCGCCCCAGCATACAATGCAACACAACAAACATCCGAACAATGCGGTACACCCAGCTACAGGGGTGCCGCACACCCCCTATGTTTCACCGATGAGGTGCTGGACCATGAATTTCCAGAGGGATTCAAGCCCGTAAACATAGAGGCATACGACGGAACAACAGACCCTGGGGTCTGGATTGAGGACTACATCCTTCACATCCATATGGCTCGAGAAGATGATCTCCACGCCATCAAATACCTACCCCTCAAGCTCAAAGGGCCAGCTCGTCACTGGCTCAAAGGCCTCCCCGAAAGCTCCATTGGAAGTTGGGAAGAGCTCGAAGACGCCTTTCGGGCAAATTTTCAAGGGACTTATGTCCGACCTCCGGATGCGGATGATTTGAGTCATATAACTCAACAGCCCGTAGAGTCAACCCGAAAGCTTTGGAACAGGTTTCTTACTAAAAAGAACCAGATTGTCGACTGTCCGGACGCCGAAGCCTTGGCAGCTTTCAAGCATAGCGTCCGTGACGAATGGCTCGCCAGACACCTCGGCCAAAATAAGCCGAAAACGATGGCCGCATTAACAAACCTCATGAACCGCTTTTGCACGGGCGAGGACAGCTGGCTAGCCAGATGCAGCACCAACGACCCCAGTACATCTGAAGTTAGAGATGGAAACGGGAAATCACGGCGCAACAGCAATAACAAACGCCGGATTAAAGAAGACAGCATGAAGGGCATGACAGTAAATGTCGGATTCAAAAGCTCTTGGCCAGGTCAAAAGCCGCCCCCTAAAGGCACCAGGGATGAACTGTCCAGCCTCAATAAAATTCTGGACCAAGTATGCCAGATCCATAGTACCCCTGGTAAACCCGCTAATCATACCCACAGAGAATGTTGGGTCTTCAAGCAGTCCGACAAGCTCAACGCCGTACACAAGGGGGAGGATACACCAAGTGAAGATGAGGACGAGCCTCCCAAACAAGACACGGCGGAACAAAAGAAATTTCCACCAGAAGTCAAAACAGTAAACGTAAGCGTATGTCAGTCGGTGGAACCAGTCTCACGTAAGCGTACGTGTAAGGTCGGTCCGGGCCGCTTCATCCCACGATGCCGCCGAATCAAGATAAGACTAGTAACGGCAAGTAAATTGACAATATCGACGCCCACAACTGCTTTGTGTTCTACTCGTGCATAGAAACTACGCATAAACCTGGCTCTGATACCATTGTTGGGAATCGTAGCAGAAATTCAAAATTTTCTATGCATCACCAAGATCAATCTATGGAGTAATCTAGCAACGAGGGGAAGGAGAGTGCATCTACATACCTTTGTAGATCGCTAAGCGGAAGCGTTCAAGTGAACGGGGTTGATGGAGTCGTACTCGTCGTGATCCAAATCACCGATGATCCTAGTGCCAAACGGACGGCACCTCCGCGTTCAACACACGTACAGCCCGGTGACGTCTCCTACGCCTTGATCCAGCAAGGGGAGAAGGAGAGGTTGGGGAAGACTCCATCCAGCAGCAGCACGACGGCATGGTGGTGAAGGAGGAGCGTGGCAATCCTGTAGGGCTTCGCCAAGCACCGCGGGAGAAGAGGGGGACTTGGGAGAGGGGGAGGGCTGCGCCAAGACTTGGGTGCAGCTGCCCTCCCACCTCCCACATATATATAGGGGCAAGGGAGAGGGCCCGGCCCCCTCAGATCCAATCTGAGGAGGGGGCGGCGGCCAAGGGGGGTTGCCTTGCCCCCCAAGTCAAGGGGGGCGCCCCCCTTTAGGGTTCCCCCAAACCCTAGGCGCATGGGCCCTAGGGGGGAGGCGCCCAGCCCACTAAGGGGCTGGTCCTCTCTCCACACACAGCCCATAGGGCCCTCCGGGGCAGGTGGACCCTCTCGGTGGACCCCCGGAACCCCTCCAGTAGTCCCGGTACAATACCGGTAACCCCCGAATTATTCCGGTGACCGTATGATGACTTCCCATATATAAATCTTTACCTCCGGACCATTCTGGAACTCCTCGTGACGTCCAGGATCTCATCCGGGACTCCGAACAACATCCGTTAACCACGTATATCTATTCCCTATAACCCTAGCATCATCGAACCTTAAGTGTGTAGACCCTACGGGCTCGGGAGTCATGCAGACATGGCCGAGACAACTCTCCGGTCAATAACCAACAGCGGGATCTGGATACCCATGTTGGCTCCCACATGCTCCACAATGATCTCATCGGATGAACCACGATGTCAAGGATTCAATCAATCCCGTATACAATTCCCTTTGTCCATCGGTACGATACTTTCCCGAGATTCGATCGTCGGTATCTGATACCTTGTTCAATCTCGTTACCGGTAAGTCTCTTTATTCGTTCCGTAACACATCATCCCGTGATCAACTCCTTGGTCACATTGTGCACATTATGATGATGTCCTACCGAGTGGGCCCAGAGATACCTCTCCGTTTACACGGAGTGAGAAATCCCAATCTCGATTCGTGCCAACCCAACAGACACTTTCGGAGATACCTGTAGTGTACCTTTATAGCCACCCAGTTACGTTGTGACGTTTGGCACACCCAAAGCACTCCTACGGTATCCGGGAGTTGCACAATCTCATGGTCTAAGGAAATGATACTTGACATTTAGAAAAGCTTTAGCAAACGAACTACACGATCTTGTGCTAGGCTTAGGATTGGGTCTTGTCCATCACATCATTCTCCTAATGATGTGATCCCGTTATCAGCGACATCCAATGTCCATGGTCAGGAAACCGTAACCATCTTATTGATCAACGAGCTAGTCAACTAGAGGCTTACTAGGGACATGGTGTTGTCTATGTATCCACACATGTATCTGAGTTTCCTATCAATACAATTCTAGCATGGATAATAAACGGTTATCATGAACAATGAAATATGATATAATAACTAATTTATTATTGCCTCTAGGGCATATTTCCAACAGTTATTACCTGGGAATATGATCCTCTGTTCGTCGTCGTTTCTGACGACAACCAGAGTCTCAGGGGCTACTATCTACACAGGGCACACCTAGCATGTGCAGGACTATCATACATTCTTTTACGTACCTCAAAACCTGTCAGTAGACTCATAAAAGCTTCATGCAATCCGCTTTCGGCGGACAATATTCTCTCTATCACCGTATCCATCAGCACACGGTGTTCATCTGAGATGGCCGCTCGCCCCACCAACTTCCTCAGCACATCCGATCGCACACTAGACGGTGCCGGACTCTTTTGTCTGTTCTCTTCGGGAGCCGGACACTGGGAGCTTCGGGGGTCAATGGGATTATCTTCTGGCCTCACCGGACTCGGAGAGGCCCTCCGCGACGACACTTCAGGGTCGCCCGCTTCCGGAGCGGAGGAGTCCGGAGGAGGCGTTTCTCTCTCCATCATCTCTGGAAGAAGATCCCCTGAAGATGAGCTCATTTGAGAGGGGCTAAGGCCCGAACTGCAAAAATATATGCGGTGGTTATCTTCTCAGAAGAAAAAGATGGCATATCTGTACTATTAAAGTATTTCGGGTCACTTACGACTCGCGGGACAATTGATCCCCTCGCGGACTTTGTGCGGCAACGGTGCCCCCCGAGGTAGGACCCTCTGTGGGAGACTTCTTCTCCCGTTTGGAAGTTTTGGCTTCCGAATCCCCGGGCGCAGTTCTTTTCCTCTTTTGGTAGTCTTCCTTCATGGAGACACTCGCTCCCTCGGCTAGAATGGGCAGCGTTGAGGGCCCGCGTCCGCCGGCATTACCCTCCGTAGTATTTTCCTTTAAGGGCTCCGGGCAGGGTGCGGTCTGGAGCATCTTTTCCAATACCGGATTTTCCAACCCCTCAGGGAGGGGGGCCGAACACCGAATCAACTTTGCCTTTGCTAGCCAGTCCTGATCAAAAGGCGAACTCTCAAAAATAACTTCATAAAAAATGAGAGACAGTATGTTCGGCCGGAAGATTCCTTACCTGTTCGGCGGTGCGGGTACTGCTCAGGCCCACGTCCTCGGTGATTTTCGGACACTCCACCTGAGGTCCGAAGAATGACTTGTACATCTCCTAGTGCGTCAAACCGAGGAAATTTTGAATGACACACGGTCCCTCGGGATTGAACTCCCACAAGCGAAGGGGCCGGCGTTTGCAAGGCTGGACTTGGCGAACCAGCATAACTTGTGCTACCGCAACCAAACTGAAATCTCCATCAAAGAGATCTTGAATGCGTCTTTGCAGTATAGGCACATCCTTGGCCGGACCCCAGCTCAATCCTCTGCTAATCCATGACATCAGTTGTGGTGGAGGGCCCGGGCGGAAGACAGGGGCGGCCGCCCACTTGGCACTTCTAGGAGCCGTGATGTAGAACCACTCATGTTGCCACAATTCAGACACCTCTGGAATGGAACCTTTGGGCCATGCGGCTCCCGTCATCTTGCGTATTGAGGCACCTCCACACTTCACATGTTGCCCCTCGATCGTCTTTGGTTTTACTTCAAAGGTCTTGAGCCATAGGCCAAAGTGAGGGGTAACCCGGAGGAAGGCCTCGCACACAACGATAAATGTCGTGATATGAAGAAAGGAGTCCGGAGCTAGATCATGGAAATCTAGCCCGTAGTAAAACATCAAGCCCCTGACAAAAGGATCCAATGCAAGGCCTAGACCTCGGAGGAAGTGGGAGACGAACACGACGCTCTCGTTGGGTTCGGGGGGAGGGGACGGCCTGCCCCCGGGGAGGCAGCCGATGCAGAATCTCGGCGGTCAGATATCTGGCCTCCCTCAACTTTTTGATGTCTTCTTCCGTTACGGAGGAAGGCACCCATCGGCCTTGAAGGCTAGATTCGGACATGACTGAAGGTTCGGAGCACCTGACCTGAACTTTGGGCGCTTGAGCTTGAGGTGGGGGAAGGATTCGATTGAGCACGAGAGGAAAAAATAAAAGCCTGGTCCCTTTATAAAGAGGGTGAATATCAAGCATCCTCTCCGTGTCCGTTTGGACTTGCCTATAATTTAGGAATCCTAGGCGCGGTTGGGTTACCCATGCCCGTATTGATGAGAATCCCAGAATAAGGGGACACAATCTCTGCTTTAACAAGACGTGCCAAGGAAACCGCCTCGCATAACGCGCTGAGATGGGACAGTAAAACGGTTCGAATAAAAGCTTGGCCGTGGTGTGATGTCACACTATGGAATACGTTAGCAGATTAGATTTGTGTAAATTCTCTCTATGGCAATATGTGGAAACTTATTTTGCAGAGCCGGACACTACCTTTGTGTTCAAAATCTTCTATGAAGTACTTGGAGGAGGAACCTGCCTTGCAATGCCGAAGACAATTTGCACGCCGGACTCGTCGTCATTGAAGCATGGGCTACTGAGGGAGTCCTGGATTAGGAGGTGTTCGGATAGCCGGACTATACCTTCAGCCGGACTCCAGGACTATGAAGATACAAGATTGAAGACTTCGTCCCGTGTCCAGAAGGGACTTTCCTTGGCGTGGAAGGCAAGCTTGGCGATACGGATATTCAGATCTCCTACCATTGTAACCGACTCTATGTAACCCTAACCCTATCCGGTGTCTATATAAACCGGAGGGTTTTAGTCCGTAGGACAACAGACACATCAACAATCATACCATAGGCTAGCTTCTAGGGTTTAGCCTCTCTGATCTCGTGGTAGATCTACTCTTGTACTACCCATATCATCAATATTAATCAAGCAGGACGTAGGGTTTTACCTCCATCGAGAGGGCCCAAACCTGGGTAAAACTTCGTGTCCCTTGCCTCCTGTTACCATCCGGCCTGGATGCACAGTTCGGGACCCCCTACCCGAGATCCGCCGGTTTTGACACCGACAATCAGGAACACCGTCTTCATTCTTGGTGACCAGTAGCACATAACTTTCTTTTGTCAGTAGACACGTCTAGCTTATTCAATTGAATCATTAAACCTGCTGATTATGAAAGCTCGTGGCGAAGATACATTGCTCAACACAATAATACAAGTTCATATGCACCTGTACTTCAGATTTAACATACATTGGTGTCGCAAAGAGAACACAGTATCCCTACTCGAAAATCTCATTCATTTGATCTCCCAGCAGAATTATTTTGAGCTAATATCACCATTGTAGTTTACCTGATTTGGCAAAGTATCAAAATGATTATAACTGAATGTATTCACAGTCTAAAGATGTCGAAAAAAATATTTGAATAGGTAGCATGACAACTTAATCACCAATATTACAACACTAGTGCAGAACCGGGCAATAGCACCGGTTCGTAAGGCCGTTTAGTCCCGGTTCGGTAACCGGCACTAAAGTGTGGGCACTAAAGGTCCCTCCCCCTTTAGTACCAGTTCAGCACGAACCAGTGCTAAATCGCAACCACGTAGCACGAGCCAGCTCCGGGGGCAGGGAGCCCTTTAGTACCGGTTGGTGACACCAACCGGTATTAAAAGGTTGGGGGTTTGGGTTTATGATTTCTTTTTCATTTAATTTTGTGTTTTCCATTTAATTCTTTTTTGTTTGCTGGTATTTTACGATGCTACATATTGTACACGTTATGCATATATATAAATAGAATTTCTAGTAGAACCGATCATATATATATATATATATATATATATCATTGAATGTCTCACAACCACCATTAATTCACACATATATACACACACAATATATATGTATACAATTAGGTAGCTATATACAATTTCTCCTAATTGGTGCCTTCGGAGCCAGTGGCATTAGCCTAATTGGTGCCTTCAGAGCACGATGACAATTGGAAGTGGTTCATGGGGGCGGTAGCGGGTAAAAGTATTCTCCTTTGGGATCTATGACCTGGTCGAGCAAAAATCCCGCTATTTCCTCTTGAATTGCTTCTATGCGGTCCTCTTCTAGGAGCTGCTCCCGCACCTCTTTGAACTGTTAAGAAGGAGATCAATATGCATGTGTATTAGTTGTGTGACTAGATATCGATAATGGTGTAAAAATTGTGAATAGTGTTCTGACAAACATACCCACTCCTGTCTTTGAGATCTGCTCCTTTCGGACGCCATCATGCGAATGTTCTCGCAAACGTAGTATGCACACAGATTATTCCCGGCGCCTGCTTCAGGGCCTTTACGAGAATGGAATTTGATCAGATAATAATTAATCAAGCGTGATAATTAAAGAGATGGCAGATAGCTAATACTACTTAATTACTTACCTTGGGTCGATACCATTTCAGATTTCATTTCCATTGGCCTGGAGTGACGCTGATGAACTTTGTCCAAGCCCTGCCCGCCGACAAAGAAAATGAATAAATGGGTTATTAAATAGTTGTTACCAGGAAATGACGAACTAATTAAATAGGCCGAGATATAGTTAATAATGATTGAAATTACCTGTTGACTATCCCCTTCACGACGGTGTAGTCACTTGCTTTTTTAAGTAGTGTGTCCAGTATTTCAACTGTTCCTTCATCAACTTTAATGATTAACAAGATCCAGTGAAATCTGCATGCACACACGTTTGCATGTCTTAATTAAGCAGGCATATGTAAGCAAAAACATGTAGCTAGCTAGTAGGCAAAAACAGAATTTGTAGTACAAGACAGTGTGACTCACTCGAAGTTGTAAGGAAGT
The DNA here is from genome assembly GCF_056163025.1 of Triticum urartu. Lineage (NCBI taxonomy): Eukaryota > Viridiplantae > Streptophyta > Magnoliopsida > Poales > Poaceae > Triticum > Triticum urartu. Next base: position 186,937,053 of record NC_141879.1, on the reverse strand, counting down.
AGTATATCTTCATTGGTATTGAGGCACTTGAAGAACTCTAGCATGCTTTCCTCTACACTTTTTTCATAATATGGATCTAATTTCCATGTGTATTCATTAATGGTATTTGGGTCAATGAACCCAATGCCATAGCGTCCACCTTTTTTCATTTCATAAATCTTCATCCTGCATAATACCACATAAAAGAATATAGTGAGGATAATTACAGGTAATGATTGATCAAAATGATCACTACAGCTAGCTTGAGACTTAAATTACAGAAAGAAATCACTTACAGACAATAGCAACTGAGGATAGATTTGTCGAGTGCGTCTTGATTGTATAACTGAAATAGTTCTGAATACTCAACGGACACAGCTTTCTCATGGTAGTAATGATCCTTCTTGACATTCACCATGAGTGACTCTCGATTGGAAATCTTGGTAATGTCCATGTATAATTGATGCAATTCATACATTCTCGTTGGGAGCTTCTTGACCTCGTCTGGCTCGACCAAAGGTTGGCCCGGACATATTTCTGTTTTATTTCTTCCTCTCTAATCAGAGACATGGGCTCGATATCGAGGAGTTGTCCAACAGTGATCATGAGCCTATTAGCCTGCTCAATATGCTCCTCGGTTATTACCACATCGCCCAGCCCGGGAACGTTAACGGTTTTCCCACAATAATATTGGGCGCGCGTACTCTCATGTGTTGTTGGCACAACAAGCGGGGGGATTGATTGCGTCGCCTGTTCTCCCAGCTGGGGAACGGTTTTACCGCTCCTTTTGCCAGCTGATTTGCTCGAGCTCGAGCTCGCCTCTTTCTGTAGATGTGCTCGATTTAACTTCCTGAGGTGGCGCTCATAGTCTGTGTCAACAGGCTTGGGAGCTGGTGCTCTAGCCATACGAATGAAGTGGTCAATCTTTTCCTCAGGCACTTTCTCCCTTGGCAGCGGTGGCGGTTTCGGTGCAAAATGGGCTTCCACCTCAGCCTTCGATATGGATGCGTTTTCCTCCTCGGACTTGTCGTAAGGCCTCTGCGGAAGAGGCGCGAGGCTGCTTGGACCATATTGAAATCGCTTGCCTCTGCCTGTACCTCCAGTACTACCTCGACTTGTACCGCTACGCACCATAGCTGAGGCGGATCTCTTCCATGATTGCTGAGGCGGCGAAGACGGCTGACGTGGCTGAGTTGGAGGAGGAGGAGTGGCCTGAAGCTGTGCCAGACTTGGAGGAGGAGTGGCCTGACGCTTTGCCGGACTTGGAGGAGGAGGAGTGGCCTGAAGCTGTGCCGGACTTGGAGGAGGAGTGGCCTGACGCGTTGGTGGACTTGGAGGAGCGGGAGTCTGCTGACTCGGTGACGGACTTCGATGAGGAGTCGGATGACGCGGTGCCGGTGACCTTCGAAAGATGATGCAATCCTTTCTCCATAGGATGATATGATGGTTGGCCTCTCCAAGTGTGTGCTCCTCGTCACCTCCAGAAATGTCAAGCTCTACCCCCGAATATTGGTCCACCACCTCATCAACCAAGACACGAGCATAGCCCGCTGGAATCGGGTTGCATTGGAAGGTTGCCTCGGGGGGATTTGTAAAAGCAACGGCGTCCGCCACCTTCATGGATATGTTCTTCATTTTGAAGTGTAGCTCGCAGTTAGTGTTCTCCATGATGTCATCCACTAGGTAGCTATCCAGCAATGCGTCGCCCGGGGTGGAACCCACGCTGCTTCTCGGCATGGATGGGATGGTGCTATTCAATGCTGGATCATCCGCTAGCTGCTGCAGCTACTGAGACCCCCTTTGCTGGCTAAGTGAGTCGATCTGCTCCTGCTGCCGCTAGAATTTGACTGCCAAGTCCGTGTGCGCTGATTCTAGGTCTTGAAGGCGTTCATAGTCCAGCTTCCTCTGCTCCTCCTCCATCTTCCTCTTCTTCTTCTCTGCAATCTTCTTTCTCGCACAAGTTCTTTAGTCGGCGTTCCAGTCCGAAAACCCCTCATACCATGGAATAGCGCCCTTGCCTCGTGTTCTTCCCGGGTGTTCAGTATTTCCCAGGGCACGCGTAAGCTCGTCGTTCTCTCTGTTGGGCTCGAACACCCCCGATCGAGCCTCTTCTATTGCAACAAGTAGCTTATCTTCGGCTCCGTACAGACATGCCTTCTTCGAAACTTTGCCTGTCTTCGGGTCCAACTCCCCCCATGCGCATAAAACCAAGTCCTGCACTTGGGGGGGCAGCTCAATGTTTCTGGAGTGACACCTGCATCCTCCATCTCTTTCTCAGACTTATCCCACTTAGGCATTCCTACCGCATAGCCACCTGGCCCCAGCTTATGGAACTTATCCTTTTTTGCGGCATTGGCCTTGTTTATTCTCGACCGTTCCTTAGATAATTCCGATTCCTTGAATTTCATGAAATCGTCCCAATGAGCACTTTGCTTCTCTAGTGTTCCCTTGAATACTGGAGTCTTCTTTCCTCCCTTGACGTACTGGTCCCATACACGATTCTTGTGGTTGTTGAATGCAACCGCCATCTTCCTAAGAGCAGCGTCCTTGACTTTCTCCACATCTGCATCTGTGAAATGATCTGATAGGGTGAAATGTTCCATGAGCGTTTCCCAAAGCAGAAGTTTCTGTCTGTCGTCGACAAAAGTAAGATCTGGATGTGGCTTTGCTGGCTCTCTCCATTCTTGAAGGGAGATCGGGAGTTGGTCCTTCACAAGAACTCCGCACTGACGAATGAAATTGTCCGCAATGTTCTTAGGCGCTAATGGTTCGCCATTAGGTTTGATGGCCTCGGTATTGTACTTTACGCCCTCCTTCAACTTTTTGTTCGGGCCTCATACTGTCCTGCTGCCTGAAGATTTGCCCGATCCGGATGGCTGAAAGAAGAAAGATCGATTCGTTAATATATATCTTCAAGTCATTTAAAACATGTGATGATCACCAGATGCCTGCTTATATAAATATACCTCGCCGGTCTTTGTTGTTTCAAGATCAACATTTTCTTCGTCATGTTCATAGTTCATGACTTCATCAATTCGGTCGTCGTGATCGAATATCATATCACTCTCCCCAGTGTTGTTTAGATATTCGGAGCCGTCATAATCTTCTTCATTCTGATCATCATCTGGCCCGCGAGGATTGCGTATAATATTGAACAGGGCCTCTTCTCCCTCTCTGCCGGTATTGTCCGCCTAGGTTTTATTTAACTAATCCAAAAGAAATATATTCAAATTACAATGCATGGATGCAATCAATTAATAAGGAAAAACTTAATCAATCATAGTACATAATAAGCATCATCGAATATAATCTCGAATACGTTGTCTCGAATAATAGATATAATCTCGAATACATCGTCTCGAATAATATATATATAATCTCGAATATTATATATCGAATTCATCACTAGCTAGCTAGCTAGCTAGCTAATAAAGATCGAATACTAGAGAGTAATCTAGGTGGTGGACAACCAGAGTGAAGGTACCATCACTGGATCATAGCTCGGGTGATCTCCCCAAAGAACCTGCCAGGTATTGGAGAACTTGACGTCCATAGCAGCCATGTAGCGATGGATGTGCTCGTCCTCCTCCCTCACACGGCGACGTACCACCTCCGGCGGGGCCGGCTCCCTCCGCACCGAAAGTGGCCCACACGAACGCCACCAAAGGAGATGAGGGTCGACGACGGGACCCAGGGCCGGGTTCCTCAGCAAGCATCGCGCCCCTGAAGGTAGCACCTCCCAGTGCCAGCCCGGCGGAGCCCAGTCCCGGACATGGGTCCTATGAAGCAGGACGTCGTCGCGAACGGGTCGACGGCGAGGATGCGGGCCGGGCATCGTCGACAACAAATACTATATGCAAATGTAACACTAATTATGCTATCATTGCATATGTCAAAATTCTATATGCTATTTCATACTAATTAAGCATCTAACACTAAAAACAGAAAAAACAACTTCTATACATCCATTAAAAACAGAAAAACAACATTATATAAAAAAAATCCATACTGATTAAACACTAATTATATCCATCTAACATGCATTCATACATATATACTAGTGAAAAAATAATAATCTAAAAAATCTAAACTAATTAAACATACAAAATACGTATATACTAATTAACTTAAGGAAATGTGTATGTGTGTGTGTTCATCATGCTTGTGTGTGTGTATGGGCTCGGGGAGGGGCGGCGCCCATGGTGGCCGCCGGGGGCGAGGGAGAGGCGTTAGAGGGGGAGAGCTCACAGCGGGGCGACGGCGACGGAGAGGCGACGGCCGAGGGCGGCGACGGGCCGGGGCGTGACGGGGGCGGCGACGCGGGGACGGCGCGACGGGGACGGGCCCGGGGCGGCGACGGGGATGGGGGCGGCGAGGGCAACGGCGCGCGACGGGGGCGGCGCACGACGGGGGCGGTGACGGCATCGATCGATCGGGGCGGGCGGTGCTTCAGTGGGGAAACAGAGGAAGAAACAGAGGAAGAATGAAATTTTTCAAAGTGATGTATATATAGAAGGCACCTTTAGTACCGGTTGGAGCCATCAACCGATACTAAAGGCCTGTTTTGGCCAGGCCAAGCGGCGGGAAGGGCAGGCCTTTAGTACCAGGTGGTGGCTCCAACCGGTACTAAAGACCCCCCATTTAGTACCGGTTGATGCCACGACCCGGTACTAAAGGGGGTGCGCTGCCAGGCGAGGGGCGCAGAAATTTAGTCCCACCTCGCTAGCCGAAGGGCACGCGCACCTGCTTATAAGCCCCGCCGCCGCTGCTGTCTTGAGCTCCTCTCTAAAGCAGGCCTTCTGGGCCTACCTCTGCTACTCTGCCCTGTGGGGCCTATTGGGCTTGCGGCTCTGCATCCTGGCCCAACAACAGGTTGGGTTTCTAATCGTATGCAGGCCGCTGTGGCCTTGTAGGTGGGCTTTTTTTCATTTAGTTTTTTCTTTTCTGCTTTATTTATTTTGTTTTATTTATTTTTAGTTGTTTTTTGTTGTATTTAGAGTTTCTTTGTAAATATTTTTGATAGTTTTTAGAAACTTTCAGTTAGTGCCGGTAGTTTTTTAATTTGAATAGTTTAAATTTTGAATTATTTGAAATTTGTGTGAATCACTAGTTTGTGAATAACTTAACTTTAAAAATACATTTTTCAGTGATTCTTTTTTATTATGCTTAATATTAGTGTATTTTATCATTATATTCAATTTGGTAATGCTTAGGTTATTTAAAAAATGAAATGTCTTTTTAGCTGAAAAAATCAGTAAAGACATGAAAGAATTTGTTTGCACATAAAATTTCTTCGTATTTCAAATACCAAAATACATAACTACCGTAACTATTACAGATATTCCCTCCTGGGTGTGAAACACAGAAGAAAGTGATGATAGTGAAGCCGATCACATCCCAGATCTTTGGGTGTGAAACTTTTTCTTCGCGCGTGTCCCTTTGCGCCGTAACCATGGAAAATCTTCAGCATTTAACGGGACGCTCGGGTCAATATTCATTGTGAATGGAGCACTTTCATCAAACTTTTCATAATCTCCTGACATGTCTGTCTTGTCATCCACTTCCACGATGTTTCTCTTCCCAGAAAGAATTATGTGCCGCTTTGGCTCATCGTACGATGCATTCGCTTCCTTATCTTTTCTTTTTTTCAGCTTGGTAGACATGTCCTTCACATAGAAAACATGTGCCACATCATTGGCTAGGACGAATGGTTCGTATGCATACGCAAGATTGCTGAGATCCACTATTGTCATTCCGTACTGCGGGTCTTCTGTTACCCCGCCTCGTGTCATATTGACCCATTTGCACCGAAACAAAGGGGCCTTCAAACCATGTCGATAGTCAAGTTCCCATATGTCCTGTATATAACCATAATATGTTTTCTTTCCCGTCTTGGTTTCTGCATCAAAGCGGACACCACTGTTTTGGTTGGTTCTCTTCTTATCTTGGGCGATCGTGTAAAATGTATTACCATTTATCTCGTACCCTTTGAAAGTCATTATATTCGAAGATGGTAACTGGGACAGCAAGTACAGGTCATCTTCAATAGAGGCGTCATGCATGGTACGTGTCTGCAACCAGCTGGCGAAACTCCTGGTTTGTTCACGTGTAATCTAGTCATCAGACCGCTCCGGGTCTTTGGAGCGTAGCAAATTCTTGTGTTCATCCATATACGGAGCCACCAAGGCGGAATTCTATAGAACTGTGTAGTGTGCTTTAGTGAGAAAATGTCCGTCCATACATATTATTTGTTCCCCTCCTAGCATGCCTTTTCCATCCAGTCTGCCCTTATGCCGCGATTCAGGAACACCAATCGGCTTAAGGTCAGAAATAAAGTCAATACAAAACTCAATGACCTCCTCATTTTCATGGCCCTTGGAGATACTTCCTTCTGGCCTAGCACGGTTATGAACATATTTCTTTAAGACTCCCATGAACCTCTCAAAGGGGAACATATTGTGTAAAAATACAGGACCCAAAACGTTAATCTCTTCGCATAGGTGAACTAGGACGTGCGTCATGATGTTGAAGAAGGATGGTGAGAACACCAACTCAAAACTGACAAGATATTGCACCAAATCATTCTCTAACCTTGGTATGATTTCTGGATCGATTACCTTCTGAGAGATTGCATTGAGGAATGCACATAGCTTCATAATGGCTAATCGAACGTTTTCCGGTAGAAGCCCCCTCAATGCAACCGGAAGTAGTTGCGTCATAATCACGTGGCAGTCATGAGACTTTAGGTTCTGAAACTTTTTCTCTGCCATGTTTATTATTCCCTTTATATTCGACGAGAAGCCAGACGATACCTTAATACTGAGCAGGCATTCAAAGAAGATTTCCTTCTCTTCTTTGGTAAGAGCGTAGCTTGCATGACCCTGATGTATGCCGTCTTTTCCGTGCATACGTTGCTGGTCCTCCCGTGCCTCAGGTGTATCTTTTGTCTTTCCATACACGCCCAAGAAGCCAAATAGGGTCACACAAAGATTCTTCGTCACGTGCATCACATCGATTGCGGAGCGGACCTCTAGGTCTTTCCAATAGGGCAGGTCCCAAAATATAGATTTCTTCTTCCACATGGGTGCGCGTCCGTCAGCGTCATCCGGAACAGGTTATCCACCAGACCCTTTCCAAAGACCACCTTCAAATCTTTGACCATATCATGTACATCAGCACCAGTACGGTGGCGAGGCTTCGTCCGGTGATCCGCCTCACCTTTGAAATGTTTGCCTTTCTTTCTTACGGGATGCCTGCTCGGAAGAAATCGACGATGTCCCAGGTACACATTATTCTTACAATTAGCCAAATATATACCGTCGGTATTGTCCAAACAGTGCATGCATGCGCGGTATCTCTTGTTTGTCTGTCTTGAAAGGTTACTGAGAGCAGGCCAATCATTGATGGTCACGAACAGCAACACCTTTAGGTCAAATTCTTCCCCCATGTGCTCATCCCACACACGTACACCTATTCCATTTCACAGTTGTAAGAGTTCTTCAACTAATGGCCTTAGGTACACATCAATGTCGTTGCCGGGTTGCTTAGGGCCTTGGATGAGCACTGGCATCATAATGAACTTCCGCTTCATGCACAACCAAGGAGAAAGGTTATACAAACATAGAGTCATAGGCCAGCTGCTATGGTTGCTGCACTGCTCCCCAAAAGGATTAATGCCATCTGCGCTTAGACCAAACCATACGTTCCTTGCGTCATCTGCAAACTCCTTCCCGTACTTTCTTTCGATTTTTCTCCACTGCGACCCGTCAGCGGGTACTCTCAACTTTCCGTCTTTCTTACGGTCTTCTCTGTGCCATTGCATCGCCTTGGCATGCTCTTTGTTTTGGAACAAACGTTTTAACCGTGGTATTATAGGAGCATACCACATCACCTTGGCAGGAATCTTCTTCCTGGGGCGCTCGCCCTCGACATCACCAGGATCATAGCGGCTGATCTTATAGCGCAATGCACCGCATACCGGGCAAGCGTTCAAATCCTCATACTCACCGCGGTAGAGGATGCAATCATTAGGGCATGCATGTATCTTCTGCACCTCTAACCCTAGAGGGCAGACAGCCTTCTTTGCTTCGTACGTACTCTCGGGCAATTCGTTGTCCTTTGGAAGCATATTCTTTATCATTACCAGCAACTTTCCAAATCCCTTGTCAGATACACCATTCTCTGCCTTCCATTGTAGCAATTCTAGTGCGGTGCCCAGCTTTTTCTTGTCACCTACGCAATTCGGGTACAATAATTTTTTGTGATCCTCTAACATGCGCTGCAATTTCTTCTTCTCCAAATCACTTGCGCAGTTTCTCTTTGCATCAGCAATGGCCCGACCTAGATCATCAACGGGCTCATCCAATGCCTCTTCTTCAGCTTCTTCCCGCATTGCCGGCTCAGCTTCTTCCCGCATTACCGGCTCAGCTTCTTTCCTCATTGTTGTATCATCGTATTCAGGGAACCCATGGCCAGGATAGCTGTCGTCGTCCTCTTCTTCTTCTTCATTGTCTTTCATCATAACCCCTCTTTCTCCATGCTTGGTCCAAACATTATAGTGGGGCATGAAACCGGACTCAAAGAGATGGACGTGAATGGTTCTCGACGTAGAGTAATTGTGACCATTCTTACAGCCAGCACATGGACAAGGCATAAAAACATCCACCCGCTTGTTTGCCTCAGCCGCAAGCAGAAAAGTATGCACACCATTAATGAACTCGGGAGAGCATCGGTCATCGTACATCCATTGTCGGCTCATCTTCAATACACAGCACCGAAAACACCAAATTAATACAATACATAAAGTTCATACAACACTTAAATGCAACAAACAAATAACTCTCTAGCTAAAGAATTTAAATGCAACAACAAATGCGATCAAGATCGCAACTAAGGTAACAATTGATCCAACAACATAATGATACCAAGCCTCACTATGAATGGCATATTTTCTAATCTTTCTAATCTTCAAGCGCATTTTCTCCATCTTAATCTTGTGATCATCGATGACATCGGCAACATGCAACTCCAATTCCATCTTCTCCCCCTCAATTCTTTTCAATTTTTCTTTCAAATCCTCATTTTCTCTTTCCACTAAATTTAACCTCTCGACAATAGGGTCGGTTGAAATTTTCAGTTCAACTACCTCCTACATACAAATATCTATGTCAGCTTGATGGGCATAATTTTTCATAAACACGAAATGCAACAAATAGTTTTAAAAGCGAATATACCACATTCGAATTATAACAAGGGCGAGGGCCGACGGGGACAGATATCAAAACCATGGTACTATGTATAACAAACAACGTACTGGTAAGATAATTATACGACTAACTATATATCCAAATCACACAAACATCAATTTTTTATATAAAATTTCATGAACAAGAGGCTCACCACAAGGTGGTGCCGGCGACGGGACGGTGCGGGCGATCGACGGTGGTTACGACGGAGATTTAGAAGGCACTAAGTAAACCACACCTACATATGCAAACTAAGTGTTATTTTGACCTCAATTTGCATATAAATCAAATACTATCACATATAATTCCTCCCAAATTACTAAAACCCACAATTAATCACTATATAAACCAATGCAAGAGCTAATCTAGCAATGAGAGATGAAAGGACAAAGTTGCTAACCTTTGTGATCATTTGAATGGATGGGGACCTGCAAATCTTGACAAATTTGGGGCAAATTTTGTGATGAACTCGAGAGGAAGAAGGGAAGAACAAAGGAGAGGGAGAGGGGAAAGGGGGAAGAACAGAGTGCTGGTGGACGAAGGGTTTATATATGACGACCTTTAGTATCGGTTCGTGGCACAAACCGGTAGTAAAGGTGTTGCAGGGGCCCCACTCTGACAACATCCTGCCACCACTCTCATTAGTACCGGTTCGTGGCACGAACCGGTGCTAAAGATTCGCCACGAACCGGTACTAAAGAGCTCCTCCCGCCTAGTCGTTGGAACCGGCACTAATGGACACATTAGTGCCGGTTTTGTTACAAACCGGGACTAATGTGTCGCACATTTGACCCTTTTTCTACTAGTGCAACGATGTCCATTGGAACAATGTGAATTGACTTGGAGCCTTTTGGATAACTAACATCAAACTATGTAGGCATGTTTGAAGACAAAATAAAAAGGTTTACCACTATTTGTCATCAGAAAAGGAAGAACCGAATATGCAAATAAGGAATCAGAACATACCATGTTGCATGTCCTTGCAAGCTAGTTCCTCCATGTGTCTCCAATAGAAAGTTAATGACACCTACTTGTACAGTCATGCATTCTGCAACCTATGCATAGTATAGCATATTAAACTCACTTGTATTTGAAATTTTGAACGGGCATATTTCTTCAATAAATTTCGATGTAATGAAATAGTTGTATAACTATAAAAAATACTATTACTAAAATAAAAGGTGCGGACAAAGGAAAATCTAGACATAAAGCAGGAACACAAAGCCAAGAAAGTTTGAATTTAGCTATGCTGAAAAACACGAACTATCTTGATGAATTTACAGTATAATCACCATTTCAATAGAGGCAGCTCTGAGTGACATATGGCCTTGAAATATATTTTTCTAATATGTATTAAATTAATGAACAACAAGTGCAATGAAGCCAACCTTATCAACATATCCATATCCAGTGTTTGTAGTTGGTGTAACGATGCGAGTGACAGCGGCGGCCTTGCCTGAGTAATGGGTCCGCAAATAGTTGTAACTATTCACAGCCAAATATGAAATGGTTATGAATTCGGAACTACAAAGCTACAAGCCTACAACACACAAAGATCTAGCTATTTAAGCAGCGAAGAAAAACATTAGAGAAGATCAAAGAAGTAGATCTGATATTTTTTTAATGCGTCATCCAGATATTACCAATGCTGGGTGGCGTCGTCTTCCCCTCCAAGACTTTAAAATTCTTCAGGTGGTCCTCAAGAACCTGCGAAGGAATATACTATGTGCGTCATCCAGATATATCCAAATGATCTCAGCATGCCGTCAATGGGTAACATCAACTTAAAAGTCTTAGGCCACAAGATTAAATACACTCACGGTCAGAACAATACAAAATGGTTGCCATAAAAAAGCCAAATATTTCAAAACTTTCATGCTCACTTGTCCAGTCCTTCAAGAGCAGTAAGAGCAACTCAACATTAGGGACATATAAGTACAATTTCAGTGTCTCGCTGTTTCACAATTTAACTCACATGAAATGTTAATCACAAACCAAACACCAGCACATCATATCACCTCAGAACCATATTAGTAACCCAGTTAGCAGCACTGGACTAAATCATCACATGGCATACAAGATGCGGGTGAGAATTTTATGTGCTAACATAGATAAACCTAAGCCTTCTGCAGGAGAATGGCGAATTAATCAAAGGATCTCGATGTCGCTGCAGAGCACAAAAGTAGGAACTCTGCACTGTTGGACATTACCCAATGATCTCTTTCTTGCTAGATCTAGCACCATCAAGTCCATCCTCCTTTAGCACTCGAAGCAATCCCAACACCCAAAACTGCCGTAGAAGAGTGGCCTGCTTCTAACTACAGTGCTATGTGTACAATTATTTTCTCATAAAGAACAAGCCCACAAAAACTATAATATCAGTCAATGGGTTGTGTTTGGAGAACCATAATGATCATATCTAGAAAACCATTTTCACACCGGTATTTGGAGACAACGTGTGCAACAGACGCAGCCGGATGTTGAGAACAAAGAGCTAGTACCAAACAACATACCTCACATGTCGGCCGCTGCGGTAGGCTCCCGCTCAAGGTGGTCAATGGCTATGGCCAGGAGCCCGCTGCCACCGAGGCTGAGCTCATTGGCATCGGCGGAGATGACGTGGTCAAGCGGCACTAAGCACGCCGCCTTCCCCGTGTCCGCCTCCTTTCCCAACGACCTCGCCCAACCATCGAACCAAACCGCGCCGCCGCAATCGAGCCATGCCGTGACGCCATCCACAAGACCGCTGTACCTATGCTAGAAGTGATGTAATCAGCTATTCGGGTAATGCAAGAGGTTTCACCATTTCAGAAATGCATCACTTCACGAGAAGTTCATCAATCATTTTGCCGCAGTACAACGGAGCAATGGTTGCTCAAATGAACAATTCAGATTCTGTCCAGCTGCGCTAATCATATCAAATCTCCTATATGGTGATAGTTCCATAGAGATCATTTTTACGCTGCCGGTTCGCTTTACCCTAAAATGGAAATAACTTCTCATTAGTAAGATTACAAGATCATTTCTCAGGAAATAGTCTAAATCTAGGAAACCGGTGAAAAATTATAGATTGACACTATGGTTTGGGTGTCTTGTAATGACGACCATACCAAAATACATATACCAATTATCATCCGTGTGTTAGAATCACTGTAGTGACACAAAAAAATAGTATCACAGAGATACGCGGGCATCATCATGTATAGAATGGGAAAACAATTGACCAGATTGAAATACAAAGCCTCGTCAAAATTTACCTATGAATCTGCAGTGTTCTCTACTGTATCCATACAAGGAAATCATGCATTTAGAAGAAGATATATGACCTCATATTTGAGGTAGGTAGCAATTCAACAACTGACTTTGTAGCTGAAACAATGAAATAGGAGTCAGTGACCAACAAGAAGTAACTCATGTTTCTATGAAACTACCAATAAACTGCAAAACAACCTCATCGACCCTCTCAGCCAGCCAAACACAGCTTCTTTATCCCAGCCGATGTCTCATCTCCTGTAGCATCAGGCACAAGCATGTGACACACAAGGGTACGGCCTGCTTGACAAGAGGAGTGTTGCCGCCGCCATTAGGGCTTCGTAACGTGAAGTGAGGCTATGTTTGGGATAGAGTATCAAAGACAAATAACTGATCTGCTACCTGATACATACTTGATATCTGAATCCGTAATATAGTTATGGATATAAGACATGCTATGGTGATTGTATAGGTATGCCTAGTTGGCTGGTTTACATCTTTACTCTTCAACGCATTTAACTAAAACAAAAAACTGGAGTCGTGTGTACCTGATTTCCAGATTCAACACCTAGTTGATCCACCAAAAGTATTTTGTTTGGGGTAATATCAGCAATGCAGTTTGCCTGCTGCAATGAAACAAGAAAATCACTATAACAAAATGCATTAGCAATCTTCCATGTGTATGTGTGCCTGGTGATTTGAGTGAAGAAATACAAAAAAATCACACTTAAATAGTCAGACTTTGATATTCCGTAGAAATTTCTAAGGAAAACCACAAGTTGTTTAATCCAATATTTATAAAGAGGTCTAATAGTGAACTTTCTATCAGCAATGAGCATCCATTTGCTTTTATCTTTTCCTCCTAACTTTCTAACATCATCACATCTTAATTTCAAATTGTTCCAGAACTCCAGGGTTTTTCCCACAAGAATTCTTCTAAAAGTAAATCGCTCCCATGCTTTATTAATAACCTCAGTCACAGAAATATTATGATCATACTTAGATTATGCAACCTGGGATTTGAGAGTTTCAGAGGTTTATCCCCCACCCAGCAATCTTTCCAAGGATCTTGTATTTCCTCATGTCTAATCACCTTTTTACAATGTTGATTAAATAGATCTTTAACTTTCAAAATGCTAGGCCAAAAATGGTAATCTCAAACATTACGCTTGATGTGAGAATGCATTTCCCTTCAACATATTTATTTATAAGAACCTCTTCCCATAGCTCAAATCCAGTTTCTAGCTTTCAGATCTATTTGGTCATGATAGATTTATTCATAAGTTCTACATTAAAATAGATAACCCCCCTGGTCTTTGGGTTGGCAGCAGGTTTTCAATTTCACCAAATGATATTATTTTTTGTCTTCTTCAGCCTTCGACACAAACCTAGCCCTATAAAAAACTCTTTTCTCCCTGATAGGAGTTGCATAGAAGGACATCATAAAGACAAGGACGTTTGTCAAGAATGCCCGAACCAGAGTAACCCTACCAGCCATATTCAATAATTTTCCTTAGCAGCGCCCACACCTCTTCTCTATTTACTCTATCCCCCCATTCGAGTGTTTGTTTCTAGTTCTCACATTAGAAATAGGTATACCCGGATATTTTAGGGGATCAACATCTAATTCACAGGGAGAGATTTCAAGATATAGATTGGCTTTTTTCACAGCATTGGCAAAAAGGAAGATCTCTTGGCATTTGTTCAAATGCACAGGAAATAATTTTCAAAATTATAGCACTATTCTCATGATCTCGCAATAGAGATGTAGTATGATCGGCATATGGCATCATATTCACCCTTTTTATAAAGAGTCTTCTAACACCCATCTAACAAAACATTTTCTTTAACTTTACCCATAATAATTCCCAAAGCATCAGTAGTCAGATCATCAAACAATAAAGGTGTGAAGGCATCTCCTTATCTCAAAATCCTTTATGAGCTTTAAAATAAGGCCCAATGTTAGCATTCAGTCTAATTTGCACATGTCCCCCCTTCACACCACACATCATCAAACCCTTTGAGCTTCAACATCTGATGCACAAAAGGCCCATTTGATTTTATCATAAGCTTTTTCGAAGTTAGATTTGAAGAGAAGGGCATTATGTTATCTATGATGTATAATATTCAAGGCTTAATGTAAAACTACCACCCCCTCCATAATATATTGGGTTTGTCTTTCACCAGAGCAGTCTGAATATGAGATATGACAGGGATCACCACTTTGCTAAGTTTGTTCATTAGGACTTTAGTAATAATTTTAAAGCTCACATTTAATAGGATGATAGGTCTAAATTTGTTTAGCATCCATGGTCTTAAGAACCTAAGTAATAATACCATAATTCAATCTAGCAACATACTTTCATCTGGAAATCTTTAAGTTAGGAGTAAAAAGTTCACCATTTCTCATTTTTGGGGTGATTTCTCTCACCTCGGCTCATTTTGGGATAAAACTGTATTAACTCTATTTTTAATATGTGTGTGAAATAGATATAAGTAGTGATGTTCTACGCGTAATTGTGCATGACACCTAGCTAGTTGTTATTATAGTAACAAAAAGGTGTACATATTTTTTTCTAAAATGCACACAATCATGTGTATCTTGCATTCGGAGAAGAAAGGGTACAACCGTACAAGGAACCATCCACCGTTTTACAAACTGGTCTGCAGCCCTGCCGCACACAAGACTACTCACGCCTAATCCACCTAGCTAGATCCACGCTAAACGCTTGTAGATTAGACCTTAGCAAACCCGTCATTGTCCACCTTCCAACCTCCTTGAGAATTCATGCAATTAATGCCGGCACGGAGGGAGAAGCCCTGTCGAAGACAATTGCATTTCGATGCTTCCAAAGCTCCCAAAGTGCCAATAACAGTATGTTGTCGAACCCCTTTCTGGACTGAGTAGGAAAGCTATGAGATGTTCCTCATTGCAAGAGTGCATCCTGCGATGTTGTGGTCTCACCCGCCATACCATACACTATGAGCAGAGCGTGCCAGACCGATCGAGCGAACACACATCAAACAAGAAGGTGATCGATGTGTTCCTCCTCCTGGCAGTGGCAGAGCCAGGATTTTCAACATGGGTATGCGGAGTAAAAAAAAATGTAACTCTACGGTCACTCCTTTTCAACATGGGCATGAAGAATTTACACTCGAGAAAAGTAACCAAGCAATCATTTAAATATTGTTCCTCCATGATGGAAAATCTTCCAAATTTGAATGTTTATAATCCAGGAATTTAGATGCATAAAATTCACCTTGATTTCCTTGCACTTCTTCACAAGTTTTACAGCGAGCCAATGCAAACCACGCTCAAAATTGCATGGATGCTACAGAGTAGATTAATCAAAACAAAAATAGGGAATGAAGATAACTCTCTATTCTCGACTAAGAATTCGAATAAATCAAAATTAAACACTCACAAAATCAGACGGTGGATGAACTGCGTGCACACGCAGCTGTTGCCGACTTGTCTGCTAGATGACAGATGTGTCGTGCGCGGGTGCGCGCTGTGGCATTGCCGAGTGCGTACTGCGAAGCAGCGAAGGGCGTGGGCTGGCGAAGGAGATCGATCGGCAAGATGAGATGATGCGGCGGCAGCGGCGGTTGCTTTCGATGGCCGATGCGAGCATGTGATGTGCCCCAGATTCACGATGCGGTGGCTCCTAGTCGAGCCTCAAGGATAAGGCCTGGTAGCAGCCCAACATAGGCCCAATTGGTGTTGAATCGCTCTTTTCTTGGTTTCTCCTGCCCTGCACGTACAAGTAGACTGCCATACGAATTATAAAGGCATATAGGAGCTTATATACTGAAAAAATTCTGCAAAAAACATTGGGTATGCATTGCATATCCTTGCATTAGCCTAGCTCCGTCCCTGCCTCCTGGTCACAGAAGGGCAAGCGGCTGATGCGACAATCCCCACTTGGCCAGCTTCTCCGACGTCCAACGCCCGTTCAGAAAGGCGAGCCATGCAAAGAACTTGCACCGCAAAGGTGCACGACACTTCCAGATTATCATGGCCACATCCGTCTGACGACCAACAACACCTAGTCCGTCTGTACATATAATTTTGAGCGTAAATATTAACTGTATATGCTCTTCTAATAAGATTAACCAAAGTGACAAAAAAAAGGTTGCATATGCATGTGTGCGGACCCTGTGTTAACTACTTACCAAAAAAAATAAGTGTTTACTAATTCTTAGCCGATCAGTGTTTTCTTAAGTATCAGTCGATTTCTGAAAAATGCAAATTCAGTGTAGTGCACTAAGTGCAGCGTGACTTCCACGTTTTTTTGGAGAAGTGCAACTATGTGATAAAGTGTACGTTGAACTTTGCATAATGTGGATTGAGACATAAGAAAATCTCAATCAAACGATGGGCCCTAATAATAAAAATATTGCTGGTATGGCCTTTGTGGTTAAAGAGTGCAAGCATTTATGCTAGCCGCTCTGTAATCCACGCCCCCTTCTTCACAATCCTTTGCTTCTTTATAAATACGTGCTCAGCAATCTAAACAGGAAATATAAGCTCCCTACTTTCTCTTAATTTGCTTCTATTCATCTACCAAGTATCACTACCAGGTCGCCGTGAAGACGTTCACAATTTTCATAGGCGCCTCAGCCACCACACCACCACCACCATGGTACTGGTACTCCTAGTAGACAATCTATTTCTCATTTGGCATGATACTTCTGCACACATCCGCCTCTTCTTACTTTTTCTGTGCGTTACCACTGCAATCACCCTGTACCTCATGAACGGTTCGCGCACCGTATATCTTGTTGATTATGCCTGCTTCCGGCCTAATGCCAACCACCGCATCAGCAAGGCCGCATGGATTGAGAACATTCACCACTCCCAGTCTGACAACAACGACGACGACAACCATCGGTTCTTGACCCGTATTTCTGAACGGTCAGGCCTTGGCGATGAGACCTACCTCCCGCCTCCCCACCACTATATCCCACCGCATTATTCTTTAAGCGAAGCTCGTGCAGAAGCGGAACTGTCCATCTTCACGGCCATAGATGATCTGCTAGCGAAGACATCTATCAACCTTGATGCAATTTCCATACTCATCGTGAACTGCAGCATTTTCAATCCAACTCCGTCGCTCGCTGACATGATCATGAGAAGATACAAGCTTCGAGATGATATATGCAACGTGCAACTCTCTGGGATGGGCTGCAGCGCAGGCCTCATCGCGGTGGGTCTTGCGAAGGACCTCTTGCAGACCGCTCCCTCCGACGCGCATGCCTTGGTTGTGTCCACGGAGATTATGAATAGGACCTACTACACTGGGAGGAAGCGTGAAATGCAAGTGTTCAACATGTTGTTCCGCATGGGTGGCTCCGCGGTGCTCCTCTCAACCTCGGGTACCAAAGCTCGTTTTCAGCTCGCGCACGTGATTCGGACATGCACCGGGTACCAAGACAATGCATACCAATGTGTGTTCCATGAGGAAGATGACAAGGGGAATCTTGGTCTCAATTTATCCAAGAACCTTGTGGACGTTGCTGGCAAGGCTCTCAGGGCTAACATCATCACGGTTGGACCTCTTATTCTTCCTTTGTCAGTCAAGATTGCAATTTTTCTCTCATACATTTCAGGGAAGGTGCTAAATGGAACCGCCAAGCCATATGTGCCCGATTTCCGCACAGCTTTCGACCATTTGTGCGTCCATGCGGGTGGACGAGCGGTGATTGATGCAGTGCAACGTAGCCTCGGTCTGCTAGATGAGCATGTTGAGCCATCAAGGATGACACTTCACAGGTTTGGGAACACATCGAGTAGCTCGGTATGGTATGAGCTGGCCTACAGTGAGGCCAAGGGTCGAATGACGAAGGGGGACCGAGTTTGGATGATTGGGTTTGGCTCAGGATACAAGTGTAACAGTGCGGTGTTGAAGTGCGTCCAGCCAGCAAACAATGCTGATAAGGCATGGCAAGATTGCATATATCGCTACCCAATGGATGTTCCTAAGGAGGTGTAGAGTATGGCCTCGGTTAAATGGCAGGCGGCCAAGAAACATACTCCAATATTGTTCACGTTTTTTTCTAAATAGAGGCTTTAATTATCACCCTTCGAATTATGTATTGTGGATACTGCATACAACCAGTGTCATAATGTTGATTATGTACAGGGCCGTCTCCAAGAATTTGGGGGCCCGGGGCGAAATGCAAATAAAATTTTAATTTTTTGTATACTGAAGGACTATCTAAAAAATGTCTGATAGCTATCCAAGAAACACCTCATGCGAAAGCACACAAAAATTTGCTCAACAGCGCAATATATATAGAACTTAAACTCAATACTTAATGGTCAAACAAAATAGATAAGACATATGACAAAAAGTACAAATAATAATAAGGGATACAAAAGAATAGCAAGTCAATAGTTTGCTTCGTCCATATTCCTCCCATATGTCCTTGACTATTGTTGCACGCCACCAGTGAAAATATATCTGCATCTTATTTATTTTTTGTAACAGGGAATAAAACTGATATAAATATGCAACATCTTTCATTTAATCCATACATACATGTTTTTTTTCGATTCAGTATCAGTTCAATGTTCAAATTCATCAATCTGGAAATGAACACACACATCATGTCGCATCTTGTATTGTTGTTTGCCAATCACGATCAAAGAAATTACCCATTGATCAGTGGCCGAGGAGGCGAGCAGTGCCGGTCTTTCTCGGATTTGGACGCACGGCCCGTTTTGGGCGTGGCTGAGGTAGGGCCAGCGCTCGGCGGCAGCAACACCACGGCCGCCGTGGCAATGCAGAGGAAGGGGAGCACTGCCAGACACCATGCGATGCCGCTAGCGCGGAGCATCTACCAGGCGGGACTAGACAACGGGAGAGCAGCCCGCGGCGGCGGTGTGCAACGGACCAGCAGTTTTTGATTTCTTCGCACAGGAGCATGGGAGATTGCGAGGCGGCGCACATGTGCGTGGACGGAGGAGAACTGGGGGAGGGTCGCGGCCCTAGGGTTCGGCAAACCCTATTCGGCACTGCAGGCGCCGGTTAAGTTTAGCTGGGCTGGCCTATTTATCTATTTTTTTTATTTCTGGATGAAAGGTAAAAAAAGAATCGTACGCAGAGACGAGGGTTTCTAAAGCCACGTTCGGCTCCTCTCCACTCCCTCCACTCCGCTCCGGAGCGGACCAGGCTCTAGCTCACTTTCACGGAACGGCTAAAACTGAGCTCCACAACTCCGCAGAGTCAGGGCGGAGAGGAGGGATCCCGAACAAGGCTAAGTCAGGATCTGTAGGTTTCTCATCCCAGCGCATTGACCACTAGGGCAACTCAACCGATGTGAATTATTATATTTTGTTTTCCTTTTTATACTTTCTCCTGTTTGTGGGAAGCCTTGGTTTTGGAAAGCTTCTAAACTGGTTTTTCTCGGTTCGCTGGGCAGTTTTTCGTCCGTTCTTATTCTTTTTTTCTTGCTTGTTTTTTATTTTCTTTTTTCTATTTCTATTAAAAATCAAATTTTATGAACTTTTCTTAAATTTGATGAAATTTTTTCAAAAATGATGATTTTTTTTTCAAATTCGATGAACTACTTTGTAAAAACTATGAACTTTTTCTAAAATTTGTTTAACCTTTTTCAAATGCGATGAATTTTTTAAAAAATGATTATATTTTTTCAAATTCAATGAACTATTTTTTAAAAACTATGAACTTTTTTCGAAATTGATGAACTTTTCTAAAATTCTTTAACTTTTTTGAAAATTGATGAATTTTTTTTCAAAAACGATGAAATTTTTCCCAAATTAGATGAACCTTTTTTCAGATTAGATGAACTTTTTTCGGAATCGATGAACTATTTTTCAAATTTGAATGAACTTTTTTCAAATTCATGATTTATTTTTTCAAATCGATGAACTTTTTCCAAAAAATTTCTAGTTTGTATTCTTATTCTTGTTTTAAGTGCTGCAAGAGAAATCAAGGAGCAGAAAAAATCGAACAAAAGAAAAATTATAGCAAACGTGAGAAGGAGTATTGACGAACGGGAGAACGAGCGAAGGAATAGTGGGTCGAGGCCCAATAGGGATCTCTAGTGTGCGCCACCTAAGTTTATTGGCGCTGAAAGGCGCCATATAGGAGCTCCCGGGCTCTGGCTGTAGCTGGCGGTGCGCAGGCGGTTCACCTCTTGTTTTTTCTCCAATCAGGGGCTCCATAATTTTGGGGGCCCTGTGTGGTTGGCTACTTCGGCCTCCTCATCGACGGGACTGACTATGTACCTATGTTGTGGATTAGCGAAATCACTAATTAAGAAGTACTTCTTTTAAAGATCGCTTCTATCTCCTCAGGTTATGATAAGTGGGTGTTATATGTGTGGCACTTGCCGCAATCTGAGAGTTTTTCCTTTTTTTCATAAATTCGTTTATTCAAAATATTTTATCTTTTAAATCATATGTCTAAATTTTGAACTGTTTTCATCATTATATTTCTCGCGTCGAGATCTTTAAAACTAGATCTTATGATGATAGATTTTGACGGACTTTTTTTCATAAATAAAAAACAAACAAAAAACTGGAAACATGTTTTTTCCCTTTCCGAAAGCCGTTTCCGAGAGGCTCTGCCGTGCCTGTCGTGGAAGCAAAACCGTGCCTCATGCAAAAGGAAAAAAAATGTGTTCTTTGTTTCCGAGAGATATGGCCTTGCGGAAGCAAAACCATACCTCTCGCAGAAGCAAAAACCGTGCCTCTCATGGACAAAAAAGAAAAAGAGAAAACACATTTTTTTCTCTATTTCCGAGATGCATGGTCGTGCCTCTCACATAAGGAAAAAAGAGAAAACGTGTTTTTTTCGTTTCCGAAAGATGCGACCGTGCCTCTTGCAAAAGCAAAACCATGCCTCTCGCGGAAGCAAACAAACATATTTTTTCATGCAAAAAAAATATATTTTTTAATAAAAATTGTCCAAAAGCTTAGAAAGACCATAGGAAAAAACAAAAACCCGGGAAAATCGTCTAAAAAGTCAAAAACGCATGCGAAAAAGTTAAAAATAAAATAAAATTCGAAGAGAGCGTCCAGAGCGCGACACATGACGACGGCTGAGAGTGCGCCATATCCCATCTCAAATAATTGTTGGGAGGCTCTCGAAGGAACGCTTGCCAACTAGTTGCTCTCCATGAAGCAGTTGGTCGTGATAAAAAGGCTGGTTATAACAACTACTACCACTCCCTCAAAGGTCTCAATACTCTAACTCAATCCATGCAATAATATCATTATTAAATAGATTTGTTCAAAAATACTTTCATCGCTCTACTTTCATAATGTAATGTTTCAATAGGAGACGTGCAAAAAAAAACTGTTCGCTAAGAGCAACTCCAATGGGGGCGATCAATTTCGTCCGCTGGCGTCCGTTTGGATCGGCGCGAAAAGAAAAGTCGGCCCAACGCGCCAACCTAAACGAACGCGCGTCCGCTTGGCGTTTGTCTGCCGACCCATTCCCGATCTATTTTTGAGTCAGTTTTGCGTCGGCGCGGACACGAGACGGACGCACGCGCGCGCCTACTCCTCTTCCCGGGTGTGCCGGTCGGTGGAAGCCACCACCATTGCCTCCCATTTTTCCTAAAAACCCTCCCGCCCGCGTGCTCCTGCCCCACACCCCGCCATGGAGGACGCCGCCGACGGCCTCGCCTCCCTCGCCTCGTCCGGCTCCCCCGCCCCCGCCGGGAAACGCAAGCCTCGTGCCCCGCGCAAGACCGCTGCCGCGGCCAAGCCAAAGAAGCCGCTGACGCCCGCACAACGGGCAAAGGAGTCGGCCAAGAGGAAGGACCGGAGGCACCCCCCGGACGCGAGGGATGAGGCCGCCGCGTAGGCCACCATCGCGCAGCAGGAGGTCACCAACGCCCGTGTCGCGGCGGCAACGAGGGAGGCGCTCTACATGCTAGGGTTAAACCCTGACCAGCATGGCCTCCTCAACGTCGCCGTCGCCGCGGCCAGCACCGGCTCATCGGCGTTTCCTCGGATGGTGCTGCCCGACTCGCCCCGCGCGTTGGCTTGCAACCCGGTGCCCGGCTTCCACGTGTACCTGCAGGCCTCCCGCCACTCCGGGGAGTGCTTGCCAGACGTGAGCGTGGTCGCGCCTTCCACGCCCGCTGATACGTCTCTAATGTATCTATAATTTTTGATTGCTTCATGCTATTATATTGTCTATTTTGGATGTTAATGGGCTTTATTTTACATTTTTATATCATTTTTGGGACTAACCTACGGAGGCCCAGCCTAAATTGCTGCTTTTTTTTGCCTATTTTAGAGTTTCGCCGAAAAGGAATATCAAACGGAGTCCAAACGGAATGAAACCTTCGGGAACGTGATTTTCTCAACAAACGTGATCCAGGAGACTTGGAGTGGGCGAAGGATCGAGGAGGGCACGAGGCAGGGGGTGTGCCTACCCCCTGGGCGCGCCATCCACCCTCGTGGGCCCCTCGTTGATCCACCGACATACTTCTTCCTCATATATATATATCCACGTACCCCCCAAACATTGAGGAGCACCACGAAAACCTAATTCCACCGCTGTAACTTTCTGTACCCGAGAGATCCCATCTTGGAGCCTTTTCCGGAGCTCCGCCGGAGGGGGCATTGATCACGGAGGGCCTCTACATCAACTCCATGGCCTCTCCGGTGATGTGTGAGTAGTTTACTTCAGACCTTCGGGTCCATAGTTATTAGCTAGATGGCTTCTTCTCTCTCTTTGGATCTCAATACAAAGTTCTCCTCGATCTTCTTGGGGATCTATTCGATGTAATCTTCTTTTGCGGTGTGTTTGTCGAGATCCGATGAATTGTGGGTTTATGATCCAGTTTATCTACGAACAATATTTGAATCTCTTCTGAATTCTTTTATGTATGGTTGGTTTATCTTTGCAAGTCTCTTTGAATTATCAGTTTGGTTTGGCCTACTAGATTGATTTTTCTTGCAATGGGAGAAGTGCTTAGCTTTGGATACAATCTTGCGGTGCTCGATCCCAGTGATAGAAAGGGAAACGACACGTATTGTATTGTTGCCATCGAGGATAAAAAGATGGGGTTTATATCATATTGCATGAGTTTATCCCTCTACATCATGTCATCTTACTTAAAGCATTACTCTGTTCTTATGAACTTAATACTCTAGATGCATGCTGGATAGCGGTCGATGTGTGGAGTAATAGTAGTAGATGCAGAATCGTTTCGGTCTACTTGTCACAGACGTGATGCCTATATACATGATCATACCTAGATATTCTCATAACTATGCTCAATTCTATCAATTGCTCGACAGTAATTCGTTTACCCACCATAATACGTATGCTCTTAAGAGAAGCCACTAGTGAAACCTATGGCCCACGGGTCTATCTTTCATCATATTAATCTTCCAATACTTAGTTATTTCTATTGCCGTTTATTTTACTTTGCATCTTTATTTCTCTTTATCATAAAAATACCAAAAATATTATCTTATCATATCTATCAGATCTCACTCTCGTAAGTGACCGTGAAGAGATTGACAACCCCTTTATCGTGTTGGTTGCGAGGTTCTTATTTGTTTGTGTAGGTGCGTGGGACTCGAGCGTGATCTCCTACTGGATTGATACCTTGGTTCTCAAAAACTGAGGGAAATACTTACGCTACTTTACTGCATCACCCTTTCCTCTTCAAGGGAAAACCAACGCAGTTCTCAAGAGGTAGCAAGAAGGATTTATGGCACCGTTGCCGGGGAGATTCGCGCCAATTCAAGTCAAGATTTAACTCCCGACAACGAGCCATTGCTGGCACCGTTGGCGGGGAGTCTACGCACAAGTCAAGACATACCAAGTACCCATCACAAACTCTTATCCCTCGCATTACATTATTTGCCATTTGCCTCTCGGTTTCCTCTCCCCCACTTCACCCTTGCCGTTTCATTCGCCCTCTCTTTCCGTTCCTCTTCTCCTTTTCTATTTGCCTTTTTCCCGTTTCTTGTTTGCTTGTGTGTTGGATTGCTTGCTTGTCACGATGCCTCAAGATAATACTAAATTGTGTGACTTTACCAATACCAACAACAATGATTTTCTTAGCACTCTGATTGCTCCTCTTACCGATGCTGAATCTTGTGAAATTAATGCTGCTTTGTTGAATCTTGTCATCAAAGATCAATTCGCCGGCCTTCCTAGTGAAGATGTCGCTACCCACCTAAATAGCTTTGTTGATTTGTGTGATATGCAAAAGAAGAAAGATGTGGACAATGATATTGTTAAATTGAAGCTATTTCCTTTTTCCCTTAGAGATCATGCTAAAGCTTGGTTTTTGTCTTTGCCTAAAAATAGTATTGATTCATGGAATAAGTGCAAAGATGTTTATATCTCTAAGTATTTCGCTCCCGCTAAGATCATCTCTCCTAAAAACGATATTATGAATTTTAAGCAACTTGATCATGAACATGTTGCACAATTTTGGGAGAGAATGAAATTAATGATACGTAATTGCCCTACACATGGTTTGAATTTATGGATGATTATACAGAATTTTTATGCCGGATTGAATTTTGCTTCTACAAATCTTTTACATTCGGCCGCGGGAGGCACTTTTATGAAAATCACTTCAGAATAAGCTACCAAACTCCTAGATAATATTATAGTTAATTATTCTCAATGGCACACCGAAAGATCTACTAGTAAAAAAGTGCATGCGATAGAAGAAATTAATGTTTTGAGTGGAAAGATGGATGAACTTATGAAATTGTTTGCTAATAAGAGTGCTCCTACTGATCCTAATAATATGCCTTTGTCTACTTTGATTGAGAATAATAATGAATCTATGGATGTGAATTTTGTTGGTAGGAACAATTTTGGTAATAACGCATATAGAGGTAATTTTAATTCTAGGCCGTTTCCTAGTAATTCCTTTAATAATTATGGTAATTCCTACAACAATTCTTATGGAAATTTTAATAAAATGACCTCTGATTTTGAATTTAATATTAAAGAATTTATTAGTTCGCAAAAGAGTTTCAATGCTTTGATTGAAGAAAAATTGCTTAAGATTGATGAGTTGGCTAGGAACGTTGTTAGAATTTCTCTTGATGTTGATTTCTTTGAAACTTAGATATATTCCACCTAAGCATGATATCAGTGAGTCTCTCAAAGCCATGAGAATTTCCATTGATGAGTGCAAAGAAAGAACCGCTAGGATGCGTGCTAAGAAAGATTGTTTTGTGAAAGCGTGTTCTTCTAATTTTCATGCTAATAAGGATGAAGATCTAAAAGTTATTGATGTGTCCCCTATTAAATCTTTGTTTTGCAATATGAATCTTGATAATGATGGGACTGAAGATGAGCCACCTTTACCTAGAAGGCGTTCCAAAAATTTGAAGTTTTTAGATCTTGATGCAAAAATTGTTAAAAGTGGGATTGAAGAGGTCAAAACTTTAAATAGCAATGAACCCACTATCTTGGATTTCAAGGAATTTAATTATGATAATTGCTCTTTGATAGATTGTATTTCCTTGAAAGAAGTTGCAATCCGTGCTAAATTCTCCTCATGCTTATAGTCAAAATAAAGCTTTTACTAAACATATCATTGATGCTTTGATGCAATCTTATGAAGAAAAACTTGAGTTGGAAGTTTCTATCCCTAGAAAACTTTATGATGAGTGGGAACCTACAAGTAAAATTAAAATTAATGATCATGAGTGTTATGCTTTGTGTGATTTGGGTGCTAGTGTTTCCACAATTTTGAAAACTTTGTGTGATTTGCTAGGTTTCCGTGATTTCGATGATTGTTCTTTAAACTTGCACCTTGCGGATTCCACTATTAAGAAACCTATGGGAAGAATTAATGATGTTCTTATTGTTGCAAATAGGAACTATGTGCCCGTAGATTTCATTGTTCTTGACATAGATTGCAATCCTTCATGTCGTATTATTCTTGGTAGATCTTTCCTTAGAACGATTGGTGCAATTATTGATATGAAGGAAGGGAATATTAGAGTGCAATTTCCATTAAGGAAAGGCATGGAACACTTCCCTAGAAACAAAGTTAAATTACCATATGAATCTACTATGAAAGCCACTTATGGATTGCCTACCAAAGATGGCAATACCTAGATCTATCTTCGCTTTTATGCCTAGCTAGGGGCGTTAAACGATAGCGCTTGTTCGGAGGCAACCCAATTTTATTTTTATTCCTTGCTTTTCGTTCCTATTTAGTAATAAATAATTTATATAGCCTCTGTTTTGGTTGTGTTTTTTGTGTTTAATTAGTGTTTGTGACAAGTAAGAACCGTTGGGAAGACTTGGGGAAAATCTTTTTGATCTTGCTGTAAAAAACAGAATCTTTAGCGCTCACGAGAATTGCTGCCATTTTATTTGGAAAGTGTTATTTAGTTAATTATTTTTGTAGATGATTAATAGATAAATTCCTCACGTCCAGCAATTTATTTTAGAATTTTTCGGGTTCCAGAAGTTTGCGTTAACTACAGATTACTACAGACTGTTCTGTTTTTGACAGATTCTGTTTTTCGTGTGTTGTTTACTTATTTTGATGAATCTATGACTAGTAAAAGAGTTTATAAACCATAGATAAGTTGGAACACAGTAGGTTTAACACCAATATAGATCAATAATGAGTTCATTACTGTATCTTGAAGTGGTGTTTTGTTTTCTTTCGCTAACGGAGCTCACGAGGTTTTCTATTTGAGTTTTGTGTTGTGAAGTTTTCAAGTTTTGGGTAAAGATTTGATGGATTATGGAATAAGGAGTGCAAGAGCCTAAGCTTGGAGATGCCCATGGAACCCCAAGGTAAAATTGAAGGACACCAAAAAGCCTAAGCTTGGGGATGCCCCGGAAGGTATCCCCTCTTTCGTCTTCGTCTATCGATAACTTTACTTGGAGCTATATTTTTATTCACCATATGATATGTGTTTTTCTTGGAGTGTCTTGTATGATTTGATTCTTTGCTTTTTAGTTTACCACAATCATCCTTATTGTACACACCTTTTGAGAGAGACTCACATGATTTGAAATTTATTAGAATACTCTATGTGCTTCACTTATATCTTTTGAGCTATATAGTTTTTGCTCTAGTTTTTCACTTATATCTTTTAGAGCACGGAGGTGGAATTTTTTTATAGAAACTATTGTTCTCTCATGCTTCACTTATATTATTTTGAGAGTCCTTTAGAACAACATGGAAATTTGCTTTTAGGAATAATATAAAAACTTTCATAGAAGTGCATTGAATACTATGAGAAGTTTGATACTTGATAATTGTTTTGAGATATAGAGATGGTGACATTAGAGTCATGCTAGTTGAGTAGTTGTGAATTTGAGAAATACTTGTGTTGAAGTTTGTGATGAAGTCGGAGCATGATTTATTTATTGATTGTCTTCCTTATGAGTGGCGGTCGGGGATGAGCGATGGTCTTTTCCTACCAATCTATCCCCCTACTAGCATGCGCGTAATACTCTACTTTGATAACTTGTAGATTTTTGCAATAAGTATGTGAGTTCTTTATGACTAATGTTGAGTCCATGGATTATACGCACTCTCACCCTTCCACCATTGCTAGCCTCTCTAGTATCGCGCAACTTTCGCCGGTACCATAAACCCACCATATACCTTCCTCAAAACAGCCACCATACTTACATGTTCTGGCATTTCCATAGCCATTCTGAGATATATTGCCATGCAACTTTCCATCATTCCGTTATTATGACACGCTTCATCATTATCATATTGCTTCCATGATCATGTAGTTGACATCGTATTTGTGGCAAAGCCACCGTTCATAATTCTTCATACATGTCACTCAAGCATCATTGCACATCTCGGTACACCGTCGGAGGCATTCACATAGAGTCATATTTTGTTCTAAGTATCGAGTTGTAATTCTTGAATTGTAAGTAAATAAAGTGTGATGGTCATTATTATTAGAGCATTATCCCAAGTGAGGAAAGGATGATGGAGACTATGATTCCCCCACAAGTCAGGATGAGACTCCGGACGAAAAAAAAAGAGATAAAAAAGAGGCCATAAAAAAAGAAAAGGCCCAAATAAAAAAATTGAGAGAAAAATAGAGAAAGGACAATGCTACTATCCTTTTTCCATAGTTGTGCTTCAAAGTAGCACCATGATCTTCATGATAGAGAGTCTCCTATGATATCAATTTCATATACTAGTGGGAATTTTTCATTATAGAACTTGGCTTGTATATTCCAATGATGGGCTTCCTCAAATTGTCCTAGGTCTTCATGAGCAAGCAAGTTGGATGCACACCCACTTAGTTTTTTTTGTTGAGCTTTCATATACTTATAGCTCTAGTGCATGCATTGCATGGCAATCCCTACTCACTCACATTGATATCTATTAATGGGCAGATCCATAGCCCGTTGATACGCCTAGTTGATGTGAGACTATCTTCTCTTTTTTTGTCTTCTCCACAACCACCATTCTATTCCACATATAGTGCTATATCCATGGCTCACGCTCATATATTGCGTTAAGATTGAAAAAGTTTGAGAACATCAAAAGTATGAAACAATTGCTTGGCTTGTCATCGGGGTTGTGCATGATTTAAATATTTTGTGTGGTGAAGATAGAGCATAGCCAGACTATATGATTTTGTAGGGATAACTTTCTTTGGCCATGTTATTTTGAGAAGACATAATTGCTTGGTTAGTATGCTTGAAGTATTATTATTTCTATGTCAATATTAAACTTTTATCTTGAATCTTTTGGATATGAACATTCATGCCACAATAAAGAAAAAATACATTGAGAAATATGTTAGAAAGCATTCCACATCAAAAATTATTTTTTATCATTTACCTACTCGAGGACGAGCAAGAATTAAGCTTGGGGATGCTTGATACGTCTCCAACGTATCTATAATTTTTTATTGCTCCATGCTATTATATTATCTATTTTGGATGTTAATGGGCTTTATTTTACACTTTTATATCATTTTTGGGACTAACCTACTAACTGGAGGCCCAGCCCAAATTGCTGTTTTTTGCCTATTTTAGAGTTTCGCCGAAAAGGAATATCAAACGAAGTCCAAATGGAATGAAACCATCGGAAACGTGATTTTCTCAACAAACGTGATCCAGGAGACTTGAAGTGGGCGTCAAGAAACGATCGAGGAGGGCACGAGGCAGGGGGCGCGCCCTCCACACTCATGGGCCCCTCGTTGCTCCACCGACGTACTTCTTTCTCCTATATATATATATATCCACGTACCGCCCAAACATCTAGGAGCACCACGAAAACCTAATTCCACCGCCGCAACTTTTTGTACTCGAGAGATCTCATCTTGGGGCCTTTTCCGGAGCTCCGCTGGAGGGGGCATTGATCACGGAGGTCCTCTACATCAACTCTATAGCCTCTCCGGTGATGTGTGAGTAGTTTACTTCAGACCTTCGGGTCCATAGTTATTAGCTAGATGGCTTCTTCTCTCTCTTTGGATCTCAATACAAAGTTCTCCTCGATCTTCTTGGAGATCTATTCGATGTAATCTTCTTTTGCGGTGTGTTTGTTGAGATCCGATGAATTGTGGGTTTATGATCCAGTTTATCTATGAACAATATTTGAATCTCCTCTAAATTCTTTTATGTATGATTGCTTTATCTTTGCAAGTCTCTTCGAATTATCAGTTCGGTTTGGCCTACTAGATTGATCTTTCTTGCAATGGGAGAAGTGCTTAGCTTTGGGTTCAATCTTGCGGTGCTCGATCCTAGTGACAGAAAGGGAAATGACACGTACTGTATTGTTGTCGTCGAGGATAAAAAGATGAGGTTTATATCATATTGCATGAGTTTATCCCTCTACATCATGCCATATTACTTGAAGCATTACTATGTTCTTATGAACTTAATACTCTAGATGCACGCTGGATAGCGGTCGGTGTGTGGAGTAATAGTAGTAGATGCAGAATCATTTCGGTCTACTTGTCACGGACGTGATGCCTATATACATGATCATACCTAGATATTCTCATAACTATGCTGAATTTTATCAATTGCTCGACAATAATTCGTTTACCCACCGTAATACTTATGCTCTTGAGAGAAGCCACTAGTGAAACCTATGGCCCCCGGGTCTATCTTCCATCATATTAATATTTTAATACTTAGTTATTTCTATTGCCGTTTATTTTACTATGCATCTTTATTTTTCTTTATCATAAAAATACCAAAAATATTATCTTATCATATCTATCAGATCTCACTCTCGTAAGTGACCGTGAAGGGATTGACAACCCCTTTATCGTGTTGGTTGCGAGGTTCTTATTTGTTTGTGTAGGTACTTGGGACTCGAGCGTGATCTCCTACTGGATTGATACCTTGGTTCTCAAAAACTGAGGGAAAACTTACGCTACTTTACTGCATCGCCCTTTCCTCTTCAAGGGAAAACCAACGCAGTACTCAAGAGGTAGCACCCGCGCCCGCGCCTGTCGACCTCAACGCCACCCCGGTGGCCGGTGGCTCGTCATCTGATGGCGCGAGGAAACACGCATGGCAGACGCCGGCAGGCGTGCTCCCGGAGGCCCGCAACCTGTTCAACGGAATGTCGTCGACCGTCAACGAGGACTACGTGTAGAACCTCATCTTCGAGGGCGGCGCGCCGGCCGTTGGCTACGATCCCAACGAGACACAAAGCCAGGACGGCCGTGTGTCGTTCAAGCCGGCCGCTGGCTATGATCCCGATCTGGCGGCCTTCATGCGTGATCAGGTCGGCATCGACCTGGACGGTTCCCACCCGACCACGATTTCCCGGACGACTACAAGCTAGAGGTTGAGGACGAGTGCGACATCGAAGTGGAGCCCTTGTTCGAGGACGACCTCGCCAACCAAAACGCCGGTCCTAAGCCGAAGCGCAAGAGCAAGCGCACGAAGGCATACACGGTGACCGAGGACAAGCTTCTTTTCAAGTGTTGGCGAGACATTGGACAAGAACCCAAGACCGGCGCTGCCATGATGAGATATGGCCGCTGGCATGATCGGCCGCAGGCCTTTTTTTGAAAGTTGAGCGTGGACATGAAATGGGTCGGCGCGTTGAGCGCACTGCCGACGCAAATGCAAAACTGGGCGGACACCGGGGCGGTCGGCCGACCCAAACGGACAAAAGGCAGACAAATGCACCATCCGTTTGGGTCGGCCCGTTGGAATTGCTCTAACAGCCTCAGAATTTTCAAGTTGGATTTTCTTTTCGATTAGGAACCAGTCGTCTTTACTTTCATTTCCATAAACTTGGTAATAAAACATCCAAGCTTTTAGGTCCAACAGACAAGCTTTCAGCCAAGACAAAATAAATTGGACTCATCTCCCAAACTCCACATGACTGTACTACATCTAAGAAACAACAAGCGTTACAAGTTTAAAGCGAAACATCCTTTCTACAAGGCTAAATGTCGGGCCTTAAAATCAACTTCCATAAAAGTGAATTGTTCTGCTTTGGAGAAGCCATTGAGGCATCAACTAATTATGCTGACCTATTTGGTTGTGCACAAGGCCAATTCCCAATTAAATATTTAGGAATTCCAATTCATTACCGGCGTCTCACTAATGCGGAGTGTAAATATGTAGAGGAGCGTTTAGAGAAACGATTAAGCAGTTAGAAAGGCAAGTTGCTCTCTGTTGGAGGACGACTGGTCTTGATCAACTCTGTTCTCACAAACATGGTTCTCTATATGCTTTGTTTTTTCCAACTCCCAAGAGGGGTCTTGCAAAGATTGGATTATTTCAGATCCAGATTCTTTTGGCAAGGAGACAATGAAAAGAAAAAATATAGACTGGCTAAATGGAGCGTGGTTTGTAGTCCTAAAGACCAAGGTGGCCTTGGCATTCATGACCTGCAAGTCAAGAATGATTCCTTACTTAGTAAATGGTTGTTCAGACTTCTTACTGAGGATGGTGTTTGGCAAACCCTGCTGCGCAAAAAGTATCTATGCCAAAAAGTTGTGTCTCAGGCCTATTGGAAACCTAGTGATTCACACTTTTGGGCAGGTCTAATGGCGGCAAAGAAACATCTTTTCCGCTTTGGATCTTTTGCGATTAAAGACGGGTCTGAGATTCGTTTCTGAGAGGACATCTGGCTAGGCAATGCCAGTCTCCGGGAACAATATCTAGCTTTGCACCGCATTGTTCGCAATAAGAATGAAACTCTTGCGCGGGTGCTCAGTTCCTTTCTGCCAGATATTTCTTTCAAGCGAGATTTGATTGGCCCCCGTCTTGTGTCATGGCAACATCTTTTGTCCCGATTGGATACGATTAATCTGACACAAGGACGAGATGTGTTCCGCTGGAACCTCACTGCATCTGGGTCCTTCACAGTCGACTCGATGTACCGTGCGCTCATGCATTCAGAGGCCCCAGTGGATAATAACAAGATCTGGAGATCAAAGATTCCACTGGAAGTTAAGATCTTCATGTGGTACCTTAGGAAGGGAGTGGTGCTAACCAAATATAACCTCGCTCGTCGCAACTGGCATGGAAGTAAGAAGTGTGGCTTTTGTACTCATGATGAGACAACCAGACACCTCTTTTTCAAGTGCAAGTTTGCACGTTCTACATGGTCAATCATCCAAATAGTGTCTAATCTTTGTCCGCCCATAGGTGTTGCCAATATTTTTGGTCACTGGCTGGATGATATTCCTTATAGATTCAAAGCGCTAATAAGGGTGGGAGTGTATGCCTTATTATGGTCGCTTTGGCTATGTAGAAATGATCTGATTTTTAATGACAAACACTCTTCTCCTTTGCAGGTTATTTTCCGTTATATGCAATCTCTTCGTACGTGGTCTATGCTTCACCGTACGGAGTTCCAACCGCTATTCAAGGCGGTGTGTACGCAATTGGAGCGAGTGGCCATGGGTTTTTTTTCCAACATGGGTGGCAGCATAACCTCCGTATCGGCCCATCACATCCTTCAACATAGGCATAGTGACGGTCTTATTTGACTCTACTAGTGCCGATATGTCATCTTTTTATTTTCTTCCAGACTATTTATATTTGGCTATGTGCATCCTAACTATGCAAAGGCCGGGTGTTACTCATCATGATTTGTACCTTCTTGATGCTACGTTTTGAGTTAATAAAGACGCCCTTTGTCGGAAAAAAAGACCAAATGTCTTCGACAAAGCTTCACTGTAACTGATACTTTTTGTGTGTATAATTTCAAGCGCGCAATTGCATGTGGACCCCTCTCTTCCAATAGCGGAGGCAGATTCATTAATTACTGATGTTCACAGGGAGGACGCAATATAGAAATATAGAAAATATATAAGGGAATGGGTATTGTTGGTATTCAACATACAAGGGGGTAGGTGATCTTGGGGAGGGTTGGGGCCCCGGTTGGTCCAAATATAGAAAATTCATGAATATCAAAATGAAAAACTTTCTTCAAATTTGTGGTTTTTTTTCTAAATCAGCAAACTTTTTTCAAAACCAATACCTTTCCATACTGTAGTGTCTATAGATTTTTTCAAAAGTCAAACATTGCAAACTTTGACGTATTTACAGAGACAAATAGGTTCATCTAGAATACTAAATTCACATCATTTAATACATCATGAGTTATATTTCCACAATGTACATATTTGATAGTGTATATGTAGACAATTTTCTCTATAAACTTCGTCAAAGTTGGCAAAGTTTGACTTTCAGATAAATCTATATGCACCTGTCGGTCTCAAAACCGGCGGATCTTGGGTAGGGGGTCCCGAACTGTGCGTCTAGGCCGGATGGTAACAGGAGGCAGGGGACACGAAGTTTTACCCAGGTTCGGGCCCTCTCGATGGAGGTAAAACCCTACGTCCTGCTTGATTAATATTGATGATAGGGGTATTACAAGAGTTGATCTACCACGAGATCAGAGAGGCTAAACCCTAGAAGCTAGCATATGGTATGATTGTTGATGTGTATGTTGTCCTACGGACTAAAACCCTCCGGTTTATATAGACACCGGAGAGGGTTAGGGTTACATAGAGTTGGTTACAATGGTAGGAGATCTGAACATCCATATCGCCAAGCTTGCCTTCCACGCCAAGGAAAGTCCCTTCCGGACACGGGACGGAGTCTTCAATCTTGTATCTTCATAGTCCAGGAGTCCGGCTTGAAGGTATAGTTTGGCTATCCGAACACCCCCCTAATCCAGGACTCCCTCAGTAGCCCCTGAACCAGGCTTCAATGATGACGAGTCCGGCGCGCAGATTGTCTTCGGCATTGCAAGGCGGGTTCCTCCTCCAAGTACTTCATAGAAGATTTTGAACACAAAGATAGTGTCCAGCTCTGCAAAATAAGTTTCCACATATTGCCATAGAGAGAATAATAATATTAACACAAATCTAATCTGCTGACGTATTCCGTGGTGCGACACGCTACGGCCAAGCCTTTATCCATTTAATTATCCCACCTCAGCGCGTTGTGCGAGGCGGTTTCCTTGGCACGTCTTGTTGAAGCAGAGATCGTGTCCCCTCATTTCGGGATTCTCATCAATACGGGCGTGGGTAACCCAACCGCGCCTTTGATTACGGCGCTTGGAGATAAGCAAGTTTTACCAGGCTGGTGGGGACATGTAGTCGCGTCCACCCATATAAGGGGATAAGGATCCACCTTTTCACCCACGCCTTCTTCCTCCTCTGCCTATCCATTCTTGCGCACTCGAGCTCCAGCGCCCAAGTCCGCACTACCACCTCAACCATCTCCAGTCATGTTCGGAGCGGGAGGCAAGTGGATGGTCTCCTCCGTCACGGAGGGACACATAAAAAAGCTGAGGAAGGCCGGATATATGGCCAGCGACATCGCGCACCGGCTCCCCGGAAAGGGGCAGCTCATCCCCACTCCTAGGCCCCATGAGAGGGTGGTATTTCTCCCCCATTTCCTCCGCGGACTGGGCTTCCCTCTGCATCCATTTGTCCGGGGGCTCATGTTCTACTATGGCCTGGATTTCCACGATCTGGCCTCGAACTTCGTCCTCAACATCTCGGCATTTATCGTCGTGTGCGAAGCTTTCCTCCGCATCCACCCCCATTTCGGCTTATGGCTAAAGACCTTCAACATCAAGCCGAAGGTGGTGCTCGGTAGCCAGGCGGAGTGCGGCGGCGCCATGGTTGGCAAGATGGCCAACGTCCTGTGGCTCGAGGGCTCTTTTGTGGAGACCCTGAAGGGGTGGCAATCAGGGTGGTTTTACATCACCGAGCCGCGCGACGCCGAATGGGTCGCACCCCTGAGTTCCGATCCAGCCCCCCCACGCGGCTCACCACCTGGAAGGAGACAGGCGTATCTTGGGGTAAAAGAGGAGAGCTGACCGGACTCCAAACATGCATCCAAACCCTGGTGGACAAGAAGCTCAAGCTTGTCAACGTAGTCCAGGTTATGCTCGTCCGCCTGATCCTCCCGTGTCAACGACGGGCCTTCATGTTGGGGAACATTGCAGAAAACAAAAATTTTCCTACGGTTTCACCAAGATCCATCTATGAGTTCATCTAGCAACGAGTGATCGGATGCATCTACATACCTTTGTAGATCGCGAGTGGAAGCGTTCAAAGAACGGGGATGATGTAGTCGAACATGACGTGATCCAAATCACCGGAGATCCTAGCACCGAACGGACGGCACCTCCGCGTTCAACACACGTACGGTCAGCGTAACGTCTCCTTCTTCTTGATCCAGCAAGGGGAGAGGAGAGGTTGAGGAAGATGGCTCCAGCAGCAGCACGTAGGCGTGGTGGTGATGGAGCTGCAGTACTCCGGCAGGGCTTCGGTAAGCACTATGGAGGAGGAGGAGGTGTTGGAGAGGGAGAAGGAGGCAACCAAAGGCGTGGATCAAAAAGCCCTCCTTCCCCCACTATATATAGGAGGGCCTAGGGGGGGCACCGGCCCTAGGAGATCCAATCTCCTAGGGGGGGCGGCGGCCAAGGGAGGTTTCCCTCCCCCCCAAGGCACCTACGGGGTGCCTTCCACTTGTGGGACTCTTCCCCTTTTGGAACCCTAGGCGCATGGGCCTCTTGGGGCTGGTGCCCTTGGCCCATGTAGGCCAAGGCGCACCCCCTACAG
Source organism: Triticum urartu (assembly GCF_056163025.1). Lineage (NCBI taxonomy): Eukaryota > Viridiplantae > Streptophyta > Magnoliopsida > Poales > Poaceae > Triticum > Triticum urartu. The sequence goes on along the minus strand of NC_141879.1, from coordinate 186,900,537 downwards.
CCCATGTGGCCCCCGGGGCAGGTGGCCCCACCCGGTGGGCCCCCGGGACCCTTCCGGTGGTCCCGGTACAATACCGGTGACCCCGAAACTTGTCCCGATGGCCGAAACAACACTTCCTATATATAATTCTTTACCTCAGGAACATTACGGAACTCCTCGTGATGTCCGGGATCTCATTCGGGACTCCGAACAACATTCGGGTTACTGCATATACATATCCCTACAACCCTAGCCTCACCGAACCTTAAGTGTGTAGACCCTACGGGTTCGGGAGATATGTAGACATGACCGAGACGACTCTCCGGTCAATAACCAACAGCGGGATCTGGATACCCATGTTGGCTCCCACATACTCCACGATGATCTCATCGGATGAACCACGATGTCGAGGATTCAAGCAACCCCGTATTCAATTCCCTTTGTCAATCGATATGTTACTTGCCCGAGATTCGATCGTCGGTATCCCAATACCTCGTTCAATCTTGTTACCGGCAAGTCACTTTACTCGTACCGTAATGCATGATCCCGTGACCAGACACTTGGTCACTTTGAGCTCATTATGATGATGCATTACTGAGTGGGCCCAGTGATACCTCTCCGTCATACGGAGTGACAAATCCCAGTCTTGATCCGTGTCAACCCAACAGACACTTTCGGAGATACCCGTAGTATACCTTTATAGTCACCCAGTTACATTGTGACGTTTGGTATACCCAAAGCACTCCTACGGTATCCGGGAGTTACACGATCTCATGGTCTAAGGAAAAGATACTTTGACATTGGAAAACTCTAGCAAACGAACTATACGATCTTGTGCTATGTTTAGGATTGGGTCTTGTCCATCACATCATTCTCCTAATGATGTGATCTCGTTATCAATGACATCCAATGTCCATAGTCAGGAAACCATGACTATCTGTTGATCAACGAGCTAGTCAACTAGAGGCTTACTAGGGACATGTTGGTGTCTGTTATTCACACATGTATTACGATTTCCGGATAACACAATTATAGCATGAATAAAGACAATTATCATGAACAAGGAAATATAATAATAATCCTTTTATTATTGCCTCTAGGGCATATTTCCAACAGTCTCCCACTTGCACTAGAGTCAATAATCTAGTTACATTGTGATGAATCGAACACCCATGGAATTCTGGTGTTGATCATGTTTTGCTCTAGGGAGTGGTTTAGTCAACGGATCTGCTACATTCAGGTCCGTATGTACTTTACAAATATCTATGTCTCCATCTTGAACATTTTCACGAATGGAGTTGAAGCGACGCTTGATGTGCCTTGTCTTTTTGTGAAACCTGGGCTCCTTGGCAAGTGCAATAGCTCCAGTGTTGTCACAGAAGAGTTTGATTGGCCCCGACGCATTGGGTATGACTCCTAGGTCGGTGATGAACTCCTTCACCCAAATTGCTTCATGTGCTGCCTCCGAGGCAGCCATGTACTCCGCTTCACATGTAGATCCCGCCACGACGCTCTGCTTGCAACTGCACCATCTTACTGCCCCACCATTCAAAATATACAAGTATCCAGTTTGTGACTTAGAGTCATCCAGATCTGTGTTGAAGCTAGCGTCGACGTAACCCTTTACGACGAGCTCTTCGTCACCTCCATAAACGAGAAACATTTCCTTAGTCCTTTTCAGGTACTTCAAGATATTCTTGACCGTTGTCCAGTGTTCCTTGCCGGGATTACTTTGGTACCTTCCTACCAAACTTACGGCAAGGTTTACATCAGGTCTGGTACACAGCATGGCATACATAATAGAACCTATGGCTGAGGCATAGGGGATGCCACTCATCTCTTCTATATCTTCTGCCGTGGTCGGACATTGAGCAGAGCTCAATTTCACACCTTGTAACACAGGCAAGAACCCCTTCTTAGACTGGTCCATATTGAACTTCTTCAATATCTTATCAAGGTATGTGCTTTGTGAAAGACCTATGAGGCGTCTCGATCTATCTCTATAGATTTTGATGCCTAATATATAAGCAGCTTCTCCAAGGTCCTTCATTGAAAAACTCTTATTCAAGTAGGCCTTAATGCTGTCCAAGAGTTCTATATCATTTCCCATCAAAAGTATGTCATCTACATATAGTATGAGAAATGCTACAGAGCTCCCACTCACTTTCTTGTAAACGCAGGCTTCTCCATAAGTCTGCGTAAACCCAAACGCTTTGATCATCTCATCAAAGCGAATGTTCCAACTCCGAGATGCTTGCACCAGCCCATAAATCGAGCGTTGGAGCTTGCACACCTTGTCGGCATTCTTAGGATCGACAAAACCTTTCGGCTGCATCATATACAATTCTTCCTTAAGGAAACCATTAAGGAATGCCGTTTTGACGTCCATTTGCCATATCTCATAATCGTAGAATGCGGCAATTGCTAACATGATTCGGACGGACTTTAGCTTCGCTACCGGTGAGAAAGTCTCATCGTAGTCAACCCCTTGAACTTGTCGATAACCCTTAGTGACAAGCCGAGCTTTATAGATGGTCACATTACCATCCGCGTCTGTCTTCTTCTTAAAGATCCATTTATTTTCTATGGCTCGCCGTTCAACGGGCAAGTCAGTCAAAGTCCATACTTCGTTTTCATACATGGATCCTATCTCGGATTTCATGGCTTCTAGCCATTTGTCGGAATCCTGGCCCGCCATCGCTTCTTCATAGTTCGAAGGTTCACCGTTGTCTAACAACATGATTTCCAAGACAGGGTTGCCGTACCACTCTGGTGCGGAACGTGTCCTTGTGGACCTTCGAATTTCAGTAGAAGCTTGATCAGAAGTATCTTGATCATTATCATTAACTTCATCTCTAGTCGGTGCAGGCACCTCAGGAACATTTTCTTGAGTTGCGCCATTTTCTGGTTCAAGAGGTAATACTTCATCAAGTTCTACTTTCCTCCCACTTACTTCTTTCGAGAGAAACTCTTTCTCTAGAAAGGATCCATTCTTGGCAACAAAGATCTTGCCTTCGGATCTGAGGTAGAAGGTATACCCAATTGTTTCTTTAGGGTATCCTATGAAGACGCATTTTTCCGACTTGGGTTCGAGCTTTTCAGGTTGAAGTTTCTTGACATAAGCATCGCATCCCCAAACTTTTAGAAACGACAGCTTAGGTTTCTTCCCAAACCATAATTCATACGGTGTCGTCTCAACGGATTTCGATGGAGCCCTATTTAAAGTGAATGTGGCAGTCTCTAAAGCATAGCCCCAAAAAGATAGCGGTAAATCGCTAAGAGACATCATAGATCGTACCATATCTAATAGAGTGCAATTACAACGTCCGGACACACCATTACGCTGAGGTGTTCCAGGCGGCGTGAGTTGTGAAACTATTCCACATTTTCTTAAGTGTGTGCCAAATTCGTGACTCAAGTATTCTCCTCCACGATCTGATCATAGAAACTTGATTTTCCTGTCACGTTGATTCTCAACCTCACTCTGAAATTCCTTGAACTTTTCAAAGGTTTCAGACTTGTGTTTCATTAAGTAGATATACCCATATCTACTCAAGTCATCAGTGAGGGTGAGAACATAACGATAGCCACCGCGAGCCTCAACACTCATTGGACCGCACACATCAGTATGTATGATTTCCAATAAGTTGGTTGCTCGCTCCATTGTTCCTGAGAACCGAGTCTTGGTCATTTTACCCATGAGGCATGGTTCGCACGTGTCAAATGATTCATAATCAAGAGACTCTAAAAGTCCATCTGCATGGAGCTTCTTCATGCGTTTGACACCTATGTGACCAAGGCGGCAGTGCCACAAGTAAGTGGTACTATCATTATCTACCTTACATCTTTTGGTATTCACACTATGAACATGTGTAGCATTACGCTCGAGATTCATTAAGAATAAACCATTCACCATAGGAGCATGACCATAAAACATATCTCTCATATAAATAGAACAACCATTATTCTCGGATTTAAATGAGTAGCCATCTCGAATTAAATGAGATCCCGATACAATTTTCATGCTCAAAGCTGGCACTAAATAACAATTATTGAGGTTTAAAACTAAACCCGTAGGTAAATGAAGAGGCAGCGTGCCGACGGCGATCACATCGACCTTGGAACCATTCCCGACGCGCATCGTCACCTCGTCCTTCGCCAGTCTCCGCTTATTCCGCAGCTCCTGCTTTGAGTTACAAATGTGAGCAACTGCACCGGTATCAAATACCCAAGAGCTACTACGAGTACTGGTAAGGTACACATCAATTACATGTATATCACATATACCTTTTGTTTTGCCGGCCTTCTTGTCCGCTAAGTATTTGGGGCAATTCCGCTTCCAGTGACCACTTCCCTTGCAATAAAAGCACTCAGTCTCGGGCTTGGGTCCATTCTTTGGCTTCTTCCCGGCAGCTTGCTTGCTGGGCGCGGCAACTACCTTGCCGTCCTTCTTGAAGTTCTTTTTACCCTTGCCCTTCTTGAACTTAGTGGTTTTATTGACCATCAACACTTGATGTTCCTTCTTGACTTCTACCTCTGCTGATTACAGCATAGCAAATACTTCAGGAATGGTCTTTTCCATCCCCTGCATATTGAAGTTCATCACAAAGCTCTTGTAGCTTGGTGGAAGCGACTGGAGGATTCTGTCAATGACCGCATCATCCGGGAGATTAACTCCCAGCTGAGTCAAGCGGTTATGTAACCCAGACATAGTGAGTATGTGCTCACTGACAGAACTATTTTCCTCCATCTTACAGCTGAAGAATTTGTCGGAGACTTCATATCTCTCGACCCGGGCATGAGCTTGGAAAACCATTTTCAGCTCTTCGAACATCTCATATGCTTCGTGTCTCTCAAAACGCTTTTGGAGCCCCGGCTCTAAATTGTAAAGCATGCCGCACTGAACGAGGGAGTAGTCATCGGTACGTGCCTGCCAAGCGTTCAAAATGTCTTGTTCTACAGGGAGAACAGGTGCGTCACCCAGCGGTGCTTGTAGGACATAATCTTTCTTGGCAGCTATGAGGATGATCCTCAGGTTCCGGACCCAGTCCGTATAGTTGCCGCCATCATCTTTCAGCTTGGTTTTCTCTAGGAACGCGTTGAAGTTGAGGACTACGTTGGCCATTTGATCTACAAGACATAGTGTAAATATTTTAGACTAAGTTCATGATAATTAAGTTCATCTAATCAAATTATTCAATGAACTCCCACTTAGATAGACATCCCTCTTCTAGTCATCTAAGTATAACATGATCCGAGTCAACTAGGCCGTGTCCGATCATCACGTGAGACGGACTAGTCAACGTCGGTGAACATCTTCATGTTGATTGTATCTTCTATATGACTCATGCTCGACCTTTCGGTCTTCTGTGTTCCGAGGCCATGTCTGTACATGCTAGGCTCATCAAGTCAACCTAAGTGTTTGCATGTGTAAATCTTGAAGGAAATATGCCCTAGAGGCAATAATAAAGTTATTATTTATTTCCTTATTTCATGATAAATGTTTATTATTCATGCTAGAATTGTATTAACCGGAAACATAATACATGTGTGAATACATAGACAAACAGAGTGTCACTAGTATGCCTCTACTTGACTAGCTCGTTAATCAAAGATGGTTATGTTTCCTAACCATAGACAAAGAGTTGTTATTTGATTAACGAGGTCACATCATTAGTTGAATGATCTGATTGACATGACCCATTCCATTAGCTTAGCACACGATCGTTTAGTATGTTGCTATTGCTTTCTTCATGACTTATACATGTTCCTATGACTATGAGATTATGCAACTCCCGTTTGCCGGAGGAACACTTTGGGTGCTACCAAACGTCACAACGTAACTGGGTGATTATAAAGGAGCATTACAGGTGTCTCCAAAGGTAGATGTTGGGTTGGCGTATTTCGAGATTAGGATTTGTCACTCCGATTGTCGGAGAGGTATCTCTGGGCCCTCTCGGTAATGCACATCACATAAGCCTTGCAAGCATTGCAACTAAGATGTTAGTTGTGAGATGATGTATTACGGAACGAGTAAAGAGACTTGCCGGTAACGAGATTGAACTAGGTATTGGATACCGACGATCGAATCTCGGGCAAGTAACATACCGATGACAAAGGGAACAACGTATGTTGTCATGCGGTCTAACCGATAAAGATCTTCGTAGAATATGTAGGAGCCAATATGGGCATCCAGGTCCCGCTATTGGTTATTGACCGGAGACGTGTCTCGGTCATGTCTACATTGTTCTCGAACCGTAGGGTCCGCACGCTTAAGGTTTCGATGACAGTTATATTATGAGTTTATGAGTTTTGATGTACCGAAGGAGTTCGGAGTCCTGGATGAGATCGGGGACATGACGAGAAGTCTCGAAATGGTCGAGACGTAAAGATCGATATATTGGACGACTATATTCGGACTTCGGAAAGGTTCCGAGTGATTCGGGTATTTTTCGGAGTACCGGAGAGTTATGGGAATTCGCTGGGAGAAGTATTGGGCCTTGATGGGCTTTAGTGGGAAGAGGAGAAAAGGCCTGCTGCGCCCCCCCTCCCCTCTAGTCCGAATTGGACTAGGGAAAAGGGGGGCGGCCACCTTTCCTACTCCTCCACTTCCTTCTCCCTTCCTCCCCTCTTGGTGGACTCCTACTAGGACTTGGAGTCCTCCTCATCCTGGCCGCGCCTAGCCTTGGCCGGCCTCCTCCTCCTCCATCCTTTATATACAGGGGCAGGGGGCACCCCATAGACACACAAGTTGATCCACGTGATCGTTCCTTAGCCGTGTGCGGTGCCCCCTGCCACCATATTCCACCTCGGTCATATTGTAGCGGTGCTTAGGCGAAGCCCTGCGACAGTAGAACATCAAGATCGTCACCACGCCGTCGTGCTGACGGAACTCCTCCCCGAAGCTTTGCTGGATCGGAGCCCGGGGATCGTCATCGAGCTGTACGTGTGCTAAGAACTCGGAGGTGCCGGAGTAACGGTGCTTGGATCGGTCGGATCGGGAAGACGTACGACTACTTCCTCTAGGTTGTGTCAACGCTTCCGTTGTTGATCTACAAGGGTACGTAGATCATACTCTCCCCTCTCGTTGCTATGCATCACCATGATCTTGCGTGTGCGTAGGAATTTTTTTGAAATTACTACGTTCCCCAACAGTGGCATCCGAGCCTAGGTTTTATGGTTTGATGTTATATGCACGAGTAGAACACAAGTGAGTTGTGGGTGATATAAGTCATACTGCCTACCAGCATGTCATACTTTGGTTCGGCGGTATTGTTGGATGAAGCGGCCCGGACCGACATTACGCGTACGCTTACGCGAGACCGGTTTCCCCGACGTGCTTTGCACAAAGGTGACTTGTGGGTGACTGTTTCTCCAATTTTAGTTGAACCAAGTGTGGCTACGCCCGGTCCTTGCGAAGATTAAAACGGAGTCTATTTGACAAACTATCGTTGTGGTTTTGATGCGTAGGTGAGATTGGTTCTTGCTTAAGCCCGTAGCAGCCACGTAAAACTTGCAACAACAAAGTAGAGGACGTCTAACTTGTTTTTGCAGGGCATGTTGTGATGTGATATGGTCAAAACGTGATGAGATATAAGTTGTTGTATGACATGATCATGTTTTGTTAAAGTTATCGGCAACTGGCAAAAGCCTTATGGTTGTCTCTTTATTGCATAAAGATGCAAGCGCCAAATAACTGCTTTACTTTATTGCTATGCGATAGCAATAGTTGCAAGAGCAATAGTTGGCGAGACGACCATGTGACGACACATTGATATAGATCAAGATGATGGAGATCATGGTGTCATGCCGGTGACGATAGAAATCATGACGGTACTTCGGAGATGGAGATCACAAGCACAAGATGATGATGGCCATATCATATCACTTATATTGATTGCATGTGATGTTTATCTTTTTATGCATCTTATTTTGCTTAGTTTGATAGTAGCATTTTAAGATGATCTCTCACTAATTATCAAGAAGTGTTCTCCCTGAGTATGCACCGTTGCCAAAGTTCGTCGTGCCCAGACACCACGTGATGATCGGGTGTGATAAGCTCTACGTCCATCTACAACGGGTGCAAGCCAGTTTTGCACACGCGGAATACTCAGGTTAAACTTGACGAGCCTAGCATATGCAGATATGGCCTCGGAACACGGAGACCGAAAGGTCGAGCGTGAATCATATAGTAGATATGATCAACATAATGATGTTCACCATTGAAAACTACTCCATCTCACGTGATGATCGGTCATGGTTTAGTTGATTTGGATCACGTAATCACTTAGAGGATTAGAGGGATGTCTATCTAAGTGGGAGTTCTTAAGTAATATGATTAATTGAACTTAAATTTATCATGAACTTAGTCCTGGTAGTATTTTGCAAATTATGTTGTAGATCAATAGCTTGCGTTGTTGCTTTCATATGTTTATTTTGATATGTTCCTAGAGAAAATTGTGTTGAAAGATGTTAGTAGCAATGATGCGGATTGGATCCGTGATCTGAGGTTTATCCTCATTGCTACACAGAAGAATTATGTCCTTGATGCACCGCTAGGTGACGGACCTATTGCAGGAGCAGATACGGACGTTATGAACGTTTGGCTAGCTCAATATGATGACTACTTGATAGTTTAAGTGCACCATGCTTAACGGCTTAGAATCGGGACTTCAAAGACGTTTTGAACGTCATGGACCATATGAGATGTTCCAGGAGTTGAACTTAATATTTCAATCAAATACCCGAGTTGAGAGATATGAAATCTCCAACAAGTTCTATAGCTAAAAGATGGAGGAGAATCGCTCAACTAGTGAGCATGTGCTCAGATTGTCTGGGTACTACAATCGCTTGAATCAAGTGGGAGTTAATCTTCCAGATAAGATAGTGATTGACAGAATTCTCTAGTCACCATCACCAAGTTAGTAGAACTTCGTGATGAACTATAATATGCAAGGGATAACGGAAACAACTCCCAAGCTCTTCGTGATGCTGAAATCAACGAAGGTAGAAATCAAGAAAAAACATCAAGTGTTGATGGTTGACAAGACCACTAGTTTCAAGAAAAGGGCAAAGGGAAGAAGGGGAACTTCAAGAAGAACGGCAAGCTAGTTGCTGCTCAAGTGAAGAAGCCTAAGTCTGATCCTAAGCCTGAGACTAAGTGCTTCTACTGCAAAGGGACTGGTCACTAGAAGCGGAACTGCCCCAAGTATTTGGCGGATAAGAAGGATGGCAAAGTGAACATAAGTATATTTGATATACATGTTATTGATGTGTACTTTACTAGTGTTTATAGCAACCCCTCAGTATTTGATACTAGTTCAGTTGCTAAGAGTAGTAACTCGAAAGAGGAGTTGCAGAATAAACAGAGACTAGTTAAGGGTGAAGTGACGATGTGTGTTGGAAGTGGTTCCAAGATTGATATGATCATCATCGCACACTCCCTATAATTTTGGGATTAGTGTTGAACCTAAATAAGTGTTATTTGGTGTTTGCGTTGAGCATGAATATGATTTGATCATGTTTATTGTAATACGGTTATTCATTTAAGTAAGAGAATAAATTGTTGTTCTGTTTACATGAATAAAACCTTGTATGGTTACACACCCAATGAAAATAGTTCGTTGGATCTCGATCGTAGTGATACACATAATCATAATATTGAAACCAAAAGATGCAAAGTTAATAATGATAGTGCAACTTATTTGTAGCACTGCCGTTTAGGTCATATTGGTGTAAAGCGCATGAAGAAACTCCATGCTGATGGGATTTTGGAATCACTTGATTATGAATCAGTTGATGCTTGCGAACCATGCCTCATGGGCAAGATGACTAAGACTCTGTTCTTCGGAACAATGGAGCGAGCAACAGATTTGTTGGAAATCATACATACTGATGTATGTGGTCCGATGAATATTGAGGCTCGCGACAGGTATCATTATTTTCTGATCTTCATAGATGATTTGAGCAGATATGAGTATATCTACTTGATGAAACATAAGTCTGAAACATTTGAAAAGTTCAAAGAATTTCAGAGTGAAGTGAAAAATCATCGTAACAAGAAAATAAAGTTTCTACGATCTGATCGTAGAGAAGAGTATTTGAGTTACGAGTTTGGCCTTTAGTTAAAAACAATGTGAAATAGTTTCACTACTCATGCCACCTGGAACACCACAATGTAATGGTGTGTCCGAACGTCATAACCATACTTTATTAGATATGGTGCGATCTATGATGTCTCTTACTGATCTACCACTATCCTTTTGGGTTTATGCATTAGAGACAGCTGCATTCACGTTAAATAGGGCACCATCTAAATCCGTTGAGGAGACACCGTATGAACTATGGTTTGGCAAGAAACCTAAGCTGTCATTTCTTAAAGTTTGGGGTTGCGATGCTTATATGAAAAGGTTTCATACTGATAAGCTCAAACTCAAATCGGGGAAGTGCGTCTTCATAGGATATCCAAAGGAAACTATTGGATACACCTTCTATCACAGATCCGAAGGCAAGACTTTTGTTGCTAAATTCGGAAACTTTCTGGAGAAGGAGTTTCTCTTGAAAGAAGTGAGTGGGAGGAAAGTAGAACTTGACGAGGTAACTGTACCTGCTCCCTTATTGGAAAGTAGTACATCACAAAAAAATATTTCTGTGACACCTACACCAGTTAGTGAGGAAGCTAATGATGATGATCATGAAACTTCAGAACAAGATACTACTGAACCTTGTAGATCAACCAGAGTAAGATCCGCGCCAGAGTGGTACGGTAATCCTGTTCTGGAAGTCATGCTACTAGATCATGATGAACCTACGAACTATGAAGAAGCGATGGTGAGCCCAAATTCCGCAAAGTGGCTTGAAGCCATGAAATCTGAGATGGGATCCAGTATGAGAACAAAGTATGGACTTTGGTTGACTTGCCCGATGATCGACAAGCAATTGAGAATAAATGGATCTTCAAGAGGAAGACGGACGCTGATAGTAGTGTTACTATCTACAAAGCTAGAATTGTCGCGAAAGGTTTTCGACAAGTTCAAGGGGTTGACTACGATGAGACTTTCTCACCCGTAGCGATGCTTAAAGTCTGTCCGAATCATGTTAGCGATTGCCGCATTTTATGATTATGAAATTTGGCAGATGGATGTCAAAACTGCATTCCTGAATGGATTTCTGGAAGAAGAGTTGTATATGATGCAACCGGAAGGTTTTGTCGATCCAAAGGGAGCTAACAAAGTGTGCAAGCTCCAGCGATCCATTTATGGACTGGTGCAAGCCTCTCGGAGTTGGAATAAACGCTTTGATAGTGTGATCAAAGCATTTGGTTTTATACAGACTTTCGGAGAAGCCTGTATTTACGAGAAAGTGAGTGGGAGCACTACAGCATTTCTGATAAGTATATGTGAATGACATATTGTTGATCAGAAATAATGTAGAATTATTCTGTAAAGCATAAAAGGAGTGTTTGAAAGGAGTTTTTCAAAGAAAGACTTCGGTGAAGCTGCTTACATATTGAGCTTCAAGATCTATAGAGATAGATCAAGACGCTTGATAAGTTTTTTCAATGAGTACATACCTTGACAAGATTTTGAAGTAGTTCAAAATGGAGCAGTCAAAGAAAGAGTTCTTGCCTGTATTACAAGGTGTGAAGTTGAGTAAGACTCAAAGCCTGACCACGGCAGAAGATAGAAAGAGAATGAAAGTCATTCCCTATGCCTCAGTCATAGGTTGTATAAAGTATGCCATGCTGTATACCAGATCTATTGTATGCCCTACCACTGAGTTTGGCAAGGGAGTACGATAGTGATCTAGGAGTAGATCACTGGACAGCGGTCAAAATTATCCTTAGTGGAATAAGGATATGTTTCTCGATTATGGAAGTGAAAAAAAAGGTTCGTCGTAAAGGGTTACGCCGATGCAAGTTTTGACACTAATCTAGATGACTCTAAGTCTCGGTCTACATACATATTGAAAGTGGGAGCAATTAGCTAGAGTAGCTCCATGCAGAGCATTGTTGACATAGAAATTTGCAAAATACATGCGGATCTGAATGTGGCAGACCCGTTGACTAAGATTCTCTCACAAGCAAAACATGATCACGCCTTAGTACTCCTTGGGTGTTAATCACATAGCGATGTGAACTAGATTACTGAATCTAGTAAACCCTTTGGGTGTTGGTCACATGGCGATGTGAACTATGGGTGTTAATCACATGATGATGTGAACTATCGATGTTAATCACATGGTGATGTGATCTAGATTATTGACTCTAGTGCAAGTGGGAGACTGAAGGAAATATGCCCTAGAGGCAATAATAAAGTTATTATTTATTTCCTTATTTCATGATAAATGTTTATTATTCATGCTAGAATTGTATTAACCGGAAACATAATACATGTGTGAATACATAGACAAACAGAGTGTCACTAGTATGCCTCTACTTGACTAGCTCGTTAATCAAAGATGGTTATGTTTCCTAACCATAGACAAAGAGTTGTTATTTGATTAACGAGGTCACATCATTAGTTGAATGATCTGATTGACATGACCCATTCCATTAGCTTAGCACACGATCGTTTAGTATGTTGCTATTGCTTTCTTCATGACTTATACATGTTCCTATGACTATGAGATTATGCAACTCCCGTTTGCCGGAGGAACACTTTGGGTGCTACCAAACGTCACAACGTAACTGGGTGATTATAAAGGAGCATTACAGGTGTCTCCAAAGGTAGATGTTGGGTTGGCGTATTTCAAGATTAGGATTTGTCACTCCGATTGTCGGAGAGGTATCTCTGGGCCCTCTCGGTAATGCACATCACATAAGCCTTGCAAGCATTGCAACTAAGATGTTAGTTGTGAGATGATGTATTACGGAACGAGTAAAGAGACTTGCCGGTAACGAGATTGAACTAGGTATTGGATACCGACGATCGAATCTCGGGCAAGTAACATACCGATGACAAAGGGAACAACGTATGTTGTTATGCGGTCTGACCGATAAAGATCTTCGTAGAATATGTAGGAGCCAATATGGGCATCCAGGTCCCGCTATTGGTTATTGACCGGAGACGTGTCTCGGTCATGTCTACATTGTTCTCGAACCGTAGGGTCCGCACGCTTAAGGTTTCGATGACAGTTATATTATGAGTTTATGAGTTTTGATGTACCGAAGGAGTTCGGAGTCCCGGATGAGATCGGGGACATGACGAGGAGTCTCGAAATGGTCGAGATGTAAAGATCGATATATTGGACGACTATATTCGGACTTCGGAAAGGTTCCGAGTGATTCGGGTATTTTTCGGAGTACCGGAGAGTTATGGGAATTCGCTAGGAGAAGTATTGGGCCTTGATGGGCTTTAGTGGGAAGAGGAGAAAAGGCCTGCTGCGCCCCCCCTCCCCTCTAGTCCGAATTGGACTAGGGAAAAGGGGGCCGGCCACCTTTCCTACTCCTCCACTTCCTTCTCCCTTCCTCCCCTCTTGGTGGACTCCTACTAGGACTTGGAGTCCTAGTAGGACTCCACATCCTGGCCGCGCCTAGCCTTGGCCGGCCTCCTCCTCCTCCATCCTTTATATACAGGGGCAGGGGGCACCCCATAGACACACAAGTTGATCCACGTGATCGTTCCTTAGCCGTGTGCGATGCCCCCTGCCACCATATTCCACCTCGGTCATATTGTAGCGGTGCTTAGGCGAAGCCCTGCGACAGTAGAACATCAAGATCGTCACCACGCCGTCGTGCTGACGGAACTCCTCCCCGAAGCTTTGCTGGATCGGAGCCCGGGGATCGTCATCGAGTTGTACGTGTGCTAAGAACTCGGAGGTGCCGGAGTAACGGTGCTTGGATCGGTCGGATCGGGAAGACGTACGACTACTTCCTCTAGGTTGTGTCAACGCTTCCGTTGTTGATCTACAAGGGTACGTAGATCATACTCTCCCCTCTCGTTGCTATGCATCACCATGATCTTGCGTGTGCGTAGGAAATTTTTTGAAATTACTACGTTCCCCAACAAATCTGTCTTACACCCGTTGTATGTGAACGTTAGAATCTATCACACCCGATCATCACGTGGTGCTTCGAAACAACGAACTGTCGCAATGGTGCACAGTTAGGGGGAACACTTCTTGAAATTATTATGAGGGATCATCTTATTTACTACCGTCATTCTAAGTAAACAAGATGCAAAAACATGATAAACATCACATGCAATCAAATAATAAACGTGACATGATATGGCCAATATCACATAGCTCCTTTGATCTCCATCTTGGGGCTCCATGATCATCTTGTCACCGGCTTGACACCATGATCTCCATCATCGTGTCTCCATGAAGTTGCTCGCCCACTATTACTTCTACTACTATGGCTAACGCATTTAGCAATAAAGTAAAGTAATTTACATGGCGTTTCTCAATGACACGCAGGTCATATAAAAAATAAAGACAAATCCTATGGCTCCTGCCGGTTGTCATACTCATCGACATGCAAGTCGTGATTCCTATTACAATAGCATGAACATCTCATACATCACATATAGATCATTCATCATTCATCACAACTTTGGCCATATCATATCACAAAGCACTTGCTGCAAAAACAAGTTAGACGTCCTCTAATTGTTGTTGCAAGTTTTACGTGGCTGAATCAGGGTTCTAGCAAGAACGTTTTCTTACCTACGTGAAAGCCACAACGTGATTTGTCAACTTCTATTTACCCTTCATAAGGACCCTTTTCATCGAATCCGCTCCAACTAAAGTGGGAGAGACAGACACCCGCCAGCCACCTTATGCAACTAGTGCATGTTAGTCGGTGGAACCGGTCTCACGTAAGCGTGCGTGTAAGGTTGGTCCGGGCCGCTTCATCCCACAATACCGCTGAAGCAAGATAAGACTAGTAGCGGCAAGAAAGTTGACAAATCTACGCCCACAACAAATTGTGTTCTACTCGCGCAAGAAGAAATACGCATAGACCTAGCTCATGATGCCACTGTTGGGGAACGTTGCAGAAAACAAAAATTTTCCTACGGTTTCACCAAGATCCATCTATGAGTTCATCTAGCAACGAGTGATCGGATGCATCTACATACCTTTGTAGATCGCGAGCGGAAGCGTTCAAAGAACGGGGATGATGTAGTCGAACACGACGTGATCCAAATCACCGGAGATCCTAGCACTGAACGGACGGCACCTCCGCGTTCAACACACGTACGGTCAGCGTAACGTCTCCTTCTTCTTGATCCAGCAAGGGGAGAGGAGAGGTTGAGGAAGATGGCTCCAGCAGCAGCACGACGGCGTGGTGGTGATGGAGCTGCAGTACTCCGGCAGAGCTTCGCTAAGCACTATGGAGGAGGAGGAGGTGTTGGAGAGGGAGAAGGAGGCAACCAAAGGCGTGGATCAAAAAGCCCTCCTTCCCCCACTATATATAGGAGGGCCTAGGGGGGGCGGCCCTAGGAGATCCAATCTCCTAGGGGGGCGGCGGCCAAGGGAGGTTTCCCTCCCCCCCCCCCCCAAGGCACCTAGGGGGTGCCTTCCACTTGTGGGACTCTTCCCCTTTTGGAACCCTAGGCGCATGGGCCTCTTGGGGCTGGTGCCCTTGGCCCATGTAGGCCAAGGCGCACCCCCTACAGCCCATGTGGCCCCCGGGGCAGGTGGCCCCACCCGGTGGGCCCCCGGGACCCTTTCGATGGTTCCGGTACAATACCGGTGACCCCGAAACTTGTCCCGATGGCCGAAACAGCACTTCCTATATATAATTCTTTACCTCCGGACCATTCTGGAACTTCTCGTGACGTCCAGGATCTCATTCGGGACTCCGAACAACATTCGGGTTACTGCATATACATATCCCTACAACCCTAGCATCACCGAACCTTAAGTGTGTAGACCCTACGGGTTCGGGAGATATGTAGACATGACCGAGACGACTCTCCGGTCAATAACCAACAGCGGGATCTGGATACCCATGTTGGCTCCCACATACTCCACGATGATCTCATCGGATGAACCACGATGTTGAGGATTCAAGCAACCCCGTATTCAATTCCCTTTGTCAATCGATATGTTACTTGCCCGAGATTCGATCGTCGGTATCCCAATACCTCGTTCAATCTTGTTACCGGCAAGTCACTTTACTCGTACCGTAATGCATGATCCCGTGACCAGACACTTGGTCACTTTGAGCTCATTATGATGATGCATTACTGAGTGGGCCCAGTGATACCTCTCCGTCATACGGAGTGATAAATCCCAGTCTTGATCCATGTCAACCCAACACACACTTTCGGAGATACCCGTAGTATACCTTTATAGTCACCCAGTTACGTTGTGACGTTTGGTACACCCAAAGCACTCCTACGGTATCTGGGAGTTACACGATCTCATGGTCTAAGGAAAGGATACTTGACATTGGAAAACTCTAGCAAACGAACTATACGATCTTGTGCTATGTTTAGGATTGGGTCTTGTCCATCACATCATTCTCCTAATGATGTGATCTCGTTATAAATGACATCCAATGTCCATAGTCAGGAAACCATGACTATCTGTTGATCAACGAGCTAGTCAACTAGAGGCTTACTAGGGACATGTTGGTGTCTGTTATTCACACATGTATTACGATTTCCGGATAACACAATTATAGCATGAATAAAGACAATTATCATGAACAAGGAAATATAATAATACTTTTATTATTGCCTCTAGGGCATATTTCCAACACTTCAACCTTTGGGAGTTCGACCCGGCGCAGCATCAAACTCTTAATAGGCTCTTCGACATGACGTACGAAGATGCCTGGAGGATCCTTTTCAAGGGCGCCGAGGCTCCCG
The DNA here is from genome assembly GCF_056163025.1 of Triticum urartu. Classification (NCBI taxonomy): domain Eukaryota; kingdom Viridiplantae; phylum Streptophyta; class Magnoliopsida; order Poales; family Poaceae; genus Triticum; species Triticum urartu. Next base: position 186,883,735 of record NC_141879.1, on the reverse strand, counting down.
CATCCACTGCCGAGGATCGCGGATTCAGTACTCAGCATCACGCTCATGCGGTAAGCTGTTTTTGTCCTTTTACAGGGTATCAGTTTTTCATAGTTTGACTCTATGCGGGATCTGAGTTCCCTTATCTTTGATAGGATTGGGAGGTGACGTCCGAACAGATCAACTGTCCGGCTCCTTTGCCCGAAGGCCCAGCGGACGCCCATTTGGTGAAGCTGCTGGTTCCGGCACCCTACGTGGTGCCGAAGAAGGCCAAGAAGGCCGCGGGGACTCGAAGGAGTGCCCGGCGCCAGGAGGTGTCGGATTCGTCATCCGACGGTCCCGAAGCGCCTTCCTCTCGTGAGAACGAGGAGGAAGAAGAAGAGACCTCTCCCCCTCCAGCGGGAGGAGAGAAGAAAAGGAAGGTAGCCCTCTCTGAGGAGGCCGGAGGGTCCAAGAAGGGGAAAACCCTTCCTCCGGACTGCTCCACCGACACCGACGACGACGAAGAGGAGTGGCAGCCCAGGGCCAAGCCCCTGGCGAAATCATAAGTATCCAGATACCGGAGTGACTCATAGTATTTGTTTATTGCACAGCTTTCCCTTATGTCGAATGTGTTTATGCAGCCCACCCAAAGACCGGCTCGACGCGTCGTCGAGCGGCTCACTGGACTCGTCGGAGGTGAACTCGCTTCCGACGGCTTCCTCCCCCCGCCCTACGGACGACACGGAAGTGTTGTCCCAACAGGTTCCAAGCAGGGAGGAAGTGGTCCTGGAGGCGCCGCAAGGCAACCTCCCAGACTCCAGGAGTAAAGGGGAGGAAACCCCCCAGGGCTCCAAGTCTGGCTTAAGGCCGGACACAGCTCCAGAATCTTCAAAGGTTCCAGAGTCCGGCGGGCGACCTCCTTCCAAGAGGAGCAAGCCTACCGTGCCGGTGACCTCCGTCCAACCGGAGGCGCCGGACAATATGTTGGAGGCGCTCCAAGGTGCCTCCATCGACGAGGGGCACCGCACTATTATGAGTGCGGTGATCCAGAAGGTTCAGTCCGCCAAAAGCGGACTGACTGAAGCTTGTACAAGCCTTTTAACAGGCTTTGAGGTAAGTAAAGAATGTGTAAACAATAGTACCGCATAGACAGTAGCCCCTGATGCTCTGTTTGGCGTTCGGGAAGAAAAGCCGAATAGAGGATCAAATAGAATTCGTAGGAGTCTAACAAAAATGAGTCAATATGCATGTGCAGGATACCCTGCTTGCGTCCGCCGCACTGACCGTGGAAGTGGACGCGCTAAAGCAGGGCCTCGAAAGGTCCGAGCAAGAGCTCGAGCATGCCAAGAAGCAGCTCGAGGACAATGAAGGTAAGAAATACCTTGTTAAAAGATATATATATATATAAAAGGTGCAATTGCGAAAAATGACAGGATTATCGTGGCTATTGTAGGGGCCACGTCTGAGGTGGTGACCCTTAAGCAAGCGCTGGACGAGGCCGAGAAGAATTCGGCCTTGGAGCGCACCGAGCGGGCGAAGTATGAGGCCGAGGGTGGCAAGGTGCGGCAAGAGCTTCAGACTCTCATGGAAAAATATGAGAGTTTGGAGCGTGACTCGAAGACGCAAGCGTCCGAGCTTGCGGTGGCTATTGAAAATGCCAAATCTGCCAAGGCCGAATCCCAGAAGACCCTCCAGGAGTTGGATGAGGCGAAGAAGATTGCGGTGGGTAAGGCATTCTTTATGCAAAGAAAACACATAAACATGAGTTACCTGTTACTTACCCGAATCCGGAGCTCTCCAGGAGTGTTCGCAGATCTTCCCCAGAGTGTATCCGATGCCGCTGCATTCTATCGAGCCGAGGAGGGCAGCTCGACGGAGAAGGTGTTCTGGTCTCAGTACGCTGAGGCCGGACACCCCGTGCCCCTGAGCGACCAGCTGAAGCAACTGGTCGAGCTCCACAAGGCGGCCGAACAGGCCATGAAGGGCCTCCTAGTTCGGCTATGGCCTGGAGAGGCTCTGCCTGGGAGCTATTTCGGGCTGGTGCGGCGGCTGGTGGAGGCCTGTCCGAGGCTTGAAGGCATCAAGCGCTTCGTCTGCATTGAAGGTGCCCGTAGGGCCCTTGCCCGTGCTAAGGTGCACTGGGGCAAGGTGGATGCGGAGAAGCTTGTGAAGGACGGGCCACCGTCGGGGAAAGAGCATCGCAAGCCCGAGAATTATTATAAGGATGTTCTGAAGGGTGCTCGCCTTGTTGCGGATGAATGTACCAAGGATGTATTTTTTGAGTAAAACCCACTCGTGTTATCCTGTGCGCTGAAAACTTGTTCATATGCGCTAAGCAATGCTGCTTGAATTTAAAATATTACCTTCTGTGCGGCTGTTTATCAATACTGAGAGATGGCGAGTCGTCGGCTTCTGCCCCCTTGCCGCTAGTGCTGGGGTGTTCGGGGATACACCTGGGCGCTATTTTTCCCATATTTGGGTCCTTCGAGGGAGGCGCTCAGCCCAACGAACGAGGCAATCGGACTATAATGCGTGAACACTCTCACTTAGCTATAGAATTCTATAATTTTAAATTTCGGCGAAGCCCCTAGTATTCGGAAGACCGAGTTCGGGGCGCTATCCACGCCTTGGCCGGACAGAGCCGACTCCTCGCCCTAAGCGACATAAGTCTTTTAGGACTCGAAAAGACCTCTCGAACAGCGACCAGCTCTCGCCTCATCATGACGGTCAGTTTTAGCTTTCTCCACTGAGGTGCTCAACCCAGCTCAACCGGGGCACAATCGCAGTGGTTCTCCTAGTGCTACCTTAGCCGATATAGCGGAACGTAAGGCACCAAAACATAGGAGCCGGGCAAACCCAACTATTGACCCAAGACATGATTCGGAGCTGATGCATATAATGCTATAAGTTCGGGGTGCCGCACTTGTTAAAGTGTTCGGACTTCTTACACCATGTTGAGGGGTACTGAAGCCCCTGGCGTATTTTGGCCGTACCAAAGTGTACGGGTGCAACATGTCATTAAGGAACATATATATATAAAGGTAATGCAAAAAATAGACAAAAGTTGTGCATTGTTCATTAAAATAGATGCGATCAAAGCAGAACGATACAAGTAATGCGATAAACGAAAAGTTGGACTATTTAACATGTCTGTTCCAGGGGCAAGCTGCGGATAGTATGTGGAACAGGTATACTGCTCGTGATAGAGACCACCTGGGATTTCCGTAATGCGGCATGGCTTGTCTGTTTCTCTGGTTCTTGCATCATTTTGTGCGGCAGTTGAACTGCCGAATAGGCCTTCCGAAGAGTAGAGTCCTGAAAGTAAGAGAAAAGTAAAAAAAAATGGCAGCCCCTGGTGCGGTTTAAGCCGTGTTTTGGGCGTGCCGTGATGGTGCCCCTCCCCCTATGCCCGTGGTATTTCTAGAGCGTAGTTATGTACATGAAGTACTGGCGTTGCCTTTTTGCGGGGGTTGGGGTTGGGGCCGCATTGATACGCTTGCTCAGAACGTGCCAGGCGGTCTTGTTGTAGGTTACTCCGGGCGCGCTTGACTGTGTCCGGACGTTTAATGGCCGGACTGGAGAACTGCCTGGAGAGGCTGCTTTGTACTTCCGCTGCAAGGGCCGCCGTGTGCTCCTCCGTTCGGAGAGAGCGTTCGGTGTTTCCATTGACCATAATTACTCCTCGAGGGCCTGGCATCTTGAGCTTAAGGTATGCATAGTGCGGGACCGCATTGAACTTGGTGAATGCGGTTCGCCCGAGCAGTGCATGGTAGCCACTGCGGAACGGGACTATGTCGAAGATTAACTCCTCGCTTCGGAAATTATCCGGAGATCCGAAGACCACTTCAAGTGTGACTGAGCATGTACAGCTGGCCTCTACACCTGGTATTATGCCTTTAAAGGTTGTTTTGGTGCGCTTAATCCTCGAGGGGTCTATGCCCATTTTCCGCACTGTATCCTGGTAAAGCAGGTTCAGGCTACTGCCGCCGTCCATAAGGACTCTAGTGAGATGAAATCCGTCAATAATTGGGTCGAGAACCAATGCGGCAAATCCGCCATGACGGATGCTAGTGGGATGGTCTCTTCGATCAAAGGTGATCGGGCAGGAGGACCATGGGTTGAACTTTGGGGCGACTGGCTCTACCGCGTATACGTCCCTTAACGCGCGCTTCCGCTCCCTTTTGGGGATGTGGGTGGCGTATATCATGTTCACCGTCCTCACTTGTGGGGGAAAACCTTTCTGTCCATTGTTGTTCGGCGGCCGGGGCTCCTCGTCGTCATCGCTATGCAGCCCCTTGTCCTCATTGTCGGCACTTAATCTGCCTGCCTGCTTGAACACCCAACAGTCCCTGTTGGTGTGATTGGCCGGCTTTTCGGGGGTGCCATGTATTTGGCACAAGCGGTCGAGTATTCGGTCCAAGCTGGACGGGCCCCTAGGATTCCTTTTGAATGACGTTTTCCGCTGACCGGATTTAGAGCCTCTGAATCCGGCATTAACTGCCGTATCCTTAGCATTGTCGCCATTGATGCGGCGCTTCTGCTGGTTGCGACGCGACCTGCCACTAATGTCCCTGGTGTCCGAACGACCAGGGTTCTTGGTCATATTGTTGCTACGAGCAAGCCAGCTGTCTTCTCCCGCGCAAAAGAGGGTCATGAGTGCCGTGAGTGCTGCCATAGATTTCGGCTTCTCCTATCCTAGGTGCCGGGCAAGCCACTCATCACGGATATTATGCTTGAAGGCTGCTAAGGCCTCTGCGTCCGGACAGTCGAGTATTTGATTTTTCTTTGTTAGGAACCGTGTCCAGAATTGCCTGGCCGATTCGTCTGGCTGCTGAATTACGTGGCTTAGGTCGTCAGCGTCTGGGGGTCGCACATAAGTGCCCTGGAAATTGTCGAGGAATGCGGCTTCCAGGTCCTCCCAACAGCTGATTGACCCTGTTGGCAGGCTGTTAAGCCACTGCCGGGCTGGTCCTTTAAGCTTGAGTGGGAGGTATTTGATGGCGTGGAAATCAACGCCGCGGGCCATGTGGATATGAAGGAGATAATCCTCGATCCATACCGCGGGATCTGTTGAGCCATCATATGATTCAATGTTTACGGGTTTGAAACCCTCGGGGATTTGATGATCCATTATTTCATCTGTGAAGCACAATGGGTGTGCGGCGCCTCTGTACTGGGCTATATCATGACGTAGCTCCAATGAGCTTTGTCTACTGTGTTCGGCCCTGCCGAATTTGTGACCAGCGTGATGGTTACCGTCTCGAGCCGTGGGGCGCCCACGCGATCCATAGATCGATCTTGTTTGCCTTGCCTTTTCCTCCAACATATTACGTAAGTCCGGCGCATATTCCCGTGCCTTGGTACGGGCTGCGGCTTGGGTGGAGGGCCATGAGGCCTCTCTGTCGCGGCCATGAGGTGGCCTGTCGGCCGCGTCGAGTGCTTCCTCCTCTAATCAGGGTAGCAACTTGCGCTTTGGGTAGCACTTGGAGGGGCGTTCGGGTTTATGCTCTTCGGCCGCAAGGACTTCAGTCCATCTATCGACTAGCCAATCTTGGTCAGCTTTAAGCTGTTGCTGTTTTTTCTTGAGGCTTCTTGCCGTGGCCATAAGCCTGCGTTGAAAACGCTCTTGTTCGTCGGGATCCTCTGGCACGACGAATTTGTTGTCGTCGAGGCTTGCCTCGTCTTCGGAGGGAGGCATATGATTATCGTCCTCGACCTCTCTGTCAGCTGCTCTCCCATGGGGGCTGGTTTCTTCACCCCCCCTGTGCTAAATCTTGCTCGGGGGGATGTTCTTTAGCGCTTTCCGGGGTATTATTATCTCCCGTGCTGGAATCGCTGTTTTTGTGTTGGCGGGATTTTGAGCAGCGTCGCTGACGCCGGCGCTTTTGCTATTTCTTGGAGGGGTCATCCTCAGCTGTTCCATCGCCCTCTCCCTCTTTTGGGGTGTCCACCATGTATATGTCATATGACGAGGTGGCTTTCCAGGGCCTAGTAGGCGCTGGTTCTTCATCATCTCCTTCATCGGTATCCATACCGTTGATGTCTTCGGAGTCGAAGTCGAGCATGTCGGTTAAGTCATCGACAGTGGCTACAAAGTGGGTGGTGGGTGGGTTTTGAATTTCTTCGTCGTCCGTACCCCAACCTTGTTGACCGTAGTCCGGCCAGGGCTCTCTTGACAAAGAGAGAGACTTTAGTGATTTCAAGATATCACCGAAAGGCGAGTGCTGAAAGACGTCCACGGCCGTGAACTCCATGATCGGCGCCCAATCGGATTCGCTCGGCAGGGGCGCGGAGGGTTCGAAGTCCGGAGAATAGTCCGGCTCCATGGAGTCACGAGTCTTGCAGAGTACGGGGCTGGTGTTCAGCTCAACCACCGTTGGGATCACAGCCCCCGAGGTGGCGTCCAACTGCCCATCCTTGATCGGCGTGGTCGGCTCCGACCTAGGGGTCGGAACCGATGCAGATGCGGCCTCCAGGGCACTGTTCGGTGGCAGAGCTAGATCATGCTCGTCGTGACAGTGCGGCGCGCTCGGCAGTGGTTCGAATCCGTCGAAGATCAAGTCCCCGCGGATGTCGGCCGTGTAGTTTAAACTTTCAAATCTGACCTGACGGCCAGGGGCGTAGCTTTCGATCTGCTCTAGATGGCTGAGTGAATCGGCCCGCAGTGCGAAGCCGCCAAAGACGAAGATCTGTCCGGGGAGGAAGGTCTCACCCAGGACTGCATCGCCATTGATGATCGTAGGAGCCATCGGGCCTGACGGCGATGGCACAGAGGAACTCTCAATGAAAGCACCAATGTCGGTGTCAAAACCGGCGGATCTCGGGTAGGGGGTCCCGAACTGTGTGTCTAGGCCGGATGGTAACAGGAGGCAGGGGACACGAAGTTTTACCCAGGTTCTAGCCCTCTCGATGGAGGTAAAACCCTACGTCCTGCTTGATTAATATTGATGATAGGGGTATTACAAGAGTTGATCTACCACGAGATCAGAGAGGCTAAACCCTAGAAGCTAGCCTATGGTATGATTGTTGATGTGTATGTTGTCCTACGGATTAAAACCCTCCGGTTTATATAGACACCGGAGAGGGTTAGGGTTACATAGAGTTGGTTACAATGGTAGGAGATCTGAACATCTGTATCGCCAAGCTTGCCTTCCACGCCAAGGAAAGTCCCTTCCGGACACGGGACGGAGTCTTCAATCTTGTATCTTCATAGTCCAGGAGTCCGGCTTAAAGGTATAGTTCGGCTATCCGAACACCCCCTAATCCAGGACTCCCTCAGCACCACACTATGGAATGAAAGGAGTAACTTTTTTAGAAATTCATAAAATTCTTGCAAATTAAAAAAATCGAGAACTTTTTCCCAAAAATTATGATTTTTCTTAACTTCACAAATTAAAAAAATTCAGGAATTGTTCCCTTATCCACGAATTTTGTGTGTGTTTTTGCCAACTTTCTAGTGAACTTTTTTCAGTTTATTACAACTCTTTTTTAAAAATCAATGAACTTTATTCGAATCCTTGTTTTTTTAGTCCATAAACTTTTTTCAAAATTGTGATTTTTTTAAGAATTAATAAACTTTTTTAAATCCACATTTTTTTCAGCATCACCATGAACTTTTAGAGTTCATGCACAATAATTCCAAACTCATGAACTTTTTTAAAATCCATGAATTCTTTAGAATTTACAAAAAAAATCAATTTACTTTGTATTGTTTTCTTTCTAAATGTCAATAATTGACCGATCAACTGGTCAACCTCGACCAGTCAACCATGACCGAGCGAACCAAGGCACACCCTAGGCAATTGAACATGTCCCATGATGTTGGGCCGGCCCAGAAATGTGGGCGCCCAGAAATGTGGGTGCGTGGGCCGGTCCATGATGTTGGGCCAAGGCACACCCTAGGATGGATTCTCCGTCACTAGGATTCATCGGTCCGAATTTGCAGAACAATAAGTCTCAGCCACTGCATGGACTCACATGGGACTTGTGGCTTTATTTCTTCGTTTTCTCATAACTTTTGGGGATGTTCAACAACCCTCTACTATAGATTTTTTTTCTCTTTGCCAGTATTATCGGTTTTTTCAGGATTTCTGTTTCCTCTTTTTCTTTCTTTGTTCACTTTTTCTTTTTTCTTCTTTTGTCTTTCATAAATATTTTTTAAAACTTGAGAATATTTTAAAAATTCTAGAACACTTTACACATGTTCATTTTTAAATTCTGTAACATGTTTTGAGCTCATGATCATTTTTGTACATATGGAAATTAAAAAAATTGAGAATAAATTTTATAATTCCTTAACATTTTTTAATAGTGATTTTCTAAAAATTCATGAACATTTCTTTAATAGTGAACAAATTTTGAAATTCACAATATTTTAATTCCTTGATTTTTTTAAAAAAAACAGAAATTATTTTTAACAATAAATTGGTGGAAATAAAAAATACGATCAGAAAACAAATCCGAGTTGAGGGGCTAGGGCTTGAATCTGGTCGGTTGTCCGAGAGTGCCCTAGTCGAATAAGCATTCGTTTAAATCACTTGCTCGCCGATCCATGCCTAGCTCGCTCCACAGACTGGTTGACATTTACCGTTGACCACTACCAGGTGGACCTGTTGACCGGTGGTTCAGTTAAGCATTGATCACTGGTTTAGTATCACAAGACCGTAGAAAAGAAAAACCTTGTAGGTTTCCCTCTCGTTAGGGTTTTCCTGCTCTTGGAGGCGATGCCGCCGCCGTTGAGTACCTACCTTTTTCCCTCCCGTTGATCTGCCCACGAGGGGTGTCGGGGGCCGCTGGTTCCTGGCGGCACTCTCCTGGGAAGCGGCCCGGTGTAGGGTTCCACTGGTTCGTGTTAGCCTGGCGTTCTCTCTCGTGGGCTAGGGTTTTGGGATTATGGCGACGCAGATGGGACAGGAATCGGTGGAGGCCGGCAACTCGTCATCTGAGTCGGAGATAGAGAAGATGATGGCGGAGCTTGGCCTGCAAGATGTCATGGACGATGTCGTGGTTGACGAGGGTGCTATACCCAGGGATGCGGCCCGGTGGATGGTTGTGGCTAGGGTACACATTGATAAACCCTATAGTCAAGGATGGTCCTTTCGCAACATGAGAGCTTCTTGGGATCTTGCGCAAGTAGTGAACTTCAAGCCACTAGAGCCGAACCTGTATACACTCCAGTTTAATTGTCTGGGCAACTGGGAAAGAGTGATGCAGGAGGGGCCTTAGAATTTCAGAGGTCATGCGGTGATCATTACTCCCTATGATGGGGTGACCCAACCAACCCAAGTCAAGCTCGATACATTGGATATTTGGATCCAGATACATGATGTACCTACGCTATATGCACATCTGGTGCCTTCATTAGCGGCCAAAGTTGGGGAGGTCTTGTTTTCTGAGCCTGTCTCGCATGACTTTACGGGTAATTTTTACCGTGTATGGGTTAAGATCAATGTGTATAAGCCACTGAAGAATGCCGTGTCATTGGTGAGAGATTCCAAAAGGCAGATTTACAGGGTTAAATACGAACGTTTGCCGGACTGGTGTGCAGTTTGTGGGCACTTGGGCCACACTTTTAAGGAACATGGGGACGGTATCCATCCTAAATCCGCCCTGGTGTTCAAGGATCTTCGTGCATCTTGGTCACTAAGGCGAGGAAGAGGTCCAGGAGGAGAGAAAGGACGTCGTGGTGACTGCAGAGGTGGCCGACGACAGGGAAACAGAGGTGCGGACAGAGAGGATTCGGCCGAGTATGGCAGAGATGAAGAGTATGAAGAAAAGCAGCACACGGGTTCGGAAAACATGAGTGTGGATGAATCAAGCAGGAAGAAGGTTGACAGAGAAGAGCTGGGCAGAGGCAACACTCTCAGGGAATAGAAAAAAGGGGGATCCAAAGAGCAATGAACTCGCAATTGTTCCTATGGGCTCGAACATTGTTAGTCCACCTCCTAGCAGGGACCCGAAACGCACCAGGAAAGAAGATGATGAAAGGGATAGTTCAAGCATTCCAGTGAAGAATTTGGCGGGCTCCTTTGAGGAGCGCCACCGGTCCCAATGAGTACTTTTTCTTGGAACTGTCGTGGTGTGGGCAACGCCGCGCAGTCCAAGAACTTCACGAGTTCGCGAGGAAGGTTGCCCCTACCCTGTTGTGCATTGTTGAGACTCAGATAGATGGATCTAGGGTAGAAATTCTAGCTGGAACATTGGGTTATGAGAATGCTTATGCAGTTGATAGTCAAGGTAGGAGTGGAGGAATTGGTCTTTTTTGGAATAATGAAATAAAAGTTGAGATTTTGGGTTATTCTTGTTATCACTTGGATGTATCGGTTGAGGAAGAAGGTCATGAGGCGTGGCGGTTGACTTGTGTTTACGGTGAGGCCCAGACTCACTTGAGACACCAAACTTGGGATGTTTTAAAAAATATTAGCACTTCTAGCTCTCTCCCATGGTTATGGATCGGTGACTTTAATGAAGTGTTGCGTGCAGCTGAGCATGATGGAATTGGGACGAGGAGTAATTCGCAGATACAAGCATTCAGAGAAACAATGGATGTATGCATGCTGCTTGATATTGGTTAAAAAGGACAACCATGGACATTCGAAAGGAGAGTGGCAAGAGGAACGTATACTCGATGTCGTCTCGATCGAGCGCTGGTGAGTGCACAATGGCTTGCGAGATTTCCATCGGCCAACCTTGAGCACTTAACGGCGGCGACGTCAGATCACAGTCCGTTGCTTCTTGACTTGGGACGCAGGCAACAGCCTCTCCACAGAAGCACTTTCCGGTATGAAGCCATGTGGGAGAAGCATGAGTCCCTTAAAGAAACAGTGCAGTCAGAATGGGAAGCTGCGGGTACATGCAATAATGCTCAAGATCTTCACAACAAGTTGATGCGTGTTCCCGTGGGGCTTTCAAAGTGGAGTAGAGAGAATTTCGGGAGTGTTAGAAAGGAGATAAAAGAGCTGAAGAGGAAATTGGAAGAACTCAGGGCTGATCCACTCCGGGTTGCTCCAACACACATTGAGATGAAAACCAACGAGAGGTTGGTTGAGCTTTATCATCGCGAAGAAATTATGTGGAGACAGAGGGCAAGGATTGATTGGCTGTCCTCGGGGGACAAAAACACTAAAAAATTTCACCTTCATGCCAGCCTAAGGAGAAAGATGAATATGATCCGGGCCCTAGAAAATTCTCTGGGAATATTGGTGCAGGACCCGGCTGAGTTGAGATCTATGGCTAATGCTTTTTATCAGAATCTATACACTACAGAGGGAGTCTAGGGTATCCAGGAGGTCATGGATCATGTCCCTCGCAAGGTCGCTGATGCTATGAATGCAGGCCTGTGTGCACCCTATACAAGTATTGAAGTCAAAAGTGCTCTTTTCCAAATGTTTCCTACTAAAGCTCCGGGTCCTGACGGATTTCCCGCCTTGTTCTATCAGAAGCATTGGGACGTATGTGGAGAAGATGTGACGAAAATTGTAATCAGAATAGTCAAAGGGGAGGAGAGCCCGGAGTGCATTAATGAGACATTATTAGTACTGATTCCGAAGGTATCTAATCCCAACCTCCTCTCTCAATTCAGACAGATCAGTTTGTGCAACGTGCTATATAAGATTGCATCGAAGGTTGTTGCAAATAGACTTAAGCTCGTTCTGCCAGAGATCATTTCAGAAGAGCAGTCTGCATTTGTGCGAGGTAGACTGATATCTGATAACATCATTTGTGCTTACGAGTGTTTACATTTTGTGAAGAGGAATAGGTAAAGAAATAACAGCTTCTGTGCACTAAAACTTGATATGATGAAAACCTATGATAGGTTGGAGTGGCCCTATCTCAAGGCTATCATGCAGAAATTGGGGTTCGCAGGAAGTTGGATTGATACAGTTATGGCCATGGTTTCTTCAATTTCCTATTTGGTGTTGTTCAATGGAGAAAGACTTGAACGTTTCCATCCATCCAGAGGGATTCAGTAGGGAGATCCTATCTCACCTTACCTATTTTTGATTGCAGCAGAGGGCCTTTCGTGCCTCCTGAAATCCAGTTCTCGGTCATCTTCACTGACAGGTATTAAAGTGGCACCTACGGCCCCGGCCGTGAACCACCTGCTATTTGCAGATGACAGCCTGCTGCTTTTCAAAGCTAGTGTGGAGAGTGCAGAAAGTGTATCAAACCTACTGAATTTGTATTGCAATGCATCTGGGCAGAGAGTTAATACCGGAAAATCATCAATTTTCTTTAGTAAAGGATGCCCGCAAGGAATAAGAGATGGAGTGAAGAACCACCTCAATGTTCATAATGAATCTCTTAATGAACGTTACCTGGGAATGCCGACAGATGTAGGTCAGTCAAAGAATGACACATTCAAATATTTGTGCGACAGAGTGTGGGAGAAGGTGAAGGGTTGGATGCAGAAACTCTTGTCCTCGGCAGGAAAGGAGATCCTCATTAATTCAGTAGCGCAAGCAATCCCAGTTTACTCTATGTCTTGTTTCAGACTGCCAAGAGGGCTTTGCGAGAATGTCACATCTATTATCCGTCAGTTCTGGTGGGGTAGCAAACGGGGGAAGTGTAAACCTGCTTGGGTGGCTTGGGATGTTATGACCAGACCGAAGCATATGGGAGGAATGGGCTTCCATGATCTCGAGCTTTTCAATCTAGCTTTGTTGGCAAGACAAGCGTGGAAGCTATTGAATGATACAGAATGTTTAAGTGCTCGTTTGCTCAAGGCAATATATTATCCAGGGACCTCGCTCCTCCTGGCCGAACTGGGTTCTCACCCATCTCAGATTTGCAGAGCCATTATTGACAGGAGAGATGTAATGGCGCAAGGAATAAGAAGAAGAATTGGGGATGTAACGGCCGATCACTTCCTTGCTTCAAGCACCTCCGCAGCTGGTGTCAGAACTGATTGAAACAGCCACGGCTTCCTGGAGGGAGGAGCTCATCCGAGCTACATTCATAGCCCTTGATGCTAAAGCTATCCTTCATATACCGCTATGCACTAGACAGATTGATGATTATTGGGCATGGAGTGAAGAGCCCCGAGGGAAATTTTCTGTTGGCTCGGCATATTGCATGTTGGTTCGCACCAAATACGATAGAGAAGGATGGCTTGAGGGCAGGGAGACACCGTCAAGCAGCGAGGGAAACAATGAAGAGTGGAAGGCAATTTGGAAAACATGTGTACCATCAAAAATCAGGGTCTTCTTGTGGCATTTGGCTAGACAATCGATTCCCTTCGGAGATGTTTTGCAACGTCGTAATATGGCTACAACCGGGGCCTATAATCTTTGTGGAGTGAATGACTCTTGGCGGCATGCTTTGTTGAATTTCCCAATATCTCGCTGTACGTGGGCGCTTTCCTCCGAGGCCATTCTAGATCAGATGAGTATTCAACAACATGAATGCCCCAAGCAGTGGCTGTTTGCAATGCAAAGTGCGTTATCGATGGACGATTTTGTGACATTTGCAGTATCTCTATGGGCTATTCGGGGCGCAAGGAGAAAATCAATCTATGAAGGCATATTCAAGACCCCTCAAACTACGCACGGTTTTATCAATTCCTACCTGTCCGAAATTCAAATATTGATGCCATCAAGGGAAGGTAGGAGAGTGGGTGAACGTCATCACGCTCGATGGATTGCTCCTCCAGAAGGCTACACTAAGTTGAATGTTGATGCTGCGGTCGGCCGAGGAGGGAGTTATGGAGCCGTTGCGGCGATTTGTAGAGCGCAAATGGAAGTTTTCTTGGAGCGGCAACACTAATACACAAGCATATATTTGATCCAACTACACTTGAAGCTTTGTCGGTCAAAGAGGGCCTTGATCTCGCTAATGATCTAAACATTGCGCGGGTGTATGCTGCTACAGATTGCAAAGGGGTGGTTCAGGAAGTAGAAGGAGGAGGAGCTGCAGTTTATGGCCCAATAATCAGAGAGATAAAGTTACAAATGTCTTCTTTTAATTCTTGTAATTTAGTTCATCAGTTTAGGAGCTCAAATTTTGATGCTCACAACTTAGCAAAGCATGCGTTGAGTTTGGGAGCTGGCCGCCATGTTTGGTTAGGCCAGCAGGATGGAATTGGTTTCGTCCCTGTAAATATTGTGACGACATAATAAAGCTTTGCGAGGTTGCCTCAAAAAAAACAAGACCGTAGAAAAAAAAGAGCATCAACTATTGGTTGGACAGTTTTTCATAGATAAAAACATTACATTCCAAAAAGAGTAATTCTACATCTACAAATGTTTACTTAAAGATTTTACGTACAAACTAATGTGGAGGATTGTGATTGGTAATAAGGGGACGAGGGGGCCCACCCAACTTAAAATTAGGAGGGAGAGAGAGAATTACTTTGGAAGGTCAAGTATACCTTTGTAGGTCTTTGTAGGTGTAACATTATTGTTCAAAAAATGGTCATATGTTAACGAATTTAAAAATGATTTATGAATATGAGAAAAGGTACAGTAATTCAGAAATAGTTCATGAATTGAAAAAAAGTTTCAGTAATTTGACGAAAAGCTCACAATTTTTAAAAAATGTTCGTGAACCAATAGTTGATGCTCTTTTTCTATTGTCTTGTGCTACTAAACTGTTACAACCCATTACTCGGATACGCTCAATCACTTAGGCAGTACAGGTTTGTGGTGGTTTTGATGTACACCGAGAGAGGATTGAGAGGAGCCAGAGGTAGAAGAAAGAGAGCCAGAAGAACCCGCCACCGCCGCCAAGCCTGATCCTACGCGGATGGTCTGCTCGTTGCTTCCTCCCAGGTATAAGTAGCTGCAGCTCTTGAGGATTCCCAGTCGGGCCAGGCCCAAGTGATGTCCAGAGGCAAGCGCACATACATGTATGGGCTAGGGAAGGGCCCTGACATCCCCCCTTTCTTGAAATTCGGCTTGACCCCAAGCCGACTCCACCGAGAACCGCCCGGATCCCATTGCATGCGATGGTCTTTGACTGGCTCGACGTCTCGGTGGTAGCCGAGGACATGGTAGACTTCAGTGAGATACTTGTAATTGTGATCGTTGTCGGCACCGTTGTGGCCGAAATCGTGATAGTAGTGGTGGCCAATGGGGGCTTGCTCAAAGAATGTAGCCGGAACTGTGACACCCCTCCCTCGCTGAAATTTTTCTGGCTGCAACCTGGTGAGAACAACTGGTGCCATGTAAAAATCACCGGGTTCCCATGGCACCTCCTTGCACTGCTTCCTTGTGGTTTCATCATCCACACATTGAGCAGCTAACAGAGTTGTGTGACTCTGGCGTAGCAGAATTAACCACGCATCAGGTATACCATTGTTATTTGAAAGGAGCAAGAATCCTCTAGCAACAGTATGTAACCCCGGATCCTTTGAACAGAGTGCAGCACAGAAACAAGATGGAACACATTCGGCATGAATTGAGGCATCTAAGACTGGTATACGTTGGCAGCGTAGCACTCTTGCACACGGGTATACGTTAGCTTGTATTCGCTCGCTGTACTCTGTTTTCATTCGCTCCGCTGCTGGGTTCCGAGAGTTTTGAGATTTCCTAAGAAATTTTTAAAACTCTCATTCACCCCCCGCCCCTCTAATAGACATACTTCTTTCCTACTGATATTAGATGTAAAATCATATGGCCTAGGATCCCTACATGGCTGGTGGTCGATGCATCAAGCCCTTCACACCATAACCATCCTCTACCACCGTCCTCCAGTTTTGCCGGTGAGATGTGGGGCTAAGGGAAGCCACATTCATTTGCCCTTTTTTCCCATCTACCCGAAATAATAAAAGTTGAAAGTTGAATTATTCTTGACTTTTCCGCAAAGAATGAAGAATCATTGTTGACTTCATCCATTACTTATTTTGATAAAAGTCCATCATGAACTTTTGAATGTGCCCATAGATCATTTTGTAAGCTTAGTCAAATTTATTTTAAAAAATAAGTGCTCAATGTTTGAATGTTATCCAAAATTTGGAGAAATACATCATTGCTGGGAAGGATCATTGCTGGGAAGGTGCTCTTGCTCCTCATCTGGATCCCCAGGCCCCCGCACATCTGGATCACTTGCGTCCTCTCATCACTCGGATTGGCCTTTTAGACCGACTGGCAGCGGCAGGTGAAGATGTGTTTGAAAAGACCCCAATGCGTCCGACAGCACAAGAAGTTTTCACACATCAACACGAAAGCAGCCAGATAGACTATGGTGTTTGGAGTGAAATGGTGGAGCTGAGCCCCAAAGAAGTTCAAAAAGGCCCAGAAGAAAGGATGGCGAGGCAGTGAGAATCCGCTATCTACGTGGGTGGCGAGGAGAACGCACTCCCCCTCCCTTGGCTGCGGCTCGGTCTCATTCCCCGGGAGTCGTGCTGACTTGTGGGGGATCAGTCCCCCCTCCACCAGGTCGTCGAGGTCGTCCTGGCTGATCGTCGAGCGGATCCAGTCGCCCTGGATCCAACCCGACGGCGGGCCGGATCTCGACGAGGATCCGCCCTGGCTCGTCCACTTGCCCTACGCCTTCGCGGTCGCCTTCTTCGCGCGCTCCAGCGCCACCGTCTTCTTTTTCCCCATGGCGACGGATCGAGTTCGAGCGAGGGTCCGGCGACGAGAGCAGAAGCGAGCGTGGCGGAGAGGCCGGAGGAAGAAGAAAAGAGAGTGGGAGCGCACGGGGCAGAGGCCTGGTCTGGTGCCTTTTATAAGGTCATTCCCTGAGTGACTGACTGGTGGACCCAGACGATCTAAACAAATCTCGCAAAAGTCGTGCGCGCAGTACGTGGCAAAAAAGGTGGCGCAGAGATCAAGAATACTTTCCTAATCCGTCCCGATTACCACGGTCTCGCCCGTCTGGCGCGCTTCCCAAAATTCGAATCCCGCAAAATCCGCGGAGAGTAGAGCAACTTGCCAGACTGAAGACAAACGCCCTCTACATTATCATTCGGAATTCTACCGTGAAAATTCACTCGACAAAAACCAAGAATAGACCAAGGCGACTGAAAAAGGAGTCGACGTCGTCTCCTCAATTCATTGTTCTAGAACAACATATACTCATAGCACAAAGAATGAGTCGGAAGTGTTCCCAACTCCTTCTTCACTCAAACCCTGATCCATTCGGGGGCTAATGATGAAGCTATGTACCTAGGGTAGGGCATGGATCAGTCCAACATACCCTCCCCAAGGACATCTCTACAAAGAATCAGAAGCAGTCGAAGAGAAACCATCATCCACTCGACCATGATAATGTGCTCACTCGACCACCTTGAAGACACTCGACCACCAGAAGATGAGAAGCCCTTCACTCCACAACGGTCGGGGTTTAAACCATAGCTTTATGGACATTTATAGCACTTTACTTCGGACGTTACCAGTAACGCTCCTCCTTTATGAACATTGAACCCTGTGTAACGGAGGGGAGCTGGGGTCCTGGCGCACTCTATATAAGCCAGCCCCCCTCCTCTGGGACAGTGGTTCGCACTTTCTCTAATTCACACGCATATATCCAGTCGACCGCCTCTGGGCTCCGAGATGTAGGGCTGTTACTTCCTCCGAGAAGGGCCTGAACTAGTAAAACTCGTGTGTACAACTCCTCCATAGCTAGGATCTTGCCTCTACATTCATACCTCCCTATTCTACTGTCAGTCTTAGAACCACAACACCAGGCCCAAGTGATGTCCAGAGGCAAGCCCACATACATGTATGGGCTAGGGAAGGGCCCTGACATCCCCCCTTTCTTGAAATTCGGCTTGACCCCAAGCCGACTCCACCGAGAACCGCCCGGATCCCATTGCATGCGATGGTCTTTGACTGGCTCGACGTCTCGGTGATAGCCGAGGACATGGTAGACTTCAGTGAGATACTTGTAATTGTGATTGTTGTCGGCACTGTTGTGGTCGAAATTGTGGTAGTAGCGGTGGCCAATGGGGGCTTTCTCAAAGAATGTAGTCAGAACTGTGACACCCCTCCCTCGTTGAAATTTTTCTGGCTGCAACCTGGTGAGAACAACTGGTGCCATGTAAAAATCACCGGGTTCCCATGGCACCTCCTTGCACTGCTTCCTTGTGGTTTCATCATCCACACATTGAGCAGCTAACAGAGTTGTGTGACTCTGGCGTAGCAGAATTAACCACGCATCAGGTATACCATTGTTATTTGAAAGGAGAAGGAATCCTCTAGCAACAGTATGTAACCCCGGATCCTTTGAACAGAGTGCAGCACAGAAACAAGATGGAACACATTCGGCATGAATTGAGGCATCTAAGACTGGTATACATTGGCAGCGTAGCACTCTTGCACACTGGTGTACGTTAGCTTGTATTCGCTCGCTGTACTCTGTTTTCATTCACTCCGCTGCTGGGTTCCGAGAGTTTTGAGATTTCCTAAGAAATTTTTAAAACTCCCATTCACCCCCCGCCCCTCTAATAGACATACTTCGTTCCTACTGATATTAGCTGTAAATTCATATGGCCTAGGATCCCTACATGGCTGGTGGTCGATGCATCAAGCCCTTCACGCCATAACCATCCTCTACCACCGCCCTCCAGTTTTGCCGGTGAGATGTGGGGCTAAGGGAAGCCACATTCATTTGCCCTTTTTTCCCATCTACCCAAAATAATGAAAGTTGAAAGTTGAATTATTCTTGACTTTTCCACAAAGAATGAAGAATCATTGTTGACTTCATCCATTACTTATTTTGATAAAAGTCCATCATGAACTTTTGAATGTGCCCATAGATCATTTTGCAAGCTTAGTCAAATTTATTTTAAAAAATAAGTGCTCAATGTTTGAATGTTTATCTCCAAAATTTGGAGAAATACATAGATTTTTTTATTTGTTTGTAGTCTTCCCCAAATATGGAGATGTCGATGTAACTTATCGCCAAAGACGATGGGTAGACGGTAGGCCCTGCGTAAATCAAATGAAGGGAAGTGTTTTATCGTCGAAACTCATGCCAAATATGGAAAAAGAGTACAGTGGGTGGCGCTGACAAGAAAGGGTTGTATGACGGGCTATTAGCTCAATACTGGAGAGTCCGTCATTATGCTTGGGTCATGAGGGCTCTCAGCTACATCAATAGTTCAGTGTGCTCACCGGCGTATGACCCAAAGATGTGGATCATTCAAGGCACATTAGTACGTGTACCCCATCCTATTAGAATCAAAGTTTGAACCCAAACAAACTTCTCTTCGGAAGGATAGATGGAGCGACATGAGAGAACCCATGTAGGTCATCTAACTTTGTTGGAGAAAGATTGTTAATCAACCGTCCACCGCAGTTTCACAATGCCTGGAGTATAGATATACATATGGACAAATGTGGATTCCATGAAAGTCAGACCCCAAAAACGGTTGCTCTGGCGGACGCGGAGTATCTAGTCCCAAGCTCATATGCTCCCAAATGAACAGTAAATCAGAAAAAGGTTTTCTTTAACAATTCTAAGAAATTTTGGTCCAAACTTTGACAAATGTTCTCAATGTTTGAAAATTTTCATCCCAAAATAACATTCGTGGAAGTCGTGGTAAAGAAATCAACACTCAAAGAATGTTGTTTTTGAAAACACTTTGGAGTGCTGTTTTTTCTTCCATGACTTCTACAAATGTTATTTCGGGATGAAAATTTTCAAGCACCGTGAACATTTGTCAAAGTTTACATCAATTTTTTATAGAATTTATAGAATTATTTTACATTTCCTTTTGAAATTTACTATTCACCTCGAGCTCAAATGAGCTCAGGAGTAGAAGTTGGTAGGCTGAATCGTTCACCGTAACGCAACAGTACCTCAAGGATAGATATAACGGATGGACAGATGTGGATACCACCCAAATTAGACCAGAAAAACGTTGGCACGTTGCACTTAACGGTACGGTGCATCCCGTGCTGGCTAAGCAAAAGCGGTCATCACCATGCACGTGGGCTTACCAACCGACCTTCCCCGTCCGGCACCGACGGGCTGTCGATCGCCAACGCCACAGGCGGCGAACGTCGCCGCCTTTAACGGCTTGTTATGGCCTTCTATTTCAGGCCCCAAAATTATAAATCAGGCAAACTATGGTTGCCCCCCTCAAAAAAAAGAGAGGCAAACTATGGTTGCGTAAACTAACTGATGCCACTGCCTTTAACGGCCGCTCCGGCCTTCTATATATGCCAGCGACGAGCCGCTCCTGAAAAAGAACGAGACGTGAGGCTCATCATTCCTCTTCATTGCACCTCCTACGTACGTACTTGTCACGATACCAAATGGCAAATGCAGCTTCATGGGCGCCCCATACGTGCCACGGCCGCCCATGCCGACCTCGGGTCAACCAGCACCCATCCGGTTTTCAGGAAACAGAGCATGGGAGGGACGGGCGGACGGCAGGCACCATGCATGCATGCATGCATGCATGGCGGTGCACCGCATTTCCTCTCCGACTCGTTCAAGGCTCCGATCGACGCTACATTAGTACGCATGCTACATTGCTTTCGAAGAGGACAATACGGCGCGCTAGAAGTCCGCTCCCATGCACTGTGCCAACGCCCCGCTTGCCATCCAACGAGAAAGACTCGGAGTGGGAATGCATGCATGCATGCTTGGACTTCCGGGTCTTGTTATTGAGACGTCAAGTCCTGCGCACAGTGAAAACAATTCCGCGTGTCCTTTGGCCCTTCTGCGCAGCAGGAGATCCTGCGCCAACAATAACACCCCTCTTGCACTGCTGCAGGAGTCGCGGTGGCAAGCGCGTGCGAGCGCTGCCCGCCACCTGGTGCTGTGCAGCTGCACACTGGGCAGTAGCTGCCAGGAGTAGCTAGCTACCGCCTACCATGGACTGCTGCTGCCTTCAGCGATTCCCTTGACGTCCAGTAGGGACTAGCGTCTAGCGGTAACGTCAATTTGATACGGGCGGACTTTGCAAATCTGACTCCTCAAACACCCGGGTGTATTTGTGAACACTGACCGAACATAAATTAGACACTTTGGTGGTGTTTGGTTTAGACTCTTCTTAAGAATCTTCTTCATTTAGTTATAAATGCCTAGTTTAGTCTTTAAAAAATCTTTTCCGTTTGGTAAAAAAGTTTCTAATAAGGACTTTTTTTAGTCCTACACAAAAAAGTTCCTGGAAACAAACACCCCCTTTGTATCCGTCTCTCTCATATTTTATCCCCTAAATCCATACAAAGCATGCAAAAGAAATTCTACACTACATCTACGTACTACCCTAACTACTCTTCATCGTCGGAGGCGTCCATGACGACGGTGCCGGACGCTGGTTGGACGGGCGGGTAGGAGGGATCCGGCTCATCCTCCTCCTACTCGACCTCATCCATGTATGCGAACATCTCCGCCTCCTTCGCAGACTCTTGCGCCTCCATCTCCTATCGGCGATGGCGTCTTGCCTCCGTAGTCGACTCCGACCGGAGAGAATCGAGGATGGCCTGCTGCTCCGCTTGCAGATCCCCGTCACCAGCGTCCCCCACATCCTCCTCCTCCGGCTCATCCCCCTCCTCCTCAAAGTCCTCCTCGTCGTCCTCGTCATCCTCCTCCTCTTCCTCCTCCAACTCCTCTGGACCCACTGCATCCGGAGGTAGCCCACCGGCGATCCTGGCTTCGCGCATAGCCCGAATCTACTTAAGGAGCTCGAGTCGGTGCTCCGGCGTCTGAAAGGGCTCGCTCCACACCCGGTGGCATGGGGGCATGGCTACTAGTCGGACGAGTGGAGTGGAAAGTGGTGGCGACGGACAGGAGGAGGAAAATTTGGATGGATGGTAGGGTTTCGGTGCCGTCGTTTGACTTAAATAGCCGGGCAATGCATTATGCGGCCTACCGGTCCGACGAAGGAGACGAGCTTCGGACCGCCGGGTTTGAAGGCCGCATTTCCGGCTGGGACCCCTTCGTCAATGCGATGTGGCGGGCGTGCCCTGACGCCCCATATCCGCCCCATATTTGGGAAGGATATGGGGGGTGCCGGTCAGCCCGAGTGTTTGCGACCCGTTTGATGCGTTCGTTTGGGTCGAAAAAAGTGACCGGTCAGTGACCGAACGGCCCGCCCTGGCGTATGAGGCAGATTTGAGAGGTCCGGCTGTAGATGCTCTTAATGTTGTACTAGCACTAAGCAATTTTTTTCACGAGAAAACTTCGAATCTTCATCAATTGTCAAGGTAGTACAAAGAACATCTTGTTGTAGTAGACAGTTGGAAATCATCGTGTTAAGACCTCATAAGACCAGCGCACCAGAATAACAACCGACGGCGATGAGAAAAGTGTAGATCAAAAGGATCAAACCTTTAGACACATAAACACAGACGAATGAAAACGAGATCCATGTGGATCCACCAAAGACAAACGCCGACTGAATGCGGCGAGATCCACTGGAGATAAACCTCTACACACACCCTCTAATGATGCTAGAAACACCACCCGAACAGTGACAAGGCGGGGAGAACCTTATTTCATCTTCAGAGAGCCGTCCATGCCTCGCCTCTCTGATCAGGACACAAATCCTAACAAAACTTAAAAAACATAAAAAAAAAATAAAGCCCTCCTGCCAGTAAAAGCCGGGATTTACCGTGCCTTCATGGCCCTAAGACCATAAAAAATGAGGTAGACTGATGACAACACCACGGGAGGCACCAGAAATCTGACCTAAGGGGTCCTCTCTCTTGCACGGCACTAATCACTTTGCTCTCCCACTCTCCCTGTATTTCCAAGAAAAAGGGTAAAACAAATTCTACTCGCTCTATTTAAGAGGCCACCTATGTGACAGTTGTCTGAAAATTTTAAACTTGAAGGGAAGAAAATATCTCTGCTTGTTTTATTTGAACTTGCCCTGCTGTATTTCAAAAAAAAGATTAAAAATGATCTGTTTGTTCTATTTAGATGCCAGTGCTCTTAGGCGGTGTTTGGTTCTCTAGTTTTAGGATTTTTTCTAGTCCCAACTAAAAAGTCCCTAGTCCCTAAAAAGTCGCTTCCTGTTTGTTTCCAGAGACTAAAAAGTCACTAGTCCCTTTCTAGAGGTTATTAAATGACCATATTGCCCCTAGTATATAGAAAAATAACAATCAAACAACACCATGGGATGGCGGGCCAATGGGTGCATGGAGGGGCATTGTTGGAAGGGGGTGTTTGTTTCCAGGGACTTTTTTGTGTAGGGACTAGAAAAAGTCCCTCTTAAACACTTTTTTACCAAACGGGAGACTTTTTAGGGACTAAACTAGGCATTTGGGACTAAATGAAGAAGACTCTCAAGGAGAGTCTTTTTGAAACTTTTTGGGACTTTTCTAACAATGCCCCTCCATGCACCCATTGGCCCGCCACCCCATGATGTTGTTTAATTGTTATACTAGGGGCAACATGGTCATTTAATAACCTGTAGGAAGGGACTAGGGACTTTTTAGTCTCTGGAAACAAACAGGAGAAACTTTTTAGGGACTAGGGACTTTTTAGTTAAACTAGAAAAAGTCCTAGGACTAGAGAACCAAACACCACCGAAAAGTCTCAAAAAGTCCCAAAAAAACTCTCCTTGAAAGTCTTCTTCATTTAGTCCCAAATGCCTAGTTTAGTCCTAAAAAATCCCTCCTGTTTAGTAAAAAAGTCTCTAAAAAAAACTTTTGCTAGTCCCTACACAAAAAAATTCATGAAAACAAACACCCCGTTACTTCTCCAGCCTCCATGTTCCCCGAGATCTATCATCGGTCTATGATTAGTGGTCTGGTGGGAGAATAGTTAGTACTCTATAGTAGTGACACTAAATATGGGCCCCGCAAATGCATTGAAACGACGAGGCTGTCCTATCACCGAGGGAGGCCGAGGCATGGTCCTGGATTAGCACCATCAATTATCTCATCGCCATCATCAGAATTATCGGCGAACAAAAGCCCATGAGCGCTAGCAGCCTGTGCTCGTAAAGGCCAACGTGGCCCACCAACGCGGCTTTAACCTCCTTTTTATACCCGCTCCCGCTCCCGAACTCAACTCAGCACCAGCCGATCGGTACACGCGCGCGGCAGCCACAGTGACACACTCGCTCACGCGTGCGCGCAGTGCAAGCCTTAGCGGAGAGCGGACAGCATGAGCTCCTCGTCGCCCCAGCTCCGGCGCCTCAAGCCGGCGTACCAGTGCGTGGTGAACAACTTCCTCGCCGTGCTCGCCGTGCCGCTCGCCGTCGCGGGCGCCGTCGGCGCGGCGCGCGTCGGCCCGGAGGAGCTTCTCGCCAGGATGCACGCGCTCCGGCCCGCGCACGTCTTCCTGGCCGCGTTCCTCCCGGCCGCCGCGGGGATCCTGTACCTCATGATGCGGCCGCGCTCCGTGTACCTCGTCGACTACGCCTGCTTCCGCACCAAGCCCAGCCACCGCGTCCCGTTCGGCACGTTCCTCGAGCACGCCAAGCTGGTGACGTTCATCGAGGGGGCCTCCATTGACGAGCGCAGCGTCCGGTTCATGACGCGGCTGCTGGAGCGGTCCGGGCTCGGGGAGGAGACGTGCCTGCCCCCCGCGCACCACTTCATCCCGCCGTACCGGAACCTGGAGGCCTCGCGCGACGAAGTGGAGCTCGTCATCTTCTCCGCCATCGACGACCTGCTCGCCAAGACGGGCATCCGCCCCGACGCCATTGACTTGCTCGTCGTCAACTGCAGCCTCTTCGCGCCCATCCCGTCCTTCACTGACATGATCATCCGCAAGTACAAGATGCGCAGCGACATCCGCAACGTGCACCTCTCCGGGATGGGGTGCAGCGCCGGGCTCGTCTCCGTGGGGCTGGCGCGCAACTTCCTGCAGGTGGCGCCGCGGGGCTCGCACGCGCTGGTGGTGTCCACGGAGACCATCACGCCCAACTACTACGTCGGCAAGGAGCGCGCCATGCTGCTACCCAACTGCCTCTTCCGCATGGGCGGCGCGGCGGCGCTGCTGTCCACGTCCCGCGCCAAGGCCCGCTTCCGGCTCTCCCGCGTGGTGCGCACGCTCACCGGCGCGCAGGACAACGCGTACCGGTGCGTGTACCAGGAGGAGGACGACGAGGGCCACCGGGGCATCAACCTGAACAAGGACCTCATGACCATCGCCGGCGACGCGCTCAAGGCGAACATCACGGCGATCGGGCCGCTGGTCCTGCCCGCGTCGGAGCAGCTGCTCTTCGCGCTGTCCTTCATCGCGCGGCGGGTGTTCAACAACAAGAGCATCAAGCCGTACCTGCCCGACTTCCGCATGGCGTTCGAGCACTTCTGCATCCACGCGGGCGGGCGCGCCGTGATCGACGAGCTGCAGAACAGCCTGGGGCTGTCGGACGAGCACGTGGAGGCGTCGCGCATGGCGCTGCACCGGTTCGGCAACACGTCCAGCAGCTCGCTGTGGTACGAGCTGGCCTACATCGAGGCCAAGGGGCGCATGCGCAGGGGCGACCGCGTGTGGATGATCGGCTTCGGCTCCGGGTTCAAGTGCAACAGCGCGGCGTGGGAGTGCATCGAGCCCGCGCGCGACGCGCAGGGCCCGTGGGCCGACTGCGTCAGCCGCTACCCGGTCGACATTCCGGAGGTGCTCAAGCATTAACCAACCAACGTCTCGCGCCCACGCGGTCTACAACAGGATATCTCTCTCTCTGTCGCTTCCTCTCTCGATTTGTATCTGTCGACAACTACTCCTACTACTATGCCCCATGCATTTCTTCTACTGTTAGTCTGGTGTGTGTTTCCCTCGGTGGTAAACCTGACCGGTCCGACGGATCGGCCGGAGCGCTCGTGTCCATGGCGTCGGGGAGGACACGGCCGGTTGGCCGGAGCCGCGGCTGGGCCGGCCGGCGTAATAGCTGCCGCGGTGGCCGAGTTAAATATGCCGGATCTGTCTGACGCGCGCATGTGAGGTGCAACCGACGGCCGGTGGTTGCGCTCCGGCACAAAGGGCTTAATTTCTTCCGGTCATTCATAAACGTATAATCGTGGTCCTCGATCGCGAGCGTACTCCTTTTTTTTTTCCATTTCTCTCTTGTTTATTTATTTACTATTCTTCCTTCCCGTTCTCCCGGACCTCTTCTCTTTTGTTAATTTCAGCTCTTTACTGTATCTCCATTGAAGGAAAAAGAGAACAAAAATGTACTGCTACGAGTTTGACAATAAATCAATGTGCCGGAAATAGTTTACTACCATCTCCGTGTTGATAAGGAGATACGGTACATTGTACATATGCTATTTTATTTACTATAGCTGCACATATATGTCACTGCATGAGTTTACCTTTCGGAGGTTTGTCCTCAAATGCCGTCGGATTTGAGATTCAATGGCCTAAAAACTCATATCACAGTAGCATACGAGCCTCATGAGCCGAAAATTCTATACCAACGGAGTAATACGGACGTTTTACAGGATTCCATCGCTAACTAATCTCCACCGCCCCTGATTTTCAGGGAGTGTGGGCCCCTCATCCCATTTTCTTCCCATCAGTTTATTCCAGCTAAGCATCCCGTAAATTTCTGTAAAAAATGCGTGTGCGTGTAGCATTGCTCCTCATGAGCACCTGAAATTTTCCCGGTTTTTTTTAAACACAAATTTTCCCAGTCTTATATATGTACGAGCGTACGAAGGCCTACATTTACCTTATCCTTGGCGTGCGCTTCCAAACTCCAACCCATCCTTGGGTGCTTCCTCTCCAGCGATGGAGGTCGAATTTATGGGCCTGGCGCTGGCAGTGGTGTCGTGCTGAAGCAAGGTAGGAAGAGTGGGAGGGCGGGCGTAAATGTGGCATGGAGGAGTTGGGGAGCAGTAGGCCGGGCTGCAACGGGGAGCCTTGAATGCCGCGTGCGCTCTTGCAGCCCCGTTCGTGAAGGCGAATCTTGCCGGTTTCGTGCTCTCTCGTTCTTCCTCGCCGTGGTGCCGTGCTGCTGCCATTATTGAACCTTGGTGTCGCGCCTAGAACGCGCAACGTAACGCCTCCCGATCCAGGCAGCAAGCATTGCCACATGTGGCTTTAAAATCGGCGCGGATTGATTGCCGAGGATCTGAATCCATGCGTGCGTGGGGGAGGATCGTCGCACAGATGCAGATGCATGCACCCGTTTCGTTCCTCTTGGTTTCCATTTTCATGGCGGACGGGACCCTCGCACGGGCTCGCCCCTGTCGATCGGTCGGCATTGGCGGTTGGTTGATGATGATTATACCTTGATGTCCCCTTCTTTTCTGCCGCCGATTTGCGACCGCTGATGGGATGCGATGTCCGCCAGCGTAAATGGGGAGACAGGAGTTCAGCTCAATTCAGGCTGACGAACAGTGAGCTGTGATTCTGCAGGAAGAACCAGTCAAGCTGTAGGCAGCTTCGTGAAGCCATGAATGATCGGGTCAATGGAGTCTGCTCTGTAAAAGCACCTGCAGCTCTTGGAAGACCGGATAACGTTGACAGAGTCAACAGATTCTGGAAATCGAACGTGAAATGAAGCTTCGTTCAGTTTCCGCCTGCTGCGTATGAGGTCGCCTCTGCAGGCGGGCATTTAATCGATTTCATGGCATGACGGAGGCGTCAATTTTACCATCCATGGTTTTCCATCGTAATATTAACATTCTCGCAACATAGCGTGTCGGTGCGACGCGGACCAGGCCCTCATTTTTCCTAATCCTTTCTCTCTTTTCTCTAACTGCTCATGAGAGCATGGTTTATATGAAGCTAACATGTCATCTAAAGCCAACATGTATAGTCACTCTACAATAAGGTTGGCTATTAGACTACTCTTCTATCTTTCTCTTTCATTGTATCTATTATTTTTGTCTAGGAACACACATATAACTAGACCCTTGCATGAGAGCTCACTTCCACCATTTTTTCATGCCTCTTTCCTTCACATAGGCAAAAGTTTCATGTAGGCGGGTTACAAGCCCACTATTGTACCTGCTCTAAGAATCGTCCTCGCCGGTGGGAGTGGGGATGGGAGAGGAGGGCGGATTGCTCCTGTAAGTAATTGGTCTAGGTTAGTGTTTAGGATTAGACTTGCCTTGATGGCGATTGGCGCGATGCCGTGGATTGGCGCTCTGCCATGGTGGAGCTTGGCTGTGGCAAGTCTTTTTCCTCTTTCACCCTTTTTCATAATGGATAGCAGTGGAATGGCAAAA
Source organism: Triticum urartu (assembly GCF_056163025.1). Taxonomy (NCBI): domain Eukaryota; kingdom Viridiplantae; phylum Streptophyta; class Magnoliopsida; order Poales; family Poaceae; genus Triticum; species Triticum urartu. Next base: position 186,855,743 of record NC_141879.1, on the reverse strand, counting down.
GCTTCTCGTTCTGTCTCTCTCTCTCAACCCCCGCGTCGCCCCCGCTCGGGCGACTCAGGCGGGTACCCAGCCCTAGCCGCCCCCACTCCCGAATCCACCTTCCCTCACCCCCCCTCCCGCCGCCGGGATGCGCCTGGGGGCTGACGGCGGTGGCGGGGATCCTCCACTCTCCCGCGTCTCACAGGTGGGGCGGAGCCCTTGCGCGTGTGGTGGCGCGACAGATCTGGCGGCTGTGGTGGCTGGCCCTGAAGCGGGCGACGGCGACTACGGCGCGTCGGGCAGCCCGGTCACGGGCGGCGACAACTTTTGTTGTGGCGGCGCATCATCCGGCTTCGGATCGGTGACGACGTGGAGGACCTGGTGGGCGGCTTCGCGGCACCTCAGGTTAGATATGATCTGGCTGGTGCAGCCGGCGATGGTGGCCATCTCCTCCGTCAGAGGTGGCCGGCCTGAGGCTGGATGATCAGATCTCGGAATCCGTCATCTAGTTCTGGCTGCGAGTCGGGAAGTGTTGGGGAACGCAGTAATTTTAAAAAAAAATCCACACACACACGCAAGATCCATCTAGGTGATGCATAGTAACGAGAAGGGAGAGTGTTGTCCACGTACCCTCATAGACCGTAAGCGGAAGCGTTATGACAACGCGGTTGATGTAGTCGTACTGTGACGCCCTCGATTCAATCGTACACTAATCATACACGCAAATGTGTACGATCAAGATTAAGGACTCACGGGAAGATATCACAACACAACTCTAGACACAAATTAAAATAATACAAGCTTTATATTACAAGCCAGGGGCCTCGAGGGCTCGAATACATAAGCTCGAATACACAAGAGTCAGCGGAAGCATCAATATCTGAGTACAGACATAAGTTAAACAAGTTTTGCCTTAAGAAGGCTAGCACAAAAGCAACATTGATCGAAAAGGCAAGGCCTCCTCCCTGGGAGCCTCCTAACTACTCCAAGTCGTCAGCGGCCGTCACGTAGTAGTAGGCACCCTCAGGGTAGCAGTAGTCATCAGTGATGTCATCTGGCTCCTGCGATCCGTCATCTGGTCGCAACAATCGGGTATGGGGGAAAAGAGGTAACAAAGCAGCCGTGAGTACTCATCCAAAGTACTCGCAAGACTTACATCCGATCTAAACTAAGTATGCATATGTATCAAAGGAAATGAGCTATATCTATGGACTAAACTGCAGAATGCCAGAATAGAGGAAAGGCTTAGTCCTATCGATGACTAGCATCTTCTGGAAACCACCATCTTGCAGCAACAGGAGGGAGTAGAGTAGCATAAAGTAAAGTAGCAGTAATGTTATCAACCTCGGCCAGAGATCTTTTCTCGACTCCCTGCGAGAAAGCAATCCCAGAGCCATACTATCCAAGTGTCAACACATTCCAAATCTCATCACCATCCAGTTCTCATCACAAGTATCCAGTTCTAGTTGTATCGATCGGGATACAACTCCAAGTGTCTGTTACCATAGGACAGGCTATCGATAGATGTTTTCTTCCCTGCAGGAGTGCACCAACTTACCCACCACGCTCGATTAACTCCGCCCGGACACACTTTCCTGGGTCATGCCCGGCCTCGGCCAAACAATACGCCATAACCCGACCTAGGCTTAATAGAGAGGTCAGCACGCCGGACTAAACCTATGCCCCCAGGGTTCATGGGCCATCGCCCCGGGAACTCTTGCACGTTGCGAGGGCGGCCGGTGAGCAGACCTAGCTGAAGGAAATATGCCCTAGAGGCAATAATAAAGTTATTATTTATTTCCTTATATCATGATAAATATTTATTATTCATGCTAGAATTGTATTAACCGGAAACATAATACATGTGTGAATACATAGACAAACAGAGTGTCACTAGTATGTCTCTACTTGACTAGCTCGTTAATCAAAGATGGTTATGTTTCCTAACCATGGACAAAAGAGTTGTTATTTGATTAACGGGATCACATCATTAGTTGAATGATCTGATTGACATGACCCATTCCATTAGCTTAGCACCCGATCGTTTAGTATGTTGCTATTGCTTTCTTCATGACTTATACATGTTCCTATGACTATGAGATTATGCAACTCCCGTTTGTTGGAGGAACACTTTGTGTGCTACCAAACGTCACAACGTAACTGGGTGATTATAAAGGTGCTCTACAGGTGTCTCCAAAGGTACATGTTGGGTTGGCGTATTTCGAGATTAGGATTTGTCACTCCGATTATCGGAGAGGTATCTCTGGGCCCTCTCGGTAATGCACATCACATAAGCCTTGCAAGCATTGCAACTAATGAGTTAGTTGTGAGATGATGTATTACGGAACGAGTAAAGAGACTTGCCGGTAACGAGATTGAACTAGGTATTGAGATACCGACGATCGAATCTCGGGCAAGTAACATACCGATGACAAAGGGAACAACGTATATTGTTATGCGGTCTGACCAATAAAGATCTTCGTAGAATATGTAGGAGCCAATATGGGCATCCAGGTCCCGCTATTGGTTATTGACCGGAGACGTGTCTCGGTCATGTCTACATTGTTCTCGAACCGTAGGGTCCGCACGCTTAAGGTTTCGATGACAGTTATATTATGAGTTTATGAGTTTTGATGTACCGAAGGAGTTCGGAGTCCCGGATGAGATCGGGGACATGACGAGGAGTCTCGAAATGGTCGAGACGTAAATATCGATATATTGGACGACTATATTCGAACATCGGAAAGGTTCCGAGTGATTCGGGTATTTTTCGGAGTATCGGGTAGTTACGGGAGAAGCAATGGGCCTTGATGGGCTTTAGTGGGAAGAGGAGAAAGGTCCAAGGGGCTTCTGCGCCCCCTCCCCTCTGGTCCGAATTGGACTAGGGAAAAGGGGGCCGGCCACCTTTCCTTCTCCTCCACTTCCTTCTCCCTTCCTTCCCTCTTGGTGGACTCCTACTAGGACTTGGAGTCCTAGTAGGACTCCACATCCTGGCCGCACCAATTGCCTTGGCCGGCCTCCTCCTCCTCCATCCTTTATATACTGAGGCAAGGGGCACCCCATAGAGACACAAGTTGATCTTCATGATCGTTCCTTAGCCGTGTGCGGTGCCCCCCTCCACCATATTCCACCTCGGTCATATTGTTGCAGTGCTTAGGCGAAGCCCTGCGACGGTAGAACATCAAGATCGTCACCACGCCGTCGTGCTGACGGAACTCCCCCCCGACGCTTTGCTGGATCGGAGCCCGGGGATCGTCATCGAGCTGAACGTGTGCCAAGAACTCGGAGGTGCCGGAGTAACGGTGCTTGGATCGGTCGGATCGGGAAGACGTACGACTACTTCCTCTATGTTGCGTCAACACTTCCGCTTCGGTCTACGAGGGTACGTAGACAACACTCTCCCCTCTCGTTGCTATGCATCACCATGATCTTGCGTGTGCGTAGGAAATTTTTTGAAATTACTACGTTCCCCAACACTAGCTACCTCCTTAAACAAGGCAGGAGCTTACGCAGTCCAACCCGGCGTGCGCCGCTCAGTCGCTGGCGTCTATTAAGCTTCGGCTGATGTATACGACGCAGAACGCCCATACTATGCCCACATGATGGTTAGTGCTATCAGGCCAGAGGCCCCTCGGATCAAATGTCCAAACCGTAGTGGATTAGGAGCACGCAGTAACGAGCAAAGACTCACGGTCGATGTGACCCCGTCACCCCGTCTCAAGTACTTGCAGCAAGGGCTAAGAATGCCTGGCCACGCCTCGTAAGTATCTCGCGGGCACCTTCCAGGTCAACCCGACTCCACATCACTCGCTATTAAGCTCGCGCGGGTACCCCTCAGGCCGACCTATCTTTAGTAACATGGCTCAGTGTAAAGTCATAGTAACCATAGTAACTGTGTGTCTAACACCAAAGGGAAAACCCGAGGAATCACCCCCGGTGAATTCCACTCGATGTTGTCATCAAGGTGAACGTAAGAGGATGCACCCTCGAGGTTCACATTTGATGGGTTGCACGACAGAGCCGTAACGGAAGTGGTTAAGGAGGAAATCACCCTCGATGACCTCGACCGTATAGCTACACTACGGAGATCTCATCAGGAGTGATGTAAGAGGTTCCACCCTCAACACTCGATGGTAACTCTGCAGAATCGTACAACTAACGGGGGTGATGTGCGGTGTCGGGGCCTGGACGTCAATCACGTTGATCGAGTCATTGAACATAAAGCGAGGCAACTAGGACAAGGTGGGGGTCACTGATGGATCTCTAACCAACCTATACTAAGCAGTTTAGGATAAGGAGGTAAGGTATGAAAGCAGGTAACAAAAACATGCTATGCATCAGAGTAGGATCATACATAAAAGCAGTAGCAGTTCTAATGCAAGCATGAGAGGGAAAGAAATGGGCGATATCGGAACGCTCAAGGGGGGTTTGCTTGCCTGGTTGCTCTGGCAAGGAGGGGTCATCGATGACGTAGTCGATCACAGGGGCAGCATCGGTCTCGGGGTCTACCGGAGAGAAGAGGGGGAAGAAACAATAAATATAAAGCAAACATAGCATCACAAAGCATAACATGGGAATATGATGTGCCAGGGCCTCACCTAACGTATGGCTACAAGATAAAGGTGAAGGGGGAATTCAACCGGGAAGGTATTCCCGGTTCCGGACCTGTGTCAGACAGATGACCGGAGGGGGAATGTCCCATGTTCAGATAGTTAGAGGCATCTGACAGGTAAACGGACCGCGTATCCGGATTCGTTGGATTTTTCTGAGCAACTTTCATGTAGAAAACATTTTCATCCGAGTTACGGTTTAATTTCTATGTAATTATAAAGATTAAAGCAATTTCTGGAATTATTAATATTAACAGAAAAGGAATATTGCATCAGCATGACGTCATAGTGACGTCAACAGTCAACAGGATGGCTGACCAGGTCAGACTGACCAGTGGGGCCACTGGGACCCACATGTCAGCCTGTGTTGGCTTAACAGTCGATTAACTAAACTAGCAGGGTCAATTAGGGGTGTGGGCCCCGGGTGTCAGTGAGTGTTTTAGGTTAAACTAATTACTTTTATTTATAAAACGTTATTAGACTAAAATAACAGAGGGGGCCCACACGTCAGTGGCTGGGGGCTGCCCAGTCAGCACGGTTGACTGGTCAAACCAGTCAACAGGGGTCAGGGGGTCCACTGGGGGCCACAGTCAGCGACTGGGGGCGGCCCTAGGCGGTGCCATGTAGGTGGGGCGCTGGAGAAAGCTCCGGCGAGCCTCTCCCGCGGCGGCTCATCACCGGAAACGGCCGGAAAAACGCTACGGGGCACGGGGGAAGGTGCGTCTAGGCGCGTTCGACGCCGCATCCACCTACGGTGGCGGTGCGGCCCGTAATAGGCTGGAACGACGACGGCGAGAGGCGGGACGGTCACCGGTCGCCGGAGTTCGGCCGCTTTCGGGTTTGGCGCTACGGGGCACCAAAGCGTGTGCGGTTTGCGGCTACAGCTAGCTGGCAATGCGGCGCGTCCGATGGAGCAAGCAGCAGGGGTGGGGATGGCCGGAGTGGCGCCGGCGACAAGCTGTGGAAGCGGTGAGCTACGTGCCTCGTCGGGGACGGTGCTACGGTGCGCGCGCGGGTGAAATAAACGGCTAGGCACGGTCTACGCAGTGCGACGAGGCCAATGAGCAGCAGCGCGCGTCCAAATGATCACCGAAACGACACCGGCGACGTGCTATGCGGCGGCGAGCTCGGGCAAGTCAAGGACGGCGGCTAGAGGGAGTAAACGGCGACGGAAGAGAGATAGGAGGGAGAAGAGGCTCACATTGAGCCTGCAGGTGTGCGAGAGTGAGCTCGGGGGAGGCTCGAGGCGGCGAAACATGGCGGCGGTCGACTTCGGCCATGCGGGGAAGACAAGCTCGGGGAGGTCATTGTAGTGGCCACAAGCTTCAACGGAGAGGTGGAGGTGATGTAGTCGAGGGGGCGACGGTGTACGACATGGCGGAGTGGCGATTAGGGCATGGTGGCCGCGGGATCGAGCGGAGGGCGGCGACGGGGGCGCTCGGGCAGTGGGGAGAAAGGGGGAGCGTGAGCGAGGGAGAGGAGGGGGAAGCGGGTGAGGCGGGGAAAGATCTCGGCAGAAGCTAGGGCGCCGACGCTGGCGTCCTTATCTTCCCCACGGCGCCTGTAGCAGCGGGGTCGGCGAGGTGGGTTCGGCGGCGAGCGTGGGCACGGCCGCACACATAGTGGGGAGGGGGAAGACAACAGGGGGAGTGGGCTGGCTCGGGTGGGTTAGGTGGGTTCGGTCGAGGGAGGGGGTGGTTGCTCTCTCTCTCTCCCATGTCTTTTCCCTTTTCCTTTTCTTTTTTTCTTTTATTTGCTCTGTTTTGCATTTTCTTTTAGTACCAAATGAGTTTTGTTTTGAACAAAACTTGGCACATAAAACTAACACAATACCTTGAGATGGAACAAAAAAGTTTGGGGGCAAAAGGAGTTGCCTAATTAATTTTAGAAATTGAAAAGGCCAATTTAAATGCTGCTGGAGCACTGAATTAATTCCCATGGGCATTTTGGGAATTCAGAAGAGGTTGGTTCCAACATGACAATTACTCAGTGATTATTTGCCACACTTTGAACATTTTAGTTTTCATGTTTGGCAAATTTAAATTTTTTACTTTGAATTTGAGTTTGAACATGAACAATGATTTGGATCAAGTGAGTATTAGCAACAGTAGTGTTGATGACATGGCACCATCAACAGGGGATTACTGTAGCATGGCATTGGGGGTGTTACACGTACGTCTTCACGATCCGAGCGATCCTAGCAACGAAGGTATGGCACCTCCGCGATCTGCACATGTTCAGCTCGGTGACGTCCCACGAACTCTAGATCCAGCTGAGGTCGAGGGAGAGTTTCGTCAGCACGACGGCGTGATGACGGTGATGATGAAGTTATCGATGCAGGGCTTCGCCTAAGCACTACAACGATATGACCGAGGTGGAATTCTATGGAGGGGGCACCGCACACGGCTAAACAATCAACTTGTGTGTCTATAAGGTGCCCCCTCCCCTGTATATAAAGAAGTGGAGGAGGGGGAGGGCCGGCCTCTATGGCGCACCTCAAGGGGGGAGTCCTACTCCCGGTGGGAGTAGGATTCCCCCTTCCCTTGTTGGAGTAGGAGAGAAAGGAAGGGGGAGAGAGAGCGAAGGAAGGGGGGCGGCACCCCACCCAATTCGGATTGGGCTTGGAGGGGCGCACCCTCCACCTTGGTGCCTCCTATTCTCTCCCACTAAGGCCAAATAAGACCCCCGGTACTCCGGTAAATGCCCGAACTCATCCGGAACCATTCCGATGTCCAAACATAGCCTTTCAATATATCGATCTTTATGTCTCGACCATTTCGAGACTCCTCGTCATGTCCGTGATCATACCCGGGACTCCGAACTACCTTCGGTAAATCAAAACACATAAATTCATAATACCGATCGTCACCGAACGTTAAGCGTGCGGACCCTACGGGTTCGAGAACTATGTAGACATGACCGAGATTCATCTTCGGTCAATAACCAATAGCGGAACCTGGATGGTCATATTGGTTCCTACATATTCTACAAAGATCTTTATCGGTCAAACCGCATAACAACATACATGTGTTCTCTTTGTCATCGGTATGTTACTTGCCCGAGATTTGATCGTCGGTATCTTAATATCTAGTTCAATCTCTTTACCGGCAAGTCTCTTTACTCGTTCCATAATGCAACATCCCGTAACTAACTCATTAGTCACATTAGTGATGTGCATTACCGAGAGGGCCCATAGATACCTCTCCGACAATCGGAGTGACAAATCCTAATCTCGATCTATGCCAACTCAATAAACACCATCGGAGACACCTGTAGAGCATATTTATAGTCACCCAGTTATGTTGTGACGTTTGATAGCACACTAAGTGTTCCTCCGGTATTCGGGAGTTGCATAATCTCATAGTCATAGGAACATGTATAAGTTATGGAGAAAGCAATAGCAATAAACTAAACGATCACAGTGCTAAGCTAACGGATGGGTCAAGTCAATCACATCATTCTCTAATGATGTGATCCCGTTCATCAAATGACAACTCTTGTCCATGGCTAGGAAACTTAACCATCTTGGCTAGTCAAGTAGAGGCATACTAGTGACACTCTGTTTGTCTATGTATTCACACATGTACTAAGTTTCCGGTTAATACAATTCTAGCATGAATAATAAACATTTATCATGATAAAGGAAATATAAATAACAACTTTATTATTGCCTCAAGGGCATATTTCCTTCACGGGTTGCTTCACTCCCGCAATGGACAGAAGCAAATAAATCTTTTCTTTTTTGTGAATGAAAAATAAATCTGAATATTCGGCAGCGGCAAGCCGAAAATTGTTGTACAAAATAATTTTATCATATCTCTCGTGGCCCTCATGCTGGCAACCGGAAGCAGCAAGCTACTGACAATTGCTATTCAAAATATTAGTTCTTGCGATAGCACATCCTCTCTCTCTTGTATAAGTCTTATCCAATCTTAATTATCTGATTGTGTTTTGCTTAAAGCAAGTACTTCAAGGCCACCCTTATACGCAAGCAAACAAATGTTGCGCTATTGCTAGCCCCACTTAGCCTTTTATTCAGGTAGAAACTGATTTAAATTAATTGTCATATTCCGACTAATAAGATGGGAATTCCAAAATACTTAAAAAGTCTTAATAAAGCAAGATTGATGATGTTTATGACGTGGGGAGGTTACTGGAGCTAGATGAGTTTTATCCGAATGATTTTGATTCAGATAAACATCATATGTTGTTCCTGATGGAATTACCAATCTTGCTAAACTAATGGTGCAAGACAAATAAACATACTACTTTTACTTTGGTCTATCAACCTGTAAAGCTAGTACTGATGTTGTCTCTTTCCATGGAATTAATTGTCTTGTGCTTTTAATATATGGTTGTTGTCAATAAAATATGTAACAAAATGGATGATCAATACAAGAGTGATTTTCTAATTTTCTAACGGATGAGAGTGTTGTACCATTAATAAGTAGTAACAATGATGTGACTAATCGTTTTAAGAACATGAAAGATCAATCAATGAAACTTGGAAATGATATTGACTCTACATGTTCCGCTTAATTGTACTTATTTACAACTTAAGAAATTAACATGCCATTTTGGCTTTTTTTACAAGGAAGATCTAACCTAACTGCCCATGAAACTACAAAGTTGTGCGTCTGACTACTTTATTTGAAACATGTGAAAAAGGGTTTTACGTTTTCATTCAACTGATATTTATTCATTATGTTTATGTAACAATTATATGTGGTATGATATTTCGGTTCCTTATGTTGTGTGTGTTAGGGGGGCATTGCCCCCAACCTTGGATAAGTGGTGAAGGATTTTGGGAGAGCTTAGCCTGGATTTATTAGCTGCCTCTGCCACTACAAACAATAGTTAGTTCATACCGAAATCCTTAGTGAACCCATTGGCAAAACTTCCTGACTCTACCCCTGGAAATGGGGAGTGGCATACCCTGGATTGGTTGCGAGACGTGATGGACTTATTGTAAGCCATCTTATCCTGTTAGAAATTTTTCCTTTCAAGAAATTGTCCTTTCTATCTAATCCATAAAATCATTCTCAAGTTTCATTTGTTTGTCAGACACGACTTTTCCACCCTGGATCATCAATGTCGGTGATCACTTGTCTAGATCAGAGGTGCGAGACCATGGCCAGTGTGCATTTTGTGGGATGCAACGCCTCAACCAACAGTTGTATCTATGACCATGGTTACGGTAATGGAGAAAGTAATTTGGTGCACTTGCATGGTCCATCTACCCCTGCAAGATAGTTTTCAAGCATGCTTCTGCATCCTCTACTCCTCTAGTATCATTACTTGTCCCATCCATCAACTTACCATTCCATTTTACAACAGTGTACCACTTCATGGATGGGGCGACGGTCATAAGCCTCATTTGATGGGATTTTCGGCTTCACACCATTTGGAATGTCCTTTATTTCACAGTTACATTCTCTTGGAGTATCAGCAAAGTTTTCACGCTATGCATGCACAGTCCAATGGGTGGTGGCATTTTTTCCTTTGGTGTACCCGTGGAGCCAGGGTTGATGTACACATCACTTCTTCCGTCACCGTAAGTTTTCTAGCTTTAAATCAACATTTTATCACTTAGTTCCTTTTAGCATCATTTATCAAGTGTGCCAAATTATGCCAGTGCACATTACGGAGACCACCGATTAATTTTATTTTGGTAGTGGCACAAATCGTTTACGACACATTTGGTTTTTCACTGAACCTCATGACCAAATAGTCATAACGGGACAAATCTGTAGACCCTGAAGGGAACTAGAACGAATATATACATGCTCTGGTAGACCCCGAAGGGGGGGGAGGGGGCATTGGCCCCCAACCTTGGATAAGTTCTGAAGGATTTTGGGAGAGCTTACACTGCAGACAATAGTTAGTTCACACCCAAATCCTTAGTGAATCCATTGGGAAAACTTCCTAGCTCCGCCCATGAATAAAGGGAGGATGAATAGGAGACTACAAACTTTTAAGCTTTTCTTAACAAATTTGGTTGGTGCAAATAAAGTAAGTTCTCTAGATGTGTAATCGATGGTGAAAATAACCTATATGATGCAAAGTAAGGTAGCAACAAGGTAGCAAGCAAGTAACAACATAAAGTAAAGATGCGGAAAAGATTAACCACAAGTTGGAGACCATGATGTATCCCTAAATTCACACTTGGGGACTGCTAATCTCCATTGGGGATGTGCAGGAGCTAAAGATTCCTGAACGCAACCAATGGCTTACCCAAATCTCCTTTTGAGTAACCTCCATAGCCTGAAGTGTCACCACAAGATTGGTCCGTGCTACTGCTAGGCTTTTCCCTAGTAGTGTCACCGCAAGATTGAACCCAAAACTAAGCATCTCTCCCATTGCAAGAAGTACCAATCTAGTTGGCCAAACCAAACCGATAATTCAAAGAAAAATACAAAGATATCAAATCATACATATAAGAATTTAGAGAAGACTCATATAATATTCATAGCTAAATTGATCATAGATCCACAATTCATCGGATCTCGACAAGCACACCGCAAAAGAATATTACATCTGATAGATCTACAAGAACATCGAGGAGAACATGGTATTGAGGATCAAAGAGAGAGAAGAAGCCATCTAGCTACTAGTTATGGACCCGTAGGTCTATGGTAAACTACTCATGCTTCATTGGAAGGGCAATAGAGTTTATGTAGATGCCCTCCATGATCGAATCCCTCTCCGACAGGGTGCCGAAAAAGGTCCCAAGATGGGATCTCACAAAAACAGAAGGTTACGGCGGCGGAAAAGTATTTTGGTGGACGCTTCTGGTCGTTTGGGAATATTTGGAAATTTATAGGCCAAGAATTAGGGTTGGAGGAGCTCCGAGGGGACCACAAGCCCTCGGGGCGCCCCCCCTCCCGTAGGGCGCGCCCCTGAGGCTTGTGGCCTCCTCGGCACTCCTCCAACTTCTAAGTGTGTCTTCTGGTCCAAGAAAAATCACCGCGAAAGTTTTATTCCGTTTGGACTCCGTTTGATATTCCTTTTCTGTAAAACTCAAAACAAGGGAAAAACAGAAACTGGCACTGGGCTCTGGATTAATAAGTTAGTCCCAAAAATAATATAAAATAGCATATTAATGCATATAAAACATCTAAAACAGATAACATAATAGCATGGAATATTAAAAAAAATATAGATAAGATGGAGACGTATTAGGTTCCTACATATTCTACAAAGATCTTTATCGGTCAAACCTTTATGACAACATACGCAGTTCCCTTTGTCTGTTGGTATGTTACTTTCCCGAGATTTGATCGTCGGTATCTCCATACCTAGTTCAATCTCGTTACCGCCAAGTTTATTTACTCGTTCCGTAATACATCATCTTGCAACTAACTCCTTAGTCACTTTGCTTGCAAGCTTCTTGTGATGTGTATTACCGAGAGGTTCTAGAGATACCTCTCCATCATACGGAGTGACAAATCCCAATCTTGATTCACGCCAACTCAACAGACACCTTCGGAGATACCTGCAGAGCATCTTTATGATCACGCAGTTACATTGTGACGTTTGATAGCACATAAGGTATTCCTCTTGTATCCGGGAGTTGAATGATCTCATGGTCGAAGGAATATGTATTTGACATTAAGAAAACAGTAGCAATAAACTGAACGATCATATGCTAAGCCAAGTGACGGGTCTTGTCCATCACATTATTCTTCTAATGATGTGATCCTGTTATCAAATGACAACACATGTCTAAGATTAGGAAACCTTAATCATCTTTTGATCAACGAGCTAGTCTAGTAGAGACTCACTAGGGACACAGTATTTGTTTATGTATTCACACATGTATTTAAGTTTTCTATTAATACAATTCTAGCATGAATAATAAACCTTTATCATGATTAAGGAAATATAATAATAACCGCTTTATTATTGCCTCTAGGGCATATTTCCAACATAATATCCTTCTTATAACCTTGAAACCAATGAATGGTCTTCAAGCAATGCATATGGACAAACCCTTCAAATATAAGGCGACCATTAGTCCATAGGCATTGTCATCAATTATCAAAAACCAAAAATGGAGGCACCATGCTCTCTTTCAAATAGGAACTGGCACTTGACATTAAGTTAATAGGTTAGTCCACCAAAATGATATAAAATAGCATATAAAGCACACAAGATTGATAATTTAATAGCATGAAATAATAAAAAAATTATAGATACGCCGAAGACGTATCAGTGATGTACATAGCAAGCATCCGGTGATTGTTAGGGCCAGCCGAATATTGTTCGGCGGTCCAACCATTCGCCGTATTTGCAAGGCTGGCTGAATGGCTCAGCTCGATATAGACGCCGAATAAATATCCAATGTTATCGATCACCCGCCAAAACAAAGTAGGTTATAGATCTAATCTATGGTCGACGCTGAATCTTGGGATGCATGTGTGCCTCATACATTGGAATGGAGGGAGCAAAGCGATCTGGCTTGCCACAATAACCAGTGCACATAAGCGAAGCTCCTCGTTCGTCATTATATACACACTCCACAAGAACAACGTGATGCTCCATCATAGAACCCCGTCGCTCGATCTCATGGCCATGGATCCAACCCACTATCGCAAAGCCCCTTGATATGCACCAGCACCCCCTGGCAATGTCAGCCTTAAGCCGGTGGGCCTGTGCAGGGCTTTCTATGTGCTCCACCGTTGGGTTGGTCCTTGTCACCCTGACCTGTTGTGGCAGCCTCGCTACTGATTGCGGTGGCCATCGATCTCCAGATCCGGTGGTTGACTTTGACGGTGAGATGCAAACTATGAACGATAGACTTGACACAGCGAGATGGTTGTGCAGTAGCGGTGATACATCGCCTCTAGTTGTTGGGATGGTGGAAAAGTGGTGACGACAATACATGAGTGACTTCGATGGTGGTACTTCTTGAGCACATGGTCTTGAACTTCAGGGTGAAAGTCTAGTTCTGACCTGAGTTGGTTATAAGTGGCAATGACGATGCTTTCACATGGTTACCATGTTGAAGGCATTGCTCGGACTGGTACTTCAGGATGAAAACCTAGAATGTCACCTTGGGTGGTTGGATCCTATGACGGTGACACTTGAGCGTCACTCACTTCCAGATGGCATTGCTGTCGAAGAATTTATTGTCTATGTGATGTCATGAGTTGGTTGGTGTGGATATGGTCGTTGTTATAGTTTATCGATCATGGATCTGATCGCTTTTGTGGGCTTTTTTTGTTTTCTCGCCAGCGCATAACTTTGGTCTTGTATTACATTGTTATTTGCTGGCTTGATTTTTTAGGTGCGTACATTGATGCTGGTCGTGTGCATTCTAACTATGCATATATGAAAAAGGGTTTTTTTCCGCTTTATATTATAAAGCACGATTCTAATTGTGCATATGCCGGGTGTGTGTTCGTTGTGTTTTTTATGCTCTATTTTAAGTCAATAAAATCCATCTTATGTTGAAAAAGTCATTGTGTTTTTATGCTCTATTTTAAGTCAATAAAATCCACCTTATATTGAAAAAAAATGGAGGTCAATCTCCGATAGCTTCATTGTACATGAGAACCAAATCAATAAGAAAAACGCGACATCCTTGCATCTTGTTTTAGTCGTTGTGTGTTTGACCATTGTGGGTAAGGCGACCACGTCCAAAGATTCTCCAACATTTATAACGCAGCTGTGATCCTGCAGATATCACTAGTGCACCTGATCCTCTTTTTGACTAGTGCCGCCGTTTTCGATCATGTGAGCACTGCACCGGCGGTTGATGCGGACTGCAGATACTTTGGATATCTGACCAGAGTTCAATAGGAGGTATGGCCTATCAAACTCAACCACTTCATGTGTGAGAACTGTCAAGACCTTTCGGAGGAGCAGGAGTTGAGAAATTGCTACTTTTGACCGGAACTCTGCACTGCATTCAAGTCGAGGGAAACGCAATCACAATTACAAGAACCGGCTAAGCCGAGGAACAGAAACAGCACTCTCAAACTACGAATTTGCTACTGGATGTTTTCTTTTCTTTTTTAGTTACTGAAATGAACGTGAACAAACCGGATGTTAAGAAAGACGATGATGGAGTTCTTGATTCTGCAAACCCAACAATTTTGGAAACCAATCAACTGGTCTCTGGAAGAAATGGTGTCAAAGGTAGGAAATCCAACGCCGCTGCTCTGCTTGAATACATGTGTTGCTTCATCTCTGATGCCTCATGAGATATTTCCGTCAGCTGGTCAATGCCCGCAGAATTGGCAACTTCTGAGAGTATATTTGCTCAAAACATTTGTAATGCTGCAAATGTATCAAACGCCTTCACCCAGAGATGGATTGCCTGTGGCGTCTGGGTACCTACCAAAAACTCAACAGAAGCTCCTAGGCCGTACTAACTTTGAAGTCTGAATCCGAACGGTATGTTCATAACCACGACCATGCAGTTTTGTCTTTTTGGAAACAAGGCCGAGGCCTAATATTAAATCAATGACGCCCTTTACACACCCAGACAACACACACCACATCAACAGAACTAATAACAAACAGAAAAAGATACAAGACAATTAAAAGCATCTTCAACAGACGCGCTACATAAGCCACGCTGTGAAAAAGATGCATATATAGCGTGCGCGACCAAAAACAGCGCTCTAGTAGAAG
This sequence comes from Triticum urartu, assembly GCF_056163025.1. NCBI lineage: Eukaryota > Viridiplantae > Streptophyta > Magnoliopsida > Poales > Poaceae > Triticum > Triticum urartu. The sequence continues at coordinate 186,840,513 of NC_141879.1, read as the reverse complement.
CTGTAAAATAGAGCACGCACAAAAATGAAATTGTAAACTTTAGCGCATGCGGGCTGTGGGGCAGCAAATTTAGGGCGCCGGCTTGTGCGCGTGGGTTGTTGCATATGGGGCCGCGGGGTTGGGCGCCGTGTTTTTGTGCGTCTGGTAAACCTCCCGCGCGTAAAAACACTATTTGAGTGCGCCGCGCTACCGCGCATCTGTTGAAGATGCTCCATGTCAGGGATATACCCCGCGGCGTAAACCGGCCGGAATTTTAACCCGGCCAGACTTGGCGGTTTACTTGAGACCCGGCTGAAACTTGACGATTCACTGGTGACCCGTTTGGACCAGGCGGTTTATGATTCATTGGTAATCTGACAGGCGGGTCAGAGGAGCGACAAGACCCGGTGGCCCAACGGGCGGTTCATGAAGGCCGGTTCATACTATGGTGGGCCGGTTTAAGAAGAAAGGCATGACGAATATTTACCTTACAAGGAGTTAAGACCAGGACTTGTATCCGGTTTATATTAGAGATAGACTAGTCCTAATCCTAATAGGACTCCATATGTAACCCGCCCCTTCAACATATATAAGGAGGGGCAGGGCTCCCAAAAGAGGACGGGCTACAAGCAAGAAACAATCTTAGGGCTAGACACAGAGAGGATGCCGGTTTACGGCGACTCCCTCGTGATGATAATGAGACCTAGCCTCAAACAGCATGTAGGGTTGTTACCGGATGATGTTTCCTGGGGCCCGAAGCTGTCTAAATCCCTGTCTTGTGTTGTGTCTCTCGATTCTGCTCAACCCCCTCTTAAGCTACCACATAGATGCGTTGGCCTCGCGACTAAGTCCTGACACTAAGGACATCTGTCGTAACAATTCCACGACAGTTGGCGCCCACCGTGAGGCCCGCGCACAGTGGTGATGAGTTATTGAAGGGATCTCTTCAAAGGATCAAGAAATTAACGATCTGCCAGATCAGGAAGAACCGGCTCGAAAGTACATTGACTATGAGTTCATCAATCAAGATTAAAGGTCAAACTTCAGTGGCAGTCACGATGACGTGAACAAGTTTTAAGTTCGATGGGATCTAGGGTTTGGATATTCTTTGGCTTATCGATACGACCCGTTTCGTCGAATCCGAATAAAGATCAGTTTTATGTGCTATTATTACGTGTCGCCGAGACCAAGATGAAGCTTTCCACTGCAGTTTTTCTTTCTCGCATTGCGGGACGGATATACCAAGGCCGACTCGAAGCAGTCCTGCGCTATGGTCAAGTCGCCGTAGTCCTTTATATTTCTCCAGCAGGCCAAGCTAGGCACGTGTACAGGGGCCGGTCCTGCTGCGGTGTCTTCACGAGAAGCCTGAAGACGCCTCTGTTCGTACGAGGCAACAGTGACAATCAAACTGCTTCAATTAGTACTTTGCCACGCATTTGGTCTGGTTGTTCTACAACTCCAAATTGTTTACTTACCAAAAGCTGCTGCATGGGGAGGCAACCAAGGCAATCCATCATGGTGCTGGATTAGTAAAGTCAGCTGATGGGATTTGATCTTCACAGCCTCGCCTTACCACCCGCTTCAGACCGTAAGGCCTCAAGTCTCTGTCTCGTTTTCTATGCCAAGTCGCCGCCGTTTGTCATCTCACCGAGCTACCGAAGAGCGATTTGTTTGTCCGTAGTTTCAACTCGGCCCCCTGTTGCCGCTGAGCCGCCTCGGCTGTCCCTGCGAGACCCTGCCGGGTTGCTTCCGGTTGTGTCCGGCCACGGGCCGCCCTGCTCTAGGCCCGCGCCGGTCGACGGCGTCGCTCCCGCACTACTCCTCTGTGCGCCCAAATCCGCTCATCCACGGGCCTACGGATCTTCGAGGCGGCTCGTTACCGTGAGCTTTGACTCGGCTTCGCTGCCTCTATCTGAGCTGCTGTTCCTACGCCTATGACTCGCCGTCACTGAGCCGGCCAGTTTCGTCAAGTCACCGCCATCACGCCCATGAGCCGCCCTGAGTGCGTCCGCTACTGCGTCCGAGAACCGCCGCTACTCATCTCCCACTTCCAAGCCGCCACCGGACCGGTGCCGGGCCGCCCCGGACTCGCCTTTGTTGCCCTGAGACGCCTTGCTCCTCCGAGCCACCTCGAGTCGCCGTATACGCGGCCAAACCACCCCGGCCTCGCTCAAACCGGCTTCACCTTCATCTTCACCGTTGGGCCGCATGCTCGTCACTTAGCTGTCGCGCGCCGAACCACCATTGCGCTGCTGCTTTGAACCAGATGACAAATCCACGACAGTTGGCCTAGCCCTGCCTCCGGGCTACTTCCATGGATCGACGGCCGGTTCGATCCCCGCTTGGCCTCTGTTTCTGGGTCGTCGCTGCAGCTTCGAAGCGCATCTGTGGCTGCTATTCCTTCAAGCCACCTCGGTTCCGGGTCACTTTGCCTCCACACAGTGCTGCTAGTCGTCGTCATCGTCTTCATCTCCGAGCCGCCCTGGTCGCGCCCCACGATTTGGTAGCGCTGCCTCTCCTGCGCCGCCTCGCGCGGTTCTGCACCGCCGGGTCACGACCCGTGGCTCTCTCCATAAGCCGGCCATCCAGCAAAAACATCAGGTGATACCCATCTTATCTGTTTCATCTGTATACAGTATCTGTCTGCGAAATAGTTACTCTGTCTTGTAGTATTTTACGCAGGACAAAATCCACTACAAAGTGGTATTATGCCACGGAGATGGAGGCATGCCGACATCATTTCAGTACAGCTGGTTGTTGTTACTCAACGGACTCCCGCACCGGTTTACAACGCCGTGGCCGTCACTCGCGACCGCGCCGGTTTACAAACGCCGTGGCCGTCTACCGCGGCTGACTCGGCCATGATTGATTTCAGCTTCACGACGGTGATCATCAACTCCACGGTGGATAACCCCTGGCATGATATATCAGGTGAAACTCATCCAATATATTTTATATTGCCTTCTTTAAAAGAGCAATTACTCTGGTTTGCAAAGTTGTTCAATGCAAGACCCTAAACCGCCATATTGGTGCAAATTTAAAGGCCGTCAGAAAATTTCCGGTTGAAAATGAAGATTCCGGTTTAAAATCTGGTTCAAGGGAAAGATGTCTCCCACAAAGTTTTGAAGCTCTCAATATCCGGTTCAAGATCCCGGTTCAAGAAGAATTTATCTCTTGCAAAAAGTTAAAAATTACCAAAGAGGACCTGCTGCCATGATGCGCGGTTCAAACATGGGTATCCTGCCTTATTGGCTTATCATATTATTGATCACTTGGGGGCTTGGTTGTATCCGAACCATAGTCACACCTTTTGATCGGTTCAAAGCCAAATCAATCTGGGGCCAAAGAGAGTGTTGTAAAACAACAACAACTCAAACATAGGCACCCAATGAGCACAGCTCAAAACGTTACTTGGGGATTCTTTGCTATCGAAATGAATTTAGAATCTACACTTGTAATGGGCTATCAAGCCATGGCTTGGAAGCCTGGTGTATACACCTAAAACCCCGGGTTAACCTGCCTATTTAAGTAAGTCACTCCGCCCAGGTAAACCTGGTATGACCCTTCGAACTTTGACAAGTTACTCTAAAATGAAGACCCTGAACTTGTCAAGTTAAAACGATGATTGGTTAAGGATTGAGGACCATCTTAAAAGGCTTTGCAAAAATGGTTTAACTTAGTGGCCTGGCAGCCCATGAAAAGCCTCGAATTTGGGACCTGGCAGCCCATGAAAAGCCTCGACTACAACGGTTTTATTTTCTTTTTGCTAAGTTTTGCTTTCTTTTGATAAGATTTGTGATGCTTTCAAACCGGCGTTTATCAACCCGGTTAGGCTGTCAACTACAAGTTGTCAGTACACGATCAAGTTATAATCCGAAGACTATCAACCCGGTACGGTTTTATCTTAAACAGGCACAATATGAAAGGAGTTATCAGTACTCAAGATTGGGGTTATCACCTTTACTACAAAAAAGTTGGTAAAACCAACAATGTGATTCAATGTCACAGGTATGATATATTTCATATTTGATTATTCTTAAGTGCATCCTTGGGTATAAACCCGGGGTATATGTTGGGCCTTATGACCCGTCCGGTGGTAAACCGCCAGGACACTTTAAACTTGTTGTATGCAGAAACAGGTTTGTTAAACCGGCCTGGCTTTGGACTATAAGTCGCCAGTATATATATTTGGATTGCGCCATTGGAATTATGCGCTTATAAATCATTGGGTTATATTATTCAAATAGCCAAACTTGGCTGAATTTTCATTATGATATTGAATGAATAAGGTTTTCATACCAGATTATATTATCTTGAATAGCCAACATGGCTGGATTTTTATGCTTATTAATAACCGGTATTATTGAATTTTCAAAGTCGCTTTAGCGCAATGGCTATTATTTTATCAAAGGATATGATTTATTCTACAATGGAGGGAATAGTCCCGAGTCACTGCAGGCTTACAACCCGGCACTTGGGGGCTACATTATTTAAATTGAGATTACATGCAAGTCTCATGTCGCTGCAAGCATGCACCATGACACTTGGGGGCTAATGCAAAGTCATTTTTACTAGTCTTATTGAAGACCCGACTCATCATATTATAATGAGCCGGCCCTTGGGGGCTACCAATTGCTCGTGTCAACAATTCAAGGTACACAAGTTTTCGTCCATAATATTGAAGGATCCATTGCTCAGTTGGTAAAACACAAAGCTCTTAACCTTGTGGACGTGGGTTCAAGCCCTACGATGGAAGCTACATTATCATATGTTATTTTCATTGAAGTATATATCAAGTCCCGGTTCATTATTATCTTACTAAGCCAGCCCTTGGGGGCTACACTGATTGAAGTTTTTATAAGCAATTGCAAGTCCCAGGTTGCTGCAAGCATGACAACCCGGCACTTGGGGGCTACATATATGGAGTCTTCAGTTTTCACTAGTGACTGAGATGAGCAACAAGGATTTCTTCAAAGTGGTAGTAATTATATGGAAGCAAGTCTCAAATCATCACTTTGTTTTGTTCAAAACTTGGGGGCTACAGGTAATATGGATATAAGGGGGAAATATCTTCTAAATTTCAGTTTTGAGCTAACCAAATTGACCTGGTGTCTGCAACAATCATGAACCGGCGTTGGCAACAATCATGAACCGGCGTTGGAAACAATCATGACCCGAAATTATCAGTTTTTATAACCCGGCAATTTTGGTAATATTAAACCGGCAAGTTTTAGATCTTCAAACCGGATGAATATCAGATGAGTATTTCAAGACCTATATTTCTTAAACCGGTGCTTTGGAAGCCGACTCAAGTGGATTATTCTTCACAATATTTTCCTATGAGAAACCAACGTCAGCAATTTGAGTATGAGGCTGGTTATTGATCCGGATTTTCTAGAAGGAGAAAATGACAAGGATTTAAGGATGAATAGGTGCCGGTCTACACGAATTCTTAATCCGGAGCACAACCTGTCAAGTTGGTTCTTGTGTTTATTTTGCAGCATAAGTTTACCATGGATAAATCCAAGCTAAACTTGGGGGCTAATGTCGGGGATATACCCCGTGGCGTAAACCGGCCGGAACTTTAACCCGGCCGGACTTGGCGGTTTACTTGAGACCCGGCTGAAACTTGACGATTCACTGGTGACCCGTTTGGACCTGGCGGTTTATGATTCATTGTTAATCCGGCAGGCAGGTCAGAGGAGCGACAAGACCCGGTGGCCCAACGGGCGGTTCATGAAGGCCGGTTCATACTATGGTGGGCCGGTTTAAGGAGAAAGGCATGACGAATATTTACCTTACAAGGAGTTAAGACCAGGACTTGTATCCGGTTTATATTAGAGATAGACTAGTCCTAATCCTAATAGGACTCCACATGTAACCCGCCCCTTCAACATATATAAGGAGGGTCAGGGCTCCCAAAAGAGGACGGGCTACAAGCAAGAAACAATCTTAGGGCTAGACACAAAGAGGATGCCGGTTTACGGCGACTCCCTCGTGATGATAATGAGACCTAGCCTCAAACAGTATGTAGGGTTGTTACCGGATGATGTTTCCCGGGGCCCGAAGCTGTCTAAATCCCTGTCTTGTGTTGCGTCTCTCGATTCTGCTCAACCCCTCTCAAGCTACCACATAGATGCGTTGGCCTCGCGACTAAGTCCTGACACTAAGGACATCTTCCGTGACAATTCCACGACACTCTAGGAAATATGCTTTTTTTAAGAAACTGAGAAACATGCTAATAGACCGACGTTAAGCACAAGCTTCGGCAATGTAGTCTTTGATAGATCCTCTGGATCGGGTAGGGTTAGGGATTAGCAGTAGTTCTACCTTCTTGTTGTAGCTCGAGGAGCCACCAGTGCCGGCCTCGGTGACGGTGGCCGGTGATGGCAGAGAGTAGTGGGCGAAGTGGTGGCGGCGCTTCCCATCAGCACTGCACTAACCCTAAATCGGTAGGGGATTAGGTGGGGTTTACGGCGTTGCGATGAACCTCGTGATGCGAGCCGTCGACCCCACCTCTTTATATATAGTGCAGGTGACAGGGGCCCGTCAACCATAGTGGGTTGAGCGCCCCCGATCAGGGCGCAGATCTAAGGGCCCGGTGGGCCGTTGGGCCCACACGGTGGAGATCATCCTAACATTCTCCCCCTTTATCTCAACTTTTACTTTTGACCTTATACTTTTACTTTACTCATTTCATAATAGATCAATACATCGAACATGTTTCATCGTCACAGCTCAATTGCCGATAGAATCAGATAACCACAACGTACCTCTCTGTTTTGAAACAAATTCTTTAACCTTGGGTCCTTTTATTGTCCGAAAATTTTAGACTATACCATAAAACCCATGTCGACTGTGTGTTCTCCAAACACACTGGGCGGTAAGCCTTTAATAAGCAGATCTGCAAAGACTTGTCTGTTGCTTTTATGCTTCAAGCATTCCTACATAATTCCGCACTTTCTCCTTTACAACGCATAACTCCGTGTCAGTGTGTTTTGCATCAACACTTGACTCGTTGTCATAGGAGCGGAAGACTTAAAATAGTTATCGTTGTTGTCAACCATTATCAAATCCGGGTACAGGTCTTCATAACCATTTTGCCTGTCCCTCAGCCTCATATCAAGCTATAACATATCTTTGCATCACATTGATGATGATTGTTTCATTCTTTGGAGCTTTTCCACACAAAAACATCCAGGTATGAAAGTTAGCGACAATTGTGGATTTCGCTATACATTTCACAAGTCATGTCTTTGTACTCACAATCTTTTGAGAGCACTTGTTTCTTTCAGCTTGAGGCCGATATCTTTGACTCCATTCCAGTTATCTATATATGGACTGGACATTGCCAAAACAACCCAGATATGTGAACTGTGTCAGGGTAATGTATTGAGCTTCCAACAACTGAAGCATATGGTAACATATCCGTTTTCAATCTTTTCTCATCAACTTTTGGAACACCATAATTTCCAGTTCTATTACCCTTGACTATAAGAACAGGCGTAGGTTTTCTCGCATGCATACTTTAGAGACCTTTCTTAGCATGTCCATTCGACATCCCTAATACCCCATTTTATTCTTTTCTTTGTGAATCTCGATACTTATAACGAGAGACACTCTATCGAGAACATTCTTTTGAACTTTGAGGACAAGAACTTCTTTTTTCCTCCTGCAGTAGATTGACATCACCACTAGCAAGTAGGATGTCATCCACATGCATAGGATTAGGAAATGAATTTCCCATTCTATAACTTTGCACGAATACAATGGTCCTCTCATTTTCTTTAACCCAAAACAACATTTGATTGCTTTAGTCCATAAAAGACTTCTTCAGACAGTATCCCCTATGTTCTTTACTTTCATCTGATGTTAGTCAGATCATGATGTGCTACCAACACTCATTGTAATCTATTCAGTGCAAAACACGCAAAAACCTTCCGATTTAAGTCGTGTTTTACACCTTTACATATTTCCTTTGGAGTCACATTGACCTTGTAGACCCTTTACATCCTACTGTTTATGCTCCATTGGAAATTACTTATGAGTCCCAAACATCGTTGGGATTCACCAATTTTATTTCATCTCACATAGTCTCTTATCATTTAGATAAGCAGACACTTCTCAAAGCTCGAATGAGCGCTTTAAATGAGGTGGGATCAACCTCCATTTGAATTTCACTAACATAGACTTTATAGTAATCAGAAGTATTTGATTTTCTCATTCCTTGAGACCATCAGTGTCTCAGGTACTGTCACTTCTTTCATATGGGGATGTTGTTGCTCTGTCATTGCAAGAGGCAAACTAATTCTATAGTCTTTCATTTCCAAGAGGCAATAGGTTTTACAGGGACCTGTATCACAAGATCCATGTTTACTCATTCATCCTTTATAGAGCTAACAACATGTGTTGTATAGGTCATACAACATACTCCCCCAGATTACTCCATCTTCACTAAAAATGGCGTATCTTTAAACTTTATAATTTGGGTTTATTCTGTTCAAACTTTCTTCTTTATGGCACTTTAAGCACCGTCTTAGTATTCCTTACTCTGCTTTTGGAACTGTAAAAGATCCAGAAATACAACTATTTCTTTTCTTTAGGGGTATTAATATGACTGTCGTACTCCCCCAGACGATCACATTCTTCATCACATTATCTAAAGTATAGGGGAGTTTCATCATTCTTAATTTATCTCATATATCTTTCTCCCCCTCGAAATGTGGCAAGAACTTTTCCGCCACAATTTCGAAAACCATTGAAAACTCTTGTGAATTGAGGAAACTTTGAGTATCTACTTCATTCATCAGATTACTTCATACGAAATGAAGTTATCTCTTCATACAAAATGAAGTTATCTTTTAACTAGTATGGGAGTACTTTTTCCTCATTCCATTTCAGAAACTCAACAGAGTTCTTTATCATTAGTACTTTTGCAAGTCACACTTGCATATCATTCTTATCTTTAGTTTCGTCTGTAACTTTTATTCTCTTCGGATTTATAGAGTGCTTAATGACCGTTACACATAAGATGTACGGTTGATACTAGGAAAGCATAATAGCTACTCCGTACTTTTCTCCCAGAGTGGGACACATTAAAAGCACATGAGTCATCATGTCTTTCTCCTGTCATACAGGATAAGTCTGAGAAAATTTCTGCTGCCATATGGGTTACGCAGGGATTTTCCCAGACTTATCCTGCCATGCGGGTTTTATCATAATCATCTTTTCCCGCCATGCGGGTAATTCCCTGTAAGGGACATAAATGCCAGAATTGGCTCTTTTGACTGCATATTCAATCATCAAATTTATAAATAAATCTGAATGCTTTTTGACACACATGCTTGATCCGACGTTGGTCAAATTAAACACGCATGTTGCTTGTTTTATCTCAAATCATAGAGAGTACATGAAATCCATTCGTCGACCAAGACTCTCAATGATCTATCTCTTTTCTTTTGAAGCCATTCTTTAGAGAGAACATACTCCCTCACGTAATGACCTTTCTTGGTCATCTTTCGGGTCACAAGTACCTAGCCATTCGCTTTCGCGAATGAAAGTATGGAAAACTTTTAGTCTGAGAAAACTTAGCCAATAATCAACAATAATGAGCATAAAAATAACCCTACGTTGGTCTAGTTAAAAAATATGCACATTAAACTTTTGTAAAACTTCCTTTTTATACTCTAAATCACCGTTGTGATAAAATTAGAATAAAACTCATTCTTCTACATTAATTCCATATCATCGTTGGGCTGAAATGGAAATAATGCATATAACTCATAAACAATGTGATGATAGTATTTCTATTAAACAACTTTCCTAAGAAATAATAATCATCATCGACTTTATTGCAGCGGGAACAAGAAATATACATTTCTCTAGTTCAAGAGCATTTCTTGATCTTTATCTCTTCTCTGAAAATTGATCACTTTGATACAAAATTTATCAAATATTTAAGCTTTGAACATAAGACTCAAAAAATTATAGTACTGTTATCATCAATGTTGGTCAAAAAATAACAATACCATATTTTAACTTTAAAACAAATATCGTTCTTTTATCATAGCGAAACTATCTAAATCTGATTTCACCCACAGGGGAAAATCATTGCTAAGAACAGTTCTTCCAATTAAATTTTCCTGTTGGTTCCAAAATAATTGAAGGATAAAACTTTTTCTTTGCAGCGGAAACATTACAATATTCTATTCAAAAATAATTCTGTACTCTTTTACTCTCTAAGCAATTTTAACCGGTTGGTTCAAAATTGCATTAGAGAAGTAACAATTTAATCTTTTACTTTAGTTCCATTCACTTTTTTTAAAAGAGCACTTTTAATTTTATTTTGCAGCGGAAAACATGAATACAAATTCATGAACTTTTTATTCTTTACAGAAACTTTTCTTTGACCAAATAAAAATTCATGAACTTTATTGTTTTCTTTGTAAAATTCATGAACTTTTCTTTTTCTGGTATTTTTTTATTTTTATTTTCAAGAACTTTTTCTATTTATTTTTATATTTTCTAAACAAAAAATTTCTCTGAGTAATTTGAAAAGAAAATTATATAGAAAAAATTGCCCAAAACCTGGACACAAAACTATTAAAAAATTGCACCTGGCCCGGCGTGCGGCTACGGCCTCGGCCAAGCGCGGCGCGGCCTCGGCCCAGCGCCCCGCGCGCGCCCGCGGCGGCTGGCCATGGCCCAGCTACACTTTCGGCCCAGCAGCCGCTCCGAGCCGGCGCTGCTCAATCCTGGCCGTCGGATGGAATCCGACGGTCCAGCGGGCGATGCGGTGGATCAAAACCAGCACCCGTCGTGGGGAGAACCCTAGCACTCATTCCGCCCCCACGTGCCTCTCTCTCGCCCGTGGCGACGAAACAGGGGCAGCGCCCCGGCTGCCCGCGCCGGCCGCCGGCAATGGCTTCGACCGGCGACCGCGCCGCGCCGCGTGAGCCCCTCTTTTCCTTCCTTTCATCTCGCGCACTCCCGCTCTCCTTCTCGCTGTTGCTCTCCTCGCCGTAGACAGCAGGAAGAGAGCGGTTCGCCCGGCCACCGGCGACGGCGTCGCGCCATTGCGCCGCACGGGGCTCTCTGCTTCCTTCCCCCTTTCTTTCTATCTTTCACCTCCTCTATCCCCCACTGATAACAGCGAGAGAGAGAACAATGGGAGGGCAATCTCTGTTCCTCCCCGCGTCCGACGGTGCTCAAAACGATGGCGAGTGGCGGCGCCCTACAGTTCCCCTTGACGGCGTGCGCGAACTCCCGCCGGAGAGCGCGCCGCTGTCAAGTGGTCCTGTGGAGGTGCCCTTTGCCCCAAAAGGTTGTTCTTTGTCCCCGCACCTCGGCTTGCCGATGCGTGTCGGGATCGAGAGGAAGAGGCGCGGCCATGACGGCGGCGCTCTTTGCCGGCGGGCGCAAGGCCCTGCTCCGGTGATCTTCTTTGCCCTGTGTAGGGTTCTTCGGGAGGGGGGAAGATTTCATTTTGTGTTCTTTTCTACTGAAAATCCTAAACCAAACCTGGCTCTAATACCATTGATAGATCCTCTGGACCGGGTAGGGTTAGGGATTAGCAGTAGTTCTACCTTCTTGTTGTAGCTCGAGGAGCCACCGGTGCCGGCCTCGGTGACGGTGGCCGGTGATGGCAGAGAGTAGTGGGCGAAGTGGTGGCGGCGCTTCCCATCAGCACTGCACTAACCCTAGATCGGTAGGGGATTAGGTGGGGTGTACAGCGTTGCGACGAACCTCGTGATGCGAGCCGCCGGCCCCCACCTCTTTATATATAGTGCAGGTGACAGGGGCCCGTCAACCATAGTGGGTTGAGCGCCCCCGATCAGGGCACAGATCTAAGGGCCCGGTGGGCCGTTGGGCCCACAGGGTGGAGATCATCCTAACAGTCTTTGGTCGACGCCGTGATTGTGTCATAGAGGAGATGGAGCCATGAAGGTTGCTCGTCCGCTGGAGGAAGCCCGTGTGTCGCCGAATCCTTGTCACAACACCATCGTCACGCCAGCTATCTCCGCCTCCGAAGAGGGCACCACCTACCCTCTTGCCCTGGCTCGTAGAGCTCCATCCCGTCGGCAGGCAGAGATGCTCCCATGAGCACGCAAGGACATGACCAAACGGTAGCCGAGGAAGGACGGCACACACAAGCGCCTTGCCTCGCGAAGCAGCCAGAGGCTTTCAGACTTGTGCGTTGAAACAGAGCACAGATCAAACCCAAGCCGCTGGAAGGACTCGCCAAAGAAGATGCCAGGAGAATATGTGCAATGAGAGTCCATGGAGCGGAGCTGGAGCACCTGCCACACTACTGCCGCACCACTGAAGAATACTGCCAAAGACTTGTGCGAGAGTCGAGCCCGCCCTAATGTCTAAAGGCAGCGCCTTCAAGAAGGTGAAGGCACCGAGGGCCACTGCTGCCCAAATCAACGATTCTAGTTTTCCCCAAGGACCATGGGGGAAATGGAAAGGTAGACCTCGATGATGCCTCCAAGGAGGTGGATGTCGCCCACAGCGTAGTCGCCTTCGTGGCCTTCACCGTCGGCCAAGGGTTTCCCCGGTCATGTCTGGCACCCCGGGCCCCGAACCAGCCATCGGATCAGGGGACCAAAGGTCGCCGGACGCGGGAGGAGGTTGGGCTGGACGAACCAGTCACACAGGAGGCCACCACCTTCAGATCTTGCGACGGGAGCCGACGAGGACAGCCCCCGCTTCGCAAGCCACATCCGTCGCCACCTCGCCTGCGCGGCCAAGGAAGCGGCCCTCATAGCCATCACCGGTCATCTACTGCGGGAACGACGACGCGCTCACCGTTGAGGCCCTGCCTCAGATCCAAAGTCCCCATGTGAGCCATGGAGCGGAGAGAAGCTTCGCCGCTACCATCCTTGGCGGCCGCGTGGCAAGCCCGATGGCCCCCTCCGTAGGGGAACGCGGCAGAAAACAAAAATTTCCGACCTACGCACCATCCCAGGACCACTATCGAGACTACATACATGGTTTGATCTTTTTCGTTACCGACTCGTAGCGCAGCGGGAAGTAGAGTCGATGACGATCGGCGGTGCAGATCCTCGCAACTAGGATTTACAACCTCCCAACCGCGAGGATGTATACCCTCATCTGCTCCTCAGACAGCCCTCCGGGAGGCGGTCGAACAGCCCCCCAGACGGTGTCGCGGACAGCCCTTCGGGAGGACCTTCGAAACTCGAACGGTCACTCGGACAGCCCTTCGGGAGGACCTTCAAAACTCGGACGGTCACACGGACAGCCCTTCGGGAGGAACTCACGAACTAAGACCGAAACTACGATCTCTCTACAGAGTTGCACACATACGGTGTCATCTATCCGGCAGGGCTTCGCCGTCCAGAACTAGTTCCTGCCGGAACCCAGACAGCCTTACGGCTCTACGAAACTCTTTTCATGGGAGGGAGAGAAGAAGCCAGATCATTGCATGGCACTTGTATGTGATAAGGGATGAGGTTTGGGCAGCCCCCTCACCTCCTATTTATAGGGAAACCAAGGGGTAGGATGGGTATTCTGAAATACCAAAAGTGCCCTCACTTTATGTCACACACAAAGGGTATAAAAGGCATAAAGGGATGACAAGTGGAGCCCCATGGAGGAGCTGCACCCTCCAACGTGCCACCTTCATGGGGGCCCCCCAAAGGGGGTTCCTTGATCCCTAAGTCCTTCTAGAAGCCTTTTGGGAAAAGCCCCAAAAGGTGGCTTTCCATAAATATCCCAAAAAGTACTTTCACTATTCACAATGACATTTTTCAGCGTCCGTTCGAACTGGAAATATTTATGTGGGCTTAGAACATTTCCAGTACCCACCAAAATGATTTTCAACGCGTTCTGAAACAATTCCGGTTTAGTGATTTTCATCTGCGAAAAGCATTTGAAGTGGTTCCGGCAGCTCCGGAGCATATCCGGTTATTATCCCGGAAAATTCCAGAAAGCTTCCAGAATGATTCTGGCACCCTCCAAGAATTATCAGGCATGTGCCGAAACCAATTTGACTTAATGGTATCCCCTGAAACAACTTTTCAGTTTCATCGAAACTCATCCGATGACCTCTCTCTGCGGAACCTTTTCCGCTATCCGAAACTTTCCCGGTGTCCGAAACTTTTTCGGTGATTTTCTCTCAGACTCCTTGTCTAGTATTCAGCAGATAGATGACCCTTAAGCATGTGAACCTATAGGTTCGGTGAAGTATAGACATGACCCGGAACCCCTTCCGATCAATGATCAACATCGGAGCCGTGGACACCCATATTGACCCCTATACCCACACGAATAAATATTCGAGTGAACCTCCAGTTGCAGTGAGCTATTCCTGTTGCTTTGCGATATGTCACAAACACCCGAGGTGAGATTTATTGCGTCCCCATGGACAAACAATTTTTCCACCATGCAAGTTACCTCGTTACCGGTTTTGTTCTCTTTTCTCGTTTCTGTGTTCCGGCATCCCAGTGATCAAATCACACTGTGTCTGGCCAGACGATGATGGATACCGTAATACCGAGAGGGCCTGAGAATATCTCTCCATCGTCGGAGGATCAAATCCCAATCTTGAGCTATCAAGTTACTTGACACACTTTTCCATGAACCCGTAAGCCGCCGTAATAGCCACCCATTTACGGATGACGTTTAACAGACCCCAAAGTTCATGAAGCAAGCATGAAGAAACTCGATACTCTCATGGTCTAAGGAATCATGCAAACGTTAACCATCTCTGTGTTATGTACCATTAACTTGTGACGAATGAATCTCTTAGCATAACATCAATCCGGGTCGATTCAACACAAATGTTCTCTTAACATTGTGCCCTCAAGGTTGCTGGCATAGACATGCCCATGATCAGGAAAACAGAACCATCATGCAACACTTGAGCTAGTCTTATAGGCCAGACTAGGAATACATTTTACCGTTTATTATTCCACATGTGCATATGAGTCTTCCTCCGAGCCTCGTGGTTATTGCAGACTCGAGAACCATAGCAGTTATAGCATAGAACATAAACATAATTATGAACTCAGAGATAAATAATATCATTCATTATTGCCTCTAGGGCATATCTCCTACAGACTCCCACTTGCACTAGAGTCAATAATCTAGTTAATGCAAATGCACTTTACACCTATGGCATACCGGTGTAAAAAATGCTTCGCATGTGGTATAGCCTGATGTCCATCGGATCTGACAACTTCAGCTCCATGTGTATCTCTCCATATCCTCGCGTTTTCACGCTTTCACGAAATTCATATTTTGTGCGGACTTGGCTTTGTATATATGTGAATCATTGGTCGAAACCTGATTCCTCAGACTGAGTTATGGAGCAACTATCTGCAGTAGTGTCCCATTGACCAAAGCCTTCTTGGAACCATACTAAGTTCATGAATGAACTATATGATTCAACATCTTTGTCTTTGTCGCTTCTAAAGCGGCAACATACTCCGCCTCTGTTATAGAATTCGCCACAGTAACTTGTTTGGAACAATTTCCAACTAACTGCACCACCATATTGTGTTACACAAAACCCTCAATTTAAATCGAAAATCACATGGAGAAAAGATGAAGACTGTTTCGATGTAACATTTTACAACGAACTCTTCATGATCTCCGCTTGCGAGAAAACATATCATCAGTACTTACTCTAGTACTCAATGACATCTTTCACTATTGTCCAATGATCAGTACTTTGATCACTTTAGTATCCATACTCGCAACACCTTGGGAGTATCGGACATATCTGGTTGTTTACATACCATGGAATACATGATTAATCCAAACACAAAAGTGTGTGGAATCTGCATCATGTATTTTGCTCATTAGTGTTTTGGGACACCGAGTCTTGCAAAAAACTCTTCCATGTGACTCTGGCAAGAATCACTCCTTGGCGGTTTTAAATGCTAAAAGGTTTTAGCACCTTGTCAATATGTATTCATTGCTTAGCCCTATTAGGTAAATCTATCTCCATAGATCATTATGCCTAATATTGAGGCTATTTAGCCTAAGCACTTCATCAAAAAACTATTCTCAAATGAAGTCCTAATTCCTGCCAAGAAATTTATTTCCAATTAACAATGTGTCAAGCACACAAGGTTTTTAGAAATATTATTACGCTCCCACTCACTTTCTTGAATTACAAGCATCTTCGTTACCCATTGATGAAGTCAAACCCCTTTGACCATTTCATCAAAGCATGAAGATTCCAACTCCATTTTGCTCTCTTCTGTCCATCGCTGGAACTCTGAAGTTTGCACCCTTACTAGCATCCTCTGGATAGACAAAATGCCTTGGACTGTAACACAAGCAAGTCCTTGGTTTCATTTCCATCAGATGGAAATCCTATTGTCATCCTTGTTTCATATCTCATGATTGAAATATGTATTAATTGCTAGTTCAACCCGAACTGACTTTAAGCATCGCTACGATGAAAACAACCTCATCGTAGTCAACTCTTGAACTTGTTATTTCAACAAGTCGAGCTTTATGGATAAAACATTTTTATCCGTATCAGTCTTAAGTTCCATAAATATTCGTTAGACTCTAAGTCTTCCGAAAGGTGTATCAAGGTTTTAATCTTGAATCACTTATATGGAAACTAACTCGGGTTGTATTGGCATTTAGCCAATTCCGGAGTCAGGGCCCATCAACGCTTCCTTGTGTATCGTAGGTATAATGTTGTCTAACAACAATATCTCGTTTGCGCACCTGAGAGGATTGCACGAGCCTTGCCTACGTGGTTCAGCTGCAAGTTCGACCGAAGTTCATACATTTTATTGTAGAGACTTCCGTATCAGTCACAGTAGGAAACTCTGGAATTACTTCCAATGTCTCTTTCCTTTGATATGATGACGAAGATACTGTTTATCTCGTCGAGTTGCACTATTCTCCCACTCACCTTTTTGAAAGAACCATTCTCTTTAAAAGTACAACGTTTCGTGGCAAAACTATTTGCCTTGGTATAGTGAGGGAGGAATACCCAACATTTTGGTATAACCTACAAATTAGCACTTGTCTGATTTGGAATAGGTTTGTAACCTTTTACACAAGCCCCATATTCCAAATGTTAAGAAAATATATAACATGGTTGGGCGTACCATACCATGGCTTCATTTCAACAGACTCGATGTACCTCTTTTCAGTGTAAAAGCCGCAGTCTCTAAAGCATCACTTTAAAAGGGATAATGGCAAATTTATTTATGTCATCTTTGACCTTACCATGTCATAAATGGTTAGATTACATCTTCACAGACATTCCACTCATAGTGGTGTTCCGGAAGGTGTAAGTTATGAAACTCTTTTCACAACTCATCAGACATTCGCTAAACTTGTAACTCAGATGTTCCTTTCTGCAATCAAATTGTAGAAACATAATTTCCTTGTTACAATAACTTCTACTTCATTTTTGAAAACCTTTCGAATGATTTCAAAAGATCCAGACTTACGTCTCATCAAGCAAATATCCATATATCTACTTGAGTCATGTCTGAAGATATATAAATCCACTACTTGCAACAACATTTATTGAACTACACACATCAAAATGTATGATCACCAATAAGTTTGTTGCTCATTCCTTATGGCATGTGAACGGTATTTCAGTCACTTCACTTTTCGGAGGAAAGTTGCAAGTGTCAGATGATTCAAAATCAAAAAGACTTCAAAATCCATCATAATGGAATTTTCCATGTGGGTTTCTCCAATGTGACCAAATGTAGTGCCACACTTTTGTGGTATTCTTTTAGTCTTGCGACATTTAGCGTCAGTGTTACGGATGTATCATATTACCATCAATATTCATAACATACATCCCATCTTGGATGGAAGCATGGCCCTTCATGTTATTCATAATACTTAACAACAATTGTTGTTTTTATGAACAACTCTTTTGCAATAAACATTATGCAATGGGCTAGAGTGTAAGAAACTCTAAAATGAATTATGAAAGTAAACCCAAAGGTATTGTATTATTATCAATATTCATAACATACATCTCATTCATAATGAAAGTATGGCCCTTGTGTTATTCATAACATCGAACATAAAAGGTTCTCTAATGAACAACCTTCTTGCAAGATACCTCATGCAATGGGCTAGAGTTTGTAAAACTCTAAATGAATTATGAAAATAAATACAGACATCAATACACCTATGGAAGGTATAGTAACATTTACTATGTTCCCTGTGTATACCTTAACCTCATTTCTGGCTAGTCTTTAGGCCATAGTATCTCTTACATTGATTCGCAACAGAATGCAATCGAGCGGGTATCTTTGTGATTAACTCACAATACCCAAGAATTAGTGATTAACATGTTTAACCATAATTCCCAAGAACTATATCTTTGACCAGCCTACTATACATCAAAAACTTGTATGAAATTCATACCTGAGCTGGATATTCCAGTCATCTCTCTTTCTGCCTTTATACTTCTAACTGTTTAACTTTTAGTATTTCTCCTACTCGCAAAAGAAGCACCCAACTTAAGAGTGGCGTTAGCCCCGAACTTCCTAGGCGTGTAAGTCATACTAACACCCTTTGGACACATCCTTTCTCTTTAAGTTGTTGTTTTATTCACCTTTCATTATATGACAGGCGTTCTTCTGGATCCCTTTCCCAACAGTCAAATGCATAGTAAACACTTTACTAATACTTGCAAACAAACATTGCTTTGTTTGTATCTGAAAATAATTTTCAGTTCCATGAATATCATATAACTATCCCAACTTTCGAAGTTTGGGTTTCATGGAAGCAAACATATTCCACTTGACCGTAACACAATTCTAGCTTTTGGATCGAAGGACGAGAGTCACATGATCCATAGCATTAGCGGGAGGATATGGAAAGCATGCGATAGGACAAAATCCTTCTCGGCACTTTTGAGGACAATCCTCACATTACGTTACCAAACATAAAGTTTTAACCAGATATTTAACAGCTATTCAATTTTAACACGGAAGGTGGAAACGCGAGCCATTATTCTACAACTATTTTGCAAGAAACACTTAGACAGTGTTCATAATTAATTGCACTAAGAATTAAACATGTTAATTCAACAGTGCGCTCCCACTCAAATCAATATCTCTCATAATTGATTTAGAGTGATTTCAAGATCCATATTTCTATTCGATGCCATTGACGGGTTCATCACTGATGACACGAATTTCAATCGGTAGGACAACTTGCCGATCACATCTCTATGTGATTCTTGTTCATATTTCGATGGGCGTGTTCCGAGCTCAGGACTCTCCTGCCTGAACGTCAAAGACAACCAAGTGATCTTGCTGCGAGGTCTGACCTCACCCGCCTCATTCCTCTCGATTCGTTCGTGCTCATGTGTACATGGCGCAACCCGAAAAGATACGAATTTCAGACGGTGCTACACTTGGGTGAACACTAACTACTTTGATATTTTAA
Source organism: Triticum urartu (assembly GCF_056163025.1). Classification (NCBI taxonomy): domain Eukaryota; kingdom Viridiplantae; phylum Streptophyta; class Magnoliopsida; order Poales; family Poaceae; genus Triticum; species Triticum urartu. The sequence goes on along the minus strand of NC_141879.1, from coordinate 186,821,112 downwards.
GTGAGAGATCACCCTAATAAAAAGCGACTACCGCGCAATCAAGAAGGGTGCATCATAAGGGATAAACATCTCAGGCAATTCATAATAGCATGATATGGCATAGCCCTTTCTGACGGAGAAGTATTTCATTTCTTCGTCTTCGGCATTCGCGTCGGTGTTCACCTTCACGAAGATTGCCACCATCCTGTTGATGCACCAGATAATATTGCTATCTATATAGCTAATAAAATAAGTGCATTACTTAAGGTTGACACGCAGGTCATTAAAGTGACAATCATATGGCTCCAACCATCATGCCGAATCATGACACGCAGGTCATGTTAATTACATCATATAGTCATCTCATACATAATCAAATTGAATATGAGCATTGCTATACCACATCACATGCACATCCTGCAAAACCAAGTTAGACGCCTCTAATCGGTTTATGCAAAATTTTATTTTACGTGGCTTCTAAGGTTTTGACTTAAACCGCAGCTACCAACGTTTTATCATCAAGTATGATTATTCAAGTTGTTAGATTAACATCTCGGGGTGTATGAAACACGAGATAATTAAATCTCGAGCCCCATACTAAACTTCGTCATACGCATGACCCCCGTGCAGATCATATCTGCGATGCCCTTTCATCTGTGAATTTCATCTTTCTTTTGACTACGGCAGAACCCAAAGAACTGATAGCACTTCCATGATCAATCAGGATCACGGATTGCCAGAACTTTGTCAAATTCCACCATTCTGTCTCGAGATTGAGCAAACGCAAATTCTAGGGAAGCAACAAGAACGTCGGGTAACATATTTCATCTATCACCGGCATAAATAATTTTCAGCAATAGATCTCATCTACTACCTAATTATATTATGCAATACCCATACATCTCCATGTATTCTAGATCGAAACCTGCATCTACGCATAGCACGGCTCATGATGCCACTGTAGGGGAACGCGGAGGAAAACAAAAATTTCTGACCTACGCACCAGCCCAGGACCACTATGGAGACTACATACATGGTTTTATCTTTTTTGTTACCGACTCGTAGCACAGCGGGAAGTAGAGTCAATGACGATCGGCGGTGCAGATCCTCGCAACTAGGATTTACAACCTCCCAACCGCGAGGATGTATACCCTCATCTGCTCCTCAGACAGCCCTTCGGGAGGCGGTCGAACAGCCCCCCAGACGGTGTCGCGGACAGCCCTTCGGGAGGACCTTCGAAACTCGAACGGTCACTCGGACAGCCCTTCGGGAGGACCTTCAAAACTCGGACAGTCACACGGACAGCCCTTCGGGAGGAACTCACGAACTAAGACCGAAACTACGATCTCTCTACAGAGTTGCACACATACGGTGTCATCTATCCGGCAGGGCTTCGCCGTCCAGAACTAGTTCCTGCCGGAACCCAGACAGCCTTACGGCTCTACGAAACTCTTTTCATGGGAGGGAGAGAAGAAGCCAGATCATTGCATGGCACTTGTATGTGATAAGGGATGAGGTTTGGGCAGCCCCCTCACCTCCTATTTATAGGGAAACCAAGGGGTAGGATGGGTATTCTGAAATACCAAAAGTGCCCTCACTTTATGTCACACACAAAGGATATAAAAGGCATAAAGGGATGACAAGTGGAGCCCCATGGAGGAGCTGCACCCTCCAACGTCCCACCTTCATGGGGGCCCCCCAAAGGGGGTTCCTTGATCCCTAAGTCCTTCTAGAAGCCTTTTGGGAAAAGCCCCAAAAGGTGGCTTTCCATAAATATCCCAAAAAGTACTTTCACTATTCACAATGACATTTTTCAGCGTCCGTTCGAACTGGAAATATTTATGTGGGCTTAGAACATTTCCAGTACCCACCAAAATGATTTTCAACGCGTTCTGAAACAATTCCGGTTTAGTGATTTTCATCTGCGAAAAGCATTTGAAGTGGTTCCGGCAGCTCCGGAGCATATCCGGTTATTATCCCGGAAAATTCCAGAAAGCTTCCAGAATGATTCTGGCACCCTCCAAGAATTATCAGGCATGTGCCGAAACCAATTTGACTTAATGGTATCCCCTGAAACAACTTTTCAGTTTCATCGAAACTCATCCGATGACCTCTCTCTGCGGAACCTTTTCCGCTATCCGAAACTTTCCCGGTGTCCGAAACTTTTTCGGTGATTTTCTCTCAGACTCCTTGTCTAGTATTCAGCAGATAGATGACCCTTAAGCATGTGAACCTATAGGTTCGGTGAAGTATAGACATGACCCGGAACCCCTTCCGATCAATGATCAACATCGGAGCCGTGGACACCCATATTGACCCCTATACCCACACGAATAAATATTCGAGTGAACCTCCAGTTGCAGTGAGCTATTCCTGTTGCTTCGCGATATGTCACAAACACCCGAGGTGAGATTTATTGTGTCCCCATGGACAAACAATTTTTCCACCATGCAAGTTACCTCGTTACCGGTTTTGTTCTCTTTTCTCGTTTCCGTGTTCCGGCATCCCAGTGATCAAATCACACTGTGTCTGGCCAGACGATGATGGATACCGTAATACCTTGAGGGCCCGATAATATCTCTCCATCGTCGGAGGAGCAAATCCCAATCTTGAGCTATCAAGTTACTTGACACACTTTTCCATGAACCCGTAAGCCGCCGTAATAGCCACCCATTTACGGATGACGTTTAACAAACCCCAAAGTTCATGAAGCAAGCATGAAGAAACTCGATACTCTCATGGTCTAAGGAATCATGCAAACGTTAACCATCTTTGTGTTATGTACCATTAACTTGTGACGAATGAATCTCTTAGCATAACATCAATCCGGGTCGATTCAAGACAAATGTTCTCTTAACATTGTGCCCTCAAGGTTGCTGGCATAGACATGCCCATGATCAGGAAAACAGAACCATCATGCAACACTTGAGCAAGTCTTAGAGGCCAGACTAGGAATACATTTTACCGTTTATTATTCCACACGTGCATATGAGTCTTCCTCCGAGCCTCGTGGTTATTGCAGACTCGAGAACCATAGCAGTTATAGCATAGAACATAAACATAATTATGAACTCGGAGATAAATAATATCATTTATTATTGCCTCTAGGGCATATCTCCTACACCCTCCGGCAGCGACAAGACGAGAGAGGTGGAGGGAGGGGAGGAGTGGCGGCGCTAGGGTTGGCTCCCCCGAGTACGAGAGGGGTTGGGGTTGCCTCAGGAGATTCGTGGCCAAGGAGATCCCATGCAGTTTTGTCGGGAAGATTGAATTGGACTACAAGAAATATAGTAATATTGAAATTGTAGGATGGCTAATATTTCTATTGTTTGTTTTTATATTGATCTGACGCTCATATGGAGTATATATAGAGGTACATTGTGGGGTAGAGATTTAGAGTACAAGACAAGACATAACATGTTTGAACTAATTCTATCTCTATCTTCTTATCTTTAACTCAAACCCAATATGTATTCTAACATCCCCCTCCCCCTTCCCCCAATCCCCTGGTCATAGTGGGAGTGAAGTGGACGATTGCGACTGAATTTGAAGTATCGTTCTCGCGTCGTCTTCTTCACTTCGCCATCATCACCTGCGTCTCTGATGGGTCGGCATCTGGGGCGATGACTGCATCCCCTTCCGGTGTCTTCCATGTCTCTCCTCTATTTCCTCCCGTAGTCGGAAGGAGAGTGGCTTGGATGCTATAACTGGAGTTGTTGCCAGTAAGTTGTTGTAGACGTAGCCATTAATGTCGATGTCGAGATAGCCAATCATGGTGATGTAACCGTGGTCGATACTGTAGTCATCGTAAATGATAAAGCTACATAAAGTCAGAGGCAAAAAAGTACGCTATGACAGAGCTACAAAGGTTTTCTATTATTATTAGTAAGGGGGTGTTTGTTTACAGGGACTTATTGGTATAGGGACTTAAAAAAGTCCTTTTTAGTCCCGTCTAAATCAAACAGGAGGGACTTATAGGGACTTAGGCCTCTTTTGGTTCATAGGATAGGATTATCATAGGAATAGGAATCTTGTAGGAAATGAGATGACATGTATCTCAAATCCTATGAGTAGGAATAGGAAACAAGATGTCATTTGGTTGACATCAAAGGAATTTTTTCATTGATTCTAGGCTCTTTTTTATTTTCCTATGAAATGTGGAGGATAGGAACCAATCCTATGTAGGAATAGGAATCCATTCCTATGAACCAAAGGGCTCTAAAGGAAAAAATCCTATAAGAATCCTATCCTCTAGAATTCCTATGAAATTCCTCTAAACCAAAGGAGGCCTATAAAGTGGGCATTTGGGACTTATGAAAGAAGAGCCTTAAGGAGAGTCTTTTTGGGACTTATAGTTGTAACATGGTCCATAATTCCATGTTTAGTCCCAGAAACCAAACAGATGGGGATTTTTAGGGACTAACGACTTTTTAGAGCAACTCCAATGGGGCGACCCATTTCGTCCATCGCCGTCCATTTGGATCGGCGCGGACAGAAAAGGCGGCCCAATGCGCCGACCCAAACGGACGCGCGTCCGCTTTCGTCCAGCTGCCGACCCATACCCGGTCCATTTTTGAGCTGGATTTGCGTCGGCGCGGACACAAAACGGACGCACGCGCGCTCGCCCTCTCTCCTCCCCGAGCCCGCTGGTCGGTGGCACATTGGCCTCTCCCCATCGAACAACACACCGTCGCCCGCCTGCTTCATCGCCGACACCGCCAGCCATTTTTTTCCGATAGAAAAAGGATACATAGATAGTTCTAGCGTAGACAGATAAAAAAAAAGATGAACTACTCGTCGTTTTCTGACTCCGATTCAGTAATGTCATCCTCCGACGTCTGACTGTAGGCATCGGCATACCGCTTGTCCACGGAGTCCCAGGACGACGCTTCTCCTAACTTCAGGTTCAATTGAGCAGCTTGCTTTCGCGCACGCTTGTCCTCCCGATAGGCGGCTTGCTCCGTCCTCCTCGCCTCCCTCTCCACCCTCATTTGCTTGTAGAACTGGCGCTCGTCGACGATGTCATGCGGGAAGCGTTCGCACCACACCACCATGGCTTCCACGTCCATCTCGGCGATGATGAGGCGGCGTTGCTGCCTTCGATGGTCACGACGATCCTTGTTGGTGAAAAGCCGCGGGAGAGGCGCGAGATCCTGCGCCCGCTGGCTTGACACGTCGGAGAAATTCATCTCCCGACGAGGCCTCAGGAGGAACCACGCCGCCGCGTCGTGCGCGCGGGCCGCCTCCTCTGCAGTGTCGAAGGTGCCAAGAATGAGGCGTTTCTCGCCAAACCAGATCTCAAAGGAGAAGGCGCCGGAGCGACGCTCGCGGACTCCGCGAAAATCCGAAGCGCCCAGGCGGTGGATCAACATGGTGGCGCAGAGGCGGCGAGGCTAGTGAAAAGGGGCGAGACGAGTGGGCGGCGGACATAGTGTGGAGGGAGCGCCTTCTTATAACGAGCGCCGACCGCATCAAAACCAGCACGCGAACCTTTCCCGCGCGCTGGAGCGCCAAAACCAGCACGCGCGATCATGAAATGGGTCGGCGCGTTAGGCGCACTACCGACCCAAATCTAATTGAAGGCGGACGTCGGGCGGACGGCCGACCCAAACGGACGAAAAGCGGACAAAAGCGCCGTCCATTTGAATCGGCCCGTTGGAGTTGCTTTTAGTTAGGACTAAAAAAAGTCTTAGGACTTATGAACCAAACAGGGTCTAAGAACGACGGATCGTCACCAAAGGTTGGGTAAATGCTGGCGGCAGAATTGACAATTTTGACCTCAAAACGAAAGTATTTCACAAACTAAACTGTTTTTGGAAATATTTCACACCGCTGACCCTTTTGTACAGCTCCCAACAGTAAGGCGATGAACTCTACTGTGCAACTCCTTGCAGATAGGCGCTGCACAGTGTAGTGCAACTCCTTACAGCTAGGCGCTGCACAGTGTGGCGCATATGTGTTAGGCGCTGCACAATAAAGTGTAGCGCCTTGCTGTTAGACGCTGCACATTAGGAGTCAGCTGGATGAAATACTTTCAACATAGTTTAGTTTGTGAAATAGTTTCGCCTTGAGGTTAAATTCATGTCTTTTGCCAATGCTGGTCGGTAATCTCTATGGCATCTTCATACTACAAGGTTTCTTTGGCAAGGCAACAGTACTTTTAGTAGACGCCAGGACACCAAAGTGCAAAAGCTTTTGCAGTTACTTCTCTGCTGATCCCTCGATATCTAACCATAAAAAGGGGGTTTTCAGTACTAGCTTTTGATGGCGCCGTCTCTTCGGTTTCAATGACCCATTAACGACGGGCGGTACTGTACTGTGCAGGTAAGTGAGGATGCAAGTAACCTCGTAATCCAATATTCAGAATGACATGGAAACGCTAACTTTGTTGGACATGGAGTTTTGGCTTCCGAGCTCATGTGCACCATGATGAACAGTACAGTCCGGAAAATGCCAAGAAAAAAGTAAACAAACATATTTGTGTGCCCAACTACATCAAAATTTCCGTGAAAAAACAACATTTGTTCTGCTATGTAAAAACCCGCTCCGAATTTTCTATATTTGAAGCTTTTTATAACACTGATTTTATTTATTTATTGCTCCAAGCACCACGAATACTACTCTTTAGAGGAAAAGGGCCCAAAAGCCCTGGCTCCATTGCATTTGATCAATGAAACCAAGTTCTTTTTTATCCATCAAAAAAATGAAACCAAGTTTTACCCTTGAATATTATTTGTTCATGAAAATTTGCATGAACATAATTTACTAACAAGTCATATTTTTCAACTAAAAGATTCATATATTTCATTTCATCTTATTTACTGGTCATCCAAATGCATACGAACACATGAGAGCTCATAATTGAATCGTAACCCCATCTCTTTTTTCTGAGGGGTAACCCCATCTAACTTAATGCGTCGAGCTCTATGCTCTGCCCGACTAAGGATGGCAATTTTACCCACGGGTACGGATACCCGCGGGTACTGTACCCACATGGGCAGGGTATGAGCACACTTTTATACCCATGAGTAGTACCCATACCCTACACGTTAAGGCATGGGCAGGGTACAAGCATATGATTGTATCCGCGGGTATACCCATACCCTGCCCACTCGTAAACTAATGTTAAGTTATCGTCAATTAATCATTAATTTTTCATGTGACTCGTCTACTCGTATTGACTTATGAGTATGTTGTGATTTTTTGAAATTTTGATAGAGGTCATATACTCATCTACTTGTCATTGAGCTGAGATGATTGATTTTTTTGTCAAATGTGCTATCAATGAGTGTAAAATTGTGAACAACTTACTATTTCTTCTACCCGCTAGGTACCCAATGGGTACGGGTACCCATCGGGTTGGTACCCGACGGGTACGGGTATGGGTAAAGTTTCATACCCGTAGACACGATTATGGATAGAATTTTGTACCCACTAAATGTACGGGTATAGGTATGGCATTGCTCTGCCCTGCCCATACCCTGTCCATTACAACAACATCGCTGGCTTTTGGCAGGGCCATGAATGCTAGGGCCTATAGCCAAGGCCTGATATAAGCCCTAGCGCCGAGGGGAAAACACTGAAAATTTAAGAGAATTTTTCAGGATATAAATACCATTTTTTGGTAGATATAATATTTGTAACATCCCAAAATAAATAGATAGATTTGATTGACTGTTTGATTGATTGTGTGAAATTGAGTGAAATTCGAAACCTTTTTGAAAGTTAAATGAGAGGAAATAAAAGGACTTTCCCAAACTTTCATTTTGCATTCATGATCTCCGTGAATTCAAATTCTTTTCACCACGAAACCCTGGAGAGAAGATGATATGACTTCTTTCATTTATTTAAATGACAGGGGGTGTTCAAAATATTTGAATTTCATTTCGAAAATATTTCCAATTCTGAAACTTTATGCAACTCAATGATTTTCACGAGAGGAGATAAAATGATTTCTTCAAATTATATGAAATATGAGTTGGGAGTTTCAAAGGATCAAATTCAAAGTCTTTTGGAATTATTTTTCAATTTGGATTTTATTCAAATCATTTTTCTCCAAAAATAAAATACATGGAAAATAGGGTAACATGATTCCCTACAATAGAAAATTGGAGAGAAATAAATTTGATTTCATTTTGGTATTTTTAAAATGATTTTGTTGGATCTTATTAGAGCAGGAGCACTGTTGGAATTATCAGAATTTGTGTGTATTTTATTTAATGCTATAAAAATGTTCATGTCCTAGAAAATCTTTTTCTGAAAATTTTAATATATAATATTCCTGTATACTTTTTTTATTTTGTTATTCATTTTTCCTTCTGTTTCTATTTAAAAACAACTGTACGTGCAGCCCATATTTATTTATCGCCTGCATGCGCAGTATAGTAGCTTTTGACGCCCCATTGTTTTTTTCTTTTCTCTCTTAAATAGGCCAGGCCCAGCCAGTCTTTTCATTTTTTTTCTTAGGCCGAATTTTGTAAAAAGAAAAAAAACTGCAGCCGCAGCGTGCACGCGGCTGGCCGAAGGCCTTTAGGCCCATGAGAGTCGTTCACCTCTTTTCGTCTCTGTTTCGTATATTTTCGTCTACATTTAGTCTCACATTGCCTAACTTTTGACCTCTAAACCTATTTTCCACCAATAAATATAGAGCCTCCAAAAATCATCCGATTCGGATTAAATCAATATTTTGGTTTGACAAGATTCATTTTAAGAAAAAAATATTTCTCCTCTCCGGCGTGACTTCTATAAATTTCTCTTCTCTCCAAAGTCATATTTTCTCTGCCTTATAAAGGTATCTTTTTTTGCTTTTTTTCTTCTTATATTTTCGTAGTTTATTATTTTTAGACTAATACGATAAAATAATTAGATTATCAATTAGTCTACGTATTTATACATTAGATCCTAGCCCGTAGCTATTTTTTCTTCCATAAAACAGCTTGGCCCTAATTTTTCAAATAGGCATAACTTTTTACTTGTTTGTCCAAATCCAACGAAACCAACGCCCACTTCTTCGTTATGATCCCCTCTATCCAGTAATCCAAACCAAACATGTTTTTGAAATTTTAAAATTTGAATTAGACCAGATTTGTATTCAAACTTCGTTTGATCATAACTTGAGTTTCGTAGCTCCGTTTGAGTTGATTCTTTTTGCAAATCGAAGCTCTTGACCTAAACTTTTTGATAAGGCCAAATTTACTTAATTTTGGTACTGTTATAAATTGTTTTATGTTGCAAGAGTTATTTGCTTGGTTTTGACGTTTTCCGAATTGGTTTCTTTGTTCTCTCCGATCTTTGAGTGATTGCTTATGTGTGGTTACTATTGCTTGCTTACGATAGATTGACCGGAGTGTGACGAGTAGAACTATCAAGAGTTTTGAGTGCGAATCATCTTCATCAACATTGCAGGCAAGTTCACACTTTGATCATACCCTTTATCACCCAGTTTTTATGCATTAGTTCCAATCCTCAAACATTGCATGGTTAGGATGTCATTAACATGTGGGTATTGGGAAGTAGTTGATGAGGTAGGAACCTATTGCCCTGCATTCAAACCTTAAGAGTTACTATTACGTTATGCTTATATTGCCATGTTATGCTCGTAGACGTGGATTGGGTTTGAGAGTATTTCATGACTGATGTGAGATTGTTAATTAATGGTTTACTTAAGGTGGCAACTTTAACACACATCTGGGTGGATTGAGGCACCTGGGTATTCCAGCGATTGCCTGTCTAGGCACCTGGGTATTTCAGGATTGCCTGTTTTTTATGGACCGCCACCCAGGCTCAAAGGGATCATGAGATTATCCATACTAGAAAATTCCGTGTGCAGCCACAAGCTATTATGGGCTCTAGCATAGTTGATTAAGTCGTGTGAACTCTTAGAGTGGTAGACTAGCAGATGTAGGAGTTGTAGGTGGTACGGTCTACCCATCGTAAGGTGCAAACGCTTCTGAAAGACTATGTCTCGGCCATCCGTTTCTCAAACACCATGTAGTGCGAGAAATCCAACGGAGGAGATCAAGTCTTGTGGGGAAAAATGTGCAAACCTCTGCAGAGTGTATAAACTAATCATGATTAGCCGTGTCCCCGGTTATGGACGTTTTGAGTATCTAGTACTTGGATTATCATGTGAATCTCATCATGTGACTTTAAATAATTTTGTTGGGTTTAATGATGTTACTTAATTGGGATTGAGAATGCTGGCAACCATTCTCAATGATTAACAACCACCATGATAGTTAAATAAAATTTATTCCTTTGTAGTAGGGAAAAATTGGCTTTTCACAAAAACCTTATAACCATAGAGCTTTTCCACTAGCCAAATATGCATGTAGTGATAGCCTTTATTCATCATTCTCTATGGTGTGAATTTGCTAGTACATTCAATGTATTGACCCTTTGTGGCTGCGACGTCTCATGTTGCAGGAATCTTACGACGAGTAAGTGATACGTTAGGGTTACTATTTCTACACTCAACTTTGCCGTTGGTGTTGATGGGAATCCACAACCTTGTTACTTCCGCTATTTGGATTGAGGTAATAGTATTTACGTTACTTTTTACATGTGATTTACGTCTGTTATAAATCCTCGAGTACTGTGTGTGTCAGCATACCGATCCAGGGATGACACTTAAGCACAGAGACTTGACCGTCTGAGGTCGGGTCGCTACAAGATGGTATCAGAGCACATGTTGACTGTAGGACGTGACCCTAGAAATTGGCAAGCCCATAGCAAATATTTTTCTCTACAACTTTCCCTTTCAAAAAGATCTTGTACCTCTCTTCTCTTCTGAGCTTATTCAAAAATTTCCTTTAGTGAGACCATACCCCTTTTCCCTTTTGACCACATGAAGATTCGACTGATGAGACTACTCCAAGAAGTACAAGATATCAGACAACTAAGACCACTTCGGAATGAAGCGTATTTTCCGTGCATCTGAATAATGGAAACTACAACGGTTGAAGACCGAAGACAAGTAGAATTTGAAGGCTTTGAAGAATTCCCAGATTTGTATGACCTAGGAAGGCTACCATTATGGAACTTGGCAGACTATGGAAATTGTCAATACCCGAGATCAAGGTGTATCGGAGAAAGACTGAAACAAGGAGCATGAGAACTCGAAGTTTTGTCAAAGAAAACCCTAAGGCAGGAGATATCAACTATGGAATGATAGCTCATGGGAATGACAAGAGCAAAAACACGGTTATCCGTGATGTCATCGCCCGCTGATGCTATTGTCACCGTGCTGAGTTAAGGATGCATTTCTTCAGAATGGATTTGATGGAAGAAGGCTGATGAAGCACCTATTAGTAAGATGAAGTTTTAACCTTAGCCGGTGTATCACCAGGATCTGGAGTAGTACATCAAGAAGTTTAAGGTGGAGCTCCATGAAGCCGTATTAGACAAGGAAGCATTTCGTAAAGAACTCAGGAACCAAAAGCTGAAAGTAGCCAAGCTGGAGGAGCTACAACCTCGAGATACCGGAGATTTGTCAGGAACTGAAGGACAGTATGGCCATGGTTCATGTGAAGGATGTTGAAACCACAAGTTTGGAACGCAACTCCAGAATATTAAAGGACGTCACTGTCGTGGTTCTAACTCTGACAATGATGTAGGGGGGTGTGTATGGAGAGGCTAGATCTCAGCTATTGGGAAGTTGTAAACACACGAGGATTACGAGTTCAGGCCCTTCTCGGAGGAAGTAACAGCCCTACGTCTCGGTGCCCGGAGGCGGTCGATTGGATTATGTGTGTATGAGTAACAGGGGTGCGAACCCTTCATACTGAGGAGGGGGGTGGCTTATATAGAGTTCGCCGGTCCTCTCCTGCCCTCAGTAATGCAGGGTTTAAGGTACATTTAAGGTTGGGCGTTACTGGTAACGCCCCTGATAAAGTGCCATAATGACCATAAAGACTACTTAATAGCCGATCGTTTGCCTGTGGAGTGACTTTAAGCCTCCTGGCAGTCGAGTGGTTGGCTTCATGGTCGAGTGATAGCTTCTTGGTCGAGTGTCTTGAACCCGTCGAGTGGGATACCTTCAAGTCGATTAAAAGGTGACTTCTTCTAGGGATGTCCTTGGGTAGGGCTCTTTTGGACAGGTCCGTGCCCCTACCCTAGGTACATAGCTTCATCATTAGCCCCCGAATGGATCGAGGTTAGAGTGGGGAAAGAGTTGGGGATCTTTCCGACTGGTTCTTCGGGCTACATGAGTGCCTTGTTTCGGGTCAATCGTCACGGATGACGTCATCAACCTCTTTCAGTCGCCTTGATCCATTCCAGGCCTTTCGTCGAGTGAATTTCTTTACTTGTGACATACCGAGTGTCGGCGCAAGCGGGGTCTTCTGTTTTGACAAGTTGTTCTGCAGCCCGCAGATGTCGCGGGATTCGGATTTCGGGAAGCGCGCGGGACGGGAGCGGCCGCAGTAATCGGAAGCGTTAAAGCGGAAGCTCCTCGATTGCCGCGCCACCTTTTCGCCACGTACTGCGCGCGCGTCTGCTGCGGGATTTGACTGGATAGCCTGGGCCTACCAGTCAGCCACTCGGGAGTGGCCTCTTACAAGTCGCCGGCTCGGGGTTTCCAAACAGTGTGCTTTCTTCTTCCTCTCTCCCTTCGCAAGTTCCTCCGCCACCTCCGCTCTCACCTTAGCGCCGCAGGCCCGTGCAAGATTTGCCGGCGACGATGGCGAAGGACAAGACATCCGCTCTGGAGCGTGCGAAGAAGGCGGCGATGCAGGGAAAGGGGAAGAGGTCTGCTCGGGGCGGATCTTCCTCAAGGTCTGCTCTGCCCCGAGGCTGGATCCAGGGCGATTGGATGCCGTCGGTGATCCGGCAAGAAGATCTCGACGACATGGTCGAGGGGGGAGTCATTCCCCACAAAGCTGCGCGTCTCCTGGGGAGAGAGATCAAACCTCAACCCCACGACGGTGAGTGTGTGCTCCTAGCCACCCATGTCGACTGCGGGTTTTCTCTGACGCCCCACCCTTTTTTCCGGAGCTTCCTGAACTTCTTCGGAGCGCAGCTCCACCACTTCACTCCCAACTCCATCATATACCTTGCTGCTTTCATCTCCATGTGTGAGGGTTTCTTGGGTTGCCGCCCCCATTGGGGACTCTTCAAGCACATCTTTACCCGCCGTTCCCAATCGGTCAAGAAGGCCAAGTCGAGTGACGAAAGGACGCAGGTGATCCAGCTGTGCGGGGGCCTGGCGATCCAGACGAGGGGAAAGAGTTGTTTTCCATCTATCACTTTCCCGAAGTCGGTCCGCGGTTGGCAGGCGACCTGGTTCTACTGTCAAGACCAGGCGACCCCAGGACAGTCGACTGGTCTTCCCCCTTTCTCTCTCGACCGAGCTGAAAAACCTGCTTCTCTGAAAGTGACGCCGGAGGAAAAGGCCCAAGTCAAAGTGCTGGCTGGTCGAGTGGTTGAGCTTGTCCGTGAGGGCGTGACTGGTATGGACTTGCTGGAGGTCTTCCTCCGGAGGCGCATCCAACCGCTCCAGGCTCGTGACCACCCGATGTGGCTATACTCGGGTCTCGACGACACCACTCGGGTCCACCCGGAGGAGGTCACTGACGAGATGCTGGAGGGGTGGCTGTCGAGCATCACGGGGAACAAAGACAACCCCCGAGGAGCTAGGAGGGTTGTTCCATTCGACAACTCATATGAAGTGGATCAGGTCTGACTTTATGCTCCCGACTGAGATCTTGTTTTCTTCATTGGCCTTCTTTGAGTAGGTCGATTGACCTTCGTCTTGTCTGTTGTTTTCCAGGCGACTACCGAGATGTACTCGACGCCCAACGGGGCACAGGAGCCAACTGAGGAAGGGGAGGCGAGCGGAGGTGAGAGTGGAGATGACCAAGGCGAGTGGGAGTCCGACGGTGAAGGAGAGGGAGACGACAACGTCGACTCCAGCGAAGAGGAGGAGGAGGAGGTTGAACCCTCCCGCCCGGAGGGGCGATCCAAGCTCACACAGGATCCAGCGCGGGAACGTGGCAAGGCGACTGCTCCCGTTGGGCAGTCGTCGAAACGCCCTCGGGCCTCTTCTCCTACGCCGACTGGGAAGGCTCCCAAGCACCCACGCGCGACACCGTCCAAGCTGCCCAAGGCTCTGCCCAAGATGAAGATGGCTGTCCGTACCATTTCCGGGTAATAACAAAACTTGCTTTCCTTTGTCGACCATGGGCAGACCCTTGGTCGATTCATTAAGCCAACTAACTGACTTTCGAGATTTGTAGCGCTGCTACTTCTGAGATCTCCGCCAAGGACGACGACCAAGAGATGGAGGATGCTGTTACCTCCAACCCTGGTACGATTACTGACGTTCCGCTTTGAGTCGATTAAACATTTATTGCAACTCTGGTCGATTGAACGTTTTCCTTGTAGCTCCTCCTCATGTTATCGACCTCCCGGATGACGACGACAACGAACCGCTGAGAGTGAGGAGGAACAAGAGGGCGTCGGCTGACAAGACCCCCCAATCCGCTCCGACGTCTGAGGTCGTAGCTCGGGATGGTGGTGAAACCACTCGGGCTTCTGTGACTTTCGCCATTCCTCTGACGAGTGTGCGGCCCTCGGCGTCGACTGCGGATCCGTCTTTGCTTTTTGCCGCATCCCCCGTCCCTGAGGACCAAGCAGCTGCTGCAAAAGAGGCTATACGCCAGGCGGGGATCATGATGGAGCAAGTGAAGGTGGCTCGGGAGGCCAGCCAAGCAGCTTACAACGCAAGTTCGGCTCTTCAGAGTAACGTCCAGGTCAGTCAACTCAACACTTGGTCTGTTCATGATATGCTGTTTGAAGAACCTCTTTTCCGAAGATCTTTGTATCTGTACACCCACTGGGTGTGTTTTACAGTGGGGGCACGCTGAGTGCACCCACTGGGTGTAGTCCCCGAGACTACGGTGGACTGCTGGCAGTCGACTGTAGTCTTTATATTGTGTTGCTGTAGCTGTATTTCTTCACTCGGTCTAGTCAGGCCATGTCGAATGGGACTGTATCCGGTCGACTGCGGCCAGTCGACTTTTTTTTACAGTGGGGGCACGCTGAGTGCACCCACTGGGTGTAGTCCCCGAGACTACTGTCAAATGTTCTTGATTCGGCCGTAGTCTTAGAAACGTCATGATTGTCTCTTAGTTGCTCGGAAGCAACTTGTCTTGGACGTCTGTCGACTGATTTTTCTTTTTACAGAAATCTTGCGAACTTGTAGCTCGCTATACTGAGCTGGAGAATTAGCAGATCCAGCTCAACCTTAACTTGAAGCTTGCTCAGGAGAATTTGAAGAAGGCGTAGGAAGAAGCAAAAGGTATGGCTGGTGAGGTTCTCCATTCTTGACGAGTGGCTTTTCTTTCTTGTCCATCCTTGATGTTGATTTCACTCGATGCGCCGCAGATAAACTGGAGGAAGCTCTGAAGAAGAAGGATCAAGATCTTGCAGAGGCACAGAAGGAGGTCTTGGACAAAACGAGGCTTGCTGAAGAGAAAATGGCCTCGGTCGGAGCTCCTGAGCAGGAGAACTCCAGACTGAAAGCTGCTCTCGAGGTAGCCAATCAAGAGGTCAGCCGACTGAAGAACGACAACGTGGCTCTGCACGACAAGGCAGGTGAGCTGGCGGGGAAGAGGAACGATCTGGAGGCTTATCTCGGTGGACTCGCCAAGAAGCTGTTCGTCGTGCTCGAAGGTAATTACTCTGCCCCGACTGTCTTGCAGTTACCAAGTCTGTGTAGGGTCACTGTCTTATTCTTGAATCGTGTTTGCAGAATTCTCTCAGAATTTTGAAGAGGAGACCAGTCGAGTGGAGCCAGGCTTGGACCCTGCTAACTCCCTTGTGAAGGACGAGGCTGCAATGAACGTGCTCCGTCTGGAGTCTCGTATTGCCAGCGTGGTTGACTATCTTGCTCGACTGAAGGTTGCGATGTCGCGGATCGACACATCACTCTGGCCTGGGACGACGCTTCAGAACGACCTCGAGTCCCTGATGGCTCGACTTAATGAAGTCCCAGGTCGAGTGGTGGAATGGAAGAAATCTTCTGCTAGATGTGGTGCTGATGTCGCTCTGTCTCTGGTCCGCGTCCATTGCAAGGAGGCGCGAGAAGAAAAGCTGGCCGCCATCCAAGTTGCCAATACCAGGAAGCACAACTTTCAAGACTTCATGGAGACTTTCATTGCTGCTGCCACTCGTATTGCAGACGGGATCGACTTGGACGAGTTCGTCGCCCTTCCAGTCCTCCTCCTGAGGAATGAAAAAACTTTTATGCTTCACTTTAAATTTGCCTCGGAATGCCGAGTGGATTTGTAACCGTTAAACTCCGCCGAGCCGAGGGATCGAGTACTTTGATCTGAGGTCTGGGACCTTTTAGGCTTTATCTGATCTTGATTTCTCGTTGAATATCTTCATGATTTGATTCATCGAGTGGAACTTGATCTTCACTCGGAATAACCTTGTATTTGCGGCGCAACTCCGAAGGAGAAGGTAGCAGTCAACTTGCGCCTCGTCGTCCTTGCGGATTGGGTTGTGTCCTGTACTTAGGCGAGCACTGGGCTGCAGCTAAGCCTCCGAGTGGGAGGTTTGCTCTCCACTCGGTAGGATTTTTAAACACTTAGGCGAGCGCTGGGCTGCAGCTAAGCCCCCGAGTGGGAGGTTTGCTCTCCACTAGGTAGGATTTTTGAACACTTAGGTGAGCACTGGGCTGCAGCTAAGCCCCCGAGTGGGAGGTTTGCTCGCCACTCGGTAGGATTTTTAAACACTTAGGCGAGCACCGGCCTGCAGCTAAGCTCCCGAGTGGGAGGATTGCTCTCCACTCGGTAGGATTTTTTCAAACTTAGGCGAGTGCCTGACTGCAGCTAAGTCTCTAGGTGGGAGAACTTAGGCGAGTACTGGACTGCAGCTAAGCCCCCGAGTGGGAGGATTGCTCTCCACTCGGTAGGATTTTTTCAAACTTAGGCGAGTGCCTGACTGCAGCTAAGTCTCTAGGTGGGAGAACTTAGGCGAGTACTGGACTGCAGCTAAGCCCCCGAGTGGGAGGATTGCTCTCCACTCGGTAGGATTTTTTCAAACTTAGGCGAGTGCCTGACTGCAGCTAAGTCTCTTGGTGGGAGAACTTAGGCGAGTACTGGACTGCAGCTAAGCCCCCGAGTGGGAGGATTGCTCTCCACTCGGTAGGATTTTTTCAAACTTAGGCGAGTGCCTGACTGCAGCTAAGCCCCCGAGTGGGAGGATTGCTCTCCACTCGGTAGGATTTTTTCAAACTTAGGCGAGTGCCTGACTGCAGCTAAGTCTCTAGGTGGGAGAACTTAGGCGAGTACTGGACTGCAGCTAAGCCCCCGAGTGGGAGGATTGCTCTCCACTCGGTAGGATTTTTTCAAACTTAGGCGAGTGCCTAACTGCAGCTAAGTCTCTAGGTGGGAGAACTTAGGCGAGTACTGGACTGCAGCCAAGCCCCCGAGTGGGAGGATTGCTCTCCACTCGGTAGGATTTTTTCAAACTTAGGCGAGTGCCTGACTACAGCTAAGTCTCTTGGTGGGAGAACTTAGGCGAGTACTGGACTGCAGCTAAGCCCCCGAGTGGGAGGATTGCTCTCCACTCGGTAGGATTTTTTCAAACTTAGGCGAGTGCCTGACTGCAGCTAAGCCCCCGAGTGGGAGGATTGCTCTCCACTCGGTAGGATTTTTTTCAAACTTAGGCGAGTGCCTGACTGCAGCTAAGTCTCTAGGTGGGAGAACTTAGGCGAGTACTGGACTGCAGCTAAGCCCCCGAGTGGGAGGATTTCTCTCCACTCGGTAGGATTTTTTCAAACTTAGGCGAGTGCCTAACTGCAGCTAAGTCTCTAGGTGGGAGAACTTAGGCGAGTACTGGACTGCAGCTAAGCCCCCGAGTGGGAGGTTTGCTCTCCACTCGGTAGGATTTTTTCAAACTTAGGTGAGTGCCTGACTGCAGCTAAGTCTCTAAGTGAGAGAACTTAGGCGAGTACTGGACTGCAGCTAAGCCCCCGAGTGGGAGGTTTGCTCTCACTCGGTAGGATTTTTGAACACTTAGGCAAGCACTGGGCTGTAGCTAAGCCCCTGAGTGGGAGTCTGGCTCTCCACTCGGTAGGATTTTTTGAACACTTAGGCAAGCACTGGGCTGCAGCTAAGCCCCCGAGTGGGAGTCTGGCTCTCCACTCGGTAGGATTTTTCAAACTTAGGCGGAACGGATTCGCAGCTAAGTCACCCACTGGGGGATTTCGTATGCAAACAAAAGTGACAGCAATTATTGGAACACTCTTGTCTTTGGTAAAAATAAACTGCAGAAATTTTTTCTTATTACATCTCGTCCAAGGGAGAACTCAAGTGTAATAGGGGCGGAGCAGTTCCGCATTCCAAGCTCGTGGCTCGTTGATCTGGCGATCAACATTGTAGAGGTGATACGCTCCATTGTGGAGGACTCTGGTGACGATGAAGGGGCCTTCCCAAGTAGGAGCAAGTTTGTGTGGTTTTTGCTGATCCACTCGGAGGACCAAATCTCCTTCTTGGAAGGCTCGGCTCTTCACATTTCTGGCATGGAATCGACGCAAGTCTTGCTGATAGATGGTCGATTTGATCATAGCCATTTCCCTCTCCTCCTCTAGGAGGTCGACTGGGTCTTGCCGGGCTTGCTCTGCTTCGTCTTCGTTATAAAGCTCGACTTTGGGGGCCTTGTGAAGTAGATCGCTCGGCAGGACGGCTTCGGCTCCGTAAACCAGAAAGAATGGCGTTCTTCCAGTCGACCGGTTCGGGGTGGTCCTCAGTCCCCACAAAACTGACGGATGCTCGTCGACCCAAGCGCCTGCTGCGTGCTTGAGATCACACATCAGTCGAGGCTTCAGTCCTTTGAGAATTAGACCATTTGCTCTTTCAGCTTGTCCATTCGACTGGGGATGCGCGACCGACGCGTAGTCGACTCGTGTGCCTTGAGAGGCGCAAAAAGCTCTGAAGTTGTCTGAATCGAAGTTTGACCCATTGTCAGTGATGATGCTATGCGGGACCCTGTATCTGAATATCAACTCTCTGACGAAACTGATAGCAGTGCTAGCATCAAGATTTTTGATAGGCTTGGCTTCAATCCATTTGGTAAACTTGTCGACTGCCACAAGCACATGTGTGAATCCGCTCCTGCCTGTTCTCAGTGGACCAACCATGTCCAGTCCCCAAACAGCGAAGGGCCGACGAGTGGAATGGTCCTCAGAGCTGATGCTGGCTCGTGCGACATGTTGGAGTAGAACTGGCAGCCTTCACACTTGTTGACTATCTCTTTCGCCATTTCGTTTGCCCTAGGCCAGAAAAAACCCGCTCCGTATGCTTTGGCCACAATGGTCCGAGAGGACGCATGGCGACCACAGGTCCCCGAGTGGATATCATCAAGGATCATCTGACCTTCTTCTGGCGTTATGCACTTCTGACCGATTCCAGTTGCGCTTTCTCTATACAACTGTCCTTTTATGACTGTGAAAGCTTTAGATCGACGGACGATCTGTCGAGCCTCTTCTTCGTCCTCTGGAAGTTCTTTCCTCAAGATATACGCGATGTATGGTATCGTCCAGTCGGGAGTGACAGCCAAGACCTCCATGACTAGGTCGGCCACATCAGGAATTTCGACTTCAGTCGGATCTGTGGCACTTTTCGGTTGCGGGGCTTCTTCTGTAAAAGGATCCTCCTGGACCGACGGCGAGCGGATGTGCTCCAAAAACACATTGTTGGGAATGGCTTCTCTCTTGGAGCCTATCTTTGCCAGATCATCAGCTGCTTGATTTTTCAGTCGGGGGATGTGATGAAGCTCTAACCCCTCGAATTTCTTTTCTAACTTTCTTACTGCGTTGCAGTAGCCAGTCATAGCTGGGCTTCTGACATCCCACTCCTTCATCACCTGGTTGACCACCAAATCTGAGTCGCCATAGACCATGAGGCGCCGGACGCCGAGTGAAATGGCCATGCGCAACCCATACAAGAGTGCTTCATATTCTGCTTCATTATTGGAGGAATCGAAGTGAATCTGGAGAACGTATCTGAGCTTATCTCCTCGGGGGGAGACCAATACTACCCCAGCACCGGAACCATTCATCATCTTAGATCCATCGAAGAACATGGTCCAGTGCTCCGAGTGAACTTGAGTCGGAAGTTGCTGTTCAATCCACTCGGCGACGAAATTTGCAATTGCTTGAGACTTGATAGCCTTCTTTGCTTCAAACTTGATATCTAGGGGAAGGAGTTCAATCGCCCACTTTGCCACTCGACCAGTTGCATCTCTGTTGTGCAAAATCTCTGACAGCGGAGCGTCGCTGACGACTGTAATGGAATGGTCAGAGAAGTAGTGTGCAACCTTCTTCGTGGTCATGTAAATCCCATATACAAGCTTCTGGTAATGGGGATATCTTTGCTTCGAAGGAGTCAAAACTTCAGACACGTAATATACTGGGCGCTGAACTCTGAAGGCCTTTCCTTCTTCTTCCCGCTCGACCTTAAGTACTGTACTGACAACTTGTCCCGTGACCGCAATGTAAAGCAGCAGAGGCTCTTTACCGATTGGGGCAGCAAGCACCGGCTGGGTGGAGAGCAGAGCTTTGAGCTCTGCGAACGCTGCATCAGCTTCTGGAGTCCACTCGAACTTGTCAGACTTCTTCATCAGTCGGTAAAGAGGCAACGCCTTTTCACCGAGACGAGAAATGAATCGACTTAGAGCGGCCAAGCAACCTGTAAGCTTCTGGACATCGTGTACACGCACAGGGCGCTTCATCCGGAGTATGGTGCCAACTTTCTTGGGATTGGCGTCGATTCCTCGTTCGGAAACGAGGAAACCGAGTAACTTTCCACCTGGAACTCCGAATGTGCACTTTGATGGATTGAGCTTGATATCATATCTCCTGAGGTTAGCAAAGGTTTCGGCAAGGTCGGTCAGTAGGTCGGAACCTTTCCGTGACTTAACCACAATATCATCCATGTATGCTTCTATGTTCCGACTGATCTGAGTGAGCAAACATTTCTGAATCATCCTCATGAACGTGGCTCCAGCATTCTTGAGGCCGAAGGGCATGGTGATGTAACAGAAGCACCCGAATGGGGTGATGAAAGCCGTTTTGATCTCGTCGGGTCCATACAGATGGATCTGATGGTACCCTGAATAAGCATCTAGAAAAGACAAACGCTCATACCCCGCGGTCGAGTCGACTACCTGGTCGATGCGGGGGAGAGGAAAATGATCTTTCGGGCAGGCCCGATTGATATGTTTAAAGTCAATGCACATGCGAAGTGACTTGTCCTTCTTGGGGACCATGACAACATTGGCGAGCCACTCGGAGTGGTAAATCTCTCAGATGAACTCCGCTGCTAAGAGCCGAGCCACCACCTCGCCAATAGCTTTCCTCTTCTGGACGGCGGACCGTCGAAGATGTTCTTTCACAGGCTTGAACTTCGGGTCGACTCGTAGACGGTGCTCAGCCAGCCCCCCTGGGAACTCCAGGCATGTCAGAAGGCTTCCATGCGAAGATGTCCCAGTTCTCACGGAGGAACTGGATGAGCGCTTCTTCCTATTTGGAGTCGAGCGTCGTTGAGATGTGAGTCGGGGCAGCATCGGGGTCGGTCGGGTGAATGTGGGCTGGCTTTGTTTCACCGGACGACTGAAAAGCAGATTCTGAAGCAGGCTTTTTGGCTCGTAGCAATTCACTCGGATTAGCAGTCTTTTGGTACTCTTGCAGCTCAACAACTGCCATCTGAGCGTTAGCAATCTTTGAGCCTTTCTGAAAACACTCTTCTGCCTTCTTCCGATTGCCTGTAACAGTGATCACACCTTTGGGACCAGGCATCTTCAATTTGAGATATACATAACATGGTCGAGCCATGAAGCGTGCGTAAGCTGGCCTGCCCAAAATGGCATGATAAGCACTTTGGAAGTCCACAACCTCGAATGTCAACTTTTCCTTGCGGTAATTCTTTGAATCACCGAAAACCACATCAAGAGCAATCTGGCCGAGTGATTTGGCTTTCTTCCCAGGAATGACTCCGTGGAAGCTCATGTTACTGGTACTGAGCCTGGACATCGGAATGCCCATTCCTTTCAATGTTTCAGCATACAATATGTTTAGGCCACTGCCACCATCCATCAGGACTTTGGTCAGTCGAGTGCCTTCGACAACTGGGTCGACCACCAAAGCTTGCCTCCCAGGGGTGGCAATGTGCGTAGGGTGATTAGACTGGTCGAATGTGATGGCAGTCTGAGACCACTTCAGATAACTGGGTGTTGCCGGAGCAACCATATTCACCTCACGGTTAATGACTTTCAGTCGACTTTTGCTTTCGACGTCAGCAAAAATCATCAGGGTGGAATTGATTTGGGGGTATCCATCGTCACTATCTTCCTTGTCCTCAACTCTGTCCGACTCTTTTTCCTTATCTTTGGACTGTTTGCCCTGAAACTGCTGGATCAGGAGCCGGCACTGTCGAGTGGTATGCTTTGGGT
This sequence comes from Triticum urartu, assembly GCF_056163025.1. NCBI lineage: Eukaryota > Viridiplantae > Streptophyta > Magnoliopsida > Poales > Poaceae > Triticum > Triticum urartu. The sequence goes on along the minus strand of NC_141879.1, from coordinate 186,798,675 downwards.
AAATAAAATTACCCTCTTCATCTTTCTTGGTGTGGATGTGACATGGCAGATCCAAAACATCATTTCCATCTTGATCCTTGACTTTCTTGGGCTTCCAGGGGCCTTTGGGTTTTCCCTTGAAATTTCCCTGGGTTACGGCCAGGGCCTCCCCAGGGGCGGCTGGCTCGGCATTCCGCTTCTGTTTCCGACTGGAGTTTCCTCCGGTTTCTTGGGCGACTGCCTTGTGCTTGCCACTCCGGAGTCGATCTTCGTCTTCACCATTAGCGTATTTGGTGGCAATCTCCATCATCCGGTTCAGAGACATCTCTCCAGTTCGACCGAACTTCAGATTCAATTCTCTGTATTTAACGCCTTCTTTAAAGGCACAAACTGCTTGATGGTCAGGCACATTCTCAACTGTGTGATGCAACGTGATCCACCTCTGGATGTAATCCCTCAGAGTTTCATTCGGTTTCTGTACGCAAGAACGCAATTCTGTAAGGCCTGCGGGTCGCTTGCATGTTCCCTCAAAGGTTGTGACAAACACTCGGGAGAGGTCCTCCCAAGTGTAGATGCTGCTGGGTGCCAACTGATTTAGCCACGCTCTGGCTGAGCCCTCTAACATGAGAGGCAAATGCTTCATGGCCACCTCATCATTGCCACCGCCAATCTGTACAGCCACTCGATAATCTTCGAGCCAAGTGTCAGGCTTAGACTCACCGGTGAACTTGCTGACTCCAGTCGCCAACCTGAAGTTGGGAGGAATCACTGCGGCTCTGATGGCTCGACTGAAACACTCTGGCCCCGAAACATGTACTCTGCTGCGGGCAGGCGCATCTCTGTTGTGGCCTTCCTGATGAGCTCTGTTCCTGTCAACCAAACCTTGAACGAGGATAGATCTCGCGTCAAAGCCTGGGTCCCTGGGGTCGACTGGAATCCTCTGCCCAACGCTATGAGGGTGTTGGGGAACGTTGCAGAAAACAAAATTTTCCTACGGTTTCACCAAGATTCATCTATGAGTTCATCTAGCAATGAGTGATCGGATGCATCTACATACCTTTGTAGATCGCGAGTGGAAGCGTTCAAAGAACGGGGATGAGGTAGTCGAACACGACGTGATCCAAATCACCGGAGATCCTAGCACCGAACGGACGGCACCTCCGCATTCAACACACGTACGGTCAGCGTAACGTCTCCTTCTTCTTGATCCAGCAAGAGGGAAGGAGAGGTTGAGGAAGATGGCTCCAGCAGCAGCACGACGGCGTGGTGGTGATGGAGCTGCAGTACTCCGTCAGGGCTTCGCCAAGCGCTATGGAGGAGGAGGAGGTGTTGGAGAGGGAGAAGGAGGCAACCAAAGGCGTGGATGAAAAGCCCTCCTTCCCCCACTATATATAGGAGGGCCAAGGGGGGGCGCCGGCCTAGGAGATCCAATCTCCTAGGGGGCGGCGGCCAAGGGAGGTTTCCCTCCCCCCCAAGGCACCTAGGAGGTGCCTTCCCCTCCTAGGACTCTTCCTCCTTGAAACCCTAGGCGCATGGGCCTCTTGGGGCTGGTGCCCTTGGCCCATGTAGGCCAAGGCGCACCCCCTACAGCCCATGTGGCCCCCCGGGACAGGTGGCCCCACCCGGTGGACCCCCGGGACCCTTCCGGTGGTCCCGGTACAATACCGATGACCCCGAAACTTGTACGATGCCCGAAACAGGACTTCCCATATATAAATCTTTACCTCCGGACCATTCCGGAACTCCTCGTGACGTCCGGGATCTCATCCGGGACTCCGAACAACATTCGGGTTACTGCATATACATATCCCTACAACCCTAGCGTCACCGAACCTTAAGTGTGTAGACCCTACGGGTTCGGGAGACATGTAGACATGACCGAGATCGCTCTCCGGTCAATAACCAACAGCGGGATCCGGATACCCATGTTGGCTCCCACATGCTCCTCGATGATCTCATCGGATGAACCACGATGTCGAGGATTCAAACCCCGTATGCAATTCCCTTTGTCAATCGATATGTTACTTGCCCGAGATTCGATCGTCGATATCCCAATACCTCGTTCAATCTCGTTACCGGAAAGTCACTTTACTCGTACCGTAATGCATGATCCCGTGACCAGACACTTGGTCACTTTGAGCTCATTATGAGGATGCATTACTGAGTGGGCCCAGTGATACCTCTCCGTCATACGGAGTGACAAATCCCAGTCTTGATCCGTGTCAACCCAACAGACACTTTCGGAGATACCCGTAGTATACCTTTATAGTCACCCAGTTACATTGTGACGTTTGGTATACCCAAAGCACTCCTACGGTATCCGGGAGTTACACGATCTCATGGTCTAAGGAAAAGATACTTTGACATTGGAAAAACTCTAGCAAACGAACTATATGATCTTTAAGCTATGTTTAGGATTGGGTCTTGTCCATCACATCATTCTCCTAATGATGTGATCCCGTTATCAATGACATCCAATGTCCATAGTCACGAAACCATGACTATCTGTTGATCAACGAGCTAGTCAACTAGAGGCTCACTAGGGACATGTTGGTGTCTATTATTCACACATGTATTACGATTTCCGGATAACACAATTATAGCATGAATAAAGACAATTATCAAGAACAAGGAAATATAATAATAATGCTTTTATTATTGCCTCTAGGGCATATTTCCAACAGTCTCCCACTTGCACTAGAGTCAATAATCTAGTTACATTGTGATGAATCGAACACCCATGGAATTCTGGTGTTGATCATGTTTTGCTCTAGGGAGAGGTTAAGTCAACGGATCTGCTACATTCAGGTCTGTATGTACTTTACAAATATCTATGTCTCCATCTTGAACATTTTCACGAATGGAGTTGAAGCGACGCTTGATGTGCCTTGTCTTCTTATGAAACCTGGGCTCCTTGGCAAGTGCAATAGCTCCAGTGTTGTCACAGAAGAGTTTGATTGGCCCCGACGCATTGGGTATGACTCCTAGGTCGGTGATGAACTCCTTCACCCAAATTGTTTCATGTGCTGCCTCCGAGGCTGCCATGTATTCCGCTTCACATGTAGATCCCGCCACGACGCTCTGCTTGCAACTGCACCAGCTTACTGCCCCACCATTCGAAATATACACGTATCCGGTCTGTGACTTAGAGTCATCCAGATATGTGTCGAAGCTAGCGTCGACGTAACCCTTTACAACGAGCTCTTCGTCACCTCCATAAACGAGAAACATTTCCTTAGTCCTTTTCAGGTACTTCAGGATATTCTTGACCGCTGTCCAGTGTTCCTTGCCGGGATTACTTTGGTACCTTCCTACCAAACTTACGGCAAGGTTTACATCAGGTCTGGTACACAGCATGGCATACATAATAGAACCTATGGCTGAGGCATAGGGGATGACACTCATCTCTTCTATATCTTCTGCCGTGGTCGGACATTGAGCTGAGCTCAATTTCACACCTTGTAATACAGGCAAGAACCCCTTCTTAGATTGATCCATATTGAACTTCTTCAATATCTTATCAAGGTATGTGCTTTGTGAAAGACCTATGAGGCGTCTTGATCTATCTCTATAGATCTTGATGCCTGATATATAAGCAGCTTCACCAAGGTCCTTCATTGAAAAACTCTTATTCAAGTAGGCCTTGATGCTGTCCAAGAGTTCTATATCATTTCCCATCAAAAGTATGTCATCTACATATAATATGAGAAATGCTACAGAGCTCCCACTCACTTTCTTGTAAACACAGGCTTCTCCATAAGTCTGTGTAAACCCAAATGCTTTGATCATCTCATCAAAGCGAATGTTCCAACTCCGAGATGCTTGCACCAGCCCATAAATCGAGCGTTGGAGCTTGCACACCTTGTCAGCATTCTTAGGATCGACAAAACCTTCCGGCTGCATCATATACAATTCTTCCTTAAGGAAACCATTAAGGAATGCCGTTTTGACGTCCATTTGCCATATCTCATAATCATAGAATGCGGCAATCGCTAACATGATTCGGACGGACTTCAGCTTCGCTACCGGTGAGAAAGTCTCATCATAGTCAACCCCTTGAACTTGTCGATAACCCTTAGCGACAAGCCGAGCTTTATAGATGGTCACATTACCATCCGTGTCTGTCTTCTTCTTAAAGATCCATTTATTTTCTATGGTTCGCCACTCAACGGGCAAGTCAGTCAAAGTCCATACTTCGTTTTCATACATGGATCCTATCTCGGATTTCATGGCTTCTAGCCATTTGTCGGAATCCGGGCCCGCCATCGCTTCTTCATAGTTCGAAGGTTCACCGTTGTCTAACAACATGATTTCCATGACAGGGTTGCCGTACCACTCTGGTGCGGAACGTGTCCTTGTGGACCTTCGAATTTCAGTAGGAGCTTGATCAGAAGTATCTTGATCATCATCATTAACTTCCTCTCTAGTTAGTGCAGGCACCTCAGGAAAATTTTCTTGAGTTGCGCCATTTTCCAGTTCAAGAGGTAATACTTCATCAAGTTCTACTTTCCTCCCACTTACTTCTTTCGAGAGAAACTCTTTCTCTAGAAAGGATCCATTCTTGGCAACAAAGATCTTGCCTTCCGATCTGAGGTAGAAGGTATACCCAACAGTTTCTTTAGGTTATCCTATGAAGATGCATTTTTCCGACTTGGGTTCGAGCTTTTCAGGTTGAAGTTTCTTGACATAAGCATCGCATCCCCAAACTTTTAGAAACGACAACTTAGGTTTCTTACCAAACCATAAATCAAATGGTGTCGTCTCAACGGATTTCGACGGAGCCCTATTTAAAGTGAATGCGGCAGTCTCTAAAGCATAGCCCCAAAAAGATAGCGGTAAATCGGTAAGAGACATCATAGATCGTACCATATCTAATAGAGTGCGATTACGACATTCGGACACACCATTACACTGAGGTGTTCCAGGCGGCGTGAGTTGTGAAACTATTCCACATTTTCTTAAGTGTGTGCCAAACTCGTGACTCAAGTATTCTCCTCCACGATCTGATCGCAGGAACTTGATTTTCCTGTCACGTTGATTCTCAACCTCACTCTGAAATTCCTTGAACTTTTCAAAGGTTTCAGACTTGTGTTTCATTAAGTAGACATACCCATATCTACTAAAGTCATCAGTGAGGGTGAGAACATAACGATAGCCACCGCGAGCCTCAACACTCATTGGACCACACACACCAGTATGTATGATTTCCAATAAGTTGGTTGCTCGCTCCATCGTTCCTGAGAACGGAGTCTTGGTCATTTTACCCATGAGGCATGGTTCGCACGTGTCAAATGATTCATAATCAAGAGACTCTAAAAGTCCATCTGCATGGAGCTTCTTCATGCGTTTGACACCTATGTGACCAAGGCGGCAGTGCCACAAGTATGTGGGACTATCATTATCAACTTTACATCTTTTGGTACTCACACTATGAATATGTGTAGCATTACGCTCGAGATTCATTAAGAATAAACCATTCACCATAGGAGCATGACCATAAAACATATCTCTCATATAAATAGAACAACCATTATTCTCGGATTTAAATGAGTAGCCATCTCGAATTAAACGAGATCCCGATACAATGTTCATGCTCAAAGCTGGCACTAAATAACAATTATTGAGGTTGAAAACTAATCCCGTAGGTAAATGTAGAGGCAGCGTGCCGACGGCGATCACATCGACCTTGGAACCATTCCCGACGCGCATCGTCACCTCGTCCTTTGTCAGTCTCCGCTTATTCCGCAGCTCCTGTTTTGAGTTACAAATGTGAGCAACTGCACCGGTATCAAATACCCAAGAGCTACTACGAGTACTGGTAAGGTACACATCAATTACATGTATATCACATATACCTTTTGTTTTGCCGGCCTTCTTGTCTGCTAAGTATTTGGGGCAGTTCCGCTTCCAATGACCACTTCCCTTGCAATAAAAGCACTCAGTCTCGGGCTTGGGTCCATTCTTTGGCTTCTTCCCGGCAGCTTTCTTGCCAGGCGCGGCAACTTCCTGGAGTTCTTTTTACCCTTGCCCTTCTTGAACTTAGTGGTTTTATTGACCATCAACACTTGATGTTCCTTCTTGACTTCTACCTCTGCTGATTTCAGCATAGCAAATACTTCAGGAATGGTCTTTTCCATCCCCTGCATATTGAAGTTCATCACAAAGCTCTTGTAGCTCGGTGGAAGCGACTGAAGGATTCTGTCAATGACCGCGTCATCCGGGAGATTAACTCCCAGCTGAGTCAAGCGGTTATGCAACCCAGACATAGTGAGTATGTGCTCACTGACAGAACTGTTTTCCTCCATCTTACAGCTGAAGAACTTGTCGGAGACTTCATATCTCTCGACCCGGGCATGAGCTTGGAAAACCATTTTCAGCTCTTCGGACATCTCATATGCTCCGTGTCTCTCAAAACGCTTTTGGAGCCCCGGCTCTAAGCTGTAAAGCATGCCGCACTGAACGAGGGAGTAGTCATCGGTACGTGCCTGCCAAGCGTTCATAACGTCTTGTTCTGCAGGGAGAACAGGTGCATCACCTAGCGGTGCTTGTAGGACATAATCTTTCTTGGCAGCTATGAGGATGATCCTCAGGTTCCGGACCCAGTCCGTGTAGTTGCTGCCATCGTCTTTCAGCTTGGTTTTCTCTAGGAACGCGTTGAAGTTGAGGACTACGTTGGCCATTTGATCTACAAGACATATTGTAAAGATTTTAGACTAAGTTCATGATAATTAAGTTCATCTAATCAAATTATAATGAACTCCCACTTAGATAGACATCCCTCTTCTAGTCATCTAAGTATAACATGATCCGAGTTAGCTAGGCCGTGTCCGATCATCACGTGAGACGGACTAGTCAACGTCGGTGAACATCTTCATGTTGATCGTATCTTCTATACGACTCATGCTCGACCTTTCGGTCTTCTGTGTTCCGAGGCCATGTCTATACACATGCTAGGCTCGTCAAGTCAACCTAAGTGTTTGCATGTGTAAATCTGTCTTACACCCGTTGTATGTGAACGTTAGAATCTATCACACCCGATCATCACGTGGTGCTTTGAAACAACGAACTGTCGCAACGGTGCACACTTAGGGGGAACACTTTATTGAAATTATTATGAGGGATCATCTTATTTACTACCGTCGTTCTAAGTAAACAAGATGCAAAACATGATAAACATCAAATGCAATCAAATAATAATAGTGACATGATATGGCCAATATCACATAGCTCCTTTGATCTCCATCTTGGGGCTCCATGATCATCTTGTCACCGGCATGACACCATGATCTCCATCATCATGATCTCCATCATTGTGTCTCCATGAAGTTGCTCGCCAACTATTACTTCTACCACTATGGCTAACGCGTTTAGCAATAAAGTAAAGTAATTTACATGGCGTTTCTCAATGACACGCAGGTCATACAAAAAATAAAGAACACTCCTATGGCTCCTGCCGGTTGTCATACTCATCGACATGCAAGTCGTGATTCCTATTGCAATAGCATGAACATCTCATACATCACATATAGATCATTCATCATTCATCACAACTTTGGCCATATCATATCACAAAGCACTTGCTGCAAAAACAAGTTAGACGTCCTCTAATTGTTGTTGCAAGTTTTACGTGGCTGAAGTAGGGTTCTAGGAAGAACGTTTTCTTACCTACGTGAAAGCCACAACGTGATTTGTCAACTTATATTTACCCTTCATAAGGACCCTTTTCATCGAATCCGCTTCAACTAAAGTAGGAGAGACAGACACCCGCCAGCCACCTTATGCAACTAGTGCATGTTAGTCGGTGGAACCGGTCTCACGTAAGCGTACGTGTAAGGTTGGTCCGGGCCGCTTCATCCCACAATACCATTGAAGCAAGATAAGACTAGTAACGGCAAGAAAGTTGACAACATCTACGCCCACAACAAATTGTGTTCTACTCACGCAAGAAGAACTATGCATAGACCTAGCTCATGATGCCACTGTTGGGGAACGTTGCAGAAAACAAAATTTTCCTATGGTTTCACCAAGATTCATCTATGAGTTCATCTAGCAACGAGTGATCGGATGCATCTACATACCTTTGTAGATCGCGAGCGGAAGCGTTCAAAGAACGGGGATGAGGTAGTCGAACACGACGTGATCCAAATCACCGGAGATCCTAGCACCGAACGGACGGCACCTCCGCGTTCAACACACGTACGGTCAGCGTAACGTCTCCTTCTTCTTGATCCAGCAAGAGGGAAGGAGAGGTTGAGGAAGATGGCTCCAGCAGCAGCACGACGGCGTGGTGGTGATGGAGCTGCAGTACTCCGTCAGGGCTTCGCCAAGCGCTATGGAGGAGGTGTTGGAGAGGGAGAAGGAGGCAACCAATGCCGTGGATGAAAAGCCCTCCTTCCCCCACTATATATAGGAGGGCCAAGGGGGGCGCCGGCCTAGGAGATCCAATCTCCTAGGGGGCGGCGGCCAAGGGAGGTTTCCCTCCCCCCCAAGGCACCTAGGAGGTGCCTTCCCCTCCTAGGACTCTTCCACCTTGAAACCCTAGGCGCATGGGCCTCTTGGGGCTGGTGCCCTTGGCCCATGTAGGCCAAGGCGCACCCCCTACAGCCCATGTGGCCCCCCCCCGGGACAGGTGGCCCCACCCGATGGACCCCCGGGACCCTTCCGGTGGTCCCGGTACAATACCGATGACCCCGAAACTTGTCTGATGCCCGAAACAGGACTTCCCATATATAAATCTTTACCTCCGGACCATTCCGGAACTCCTCGTGACATCCGGGATCTCATCCGGGACTCCAAACAACATTCGGGTTACTGCATATACATATCCCTACAACCCTAGCGTCACCGAACCTTAAGTGTGTAGACCCTACGGGTTCGGGAGACATGTAGACATGACCGAGATCGCTCTACGGTCAATAACCAACAGCGGGATCTGGATACCCATGTTGGCTCCCACATGCTCCTCGATGATCTCATCGGATGAACCACGATGTCGAGGATTCAAGCAACCCCGTATACAATTCCCTTTGTCAATCGATATGTTACTTGCCCGAGATTCGATCGTCGGTATCCCAATACCTCGTTCAATCTCGTTACCGGCAAGTCACTTTACTCGTACCGTAATGCATGATCCCGTGACCAGACACTTGGTCACTTTGAGCTCATTATGATGATGCATTACTGAGTGGGCCCAGTGATACCTCTCCGTCATACGGAGTGACAAATCCCAGTCTTGATCCGTGTCAACCCAACAGACACTTTCGGAGATACCCGTAGTATACCTTTATAGTCACCCAGTTATGTTGTGACGTTTGGTATACCCAAAGCACTCCTACGGTATCCGGGAGTTACACGATCTCATGGTCTAAGGAAAAGATACTTTGACATTGGAAAAACTCTAGCAAACGAACTATACGATCTTTAAGCTATGTTTAGGATTGGGTCTTGTCCATCACATCATTCTCCTAATGATGTGATCCCGTTATCAATGACATCCAATGTCCATAGTCACGAAACCATGACTATCTGTTGATCAACGAGCTAGTCAACTAGAGACTCACTAGGGACATGTTGGTGTCTATTATTCACACATGTATTACGATTTCCGGATAACACAAGTATAGCATGAATAAAGACAATTATCAAGAACAAGGAAATATAATAATAATGCTTTTATTATTGCCTCTAGGGCATATTTCCAACAGAGGGCGCCTGTCATCTCGATGTCGAGGCGCATATGACCCACTCCTCGGGGGAGGGGTTGGCACTCGACGTCGATCATCACGATCGGATCGGTGATCATACTGCTCATTCCTTCTGTACTGATCATGCCGGTCACCACGTCCCTCACGCCTCGGGGGCGATCTCGGGCTGTGAGCCTACTGGACTGTATCTGTTGCAACGGATCGACTGTGGATCCTATTCCGCGACTGAGAAACAGCGGAATTCTGGTTTCCCGCCGCCCGGAGCAACGCTCTGATCTGCAACAAGCCCCTGCCAGCCTCCGACTGGGAGGGCTGAATCGATTCTGCTATACGGGCCGCGGCGGCCAAATTCTGAACTGGGGTTCGGTATACCTGCGTCGGCGGGAAGAGCTGACGTCGACTAGACTCGGGAGCCCGCTGACGCGCTTGCTCGTCGAGTGCTCGCTGGAGATTCTCCAGTCGAGTGCGCTCGGCCAAGTTAGCCAAGCGCGCGTCCTCCAAGGCCCGGGCCTCGGGGGTCTCTCCGACGATAGGAGTGTGGAGTGCGTCCATGTTCCGGCGGCGAAGCTCCTCTCGCTGTAATGACGTGAGAGGTTCGGGGAGATACTCATCGTGGGGATGCGACGGGTCGCCCCACCTGCGCCTCCATCAGCGCGAGGGAAACCAGGAGGACTGTGCGTTCCATCGACCGCCAGAACCTCAGCCGCTGGGTCGCTGCTGTCGCACTCGGATGCGGTCTCCGCGGAGCCAGTCGACAGGTCGAACAGGCCGCAGAGGGATTCATCGGGCTCGATTGCCGCGACTTGTGGGGCGGCCGACTGGCGAGCCACGGCATGCCTCACCCACCTCTAAAGTCTCGACCGACCGGAGCGCTTGCGCCGGTGGGAGACAGAGCGGGGAGACGACACGGGGGCCGACCGATACTGGGTCGACGGCTGCCGCAGGAGGATGCCACGAACTAATGCGCGGAAGTGCGTCGCACCGCGGACGGGGAGCGCGTCGATGTCGAGTGGTGCCTCCTGAAGTCAGGCGGAGTCGTCGGCGATGAACGTGAGCGCGCCGAGGCGGATCTCGCGGCCCTCCACCAAAACTCCGCATGAAACCATGATCAAAGGGATCGGAAAAATCGCAACTTCTCCAATCAGGCGCTAAGATTCCTACCCCAAGGTGGGCGCCAACTGTCGTGGTTCTAACTCTGACAGTGATGTAGGGGTGTGTGTATGGAGAGGCTAGATCTCAGCTATTGGGAAGTTGTAAACACACGAGGATTACGAGTTCAGGCCCTTCTCGGAGGAAGTAACAGCCCTACGTCTCGGTGCCCGGAGGCGGTCGATTGGATTATGTGTGTATGAGTAACAGGGGTGCGAACCCTTCATACTGAGGAGGGGGTGGCTTATATAGAGTTCGCCGGTCCTCTCCTGCCCTCAGTAATGCAGGGTTTAAGGTACATTTAAGGTTGGGCGTTACTGGTAACACCCCTGATAAAGTGCCATAATGACCATAAAGACTACTTAATAGCCGATCGTTTGCCTGCGGAGTGACTTTAAGCCTCCTGGCAGTCGAGTGGTTGGCTTCATGGTCGACTGATAGCTTCTTGGTCGAGTGTCTTGAACCCGTCGAGTGGGATACCTTCAAGTCGATTGAAAGGTGACTTCTTCTAGGGATGTCCTTGGGTAGGGCTCTTTTGGACAGGTCCGTGCCCCTACCCTAGGTACATAGCTTCATCAGTCACGAGAGACTTCATGTCAACAGAGTTGATCTGGCAAAAGAACTTGAGAAAGACAAGCATGACCGGAAGAAGCCATTGGAGACATGAACAAGGCTTGAAGAGCTTGGAGACGTTGAAGATTTATTGACCTTTAGAAGACCAAACCCCTGTTATATACCTACGTTAGATGCGACGTTTGTGAGCTGTCATTTGTTTGATGTTTTTCCCGACGACCACAAATAAAATCTGTCTTTTCAAAACTTTTGTTTGTATTGTGTGTATCCCTCTCCCTCTCTCTTATCTTACCCCAAACCCACATGGACCCAATAGAGGATGAATGGAGATGAGCTTGTATTTTCTGGACCGATGAGTCAGTTGGAGACAGACCGATGGATTCAGAACATGGAGGATCACATGGAGAATAACCCTATAGTCGGAAAGGATATGACCCAGCATGCTCTTCAGTGCTTTGAAAGAGGTGCTGCTACTTGGTGGAGGATGTACCAAACCATCAATGGATGGCAAGGAGTAACCACTTGGAAAGAATTTAAGTTGACTCTGCCAAAGTCTCGGCTTGTGTCCCAGAAGTTGAAGCCTTATGGAAAGGATATGAAGAAACCTTGTGCATGCAAGATTTGTGGAGAAATAGGACACACCCATAAATAACACAAGGATGAATGCCCTAATTGTGAAGGAAGTCACCCAGTTGAAGAATGCCCGATTAGGCAGATTACTTGTTTCTTGTGTGAAGGGACTACCCATTATCCTGCTCAGTGTCACATTTACCCCATGGTACAACGAACCATCCAGCAGAAGAAAGAAGTAATGAAAGGATCCCTCATGGAAATTTTAGAAGAAGTTGTGATGAAGGAAGAGATGGAGGACATGCCTAAAGAATACCCGAGTAAACCCTGCACTAAGTCTTGCTATTCATGTGGAGAAGGACACATCTCCCAAAATTGTTTGAATGGGGATCTAGTATAATTCCCGACAGAGGAAGTAGAATATGACCCACAAGAAATAGAAGCCATGATTGGCATGGAAAGGTCCAGGAAGAGAAGCAGATTGGATTCCAGGAAGGACCTGAGTCATATCACCTGTTACAGGTGCAAGGAGTCAGGGCACTACCTCAACAATTTCCCAAAAAGGAAACCTCGATACTTGTCAGAAGTAATATGTTTTAGTTGTAATGGAGCAGGGCACTTTGCCAGAGAATGCCCCAAGGAGAAGGAAACTTGTGCTAGATAGTTGAGTTTGCAACAAAAGAAATGGAGTAGTAGAAGTGAGAACATTTTCTTTTATATTGAGGTGTTGAGTTGAGACATGTAATGGAAAAGCGAGAGATTGTAATCACTTGAGAATGAAAGTTAGCATCGTTGGTACTGATATGGATTTTATGAGTTGTTACTCTATGAAGAAGAATTTTGGCCATTCTGAGGATATGAGAAATATGGTCTATGGAAGATTTGTGCATTTTAAGGGTGGTAGTACCCTGTAAGAACCGTTGACCCCTGGAAAAGATAAGGATACTCTACTGAGTGGATTTCGGACAAAATGAATACGAGTTTTGTCTCGATATGTGTGATGCCCCAAGAGTATGTGGGATGAAGTTGGAGACCGTCAGTTGTTGGACCAAATGTGATCAAGGAGTCAGAAGAGAATGTTAAGTTGACTCGAGATAGACTAAAGGTAGCTCAGTCCAGGCAGAAGAGTTATGCAGACTAAAAAACGCAAGCAGGTAGTCTATGAAATTGGAGACAGAGCATGTCTTCGTGTGACCCCTCTGCGAGGAGTTAAACGATTTGTAGTTAAGGGAAAGTTAGCCCCGAGATTTGTAGGACCATACCGAGTTTTGGAGCGTATGGGAGAAGTGGCCAACAAGTTGGAGTCACCCGAAGGACTGTCAGGAGTTCAAGATGTGTTTCACGTTTCCCAGTTGAAGAAGTGCCATGCAGAGATGGCCAATATTCCCCTGTAAGGACGCTTGACCCTGGAAAGGATAATGATGTTCCACGAAGTGGAATATGGACTCCATAAGTATAAGTTTTTATCTCGGTATGTGGGATAACCCATGAGGATGAAGAGATAAATTACTATTGGATATAAAGGAGGTATGATGTCGGAAATATGGATCAATGGAAACTCCATGATGAGCCTGAGTAATCATGTCCTAGTTTGGTGCCAATAGAAGGAAGGAAGACAATACATTGGATGGATTTAAGAATACTAGGAAGTTGGAAGTTGGAATAATGATCAGTTGCCCGATGATAAGTTCAAGGACTACAAGTGATGAGATGGGCCATAACCCACAGGCCCCAGGACCTGCCAAGAAGCAAGCACATTCTTGCTGAAGGAAAAACCCTGGAGGAAGATACGATGTTTATCGGCAGACGATTTTATAGGAGTAACGCAAAACCTAAGAGTTGTGAAGGAACGATAGATGTTTGTTTGGTTTGCAGAATCAATGGATTTATCCGAACCTTGGTTCGTCGACAAGAGAAATTCTGCAATGCTTGTGAGGATGACCGAGTGTTAGAATGCGAGATTCGCTAAACTGTATACAAGGTAATGATTTGGGTGCGGGATGGATTGATCACCATACCGACTTACTCTTATTGTTCGCCTTGATATATGGGATGGTAAATCTGAGTGACTTACCTATAGTAGAGAGACGACGATCAAAACTCTATTTAAACCTTAGAATGGTATAAGAAATTTTTCCCTTGTACAAGGCAGCTTTTGCCAACCGTAGGTTATACGGTGAGGATCAACCAGACCCATTTCCTGCAGAAGGAACCATAAATTGTTGACCACCATGAGATATCGATAGTTGTTTAGTTTTAGCGCCAGACCCGTCAGCTAAGAAGACCCAGTCACAGAAGAACCTTACCAAGATGAAAGACAGAAGAATTGAGGAAAAGGTTATGCCACTACCGGAAGAGCCCGGATAAGGAATTATCCTGAGCATCCAAGAAGACCGACACTATTAACAATAAAAATGGAGTATATGAGTTTTGATGGAACCGTAACCATGCTTCTAAGGGTGGTAGCACCCCAGACCCCGGAGACGATTGATGAAATTTTGAGACCCCGAACCTAACCTATTTCTTTCTAGCCTCTCCGAATCTCGAGGACGAGATTCCTTTTAAGGGTGGTAGGTTTGTAATATTCCAAAATTCTAAATTTTGGAATGTTATAATAAATAGATAGATTTGATTGACTGTTTGATTGATTGTGTGAAATTGAGTGAAATTCGAAAACTTTTTGAAAGTTAAATGAGAGGGAATAAAAGGACTTTCCCAAACTTTCATTTTGCATTCATGATCTCCGTGAATTCAAATTCTTTTCACCACGAAACCCTGGAGAGAAGATGACATGACTTCTTCCATTTATTTAAATGACAAGGGGTGTTGAAAATATTTGAATTTCATTTGGAAAATATTTCTAATTCTGAAACTTTATGCAACTCAATGATTTTCACGAGAGGAGATAAAATGACTTCTTCAAATTATATGAAATATGAGTTGAGAGTTTCAAAGGATCAAATTCAAAGTCTTTTGGAATTATTTTTCAATTTGGAGTTATTTGGATTTTATTCAAATCATTTTTCTTCAAAAATAAAATACATGGAAAATAGGGTAACATGATTCCCTACGACAGAAAATTGGAGAGAAATAAATTTGATTTCATTTTGGTATTTTTAAAATGATTTTGTTGGATCTTATTAGAGCAGGAGCACTGTTGGAATTATCAGAATTTGTGTGTATTTTATTTAATGCTAGAAAAATGTTCATGTCATAGAAAATATTTTTCTGAAAATTTCGATATATAATATGCCTATATAATTTTTTATATTTTGTTATTCGGTTTTCCTTATGTTTCTATTTAAAAAAACTGTATGTGCGGCTTATATTTATTTATCGCCTACATGCGCAGTATAATAGCTTCTGACACCCTACTGTTTTTTTTCTTTTCTCTCTTAAATAGGCCAGGCCCAACCAGCCTTTTCATTTTTTTTATTTTTTTTCTTAGGCCGAATTTTGTAAAAAAAAACTGCAACCGCAGCGTGCACGCGGCCGGCCGAAGGCCTTTAGGCCCATGCGAGCCGCTCACCTCTTTTCATCTCTGTTTCGTATATTTTCGTCTACGTTTAGGCCCACATTGTCTAGCCTTTGACCTTTAAGCCTCTTTTCCACCAATAAATATAGACCTATAGAGCCTTCAAAAATCATCTGATTCGGGTTAAATTAATATTTTGATTTGACTAGATTCATTTAAGAAAAATATATTTCTCTTCTCTGGCGCGACTTCTAAAAATTTTCTCTTCTCTCCAAAGTCATCTTTTCTCTGCCTTATAACGGTATCTTTCTTTGCTTTTTTCTTCTTCTTATATTTCCGTAATTTATTATTTTTAGACTAATACGATAAAATAATTATATCATCAATTAGTCTACGTATTTATACATTAGACTCTAGCCCGTAGCTATTTTTTATTCCATAAAACAGCTTGGCCCTGATTTTTCAAATAGGCATAACTTTTTACTCATTTGTCCAAATCCAACGAAACCAACGCCCACTTCTTCGTTATGATCCCCTCTATCCATTAATCCAACCCAAACATGTTTTTCAAATTTTAAAATTTGAATTAGACAGATTTGTATTCAAACTTCGTTTGATCATAACTTGAGTTTCGTAGCTCCGTTTGAGTTGATTCTTTTTGCAAATCGAAGCTCTTGACCTAAACTTTCTGATAAGGCCAAATTCACTTAATTTTGGTACTGTTAGAAATTGTTTTATGTTGCAAGAGTTATTTGCTTGGTTTTGACGTTTTCCGAATTGTTTTCTTTGTTCTCTCCGATCTTTGAGTGATTGCTTATGTGTGGTTATTATTGCTTGCTTACGATACATTGATCAGAGTGTGATGAGTAGAATTATCAAGAGTTTTGAGTGCGAATCATTTTCATCAACATTGCAGGCAAGTTCACACTTTGATCATACCCTTTATCATCCAGTTTTTATGCATTAGTTCCAATCCTCAAACATTGCATGGTTAGGATGTCATTAACATGTGGGTATTGGGAAGTAGTTAATGAGGTAGGAACCTATTACCCTGCATTCAAACCTTGAGAGTTACTATTACGTTATGCTTATATTGACATGCTATGCTCGTAGACGTGGATTGGGTTTGAGAGTATTTCATGACTGATGTGAGATTGTTAATTAATGGTTTACTTGAGGTGGCAACTTTAACACACATCTGGGTGGACTGAGGCACCTGGATATTCCAACGATTGTCTGTCTAGGCACCTGGGTATTCCAGGATTGCCTTTTTTTTATGGACCGCCACCCAGGCTCAAAGGGATCATGAGATTATTCATACTAGAAACTTCCGTGTGCGGCCACAAGCTATTATGGGCTCTAGCATAGTTGATTAAGTCGTGTGAACTCTTACAGTGGTAGACTAGCAGATGTAGGGGTTGTAGGTGGTACGGTCTACCCATCGTAAGGTGCAAACGCTTCTGAAAGACTATGTCTCGGTCATCCGTTTCTCAAACACCATGTAGTGCGAGAAATCCAACGGAGGAGATCGAGTCTTGTGGGGAAAAATGCGCAAACCTCTGTAGAGTGTGTAAACTAATCATGATTAGTCGTGTCCCCGGTTATGGACGTTTTGAGTATCTAGTACTTGGATTATCATGTGAATCTCATCATGTGACTTTAAATAATTTTGTTGGGTTTAATGATATTACTTAATTGGGATTGAGAATGCTGTCAACCATTCTCAATGATTAACAACCACCATGATAGTTAAATAAAATTTATTCCTTTGTAGTAGGGAAAAATTGGCTTTTCGCAAAAACCTTATAACCATAGAGCTTTTCCACCAGCCAAATATGCATGTAGTGATAGCCTTTATTCATCATTCTCTATGGTGTGAATTTGTCAGTACATTCAATGTATTGACCCTTTGTGGCTGCAACGTCTCATGTTGCAGGAATCTTACGACGAGTAAGTGATACGTTAGGGTTACTATTTCTACACTCAACTTTGCCGTTGGTGTTGATGGGAATCCACAACCTTGGTTCTTCCGCTATTTGGATTGAGGTAATAGTATTTACGTTACTTTTTACATGTGATTTACCTCTGTTATAAATCTTCGAGTACTGTTTGTGTCAGCATACCGATTCAGGGATGACACTTAAGCACAGAGACTTGACCGTCTGAGATCGGGTCGCTACAATATTACGGCAAAAAATTCATATCTAAATTGAAAATAAATATATATCACGGTGTGAATGGTAGCTAATGAGAACTGGGCCTTGAATTTTGGCTAATTTTCTTTGTCAAAGGTGACTTTCTTCACTTTTGTTTTTGATATTTTCTTGAGGGATTTGTTTCCTTTTTTGCGACGGATTGAGGGATTTGTTTCTGATAGTAAGACCCTGTTCGTATCCTCTCCAAGTGCGCTCCTGGAGTGGACGGAGTGGAGGGAACGACGCTGAGCTCCACGGGCTCTGTGGAGTCAAAAGAGCGGAGTGGAATAACCTTCAGTCCATTTTTTTTACGGAGTGGCTAAAACCGAACTCCACGGACTCTGTGGAGTCCAAAATACTGGAGCGGATTTGGTGGAGTGGAGAGATTTCAAACAGGCTTTAAGTTTTTTATTTGGGTCTAGTTGTTCTCAGTATAATGAACTTTCTTACTACTAAAACACCAGCCAGCATAAAAAAAGCTTAGCTAGCTAGCATCAAACATGGCAGTGTCTATTACCGCTAGTGGCGGAGTTTGAAAGAAAAAGTTGGGCGGGCTAGATTAAAGAAGAGTAATTTTTTTCTCAAATTATGTATCGTAAGGACATGTCACAAGATTGAGCTAGAAGATATGTCATCTCTTTTTCTTCTAAAGACCAAATCAATGCTTTTTTCGGACTGATTTTCCTCACTACTTCACTAGCAGGACTGATCACTGAATGTATGAAACTGGATGTAATTTACCGCCCACTGTTTTTCTGAATGATTTGAGAGTGCTCACCACGCCTGCCCGCTGGACCTCCCCACTGTTGTTGTTGCAGCGCTTCAGGTGCCTGTATGGGACGGTCCATCTAGCGCTACGTGCTGTTCTTGCCTGATTTTCGGTTGATCATTGACAAATTGACCGCTCACTTAAAAAAACAGGAGTCTGAAAAAAAATCATGAATTGGAAGTTTTTTAAAAATATAGGAAAAAATTGAATTACAAAAAGTTCACAAAAACTAAAAAAAAATCCAGCATTTTAAAAAGTTCGCATTTTTAAAAAATAACTGATATTTTTAAAAGTTCATAAAATATTAAAAATCAAACATTTGAAAAAGACTGCAGAACTAAAAAAATGCTTATGAATTTGAAAAAAATACAAAAACAGTGAGAAAATTTCATGAACTATTAAAAAAATCACATATCTCTACTCCTATAAAAATGGCAATTGGCGACAATGGCGTGCCTGCCTCCGTGCAATCTGTGTCGTCCAATTTGAAATGTAAGGCTAGAAGTGAGGCGCGTAATCCAGAGCCACTCAACTGCACTTTTTGCAGAAACACCCCACATATCGTACAAAAATCTAGGGAAGACATCTGACACATAACAGTCTCGATGTTTCTCCGTCTCTCGCGAAACAGAGGAGTCTTCGGGAATCCCTCTCAAATTCCTTGCCGGCGGCCCCTCCCATCTCTTCCGCAGCGACCGCCGGAGTTAATTTGCGTGAGGGATCCTCCCACTTGAAAATCTTCAGTTATAGGAGTAGTTAGCGCCTCGCTAAATCGGATTTTGACTACTAAGCTTTCCCTGTATCTCTCCTTCTAGATCTGGCAGTGCAAGCCGTCAAAGAGGGAGCCATGGCGGGGGTTGCTGTCATGTCCAAGTTTCTCTGCTCTCCCGTCCTACCACCCCCCGAATGGATTTCATCTGGAAAAACTATGACCGAAAGATGGGATGAGCCCTACTCCCAGCACAATCCACGCACGGGGCATGAGGCCAACTCCACCGCACGACCCCATTTTGTCCGGGTGTATCGTTTGGGGTAAAACGCACATACCAGACGACCCAGTGGCCGACCCCATTTTATTTTTTGTCTGTTTCGTATCCGTTTCATCCCATCTCTTGATCAAAGTTGGTCTCGTTTTGAGGCCAAAGCGGACACAAACAGACACTCTCTGGCCACTCCTCGTCCGCCTGGTCCGCTTGCATGTGAAGTGTGGGCCGCCTGTCATACAAATAAAAAGGGCCCACCAACCCACCCACCCACTGCTGCATGCGCCGGCAAGCAAGCGACGCGGGCGAGAATCGGCGAGCGCGCGGCTGCTGCGATGGCGTGCAGGAGGGCGCGACCAGGGCAGGGCACGACAGTAGGCGGGGAGCACGGGGATGGCACGAGTGGGCGAGGGCAGGCAAGGGGCTGGCGCTGGCGAGAGGGCGCGGCCAGGGACGGCGCTAGGGGTATTCTTGGGTCTTCATATGAATACCCATGATTTATATAAAACAGTGTTTATTTTGGCAAAACAATAACAATTCTTGAAAAACAGCAATGATTTTGATAAAATAAATACACATGAATATCCGGTTGCAAATTTTTGGAGCCGCCGGTGGGCGCGGCAGCAGGCGCGGGCGACGGTTGGCGCGCGCTCGCCGGGAGGGTGCGGGTGGCCGGCGGGGCGGCGAGCGGGCACGGGGGCAGGCGGCAGGCGGCAGGCGGCGGGGAGTCCGGTGGGGCGGCGAGCGGGCGCCCGCGAGGCGGTAGGAGCGCAGGGCGAGGGCGGCAGCACGGCGCGGCAGCCGAGTGCGCGGGGCGGCTGGGCGCGCGGCGGGGCACGCAGTGGGCGGGGCAGGGCGCGCGCGGCGAGGCGCGTAGCAAGGCGCGGCACGGAAGAGCTCGCAGCGGGCGTGGCGGGGCGCGCGCACGGCGCGGCCATGCGCGGGGCGGGCTGGGCATTGCGCGGTCGCAAGCGTGGACGTGACGGCAGGAGCTCGCGGGCGCGGGAGCAGACGGGCACGGCCTGCAACGGCAGGCGAGCGCGCAGACATAGGCGGACACGGCGTGCAGGCGGGCGTGTTGCGACAGGACGCGGCCGTGGGCGGCGGCGCGAGCACGCGCACCTGCTGCTTGTGCTAGCTAGCTAGCTTAGCTAGCCAGCCGCCGTCCTGTGCGCGGGCCGCAGCTTCGCCGCGTGGGCTAGCGCACCGGCAAGGCACCGCGCGGGCGGGCGTGGTTGTTGCTGCAGCCTCCGTGCTGGCGAGCAGGCGAGGCACGGGGCGAGCAGCTGCGACATCTGTGCTGGCGAGCGCGGCGTGACCGGACAGTCGGGTGGACAGGCGCGGGCGAGTTTGGCTGCTGCTGCTACACCCCGGCGAGCACTGATGCGGCGCGGCGAGAACGAGGGCGCGAGCTCGTGGGCGAACGAGGCGCAGACATGGACGGACGAGCTCGTAGGCGGACAAGACGCAGACGTGGGCTAAAGTGCAGGCGAACGTTTTGGGGTAGTTGGCCGTGTTGTGTGCCTCCAACATGAGCCGGACGTGTATATCCGTTTTGCTATCCATTGCTACCCTAAACGAACGAACAAAACAAAACGGGCGTTCGTTTGAGGTCGTGTTGGCCTGATTGAGCGTGACTTTTTCTTCTTCTCCAATTGGTGATATTCCACATCAACCCATTTAGAAAGATGGCCATCTACGCCTACGCCCCCGGCCACCCGGCAGGAGGTCCAGGCTTCCGTTGCCAAGTAGGTCGGGCTGTGGGCGCTCCATGGCACTGTCCGCTGGCGCCGTGTGCTGAACGCTGCTGGTGCCTGCATGTACGCCAACACGAGCCCGAGCAGCATCAGCCTGCTACCGGTCGCTTCCTCCGTGTGCTCACGAACAGCGGCGGCGTCCAATGCAGGAGAGAAGTATGTTGTGTTAATTTAGACGAGCCTCTTAATGCTCCAGAATTAGCAAGGTGGGGCTCCTTGCTGGAAGCCTGGAAGTGGTTTCTCCCGTTGCGCTGACAAATGAGCCAGATAGGCTGTCGTGGCATCTAAACGCCTCGGTCAAGTTCTTACACAACAAACTTTGCCAAAGGTCGGTACGGAGGGAGGCGAAAGGACTTTGGCCTGCACGCCTGCCGCTGAAGATTAAAGTATTTCTTTGGCAAATGTTCAGGGATCGCCTTCCCACGTCCCTCAACATTGCAAAACGAAATGGCCCGGCAACGGGTCCTTGTGCATTATGTGGGAATTCCGAGAACGCAAACCACATTTTCTTCCAATGCCCTTTAGCTAGGTTTGCTTGGAGCGCTTTGCGCAAGGCAGCCGGCGTCCCATGGGATCCGCGCTCCTCTTCCGATCTTGTGGGACTTTTGGACTCGGTCCAAGGTCGACTCAAGCACGTGATGTGGACTAGTATTGGGGCCATGTTATGGTCCTTATGGCTAATCCGCAACAAATTTACCATTGAGGGATATTTCCCATCGCACCCGGCTAATATCATATGCAAATGTTCTATCCTACTGCAGCAGTGGAGTCCGTTGGCGAAGCGGAAGGACTCTGAGATGCTGAAGCACGTGCAAGATCGAGTTCACCAGGTGTATCTGGCGGCTAGGGAGCCGGCGCCTCCTCCCTGACGTAGGGAGTGATCTTTTGTCTTCTGTTTCGCGAGCCTGCACGCTCTTGACTATGGGCTTCGGCCTTGTATCATGCTCGCCGCCCGGCTGTGAACCCTTCTTGTCTTAGTCGCTAGCTTTGCCTGTGGCGTTTGTTTTTGCTTTTGGTAATTCGTGTAATGATCATCTCGTGGTGATACTCTGCCTGTTCCGTTGTGGGCTTTATTAATTTAAAGAACTTGACGAGGACATGTCGCCTCAGTTCTCAGGTTCCACCGTTTCAGGGATATCCGCTGCCGCTGGTGGCAGCGCAATCACATTGGCACATCGTCTTCCCGTCAGCTGAGTGTCCGTGCTGCTTCCTCGGCATGACGCGCCGCTGCTGGCATGCTCGGCCTCCACGCTTTGCTGGGATACTCATCTACAGCTACATGTTGCACATCAACATTTGGGCCTCCTTTAGTTCATAGGGTAGGAATATCATTGAAATAGGAAAATCATAGGAAGGCATGCATCTCACTTCCTATAGGTTAAGAGGTTAAGAGATGTCATTTGATTCATAGGATAGGATTTTTTCCATTGAGTCTAGGCTAATGTTTTTTTCCCTTTGAAATGTGAAGGATTGATTCCTATCCTACATAGGAACAGGAATCCATTCGTACAAACCAAAGGGCTTCATAGAAATTTTTCCTACAAAAATCCTATCCTCTAGAAATCCTACAAGATTCCTCCAAACCAAAGAAGGCCTACATATACTTGTACAGTATAATTTATTTTGCTTATGATCAGAATTTTGATCACAATAGATCATTAAGTTATCTTCTGCGACAATTGTTTATTGTTGTTCTGTACTCCAATACAGAAGTAAAACTCATTGCTACATGGGCTAGAGTCAGGGAAACACAATAAGTTGCATGTATACAAAGTTCTTGATAATAGAACTACAAATTTGGACAATACCTTCAGAGGAAGCTTGTATGCTTAACATGGTGAGCTCCAAATTTTTGTGAACAAGCATTTCAAATAGTTCAGTGGAACAGGGCTGCTACTTTACTGCCAGTATTTAGGTGTGTGGTCTGTGTTTCAAATATCTAATGCACTACTGGAAGTTATATCTATTGCTTGTCCATGCTGTAATATCTTATATAATTTCATAGCAAGCAACCAAGAACTGCAGCTCTATAGCCGTTCATGATTGTTGGCATATGCCCTACAAAGAGAATAATTAGTATTTGCCTCATGCATTATGTGCCATACTGTAGTTGTGCCGTATGCTCTGTATTATTTTTGCCAATACATATGTAGCTAGCATATTATTATTGAAAAAAGTTGTGGCTAAAATTGCCTTATAAATACTGCATTTCTCCCTTTCTGATAAAGTGTTATTTCTATGTTAGTTTATCTTATGTTGCTCTATGTTCATTTCTTCCGTTGACTTCAGATTGCGCATATATTCAGATGCATACATATGTAGCTAGCATATTATTATTGGAAAAAGTTGTGGCTAAAATTGCCTTATTAATACCGCATTTCTCCCTTTCTGATAAAGTGTTACTTCTATGTTAGTTTATCTTATGTTGCTCTATGTTCATTTCTTCTGTTGACTTCAGATTGCGCATATATTCAGATGCATGTTCGATTGCCCTCAAGTTCAGAACCATATTATCATGCAACACCCGATAGTTGAAATCTCCGCACGCCACAATTTTTTCAGCAATCTGATCATCATGCCGTGTAGTATTTTCAGGGGATAAAGAATCGGAGACGCAGCTCTCCAGTACCTTCACATCTTGATTATATCAAGAAAACTTAGACTAAGTATCTCTTATCTAGGTAGTCAGAGGAATGTTATTACCGTATAAAAGATAAAGAGCTCCAACTTCCCTTATTTAAGATATGGGTATTTTGTACTAGCTCACTATATGATGTGATCTGTTCTAAACATGTCCTTCGTGATATGTGCAATGATTTTTTTAAGTTCTCTTACTGCTCATTGGATCGTTATACGTTTGCTAATTGCCAGTTAACTTCTTATGATGATAATTTCATGATACATAGCATACATGTTAAATTGGCATGTGTGCGCACTTTGAAACCAAACATACCTAATCCCTTGATTACACTCCCTCCGTTCCTAAATATAAATCTTTGTAGAGATTTCACTATGGACTACATAGAGAGCAAAATGAGCAAATCTACACACTAAAATGCATCTATATACATCCGTATGTGGTCCATAATGAAGTCTTTACAAAATCTTTCATTTATAAACGGAGGGAGTATAATTTATTGTTCCGTAGCAACGCACGGGCAGCTAACTAGTAAAAAAAACCCTAAACAGAACCAGGTCAACAAACCAAAATGAAAAAAGAAAAAACATACTGGGAGCTTCCAAACCGAGGGAAGCTTCCCATGAAGGTGCCAAGACCGCCCATTAGATTGAAGCTGTGGGTCGTGTACCGATAGAGCTAAATGTGGGAGCGCCTGTGTCTCGCGTTCAGCGAGTCGAGGCTTCCAACTCCCTGAAACGCACCCGAGCATATTGGCCGGCCAATTTCGGGGTAGTGCACTGCCTTGTTTTCTTTTGTGTTTTTTTTCACATGTTTTATTCCATTTTTTCTTTTTTACACTTTCAAATATTCTAAACACATATATTACAAAAAAATACTTTACATAATATTTCAAAAAATGTAAATCGTGCATTTGAAAGATATTGAATGTGTATACAAAAAATGTTGACCATATATTAAAAAAATGATGAAATCTTTTGATCATGTATATAAAAATATTAATCAAAACATTTGAAAAAAATGTTGAACAAGAATTTTCAAAAATTCTAGACAAAACATTTGAATTTTTTTAATGTGTATAGGAAAAATGGTGACCATGTACAAAAATATTGTTGAAATTTCTTGATCATGTATATAAAAATGTTTGAAAAAAAATGTTGAACAAGTATTTCAAAAAATTTAATCAAACATTTCAAAAATGTTAAATGTGTCTAGATTTTTTATACCATGTATTTAAAAATTGATGAAGTTTGAATCATGTATATAGAAAATTTTAATCAAATATTTGTGAAAATGATAAGCAAGTACAGAAAAATGTTAATCAAGCATTTTGTAAATGTTGAATGTGTATAAAAAAATGTTGACTATGTGTTAAAAAATGTTAATAGTGCGTTTACAAAATGTTAATCAAGCATTTGAAAAGATGTTTAATGTGCATAGAAAAATTGTTAACCATGTATTAGAAAATGTTAATATTTTGTTTGAAAAATCATATGAAAACATATGAAAAAGTTTAAAACTGTTTATAGGAAAAGTGTTGGCCATGTATTCAAATAATGTAATCAAGCATTTGAATTTGTATAATAAAGTGACAGAAAAAATGTTAACCATGTATTAAAAAATATTAAATGTAAATTAGAAAAATGTTGTTGACATATAGAAAAAATATGGAATGAAAAAAAAAAGAAACAAGGAAAACCCAAATAATGAAACCCAAAAAGAAATAAAATAAATCAAAGAAAAAAGAATGAAAAATAAATCCAAAGAAACAAATGTAGAAAGAATGACACAAAACAAAAATCCAGATTAGTAAAAAAAATAAAAGAAACAAAATAAAACAAAAAAGCATTGAAAACCAAGAAAGAAACAAAAAAGAAGAAGGAAAATGAGTAAGAAAATAAAAACCATTAAAAACAATGAAAGAAACACAGAAAACAAAAATGGAGAAGAAAATAAGAAAATCATGGAAAAAATAAAAAAGGGAGAAGAGAATAAACCAGGAGAAAACCAAATAAAAATTAAGAAAAAAGAAAGAAAGTAAAAGAAAACGAACCAGTAATTTTTTTGGTGTTGTTTACTTCTAGTAGGTTTAGCCCTATGTAGTACTCCCTCCGTTCGGAATTACTTGTCTCGAAAATGGTAGATACATCCATTTCCGAGACAAGTAATTCCGAACGGAGGGAGTAGAACCCATTTCGATGGTGTCCCGGTGGCTAGCAGCGTTGCCTCACAACGAATCTGAAAAAATGCTCCAGTTGGCCAGCCTGATACTTTAGCGCTCCAAATGAGATCCGCTACAAGCGAGACATAGCACTCGCGTAAAAGGGATTTGCCTTGGAAGTCGTTGTCCTTATGTACGCCGCACCATAAACTGGGTCGGATCTAGCTATTGGGCCAGGGTACGACTCTGAGGCAAGACCATGCTCCAATGGGCGGACAACATAAGGTATGGATTGAGCAGTGAGCCAGTGCAGATGCTATTTCACACCCGTTGCCAGTGGTAAATAGGTCTCGCCTACAACGCGGCGCTACTCCTCCCACCATGTTTTCTAGTTGCACGTGAGTTTTCTTTCCTGTTGTTTTGTTATCATTTATTTCACTTTTTTGGAGCAGTTTTTTTTATGTTTTTCTTTGGATTTTACCCTTTTCCTATTTATTTTTTTTCTTTCTTTCTTTCTTTGTTCCTTCGAATTTCTATGATTTATTTTCTTTTTTCCTTTTTCTTTTTATTATCTCCTTTTTATGTTTAGTCAATGAATGTTTAAATTTTCATACACATTGTATATTTTTTGCATACATTAGGACTTTTTTATACAAGCTTAACCTTTTTTCATATATATGTGTTGATGTCTACTTTATTCATACACATTGTACATTTTTGTATATGTCTAAAACATTTTTTATACATTTAACCTTTGTTAAATACATGATTTACATTTTCTGAAATACCTACTTTGAATATATCTCCGAGAAATATGTGTTAAACATTTTTTTGAATAACCGTTGGAACATTTTTTAACTATGCCAAAAATTATCATCTTCTATATCTAAATAGCTAGCCCCCACTAACATATTTCTCTCAACATGCAAGTATGCCACATTATCAAGCAACATGCATGACAAAAGGCCCACCACAACATGCATTCATGCACATAAAAATGTCCACCTCAACATGCAAACTTCTATATCTAAATAGCTAGCCCCCACTAATATATTTCTCTCAACATGCAAGTATGCCACATCATCAAGCAACATGCATGGCAAAAGGCCCACCACAACATGCATTCATGCACATGAAAATGTCCACCTCAACATGCAAACATATATTAGATATTTTACAATACATTAATCAAAACACAATAAAGCATATGGATTTGCAAATTTAGTTTTCATAGTATCACTATTTACGTTTCATAGAAATCACATATCATCGAAATATATTGCAAATATTCCTGCAACAACGTGCGGGGTATCATTTAGTTTTTTAAAATGTCACATACATATTTTTGAAATGCCTGACAATTTCTTTTAAATGCAACATGATGAGGTCATCTCCCGCTGGGGAGGCCGATAGTGGCTTAAACCTAGTTGGAGCGCATGGAGACCCAGACTCACATTCACCGGGTTTGGGGGGTAGTAGTCAATGTGATGGAGGTTTATTCACTCTTGCCTATCACCTGTAGGGAGATTCACTCAGACAAAGGAAGCAAGACTCCACTCAGATGTACTCCACTAAGATATATCCGACTCGGACGGAAGCAACCCAACAACCAGGAACATTGATTGGGCCGTTACTACACCTATTCATGGACAACCCGCCCCGGAGGCCCAAACGCAAAACTCTACATTCGGGCCGAGCTCGGGCTCCACTTCTCGCCCGAAAGACCCCCAAAAGACCGAAATGGACATATATTTTCTTTATTTGAAAAATAGGTCTAATAAATTAATATAATACTCCAAATATGACTAATTTAATTAAAAATGTCACTGTTTATGTGCTTCTGGCCGGGCTTAGGCTTGGGATTTTTTCTTTGGGCTTCGCCAAGCCCGGCCAGAACTCGAACCGGCTCGAGGAATGATCAGGTTTAGCCATTACCATTGCCATGAAGGCATGTCATTGAATCTAGGCTTAAAAGCACCTGTTACTATGAGTAGTGGGCACACATAATTGTAAACTTAACTCACCTACTCCCTTCGTTCGGAATTACTTGTCGCAGAAATGGATGTATCTAGATATATTTTAGTTCTAGATACATACATTTTCGAGACAAGTAATTCCAAACGGAGGGAGTATAACATAGAGAGCCAGGGAGGGAGCGAATTCTATATAAGCTTCTCCCTAGCACCGGGTTCAGAACATCTGTACTCATACATCCATACACAAGAAACACTCTCTTCGGAGAATAGGACTAGGGTTTTACC
Source organism: Triticum urartu (assembly GCF_056163025.1). Lineage (NCBI taxonomy): Eukaryota > Viridiplantae > Streptophyta > Magnoliopsida > Poales > Poaceae > Triticum > Triticum urartu. Next base: position 186,770,461 of record NC_141879.1, on the reverse strand, counting down.
TCCACCCCAAGAGATCAGAACCTATATACTACTTGTGAAACCTTCCTGCGTCTCGCGTGATCAAGCCTCCCCCCCCTCATATTGTCATAATCCACACCACGACACAACATACATTTTTTGAATGGTACAAAACCATTTTCTGAATTACACGAACATTTTTTATACATTTTATAATATTTTCTAAAAAAGTTAGATATGTTTTTTGAAACACATATTTTTTTTTGAAATACCACATATATTTTTTGAATAGTACTTAAATTTTCTAATTTGAGTGAATGTTTTTTACACTGTATGAACATTTTTTAAATGTGTGATGAACAATTCTAGAAAGTTATGTAAATAAGGTTTTTTTCATAATATATGTACTTATTTTTTTCATAACATAAACAAAGGCACAAAAATTTGTACGTGACAATACCACATGCTACTGGCAGGCTCACTACTGGCTAACTGTAGGCGAGCTCAGCTTCCTCCTCGCTTAAGGCAAGACATAGACTTGCATTGAGCCATGGGCGGAGCCAGGGGTATTCCATGGAATACCAATGATTTAGGCAACAAAAAAATATATTTTATTCTAAAAAATGGATATACCTTTTTTTAGGTATATAGATGGCAGGCTGAAATAGGCACAAACTGAAGCCCATAGGACACTTGTCCAGCCCACGCAACAGCCAACAGGCCAAGAGTCTAGCCCACGTAAGTGACGCAGTAGGTAGCCCTCAACTGCGCTGGGAGGAGCAGCGTGGTGGCACCATGGCAGACGGTACCAGCAGTGGTGGATCTCCCCACCAGCCGATCTCCAGGACGGGGGCGCGTCTTGCGGCGCCCACCGTCTCCTCGGAGTGTGGCGGGGCGGGGCAGAGGGGTAGGGTTCCGTCAAAAAGCCCGATCAGATCCAATCGGGTTAGGGTTTTGAGGATGGCGTCGAACGAGGCTTCAGGATCGGCTACGGCCGGAGTAGCCGAGATCGACGACGTGAATCTATTGATGAAAGAGCTAGGTCTGCGCGAGGAAGACCTAGATGATGTGGTCTTTGATGAGGACGAAGCACCAGAGGGGGCGGCAAGGTGGATAGCTCTTGCAAAAGTACACTCTGCCAAAACCTACTCCCAATACTGGTTCTTTAGGAACATGAGATCAGCTTGGGACCTTGCTCAGGAGGTGATTTTCAAGCCACTCGAGGACAATTTGTGTTGGGTAACGCAGCAGAAAACAAAAATTTTCCGACCTACGCACCAGCCCAGGACCACTATGGAGACTGCATACAAGGTCTGATCTGTTTCGTTACCGACTCGTAGCGCAGCGGGAAGTAGAGTCGATGATGATCGGCGGTGCAGATCCCCGCATCTAGGATTTACAACCTCCCAACCGCGAGGATATATACCCTCATCTGCTCCTCAGACAGCCCTCCGGGAGGCGGTCGAGCAGTCCCCCGGACGGTGTTGCGGACAGCCCTTCGGGAGGGCCTCCGAAACTCGGACGGTCACTCGGACAGCCCTTCGGGAGGCATTCTCGAACAGCCCCTCGAGCACTAAGATCGAAACTACGACCTCTTTAGAGAGTTGCACACATACGGTATCATCTATCCGGCAGGGCTTCGCCGTCCAGAACTAGTTCCTGCCGGAACCCAGACAGCCTTTCGGCTCTACGAAACTGTTTCGCTGGGAGGGAGAGAGAAGCCAGATCATGCATGGCACTTGTATGTGAGAAAGAGTGAGTGTGGAGGGCTGCCCCTCCACCTCTATTTATAGGAAATCCCAAGGGGTAGGGTAGTTTCACACAAAAAACCCAAAATGCACGTGAATGAAGTCCTTCCACAAGGACCTAGGAGTGAAACCAAGGAACAAGAGGGTCCCCAAGGGGGGATACCCCATGTGGCCGGCCACACCCCCATGAGGGGCCCAAAAAATGGCTCCTATCCATCCATGTCATCCCCAAGATCTTTTGGAGCAAAGCCCCAAAAGGTGGCTTTCCACAAAGTAACCATAAAGCTGATTTTCACTATTCACGACGACATTTTTCAGCGTCCGTTCGAACTGAAAATATTTATGTGGGCTTAGAACATTTCCAGTACCCACCAAAATGATTTTCAATGCGTTCCGAAACAATTCCGGTTTAGTGATTTTCATCTGCGAAAAGCATCTGAAGTGGTTCCGGCAGCTCCGGAGCATATCCGGTTTTTATCCCGGAAAATTCCAGAAAGCTTCCAGAATGATTCTGGCACCCTCCAAGAATTATCAGGCATGTGCCGAAACCAATTTGACTTAATGGTATCCCCTGAAACAACTTTTTAGTTTCATCGAAACTCATTCGATGACCTCTCTCTGCGGAACCTTTTCCGCTGTCCGAAACTTTTCCGGTGATTTTCTCTCAGACTCCTTGTCTAGTATTCAGCAGATAGATGACCCTTAAGCGTGTGACCCTATAGGTTCGGTGAAGTATAGACATGACCCAGAACCCCTTCCGATCAATGATCAACATCGGAGCCGTGGACACCCATATTGACCCCTATACCCACACGAATAAATATTCGAGTGAACCTCCAGTTGCAGTGAGCTATTCCTGTTGCTTCGTGATATGTCACAAACACCCGAGGTGAGATTTGTTGCATCCCGTGGACGAACCATTTGTCCACCATGCAAGTTACCTCGTTACCGGTTTTGTTCTCTTTTCTCGTTTCCGTGTTCCGGCATCCCAGTGATCAAATCACACTGTGTCTAGCCAGACGATGATGGATACCGTAATACCGAGAGGGCCCGAGAATATCTCTCCATCGTCGGAGGAGCAAATCCCAATCTTGAGCTATCAAGTTACTTGACACACTTTTCCATGAACCCGTAAGCCGCCGTAATAGCCACCCATTTACGGATGACGTTTAACAAACCCCAAAGTTCATGAAGCAAGCATGAAGAAACTCGATACTCTCATGGTCTAAGGAATCATGCAAACGTTAACCATCTCTGTGTTATGTACCATTAACTTGTGACGAATGAATCTCTTAGCATAACATCAATCCGGGTCGATTCAACACAAATGTTCTCTTAACATTTTGCCCTCAAGGTTGCTGGCATAGACATGCCCATGATCAGGAAAACAGAACCATCATGCAACACTTGAGCTAGTCTTAGAGGCTAGACTAGGAATACATTTTACCGTTTATTATTCCACACATGCATATGAGTCTTCCTCCGAGCCTCATGGTTATTGCAGACTCGAGAACCATATCAGTTATAGCATGGAACATAAACATAATTATGAACTCGGAGATAAATAATATCATTTATTATTGCCTCTAGGGCATATCTCCTACAATTTGTACACGGTGCAATTCTCCTGCCTAGGAGATTGGGAGAGGGTGATGCAAGAAGGACCATGGCACTTTCGAGGGGACGCTGTCATACTGAAGCCTTATGACGGCCTGGCAAAACCCTCGACTGTCCAACTGGATACTATTGAAATTTGGGCTCAGATTCATGATGTGCCCCCCTTGTACGCCCATCTAATACCCTCTCTTGCTGCTAAGGTGGGCGAGGTGCTTTTCACAGAGCCTCAGTCTCAGGATTTTGCTGGAAACTTCCATCGAGTTTGGGTCCGGATAAACGTCATGAATGTTGGGTTTCGTAGTAATTTCAAAAAATTTCCTATGCACACGCAAGATCATGGTGATGCATAGCAACAAGAGGGGTAGAGTGTGATCTACGTACCCTTGTAGATCGACAACGGAAGCGTTAACTTGGTTGATGTAGTCGTACGTCTCCACGGCCCGACCGATCAAGCACCGAAACTACGGCACCTCCGAGTTCTAACACACATTCAGCTCGATCACGATCCCCGGACTCCGATCCAACAAAGTGTCGGGGAAGAGTTCCGTCAGCACGACGGCGTGGTGACGATCTTGATGTTCTACCGTTGCAGGGCTTCGCCTAAGCACCGCTGCAATATTATCGAGGACTATGGTGGAAGGGGGCACCGCACACGGCTAAGAATATGATCACGTGGATCAACTTGTGTCTCTAGGGGTGCCCCTTGCCTCCGTATATAAAGGCTCAAAGGGGGGGGGGGGGGCGGCCAAGAGGAGGCGCGCCAGGAGGAGTCCTACTCCCTCCGGGAGTAGGACTCCCCCCTTTCCTAGTTGGAATAGGATTCGCGGAGGGGGGAAAGAGGAGAGAGAGGAGGAAGGGGGGCCGCCCCCTCTCCTTGTCCTATTCGGACCAAGGGGGGAGGGGCACGCGGCCCATCTCTGGCCACCTCTCCTATCTCCCACTAAGGCCCATATACCTCCCGGGGGGTTCCGGTAACCTCCCGGTAATCCGGTAAAATCCCGATTTCACCCGAAACGCTTCCGATATCCAAATATAGGCTTCCAATATATCAATCTTTATGTCTCGACCATTTCGAGACTCCTCGTCATGTCCGTGATCACATCCGGGACTCCGAACAAACTTCGGTACATCAAAATGCATAAACTCATAATATAACTGTCATCGTAACCTTAAGCGTGCGGACCCTACGAGTTCGAGAATAATGTAGACATGACCGAGACACGTCTCCGGTCAATAACCAATAGCGGAACCTGGATGCTCATATTGGCTCCTACATATTCTACGAAGATCTTTTATCAGTCAGACCGCATAACAACATACGTTGTTCCCTTTGTCATCGGTATGTTACTTGCCCGAGTTTCGATCGTCGGTATCCCATACCTAGTTCAATCTCGTTACCGGCAAGTCTCTTTAATCGTTCCGTAATACATCATCCCGCAACTAACTCATTAGTTGCAATGTTTGCAAGGCTTCAGTGATGTGCATTATCGAGAGGGCCCAGAGATACCTCTCCGACAATCGGAGTGACAAATCCTAATCTCGAAATACGCCAACCCAACATGTACCTTTGGAGACACCTGTAGAGCTCCTTTATAATCACCCAGTTACGTTGTGACGTTTGGTAGCACACAAAGTGTTCTTCTGGCAAACGGGAGTTGCATAATCTCATAGTCATAGGAACATGTATAAGTCATGAAGAAAGCAATAGCAACATACTAAATGATCGGGTGCTAAGCTAATGGAATGGGTCATGTCAGTCAGATCATTCAACTAATGATGTGATCCCGTTAATCAATTAACAACTCTTTGTCCATGGTTAGGAAACATAACCATCTTTGATTAACGAGCTAGTCAAGTATAGGCATACTAGTGACACTCTGTTTGTTTATGTATTCACACATGTATTATGTTTCCGGTTAATACAATTCTAGCATGAATAATAAACATTTATCATGATATAAGGAAATAAATAATAACTTTATTATTGCCTCTAGGGCATATTTCCTTTAGTCTCCCACTTGCACTAGAGTCAATAATCTAGATTACACAGTAATGATTCTAACACCCATGGAGTCTTGGTGCTGATCATGTTTTGCTCGTGGAAGAGGCTTAGTCAACGGGTCTGCTACATTCAGATCCGTATGTATCTTGCAAATCTCTATGTCTCCCACCTGGACTAGATCCCGGATGGAATTGAAGCGTCTTTTGATGTGCTTGGTTCTTTTGTGAAATCTGGATTCCTTCGCCAAGGCAATTGCACCAGTATTGTCACAAAATATTTTCATTGGACCCGATGCACTAGGTATGACACCTAGATCGGATATGAATTCCTTCATCCAGACTCCTTCGTTTGCTGCTTCCGAAGCAGCTATGTACTCCGCTTCACATGTAGATCCCGCCACGACGCTTTGTTTAGAACTGCAGCAACTGACAGCTCCACCATTTAATGTAAACACTTATCCGTTTTGCGATTTAGAATCGTCCGGATCAGTGTCAAATCTTGCATCAACGTAACCGTTTACGATGAGCTCTTTATCACCTCCATATACGAGAAACACATCCTTAGTCCTTTTAAGGTACTTCAGGATGTTCTTGACCGCTGTCCAGTGATCCACTCCTGGATTACTTTGGTACCTCCCTGCTAGACTTATAGCAAGGCACACATCAGGTCTGGTACACATCATTGCATACATGATAGAGCCTATGGCTGAAGCATAGGGAACATCTTTCATTTTCTCTCTATCTTCTGCAGTGGTCGGGCATTGAGTCTGACTCAACTTCACACCTTGTAACACAGGCAAGAACCCTTTCTTTGCTTGATCCATTTTGAACTTCTTCAAAACTTTGTCAAGGTATGTGCTTTGTGAAAGTTCAATTAAGCGTCTTGATCTATCTCTATAGATCTTAATGCCTAATATGTAAGCAGCTTCACCGAGGTCTTTCATTAAAAAACTCTTATTCAAGTATCCCTTTATGCTATCCAGAAATTCTATATCATTTCCAATCAGTAATATGTCATCCACATATAATATCAGAAATGCTACAGAGCTCCCACTCACTTTCTTGTAAATACAGGCTTCTCCGAAAGTCTGTATAAAACCAAATGCTTTGATCACACTATCAAAGCGTTTATTCCAACTCCGAGAGGCTTGCACCAGTCCATAAATGGATCGCTGGAGCTTGCACACTTTGTTAGCTTCCTTTGGATCGACAAAACCCTCTGGTTGCATCATATACAACTCTTCTTCCAGAAATCCATTCAGGAATGCAGTTTTGACATCCATCTGCCAAATTTCATAATCATAAAATGCGGCAATTGCTAACATGATTCGGACAGACTTAAGCATCACTACGGGTGAGAAGGTCTCATCGTAGTGAATCCCTTGAACTTGCTGAAACCCTTTTGCGACAAGTCGAGCTTTGTAGACAGTAATATTACCGTCGGCGTCAGTCTTCTTCTTGTAGATCCATTTATTCTCAATTGCTTGCCGATCATTGGGCAAGTCAACCAAAGTCCACACTTTGTTCTCATACATGGATCCCATCTCAGATTTCATGCCTTCAAGCCATTTTGCGGAATCTGGGCTCACCATCGCTTCTTCATAGTTCGTAGGTTCATCATCATCTAGTAGCATGACTTCCAGAACAGGATTACCGTACCACTCTGGCGCGGATCTCACTCTGGTTGATCTACGAGGTTCAGTAGTATCTTGTTCTAAAGTTTCATGATCATTATCATTAGCTTCCTCACTAATTGGTGTAGGTGTCACAGAAACAGTTTTCTGTGATGCACTACTTTCCAATAAGGGAGCAGGTACAGTTACCTTGTCAAGTTCTACTTTCCTCCCACTCACTTCTTTCGAGAGAAACTCCTTCTCTAGAAAGTTTCCGAACTTAGCAACAAAAGTCTTGCCTTCGGATCTATGATAGAAGGTGTATCCAATAGTCTCCTTTGGATATCCTATGAAGACACATTTCTCCGATTTGGGTTCGAGCTTATCAGGTTGAAGCTTTTTCACATAAGCATCGCAGCCCCAAACTTTCAGAAACGACAACTTTGGTTTCTTGCCAAACCATAGTTCATAAGGCGTCGTCTCAACGGATTTTGATGGTGCCCTATTGTAACACCCCGGATATAACTTTCCCTATTTGTACTCCAACTCTTGCCATTTCCGGCGTTAAGTTATATTTATTTCCTCGGGTTCGGGTTTTGTCTCCATGTGTTGTTATCATTGTCATGCATCTCATATCATGTCATCATGGGCATTGCATTTGCATACGTGCTCGTCTCAAGCATTCGAGCATTTTTCCTGTTGTCCGTTTTGCATTTCGGCGCTTCGTTCTCCTCCGGTGGTCATTTCTAGCCTTCTTTCATGTGTGGGGATTAAACATTTCCGGATTGGACCGAGACTTGCCAAGCGGCCTTGGTTTACTACCGCTAGACCGCCTGTCAAGTTTCGTATCATTTGGACTTCATTTGATACTCCAACGGTTAACCGAGGGACCGAAAAGGCCTCGTGTGTGTTGCAGCCCAACACCCCTCCAATTTGGCCCAAAACCCACCTAACTCTACTCCATCATCTAGATCGTTCGATCACGATCGCGTGGCCGAAAACCGCACCTCATTTGGACTCTCCTAACTCCCTCTATGCCTATATATAGACCCCCTTCTTCAAATTTGCGGTTCCACTCTTCCCCCTAACCCTAGATCCATCCACCGCCGCCGCCGGACGTGTCCGGGACGTACCGGACGCGTCCACTCCGCCGCGCCCAGCCTCTCCCGCGCTGCCACGTGGCCACAGCCGTTGTCCCCGCCGCCGTGGCCCGCCAGGCCCAGGGAGGGCCCCTGCGGCCCGAGCCGCCGCGCCGCCACCTCCCGACCCCCGCGCCGCCGCCCCGCGGCCCGAGCCGCCGCGTTGCCACCTCCCGGCCCCCGCGCCGCCGCCTCGCGCCGCCGCCGCCCCGCGCCGCCGCCTCGCCCGGCCGCCGTCTCCGCCGGCCCCGGCCCGACCTCTCCTCTCCACTCCGGCGACGTCGGCGACGAACTCCGGCGTGAACAGTGCGCGCCGGCCCCACCTCGGATTCCGCGCCGGTCAAACCCTACATCTGGGGTTGTTTTTTTAGTAAGTCCCTGATATTCTCAGTCCATATGCACATGTTCGTAGCCCCGTAAGTTTGCATCCGTAGCTCCGATTCATGCATATAGCATATCAAAATGTTCATCTCAGAGAGTACATCATTCGATTCCATTGAATCATTTTCATTTGAGCTCATCTTGATGCCCGAAATTCTATTAGAAGAGGGCTACTTGAGTTAATTGTCAGATCTGCTACTCTGTTTAGCACTTTTGTCATTTTTGCCATGATTAATGTGTGCATGCTATGCCCATGAGTTCTACATATGTTTTGTTAAGGGTTTTGCCATCTTTCCAGAGGTGCAACCCATGTATTTTTGTGATGTGTGTAGTGACTTGTGCAAGCTTGCAAATTGGTGCACTTGATAATTCTGTTTTCAGGGACTTAGTGATTTCACTAAGTCCTGGAGCTGTTTATCTCATGATGCCATATGTTCTTGTTGTTTCCTAGTGATCTGTGCCTCTTTTGAGGATGATCAGTAAGGATGTTTTGTTAATATTTTAGTGCTCTATCCATCCATGTCTTTGTTTGCATTTTATGGAGCACCCTAGCTTGAGTCAATCGAGCTCTAGTTTTGCTACTTCGTGAATCTGGGCAGATTGTCAACTTGTTTGCAACTTCGTGAACATTCTGGTTTTCTCGAAGAACAAGGAAGATCATGCCAAGCACTTGCGTTTGGTTCTTGATAAGCTCAGAGAACATCAGTTCTACGCCAAGTTCTCCAAGTGTGAATTTTGGCTCGATGAGGTTCTTTATCTTGGTCATATCATCTCTGCCAAGGGCATTTCCGTGAATCCTGAGAAGGTGTCTGCAATTGTGAATTGGGAACCTCCTCAGAACATGAAGCAACTCCGTAGCTTCCTCGGTCTCGCAAGCTATTGCCGAAGATTCGTTGAAAACTTTTCTAAGATCGCGAAGCCTCTCTCTAATCTTCTTCAGAAGCACGTCAAGTACGTTTGGTCTCCGGAGTGTGATATTGCTTTCAACACTTTGAAAGAGAAATTGATCACTGCTCTAGTTCTGACTCTGCCTGATGAATCCAAGCCGTACGTGGTCTTTTGTGATGCCTCTCTCCAAGGTCTTGGCGCAGTATTGATGCAAGAGAAGAAAGTTGTTGCTTATACATCTCGCCAGTTGAAGCCTAATGAGAAGAACTACCCCACTCATGATCTCGAGTTGGCGGCAGTTGTGCATGCTCTGTTGACTTGGAGACATCTTCTATTGGGAAGAAAAGTGGACATTTTCACTGATCACAAGAGTCTCAAGTACATCTTCACTCAGCCTAATCTCAACCTCAGGCAAACTCGATGGGTCAAAATGATTCAAGAGTATAATCCGAGTATCGAGTATACTCCAGACAAGGCTAATGTGATTGCTGACGCATTGAGCAGGAAAGCTTACTGCAACAGTCTGATTCTTAAGCCTTATCAACCCGAGCTTTGTGAAGCTTTCCGCAAACTTAATCTGCAAATTGTTCCTCAAGGTTCCCTCACCAACCTTCAAGTTTGTCCTACCTTGGAAGACCAGATTCTCCAAGCCCAGCTTCTTGATGCTATGGTGAAAAAGGTGAAGATTGGGATTGCCAAGAGCCAGTCCAAGTACAAGTACTACCGCCTTGATGACAAGGACACTCTTTTCTTCGAGGATCGTATTGTTGTACCCAAAGGTGAACTTCGTAAAGTGATCATGAATGAGGCTCACAATTCTCTCCTCTCCATCCACCCTGGGAGCACGAAGGTGTATCAGGACCTCAAGCAAGCTTATTGGTGGACTCGAATGAAGCGCGAGATCGCTCAATTCGTGAATGAATGTGATGTCTGCAGAAGAGTGAAGGCAGAACACCAAAGGCCAGCAGGTCTCCTCCAACCTCTTGCCATTCCAGAATGGAAGTTTGACCACATTGAAATGGACTTCGTGACTGGGTTTCCAAAGTCCAAGCGTGGCAATGATGCTATATTTGTTGTCATCGACAAACTCATCAAAGTGGCTCACTTTCTGCCTATCAAAGAGTCGATCACTGCAGCTCAATTGGCGGAACTCTATACCTCTCGAATTGTCTCTCTGCACGGTATTCCACAAGTGATCTCTTCAGACCGTGGCAGCATCTTTACCTCGAAGTTTTGGGATTCTTTTCAGAAGGCCATGGGCACCAACATCCGCTTCAGCACAGCTTTCCATCCTCAAACTAGCGGTCAAGTCGAGCGTGTCAACCAGATTCTTGAAGATATGCTCAGGGCGTGTGTGATCTCCTTCGACATGAAGTGGGAGGATTGTCTTCCTTATGCTGAATTCTCCTACAACAACAGTTTTCAAGCAAGTTCGGGCAAGGCCCCATTTGAAATTCTGTATGGCAGGAAGTGCCGTACCCCTCTCAACTGGTCTGAAACCGGTGAACGTCAGCTTTTGGGTAATGACTTAATCACAGAGGCAGAAGAAATGTGCAAAGTCATTCGTGATAACCTCAAAGCAGCCCAATCCCGCCAGAAGAGCTACTATGATAGTAAGCACCGTGATTTGGCTTTCGAGATCGAAGATCATGTTTACCTCCGCGTCTCTCCTATGAAAGGTACTCGTCGCTTCGGTATCAAAGGGAAGCTTGCTCCTAGATACGTGGGACCTTTCAAGATTGTCAGCAAGAGAGGCGACCTCGCCTATCAACTCGAGCTTCCTTCAAACTTTGCAAATGTTCATGACGTGTTCCATGTCTCTCAGCTTCGAAAGTTCTTCAAGACTCCTGACCGCACCGTCAACTTCGAGGACACTGAGCTCCAAGAAGATCTCTCTTATCGTGGGCACCCAGTTGCTATTCTTGAAGAGACTGAACGCAAGACTCGCAACAAGTCAATCAAATTTCTCAAAGTCAAGTGGTCACACCATTCCGACCGTGAAGCTACCTGGGAACGCGAGGATCACCTCCGTTCTGAGTACCCGGAGTTCTTTCAGTCCTAGATCTCGGGACGAGATCCTTTCGTAGTGGTGGAGTGTTGTAACACCCCGGATATAACTTTCCCTATTTGTACTCCAATTCTTGCCGTTTCCGGCGTTAAGTTATATTTATTTCCTCGGGTTCGGGTTTTGTCTCCGTGTGTTGTTATCATTGTCATGCATCTCATATCATGTCATCATGGGTATTGCATTTGCATACGTGCTCGTCTCAGGCATTCGAGCATTTTTCCCATTGTCCGTTTTGCATTCCGGCGCTTCGTTCTCCTCCGGTGGTCATTTCTAGCCTTCTTTCGTGTGTGGGGATTAAACATTTCCGGATTGGACCGAGACTTGACAAGCGGCCTTGGTTTACTACCGGTAGACCGCCTGTCAAGTTCCGTATCATTTGGACTTCATTTGATACTCCAACGGTTAACCGAGGGACCGAAAAGGCCTCGTGTGTGTTGCAGCCCAACACCCCTCCAATTTGGCCCAAAACCCACCTAACTCTGCTCCATCATCTAGATCGTTCGATCACGATCGCGTGGCCGAAAACCGCACCTCATTTGGACTCTCCTAGCTCCCTCTATGCCTATATATAGACCCCCTCCTTCAAATTCGCGGTTCCACTCTTCCCCCTAACCCTAGATCCATCCACCGTCGCCGCCGGACGTGTCCGGGACGGACCGGACGCGTCCACTCCGCCGCGCCCAGCCTCTCCCGCGCCGCCACGTGGCCACAGCCGCCGTCCCCGCCGCCGCGGCCCGCCAGGCCCAGAGAGGGCCCCCGCGGCCTGAGCCGCCACCTCCCGGCCCCCGCGCCGCCGCCTCGCCCCACCGCCTCGCCCGCCGCCGCCTCCGCCGGCCCCGGCCCGGCCTCTCCTCTCTAGTCCGGCGACGTCGGCGACGAACTCCAGCGTGAACAGTGCGCGCCGGCCCCACCTCGGATTCCGCGCCGGTCAAACCCTACATCTGGGGTTGTTTCCCTGATATTCTCAGTCCATATGCACATGTTCGTAGCCCCATAACTTTGCATCCGTAGCTCTGATTCATGCATATAGCATATCAAAATGTTCATCTCAGAGAATACATCATTCCATTCCATTGAATCATTTTCATTTGAGCTCATCTTGATGCCCGAAATTCTGTTAGAAGAGGGCTACTTGAGTTAATTGTCAGATCTGCTACTCTGTTTAGCACTTTTGTCATTTTTGCCATGATTAATGTGTGCATGCTATGCCCATGAGTTCTACATATGTTTTGTTAAGGGTTTTGCCATCTTTCCAGAGGTGCAACCCATGTATTTTTGTGATGTGTGTAGTGACTTGTGCAAGCTTGCAAATTGGTGCACTTGATAATTCTGTTTTCAGGGACTTAGTGATTTCACTAAGTCCTGGAGCTGTTTATCTCATGATGCCATATGTTCTTGTTGTTTCCTAGTGATCCGTGCCTCTTTTGAGGATGATCAGTAAGGATGTTTTGTTAATATTTTAGTGCTCTATCCATCCATGTCTTTTTTTGCATTTATGGAGCACCCTAGCTTGAGTCAATCGAGCTCTAGTTTTGCTACTTCGTGAATCTGGGCAGATTGTCAACTTGTTTGCAATTTTGCCGATGTTGTTGTAGTTGATCCGTGCTTGCTATGCCATTGTTCTTGCCATGTCTAGCTTGAATTTTGTGCCTTCTTGATGGGTGTATGCTTTTCTTGCCATGACTTGCACTGTAGTGAGTGCATCGAGCTCGTAAACATGCCTACTTGGGTTATATTTCAGCATGTGCCAGTTTTCACCAAGTCTGAAAACTGATTATATTTTTGCTATGTTCACGTGCTTGCAATTGTATTTTCTGATCCCTTTTGGCTCAAGGTCACTAAGGGACTTTTGTTAAGCTCTTTGAGTAGCTCCATGCCATGCTTTACTTTGCCATGTTCAGGTCCTGTAGCATGTAGTTTTCATGCTCCAAAGAGGGCTACCTGATCTGAAATTCCAGACAAGTGTTAATTTCACTAAGTCTGAGATCTGTTTGTCATATGCATTTTTGCCATGCTTGTTTGAACCTGTTAATGGATGAATTGGCCGTAGCTCAGTGCTAGACTTTTGTTAAGCATCTTGTGTGCATCCCTGCCATGTATTTTTTTGTCATGTTTGGGTGCTGTAGCATGTTCATCTCATTGCATTTAGATGCCTACTTGCTGTAAATCACAGACCGGTGTCATTTTTGAATCGCTTGCCATTTCCAAACCGTAACTCCGATTCCGGCGTTCTTTATATCGTTTTCAAGAGATTTCATCTCATCTTTCCAGTGGCTCACTTGGATTTCCAAGTTGAGGCCAGGTTCATGTATTTCCTGTCATATCTTGCGTTTTGCATCCCGCATAGCATATCATCATTGCATCATATCGCTTGATCCTTGCACATGATTGATTGTATCCTCGTTGCTTGTTTGTCTTGTTTGAGTAGAGCCGGGAGACGAGTTCGCTAACGAGGAGCCCGTTGAGTTTGCTTTTGAGGATCCAGTCAACTCTGACAACTGTGCAGGCAAGATGATCATACCCTCGAAATCACTACTATCTTTGCTATGCTAGTTTGCTCGCTCTTTTGCTATGCCAATGCTACGATGCCTACCACTTGCTTTCAAGCCTCCCATTTTGCCATGTCAAACCTCTAACCCACCTTGTCCTAGAAAACCGTTGATTGGCTATGTTATCGCTTTGCTTAGCCCCTCTTATAGCGTTGCTAGTTGCAGATGAAGATTGAAGGCCGTTCCTTGTTGGAACATTTATTTACTTGTTGGGATATCATTATATTGCTATGTTATCTTAATGCATCTATATACTTGGTAAAGGGTGGAAGGCTCGGCCTCTCGCCTAGTGTTTTGTTCCACTCTTGCCGCCCTAGTTTCCGTCATATCGGTGTTATGTTCCCGGATTTTTGCGTTCCTTACGCGGTTGGGTTATAATGGGAACCCCTTGATATTTCGCCTTAATTAAAGCTTTTCCAGCAATTCCCAACCTTGGTTTTACCATTTGCCACCTAGCCTTTTCTTTCCCTTGGGTTCTATAGACTCAAGGGTCATCATTATTTTAACCCCCCCAGGCCAGTGCTCCTCTGAGTGTTGGTCCACCTGTCAGCTACTGGTGGCCACCAGGGGAAACTCTGGGCTGGCCTACCCGTACCTAGGACAATCTGAGTGTGCCCTGAGAAACAGATATGTGCAGCTCCTATCAGGATTTGTCGGCACATTCGGGCGGTGTTGCTGGTCTTGTTTTAACCTGTTGAAGTGTCTTGAATTACCGAGATACCGAGTCTGATCGGAACGTCTTGGGAGGAGGTATATTCCTTCGTTGACCGTGAGAGCTTGTCATGGGCTAAGTTGGGACTCCCCTACAGGAATTTGAACTTTCGAAAGCCGTGCCCGCGGTTATGGGCACATGGGAATTTGTTAATGTCCGGTTGTAGATAACTTGAACCTTAACTTAATTAAAATGAATCAACTAAGTGTGTTACCGTGATGGCCTCTTCTCTGCGGAGTCCGGGAAGTGGACACAGTGTTGGAGTAATGTTTGCGCAGGTTGTTCTCTAGTTTCTCGCTCGCGCTTTGCCTCCTCTTCTCGCTCTCTTTTGCGAATAAGTTAGCCACCATATATGTGAAGGAAATATGCCCTAGAGGCAATAATAAAGTTATTATTTATTTCCTTATAATCATGATAAATGTTTATTATTCATGCTAGAATTGTATTAACCAGAAACATAATACATGTGTGAATACATAGACAAACAAAGTATCACTAGTATGCCTCTACTTGACTAGCTCGTTAATCAAAGATGGTTATGTTTCCTGACCATGAACAATGAGTTGTTATTTGATTAACGAGGTCACATCATTAGTTGAATGATCTGATTGACATGACCCATTCCATTAGCTTAGCACCTGATCGTTTAGTATGTTGCTATTGCTTTCTTCATGACTTATACATGTTCCTATGACTATGAGATTATGCAACTCCCGTTTACCGGAGGAACACTTTGGGTGCTACCAAACGTCACAACGTAACTGGGTGATTATAAAGGAGCATTACAGGTGTCTCCAAAGATAGATGTTGGGTTGGCGTATTTCGAGATTAGGATTTGTCACTCCGATTGTCGGAGAGGTATCTCTGGGCCCTCTCGGTAATACACATCACATAAGCCTTGCAAGCATTACAACTAATATGTTAGTTGTAAGATGATGTATTACGGAACGAGTAAAGAGACTTGCCGGTAACGAGATTGAACTAGGTATTGGATACCGACGATCGAATCTCGGGCAAGTAACATACCGATGACAAAGGGAACAACGTATGTTGTTATGCGGTCTGACCGATAAAGATCTTCGTAGAATATGTAGGAGCCAATATGGGCATCCAGGTCCCGCTATTGGTTATTGACCGGAGACGTGTCTCGGTCATGTCTACATTGTTCTCGAACCCGTAGGGTCCGCACGCTTAAGGTAACGATGACAGTTATATTATGAGTTTATGCATTTTGATGTACCGAAGGTTGTTCGGAGTCCCGGATGTGATCACAGACATGACGAGGAGTCTCGAAATGGTCGAGACGTAAAGATTGATATATTGGAAGCCTATGTTTGGACATCGGAAGTGTTCCGGGTGAAATCGGGATTTTACCGGGTTACCGGGAGGTTACCGGAACCCCCCGGGAGCCATATGGGCCTTCATGGGCCTTAGTGGAAAGGAGAAAGGGGCAGACCAAGGTGGCTGCGCACCTCCCCCCTCCCCTAGTCCTATTAGGACTAGGAGAAGGTGACCGGCCCCCCTCTCTCTCTTCCCCCCCTTGGGAATCCTAGTTGGAATAGGATTGGGGGGGAATCCTACTCCCGGAGGGAGTAGGACTCTCCTGGCGCATCCCTTGTGGCCGGCCAGCCTCCCCCCTTGGCTCCTTTATATACTGAGGTAGAGGCACCCTAGAACACACAAGTTGATCCACGTGATCTATTCCTTAGCCGTGTGCGGTGCCCCCTGCCACCATATTCCTCGATAATACTGTAGCGGAGTTTAGGCAAAGCCCTGCTGCTGTAGTTCATCAAGATCGTCACCACACCGTCGTGCTGATGAAAGTCTTCCCCGACACTTTGCTGGATCGGAGTCCGGGGATCGTCATTGAGCTGAACGTGTGCTTGAACTCGGAGGTGCCGTAGTTTCGGTGCTTGATCGGTTGGATCGTGAAGATGTACGACTACTTCCTCTACGTCGTGTCAGCGCTTCCGCAGTCGGTCTGCGTTGGGTACGTAGACAACACTCTCCCCTCTCGTTGCTATGCATCACATGATCTTGCGTGTGCGTAGGAATTTTTTTGAAATTACTACGAAACCCAACAGTGGCATCAGAGCCTAGGTTATTTATGTTGATGTTATATGCACGAGTAGAACACAAGTGAGTTGTGGGCGATATAAGTCATACTGCCTACCAGCATGTCATACTTTGGTTTGGCGGCATTGTTGGACGAGACGACCCGGACCAACCTTACGCGTACGCTTACGCGAGACCGGTTCCCTCGACGTGCTTTGCACATAGATGGCTTGCGGGCGACTGTCTCTCCAACTTTAGTTGAACCAAGTGTGGCTACGCCCGATCCTTGCGAAGGTTAAAACGGAGTCTATTTGACAAACTATCGTTGTGGTTTTGATGCGTAGGTGAGATTGGTTCTTACTTAAGCCCGTAGCAGCCACGTAAAACTTGCAACAACAAAGTAGAGGACGTCTAACTTGTTTTTGCAGGGCATGTTGTGATGTGATATGGTCAAGGCATGATGCTGAATTTTATTGTATGGGCCTTAGTGGGAGATAGGAGAGGTGGCCAGAGATGGGACGCGCGCCCCTCCCCCCCTTGGTCCGAATAGGATAAGGAGAGGGGGCCGGCCCCCCTTCCTCCTCTCTCTCCTCTTTCCCCCCTCCGCGAATCCTATTCCAACTAGGAAAGGGGGGGAGTCCTACTCCCAGAGGGAGTAGGACTCCTCCTGGCGCGCCTCCTCTTGGCCGGCCGGCCCCCCCTTTGAGCCTTTATATACGGAGGCAAGGGGCACCCCTAGAGACACAAGTTGATCCACGTGATCATATTCTTAGCCATGTGCGGTGCCCCCTTCCACCATAGTCCTCGATAATATTGCAGCGATGCTTAGGCGAAGCCCTGCAACGGTAGAACATCAAGATCGTCACCACGCCGTCGTGCTGACGGAACTCTTCCCCGACACTTTGCTGGATCGGAGTCCGGGGATCGTCATCGAGCTGAACGTGTGCTAGAACTCAGAGGTGCCGTAGTTTCGGTGCTTGATCGGTCGGGCCGTGGAGACGTACGACTACATCAACCAAGTTAACGCTTCCGTTGTCGATCTACAAGGGTACGTAGATCACACTCTCCCCCTCTCGTTGCTATGCATCACCATGATCTTGCGTGTGCGTAGGAATTTTTTTGAAATTACTACGAAACCCAACAGTGGCATCCGAGCCTAGGTTTTATGTGTTGATGTTATATGCACGAGTAGAACACAAGTGAGTTGTGGGCGATATAAGTCATACTGCTTACCAGCATGTCATACTTTGGTTCGGCGGTATATTTGGACGAAGCGGCCCGGACCAACATTACGCGTACGCTTACGCGAGACCGGTTCTCCCGACGTGCTTTGCACAAAGGTGGCTAGCGGGTGACAGTTTCTCCAACTTTAGTTGAACCGAGTGTGGCTACACCCGGTCCTTGCGAAGGTTAAAACAGCACCAACTTGACAAACTATCGTTGTGGTTTTGATGCGTAGGTAAGATTGGTTCTTGCTTAAGCCCGTAGCAGCCACGTAAAACTTGCAACAACAAAGTAGAGGACGTCTAACTTGTTTTTGCAGGGCATGTTGTGATGTGGTATGGTCAAGACATGATGCTAAATTTTATTGTATGAGATGATCATGTTTTGTAACCGAGTTATCGGCAACTGGCAGGAGCCATATGGTTGTCGCTTTATTGTATGCAATGCAATCGCGATGTAATGCTTTACTTTATTACTAAACGGTAGTGATAGTCGTGGAAGCATAAGATTGGCGAGACGACAATGATGCTACGATGGAGATCAAGGTGTCGCGCCGGTGACGATGGTGATCATGAAGGTGCTTCGGAGATGGAGATCACAAGCACAAGATGATGATGGCCATATCATATCACTTATATTGATTGCATGTGATGTTTATCTTTTTATGCATCTTATCTTGCTTTGATTGACGGTAGCATTATAAGATGATCTCTCACTAAATTATCAAGAAGTGTTCTCCCTGAGTATGCACCGTTGCCAAAGTTCGTCGTGCCCAGACACCACGTGATGATCGGGTGTGATAAGCTCTACGTCCATCTACAACGGGTGCAAGCCAGTTTTGCACACGCAGAATACTCAGGTTAAACTTGACGAGCCTAGCATATGCAGATATGGCCTCGGAACACGGAGACCGAAAGGTCGAGCGTGAATCATATATTAGATATGATCAACATAAACAATGTTCACCATTGAAAACTACTACATCTCACGTGATGATCGGTTATGGTTTAGTTGATTTGGATCACGTAATCACTTAGAAGATTAGAGGGATGTCTATCTAAGTGGGAGTTCTTTAGTAATATGATTAATTGAACTTAAATTTATCATGAACTTAGTCCCTGATAGTATCTTGCTTGTTTATGTTGATTCTAGATAGATGGCTCGTGCTGTTGTTCCGTTGAATTTTAATGCGTTCCTTGAGAGAGCAAAGTTGAAAGATGATGGTAGCAATTACACGGACTGGGTCCGTAACTTGAGGATTATCCTCATTGCTGCTCAGAAGAATTACGTCCTGGAAGCACCGCTGGGTGCCAGGCCTGCTGCTGGAGCAACACCAGATGTTATGAACGTCTGGCAGAGCAAAGCTGATGACTACTCGATAGTTCAGTGTGCCATGCTTTACGGCTTAGAATCGGGACTTCAACGATGTTTTGAACGTCATGGAGCATATGAGATGTTCCAGGAGTTGAAGTTAATATTTCAAGCAAATGCCCGGATTGAGAGATATGAAGTCTCCAATAAGTTCTATAGCTGCAAGATGGAGGAGAACAGTTCTGTCAGTGAGCATATACTCAAAATGTCTGGGTATAATAATCACTTGATTCAATTGGGAGTTAATCTTCCGGATGATTGCGTCATTGACAGAATTCTCCAATCACTGCCACCAAGCTACAAGAGCTTCATGATGAACTATAATATGCAAGGGATGAACAAGACTATTCCCGAGCTCTTCGCAATGCTGAAAGCTGCGGAGGTAGAAATCAAGAAGGAGCATCAAGTGTTGATGGTTAACAAGACCACTAGTTTCAAGAAAAAGGGCAAAGGGAAGAAGAAGGGGAACTTCAAAAAGAACGGCAAGCAAGTTGCTGCTCAAGAGAAGAAACCCAAGTCTGGACCTAAGCCTGAAACTGAGTGCTTCTACTGCAAGCAGACTGGTCACTGGAAGCGGAACTGCCCCAAGTATTTGGCGGATAAGAAGGATGGCAAGGTGAACAAAGGTATATGTGATATACATGTTATTGATGTGTACCTTACTAGAGCTCGCAGTAGCACCTGGGTATTTGATACTGGTTCTGTTGCTAATATTTGCAACTCGAAACAGGGACTACGGAATAAGCGGGCACTGGCAAAGGACGAGGTGACGATGCGCGTGGGAAACGGTTCCAAAGTCGATGTGATCGCGGTCGGCACGCTACCTCTACATCTACCTTCGGGATTAATATTAGACCTAAATAATTCTTATTTGGTGCCAGCGTTGAGCATGAACATTATATCTGGATCTTGTTTAATGCGAGACGGTTATTCATTTAAATCAAAGAATAATGGTTGTTCTATTTATATGAGTAATATCTTTTATGGTCATGCACCCTTGAAGAGTGGTCTATTTTTATTGAATCTCGATAGTAGTAATACACATATTCATAATGTGGAAGCCAAAAGATGCAGAGTTGATAATGAAAGTGCAACTTATTTGTGGCACTGTCGTTTAGGTCATATCGGTGTAAAGCGCATGAAGAAACTCCATACTGATGGACTTTTGGAACCACTTGATTATGAATCACTTGGTACTTGCGAACTGTGCCTCATGGGCAAGATGACTAAAACACCGTTCTCCGGTACTATGGAGAGAGCAACAGATTTGTTGGAAATCATACATACCGATGTATGTGGTCCGATGAATATTGAGGCTCGTGGCGGATATCGTTATTTTCTCACCTTCACAGATGATTTAAGCAGATATGGATATATCTACTTAATGAAACATAAGTCTGAAACATTTGAAAAGTTCAAAGAATTTCAGAGTGAAGTTGAAAATCATCGTAACAAGAAAATAAAGTTTCTACGATCTGATCGTGGAGGAGAATATTTGAGTTACGAGTTTGGTGTACATTTGAAAAACTGTGGAATAGTTTCGCAACTCACGCCACCCGGAACACCACAGCGTAATGGTGTGTCCAAACGTCGTAATCGTACTTTACTAGATATGGTGCGATCTATGATGTCTCTTACTGATTTACCGCTATCGTTTTGGGGTTATGCTCTAGAGACGGCTGCATTCACGTTAAATAGGGCACCATCAAAATCCGTTGAGACGACGCCTTATGAACTGTGGTTTGGCAAGAAACCAAAGTTGTCGTTTCTTAAAGTTTGGGGCTGCGATGCTTATGTGAAAAAGCTTCAACCTGATAAGCTCGAACCCAAATCGGAGAAATGTGTCTTCATAGGATACCCAAAGGAAACTGTTGGGTACACCTTCTATCACAGATCTGAAGGAAAGACATTCGTTGCTAAGAATGGATCCTATCTAGAGAAGGAGTTTCTCTCGAAAGAAGTGAGTGGGAGAAAAGTAGAACTTGACGAGGTAACTGTACCTACTCCCTTACTGGAAAGTAGTTCATCACAGAAAACTGTTTCAGTGACACCTACACCAGTTAGTGAGGAAGCCAATGATAATGATCATGAAACTTCAGATCAAGATACTACTGAACCTCGTAGATCAACCAGAGTAAGATCCGCACCAGAGTGGTACGGTAATCCTGTTCTGGAAGTCATGCTACTAGATCATGATGAACCTACAAACTATGAAGAAGCGATGGTGAGCCCAGATTCCGCAAAGTGGCTTGAAGCCATGAAATCTGAGATGGGATCCATGTATGAGAACAAAGTATGGACTTTGGTTGACTTGCCCGATGATCGGCAAGCAATTGAGAATAAATGGATCTTTAAGAAGAAGACTGACGCTGATGGTAATGTTACTGTCTACAAAGCTCGACTTGTCGCAAAAGGTTTTCGGCAAGTTCAAGGGATTGACTACGATGAGACCTTCTCACCCGTAGCGATGCTTAAGTCCGTCCGAATCATGTTAGCGATTGCTGCATTTTATGATTATGAAATTTGGCAGATGGATGTCAAAACTGCATTCCTGAATGGATTTTTGGAAGAAGAGTTGTATATGATGCAACCGGAAGGTTTTGTCGATCCAAAAGGAGCTAACAAAGTGTGCAAGCTCCAGCGATCCATTTATGGACTGGTGCAAGCCTCTCGGAGTTGGAATAAACGCTTTGATAGTGTGATTAAAGCATTTGGTTTTATACAGACTTTTGGAGAAGCCTGTATTTACAAGAAAGTGAGTGGGAGCTCTGTAGCATTTCTGATATTATATGTGGATGACATATTGCTGATTGGAAATGATATAGAATTTCTGGATAGCATAAAGGGATACTTGAATAAAAGTTTTTCAATGAAAGACCTCGGTGAAGCTGCTTACATATTAGGCATTAAGATCTATAGAGATAGATCAAGACGCTTAATTGGACTTTCACAAAGCACATACCTTGACAAAATTTTGAAGAAGTTCAAAATGGATCAAGCAAAGAAAGGATTCTTGCCTGTGTTACAAGGTGTGAAGTTGAGTAAGACTCAATGCCCGACCACTGCAGAAGATAGAGAGAATATGAAAGATGTTCCCTATGCATTAGCCATAGGATCTATCATGTATGCAATGCTGTGTACCAGACCTGATGTGTGCCTTGCTATAAGTTTAGCAGGGAGGTACCAAAGTAATCCAGGAGTGGATCACTGGACAGCGGTCAAGAACATCCTGAAATACCTGAAAAGGACTAAGGATATGTTTCTCGTATATGGAGGTGACAAAGAGCTCACCGTAAAAGGTTACGTTGATGCAAGCTTTGACACTGATCCGCACGATTCTAAATCGCAAACCGGATACGTGTTTACATTAAACGGTGGAGCTGTCAGTTGGTGCAGTTCTAAACAAAGCGTCGTAGCGGGATCTACATGTGAAGCGGAGTACATAGCTGCTTCGGAAGCAGCGAACGAAGGAGTCTGGATGAAGGAGTTTATATCCGATCTAGGTGTCATACCTAATGCATCGGGTCCAATGAAAATCTTTTGTGACAATACTGGTGCGATTGCCTTGGCAAAGGAATCCAGATTTCACAAAAGGACCAAACACATCAAGAGACGCTTCAACTCCATCCGGGATCTAGTCCAGGTGGGATACATAGAGATTTGCAAGATACATACGGATCTGAATGTTGCAGACCCGTTGACTAAGCCTCTTCCACGAGCAAAACATGATCAGCACCAAGGCTCCATGGGTGTTAGAATCATTACAGTGTAATCTAGATTATTGACTCTAGTGCAAGTGGGAGACTGAAGGAAATATGCCCTAGAGGTAATAATAAAGTTATTATTTATTTCCTTATAATCATGATAAATGTTTATTATTCATGCTAGAATTGTATTAACCGGAAACATAATACATGTGTGAATACATAGACAAACAAAGTGTCACTAGTATGCCTCTACTTGACTAGCTCGTTAATCAAAGATGGTTATGTTTCCTGACCATGAACAATGAGTTGTTATTTGATTAACGAGGTCACATCATTAGTTGAATGATCTGATTGACATGACCCATTCCATTAGCTTAGCACCTGATCGTTTAGTATGTTGCTATTGCTTTCTTCATGACTTATACATGTTCCTATGACTATGAGATTATGCAACTCCCGTTTACCGGAGGAACACTTTGGGTGCTACCAAATGTCACAACGTAACTGGGTGATTATAAAGGAGCATTACAGGTGTCTCCAAAGATAGATGTTGGGTTGGCGTATTTCGAGATTAGGATTTGTCACTCCGATTGTCGGAGAGGTATCTCTGGGCCCTCTCGGTAATACACATCACATAAGCCTTGCAAGCATTACAACTAATATGTTAGTTGTAAGATGATGTATTACAGAACGAGTAAAGAGACTTGCCGGTAACGAGATTGAACTAGGTATTGGATACCGACGATCGAATCTCAGGCAAGTAACATACCGATGACAAAGGGAACAACGTATGTTGTTATGCGGTCTGACCGATAAAGATCTTCGTAGAATATGTAGGAGCCAATATGGGCATCCAGGTCCCGCTATTGGTTATTGACCAGAGACGTGTCTCGGTCATTTCTACATTGTTCTCGAACCCGTAGGGTCCGCACGCTTAAGGTAACGATGACAGTTATATTATGAGTTTATGCATTTTGATGTACCGAAGGTTGTTCGGAGTCCCGGATGTGATCACAGACATGACGAGGAGTCTCGAAATGGTCGAGACGTAAAGATTGATATATTGGAAGCCTATGTTTGGACATCGGAAGTGTTCCGGGTGAAATCGGGATTTTACCGGGTTACCGGGAGGTTACTGGAACCCCCCGGGAGCCATATGGGCCTTCATGGGCCTTAGTGGAAAGGAGAAAGGGGCAGCCCAAGGTGGCTGCGCACCTCCCCCCTCCCCTAGTCCTATTAGGACTAGGAGAAGGTGGCCGGCCCCCCTCTCTCTCTTTCCCCCCTTGGGAATCCTAGTTGGAATAGGATTGGGGGGGGGGGGGGAATCCTACTCCCGGAGGGAGTAGGACTCTCCTGGCGCACCCCTTGTGGCCGGCCAGCCTCCCCCCTTGGCTCCTTTATATACTGAGGTAGAGGCACCCTAGAACACACAAGTTGATCCACATGATCTATTCCTTAGCCGTGTGCGGTGCCCCCTGCCACCATATTCCTCGATAATACTGTAGCGGAGTTTAGGCGAAGCCCTGCTGCTGTAGTTCATCAAGATCGTCACCACGCCGTCGTGCTGACGAAACTCTTCCCCGACACTTTGCTGGATCGGAGTCCGGGGATCGTCATCGAGCTGAACGTGTGCTCGAACTCGGAGGTGCCGTAGTTTCGGTGCTTGATCGGTTGAATTGTGAAGACGTACGACTACTTCCTCTACGTCGTGTCAGCGCTTCCGCAGTCGGTCTGCGTTGGGTACGTAGACAACACTCTCCCCTCTCGTTGCTATGCATCACATGATCTTGCATGTGCGTAGGAATTTTTTTGAAATTACTACGAAACCCAACAATATGCTAGTCACTTGCTGCAGCTCCACCTATATTTACCTTGCCTTACCTATAAGCTTAAATAGTCTTGATCGCGAGGGTGCGAGATTGCTGAGTCCCTGTGGCTCACAGATTACTATTACACCAGATGAAGGGCCTGATGATTCCGCTCCAGGAGACGCGTACGAGCTCAAGTGGGAGTTCGACGAAGACTCTCAACGTTACTATGTTTCCTTTCCCGATGATCAGTAGTGGTGCCTAGTTGGGGGTGAACGGGACCGTTGTCGCATGTTGGGTTCTCTTTTATTTTGGCGCCGTAGTCGGGCCATGAGTGTTTGGATGATGTAATGTTATTTATGTACTTGATTGACGTGGCGAGTGTAAGCCAACTATGTTATCTTCCCTTTATTATTTATATTAAATGGGATGTTGTGAAGATTGCCTAACTTGCGACATATGCCTTCAATGCGATTATGCCTCTAAGTCGTGCCTCAACACGTGGGAGATATAGTCGCATCGAGGGTGTTACACCTATTTAACGTGAATGCGGCCGTCTCCAAAGCATAACCCCAAAACGATAGCGGTAAATCAGTAAGAGACATCATAGATCGCACCATATCTAGTAAAGTACGATTACGACGTTCGGACACACCATTACGCTGTGGTGTTCCGGGTGGCGTGAGTTGCGAAACTATTCCGGATTGTTTCAAATGTACACCAAACTCGTAACTCAAATATTCTCCTCCACGATCAGATCGTAGAAACTTTATTTTCTTGTTACGATGATTTTCAACTTCACTCTGAATTTCTTTGAACTTTTCAAACGTTTCAGACTTATGTTTCATTAAGTAGATATACCCATATCTGCTTAAGTCATCTGTGAAGGTTAGAAAATAACGATATCCGCCACGAGCCTCAATATTCATCGGACCACATACATCTGTATGTATGATTTCCAACAAATCTGTTGCTCTCTCCATAGTACCGGAGAACGGCGTTTTAGTCATCTTGCCCATGAGGCACGGTTCGCAAGTACCAAGTGATTCATAATCAAGTGGTTCCAAAAGTCCATCAGTATGGAGTTTCTTCATGCGCTTTACACCGATATGACCTAAACGGCAGTGCCACAAATAAGTCGCACTATCATTATCAACTCTGCTTCTTTTGGCTTCAACATTATGAATATGTGTGTCACTACTATCGAGATTCAATAAGAATAGACCATTCTTCAAGGGTGCATGACCATAAAAGATATTACTCATATAAATAGAACAACCATTATTCTCTGATTTAAATGAATAACCGTCTCGCATCAAACAAGATCCAGATATAATGTTCATGCTTAACGCTGGCACCAAATAACAATTATTTAGGTCTAATATTAATCCCGAAGGTAGATGTAGAGGTAGCGCGCCGACCGCGATCACATCGACTTTGGAACCGTTTCCCACGCGCATCGTTACCTCGTCCTTAGCCAATCTTCGCTTAATCCGTAGTCCCTGTTTCGAGTTGCAAATATTAGCAACAGAACCAGTATCAAATACCCAGGTGCTACTGCGAGCATTAGTAAGGTACACATCAATAACATGTATATCACATATACCTTTGTTCACCTTGCCATCCTTCTTATCCGCCAAATACTTGGGGCAGTTCCGCTTCCAGTGACCAGTCTGCTTGCAGTAGAAGCACTCAGTTTCAGGCTTAGGTCCAGACTTGGGTTTCTTCTCTCGAGCAGCAACTTGCTTGCTGTTCTTCTTGAAGTTCCCCTTCTTCTTCCCTTTGCCCTTTTTCTTGAAGCTAGTGGTCTTGTTGACCATCAACACTTGATGCTCCTTCTTGATTTCTACCTCCGCAGCTTTCAGCATTGCGAAGAGCTCGGGAATAGTCTTATTCATCCCTTGCATATTATAGTTCATCACGAAGCTTTAGTAGCTTGGTGGAAGTGATTGGAGAATTCTGTCAATGACGCTATCATCCGGAAGATTAACTCCTAGTTGAATCAAGTGATTACAATACCCAAACATCTTGAGTATATGCTCACTGACAGAACTGTTCTCCTCCATCTTGCAGCTATAGAACTTATTGGAGACTTCATATCTCTCAATCCGGGCATTTGCTTGAAATATTAACTTCAACTCCTGGAACATCTCATATTCCCCATGACGTTCAAAACGTCGTTGAAGTCCCGGTTCTAAGCCGTAAAGCATGGCACATTGAACTATCGAGTAGTCATCAGCTTTGCTCTGCCAGACGTTCATAACATCTGGTGTTGCTCCAGCAGCAGGCCTGTCACCCAGCGGTGCTTCCAGGACGTAATTCTTCTGTGCAGCAATGAGGATAATCCTCAAGTTACAGACCCAGTCCGTGTAATTGCTACCATCATCTTTCAACTTTGCTTTCTCAAGGAACGCATTAAAATTCAACGGAACAACAACACGGGCCATCTATCTACAATCAAACATACATAAGCAAGATACTATCAGGTACTAAGTTCATGATAAATTTAGGTTCAATTAATCATATTACTTAAAGAACTCCCACTTAGACAGACATCCCTCTAATCCTCTAAGTGATTACGTGATCCAAATCAACTAAACCATGTCCGATCATCACGTGAGATGGAGTAGTTTCATTGGTGAACATCACTATGTTGATCATATCTACTATATGATTCACGCTCGACCTTTCGATCTCCGTGTTCCGAGGCCATATCTGTATATGCTTGGCTCGTCAAGTATAACCTGAGTATTCTACGTGTGCAACTATTTTGCACCCGTTGTATTTGAACGTAGAGCCTATCACACCCGATCATCACATGGTGTCTCAGCACAAAGAACTTTCGCAACGCTGCATACTCAGGGAGAACACTTCTTGATAATTAGTGAGAGATCATCTTATAATGCTACCGTCAATCAAAGCAAGATAAGATGCATAAAAGATAAACATCACATGCAATCAATATAAGTGATATGATATGGCCTTCATCATCTTGTGCTTGTGATATCCATCCTCGAAGCACCGTCGTGATCACCATCGTCACCGGCGCGACACCTTGATCTCCATCGTAGCATCATTGTCGTCTCACCAATCTCATGCTTCCACGACTATCGCTACCGCTTAGTGATAAAGTAAAGCATTACAGCGCGATTGCATTGCATACAATAAAGCGACAGCCATATGGCTCCTGCCAGTTGCCGATAAATCGGTTACAAAACATGATCATCTCATACAATAAAATTTAGCATCATGTCTTGACCATACCACATCACAACATGCCCTGCAAAAACAAGTTAGACGTCCTCTACTTTGTTGTTGCAAGTTTTACGTGGCTGCTACGGGCTTAAGCAAGAACCAATCTTACCTACGCATCAAAACCACAACGATAGTTTGTCAAGTTGGTGCTGTTTTAACCTTCGCAAGGACCGGGCGTAGCCACACTCGGTTCAACTAAAGTTGGAGAAACTGTCACCCGCTAGCCACCTTTGTGCAAAGCACGTCGGGAGAACCGGTCTCGCGTAAGCGTACGCGTAATGTCGGTCCGGGCCGCTTCGTCCAAATATACCGCCGAACCAAAGTATGACATGTTGGTAAGCAGTATGACTTATATCGCCCACAACTCACTTGTGTTCTACTCGTGCATATAACATCAACACATAAAACCTAGGCTCGGATGCCACTGTTGGGTTTCGTAGTAATTTCAAAAAAATTCCTACGCACACGCAAGATCATGGTGATGCATAGCAACGAGAGGGGGAGAGTGTGATCTATGTACCCTTGTAGATCGACAACGGAAGTGTTAACTTGGTTGATGTAGTCGTACGTCTCCACGGCCCGACCGATCAAGCACCGAAACTACGGCACCTCTGAGTTCTAGCACACGTTCAGCTCGATGACGATCCCCGGACTCCGATCCAGCAAAGTGTCGGGGAAGAGTTCCGTCAGCACGACAGCGTGGTGACGATCTTGATGTTCTACCGTTGCAGGGCTTCGCCTAAGCATCGCTGCAATATTATCGAGGACTATGGTGGAAGGGGGCACCGCACACGGCTAAGAATATGATCACGTGGATCAACTTGTGTCTCTAGGGGTGCCCCTTGCCTCCGTATATAAAGGCTCAAAGGGGGGGCCGGCCGACCAAGAGGAGGCGCGCCAGGAGGAGTCCTACTCCCTCCGGGAGTAGGACTCCCCCCCCCTTTCCTAGTTGGAATAGGATTCGCGGAGGGGGGAAAGAGGAGAGAGAGGAGGAAGGGGGGCCGGCCCCCTCTCCTTATCCTATTTGGACCAAGGGGGGGAGGGGCGCGCGTCCCATCTCTGGCCACCTCTCCTATCTCCCACTAAGGCCCACTAAGGCCCATATACCTCCCGGGGGGTTCCGGTAACCTCCCGGTAATCCGGTAAAATCCGGATTTCACCCGGAACGCTTCCGATATCCAAATATAGGCTTCCAATATATCAATCTTTATGTCTCGACCATTTTGAGACTCCTCGTCATGTCCGTGATCACATCCGGGACTCCGAACAAACTTCGGTACATCAAAATGCATAAACTCATAATATAACTGTCATTGTAACCTTAAGCGTGCGGACCCTACGGGTTCGAGAACAATGTAGACATGACCGACACACGTCTCCGGTCAATAACCAATAGCGGAACCTGGATGCTCATATTGGCTCCTACATATTCTACGAAGATCTTTTATCAGTCAGACCGCATAACAACATACGTTGTTCCCTTTGTCATCGGTATGTTACTTGCTCGAGATTCGATCGTCGGTATCCCATACCTAGTTCAATCTCGTTACCGGCAAGTCTCTTTACTCGTTCCGTAATACATCATCCCGCAACTAACTCATTAGTTGCAATGCTTGCAAGGCTTCAGTGATGTGCATTACCGAGAGGGCCCAGAGATACCTCTCCGACAATCGGAGTGACAAATCCTAATCTCGAAATACGCCAACCCAACATGTACCTTTGGAGACACCTGTAGAGCTCCTTTATAATCACCCAGTTACGTTGTGACGTTTGGTAGCACACAAAGTGTTCCTCCGGCAAACGGGAGTTGCATAATCTCATAGTCATAGGAACATGTATAAGTCATGAAGAAAGCAATAGCAACATACTAAACGATCGGGTGCTAAGCTAATGGAATGGGTCATGTCAGTCAGATCATTCAACTAATGATGTGATCCCGTTAATCAAATGACAACTCTTTGTCCATGGTTAGGAAACATAACCATCTTTGATTAACGAGCTAGTCAAGTAGAGGCATACTAGTGACACTCTGTTTGTTTATGTATTCACACATGTATTATGTTTTCGGTTAATACAATTCTAGCATGAATAATAAACATTTATCATGATATAAGGAAATAAATAATAACTTTATTATTGCCTCTAGGGCATATTTCCTTCAATGAAGCCCCTGAAGAACGCAGTCTCTTTGATTCGGGAAGGCAAGCGCCAGATTTACAGGGTCAGATACGAGAAACTCCCAGACTGGTGTGCCGTGTGCGGCATGCTGGGTCACCTGTTCAAAGAGCATGGTAATGGAATCCATCCTTCGGCATCCCTGGTTTTCAAAAACCTTAGGGCCTCATGGGCTATGCGCACTGGACAAGGCCCAGGAGGAGGAAGAGGTAGAAGAGGCGGTCGCCGGGGTGGCCGAACGGGACATGGAAGAGGATCAGAACCTGGCCGTGGGGGCGATTAGCCACACTATGGCAGCAGAGATGCGCGTATGGCAGAACAGTTTGAAGGGGATGAGACCGAAGATGTCCAGGAGGATATGGTGACTGATGATCCAAGCAGAAAGAGGGGAGTCGGTGTTGAAGGACAACATAACAACCAACTGGCTATAGTTGCGGCTAATGGAGGTGTTGTTAGCCCTCCACCCAAGAGAGATCCAAAACGGACCAAGGTTGATGTCAAGGAAAACGAAGTGTCGGAGAATATTGTGAGGAAATTGGCGGGCTCCATTGAGGGGCGCCGCCAGGAACAATGAGTACCCTATGCTGGAACTGCCGCAGGGCGGGCAAATCCGCGACAGTTCGTGAGCTTCGCGATCTCGCGAAGCAATTTGCTCCCTCCATTCTATGTATTCTTGAAACTCAAGTAGAGAGGACTAGAGTGGAGAGTTTAGCTGGTAGCATAGGTTTTACTAATAGTTTTGCTGTAAGCAGCTCTGGAAGGAGCGGTGGGCTTGGAATCTTCTGGAATGATGAAATAAAAGTAGAAGTTAATGGCTACTCGGAGTATCATATTGATGTGTTGGTCGATGATCTTATGGACACACGTATACGGTTGACTTTTGTTTACGGTGAAGCTCAAGTATCAGAAAGATACAAAACATGGGACATGTTGCGAGGGATAGTTGGAAGTGGAGGACTGCCCTGGGCTGTAATGGGAGATTTTAACGAAGTGCTTCATGCGTCTGAGCATGATGGCGTGGGAAACCACACTCGAGCACAAATGGAAGCTTTTAAAGATGCTCTGGACACCTGCGGGCTTATTGACATTGGGTACTTGGGCTTGACATGGACTTTCGAGAATAAAGTGGCAGGGGCACCTTCACCAGGGTGCATTTGGATCGCCGTGTGGTAAACCCTGAGTGGTCTCTAGCATTCCCAAACTCTGAACTGAAACATAGAACAGCAGCAGGCTCGGATCATGTGCCGATAGAGCTAATAATCAACGACGTGCATGGCGCATGCAGAAGAGGGCCCCGTGGTTTTAAATATGAGCTTATGTGGGAGCATGACCAATCACTTTTCGATCTGGTGGAGACCTCTTGGGCGGCGTCCGAAGGAGAAACAGTACAAGCCATTCAAGATAAACTGCATCGAGTGGCTGGTGACCTCGGGAATTGGGATCGACAGCATTTTGGCAGTGTACGGTCAGAGATACAAAGATTAAAGAAGGAATTGGAAACCCTTCGGCTGCTCCCTAGCAGAACAGGACCGTCTCACTTGGGGACCAAGATTTTGGATCGTCTTGTGGAGCTCTATCATCGTGAAGAAATCTTATGGCGACAGAGGGCACGGCTGGAGTGGCTTGCGCATGGAGATAAGAACACATACTTTTTCCACCTACGTGCAAGCCGTCGTCGTCGAAAGAACCAAGTTAAATCCTTGCAAAGACCGGATGGGCATGCCACTACAGATCAAACTGAGATGGAGGAGATGACTAACGAGTTCTATAAGACTCTGTATACATCTGAAGGAGTGCAAGGCATGAACTTGGTACTAGATACAGTTCCGGTCAAGGTAACACAAGCTATGAACGATCTTTTGAACGCGCCATATAGACAAGAAGAAATCAAGACAGCTCTTTATCAAATGTTCCCCACAAAAGCACCGGGCCCCGATGGCTTCCTAGCACACTTCTTCCAGCGTCATTGGGATGTATGCGGCGAGGAGATTACTAAGGTGGTGGTAAGGATAGTGGATGGGACAGAATCAGCCGAGTGCATAAACAAAACAATCTTGGTGCTTATCCCGAAGGTAAAAAATCCCACTTTTTTAACTCAGTTCCGGCCGATAAGTCTGTGTAATGTTCTCTACAAGATAGCATCCAAGGTGATTTCTAACCGTTTGAAGCAAGTGTTGCCAGAAATTGTGTCAGAGGAGCAATCAGCTTTTGTTCCTGGTAGGTTGATCACTGACAACATTATCACAGCTTATGAATGTTTGCATTTTATGAAACGCAATAAGGCAAAGAAGCACCAATCTTGTGCCCTGAAACTTGATATGATGAAGGCATACGATCGAGTTGAGTGGCCCTACCTTAGAGCCATCATGTTAAAACTAGGTTTCAATGCAAGATGGGTGGATATTGTGATGAATCTGGTATGCTCGGTACAGTTTTCAGTAATGTTTAATGGGAAGAAATTACAGGAGTTCCAGCCTTCTCGTGGAATCCGCCAGGGGGACCCAATATCCCCATACTTGTTCTTGTTAGTAGCAGAGGGCCTTTTGTGCCTCCTAAAATCTAGAAGAGAGTCATCCAACTTAAGTGGGTTACAAGTGGCACCCTCGGCGCCATCAGTAAACCATCTTTTATTCGCTGATGACAGCCTGCTGTTTTTCAAGGCCAATAGTGTGGGAGCAAATGAGGTAAACCAGGTTTTGGATATATATTGCCAAGCCACAGGACAACGGATAAATTATGCAAAGTCATCTATATTCTTTAGCAAAGGGGTTCCTGACTTGGTACGGCAAGAAATAAAAGGAATACTTGCAGTTCCTAATGAGACCTTGAATGAAAAGTATTTGGGAATGCCATCTGATATTGGATCATCAAAGAACGGAGCATTTAAATACTTGAAGGATCGACTTTGGAGCAAGATCCAAGGATGGATTGAGATGACTTTATCCACGGCAGGGAAAGAAGTGCTTGTCAAAGCAGTGGCTCAGGCCGTGCCAGTGTATTCCATGTCATGCTTTCGGCTACCAAGAGGGCTTTGTGAACACCTCAACATGCTGATCCGGAAATTCTGGTGGGGCAACAAGGATGGTAAGAGGAAACCCCATTGGGTGTCATGGAAAGAGATGACAAAACCAAAAGGCATGGGAGGTTTAGGTTTCAAAGACTTTGAACTTTTTAATTTGTCACTTCTTGCCCGGCAAGCATGGCGTCTGCTGCAGAACCCGGAGTCGCTGAGTGCCCGAATATTGAGGGGGGTATATTACCCGGGGCAAACAATTCTAGAAGCAAATTTGGGCTCCCATCCCAGCCAGATTTGGAGAGCAATAGTAGATGGAAGAGACATTCTTTCTCAGGGCCTGATAAAGAGAATTGGTAATGGGGAAGATACAATGATATGGTCAGAAAATTGGTTGCCGAGGGATGAGATGTTGAGACCATATGGGTGCTTGGAACAGGACCCGCCTCAACGTGTCACTGAGCTGATAGATCACACCAAGGCATCATGGGACATGCAGAAGGTCCGCCAAGTGTTTTTCCCTTTCGACGCAACGGTGATACCAGGAATACCCCTGTGCACAAGTAATGTCTCGGATTTTTGGTGCTGGCACTTTGAGAAGAAGGGTCTTTTCACAGTAAAATCTGCGTATAATATGTTGGTGGCGAAAAAGCAAAGAAGGGAGGCATGGCTAGAGGGGTCAGCGAGTACCTCAAGTGAGAGGGGAGAGGAGAAGCAATGGAAATCTTTATGGAACATTAAAGTACCAGCCAAAGTAAAGATGTTCCTTTGGAGGTTACCAAAGCAATCGCTGCCCACGGAAGATGTACGTTCCAAACGACATATGTCAACTACATCAGCTTGTGGTATATGTGGGGCCCCAGATTCATGGAGGCACTCGTTGATTGAATGTACCATGTCTAGATGCACTTGGGCCTTGTCAGAGGAGGAGGTTGTGCAAGTAGTGGCAACCGACACGGAGCGACATGCAAAGCTGTGGCTTTTCTCACAGATTGAAACATTATCACATGACCATTTTGTGAAACTTGCAGTGACGATGTGGGCTATATGGACAGCAAGAAGGAAAGCCATTCATGAAGGAGTTTTCCAGAGTCCACAGACTATATTCTCCTTCATATCAAGATACCTGGCTGATCTGGAAATTGTTAATGGGAAGGACAAGAAGATGACATCAGCACCAGCCGCGAGAAACACAATCAACGCATGTAGACGTCCTCGAGCACCACCTTTGAATCATGCAAAAATCAATGTAGACGCTGCAGTGAAAATAGGGAGAGGCGGCTCCGCTGCAGTGGTATGCCGCGACTCGAACGGAAATTATCTGGGGAGCTCAGCAATCGTGGTGCAAGGCGTGGATGACCCAACTAGTTTGGAAACTATGGCGTCTAGAGAGGCACTATGCACTGCTGAAGACCTTCTTCTCCAACAGTTTGTGATGGCTTCATATGCGAAGCAGGTAGTTGATGACATCCAGCAAGGTAGTAGGGGCAAACATGCGGCAATCATCAAAGAAATTGTAGCTAGAAGTATCTCTTTTTCTTGTAATTTTGTTTATGGAAGTAGGAACAATAATGTAGACGCACATAAGTTAGCAAGATTTGTTTTAAATTTAGCTCCGGGGCGTCATGTGTGGTTTGGCCAACCTTATGACATACGTGTGATTCCACTTTCTGTGGACTTTGATCAATAAAGAGTGGGCCGTTACTCAAAAAAAAAGCAGTGGCGGATCTGACAATGTGGGGCCAACAACGAACAACTTTATAATGGCTAGAAAAAAATATACTACACTACACCAAAATTAGTTTGATGGACAAACATTACACTAGCAAAATAGAATTCATAATTTATGTATGGGGGTAATGGCACCAGCAAGCAAGTCTTCCTCCCAGGTCCCTGCCCTCCATTGATTCGCAGCTGTCGGCTGCTTGCCCTCGGCCTCGTCGTTGGCCCCGGCGCTCGCCATTGTAGACAGCTCCACGGTATCCATCCACCGGCCCAGATAATTTTCTCCTCTAATTTATAACTAATCCCAATCTTCTTTCTGAAATTAAGAATGAATCACTATATTGCTTGATGAAATTTAGTACGAAAATATTTTTCCATGACACTACCACTGGTCGCTACTTTGTCTGATAAAATTTAGAACGAATCACTCTATTGCTAGGTGAAGATAATTTCTGGCATCATGTTGATGATTCATGAATCCTTTCCATCTGCGAACTATTAAAATGAAAACCATGATCAAGTAATTATTTAGAAATTTTCAGCCACGTCAACTATGCAAACTACTTTAAAAGAAGCAGCTTAAACTGTCAAAAGAACATATTTTTCAGCAAGCATACCGCATGCAATGCAGCTATGTATTGTTCGATTTCCAAAATAAAGCAAACCCAAGAAATTCTCTATTGGCAAGTCCAAAACTCCAATACTGCTATTGAATGTGACCACTTGGAACTCTGCTGGATAGTTTTTTTTTTCAAAACGGACTCTGCTGGACAGTTAATTGCCAGGCTTTGTTGCTGTCAAATTTTTTTTTTGCCAAGCTTTGTACATGTGTGCACTAGCAACTATTGACTTTGTTTGATGAAGTTCTAGAACGAATCTGTTTTTTTTTATTTTTTCTTGTGTGCTTGTAATGTAAGAATCTGCATTATTTTGAACATTTGCGCAGGATCTGGAAAAGGGTGCGACCACTTTGGGTCTATTGTACGCAGCGTTTTTCTATATTTCTGCAAGAGACTGTTTTCAGAACTCGAACCCGTGACCTCATAGCCACAAGGCAACAACTTTACCGCTATGCCTAGGCTCCCCTTCGAGTTTGTTTTCTATTGCATTGAAGAAAAAAAATCAGGCTCCGCCACTTTCTATCATATTGCAAATTTTCTGTTACAATGAATACCAAGGAGCAAATTCCTGGCTCCATCACTGCCGTGAGCCAGTAGAGGCGATCCTGTCTTTTCAGTTATGTTGGACATATTTGGAGTGGGAGCAACAGATGGTAATTAATTTGTACCATCCTTCGTCCCACAATGTAAGACGTTTTTGACATTATTAATTTATACTACCCTTCGTCTCATAATGTAATATGTTTTTTG
This sequence comes from Triticum urartu, assembly GCF_056163025.1. Lineage (NCBI taxonomy): Eukaryota > Viridiplantae > Streptophyta > Magnoliopsida > Poales > Poaceae > Triticum > Triticum urartu. Next base: position 186,734,084 of record NC_141879.1, on the reverse strand, counting down.
ACACTACTACATTATAAAACGGAGGGAGTACTATTTATCGTCACAGAGATCGCAGTGGCACATCTACTAAATCACACTTTTCAGCAAGGATTGTGGAAACTGTTCGTATTGGGAGGGTGGGTATTCTGATAGATATCACAAAGTCTAGGATAGACATAGACATGCATAAAAGCTACCCGCGGAGAATATCAGTAAGTTGCATTCGCTTAAGTTTCCACTTACCAGTCCCTTGAACTTTAATTCATGCTTCAGTGTATCTACCGCATAGATATTCTTGTACACACACGACACACGAGATTGCAATCATGGTGCCATTCCCTTCGCGGTGAATGGAGTACTGGCAAGTCAATTTTCACTTTTACGTACCTGCCCCCGGTGCTCATTTCGCTGAATCATCATTCACAGCAGTAGTGTTGGTCAAGCAACTTATTCATGCCCATGGAATTTCCATTGAACTTCACCGTCTCTTGGACTGTCTACGCATAGAGCATCTTCAGTCGTGTCCCTAACAGAACCTTTTCCAAACGATTTTTTCGTATCGGCGTTCAAAAATCAGGCCAATCACGTCCTCAGAAACTCCTTTTTCGCCGGCTTGGGTCGAAATTGGCGCCGGCGGATTCAGGCCGAACCTGGCACTCTGGAGCGCCCGGGGACACCGGGGCGAGCGTTTTCGGCACGAAAGAGGATGGGCCCGCCCAGTCAGCGAGACGCCCCTTCATCGCCCTCATCGCCTCAATTCCTGCGGGAATCAATGCAAAGGCTGCCGTGTCGGTCAGCCTCCATTGATGCCTTTCCCGCCACGCGTCGCCCGACATGCAGCCCGTTGCCGCCCCAGCTACGGCTATAAAAGGCGACCTCCCCGCCGGTGGACGCCACAGCTCTCATTCCCCCCTCTCCGGCGCAAAAAGCAACACTCTCCCCTCTTCCCGCCGACGCACGGATGGCCGAGAGGTTCCCAGGCGACGGCGCGGCGGCGAACGGGTTCGGCCGCCGACACCTCCAAGAGCCGGAGGTGCGCCTGCTCTACGAGGCCGAGTACCCGGCATCCTCGGACATGCGAGTGTCGGGGGCGTGGAGGCTGAGCACCGGCGGCGTCCTGGTGCCACCGGTGCCCGAAGGGGCGGCGCGGCGGGCCGAGATCGTCCGCATCCGCTCGTCCCTGACGGAGGAGAAGCGGAACAAGCCGCGCTACCTCGCCGATAGCCACACCCTCTGGACCATGTACTTCCAAGGCCGCCGCGAGGAGCAGATTGTCTCCACCGACGGCGTCATCCCCCGCGGCCGCCTTAATGCCGCCGGGCGGCGCGAGTGGTGGGGCATGCCAGGCCGCACCCTCGAGGTCGTCCTCGACCACATCGAGACCGGCAACATGCTGCGCCTCGAGTACCCGCCATGGCCGTCCTTCTCTCGCCACCGGGGGTAGCTCCTGGATGCCACGGTGGATGGAGCCGGGGTCGTCCTTGTCGTCGGGCTCCGGCTCGCCGGCGCTCCGCCCCGTTAAGCCCGAGCCGGAGGGGACGCTGCTCGGGCGCCGCACCCGCAGCGGCACCCTCGTCATCAATGAGGGTGCCTGGCCCTCCCCGCGCGGCTCCCTCCGCCTGGTCCGGCCGAAGCCCGAGCCGAGTCTGCTCCCGGTGAAGCTGGAGCATGTCAAGATGGTGGCCCCCGACGAGGAGTCCGCCCTCAAGTGGGTGAAGGAGGACTACGTCCGGGAGCAGGTGCGCCGCCAGCGCCGGGCGTACGCGGAGCTTCAGGCCCGGCGCCGCGGGCGCGAGGAGGGCGGCGTCATCGTCCTCGACAGCGACAAGGAGGACGAGGCTGGGCCGTCCAGCGCCCCACCGCGCGCCGGCGACCTTGGCCAGGGCTGCAGCAGGGGCGGTGGCGGCACAGGCGAGGCACGCGACGACGACGACGATGGCGACGACGGCGACTACACCCGCTTCTACAGACTTCTCGGCATGTAGACGACGGCGACGGCGGCTATGCGTAGTTTGGCGTAGTTTCGGCGTAGTTTTCATGTTTTTTGTACAAATTTTAATGAAGTTTCGCCATGTTTGTGCCAAAATCACCGAGTTTGCATATATTTGTACAGAATATTGCCGAACCCGGGACGGCCTGTGGGCCGACAATTGGGAACATAGTCACCCTCACACGCCAATTTAGCGCCGGCTCGCCCACAGACGGCTCTTTTTCGACGCCATGAGGAGGCCGAATGGCTAAAGATGCTCTTAAGCCATTTCAATCGCATGCAACACACTAGCTTGAAATTTCAGAGGCTCTGATTGGGCCAATTCCGGCGGCTTTTGAAAGCGTCAAGACCCTTTACCAGCGTGCCAGGTTGCCTTTTCTCATGACCACGAGGCCTTTCTGATCTTTTCTTATCACATTGCCCCAACCCGCCTAATCTTCTGACCCCGCTACTCATCTGGGTTGATTAAACAACGATCCGGTCAGGAAGATGCACTGAAAATGTGCTAATTGCCCGTGTCTTTATAGGATTTTCCATATCCTCCGATGAAGCTGAAGTGGGAGTGCGTGCTGAGTGCTAACACTCGAAGATAACAATCAGTACAAAACAAAACTTGAGGATAATAACTATACAAAACGGGGTACTGTTTTTTAAGCTAGTAGCAAACGAAAGGGGATGCTATTTTATGAAATGGTACGGTATGATGATTATCAAATGGACAAGATTCGTGTGTGCCTCTGCGTGTGTGTTAACCGTTGACGAAATCCTCTTCCAACATTGACTGCTTCGATCATGTGTTCACACATTCTATGACCCAGCAGACGCCCCCCTCCATGGGTGAAACTGCACACCACCCCCGGCTTCTCCATCAGCGAGCGACCAAAATGTAGCCGGATCCCAATTGTCAAATGCGTGATGCATATACGGCCATAAGAGACGATCTGAAAGCCTAACAAACCTGAAGATAATGAGCATGGGTTTGGCACGGAAAGACTGCATTTTTTTCCGATTCTGCTGCGCTCATTCCTACTCGTCTGTTTGCTCTTGTTTCTTCGCTTCAGTTCTCTACGAATATCGCAGAGAATGAAATACCTATCACTGAAAAAGGTAGAGTAGTAAAAAACTGCAGCTCCCGAAGTCCAAATGCGCGAGTTGGCGTGGTCAAAGAATTGGCCGGGGAAGTTGCGAGGCGCAAAGAAAGAAGGCGCGCACGCTCTCGTAACGAAGGAAAAACCACTCAATTAGTGGCTTTGTGCTCTGGTTTGAAGCGTGCAGAAACTGCAAACCGCATGGCCGATTGACACCTACCCCGTCCGTCTCTGCTGCTGTAACTTTCCGGCTTCTTCATGCTCGAGATTCCCGGCGTGCGGATTAACTGGGCAGTGCGAAGCGCCGGCCAATCAATCGGTTTTCACCTGTGCAAGTCTTCAGTAGTATTTCCGTCTCCGTCGATCGTTTCGGTTGCCGTAGTAGTGGCCGTGTCATGATGTGAAGATGATGCTACGAAACCCCTCTCTCGCTCGTGCAGCGCGGTAGGTCAATTACGACCACTGGGCCTTTGCAAGTTGAATTCGCCGGGCTGCTCTCCGGCGACCGTCCGGCCCGGTCGCACGGTTGCTGTCCGGCGACCTTTATGATTTGTTAAGTAACGAACAGATCGATTAAGCACGAGGCTTTTACCCATTTCTGTTCATGTTCGCTCGTTTACCTTTTCTCTTTGAAGTAAAACTGGAATCCCTGCTCGCTTTTTCTTCCGTCTGCAAGTGTTGCTATGTTCTGGAAGTGCCAAAGAATAGTTGGCTCGGACACTAGCTTGTAGGCTGTTGAATATACAGTCGATAAGTTGGGGTCAGGTCAGGTCAGGTCAGGTGTCTACAGCACTCTCTTTCTTCATCTGCGTCTTGAGATGGGATTGGTTCAAAACTAACCTATCCTAGCTAGCAAGATAGCATAGAATATAGACGCGACGGAATGCAATTTAAGCCCATAAATCTACCCGGTCATTTCAATTTCATCATCCCCGGTCGCGTCGTGGGAACATGTCCATGAAAAATGTCGATTCAAGCAGACCAATACCATCCTCCTGCATTATTTATACAGATGCAGTCATGCAACATGCTGCAAGGGTCCAAATAAACCGTGCTACGGAGTGCATTACCGAACAAAAGAGGCAGAAGAAAATTTGTGGAAGGCAAATAGATACAGTACTGTTGAAAGAAACAGGCAGGGCAATGCCGATCTTCCATGTCCTTTGTGCAGAAAGGACTCGCCACACGACGAGTCCCAAACAATTTAAGAGCGACAGACAGCCTTGTTTAAGTGATTTAACTCGCTGGTTGGTGAAGCATCCACCGCTGGGCCTATTCATGTCCTCAACTGTTTAATACTGGCTGGATCCATAATTGTTTTCAACAATTCTTATTTTTTCAACCCCCACTTCTAGAAGGTGTGTGTGTGTGTGTGTGTGTTGTGTGGTAGTAGTAATCATGAAAAGTATATATAACATGGTAAATATGGTTTGGTCATTGGTGCATGCCGTCTTTCAGACCTGAAGCACATGCATGTTATGCTCATGATCCAAAATCCAGAACACTTTTGGTTAAACTCAGTCACAGTCAGTGTGTGAATTTCGATCCTGGATATGGGCCCAAAAGGCACTGAGCGAGCCTTTGAGACACGCGAAACCGTTCGAGATCTTCAAAGCCTCTCGCGAGCATGTTAAAACAGTCTGAACCATAAACCCCCTACACCATCATCACCATCCTTTTCTCGACAGTGCCTTTCAGTTGTATACACAGTATCAGCACGCCCGTCGTGCAGCGTTGAACACAGTGAGAATCATCCAAATCCCGGAATAGAAAGATGCCTAACGGCTAACGCCAGCATTGTTTCAGGAAAGCAACAGTCTGCAGTTTTTGGGGCTCCAGAAATTCCTGAAACTTCTGAAATCCTGATATTACCGTTCGCCCATATCCACATCCTGCTATAAACACTCCTACACTTCAGAAATCCTGATTCATGTCCCCTCAAAGGCTCAGAGAACGATTGTTTGACTTGCCCTTGTTTAGCTTACCATGCATATTTCAAGGAAAACTGCCTCACTTTGCCAGCACCGGTAACCTCCAAATTTAGGCGAGCACAAGGGAGGACACGCGCTTTTTGTTTGGCGCCGCAAGGAGATGGTGCTCAGTACACACTTGGCTAGAATAAGACATGCTTGCGGTTAGGACAAAGTCCTAATCATGCTACAAGCCCCACATAAAGCCTAGTGATCGATTTGGGGAAGCTCTTGAGCTGCTAATCCGTAGCCATTATACAAAGATGGGTCAAGTTGTGCAAAATTCGCTCCATAGATTCCGTTCTCTCTCACCATTTTCACGTGCCTACGTGGTATGAAAATGTGTAAGAGAAAACTCGCGCATTCTTTGCTGACAAACGCACAATTTAGGTAAGCCGGATTTCAAAGATTCTCGCAACCGAAGTTAGTTATGCTTCGATCTTGTGGCACATTGAGTATGACAAATGTGGCACACCTCATGATACCAGCATGGTATAATCTCCGCTTCTTTCCATGGACCCAACGCAAAGTGCAAGCATTCTCTTAGGCTGGGTTCAGTTGGCATGGTTTTGAAGGGGTTTGGCAGGGATTAAATCCCATACAAGTCAAATCCCCGCCAAAACCACTCCAATCGCCTTGAGACAAGGTGTAACCGAACAAAGCCTTGCTATGGCTCCACTTCCGTATCCCCATTTTGTCAATGGCTCTCCTGCTGAACTCAAAAGGCTCTGGCAAGCTTAATCCATGGAGCCATTCGCTCCGCGCATCACGGGCGGTCGATCGACAAAAGACAACGTAGTACGCTTCTGCAACGTGTGGAAGAAGCGAGATTTTTTGCAGCTGGTTTCCGGTTGTTGTGTAGTGCACATGTCTCCCGCGGCAGCATCTTCGTTTCCCGTCCCGCTCCGTCGCGTCGCCGTCGCAGCCGATGCTTCCAGCGACGGTGATCGGGAGAGAGAGAAGCAGAGCTAGCCATGTGTCCTGCGTGCCCCTGGGTGGTCAGCAAAGCTAGTTTTATACTAGTACGTACGTGTGGAGCCTGCGGGCGGCGTCGACGTAGGGCGGATGAACCGACGGTTACGCTCTCACGTCAGTGCTACCACTAGCTCGGGGTAGGAGTAGATGACGGAGCACTCTGGCGAACGCCGGCACACTGGTCGATGGTGTTGGGACGTGCCTGTGCGTAGGTGTGCACGTCAGGAGAAGTTGTGGACGGTGGGATGAATATGAAAGATCATGCATGCTCTCCACCAGCCTCAACTGAGACGGACAAAATGGAGCATATCGACTCGGAGAGGGGCCAATGCTCCCCGAATCTCCGCCCGTGCGTGCTCCCGACCATTCGTTTCAGTCTCATGCAAAATTGCAATGACGAACCTTACTTGTTCGGAACTTCGGACTAGGTATCCGATTGATACTGTATGCTATCAAACTAATTATAGACTTCATGCTATCAGACCAATGATCATCTATGTTTTGGGTTGCGGAGGTATCGAGCCCGGGCGTGGCGACAACTGGCGGTGATCCTTCTTCGGGACGTCATGTTTCAAGGATGGCGCGTGAAAAATTTCTGATGATAATCACAGCCTTGGCGGGAGTGATTTCGATGGCGTTGTCTAGGGTGTCTGGATTTACCACCGACGAAAGCGTGAGACTAATGGATTGTCTTCAACGTGTGATTTAGATGGTGACGCCTTCTCTCACCCTGTGATCGATTGATTCGTGACTGACGAGTATTCGCTTGGTGCGTGCGTAGTTTACTGCTCGCGTGGATATCAACTTTGGGCTATATGCGCTTACATATTTTTTAGTGGTTGTAACTACTCGACGAGGATCAGTGTTGCTTTTTTTTTTCTTTATGCTTTTTTTCAGAACGGAGGCAAAGATTGCCTCATCTATTAATTAAGTAGAAGAGAATTGCCTAGTTAATTACGAAAAACTGTGCAAAAACTGGAACAACAAGGGCAGAGCCCACTCCCATAGACTGAAACACACAGGGTAAAGCCCACCCTCCTCGACGACATGTCGACTTACGAACAGACAACGCAGCTCCGATTCTGACGGAGAATTCAGAAGAACGAAACCAGGCACGATTGGCGCCACAAAAGATCGCCGAAAGGCCACCTACAGCCAGTCATCGTACACCATAGGGCCTCGCCGCCGCAGTTTCGACTCCACAGTAACAAACAAACCGAGGCAATATCGTGGACACGCCGGAGAAGAGCCGACTATCGCAACCATTGCCGCGTCGCCGACATCGCTCCCACCATCATCGTTGCCACAGAAGTCTGGACGCCACAGTGAGTCTCTCGGGGACGCCGCCTCGACATCCACCGCTCCGTCGCGCCCAGCGCAATCAACCGGCACCACCTTCCGGGGCCGCCGTCCCGACGTACCACCGCTCCGCTCGAGCAGCAACACCGCACGACCTAGTTGCCCGCAGCCCACGCTGCTCAGGGCAACCGCTCGCAGACCACGAACGTCGCACCACATCCAGGGCCGCCGCCCCCGACGCAAAGTCAGACCGCCCCCTCTGAAACGCGTCGACCGGACCGACAAGCCTGCCACCCAAGTGGCCCAAGACTGCCACCCAAGCGAAGGCCGAGCCGCCGCCCCGCCCCATGGAGCCGCCCCGCGCATCACTTTCCGAGGCCGCCGCCTCGGCACACATCAGCCGTCCGGGCCCGCTGCCCCGGCATCCACCAAACCCGACGTAGGAGAAAACCAAACGCGCCAAGCACAAGCTAACTCTCCCAAGCAACGCCCCCAAGAGGGAAACGACGAAGACGCCGCCGTCGCTCGCTCCAGAAAATCTGGAGCTTAGGTTTTCACCCGGAGAGCCCGAGCCCCACATAGGAGAAGATGAATTCCACAACGACGCCTCCAAGGAGGGAAACGACGCCCGAAAGCGTCGCCGTCGACGGCACCGACAAAGTCGGGTCAAGGCTTTCGCCCGGAACACACACATTCCTATGGAGATTGCAGATCTGATCCACCCAGAAGCGTGGAGATCATTGGAGCCCGTTCCTGTTGCGCCTTGCACTCTCCAACGCCGACCATCAAGCTTCACCGCGCAGCACCCTTGGCAGCGGCACCTCAAGCCGCGAATGAGAAGCGAGCGCACATGTCACCACGGCCAAAAACGCCATGGCTTCCAGCCCGGGGCCGCCGCCCCGGCTTCCTCCTCGCGTCATGCCCGCCTGATGAGCTTCCCTGCCCGGGGCCTCCCGAGCCGAACCACCTCCCGCCCACGCGCCCGAGGCGCGCCGCACACAACGCCAGCACCGCGCGCATCCGCGCCACCCCTTGACGGGGCCCCTGCTGGAGCGCCAGATCCCGCGCCCACTCGGACCGCCCGCGCCGGAGCGAGCGCCAAGACGCGCCGCCCGAGCCTCAGCACCACTCCTCGCCACCGCAAGTCCCGCCACAAAGCACCATGCTCCAGATCCGCGCCGCCCGGCCTCCTGCACACCCGCGCCATGGCCAGCGAGCGCGTCGCGCATCCCGGCGTCTCCTCACAGCGCCGCCCAGAGCACGAGCATGAGCTCGAACTCCAAGCCCCAGATCCGCACCTCCCGGCCTTCTGCACGCGCCCACCGCGCCGAGGTCGCTCGCGCTGCATCTCCTAGTGCATCTCCAGCACGTCACCCCGAGCCTCCTCGCAACGCTGCCCCGAGCGCAAGCTTCCCCGCCAAGCCCGGGCAACGTCCGGTTCCCACCGGGACGAACGACCCGTGCCGTCCAAGCCCAAGAGGGAGGAGGAAAGGGCCCCCCCGCCGCCGCGCTGCGCGGGCTTTGCCCGGCGACGCACGCCGGCGGCGGCGAGGGGAGGAGGGGACGGTGGGGTTGGAGCTGGCGGAGCGGCACAGGAGTCCTTGGTGGTTTAAACGAGAAGATTTGAAGCCGGACGCCACTCGCTCTGATCTTTTTTATGTTTTTCATACACCCGGACATAGCATTGGTTCTTCATGGCTTTGCTACTTACAGACATGATCTTTTTTGTATGTGTGTTGGTGTTGATTGTGTGTATCCTAATTATGCAGAAGTTGAGCGTATGCTCATGGTGTTTTGTATCCCCTTAATACTTTATAATGAGTTAACGCAAACATCCTCTTTTTCCCGAGAAAACCATGCATAGAATGCCCATCGTTTGCCGCTGCTTTGAGATTCATGTCATATTTTCATTTGTTTTGTTTATTTTGTAATGTTTTACCGGATACTTTTTTTATTTTCATTATTGAGAAAATCGTTAATTGGTAACTGCTCGGTTGGCTAGCGAGTAAGAGATTAATCGGTTAATCGGCAAGTTAATCGGTCATTTAATTAATTAATCGAACGATTTTTCGGTTTATCAGCTATTCGATGACCCTGTGAGTAGGGATTAACTTGCGCCTGGCTGCTCGCTGCCTCGCTCGCGTACGTGGTTTCAGCCGATCGCACCGCCACCGCGCGCCACGTTGCCGTGGCACCTACGCGCCCTGCGACTTCGACGCGCCCGCGGCATGCACCAGCCACCGCGAACGGCGGCCGGTTGATTGATCGCGGCCCCTGTCGCCGGCGCCACAGCCACCCGTCCAGCTGAGTCCGCACGCATGTGCCAGCCGGATGTACGCTCAGTCCTTGACATCTCCATGCCCCCAAAGTCGTTTGCCAGTGTGCATCGAGTCCACAATCAGCGCTCCCCGCTGAAACTGGAGGATCTAACACGTACGGGTGTACTGTCCATGAGCTTGACCATAGCGCCCACAGACGAGAGCAACGTACGGCATCAAACATATCTGCAGACTGCAGGTGCGTACACACAACGGCTTTGCCGGCTTGTCGATGAGTCGCTCGACAACGTAGGCGACCAGGAAGGACAAGAAGTGGACAACGTACGGCGCCGTGATGATTAACGAACGCCTCTCTGGCCGGGGAGACGTGTCTGCAAGTGCAACCGTCGAAAACGACGAGACAGATACAGAACAAGGCCAAAACCAATAGATGGCTTCTAGCCTTTTACGTTGGATGGATGCCGTTGCAGATTCCATCACAAAGAGCACCATATGCAGATAAGCCCAACGACCGCAGCAGAAAGAGCACCATGCATGCATGCATCTACCATCATAAAGAGTACGTATCAGCCATGTTCTGCTTTGCTAGCTCCTGCCGGAAAGAAGGAATGAAGGTGCGTCGTGACGATCGAGCATATGTCATGTGGGATACGAGGTCAGGATCCTGGGAAGGTGGAGAGAGGAAAAGGAACACACGTGGTTTGAACCATGCTGTCCGGACAGCAGAAGACATTCAATGCAGATCTGTATCGATCCGCAAAGCGGTCTAAATGTGATTTTTTCCCGCAAATCAGAGACAAACGTGAGGGTTTTTGCGGGAGTCCGGGCTGATCCTATGTACGCCCTCTTCTGATCGCCCTGGCCCTGTAACGCCCAAGATGCGGCTATATCTCCCATGTGTCGAGGCACGACTTAGAAGCATAACCATATTTTGGTACGATCACAAGAAGGGTCATCTTTATGCAATTTCATGTAAAAAAAAATAAGGAAGTAAGTAGTTGGCTTATAATCGCCACGTCACATAATGATCAAATTTATCCATACATTAATCAGAGTATACACAAGGTCTGACTACGGACGAATCCATTGAAAAGAAGACAAACCCCATTGCTAAATCCCGATCACGTTCCTACTGGGCACCACTACTGATCATTCGGAAAGGAAACATAGTAACGGCCAAGGTCTTCGTCGAACTCCCACTTGAGCTCGGTGACATCACCTGCATTGGTATCATCCATACCTGTAACTGTTTTGTAGTATCTGTGAGTCACGAGGACTCAACAATCTCAAAACCCAACCCACGAGATTAAGACTATTTAAGCTTATAGGTAGGATATGTGTATTGATGTGTCCACTGATGCATTAGCAAAATTTGATCAAGCCATAGATTCTAATATTTTAATGGTGGGTACAATTGCACTCAAAATACAGTCATCGGAACCTAAGCCGGACGAGGTTAAACCTAATTTTAGGACTCCACCGCGTCGGGTTATGCTTGGATCATTATCATTCCAAGTCTGATCGGAGTTGAGTTTTTCGGTTTTGGTCGACAGATTTTGTATCGCTCGGGAGTTGAATAAAAAAGTCAGAAAACGTCCTGTGTTGCGGGACACCAAATATCTTTATTGCTGATTCGAAGGAATTTTGTTGCTGCTGTTTGTGGAGTCGATCCAATCTACTCAACACAAGTTTCTGATCTTACGGTCTTGCATCTTTGCTCGACCGGAATATCTTATTCCAGCTGCTAGTACCGTGAAAGATCGGGCCGACGAACGTCTCGCCATCTAGTCGGGTCATTATCAAGTGGTATTCAGAGCTAAGGTTTTTCACGGTACTGTGTTGATCAAGATGTCAACCTAGGTCAACAAGGATGATGAGGTTGCTGCTGATTCTGAGGAAATTGTACGTCCAGTGTACGCGGATGATATTCCTCAAAATATCCGGGATGGTTTTGAGCACACATGCAACTACATCAAGCAATGTCATGACGCGCTCGGCAAAAGGATAGATGTCCTGATCACTCGGTTCGATGGTTTGGCAGACATCATCAATATGCCGGCGACGAATTTTACCCCACCACAGACTGCTCCGGCTGCTCCACTGCATTATGCACCACCGGCTCGCGATGGACATGCCGGCGTGCATGATCGCCGTTTGGCGGCACATGCTGGAGATGATGGTCTCGGTGACGGTGTTGACCAGGCGGGGTACGCGCCACGAGCACGACACTATGAGCCTCGTCCTGAAACTTCCGTTCGTGGCAGAGTGCATGACCGAGTTGGTCAAGCTGTGCGTGTGCCTTTGGATGATGGAATTGGGCGCATAAAAATTTCAATCCCTTCGTTCTCCGGCAAGTGCTAACCAGAAGGCTATTTGGAGTGGGAGATGCGTGTTGATCAAATTTTTGATGCCCATCATTATAGCGAGGAGAAGAAAGTTCAACTTGCTGGAATTGACTTCACCGGATATGCGCTAATTTGGTGGAATCAAATTTGTCGTTCAAGACATCGCCCGACGACTTGGCGAGGTATGAAAGAATTCATGAGGCGACGTTTTGTTCCTGAGCACTATAAAAGAGATATGTACAACAAGTTGCAGCGGCTCTCTCAAGGTAATATGAGTGTTGATGAATATTACAAGGAGGTGGAATTGCTTATGATACGTACAGGGACAACGGAGGATCCGGAGGCGACTATGGCTCGTTTCTTTAACGGTCTAAATATCAAGGTGCAGGATCGTGTTGAGATGGTGGTCTACTACAACATACAAGATCTTGTGCACCAAGCTGTGCGTGTGGAACAACAGATTAAGTGACGCCAAGTCAACATTGTTCCCAGTACCACTTTGAACACATGGCGACGCTCACAGTATAAGAGTGAGGATGTTGGTCCTAACTCTAGGGCGACATCATCAAATCGCTCTCATGGTTCCATGCAAAAGGATGCTTCAAAATCAGGACCGTCGATGGTTGATTCTAGTGCACAGTTGACCGGACGCACTAGTGACATAGAGTGTTTCAAGTGTGGAGGAAGGGGACATATGAAGCGTGAATGTCCTAATGAGAAAAGAGTGTTGCTCATGAGAGATGGCTATGCATCCGCTAGTGATGAAGAGGCAGTTTCTCACACTTCTGGTGAAAAATCTGAAGATGTTGAAAATGTGGTTGCGAGTTTTGAAGCTGCTGAATCATATCCGTCTTTGATGGTGCAACGGGTGCAAGAAGATCGCATTGAGGATAAGGGGCAGCGATGGAATATTTTTCAAACTCAATGCAAAATCAACAACACTAATTGTAAGTTGATCATAGATGGAGGAAGCTACACCAACGCGGTTAGCAAGGACTTGGTGGATGCTTTAGCTTTGCCTACCTGGAAGCACCCACAACCCCACTGCGTCGAATGGTTATATCAGTCAGGGAAACTGAAAGTTACTCACAAGGTGCGTCTCAATTTTTCGGTTGGTGACTATACTGATACAATGATTTATGATGTATTGCCGATGGATGCATGTCACTTAATGTTGGGGAGACCGTGGCAATATGACCGTCATGCCACACATGAGGAACGGTCCAATACATACTCTTTTTGGAAAACCGGAAGACGACATGTTCTGCGATCTATGTTTATGAGAGAAATCATGGTGGACACAACTGCTTCACTGAAGAAGTCTATGAAATCTATCGCAAAACCGAGGACGGTTTTGTTTCAAGGAGGAGGGGATGATGTATCCACTGATGCATTAGCAAAATTTGATCAAGCCATAGATTCTAATATTTTAATGGTGGGTACAATTGCACTCAAAATACAGTCATCGGAACCTAAGCCAGACGAGGTTAAACCTAATTTTAGGACTCCGCCGCGTCGGGTTATGCTTGGATCATTATCATTCCAAGTCTGATCGGAGTTGAGTTTTTCGGTTTTGGTCGACAGATTTTGTATCGCTCGGGAGTTGAATAAAAAAGTCAGAAAATGTCCTGTGTTGCGGGACACCAAATATCTTTATTGCTGACCCGAAGGGATTTTGTTGCTGCTGTGTGTGGAGTCGATCCAATCTACTCAACACAAGTTTCTGATCTTACGGTCTTGCATCGTTGCTCGACCGGAATATCTTATTCCTGCTGCTAGTACCGTGAAAGATCGGGTCGACGAACGACTCGCCATCTAGTCGGGTCATTATCATGTATAAGGTGGAGTTGCAGCAAGCACTAAGCAAATATGGTGGCTAACATATGAGTACAAGAGTAAGATAAGAAACTACGCAACGGTCGTAAACTAGAAGTGATCAAGAAGTGATCCTAAACTACTTACGTTCAAACATAACCTCACCATGTTCTTTTCCCGAACCTCGTCGAAAAGAGACCATCACGGTTACACATGCGGTTGGTGTATTTTAATTAAGTCAAGTTTCAAATTCTCTACCACCGGATATTAATAAATTCCCATCTGCCACATAACCGTGGGCACGGCTCTCGAAAGTTTAAACCCTATAGGGGTGTCCCAACTTAGCGCATGACAAGCTGACGACCCGCGGAGACAATCCTCCATCGCGGGACCCTACGATCAGACTCGGAATCCCGGTGCACAAGATATTTCGACAATATTAAAACTAGTCCAGCAAGACCTCTGGACGTGTCGTCACCCTGATAATAGCCGCAGGTATCTCATCTCAGGCCACGCCTGGATGAGCGAAGCGTACAGGTATATACCAAATACCCCAAGTTGCCTAGAGGCGGTCCCACACGGTGCTCTAGTTTGGACCAACACTCACGAGGAGCACTGGCCCGGGTTGTTGATTAAGTCCACGGGGTCCGGAAAGTCCCTATACAAGTTTTTGTTGTTATTAGGCAAATGGTTAAACCAATGTTGGGCCTTGCTGGAGGAGTTTTATTCAAAGCGAACTATCAAGAGGGCCCCATAAACCCTCACCGTGTTAGGGACGCAAAATCAAGGAGCATAACAACGGTATGACGGAAACTAGGGCGGCAAGAGTGGAACAAAACACCAAGCAAAAGGCCAAGCTTTCCACCCTTTACCAAGTATATAGATGCATTAATTAAATAAGAGATATTGTGATATCCCAACATATCCATGTTCCAACATGGAACAACCTGACTGCACCTGCAACTAGCAACGCTATAAGAGTGGCTGAGCAAAAGCGGTAACATAGCCATACAATGGTTTGCTAGGAAGGTGGGTTAGAGACTTGACATGGCAATATGGGAGGCTTGATAAACAAGTGGTAGGTAGCGCGACATAGTGATAGAACGAACAACTAGCAAGGTAATGATCATCTTGCCTGCAAAGTTCTAAGGGTTGTCGAAAGCTTGCTCCTCGTAAACATACTCAACAGGATCCTCGTTCACGAACTCGTCTCCCAGCTCTACCCAAAGCAAGAACACAAGCAACGGAATAACAATCAATCACGGTGCAATGCACAAGCAATATGATGCAAGACATGGCATGGGATGCAAGATATGATGTGCAATGCATATGGGTACTCCGGAAGGAAACGATGATCATGGCATCAACTTGGCAAATCAAGCATGCCACTGGATAGGTTTGGAGATTTTAGTCAAATCAATATAAAAATCACCGGAAACGGATGCACGGTTTGCAAAAGACGAGCAAAACAAAAACAAAGCAAAACTGCGCCTAACAGCATCATAACACTAAAGATGCATCATGAAAATAAGCTACAACACCCCAACATAAAAACAAGTGAAGTACAGGTGAAGCTCTACAAATAATGAACAGTGAGCTCCCGCTAGAACTCACTAGAACAAGTGTAAAACAGCATGGCAAAAATGCAAATGATAACAGTTTCACAGACTTAGTAGTTTTTCACAGATCATGGCAGAAACAACATCAGGTAGCAATGTTTAGGGCTAGTAAACTACATGCTACAGGAAAATATCATGGCAAACAAGGGCATGGCATGCTAGTACTAAAGGAAATAAACAAAACTCCCTTACTGAAGTTGAGCCAAAATTGCACACAAACGATGGTAGCATCAATGCAAACATGGCAAGTGATACGTCTCCAACGTATCTATAATTTTTTATTGTTCCATGCTATTATATTATCTTTTTTGGATGTTTATGTGCTTTATTACGCACTTCTATATTATTTTTGGGACTAACCTATTAACCAAGAGCCCAGTGTCAGTTTCTGATTTTTTCTTGTTTTAGAGTATCGCAGAAAAGGAAAATCAAACGGAGTCCAATTGACCTGAAACTTCACGGAACTTATTTTGGACCAGTAGAAGCCCACAGAGTATCGGAGTTGGACCAGGAGAGTCCCGGGCTGCCCAAGAGGGTGGGGGCGCGCCCACCCCCCTAGGCGCGCCCCCCTGCCTCGTGGACAGCCCGGAGGTCCACCGACGTACTTCTTCCTGCCATATATACCCATATACCCTAAAAACTTCGGGGAGCACAATAGATCGGGAGTTCCGCCGCCAGAATCCTCCGTAGCCACCGAAAACAAATCTAGACCGTTCCGGCACCCTGCCGGAGGGGGAATCCATCTCCGGTGGCCATCTTCATCATCCCGGCGCTCTCCATGATGAGGAGGGAGTAGTTCTCCCTCGGGGCGGAGGGTATGTACCAGTAGCTATGTGTTTGATCTCTCTCTCTCTCTCTCTCTCGTGTTCTCGAGGTGGTACGATCTTGATGTATCGCGAGCTTTGCTATTATATGATGTTTCTCCCCCTCTACTGTCTTGTAATGGATTGAGTTTTCCCTTTGAAGTTATCTTATCGGATTGAGTCTTTAAGGATTTGAGAACACTTGATGTATGTCTTGCGTGGGATACCTGTGGTGACAATGGGGTATTCTATGATCCACTTGATGTATGTTTTGGTGATCAACTTGCGGGTTCCGTGACCTTGGGAATTTATGCATAGGGGTTGGCACATGTTTTCATCTTGACTATCCGGTAGAAACTTTGGGGCACTCTTTGAGGTTCTATGTGTTGGTTGAATAGATGAATCTGAGATTGTGTGATTCATATCATATAATCATACCCACGGATACTTGAGGTGACATTGGAGTATCTAGGTGACATTAGGGTTTTGGTTGATTTGTGTCTTAAGGTGTTATTTTAGTACGAACTCTAGGGCTGTTTGTGACACTTATAGGAATAGCCCAACGGATTGATTGGAAAGAATAACTTTGAGGTGGTTACGTACCCTACCATAATCTCTTTGTTTGTTCTTCACTATTAGTGACTTTGGAGTGACTCTTTGTTGCGTGTTGAGGGATAGTTATGTGATCCAATTATGTTATTATTGTTGAGAGAACTTGCACTAGTAAAAGTATGAACCCTAGGCCTTGTGTCAACACATTGCAATACCGTTTACGCTCACTTTTATCATTAGTTACCTTGTTGTTTTTATATTTTCAGATTACAACCATTATCTACCATCCATATACCACTTGTATCACAATCTCTTCGCCGAACTAGTGCACCTATACAATTTACCATTGTATTGGGTGTGTTGAGGACACAAGAGACTCTTTGTTATTTGGTTGCAGGGTTGCTTGAGAGAGACCATCTTCATCCTACGCCTCCTACGGATTGATAAACCTTAGGTCATCCACTTGAGGGAAATTTGCTACTGTCCTACAAACCTCTGCACTTGGGGGCCCAACAACGTCTACAAGAAGAAGGTTGTGTAGTAGACATCAAGCTCTTTTCTGGCGCCGTTGCCGGGGAGGTTAGCGCTTGAAGGTATATCTTTAGATCTTGCAATCGAATCTTTTTATTTCTTATTTTAGCACTACTTTAGTTTATAAAAGAAAACTACAAAAAATGGAATTAAGGTAAACTCATATGCTTCATCTTTTTAATGTCTTCCGTGAGAATAAGGATTCCGATAATTGTGCTCAAGTGCTAGAAGAAGAATGCATTAGAATGTTTGGCACTAAATCTTTGTATGATGAGCATGATTGCAATGTTGTTAGTATGAATTCCTTGGATATCTATGATGCTAATGATATGCAAAGCCACAAGCTTGGGGATGCTATGTTTGATGAAGATGATATTTTATGTCCCCCAAGTTTTGATGAGAAAATTTATTATGATGAAAGCATGCCTCCTATTTTTGATGATTATATTGATGAAAGTGGATTTGGAGAGGTCATGACTTTATTTTGTGATGAATCCACTATTTCAGAAGAGGTTCCAATTGATTATGAGAACAAAGTTGCTATCTATGATGATTATTGTGATGACTTGTATGCTATTAAGAATAATGATACCCATGAAACTTGTCATCATAATTTTAGTTTTCAATTGGATTATGCCTCACATGATAATTATTTTGTTGAGTTTGCTCCCACTACTATTCCGAATGAGAAGAATTTTGCTTATGTGGAGAGTAGTAAATTTTCTATGCTTGTAGATCATGAAAAGAATAATTTATGTGATGGTTATATTGTTGAATTCATTCATGATGCTACTGAAAATTATTATGACGGAGGAATATATGCTTCTAGGAATTGCAATAATACCAAGTTTCATCTCTATGTACTTAAAGTTTTAAAATTATGCTTGTTTTGCCTTCCTATGCTAGTTGATTATTGCTCCCATAAGTTGTTTCCTCACAAAATCCCTATGCATAGGAAGTGGATTAGGCTTAAATGTGCTAGTCATATTCTTCATGATGCCCTCTTTATGTTACAATTCTTATATTTTATGTGAGCATCATTGAAATCATCATGCCTAGCTAGGGGCGTTAAACGATAGCGCTTGTTGGGAGGCAACTCAACTTTATTTTTGTTGCTTGATTTTTGTTCCTGTTTAGTAATAAATAATTTATCTAGACTCTGTTATGGTTGTGTTTTTTTGTGTTTAATTAGTGTTTGTGCCAAGTAGAACCTTTGGGAAGACTTGGGGAAAGTCTTTGCGATCATGCTGTAAAAAACAGAACCTTTAGCGCTCACGAGAATTGCTGCCAGTTTTTATTGGAGCGTGATATTGAGTTAATTCTTTTTGAAGATGATTAATAGAAAAATTAATCAGGTCCACCAATTTATTTGAGAATTTTATGAGTTCCAGAAATATATGTTTGATACAGATTACTACAGACTGTTCTGTTTTTGACAGATTCTGTTTTCTATGTGTTGTTTGCTTATTTTGATGAATCTATGAGTAGTATCGGAGGGTATGAACCATAGAGAAGTTGGAATACAGTATATATTATACCAATATGAATTTAGAATGAGTTCACAACAGTACCTAAGTGGTGATTTATTTTCTTATACTAACGGAGCTTACAAGTTTTCTGTTAAGTTTTGTGTTGTGAAGTTTTCAAGTTTTGGGTGAAGATTCGATGGACTATGGAATAAGGAGTGGCAAGAGCCTAAGCTTGGGGATTACCAAGGCACCCCAAGGTAATATTCAAGAACAACCAAGAGCCTAAGCTTGGGGATGCCCCGGAAGGCATCCCCTCTTTCGTCTTCGTTCATCGGTAACTTTACTTGGAGCTATATTTTTATTCACCATATGATATGTGTTTTGCTTGGAGCGTCAATTTATTGTGTTAGTATTTGCTTTCTGTTATTTATAACAATGTTTTGCATCTTTTATTTCAATAAAAGTGGCATTGATAGCCTTTACTATGCCTATTTTACAAGTCCACATGTTGCTGTTTGAAAACAGAAAGTTTACCGTTATTGCAAAAATTCCCTAGAAAATTCAGAATGTGATAAAATGTTGAAACCTTTTTCATAATAAGCTATGATAAATTTAATACAGTGGGAATTTTCTTTCATAATTTTTGGAGGTAGGGAAGTATGGATATTGTTGCACTCTTTACAGACTGTCCTGTTTAGGCAGATTGATGTTATGTTTGCATTGTTTGTATATGTTTGCTTTTTAATTATTCTATTTGAGGATAGGACTATTACATATGCAGAGGCATTTATTATGCAATGTTGAATAATAATTTTAGTGATTTTCTATAGTAGACAGTAGAATATGGTAAGGTTTTTGCATTGGTTTATACTAACTTATCTCACGAGTCTTTGTTGAGTTTTGTGTGGATGAAGATTTTGAGATTTAGGGAGACCGTGATATGAGAGGAATTAAGGAGACACAAAAGTTCAAGCTTGGGGATGCCCCGGTTGGCATCCCACCTTTCTTCTTCAACAACTATCGGTTACTTTCGGTTGATCCTAAGTTTTTGCTTCTTCACATGATGTTTGTCATTCTTAGAATGTTATTTTATTTAGTTTTGCTTGCTGTTTGAATAAAATACCAAGATATGAAATTCTTAAATGTTAGAGAGTCTTCACATAGTTGCATAATTATTCGACTACTCATTGATCTTCACTTATATCTTTCGGAGTAGTTTGTCATTTTCTCTAGTGCTTCACTTTATATCCATTTAGTGCACGGTGGTGGTTTTATTTTATAGAAATAGATGAACTCTCATGCCTCACTTATATTATTTTGAGAGTCTCTAAACAGCATGGTAGTTTGCTTTGGTTATGAATTCAGTCCTAATATGATGGGCATCCAAGAGGGATATAATAAAAACTTTCATATAAAATGCATTGAATACTATGAGAAGTTTGATACTTGATGATTGTTTTGAGATATGAGGATGGTAATATTAGAGTCATGCTAGTGAGTAGTTGTGAATTTGAGAGATACTTGTGTTAAAGTTTGTGATTCCCGTAGCATTCACGTATGGTGAACCGTTATGTGATGAAGTCGGAGCATGATTTATTTATTGATTGCCTTTCTTATGAGTGGCGGTCGGGGACGAGCGATGGTCTTTTCCTACCAATCTATCCCCCTAGGAGCATGCATGTAGTACTTTGTTTCGATAACTAATAAGATTTTTGCAATAAGTATGTGAGTTCTTTATGACTAATGTTGAGTCCATGGATTATACGCACTCTCACCCTTCCACCATTGCTAGCCTCTCTAATACCGCACACCTTTCGCCGGTATCATATACCCACCATATACCTTCCTCAAAACAGCCACCATACCTACCTATTATGGCATTTCCATAGCCATTCCGAGATATATTGCCATGCAACTTTCCACCGTTCTGTTCATTATGACACGCTCCATCATTGTCATATTGCTATATATGCATGATCATGTAGTTGACATTGTATTTGTGGCAAAGCCACCGTTCATAATTCTTTTATACATGTCACTCATGAGTCATTGCACACCCCGGTACACCGCCGAAGGCATTCATATAGAGTCATATTTTGTTCTAAGAATCGAGTTGTAATTCTTGAGTTATAAGTAAATAAAAGTGTGATGATCATCATTATTAGAGCATTGTCCCGGTGAGGAAAGGATGATGGAGACTATGATTCCTCCACAAGTCGGGATGAGACTCCGGACGAAAATAAATAAATAAAAGAGGCCAAAGAAGCCCAAATAAAAAAAGAGAAAAAAAGAGGCCATAAAAAAGAGAAAGGCCCAAATAAAAAAATTATTAAAAAAATGAGAGAAAAAGAGAGAAGGGGCAATGCTACTATCCTTTTACCACACTTGTGCTTCAAAGTAGCACCATGATCTTCATGATAGAGAGTCTCCTATGTTGTCACTTTCATATACTAGTGGGGATCTTTCATTATAGAACTTGGCTTGTATATTCCAATGACGGGCTTCCTCAAAATGCCCTAGGTCTTTGTGAGCAAGCAAATTGGATGCACACCCACTTAGTTTTTTTTGAGCTTTCATACACTTATAGCTCTAGTGCATCCGTTGCATGGCAATCCCTACTCACTCACATTGATATCGATTGATCGGCATTTCCATAGCCCGTTGATACGCATATACCCTAAAAACTTCTTCCTCCCATATATACCCATTTACCCTAAAAACTTCGGGGAGCATAATAGATCGGGAGTTCCGCCGCCAGAAGCCTCTGTAGCCACCGAAAACCAATCTAGACCCGTTTCGGCACCCTGCCGGAGGGGGAATCCCTCTCCGGTGGACATCTTCATCATACCGGCACTCTCCATGACGAGGAGGGAGTAGTTCTCCCTCGGGGCAGAGGGTATGTACCAGTAGCTATGTGTTTGATCTCTCTCTCTCTCTCTCTCTCGTGTTCTTCAGGTGGTACGATCTTGATGTATCGCGAGCTTTGCTATTATAGTTGGATCTTATGATGTTTCTCCCCCTCTACTCTCTTGTAATGGATTGAGTTTTCCCTTTGAAGTTATCTTATCGGATTGAGTCTTTAAGGATTTGAGAACACTTGATGTATGTCTTGCGTGGGATACCTGTGGTGACAATGGGGTATTCTATGATCCACTTGATGTATGTTTTGGTGATCAACTTGCGGGTTCCGTGACCTTGGGAATCTATGCATAGGGGTTGGCACACGTTTTCGTCTTGACTCTCCGGTAGAAATTTGGGGCACTCTTTGAGGTTCTATGTGTTGGTTGAATAGATGAATCTGAGATTGTGTGATGCATATCGTATAATCATACCCATGGATACTTGAGGTGACATTGGAGTATCTAGGTGACATTAGGGTTTTGGTTGATTTGTGTCTTAAGGTGTTATTCTAGTACGAACTCTAGGGCTGTTTGTGACACTTATAGGAATAGCCCAATGGATTGATTGGAAAGAATAACTTTGAGGTGGTTTCGTACCCTACCATAATCTCTTCGTTTGTTCTCCGCTATTAGTGACTTCGGAGTGACTCTTTGTTGCATGTTGAGGGATAGTTATGTGATCCAATTATGTTATTATTGTTGAGAGAACTTGCACTAGTAAAAGTATGAACCCTAGGCCTTGTTTCAACGCATTGCAATACCGTTTATGCTCACTTTTATCATTAGTTACCTTGATGTTTTTATATTTTCAGATTACAAAAACCATTATCTACCATCCATATACCACTTGTATCACAATCTCTTCGCCGAACTAGTGCACCTATACAATTTACCATTGTATTGGGTTTGTTGGGGACACAAGAGACTCTTTGTTATTTGGTTGCAGCGTTGCTTGAGAGAGACCATCTTCATCCTACGCCTCCTACGGATTGATAAACCTTAGGTCATCCACTTGAGGGAAATTTTCTACTTTCCTACAAACCTCTGCACTTGGGGGCCCAACAACGTCTACAAGAAGAAGGTTGTGTAGTAGACATCAGCTAGTGATATGAGACAGGTTTCAGACTTAGAGGAAAATCATACGTGGCAGAAACAGATTCATGATAGCAACTTTGCAAGCTTGTGCCACTCACCACAAAGCATTTCATGGCATAACAAAGCAACCAACAGTAAGAAGACACATTTATGAAGCTAAACATGGCAAGATCATAGTCATCGGGTGCATGGATCACTAGGGGCCTGTTTGGTTGCCCGCATGCAGCCCAACCAGGCCCGCGCGAGATGTGCGCGGCCTGCTTGGCAGCCCGCGTACACTATTGGGCCTGCATCGCACGCTTCTTAAAGCACGTCAGGGCCTGGCTCACTGGGAACGCACGAATCGGCAGTTTCTCCAGGGCCAGACCCGAGCGATGCACGTGGGCGGGCGCGGCTGCAGGCGCGCGGCCACCCTCGAGAAGCCGCGTTGCTTCCCGAAGCACCGGCAGTTATTAGCCTCACCGTCCGTCACCGCTCCCTCTCCCCACTCTTCCCCACTCTCCCAACTCTCACCGGCGGCGGCGGATCGGAGCAGAGGAAGAAGACCACCGGACTCCATCACCGGCGGCGGCGGATCGGAGCAGAGGAAGAAGACCACCGGACTCCATCAATGGCGGTAAGCACTTCTCTCTCTTCGACATGCATGCTAGATTCGATCCATGGCGATAGATTCGATCCACGGCGGAGGGAAATGGGGAATAGAGGTACATAAGCATAGGGGTAGTTCATACTAGTTCATAGCAGTTCATACGGGTTCATACATGGAAGATCGAAATGCATAAGGTAGGTTTCGAGATAGGAGAATAGGGGGAAAGGGGGTACACAACGGACACCGGCTGACCGCGGCGGCCGTCACCGGCGTGCGGAGCGGCTGGCCGAGCCGCTGGCCTTCATCTTCTTCTTCATTGCCGTGCGGGCCGGCGGTTCGTCCTCGTCGTCCTCGGCGGAGTCGAGGTCGATCTGCCAGGTAGGACGGACTAGCTCCGGCGCCCTAGCTGGCATGTGCACCGCCTCTTCTTCCTCCTCCTTAGGCTCCCCGCCGATGACCGCCGACGGCGCGATAGCCGTCTCCCAGTACACTGCGGCACGGCGGTCATTAGGAGCCCAGTAGTTCTTGTACTTGCACCACTTCTTCCTCTGTTTAGGGTCGTCAGAGACGGCCTGATTCATGGCCCAATGAATGATGTCAACTGCCATCGCGCCCTTCGCTGGGCCAGGAATCAACGTCTTCAGCTCATCTTTAGTGTCCTTCATGAGCACGGCATTAGATTCGTTCTGCATGTCCGACATGGAGCCGAAGTTCGAGCACACCTCCATGGTGTTCTCGAACTTGGTCCGGTCACCAGCCATCCAACCGAGGAAGAAGGCCCTCCAGCCAATACCCCAAGGGAAGGGGTTGGCGTTGGAGCTGGAGCTAGAGCTCATGGCGATGGGGAGGAGGAAGGTTGACAGTGAGAGAAGAGAGGGGGTGGGTAAATAGTGGTGGGCAGGGTGAGTAAATATAGGGGGGATGGAGAGGAGGAGAAGAGTGACAGTCATGCCATTTTAACTACAAGATCTTGAATAAGCCATGAACTCTGTGCAATGCCTGACTCCATGACTTGTGCGCAGATCGAGGACACGGAGGTGCTCCCGGCCGTTGACAGCAAGGGCAAGCAGCCCCTTCACCCAATGCCCGACGAGGTTGAGCTGCCGCCCACCGCCGAGGAAGACCCAAAGACGCCTGAGGGTGGCGACGACGAGGGCATGGAGGAGCCCCCCAGCAACAAGCGCCACAACTACGGCCACTACCATCAGGAGCATGGCCCAACTCACTTCTGCAAGGTCATCCTTGCACCGAAGCTTGAGTGCATCCCCATGCCCCTGGACTTCACCAAGCACTTCGTCGCGGTGCTGACGGAGTTCAAGCTCAGGAACAACACCGGCTGCTCCTAGAAGGTGACGGTCAAGCTGATGAACGGTAGGGTGACCCTGGATCAGGGTTGGGCCACCTACGCAGCCGTTCATCAGATCAAGATCAGCTACATGGTGACGTTCAAGCTCCTCACTCCCGACACCCTCAAGGTCATCATCTTCGACGACGATGGCATTGAGGTCGTCAACAAGTGCGGGAAGCACGACGAAGCCTTCGCCACCAAGGAGTAGGGCTTGGCCACCTCTTTCGAGCGTACTATCGAGTCTGCTTTGAACATGTCTATGGTTTATGCGTTGAACTGTTATGAAGTGTGGTACTGCTTATATCTGAATTATGCTAGTTGATGCTCTGTTTATACTCTGTTGTGCTTATGATGTGTGCTGCCGAAGTGTGGTGGTAACCTCACCAACTAGCCAAAGAGGTTACCACACACCAGGCGTTGCATACAACCAAACACCATGCCTTGTGTTTATCCACTAACATGCAGGCAACCAAACACCAGGCAGAGTGGTTCAGCCCATGCAGGTAAGAGGGCATGCAGGCAACCAAATAACATGCATATGGTGCATTTGAGGCTGCATTTGCATAGCCAGGTTGGGTGGAGAAGTGTATGCAATGCGGGTACTGTAGCGCCCGGCAACCAAACATGCCCTAGCAAAACACATGGCAAAATGCACTTCCTGTTAACAGACTGACAGCAATAATATTTTGTAAAAGGAAAGCATGGTAATTACAAGCTACATTACCCCATAATTACAAACAAAGGCATGAATGGATAGAGCATAACCATATCTTCAAAACACCCTTACTGAACTTCATCAAAATATGCAAGGATTTACTTGTGGCAACAAGTTAACATAGCAACGTAATGTAACAGGAAAAGACTTAGCAGAAAAACTAAGTGGCTGAAATCAGCAACATCAAGTGGCCTACTTGGCATGCTTGTGCTAGTCACCACAGGGCACATAAAAATACGAGGATTGCACCGATGTAAATATGGCATGAAGATGCTCCTAAAACATGTATACATGATGCTCAAAAGATGAACACACTAAATGCTATGAAAAAGACGAAACAACAAGTTATGATAGTTCCCAGAAGATAACATCATTTAGCACTTTTGCAACAAATATTAGGGCATCAATATGGACAGTAACATGCATGCAAATGACACAAGCATGTAGAGCATCACGAGATGAACATTTCGGTGTAACATGCATGCAAAACGGAGCTACGAGCATGGAGTTATGACATGTCAAATGGGCACACATGAAGTGGATTTCGTGGGGACTTAGGCGGAAATTTATACCTCCGGATCTAGGGTTCATCCGGTGGCGCACGAACCGAGGTTGGACGACGAGGTCGCTGGAGATGTGGTGGTGTGGCCGGAGTTGGCGAGGAGGTCGCCAGGGATGCGGGATCCGGCCGGGTCTCGCCGGATCCGGCGCCGGCGGAGGCGGGGATGAGGCCGGACGCACGGGGTCGGCGAGGCGGCGACGGGGCCGGACAGCGCGGCAGAGGCGGCGTGCGACGCAACAGCCAGCGGGGAGGTGTGGCGCGGCAGAGGCGGCGCAGACGGGCGGCGCAGGAGGCGGCGCGGTGCGGGCGCGGGTGAGGCGGTGGATGGGCTCGGCAGGCCCGCTTTGGGCTCGCGGGCCCATGGTGGTGGGAGGTGGCGTTGGGACACGTGTCGCGAGCGGATTGGTGCGGGGCGGCGGCGGACGCATCCGGTCGCCGGGCGGACACGTCCGGCTGCACGGAGGGGGAGATGCTAGGGTTTCGCCCGTGAATTTCTGAGGGGGAGGCCTATTTATAGATTGTGGGAGCTAGGAGAGGGCTATTGAGGTACGTCTTTCGCCTGCACGATTGTGATCTAACGACGGAGAGCATGGAGGGGGTTTAGATGGGCTAGTGGGCTGTTGTGGGGGGGTGTTGGGCTGCAAGGAGAGATGGGTTTCGGCGGTTACACGGTTAACCATTGGGGCATCAAACGACCTCCAAATGGAACGAAATTTGACAGGCGGACTATCGGTGGTGTGCCAAGGCCACACGACAAATCTCGGCCCATTCCAAGAACGTTTTTCTCGCGCTCACAATTGCAAATGAGATGCACATGATGACATGAGATGAAATGCATGACATGAACAAAATGCAAAATGAGGACAAAATCCAACCATGGAGGATATAACATATAACATTGCCGGAAATGGCAAGAGTTGGAGTTACAATTATGGAATGTTACATCTGGGACGTTACAGGCTAACCCAAACCCCACCGCCCACGCGCGTTCCCGCCCGGCACCAGCTGCCTATATTCATGTCGTTGTAGACCGTGCTACTCAGAATTGAAGACGGCTCAGTGTGGACGTGATCTCTCACTGGCTCTGCCATTCAAGTGATGGGCCGGCCTAGGGCGCCACCCGAGACGCGCCTCCCGTGTCCGCGGCTGTTCAAAGCCAGAGACGCATGACTGGACGGGACATGACCGATATCTACCACGCCCATTCAATGTCATTACCCGTCCGTATGCCGCCATTAAGTAGGCTTGCCAGCCGAGAAACCCACTCCGGCGTCGCGAATTGATGCCCCCAGACACCTCATTTCACCAGAATCCGCTATATAAAGGCGGCCACACCCAGCTAACTCCACACCACAACACAAGCTCCACCCTATCCTCCTCCCTTGCACTTCATCCTCCATGACTGCAGGCAACTAAGCTCCGTGGGAGAGCCTTTCCACGGAGACGAAGCACGACATGGCCGCCCTGGCCGCTGCCTGCCAGAGCCGTCGTGCCAGGAGGATCAAGATTGGCTTGCAGGCTAGCTTGCCCGAGGTCTCCGACGACGAGGAAGAGATCACGATAGAGACGGGCCCCGACGACACTGCCGCGGCTCGCGTGGCTCCTGTGCACGCCGACTTCACCATGGAGAAGTGTAGGATTGAAAGTATGTCTAGAGAGGGATTTGATATTGTACTCAAAAGCTACCACACACTGCAAAATCTCCAAGGACGAAAAGGAAACTAAGAAATTATTGGCTCCATGAGGGACGGCTTTCCACTTCCATGAGGTCCGGACTGAGGCGATCTTAGCGACTCAACCTCCATTACAACAGCTGATAAAGAACCACCAAAAATCATAACCAAAGCAGTCGGGTGGCGCAAGATGCTCCTTGAGCAACGAGTCCGATAACTGCATGAACATTGCGTTAACCAAACCGCATCCACCGAGCAATGCAGTAGGCCTTGGTTACTTGAGAATAGTGCAAGAATGCAACGGGTGCTTGTTATTGTCGCAAATGTGATAGTAGTGAATGACCGTGTTGTTGGGGATCGTAGTAGAAATTTAAAATTTTCTACGCATCACCAAGATCAATCTATGGAGTCATCTAGCAACGAGAGGGAGAGGAGTGCATCTACATACCCTTGTAGATCGTGAGCGGAAGCGTTCAAGAGAACGGGGATGATGAAGTCGTACTCGTCGTGATCCAAATCACCGAAGATCCTAGCGCCGAACGGACGGCACCTCCACGTTCAACACACGTACAGAGCGAGGACGTCTCCAGCGCCTTGATCCAGCAAGGAGGAGGGAGAGGTTGAGGAAGAGGGCTCCAACAGCAGCACGACGGCGTGGTGGTGGTGAAGCAGCGGTACTCCGGCAGGGCTCCGCCAAGCTCTTACTGTCGTGGTTCTAACTCTGACAGTGATGTAGGGGGGTGAGTATGGAGAGGCTAGATCCTAGCTATTGGGAAGTTGTTACACGCGAGGTTTACGAGTTCAGGCCCTTCTCGGAGGAAGTAATAGCCCTACGTCTCGGAGCCCGGAGGCGGTCGACTGGATTATGCGTGTATGGATTACAAGGGTGCGAACCCTTCCTACTGAGGAGGGGGGTGGCTTATATAGAGTTCGCCGACCCCCTCCTGCCCTCAGTAATGCAGGGTTTTAAAGTACATTTAAGATGGGGCGTTACTGGTAACGCCTCTAATAAAGTACTGTAATGACCATGAAGACTACTTAACAGCTGACCGTTTGCCTACGGAGTGACTGTAGATCTCCTGGTAGTCGAGTGAATAGCTTCATGGTCGAGTGGTAGCTTCTTGGTCGAGTGGTAGCATCTTGGTCGAGTGTCTTGTACCCGTCGAGTGAAGTACCTTCAAGTCGATTGATGGGTGATTTATTCTAGGGATGTCCTTGGGCAGGACTCTTTGGGACGGGTCCGTGCTCCTACCCCAGGTACATAGCTTCATCATTAGCCCCCGAATGGATCGAGGTTAGAGTGGGGGAAGAGTTGGGGATCCTTTCCGACCGGTTCTTCGAGGTTGTAAGAGTGCCTCGCTTAGGGTCGGTTGTCGCGGACGACGTCACCAACCTCTTTCAGTCGCCTTGATCCATTCCAGGCCCTTCGTCGAGTGAATATCCTTGCTTGCGACATGCCGAGTGTTGGTACGAGCGGGATACTCTGTTTTTGGCAAGCGGTTCTGCGGCCCGCGGATCTCACGGGATTTGGATTTTGGGAAGCGCGCGGGACGGGAGTAGCCGCAGTAATCGGAAGTGAAAAAGCGGAAACTCCTCGATCCTCGCATCGCCTTTTTCGCCACGTACTGCGCGCGCGTCTGTTGCGGGATTTGACTGGGCTGCCTGGGCCTACCAGTCAGTCACTCGGGAGCAGCCCCTTATAAGTTGCCGGCTCGGGGTTTCCAAGCCGCGCGCTTCTCTTCTGCTTCCTTCTTTCTCTCTTCCTCTCTCCCTTCGCCAGCTCTCCTGCGACCCTCGGCCGTACCCTAGCGCCGTTAGCCCGTGCGAGATCTCGCCGGCGACGATGGTGAAGGGCAAGACCACTGCTTTGGAGCGCGCGAAGAAGGCGGCGGCGGCGGGGAAAGGAAAGAAGTCTTCGCGAGGTGGATCTTCCTCCCGGACCACCCTGCCCAAGGGTTGGATTCAGGGCGATTGGATGCCATTGGTGCTCTGGCAGGAAGATCTCGACGACATGGTCGAGGGAGGAGCCATTCCCCACGAGGCCGCGCGTCTCCCGGGGAGGGAGATTGAGCCGCAACCCCGCGACGGTGAGTGCGTGCTCCTCGCCACCCACATCGACCGAGGGTTTTCTCTGCCTCCCCATCCATTCTTCCGGAGCTTCTTGAATTTCTTCGGAGCGCAGCTCCATCACTTTACCCCCAATTCCATAGTCTACCTTGCCGCGTTCATTTCCATGTGCGAGGCCTTCCTGGGTTGCCGTCCGCATTGGGGGCTTTTCAAGCATATCTTTACTTGCCGCTCCCAGTCGGTGAAGAAGGCTAAGTCGAGTGACGAGAAGACGCAAGTCATCTAGTTGTGCGGGGGTCTGGTGATCCAGACGAGGGGGAAGAGCTGTTTCCCCTCTATCACCTTCCCGGAGTCGGTCCGCGGCTGGCAGTCGACCTGGTTCTACTGCCAAGACCAGGCGACCCTCGGGCAGTCGACCGGTCTTCCTCCTTTTTCACTCGACCGAGCCGAGAAGCCTATCTCTCTGAAGGTCACGCCGGAGGAAAGTGCCCAAGTCAAGGTATTAGCGGGTCGAGTGGTTGAACTTGTCCGTGAGGGGGTGACTGGGATGGACCTGTTAGAGGTCTTTCTCCAGAGGCGCATCCAACCGCTCCAGGCGCGAGACCATCCGATGTGGATGTATTCTGGCCTTGACGACACCACTCGGATCCACCCGGAGGAGGTCACCGATGAGATGATGGAGGGGTGGCTGTCAAGCATCACGGGGAACAAAGACAACCCCCGAGGAGCCAGAAGGGTGATTCCACTCGACAGCTCATATGAAGTGGATCAGGTATGTCTTTGCGTAGGATATCTGGCCTTCTGTATTAGTCTTCTTTGAGTAAGTCGACTGACTTTCGTCCTGTCCGTTGTCCTCCAGGCTACCACTGAGATGTACTCGACGCCCAACGGGGCACAAGGGCCGACCGAGGAAGGTGAGGGGAGCGGAGGCGAGAGCGGGGACGACCAGGTCGAGTGGGAGTCCGACGGTGAGGGAGAGGAGGGCGACGACATCTTCTCCAGTGAGGAGGAGGAGGAGGCTGAACCCTCCTGCCCGGAGGGATGGTCCAAGCTCGCCCACGATCCAGCGCAGGAACGTGGCAAGGCGGCCGCTCCTGTTGGGCAGTCGTCGAAACGCCCTCGGACTTCTTCTCCTCCGCCGACCGGGAAGGCTCCCAAGCACCCACGAACAGCGCCATCTAAGCCGCCCAAGGCCTTGCCCAAAATGAAGATAGCTGTTCCTACCATTTCGGGGTAACAACAACACTTGCTTTCCTTTGTCGACTGTGGACGGATCCTTGGTCGATTCACTGGGCCAACTGACTAACTTTCGAGATTTGCAGTGGTGCCACTTCTGAGGTCTCCGCCAGGAACTACGACCAAGAGATGGAGGACGCTATCACCTCCAACCCTGGTACGATCACTGCCGTCCTGCTTACGAGTCGACTGAGGCGTTGGTCGATTGAATGTTTTCCTTGCAGCTCCTCCTCATGTTATCGACCTCCCGGACGACGACGACAACACACCACTGAGGGTGAAGAGGAAGAAGAAGGTGTTGGCTGGCAAGGCTCCGCAATCCACTCCCGCGCCTGAGGCTGCAGTTCGGGATGATGGCGAACCTACTCGGGCTTCCGTGACTTTCGCTGTTCCTTTGACGAGTGTGCGGCCTTCAGCGTCGACTGCAGATCCGTCTTCGCTTTTTGCTGCGTACCCCGTCCCTGAGGACCAAGCGGCTGCTGCGAAGGAGGCTGTACGCCAGGCTGGAGTCATGATGGAGCAGGTAAAAGTGGCTCGGGAAGCTTGCCAGGCGGCTTACGACGCAAGCTCGGCTCTTCAAAGCAATGTCCAGGTCAGTCGACTTCAACACTTGGTCTGTTTTGGTATGTTCTTTGAAGAATCTCTTTTCCGAAGATCTTTAAGTTTGTACACCCACTGGGTGTGTTTGCCAATTCTTGGACGAGTGGGGGCACGCTAAGTGCACCCACTGGGTGTAGTCCCCGAGACTACGGTGGACCGCTGGCGGTCGACTGTAGTCTTTAAATTGAGTCGTTGTAGTTGAATTTCTTCGCTCTGTCTGATCGGGTCATGTTGAATGGAACGGAATCCTGTCGACTGCGGGCAGTCGACGTCTTTCTCTCTTTTTTTTTACTGTGGGGGCACGCTGAGTGCACCCACTGGGTGTAGCCCCCGAGGCTACTGTCGAATGTTTTGCTTCGGCTGTAGTCTTTAGAAACTCTGTTATTGTCTCTTAACTGCTCGGAAGCAGCTTGTCTTGGACTCGACTTCAGGGATCGGTCGAGTGGGATAGGAACCGGTGGGGGCATGCTGAGTACACCCACTGGGTGTAGTCCCCGAGACTATGGTGGACTGCTGGCAGTCGACCGTAGTCTTAGTATTTACTGCCTTTGTTGCTTTTTTCCTTTTTACTGAAATTGTAACTCCTCTTTGACTTCAGAAATCTTGTGATCTTAGAACCCGCTTGGCTGACTTGGAGAAGCAGCAAATTCAAATGAACCTTGATCTGGAGCTGGCCAGGACAGAACTGCAGACGGTCAGAGACGGCGCCGCAGGTAAGACGCCTTTGTCGACTGGTTAGTTTTTAGGCTTGAGTATCTTTTCGCTTTCTCCGACTCAATCATCATTTTTTGCAGAAAAACTGAAAGAAGCTCTGGCGAAGAAGGATCAGGACTTGGCTGCTGCCCGTAAGGAGGCTGATGACAAGACCGCTCTGGCCGCACAGAAGCTAGCTTCGGTCGACCACTTAGAACAAGAGAATACCAAGCTCAAGACCGCTCTGAATGAAGCCAACAGGGAGTGTTCACGTTGGAAGAAGGAGAAGCTCACCCTGAGCGAGAAGCTAGAAGGCCTCGCTCGTGGGAGAAACGACCTGGAGAGCTACTTGGGGAGCCTCGCCAAGAAGTTGTACCTTAAGCTTGAAGGTGCGCATTCAGTTCCGACTGGTTTTTGAGTCGACTCATTCTGTGAAAATTGTCTTATCCTTGAATCTTGTATGCAGAGCTTTGCCAGAATTTTGAAGAGGAGACCAGTCGAGTGGAGCCGATCTTGGACCCTGTTAAATCTCTTGTGAAGGACGAGGCCGCAATGAACGTGCTCCGTCTGGAGTCTCGTGTTGACGGCGTCGTGGATTACTTGGCTCGACTGAAGGTTGCCATGACGCGGATCGACCCGACACTTTGGCCGGAATCTATGCTCCAGAATGATCTCGAGTCTTTGATGACTCGACTCAATGGAATCTCTGACCGAGTGCAGGAGTGGAAGAAGTCCTCAGCTCGGTGTGGCGCTGACGTGGCTCTGTCCCTGGTCCGCGTCCATTGTAAGGAGGTGCGGGAGGAGAAGCTGGCCGCCATCCAAGTCACCAACACGAGGAAGCACAACTTCCAGGACTTCATGGAGACATTTATTGCTGCTGCTACCCGCATCGCAGATGGGATCGACTTGGATGAGTTCGTGGCCCCTGCCAGTCCTCCTCCTCCTGAGGAATGAAAAAACTTGCCTCGGAATGCCGAGTCTACTTTGTAAACCGTTAAACTCTGCCTTAAATTTGCCTCGGAATGCCGAGTGGAAGTGTAACAGTTAAACTCTGCCGAGCCGGGGGCTCGAGTACCTTGACCTGAGGTTTCTAGGCCCTTTTAGGCTTTATCCGTAATTGATTTGTCGTTGAATCTCTTTGTGGACGACCCGTCGAGTGGGATTTGATCTTCACTCGAAATAACTTTGTGTCTGTGGTGCAGCTCCGAAGGAGAAGGTGGCAGTCGACCTGCCTCTCGTCGTCCTTGGGACATGAGAAGTGTTTCATACTTAGGCAAGCGCTGGGCTGCAGCTAAGCCTCTGAGCGGGAGGTTTGCTCTCGCTCGGTAGGATTTTAAACTTAGGCGAGTGCTGACTGCAGCTAAGTCTCTTCGTAGGAGAACTTAGGCGAGTGCTGGACTGCAGCTAAGCCCCCGAGTGGGGGGTTTACTCCCCACTCGGTAGGATTTTTCAAACTTAGGCGAGTGCTGACCGCAGCTAAGTCTCTTCGTAGGAGAGCTTAGGCGAGTACTGGACTGCAGCTAAGCCCCCGAGTGGGAGGTTTGCTCTCCACTCGGTAGGATTTTTCAAACTTAGGCGAGTGCTGACCGCAGCTAAGTCTCTTCGTAGGAGAGCTTAGGCGAGTACTGGACTGCAGCTAAGCCCCCGAGTGGGAGGTTTGCTCTCCACTTGGTAGGATTTTTTCAAACTTAGGCGAGTGCCGTACTGCAGCTAAGTCTCTAAATGAGAGAACTTAGGCGAGTGCTGGACTGCAGCTAAGCCCCCGAGTGGGAGGATCGCTCTCCACTCGGTAGGATTTTTTCAAACTTAGGCGAGTGCCGGACTGCAGCTAAGTCTCTAAATGAGAGAACTTAGGCGAGTGCCGGACTGCAGCTAAGCCCCCGAGTGGGAGGATCACTCTCCACTCGGTAGGATTTTTTTCAAACTTAGGCGAGTGCCGGACTGCAGCTAAGTCTCTAAATGAGAGAACTTAGGCGAGTGCTGGACTGCAGCTAAGCCCCCGAGTGGGAGGATCGCTCTTCACTCGGTAGGATTTTTCAAACTTAGGCGAGACGGATTCGTAGCTAAGTCACCCACTGGGGGATTTCGTATGTAAACAAAAGTGACAACAATTAATGGAACACTCTTGCCTTTGATAAAAATGAACTGCGGGAATTTTTCTTATCACATCTCGTCCAAGGTTGAGCTCAAGTGTAAAAGGGGCGGAGTAGTTCCGCATTCCAAGCTCGAGGCTCGTCGATCTGGCGATCAACATTGAAGAGGTGATACGCTCCATTGTGGAGGACTCTGGTGATGATGAAGGGACCTTCCCAAGTGGGAGCAAGCTTGTGTGGTTTCTGTTGATCCACTCGGAGGAACAAATCTCCTTCTTGGAAGGCTCGACTTTTCACATTCCGGGCGTGGAATCGACGCAAGTCTTGCTGATAAATGGTCGATCTGATCATGGCCATCTCCCTCTCTTCTTCGAGGAGGTCGACTGCGTCTTGCCAGGCCTGTTCTGCTTCATCTTCGGTGTAAAGCTCGACTCGGAGCGCGTTGTGAAGAAGATCACTTGACAGAACCGCTTCGGCTCCATAAACCAGAAAGAATGGAGTTCTTCCAGTCGACCGGTTAGGGGTGGTCCTCAATCCCCATAGAACTGACGGAAGCTCGTCGACCCAAGCACCTGCCGCGTTCTTGAGATCATGCATCAGCCGAGGTTTCAGTCCTTTAAGAATCAGACCATTTGCTCTTTCAGCTTTCCCATTCGACTGAGGATGCGCGACCGAAGCGTAGTCGACTCGTGTGCCTTGAGAGGCGCAAAAAGCTCTGAACTGGTCCGAATCGAAGTTTGACCCATTGTCGGTGATGATGCTATGAGGGACTCCATATCTAAATGTTAGTCCTTTGACGAAACTGATAGCAGTGCCAGCATCGAGGTTCTTGATAGGCTTGGCTTCGATCCATTTGGTGAACTTGTCGACTGCCACAAGCACATGCGTGAACCCGCTCCTGCCTGTTCTCAGTGGACCAACCATGTCCAGTCCCCAGACAGAAATGGCCAGACGAGAGGAATGGTCTTCAGGGCTGATGCAGGCTTGTGTGACATGTTGGAGTAGAACTGGCAGCCTCCGCACTTGTCGACTATCTCTTTTGCCATCTCATTTGCTCTAGGCCAGAAGAATCCCGCTCGGTATGCTTTAGCCACAATGGTCCGAGAGGACGCATGGTGGCCACAGGTTCCCGAGTGGATATCATCAAGGATTATCCAACCTTCTTCTGGCGTTATGCACTTCTTACTGATTCCAGTCGCGCTTTCTCTATACAACTGCCCCTTTATGACTGTGAAGGCCTTAGATCGGCGGACGATCTGTCGAGCCTCTTCCTCGTCTTCTGGGAGCTCTTTCCTTAGGATATACGCGATGTACGGTATCGTCCAGTCGGGAGTTATTGCCAAGACTTCCATGATTAGGTCGACCATAGCAGGAACTTCGACTTCAGTCGGATCTGTGGCACTTTTTGGTTGTGGGGCTTCTTCTGTGAAAGGATCTTCCTGGACAGACGGCGAGCGGATGTGCTCCAAAAACAGATTGCTGGGAATGGCTTATCGCTTGGAGCCTATCTTTGCCAGGTCATCAGCTGCTTGGTTTTTCAGTCGGGGGATGTGATGAAGCTCTAACCCCTCGAATTTCTTTTCTAGCTTTCTCACTGCATTGCAATAACCAGTCATAGATGGACTTCTGACGTCCCACTCCTTCATCACCTGTTTAACCACCAAATCTGAGTCGCCATAGACCATGAGGCGACGGACGCCGAGTGAAATGGCCATGCGCAACCCATACAGAAGTGCTTCATACTCTGCTTCATTGTTGGAGGAATCGAAGTGAATCTGGAGAACATATCTGAGCTTATCTCCTCGGGGGGAGACTAGAACTACCCCAGCACCGGAACCATTCAGCATCTTAGATCCGTCGAAAAACATGGTCCAGTGCTCCGAGTGAACTTGAGTCGGAAGTTGCTGCTCAATCCACTCGGCGATGAAATCTGCGATTGCTTGGGACTTGATAGCCTTCTTTGCTTCAAACTTGATATCTAAGGGAAGGAGTTCAATCGCCCACTTGGCCACTCGACCAGTTGCATCTCTGTTATGCAGAATCTCTGACAGTGGGGCGTCGCTGACGACTGTAATGGAATGGTCAGAGAAGTAGTGTGCAACCTTCTTCGTGGTCATGTAAATCCCATATACAAGCTTCTGATAGTGAGGGTATCTTGGTTTTGAAGGGGTCAAAACTTCAGACAGATAATAGACTGGGCGCTGAACTCTGAAGGCCTTTCCTTCTTCTTCCCGCTCGACCGTGAGTACTGTACTGACAACTTGTCCCGTGGCCGCAATGTACAGCAGCAGAGGCTCTTTGCTGATTGGGGCAGCAAGCACCGGCTGGGTGGAGAGCAGAGCTTTGAGTTTTGCAAACGCTGCGTCAGCTTCTGGAGTCCACTCGAACTTGTCAGATTTCTTCATCAGTCCGTAGAGAGGCAACGCCTTTTCACCGAGACGAGAAATGAATCGACTTAAAGCGGCCAAGCAGCCTGTAAGCTTTTGGACATCGTGCACGCGTACAGGACGCTTCATCCGGAGTATGGTGCCAATTTTCTCAGGATTGGCGTCGATCCCTCGTTCGGAAACGAGAAAACCAAGTAAATTTCCGCCTGGAACTCCGAATGTGCACTTTGATGGATTGAGCTTGATATCATACCTCCTGAGGTTGGCAAAGGTTTCGGCAAGGTCAGCTCGCAGGTCGGAACCTTTCCGTGACTTGACCACAATATCATCCATGTATGCCTCCACATTCCGACTGATTTGAGTGAGTAAACACTTCTGAATCATTCTCATGAACGTGGCTCCGGCGTTCTTGAGGCCGAACGGCATGGTGACATAACAGAAGCATCCGAATGGGGTGATGAAAGCTGTTTTGATTTCGTTGGGTCCATACAGACGGATCTGATGGTACCCGGAATAAGCATCTAGAAAATACAATCTCTCGCACCCCGCAGTCGAGTCGACTATTTGGTCGATGCGAGGGAGAGGAAAATGGTCTTTCGGGCAGGCTCGATTGATATGTTTGAAATCTATGCACATGCGAAGTGACTTGTCTTTCTTGGGGACCATGACTACATTGGCGAGCCACTCGGAGTGGTAAATCTCTCGGATAAACTCCGCTGCTAAGAGCCGAGCCACCTCCTCGCCAATGGCTTGCTTCTTCTGGACGGCGGACCGTCGAAGGTGTTCCTTCACAGGCTTGAACTTTGGGTCGACCCGCAGACGGTGCTCAGCCAGCCCCCTGGGAACTCCAGGCATGTCAGAGGGTTTCCATGCGAAGATGTCCCAGTTCTCACGGAGGAGCTGGATGAGCGCTTCTTCCTATTTGGATTCAAGCGTCGTTGAGATATGAGTTGGGGCAGCATCGAGGTCGGTCGGGTGAATGTGGACTGTCTTCGTTTCACCAGTCGACTGAAAAGCTGACTCTGAAGCGGGCTTCTTGGCCCGTAGCAATTCACTCGGATCGGCAGTCTTTTGGTACTCTTGCAGCTCGACCACTGCCATCTGAGCATCTGCAATCTTTGAGCCTTTCTGAAAGCATTCTTCTGCCTTCTTCCAATTGCCTGTAACAGTGATTACCCCTTTAGGGCCCGGCATCTTCAGTTTGAGGTACACGTAACATAGTCGAGCCATGAAACGCGCGTAAGCTGGCCTGCCCAAAATGGCATGATAAGCACTTTGGAAGTCCACAATCTCGAATGTCAACTTTTCCTTGCGGTAATTCTTTGAATCACCGAAAACCACATCAAGAGCGACCTGGCCGAGTGATTGGGCTTTCTTCCCAGGAATGACTCCGTGGAAACTCATACTACTGGTGCTGAGCCTGGACATCGGAATGCCCATTCCTTTCAATGTTTCAGCATACAGAATGTTCAAGCCACTGCCGCCATCCATCAGGACTTTAGTCAGTCGAGTGCCTTCAACAATTGGGTCGACCACCAAAGCTTGCCTCCCAGGGGTGGCAATGTGCGTTGGGTGATCAGACTGGTCGAATGTGATGGCAGTCTGAGACCACTTCAGGTAACTGGGTGTTGCCTGGGCAACCATGTTCACCTCTCGGTTAATGACTT
This sequence comes from Triticum urartu, assembly GCF_056163025.1. Classification (NCBI taxonomy): domain Eukaryota; kingdom Viridiplantae; phylum Streptophyta; class Magnoliopsida; order Poales; family Poaceae; genus Triticum; species Triticum urartu. The sequence continues at coordinate 186,695,745 of NC_141879.1, read as the reverse complement.
TCAGTCGACTTTTGCTCTCGACATCGGCAAAAATCATCAGGGTGGAATTGACTTGGGGGTATCCACCGTCGCTGTCTTCCCTGTCCTCGACCCTGTTCGACTCTTTTTCCTTATCCTTGGACTGCTTTCCTTGGAACTGCTGGATCAGGAGTCGGCACTGTCGAGTGGTATGCTTTGGGTAAATAAAATTACCCTCTTCATCCTTCTTGGTGTGGATGTGACATGGCAGATCCAAAACATCATTTCCGTCTTGATCCTTGACTTTTTTGGGCTTCTAGGTGCCCTTGGGTTTTCCCTTGAAGTTTCCCTGGGCTACGGCCAGGGCCTCCCCAGGAGCGGCTGGCTCGGCCTTCCGCTTCTGCTTCCGACTGGAATTGCCTCCAGTTTCCTGGGCGACTGCTTTCTGCTTGCCACTCCGGAGTCGATCTTCGTCTTCTCCGTTAGCATACTTGGTGGCAATCTCCATCATCCGATTCAGAGATATCTCTCCAGTTCGACCGAACTTCAGATTCAACTCTCTATATTTAACACCTTCCTTGAAGGCACAAACTGCTTGATGGTCCGGCACGTTCTCAACCGAGTGATGCAGCGTGATCCACCTCTGGATGTATTCCCTCAGAGCTTCATTCGGCTTCTGCACACAAGACCGTAACTCTGTTAGGCCTGCAGGTCGCTTGCATGTTCCTTCGAAGGTTGTCATAAACACTCGGGAGAGGTCCTCCCAAGTGTAAATGCTGCTGGGTGCCAACTGATTTAGCCATGCTCTGGCCGAGCCCTCTAACATGAGAGGCAAATGCTTCATGGCCACCTCGTCATTGCCACCGCCAATCTGTACAGCCACCCGGTAATCTTCGAGCCAGGTGTCAGGCTTAGATTCACCGGTGAACTTGCCGATTCCAGTCGCCAACCTGAAATTGGGAGGTATCACTGCGGCTCTGATGGCTCGACTGAAGCACTCTGGCCCTGAAGCGCGTACTCTGCTGCTGGCAGGCGCATCTCTGTTGTGGCCTTCTCGATGAGCTCTGTTCCTGTCAACCAAACCTTGAACGAGGATGGATCTCGCATCAAAGCCTGGGTCCCTGGGGTCGACTGGAATCCTCTGCCCAACACTATGAGGGTGTCTGTCATCTTGCCGTCGAGGCGCATATGACCCACTCCTCGGGGGAGGGGTTGGCACTCGACGTCGATCATCACGGTCGAACCGGCGATCGTACAGCTCATTCCTCCTGTACTGATCATGCTGGTCGCCACGTCCCTCACGCCTCGGGGGCGATCTCGGGCTGTGAGCCGACTCGACTGTATCCGTCGCAACGGATCGACTGTGGATCCTGTTCCGCGACTGAGAGACAGCAGAATTCTGGTTTCCCGCCGCCCGGAGCAGCGCTCTGATCTGCAACAAGCCCCTGCCCGCCTCCGATTGGGAGGGCTGAATTGATTCTGCTATACGGGCCGCAGCGGCCAAATTCTGAACTGGGGTTCGGTATACCTGCATCGGCGGGAAGAGCTGGCGTCGTCTAGACTCGGGAGCCCGCTGACGCGCTTGCTCGTCGAGTGCTCGCTGAAGATTCTCCAGTTGAGTGCGCTCGGCCAAGTTGGCCAAACGCGCGTCCTCCAAGGCCCGGGCCTCGGGGGTCTCTCCGACGATAGGAGTGCGGAGCGCGTCCATGTTTCGGCGGCGAAGCTCCTCTCGCTGTAATGACGTGAGAGGTTCGGGGAGATACTCGTCGTGGGGATGCGACGGATTGCCCCCACCCGCGCCTCCATCAGTGCGAGGGAACCCGGGGGGACTGTGTGTTCCATCGACCGCCAGGACCTCAGCCGCTGGATCGCTGCTGTCGCACTCGGATGCGTTCTCCGCGGAGCCAGTCGACAGGTCGAGCAGGCCGTGGAGGGATTCGACAGGCTCGATTGCCGCGACTTGTGGGGCTGCCGATTGGCGGGCCACGACGTGCCTCACCCACCTCTGAAGTCTTGACCGACCGGAGCGCCTGCGCTGGTGGGAGACAGGGCGGGGAGACGATACGGGGGCCGACCCATATTGGGTCGACGGTTGCCGCAGGAGGACGCCACGAACGCATGCGCGGAAATGCGTCGCGCCGCGGACGGGGAGCGCGTCGATGTCGAGTGGTGCCTCCTGAAGCCAGGCGGAGTCGTCGATGATGAAGGTGAGCGCGCCGAGACGGATCTTGCGGTCCTCCACCAAAACTCCGCAAGAAAACATGATCAAAGGGATCGAGAAAAATCACAACTTCTCCAACTAAGCACTAAGATTCCTGCCCCATGGTGGGCGCCAACTGTCGTGGTTCTAACTCTGACAGTGATGTAGGGGGTGAGTATGGAGAGGCTAGATCCTAGCTATTGGGAAGTTGTTACCCGCTAGGCTTACGAGTTCAGGCCCTTCTCGGAGGAAGTAATAGCCCTACGTCTCGGAGCCCGGAGGCGGTCGACTGGATTATGCGTGTATGGATTACAAGGGTGCGAACCCTTCCTACTGAGGAGGGGGGTGGCTTATATAGAGTTCGCCGACCCCCTCCTGCCCTCAGTAATGCAGGGTTTTAAAGTACATTTAAGATGGGGCGTTACTGGTAACGCCTCTAATAAAGTGCTGTAATGACCATGAAGACTACTTAACAGCTGACCGTTTGCCTACGGAGTGACTGTAGATCTCCTGGTAGTCGAGTGAATAGCTTCATGGTCGAGTGGTAGCATCTTGGTCGAGTGTCTTGTACCCGTCGAGTGAAGTACCTTCAAGTCGATTGATGGGTGATTTCTTCTAGGGATGTCCTTGGGCAGGACTCTTTGGGACGGGTCCGTGCTCCTACCCCAGGTACATAGCTTCATCACTTACGGAGGAGGAGAGGTGTTGGGGAGGGGAGGGGTTGCACCTTGGATGTGATGTGCAGCCCTACCCTTGCCCCTCTATTTATAGGGGAAGGAGGAAGGGGGCCGGGCCCCTCTAGATGAGATCTAGAGAGGGGGCGGCGGCCAAGGGGAGGGGGCTTGCCCCCCAAGCAAGGGGGGCGCCCCCTTTAGGGTCCCACCCAACCCTAGGCGCATGGGCCCAAGGGGGGATGCGCCCAACCCATGCAGTGCTGGTTCCCTTTCCTCTACAGCCCATTAGGCCCTCCGAGAGAGGTGGCCCCTCCCAGTGGACCCCCGGAACCCCTCCGGTGGCCCCGGTACAATACCGATATGCCCCCGAACCTTTTCGGTGACCGTATGACAACTTCCTACATATAAATCTTCACCTCCGGACCATTCCGGAACTACTCGTGACGTCCGGGATCTCATCCGGGACTCCGAACAACATTCGGTAATCACATACAAGTCTTCCTAATAACCCTAGCGTCATCGAACCTTAAGTGTGTAGACCCTACGGGTTTGGGAACCATGCAGACATGACCGGGACAACTCTCCGGCCAATAACAAACAGCGGGATCTGGATACCCATGTTGGCTCCCACATGTTCCACGATGATCTCATCGGATGAACCACGATGTCGAGGATTCAAGCAATCCCGTATACAATTCCCTTTGTCAATTGGTACATTACTTTCCCGAGATTCGATCGTCGGTATCCCAATACCTCGTTCAATCTCGTTACCGGCAAGTCACTTTACTCGTTCTGTAATGCATGATCCCGTGACCAACTACTTAGTCACACTGAGCTCATTATGATGATGCATTACCGAGTGGGCCTAGAGATACCTCTCCGTCATATGCAGTGACAAATCCCAGTCTCGATTCATGCCAACCCAACAGACACTTTCGGAGATACCTGTAGTGCACCTTTATAGCCACCCAGTTACGTTGTGACGTTTGGTACACCCAAAGCACTCCTACGGTATCCGGGAGTTGCACAATCTCATGGTCTAAGGAAATGATACTTGACACTTAGAAAAGCTCTAGCAGACGAACTACACGATCTTGTGCTATGCTTAGTATTGGGTCTTGTCCATCACATCATTCTCCTAATGATGTGATCCCTTTATCAATGACATCCAATGTCCATGGTCAGGAAACCGTAACCATCTATTGATCAACGAGCTAGTCAACTAGAGGCTCACTAGGGACATGTTATGGTCTATGTATTCACACATGTATTACGATTTCCGGATAACACAATTATAGCATGAACAATAGACAATTATCATGAACAAGGAAATATAATAATAACCATTTTATTATTGCCGCTAGGAACGCATTAAAATTCAACGGAACAACATCTCGGGCCATCTATCTACAACAACATAGACATGCAAAATACTATCAGGTACTAAGTTCATGATAAATTAAAGTTCAATTAATCAAATTACTTAAGAACACCCACTTAGATAGACATCCCTCTAATCATCTAAGTGATCACGTGATCCATATCAACTAAACCATGTCCGATCATCACATGAGATGGAGTAGTTTTCAATGGTGAACATCACTATGTTGATCATATCTACTATATGATTCATGCTCGACCTTTCGGTCTCAGTGTTCCGAGGCCATATCTGCATATGCTAGGCTCGTCAAGTTTAACCCGAGTATTCCGCATGTGCAAAACTGGCTTGCACCCGTTGTATGTGAACGTAGAGCTTATCACACTCGATCATCACGTGGTGTCTCGGCACGATGAACTGTAGCAACGGTGCATACTCAGGGAGAACACTTGTATGTTGAAATTTAGTGAGAGATCATCTTATAATGCTATCGCCGAACTAAGCAAAATAAGATGCATAAAGGATAAACATCACATGCAATCAATATAAGTGATATGATATGGCCATCATCATCTTGTGCCTTTGATCTCCATCTCCAAAGCACCGTCATGATCACAATCGTCACCGTCTTGACACCTTGATCTCCATCGAAGCATCATTGTCGTCTCGCCAACTATTGCTTCTATGATCATCGCTACCGCTTAGTGATAAAGTAAAGCAATTACATGGCGATTGCATTTCATACAATAAACGACAACCATATGGCGCCTGCCAGTTGCCGATAACTCTGTTACAAAACATGATCATCTCATACAATAAAATTTAGCATCATGTCTTGACCATATCACATCACAACATGCCCTACAAAATCAATTTAGACGTCCTCTACTTTGTTGTTGCAAGTTTTCTGTGGCTGCTACGGGCTGAGCAAAAACCGTTCTTACCTACGCATCAAAAACCACAACGCGGTATAGTGATTGCTTTTTGATCTTCAGAAAGAACCCTGTTCATTGAATTCTATTCAACTAAAGCTGGATAAATAGACACCCACTAGCCACTTGTGTGCGAGCACGTCGGTAGAACCAGTCTTGCGTAAGCGTACGCGTAATGTCGGTCTGGGCCGCTTCATCCAACAATACAGCTGAATCAAGAATCAACTAGTGATGGGAAGCAATATGTTTATACCCACTCCCACAACTCCTTTGTGTTCTATTCGTGAATATAACGTCTACGCATAGACCTGGCTCGGATGCCACTGTTGGGGAACGCAGTAATTTAAAAAAAAATTCCTACGCACACGCAAGATCTATCATGGTGATGTATAGCAACGAGAGGGGAAGAGTGTTGTCCACGTACCCTCGTAGACCGTAAGAGGAAGCGTTATGACAACACGGTTGATGTAGTCGTACGTCTTCACGATCCGACCGATCCTATCACCGAAGGTACGTCACCTCCGCGATCAGCACACGTTTAGCTCGGTGACATCCTACGAACTCTAGATCTAGCTGAGTGTCGGGGGAGAGCTTCGTCAGCACGACGGTGTGATGATGGTGATGATGAAGTTACCGACGCAGGGCTTCGCCTAAGCACTACAACGACATGACCGAGGTGGAAATATGTGGAGGGGGCACCGCACACGCCTAAGAGATCAACTTGTGTGTCTATGGGGTGCCCCTTCCCCCGTATATAAAGGAGTGGAGGAGGGGAGGGCCGGCCCTCTCTATGGCGTGCCCTAGGGGGATTCCTACTCCCACCGGGAGTAGGATTCCCCCCTTACCCTAGTAGGAGTAGGATAGAAGGAAGGGGGGGAAAGAAGGAAGGAAGGGGGCCCGGCCCCCCACCCAATTCGGATTGGGCTAGGGGGGCGCGCCCTCCACCTTTCCCTTCCTCTCCTCTTTTCCACTAAGGCCCAATAAGGCCCATATACTCCCCGGGGGGTTCCGGTAACCCCCAGTACTCTGGTAAATGCCCGAACTCACACGGAACCATTCCGATGTCCAAACATAGGCTTCCAATATATCGATCTTTATGTCTCGACCATTTCGAGACTCCTCGTCATGCCCGTGATCGCATCCGGGACTCCAAACAACCTTCGGTACATCAAAACACATAAACTCATAATACCGATCATCACCGAACGTTAAGCGTGTGGACCCTACGGGTTCGAGAACTATGTAGACATGACCGAGACTCATCTCCGGTTAATAACCAATAGCGGAACCTGGATGCTCATATTGGTTCCTACATATTCTACGAAGATCTTTATCGGTCAAACCACATAACATCATATGTTATTCCCTTTGTCATCAGTATGTTACTTGCCTGAGATTCGATCGTCGTTATCATCATAACTAGTTCAATCTTGTTTCTGGCAAGTCTCTTTACTCATTCCGTAATGCTACATCCCGCAACTAACTCATTAGTTACATTGCTTGCAAGGCTTATAGTGATGTACATTACCGAGAGGGCCCAGAGATACCTCTCCGATACTTGGAGTGACAAATCCTAATATCGATCTATGCCAATTCAACAAACACCATCGGAGACACATGTAGAGCATCTTTATAGTCACTCAGTTACTTGTGATGTTTGATAGCATGCTAAGTGTTCCTCCGATATTCGGGAGTTTCATGATCCCATAGTCATAGGAACATGTATAAGTTATGGAGAAAGCAATAGCAGTAAACTAAACGATCATCATGCTAAGCTAACGGATGGGTCAAGTCAATCACATCATTCTCTAATGATGTGATCCCGTTTATCAAATGACAACTCTTTGTCCATGGCTAGGAAACTTAACGATCTTTGATGAATGAGCTAGTCAAGTAGAGGCATACTAGTGACACTCTGTTTGTCTATGTATTCACACATGTACTAAGTTTCCGGTTAATACAATTCTAGCATGAATAATAAACATTTATCATGATACAAGGAAATATAAATAACAACTTTAATATTGCCTCTAGGGTATATTTCCTTCAGCTGGGCCATTCCGGAGAGCTTTCCGCCCACGCAGATGCCGGTGATCGACGTGTGTGACTCACCGCAGCTCGTTCGGGCGCGGATGAGCACAGGCTCCGTCAATGCCCGGGCTGCCCTCAACGCGTTCGACGAAATGACCGAACAAGAGTCAGTATGTTTTATTTACTCTTGTCTGATCATATTTTAGCATAGACCACTAGTTCATTTGCTCATGATGAATGCTTGCAAATTTGAATCATGTAGGAGGCGTTCTTGTCGAACATGATCAATGACAATGAAGAACCGACCAAAATGGAGTATGGTTTGGAGGCCACCACCGCATTTGAAGATGGAACAACATCCGAGCAAGAAGAAGAAGACCAAGACGCCGAAGGCAAGAGGTCCGGCACTCTCAATATTTGAGGACATCTTGTTGGTCAAAACTTAGTTGGCGACAATGCTGGATCCAATATGCGGCACTGAGCAAAAGGGGAATTGGACGAAGAATTTCAAGGAGTACCATGAGCAAACTGAGTATGTGGTGCCGCATCCTATCATGACCACTCGCAATGTGGCATCTCTCCAACATCATTGGGGTGTCATTCAAGGGGAAGTGAACAAGCACGTAGGCTACTACGCACAAGTGGACAAATGCCGTCAAAGTGGGATGGGAGTCGCAATTCTCGTAAGCTCGATTGCCTCATATTGTCGTCCATTGTATATGCTTCTTGTGTTTGTATTCTCGTGCTCATACATATGTTCTTCGCTAGATGGCGGTGGCCGCCACTTTGTATTACGAGGTGGAGAAGAAGCCATTTTGCTTTTAGCCATTGTTGGGTCATATTGAATGGCAAGCTGATGTGGAACCAAGTTGTGGCCGACCTCAAGCCCGACAAGAAAAGGAATGATGACTCAAGCTCCAACCAATCAATTGGGTTGGGCAATGAAGAGGATGACATTGTCATGGAGAATGAAAAGGGCATCGTGCTAAAGGACAACCGCCAAGTCATGTGAAACAAGTGGGAGAAGGCATGTGCCGCGCGTGATGCCGCGGCTACCAAAATATCATCAACATGGACGGGCATTTTTTGGTGAGGGAGAGCAAGAAGGAGGAGAGGTACAAGCTCATGTTGGATGCGCAAAAGGAAAGGATAGAGTGGGACTGGAAGAGGGGGGAGAAGAAGCTCGAAATTGAGAGGAAGAAGATCGAGTTGGAGAAGAAACAAGCGGCGATCAAATGAGAGCTCGAGAAGGCCAAGACATTTGGTGACATAGAGCTCGAGAAGGAGATGTTGCAACTCGCACGGTACGCGGAAGATGCGAGGACCATGTTGGCGGACGAGACCCTCTATGATGAGCATTCGAAGAAGTGGCTTGCAGACAAGAAGATGGAGATCAATGATCGTAGGAAGTACGAGGCGGCGAGGACAGCTACGGCTCGGATGCAGTCGGAGGAGGCGGTCCGGATGCAGGCGGAGCAGGATGAGAAGGACGCATTCCACTCGAAGCAGGCGCCGAGCAAGTGATCCGAGGTCATCCATCACCCTCGGACATTGATTTCATTTTGCCATGTCCGGTTTGTTGAACTATGATTTGCTTTGCTTTGTTTTGAACTTTGACATTCGGGCAGTTTGTATTGTATGATCAACGTGCATGGTTTGTATGAATTTGAGGATCAGAATTTGTTGTATGTGGGTGTGCGGCGTAACATTTGAGAGGTGCCCGGCCAGTCGTCGCAGACGCGTCCGCGAGCATTTGAGAGACCAGATTTGTCAAGTCGGGCTATATATGCTCTAAGGTCCTCCTCAGTATAGTCCTCTATGGTTCGGGGGTCATGTTTTCGCACAGATGTTTTTTTATGAGACAGAAACCAATGGCCAGGAGCACGGAGCTTCGGGGAGCACTGGCCCCCCTCCGAATCGACATGTTCCATTTTGTCGATTTCAGTTGAGGCTCGTGGAGAGCATGCATGATCTTCATCCCACTGTCCACAACTTCCCCTGACGTGTACATGTACGTCCCAGCACTATCGATCAGCGTGCCGGTGTCCGCCGCATTGCTCTGTCATCTACTCCTCCTACTTGCTGTTGCTAGTACAACTGACATGAGAGCGTAACCGTCGATTTCTTCCCCTTACGTCGACGCAGCCCGCAGGCTCCACACTTAGGAGTATAAAACTAGCTCTGCTGACCACGCAGAAGCACACATGACACATGGCCACCTCTGCTTCTCTCTGCCTCTCTCTTTCTTATGAGGCTTTGACTGTCACTGGATGGATCGGCCTCTACGGCGACGGGACGGAACGGGACGGGAAACGAACATGCTGCCGTGGGAGACATGTGCACTACACAACAACCGAAAACCAGCTGCGAGTTCTGCAAACTACTCACTCCTTCGCATATTTTGATACTAGTGTAGTGTCGAAAACGACCTTATATTATGGGACGGAGCGAGTATTGTATTTCAAAAATAGTTGTGCAAAGACTCTCGCTTCTTCCACACGTTCCAGAAGCATAGTACACGGACTGGGTCCGTAACTTGAGGATTATCCTCATTGCTGCACAGAAGAATTATGTCCTGGAAGCACCGCTAGGTGACAAACCCGCTGCAGGAGCAACGCCAGATGTTGTGAACACCTGGCAGAGCAAAGCTGATGACTACTCGATAGTTCAGTGTGCCATGCTATACGGCTTAGAACCGGGACCTCAACGATGTTTTGAATGTCATGGAGCATATGAGATGTTTCAGGAGTTGAAGTTAATATTTCAAGCAAATGCCCGAATTGAGAGATATGAAGTCTCCAATAAGTTCTACAGCTGCAAAATGGAGGAGAATAGTTCTGTCAGTGAACATTGATACGTCTACAATGTATGTATAATTTTTGATTGTTCCATGCTATTATATTATCTGTTTTGGATGTTTAATGGGCTTTATTATGCACTTTTATATTATTTTTGGGACTAACCTATTAACCGAAGGCCTAGTGCAAATTACTGTTTTTTTGCCTATTTCAGCGTTTCGCAGAAAAGTAATATCAAACGGAATCCAAATAGAATGAAACCTTCGCGACGATCGTTTTTGGAACAAACGCAACCGAGGAGAATTGGAGTAGATGTCAAGGAAGCAGCAAGGAAGTCACGAGGCAGGAGGGCGTGCCCCCCACCCTCATGGGCCCCTAGTGGCTCCACCGACCTACTTCTTTCGCCTATATATACTCATATACCCTGAAAACATCCAGGAGCACCACAAAACCCTATTTCCACTGCCACAACCTTCTGTACCCGTGAGATCCCATCTCGAGGCCTTTTCCGGTGCTCCGCTGGAGGGGGGAATCGATCACAGAGGTGTGACGCCCGGATCATTAAGCTACAGTAACCTCTACTAATGATGCCACGTCACCACGATTGATGTGGTTAATATCACATTAGTTCAAAACCGATCCAAAATTCAAATTTATAATAAAGTCAAACAATAAAGTTTTCAAACATTAAAACTAAAATGTTCTAGAGGTGGAAAATAATCCATAATAAATATTAGAGGAGAGACCACATTTTTATAATGTGCTTACATGTTCAAAAATAAACAAAATAGTGATTTAAACGTTTAATTAAATGCCTTTTATTATTATGAAATGCTAGACTATTTTCTTTAGTGGTCAAACTTGTTATTAGAGAGGCTTAAATTACAACACTATTTTTGGTGCCAATTGTATATTTTAGAAAACAAAAACGAATTAAACAATAAAATAAAATAGAGAAGAAAATAAGTAAAACAGAAAACAAAAACTAAAATAAAAGCAAAGGCCACCCCCTCTCCCATGGGCCTCGGCCCACCGGCCACCACCTAGGCCGACCCAACCCACCAGCCCCACGCCCGGGTCGTCTCCCTACCTCTGCACTGTTCGTCCGACCGAACAGCGCACACCCGCGCTCGGTGGTCGCTGCCCGACTACCTCGCCGGCTTCGCCTAGAGATAAGGCCGCGACGCCTCTGCCCCCCACCTACCACCACTTTCACTAGCGCCACCTGCTGCTCCCACGCTCTCTCCCTCTCTTTCCCCCACGAGGCCGAGCGCACCTGTCGCCGCGCCTTGTCGTTGACGTGGCTACCGACCACCCCGAGCTACGCTGCCGTGTCCAGGATGAGTGCCATCTTCGTCTTTGTCAACTACGGGCACGGGTTCGAGCAGCCTCGTGCCACATGGTCGCCATCGTGCTCTTCTTCAACCTCGGATCCGTCGGACGCCCGTCTTCGATTGCTTTGCTGTCAAGCCTTCCCCGACCTCTCCTTCGCCTACGTAAGACTCGTTGTGAGCTCCTCTACTTTTCCCCTCGATTCTCCCTCTCGCGGTCATCCTCTAGCTAGTTTTCCCGCCGTGGCCATTAGCTCGGGCTCATCGTGTCCGAGCCGCCCAAATCGCACGCGTTCGCTGGTGCCATCGCGAGCCCGTCGTTGCTGCGTCCGGAGTCCCTCTCCCGTGCCCGCCCGCTGCTCCGCTCTCACGCGCTCGCCCACGCCTTGGCCGCGCTCGCGTGCTTGTTGCGCGCGTCCACGCCTGCCGCCGCCGCCCCCGTGCGATGCTGCTGCACTGCGGCCGCCCCCGCCCGAGCACCCCACCACTCGCCCCGCCTCCCGCCTCGTCTCCGCCTCCCGCCTCGGCTCCGCCGCGCCAGGCCGCACCGGCGCCGCCCCTCTCTTGCTGTCGGCAGCCTCTCCTGCCTCTGCAGACCCAGTCCTGCGCGCCCGGTGTCGCCTCTGGCCGTGGCCTGGCTACGCCCGCGCCACGCCAGCGCTTCGCCTGCGCACCTCCCCCCACTTTGCCTGCGCACGCCCTCACCCTCCAGCTCGCCGTCGGCGGCCTTCTCGGCCGTCCCCGGCAAGCCGCCGCCACCGCCCGATGTGGCACCTCGCTCAGGATCGGTTCCCCCCTCCACGCGCCCAACGGCCGCCGGTGACGCGCGCCCATCGCCCTCCAGTGGCATCCGCCGCGCCCCCATGGTCGCCAGCCTCAAACACCGGCCGGCCGATGTGGCCCCACCACGTAGACCCTCCCTGGGTCGCTGGCAACGGGCCGCACAGGCCCTGTTGACCCAGTCAACGGCTGACTGGACAACGCCCAATCACTGCCAGTGGGTCCCTTGGGGGCCCTGTTGACTGGTCAACCGGTCAGCTGACCGCTGACACAGTGCTGGCGTCATGCTGACATCACAAGTCACTGTTTTGGATAATTCGAATTTAAATACTTAAATTAATTCCAAAAAATAGATAAAACTTTGAAAATTAATATCAAATAAACCGTGGCTCGGATGAAAATGTTTTCTACATGAAAGTTGCTCAGAACGACGAGACTTATCCGGATACGCAACTCGTTCGTCCATCACACATCCCTAGCATAGCAAACGCGCAACTTTCCCCCTCCGGTTCATCTGTCCAAAAACGCAAAACACCAGGGATATTTTCCCGGATGTTTCCCCCCTTCACCGGTACCACCTCATACCGCGTTAGGGCACCCCTAGCACCGATACTTGTCATTGCATCGCTATGCATCTGTTTGCTTGATATTTATTGTTTCTTCCCCCCTCTTCTCTCGCTAGACACCAAGACCGACGCCGCTGCTACCCAGTACGACTACGGTGTTGACGACCCCTCTCTTTTGCCAGAGCAACTAGGCAAGACCCCCCCTTGATCACCAGATATCACCTACTCTTCTCTATACTGCTTGCATTAGAGTAGTGTGGCATGTTACTGCTTTCCGTTAATCCTATTCTGATGCATAGCCTATCATTGTTGCTACAGCTGTTGAAACCTTACCTGCAATCCTAAATGCTTAGTATAGGATGCTAGTTTATCATCAGTGGCCCTACATTCTTGTCAGTCTGCCATGTTATACTATCGGGCCGTGATCACTCGGGAGGTGATCACGGGTATATACTTATACCTAATATATGATACTTGTGCTGACTAAAGACGGGTCGGCTCAAAGAGTACCCGCGAGTGATTCACGGATTGGGTCCGAAAGGACGTTTGTCCCGACGGCCCTCTGAGTGGATCTTTGTGGCGGAGCGACAGGGTAGGTTGAGACCACCTAGGAGAGAGGTGGGCCTGGCCCTGGTCGGCGTCCGCGGTTATTTCAAAATAACACGCTTAACAAGATCTGGGTATTTGATCTGAGTCTGGCCACTGGCCTATACGCACTAACCAACTACGTGGGAACAGTTATGGGCACTCGATGTCGTGGTATCAGCCAAAGCCTTCGTGACGTCAGCGACTGAGCGGCGTGCGCCGCATTGGACCGTAAGCTCACGCTTGTATTAAGGGGGCTAGGTCTGCTTCCGGCCGCGTACGCAACGTGCAGGTGTGCAATGGGCGATAGGCCCAGACCCCTGCGCCGTAGGATTTAGACCGGCGTGCTGACCTCTCTATTGTGCTTAGGTAGGGCCGCGACGTGTTGATCTTTCGAGGCCGGGCATGACCCAGAAAAGTGTGTACAGACAAAGGAGACCGAGCGTGTTGGGAAATGTGGTGCACCCCTACAGGGAAGTTAATCTATTCGAATAGTCGTGATCTTCGGTAACAGGACGACTTGGAGTTGTACCTTGACCTTATGACAACTAGAACCGGATACTTAATAAAACACACCCTTCCAAGTGCCAGATACAACCGGTGATCGCTCCCTCACAGGGCGACGAGGGGAGGATAATCGGTTAGGATTATGCTATGCGATGTTACTTGGTGAACTTACCATCTACTCTCGTCTTCTGCTACAAGATGGAGGTTACCATAAGCGTAGTCTTCGACAGGACTAGCTATCCCCCTCTTATTCCAGCATTCTACAGTTCAGTCCACATATGCTACCCCTTGTTCATTTGATACCAATGCATACATATGTAGTGTAGCTCCTTGCTTGCGAGTACTTTGGATGAGTACTCACGGTTGCTTTGCTCCCCCTTTTCCCCCTTTCTATACCCGATTGCTGCGACCAAACGTTGGAGTCCAGGAGCCAGACGCTACTATCGATGACGACTGCTACTACTCGGGAGGTGCCTACTACTACTTGAAGGCCGCTGATGATGACCAGGAGTAGTTTAGGAGGATCCCAGGCAGGAGGCATGCGCCTCTTTCGATCTGTATCCCAGTTTGTGCTAGTATTCTTAAGGCAAACTTGTTTAACTTATGTCTGTACTCAGATATTGTTGCTTCTGCTGACTCGTCTATGATCGAGCTCTTGTATTCGAGCCCTCGAGGCCCCTGGCTTGTAATATGATGCTTGTATGACTTATTTTATTTGTAGAGTTGTGTTGCGATATCTTCCCGTGAGTCCCTGATCTTGATCGTACACGTTTGCGTGTATGATTAGTGTACGATTGAATCGGGGGCGTCACAGGAGGGCTTCTACATCAACACCATAGCCTCTCCGATAATGTGTGAGTAGTTTACCACAGACCTTCGGGTCCATAGTTATTAGCTAGATGGCTTCTTCTCTCTCTTTGGATCTCAATACAAAGTTCCTCAATTCTCTTGGAGATCTATTCGATGTAATTCTTTTTGCGGTGTGTTTGTCGAGATCCGATGAATTGTGAGTTTATGATCAAGATTATCTATGAACAATATTTGATTCTTCTCTGAATTCTTTTATGCATGATTTAAATATCTTTGCAAGTCTCTTCGAATTATCAGTTTGGTTTGGCCTACTAGATTGATCTTTCTTGCAATGGGAGAAGTGCTTAGCTTTGGATTCAATCTTGCGGTGCTCGATCCCAGTGACAGAAAGGGAACCGACACATATTGTATTGTTGCCATCGAGGATAAAAAGATGGGGTTTATATCATATTGCTTGAGTTTATCCCTCTACATCATGTCATCTTGCCTAATGCGTTACACTGTTCTTATGAACTTAATACTCTAGATGCATGTTGGATAGCGGTCGATGTGTGGAGTAATAGTAGTAGATGCAAAACCGTTTCGGTCTACTTGTCACGGACGTGATGCCTATATACATGATCATGCCTAGATATTCTCATAACTATGCGCCTTTCTATCAATTGCTCGACAGTAATTTGTTCACCCACCATAGAATATGCTATCTTGAGAGAAGCCACTAGTGAAACCTATGGCCCACGGGTCTATTCTCCATTATATTATTTTCTCATGAACTAGCTATTTTTGTCGTTGTTTATTTTGCAATCTTTAGTTTTCAATCTATACAACAAAAATACCAAAAATAGTTATCTTATTATCTCTATCAGATCACACTTTTGCAAGTGGCTGTGAAGGGACTAACAACCCCTTTATCGCATTGGTTGCAAGGTTCTTGATTGTTTTTGCAGGTATGAGGGACTTGCGTGTAGTCTCCTACTGGATTGATACCTTGGTTCTCAAAAACTGAGGGAAATACTTACACTACTTTGCTGCATCACCCTTTCCTCTTCAAGGGAAAACCAATGCATGCTCAAGAGGTAGCAAACATATACTCAGAATGTCTGGTAGCACAACCACTTAACTCAACTGAGAGTTAATCTTCTTGATGATAGTGTCATTGACAGAGTTCTTCAATCACTGCCACCAAGCTACAAGAGCTTCGTGATGAACTATAATATGCAAGGGATGGATAAGGCGATTCCCGAGCTCTTCGCAATGTTAAAGGCTGCGGAAGAAGAAATCAAGAAAGAGCATCAAGTGTTGATGGTCAACAAGACCACTAGTTTCAAGAAAAAGGGTAAAGGGAAGAAGGGGAACTTCAAGAAGAACGGCAAGCAAGTTGCTGCTCAAGTGAAGAAGCCCAAGTCTGGACCTAAGCTGAGACTGAGTGCTTCTACTGCAATGGAACTGGTCACTGGAAGCGGAACCGCCCCAAGTATTTGGCGGAGAAGAAGGATGGCAAAGTGAAAGGTATATTTGATATACATGTTATTGATGTGTACCTTACTAATGCTCGCAGTAGCGCCTGGGTATTTGATACTAGTTCAGTTGCTAACATTTGCAACTCGAAACAGGGGCTACAAATTAAGCAAAGATTGGCTAAGAACGAGGTGACGATGCGCGTGGGAAATGGTTCCAAAGTCGATGTGATCACCGTCGGCACGCTACCTCTACATCTACCTTCGGGGTTAGTATTAGACCTAAATAATTGTTATTTGGTGCCAGCTTTGAGCATGAACATTATATCTGGACCTTGTTTGATGCGAGACGGTTATTCATTTAAATCAGAGAATAATGGTTGTTCTATTTATATGAGTAATATCTTTTATGGTCATGCACCCTTGATGAGTGGTCTGTTTTTACTAAATCTTGATAGTAGTGATACACATATTCATAGTATTGAAGCCAAAATATACAAGTTTAATAATGATAGTGCAACTTATTTGTGGCACTACCGTTTAGGTCATATTGGTGTAAAGCGCATGAAGAAACTCCATGCTGATGGGCTTTTGGAATCATTTGATTTTGAATCACTTGATGCTTGCGAACCATGCCTCATGGGTAAGATGACTAAGACTTTGTTCTCCGGAACAATGGAGCGAGCAACATACTTGTTGGAAATAATACATACTGATGTATGCGGTCCGATGAGTGTTGATGCTCACGGTGGGTATCGTTATTTTCTTACCTTCACAGATGATTTGAGCAAATATGGGTATATCTACTTAATGAAACATAAGTCTGAAACATTTGAAAAGTTCAAAGAATTTCAGAGTGAAGTGGAAAATCATCGTAGAAAGAAAATTAAGTTTCTATGATCTGATCGAGGAGGCGAATATTTGAGTTATGAGTTTGGTCTTCATTTGAAACAATGCGGAATAGTTTCGCAACTCACGCCACCAGGAACACCACAACGTAACTGTGTGTCCGAACGTCGTAACCGCACTTTATTAGATATGGTGCGATCTATGATGTCTCTCACTGACTTACCGCTATCGTTTTGGGGTTATGCTTTAGAGACAGCTGCATTCACGTTAAATAGAGCACCATCAAAATCCGTTGAGACGACACCTTATGAAATGTGGTTTGGCAAGAAACCCAAGTTGTCGTTTCTTAAAGTTTGGGTCTGCGATGCTTATGTGAGCAAGCTTCAACCTGATAATCTCGAACCCAAATCGGAAAAATGTGTCTTCATAGGATACCCAAAGGAGACTGTTGGGTACACCTTCTATCACAGATTCGAAGGCAAGATATTTGTTGCTAAGATGGATCCTTTCTAGAGAAGGAGTTTCTCTCGAAAGAAGTGAGTGGGAAGGAAAGTAGAACTTGATGAGGTAATTTTACCTACTCCCTTACTGGAAAGTAGTTCATTACAGAAATCAGTTCCAGTGATTCCTACACCAGTAAGTGAGGAAGCTAATGATGATGATCATGAAACTTCTGATCAAGTTACTACCGAACCTCGTAGGTCAACCAGAGTAAGATTTGCACCAGAGTGGTACGGTAATCCTGTTCTGGAGGTCATGTTACTTGACCATGACGAACCTATGAACTATGAAGAAGCGATGATGAGCCCAGATTCCGCAAAATGTCTTGAGGCCATAAAATCTGAGATGGGATCCATGTATGAGAACAAAGTGTGGACTTTGGTTGACTTGCCCGATGATTGGCAAGCCATATAGAGAATAAATGGATCTTCAAGAAGAAGACTGGCGATGACGATAATGTTACTGTCTACAAAGCTCGACTTGTTGCAAAAGGTTTTTGACAAGTTCAAGAAGTTGACTACGATGAGACCTTCTCACCCGTAGCGATGCTTAAGTCCGTACGAATCATGTTAGCAATTGCTACATTTTATGATTATGAAATTTGGCAAATGGATGTCAAAACTGCATTCCTTAATGGATATCTTAAAGAAGAGTTGTATATGATGCAACGAGAAGGTTTTGTCAATCCAAAAGGTGCTAACAAAGTGTGCAAGTTCCAGCGATCCATTTATGGACTGGTGCAAGCCTCTCAGAGTTGGAATATACACTTTGATAGTATGATCAAATCATATGGTTTTATACAGACTTTTGGGGAAGTCTGTATTTACAAAAAGTGAGTGGGAGCTCTGTAGCATTTCTGATATTATATGTAGATGACATATTGTTGATCGGAAATGATACTGAATTTCTGAATGGCATAAAAGGATACTTGGATAAGAATTTTTTAATGAAAGACCTCGGTGAAGCTGCTTATATATTGGGCATCAAGATCTATAGAGATAGATCAAGACACTTAATTGGACTTTCACAAAGCACATACCTTGATAAAGTTTTGAAGAAGTTCAAAATGGATCAAGCAAAGAAAGGATTTCTTGCCTATGTTACAAAGTGTGAAGTTGAGTCAGACTCAATGCCCAACAACTGCAGAAGATAGAGAGAAATTGAAAGTCATTCCCTATGCTTCAGCCATAGGTTCTATCATGTATGCAATGCTGTGTACCAGACCTGATGTGTGCCTTGCTATTAGTTTAGCAGGGAGGTACCAAAGTAATCCAGGAGTGGATCACTGGACAGCAGTCAAGAACATCCTGAAATACCTGAAAAGGACTAAGGATATATTTCTCGTTTATGGAGGTGGCAAAGAGCTTGTCGTAAACGGTTACATCAACGCAAGCTTTGACACTGATCCGGATGACTCTAAGTCACAAACCGGATACGTATTTTTATTAAATGGTGGAGCTGTCAGTTGGTGCAGTTCCAAGCAATGCGTCGTGGCGGGATCTACATGTGAAGCGGAGTACATAGCTGTTTCGGAAGCAGCAAATGAAGAAGTCTGGATGAAGGAGTTCATATCCGATCTAGGTGTAATACCTAGTGCATCGGGTCCAATAAAAATAATTTGTGACAATACTGGTGCAATTGCCTTGTCAAAGGAATCCATATTTCACCAGAGAACCAAGCACATCAAGAGACGCTTCAATTCCATCCGCGATCAAGTCAAGGACGGAGACATCGAGATTTGCAAGATACATACGGATCTGAATGTTGCAGACCCGTTGACTAAGCCTCTCTCACGAGCAAAACATGATCAGCACCAAGACTCCATGGGTGTTAGAATCATTACAATGTAATCTAGATTATTGACTCTAGTGCAAGTGGGAGACTGAAGGAAATATGCCCTAGAGGCAATAACAACGTAACTGGGTGACTATAAAGATGCTCTGCAGGTGCCTCCGATGGTGTTTGTTGAATTGGCATAGATCGAGATTAGGATTTGTCACTCCGAGTATCGGAGAGGTATCTCTGGGCCCTCTCGGTAATGTACATCACTATAAGCCTTGCAAGCAATGTAACTAATGAGTTAGTTAAGGGATGTAGAATTACGGAACGAGTAAAGAGACTTTACGGAAATGAGATTGAACTAGGTATGATGATAACGATGATCGAATCTCGGGCAAGTAACATACCGATGACAAAGGGAACAATGTATGTTGTTATGCGGTTTGACCGATAAAGATCTTCGTAGAATATGTAGGAACCAATATGAGCATCCAGGTTCCACTATTGGTTATTGACCGGAGATGAGTCTCGGTCATGTCTACATAGTTCTCGAACCCGTAGGGTCCACATGCTTAACGTTCGGTGACGATCGGTATTATGAGTTTATGTGTTTTGATGTACCGAAGGTTGTTCGGAGTCCGGGATGTGATCATGGGCATGGCGAGGAGTCTCGAAATGGTCGAGACATAAAGATCGATATATTGGAAGCCTATGTTTGGACATCGGAATGATTCCGGGTGAGTTCGAGCATTTACCGGAGTAACAGGGGGTTACCGGAACCCCCCGGAGAGTATATGGGCCTTATTGGGCCTTAGTGGAAAAGAGGAGAGGAAGGGAAAGGTGGAGGGCGCGCCCCCTAGCCCAATCCGAATTGGGTGGGGGGCCGGCCCCCCTTCCTTCCTTCTCTCTCCCCCTTCCTTCTCTCCTACTCCTACTAGGGAAAGGGGGGGACTCCCCTAGGGCGCACCATAGAGGGCCGGCCCTTCCCCCTCCTCCACTCCTTTATATACGGGGGAGGGGGCACCCCATAGACACACAAGTTGTTCTCTTAGCCGTGTGTGGTGCCCCCCTCCACAGATTTCCTTCCTTCTCTCTCCCCCTTCCTTCTCTCCTACTCCTACTAGGGAAAGGGGGGGACTCCCCTAGGGCGCACCATAGAGGGCCGGCCCTTCCCCCTCCTCCACTCCTTTATATACGGGGGAGGGGGCACCCCATAGACACACAAGTTGTTCTCTTAGCCGCGTGTGGTGCCCCCCTCCACAGATTTCCACCTCGGTCATATCGTTGTAGTGCTTAGGCGAAGCCCTGCGTCGGTAACTTCATCATCGCCATCATCACGCCGCCGTGCCGACGAAGCTCTCCCCCGACACTCAGCTGGATCTAGAGTTCGTAGGACGTCATCGAGCTAAACGTGTGCTGATCGCGGAGGTGCCGTACCTTTGGTGTTAGGATCGGTCGGATCGTGAAGACGTACGACTACATCAACCGCGTTGTCATAATGCTTCAGCTTACGGTCTACGAGGGTACATGGACAACATTCTTCCCCTCTCGTTGCTATACATCACCATGATAGATCTTGCGTGTGCGTAGGATTTTTTTTTGAAATTACTGCGTTCCCCAACACCAGCCTGCGCTCGGATCATCCTGTGTCCCAAAGGGGGCGGCCAACGTAATCCGCGTAGGTGCTCGGAGGGAAGAGGAGACAACTGCTCCACCATGTCCGAACCTCCCTGCGCCGCCGCTGCCTCCCTCTCTCGCTGCCAGCGTAGGCGCAACTTGCGGGCGACGTTCTTCGCCTTGCAAGTCGCCGCCGACGACACCGCGCCTCCCACAGACGAGGCGGACTGCGTCTCCGTCACGGCGGTGTGGCTCGGACTGGACGGCATGTCCGTCGGTGGATCAGGACCGGAGGTGAGGATTAGGAGCAAGGGTGAAGGCCGGTGAGGATCCGGGCGGGGGAATGGTTGGAGGACGGCGGGAGAAGGAGGAAGGGTTTGGTGGATTTGGTGCAACTTGGAGTGGGGTCGGGTTATCGGGTCCGACGTGACGGACGTGCCCGGGCGCCCCATATCCGCTCACATTTGGGCTGGATATGGAGGGTGCCGGTCTGTCCGAGTGTTTGAGGACCGTCTGAGAGGCCCGTCTCAATCAAAAAATTATGAGCGGGCAGTGACCGGGCGGCCTGTCCGTGCGTTTTAGACGAGTTTAAGGGTTCGGTTGTAGATGCTCTTAATTACTTGTTCGGACTAGGTATCCGATTGATACTAATAATAGATCGCATGTTATCAGATTACTAGTAATCTGTCTAGTAAAGGATGACAGAGCATATGCATTTTTCTAGCACTCTGGCTATCACCGACGCGCTGATCGATACTGTTGGACGTACGTCTACGTAGGTGTATGTATGCATCAGGGAAGTTGTGAGCGGTAGGATGAAGATCATGCTCGCTTATTCACGAGCCTCGGCTGAAAGGGGACGAAATGGATCAGGATAGCTTGCATCCCTGGAAATTGATGGAATACAAACTGTCTGTTTCGTATTTGGCGTTCAGACCAACGAAAAACGACCTGCAGGCAGGGCACGGAGCTTTGACCCCAACAACCCCGCCGCCGCCGCTTCCCCGCACCAGCCGTCATGCTCATGCATGCGCTTCTGCCCGCCCGGCTGTTCCGCAGGCTAATTTCAACCTTGCCGAGCAATCATGCATATAGCATCACCGTCGACAGTCGACACCCACACGCAGCGTACGACGCATATCACCGGCGCGGGGCGAATGCGGCAAAAGAAATCACCAGCTCGAGCGGCTAGCAGCGAGACCTCGAGGCGCGCAGCTCGCTCGCGTACTTGGTTCAGCTGATCGCACCGCCACCGCGCGCCACGTCGCCGTGGACACCTACGTGCCCCTGCGACTTGGACGCGCCCGCGGCATGCACCAGCCACCGCGACCGGCGGCCGGTTGATTGGTCAGGCACCCATCCAGCCGACCCTGGCAGTGCAAAGGCGTGTCGCATCTCACGCCCGCGCGTATGTGCCGGATGTACGTTCGGTCTTTGACATCTCCCAGCCCCAAAAATCGTTAACTGGTGTGCATCGAGTCCAAAATCAGCGGTCCCCGCTGAAACTGGAGGATCTGCCACCTTCAGGCCTACTGTCCATGAACTTGACCATAGCGCCCACACACAAGAGCGACGTACGGTATGTCGGTATCAAACATGTCTGCATGTTAGGGCATCTCCAGCCGCGCCTCAAAAAGGTCCCCAAACGTTTTTTTGTCCGCCGGTGCTAAAAAATCGGTCCAGTCACGCCTTCAAGAGCCCAGTTTTCGCCGGCTCGGACCGAAATTGACGCCGACGGACCCAACCCGAACCCGGCGCGCTGGGGGTCGCTCGGGGGCATCAGGCGAATCATTTTTGGCGCGAAGAGCCGCGGGCCCGCCGCGTCAGCGACTCTACTCTCTTCTCGCCCCTTCGTCGTCCTCATCGCCTCGTTTTCCGCGGCGAATCAATGCCAAAGCTGGCACGCGCTGCCGCGCCGGTCAGCCTCCATTGATGCCTTACGGGCGGCGCAGTGAAGGCTGGGCAACGCGTCCCTCGGCCGCCACGCAATCACGCCACGCGTAGCGCACTGGCCAAGCCTGCCACGCGGCGTCTCCGCCTATAAAAGCCGATTGCAAGCGCGCCGGAGAGACTCACCCCGATCATCCACCGACGACGCGCTCATTTCTCCCCCTTTCCTCCTCTCGCCGTCACCAGTTGAGAAAGCATGGCCGAGCGTTTCCCAGGCGACGGCGCGGCGGCGAACGGATTCGGGCGCCGTCATCTGCACGAGGACGAGGCTCGCCTCCTTTTCGAGGCCGAGTACCCGGTCCCGCCGGACATGCGGGTGCCCGGAGCGTGGAGGATCAGCACCGGCGGCGTGCCGGTGCCCCCGGTACCCATCGGCGCGGCGCGGCGTGCGGAGATCGCACGCATCCGCTCGTCCCTGCCACGTGCGGCGAGGGAGGGGCCCCGGTACGTCCCCGACAGCCCAATCTGGGAGCCGTACTTCCGCCGCCGGCACGACGAGCAGCTCGAGGCCACCAACGGCGTCGTGCCTTCCGGCGGGTTCAACGCCGCCGGCCGGCGTCGGTGGTTGGGCGTGCCCGGGCGCACGTTGGAGTTCGTCCTCGAGTACATCGAGGGCGGCAACACGCCGCGCCTCGAGTACCCCGCTCCCCCGTCCTTCTCACGCCGCCGGGGCCGCCGGGGAAGCTCCTGGACGCCGAGGCGCATGGAGACCGGGGTGTCCTCCTCCTCGTCCGGCGGCTCTCCCTGCCTCCACCTCCGTCCCGTCAAGCCGGAGCCCCAGGACACGCCTGTCAGCGCGCGTACCCGCAGCTCCGGCGCCCTCGTCGAGCCCAAGGTGGAGCCCAGCCTCCCCCCGGAGTACGAGAAGATAGCCCGGCGCGGCTTCTCCGACGAGGACGCCATGCGGTGGTCGCGCGACGACTACCTGCGTGAGGAGATGATCCGGCAGCGCCGGGCCCTGGAGGAGATCGCCGCCCGCAAACGTGGGCGTGAGGACGAGGACGGTGTCGTTGTCCTCGATAGCGACGAAGACGACGCTCCCGGACCGTCCAACCCGCCGCGCCAACCGGGGGAGGGATGCAGCAGGGACGACGGAGGCGTAGGCGGGGACGACGACGACGACGACGACGGCGGTGACTACACGCGGTTCTACAGCCTCCTCAGCATGTAGAACCGCGTGTGCGGGCGGCGAGGGAGACGGCGGGGGTAGCCCGCGGTAGTTTTTTCCTTCTTTTTTTCTAAAATATGTTTAAATTTGAACGAACTCGCCCGTGTTTGCGTTGTGTTTTCACCGAATTTGAACATTTTAAAAACCCGTGGGGGCCGCGACTGGGGGGCATCACGCCCCCAGTGCGCGGTTTAGCGCCGGTGCGTCCCCAGGGAGCGATTTTTTGCCCCTCCTGGGGGTCCAACGGTTGGAGATGCCCTTAGCAGGTGCCTGCAGTGCATACACCCCACACCAGAGACAAGAGCTTATCGATCGACACCCCGGCCGGGATTAACGGGCCCTGATCAGAACAGAGAGGACAAGAAGTGGACAACGTACTGCGCCGTGCTTAGAGCCCACACCCCTAACGGCGCTCCAAAGACTTCTTTTGGCGCCGGTGCCCAAAAATCGGCCCGGTCGCATCTTGAGGAGCCCATTTTTTTCCGGTTTGGCCTAAAACTTGTGCCGACGAACTCAAGCCGAACCCGACGCGCTGGGGGCGTCCGGGGGTGCCGGGGCAAATCGATTTTGACGCAAACGAACGGCGGGCCCGTCGAGTCAAAGACTCCCGCCTCGTCATCCTCACAACGCCTTATTTCCTGCAGGGAATCAATGCCAAGGCTGCCATCGGTCAGCCTTTCATTGATTCCTCATGGGCGGCGAGGTGCAGCGACGCGCCCCACACAACGCCGCCCCCCCCCCCCCCCGCCGCTATACAAAGCAGCACCTCCCTCGTCGGGGACGCACCCGCCCGCAGCCCCCCCCTCTCCCCGTGCACAGCCGCCACGGCCGAACTCTTTCCGCCGCAGCAGATGATGGGCGAGAGGTTCCCCGGCGACGGGGCGACGGCCAATGGCTTCGGCCGCTGCTCGCTGCATGAGTGGGAAGCCCACCTCCTGCATGAAGCAAACATCCCGGTGCCGGAGTAGGCCGTCGGCAACCACCAGGCGTGGTGTGACGATCATACACGCAAACGTGTATGATCAGGATCAGAGACTCACGGGAAGATATCACAACACAACTGTAAACACAAATGAAAGTCATACAAACTTCATATTACAAGCCAGGGGTCTCGAGGGCTCGAATACATAGCTCGATACATAGGCGAGTCAGCGGAAACAACAATATCTAAGTACAGACATAAGTTAAACAAGTTTTGCCTTAAGAAGGCTAGCACAAAAGCAACAACGACCGAAGAGGCGAGGCCTCCTGCCTGGGACCTGCGCGCGGCAGGGGCGAGCGGGGCCGCGGGAAGCGAGGCGCGGGCTTGCCGGGGGCGCAGGAGGCTAGCGGAAGCAGCATCAGTCAGCGGCGGAGCTAGTAGCAATGGGGAGGGACACGGGCGGCGCGCGGCGGCCAGGGGAGCAGAGACCAGCAACAACAACAGTTGAGCAAAGCAGCGGGAGCAAGCGGGAGAGGGCGACGCAAGCGTGTTCGGAGGCGTGCTCGGACAGCGGCTGTACACGACGGCTACGGCAAGGGGAGCAGAGGAGAAAGAGGGAAGGGGACGCGCGGCTCACCGGGAGCCCATAGTTGTGCAAACCGTGCTCGAGGAAGGCTCGATGTGGCCGGTGGTGGAGAGCGACGACAGCGATGGCGACAGTAAGGACGACGTGACGGGCGACGACGGGTGGCGCGGTGGCCTCAGGCGCAGAGGTGAGGGGCGCCTAGATCCAGGGGGAGGCGAGGAGGAAAGAGGAGTGGCCGGGGGAGCTAGGGTTGGGTTCGGGCGCCGGGAGGGAGTACATGTAGGCAGGGGGGCGCGGTGGATGGGCGTCATCTGGCCAAGGCCATGGTCGATGCCCTCCACGACCCCCCCCCCCCCCGGTGAACAGGAGGTGGGAGGAGGGTTATGTGGGCCTACTTTAGTTAGGTGTCTAACAAGCCCAGTAGCTTAGGTCCTCCTTCTTTTTCTTTTGTTTCATAATTTTTCTTTTATAGTTTTTGTTTTAAATTTCTTTTCCATTAGCAAATGACCATTAACATAACATGTGACTTGGCCCACGATTAGAGATTCAATTATTTACATTGCCAAAAAAGATTCGATTTTATTTAAAGTAGTTTGCTATTTTAGAAATTATAAAAGGCATTTTATTAATTAATATTGCCACTGTTCTAATCATTTTAATGCACCAAAACTTTTATAAAAGTTTGGTTTCACCACCAATAATACTTATGAATTACTTGCCATAGCTTGCACATTTTAGTTTTGACATTTTCAAAAAAATTATTTTTGACTTAAATTTTAAATTTGAATTTGAACCGTTTTGAATCTAACGAGATTAGCAACAGTAAAAATGGTGACATGGCCTCGTTACAAGAGGATTACTGCAGCTTAATTATCCGGACGTTACACGTGGGCGGCCTACTTTGAACGCCAGCAGGCGAAGCGGCTGGCCTCCACCAACAACGCACCAGTGGTGCGGGGGACTAAGAACAGTGACGGTCGCCGCCTGTGGTGGGGCGCCCCCGGCCGCACTCTCCACGCCGTCTTCGAGCACCTCGAGGGCGGCAACGAGCCGCCGTTCACGTACCCTGCCGTCCCAGCCCCCCGCCGGAGCGGCGACCAATGGATGCCGAGGAGGACCAGCTCCTCTTCCTCCTCCCCCCACTTCTCCGGGTCGCCGGCGCTCTACAGCATCAAGGCCGAGCTCAAGGAGACGTCGCTCGGCCGGTGCACCCGCAGTGCCGGCATCGTCATCAACGAGGGCGGGCGCGCCTCCTCCCCACCTCGTCAAGTCGAAAATGGAGTCGGGGCTCGCCGCCGTGAAGACGGAGCTCGACGACGCGGCGGCCATGAAGTGGGTGCGGGAGGACTGGGCGCGGCTGGAGTTGGAGCGTCGCGCCGCGCCCTAGAGGAGATCGTCATCGGCGCCGTGTCCGCGACGAGGGAGGCGTCGTCGTCCTCTACGACAATGACGACGCCCCGCCACTGGTCCGTCAGGGCGACTCCGGGCAGGAGTCCAGTAAGGGCGGACGCGTGAAGGAGGAGAAGGACGACGGCGACAGCGGCGACTTCGCCGAGTTCAGCGAGTTCTTCTTGTAGTCGCGGCCTTTCTTTATTTTTTAAAAAAAGTAATTTAAGTTTGCTATGTAAAAGACTGCTTGAGTCGCCGAAGTTTATGCCCATTTGCCAAACTATAGTCGAATTCTTGTTTTTTTTTCTAAAACATTTTGAAGACGACCCTGGGACCGGCGGCTGCCTAATCGGCCTCAAATCAATTTTACCACCAGATCGTCCCAAACGGCGATTTTTCAAACCCTCTGTTGGGCCAACGGCCGGAGATACGAGCGCTCTCGGGCCGGGGAGACGTGTGTGCAAGTGCAACCGGCGAAAACGACGAGATGGATAGCCAAAACCAATACAATAGGATGGATGCCGTTGCAGATTCCCTGCTGAGAAAGGAAGCATATGCAGATAAGACCAACGACCGCAGCAGAAAGAGCAGCATGCATGCATCTACTATCATACTGTATATACGTATCAGCCATGTTCTGCTTTGCTAGCTCCTGCCGGAAAGTGGGAAAGAAGGTGCGTCGTGACGATCGGGCATATGTATGTGGGATACCAGGTCAGGATCCTGGGAAGGTCGAGAGAGGAAAACTAAACACGTGGTCTACGTATATGGATTGGTAGGTCATGAGTCTCGGACGGTCGTGGCACATTTGGTGGCAAGACAAAGACTCGTTCTCCGTTGCTGCCTAATTAAACCGGTCCAGAGTTAGTGTACAGTGTCAACATGGTTGGCTTAGTCTAACAAGCTACAGTATGGCTGGGTAGAAGCATACAGTGTGAGTTCAATTCACGGTACCGTAATTTGTGTTGGTCGCCGTAGCCCTTTACAACATACAGTGTTTTAGTACGCAAATTCGGAGGCGATTAACGTGTAACCATGTAATCTAACTGTTCATCTTTAATATAGATAATCGACCAATTACGCGCTTATAGAACATCGAACATCTAACAGTATGAGGAAACGATCGACCGGAAACTCACGACGGAAGCACGGGCGGTTCAAACGTGCACAGAGGCAGGACATGCTTGCTCTCCGCCTACAGTTCGACATACGACAAGACGGATGCCGTGGATCGCCGGACTCCTCCCGGCACCCGATCCCGCGAAACGGACTGGCAGAGCGCCGGCTAAGCTATAGCCGCATTAATACGATGCATGCGCGCGGTTGACCTCGCCGCAGGACATTCCTCGATCCGATCCCGTGCCGTGACGGGCGCATGCAAAAAGGAAGACCTTGATTGCACCGATCTGTGCCGTGAAGGACGCACCATGCGGGCGTCCGCCGTGGCGACTCCGGCGGTACGGCACGCGTGTTGTTGCTGGACCGCCATTAACTAGCTATGGCTTCGAGAACGATGAGACCAGGACACGTACGAACCCACTTAATACTAACGGAGGTTATTGGTTATTGGTGCAAGTTCAACGTCTAGTTTTCCCTTTTCTTTTTCGACATTACGTCTAGGGGTTTAAAATGAACGCGAACAGCACATGTAAACTTGGCCACGAAATAACAGGGCAGGCAGTCGACTGGTGGAACCTGATACGTTTGCTAGCACGGTAAATATGGGATGATGTGATCTGATGCTGAAGCTGGTTGTAATGGGGAGTATCATATACTAGTATCATGCATATAATACTAGTGTGTGATACTAACTCCGTAATGCATAGTATCATAAGTTAGTATCTTAGATTGCCTTATTAATTGCCATGCATGACACAAACTAGCGGAGCATTTAATATGATACGGTATCATGATATGATACTACATCCTCTCTTTCCTCATTTAATTGTGTGTCATATCATCCAAAACATCTAGTTGGCATGCATGATACTACTTATGATACTCCCACTACAACCAGCCTGAGAGAGGAGAAGCTGACCTGGTCTCATATAATTTTTTTCCAAGCTGTGCCACAAACGCCGCTCGTGGTAATTAAAGTCTCTGGCTAATTTCCTCCCATCAAATTAGGTACCAAGTCAGTTTTGCACACAAAGTAGCGTACCTGGCTAATTTAAGTTTTACGCATGCAGCATGCTTCTTCAGTTCTGCACAGACGAAGCAAACCTACCCTTTGCAGCCCTAAAATAACCAAGGCGTTCAGACCAGTAGTAAAAGATAGCAGTTACAAAGTTTTGCTTCGCTCGAAGTAAAGTTCTTGCTCTGATTCTGGAACTGCGAGCTTAATTGGACGGTCAAAACGTGTTTTCATCCTTCGCTCATTGTTAATTAGACATGCATGCACTAGAACCCACTTTAACCTCCTCTCTTCCATTTCCACTTTCAGAGTGCTAAGCCATAGTGGGCGGCTAGCGAAGCTTTGTAGACGCCCAAGCAAGGAAAATAATATAGTTCCAGTCCACGTCAAGCTCAACAGCACTACTCGCGTGAACTCCCCACAACCTTTGACTCCCAACTGTTCCCCTACCCTGTGTACAGTAGTACCCTTTTCTCTCGCCCGTTTTAAATCCCGGCACCCCACCAAGCACAAACGCCGCGAAGAACCCCGCGAACCGAACCCACGCCCCGCCTCACCTCACACCATCAAAGGGAAGAGGAGAGCGTAGCGTGGGAGCAAGGAGCAGCAGCAGCCGGCGGGCAATGGGCAACAGCATCGGCGGGCGGCGCAAGGGC
The DNA here is from genome assembly GCF_056163025.1 of Triticum urartu. Lineage (NCBI taxonomy): Eukaryota > Viridiplantae > Streptophyta > Magnoliopsida > Poales > Poaceae > Triticum > Triticum urartu. The sequence goes on along the minus strand of NC_141879.1, from coordinate 186,666,187 downwards.
GCCAAGGTGATGCAGCTGGACGGCACCGCGTTCCGGGTGAAGCCGCCGGCGCACGCGGGCGCCGTGCTGCGCGACCACCCGGGCTTCCAGCTGCTCGAGTCGGAGCAGGTCAAGCTGCTCGGCGTCCGCGCGCGCCCGCTCGACCACGACGCGCTGCTCCGCCCGGGCCGGCTCTACTTCCTCGTCGCGCTGCCGCGCCCCACCGTGCCCCCGCGCCGCGCCTGGTCCGGCGCGCTCCACGTCGGCGCGCGCGAGAGGCTCGAGTCGCTCATGCTCACGCGCCGCTCCACCTCCGACCTCTCCTTCCCGACCGCGCCGGCCTCCCCGATGTCCACCGCCTCCGAGGGCGGGCCCGTCCAGCTCAGGATGCGCCTGCCCAAGGCGCAGCTCGCCAAGCTCATGGGCGAGAGCCGGGACGCCGCCGAGGCGGCCGCTAAGATCATGCAGCTCTGCGCCGCCAACGGTGGGAACGGCGCATTGACGCCGGAGCGGAGCCCGCGGTTATGGCCGACGGCGGACTGGGGCACTGGAGGGCTCGCGCAGACGCCAGAGCGGAGCCCTCGGTTCGTGCCTACGCCGGACTGGGGCGCCGGCAGGTTCGCGGAGAAGCCAGAGAGGAGTCCCAGATTCGCCGTAACGCCCGAGTGGGGTGCGAGGTTCATGATGCCGACGCCGGAGAGGGGTGCAGAGACGGCGAAGACGCCGGATAGGCGGTCCGCTCTACCCCGCACGCCGGAGTATGCATCAGCGGACGTCAAGGCCAGCCGCAAGGAGGTAATGCACTGCTTCTTTCAAAGTTTTTTATTCAAAATATATTTATGTATTTATTATCTTGATAGAGCCATGCTATTAAGGTCTGCATCAAATAACTTGATTCCATTCTAAAAATAATCACTGCTATTGGTCCTTTTGCATTGCTTTTCATTCATCTGCATTTAAATAAAAAGTTCTGCGGGAAGGGAAACTAAGTTTTTTCTTTCAAGCAACGGTGGTATCTCATTGCCCGGTTGAAAAAATAATACGGAAACTTTCACCCAAAAGTATGTATTACAACTATTTATTTTGACCAACACAGTTTTTAATAAATTAACAATAAGATGTTTTTGTTGTTCTGCAAAAACATCTTATATTTTGATACAAAGAAGTATTATTTTTCGATACTCTGCTGGACATGCCTTTAGTATGCTGTATGGATCTCTGGTTTAATTCACACAGTTTGCCCAATAAAATTTCTTATGAAATTTATCTTACACTAATTCATACCATTATAATCTAATTAAAACATGGTGTGCAAAATATTTTTCTCTGTTTCACTCTGTCCATGTAGGAATATGTAAACAAGCCATGAGTTTATCTCTATGGACTGTCAAAACTGAAAAAACTACTCCCTCCGTCTCATAATATAAGAACGTTTTTGACGCTACACCAGTGCAAAAAATGTTTTTATATTATAGAACGGAGGGAGTAAGAAATATTGGTACACCATCGGATCCGTACGTGTCCAATGAGGCACCATCTGGAGCTGTTGACGGTGTGACCAGTATTTTCGGCTGATGCAGATGTGTCTTAAGTAGTATTGAGTAGAAGAGTGTTTGAGGTTTTTTCTGACACGTTACTCCCTCCGTTTCTTTTTACTTCGTATATAACATTTAGTCAAAGTCAAACTACACAAATTTTGACTAAATATATAAAAAAATATGAACATCTACAATACAAAAACTATATAGTATGAAAATACGTCTGATGGTGCATCTGATAATATTGATTTCATATTGTGAATGTTTATATTTTTATATATAAAGTTAGTACTCCCTCCGTCACGGTTTAGAAGGCGCGCTTGGAAATTCTCCGGGACCTAGGTGATTATCTATTGGTTGTGAGATGGATTAAAAAATAGCATTTACACTATGCATGCGTATAGAAATAGTATATAGGAGTACTAATTAGCTACTAGACATAAATGCAATGCGCTCTAAACCTTGTCTATTGTGGAAACGCACGCAAATTTAATTGTGCCTTCTAAACTGTGACGGAGGAAGTAAAACTCAATAAAACCTGACTTTGACCAAATCTTATATGCGGATTAAAAAGAAACGAAGGGAGTACTACGTTAGTTATTTGTTGGCGATCAATTCTAGGATTTGAATGGTGGAGTGATGATACAAAATACAGTTGCTTGTCATACTCCTACTTGAATATCTGGCGGCATGAGACCATTCTCACTTTCTGGCTGCGGATGAATCACAGCAGTAGCAGTCATAGATCTACCATGGAAAATGCTTCACATGCTGAAGTTTCAGAGCAAGTTCTCTGAATCTTAAACGTTGTCAACAGATATTTTAGCAGCAATTGTGATGCTCCTTCCACATTTATAATAACTACTCTAGTGGAGCTGATCTACAGTCAGAGTTGTGGAAAGTCTATGCGTACCAAGGATGATCTTAAATTGCCGTTTCAAAACATTAGGCCTACCTGAATTTTATGGTAGCAGAAGAAACACGCTGAGGGTCACATGTCTGACCAAGTGTCTAGATCGAGAAATTTTCAGGGATCATAACGAGCCAAGTTGCTTGATCCGCTTTATGCCCATTATTAGTGTAGCTCCGGCCGATTCTTCCGGGTCACCGTCACTAATGTTGCAACTTACTTGTTTGATTTATTGTTGAGCACCTCAACGTCAAACCGGCAATCCAGACCATCAAACTAGCTTAGGCAGCAGCGGGCAGCCGTTAGATGATGATATGATACCATCTCACTGAGCTTTTTCCGGGGTGCCATCTCATTGAAGTTAACCTTATCACCATGACGATATGATAACTATCTCACCGAAGTTTTCTCTAGGGCAACTATCTAATTGAAGATTTGGAGTTAACTTTATCACCATGACAACATCAGCAATAGTTTTCAATATGTGCCAATTTTTCTCGCTCGAAGTTAAGGGATAATACATCAGCAGAGCCTTTCATCAGGATTTCTTTGATTTTTTTGTCACAAATAAGTACGCTAAATTAATATTGGCTTCGTCACGCGATCTCGGTTCCCTGCACTTTCTGTTCAAATCTTTGCCTATCATTTTCGCGTAATGCGCAAACAGATTAGCGTTTGGCTTGAAACGAATTGTCCGTCGCTTTTGCTGACATTTTCTCCTGTGATTTCGTTTGTGGTGTTTCAGAAGCGAACGCGGTTCGTGGCCTTGCCGGATGAGATCATAGCATGACTTTTTTCGTCCGCCTGAAGTGAGAGAGCTGGTTGATGGCCTCTTCAGATTCAAAGTGTGGAGAACGATAGGGTTAGTGATTTCATGGACGGTAACTCCGCCTCGTGGAACGTCCAGAGGCTGCAAGAAGAGTTTATCCCAATGGAAGTCGAGGTGATCAAGAGCCCGTCCCAATGGAGAAAAGGTGATTTTTGGGCATGCTTTTTCGACAAGAAAGGCACGTTCAGCATTCATTCAGCGTACAATATGCCCGGGAGTACCGAAACCAAGCTCGGATACTAGGAAGCAAGGGAAGAATTGGGCGAATATGTGGCAATACTTTGGAGGCAACCCGACTTATTGGGGAATTCGCTCGTGGACTGCACCATGGCGAAGTGCGTATGGGTGCTTGTAGATGAAGATTAGATCATTGATGGCGTGCGTCGCCGTGCCAGTCTATTGTACAGTAAATATATAAATACATGAAAAATATTCAATTTTGTCCAAACACAGACATCTATTTGTCGGTAATCAAGAGAACTATAAATTGGCTTTGGTATGACAATAAAAGGGTGCACACTTAGTAAATATAGCTATCGGTATCGTCCAGACTGATAATAAGCAGCAACACAAATATGAAATAAACATGTAACATTATTAGGAGGGGAGAAGAAAAGAATAATGACAACTTCGATGGCCGATGGTCATTCATGTTTAATGCTATTATAGAAAGCCTAGATCTGAGAGAGATTGACCTCATGGGTAGGCAATACACTTGGGCAAACAAGTTACAGAATCCAACATATGAGAAGTTAGACAAAGTTTTGACGAGTATCGAATGGGAACAAAAATTTCCTCTACTAACAGTGCGTGTGTTACAAAGAGGAATATCTGACAACACACCCCTTCTTGTTGATTCCGGTGATGCGGTGCATCATGGAAACAAAAATATCTTCTTGTTCGAAACTGTGTGGTTCAAGAGAGGACTTCCTTGAGCTAATTGCAAGGGAATGGGCCTTAGAGCAAGGGGGTGTGTCGAATGTCGAAAACTGGCAAATTAAGATTAGACACTTGCGACAATTTTTTACGGGTTGGGCTAAGAATAATAGTGGTATATATAAGCAGCAGAAAAAGAGGTTGCTTAACATCATTAACGATCTCGATATAAAAGCCAAGAATAACTCACTCGACATTAAATGAGCGGGTGGCTAAAAGAGAGGCTAAGGTCAGTTTGGCGAAGCTTCTCGGGAAGAAGATATCAAATGGGCGCTTAAAGCTAAAGTGTGTCGCCTGGTTCCTTGAGATAATAATACACAATTTTTCCATATGATTGTCAATGGGAAACATAGGAAAAAGAGGATCATACAACTTGAACAGCACGAAGATACAATTGTTGGCATGATAATCTTAAGATACTAACTTTCATAAAAAGTTGTTTGGGCCCGAGTAGACAATTATGTCTCACTAAACGAGAGTTTGGTTGAGGATATACCACAACTGGGCAAAGATGAGAATGAGGTTCTTACTGCCCCTTTTTTAGAGATGGAAGTGCTTGAGGTGTTGGGATATTATTAAAGGCGACTTGATGCCTATGTTTCATGATTTGTTTAATGGTCACTTATAACTTTTTAAATTGAACTTTGGAACAATTACGTTGTTACCAAAGAAGGAATAGCGGTTCACATTGAGTAGTTCAGACCTATATGTCTAATTAGTGTGAACTTCGAGATCACAAAAGTTGGTACAAACCGTCTGATACGTCTCCGTCGTATCTACTTTTCCAAACACTTTTGCCCTTGTTTTGGACTCTAACTTGTATGATTTCAATGGAACTAACCCGGACTGACGCTGTTTTCAGCAGAATTGCCATATTCTCGGAATGACCTGAAACTCCAGGAACATCTTAGAAAAAATAATAAAAAATCCTCACCAAAGATGAAGACCAGGGGGGGCGCCCCCCACTAGGGCGCGCCCCCTACCTCGTGGGCCCCCTGGATGCCCTCTGACGCCAACTCCAACTCTATATATTTGCTTTCGGAGAGAAAAAAATCAGAGAGAAGAAATTAACGCGTTTTACGATACGTCGCCAAGCCCTAAAACCTCTCAGGAGGGCTGATCTGGAGTCCGTTCGGGGCTCCGGAGAGAGGGATTCGTCGCCGTCGTTATCATCAACCATCCTCCATCACCAATTTCATGATGCTCACCGCCGTGCGTGAGTAATTCCATTATAGGCTTGCTGGACGGTGATGGGTTGGATGAGATTTATCATGTAATCAAGTTAGTTTTGTTAGGGTTTGATCCCTAGTATCCACTATGTTCTTAGATTGATGTTGCTATGAATTTGCTATGCTTAATGCTTGTCACTAAGGCCCGAGTGCCATGATTTCAGATCTGAACCTATTATGTTTTCATGAATATAAGTTCTTGATCCTATCTTGCAAGTCTATAGTCACCTACTATGTGTTATGATCCGGCAACCCCGAAGTGACAATAATCGGGACCACTCCCGGTGATGACCTTAGTTTGAGGAGTTCATGTATTCACTATGTGCTAATGCTTTGTTCCGATTCTCTATTAAAAGGAGGCCTTAATATCCCTTAGTTTCCAATAGGACCCCGCTGCTGTTGGGGAACGTAGTAATTTCAAAAAAATTCTTACGCACATGCAAGATCATGGTGATGCATAGCAACGAGAGGGGAGAGTGTTGTCCACGTACCCTCGTAGACCGAAAGCGGAAGAGTTAGTACAACGTGGTTGATGTAGTCGTACGTCTTCACGATCCGATCGATCAAGTACCGAACGCACGACACCTCCGAGTTCTGCACACGTTCAACTCGATGACGTCCCTCGAACTCCTATCCAGCCGAGTGTTGAGGGAGAGTTTCGTCAGCACGACGGCGTGGTGACCATGATGATGTTCTACCGACGCAGGGCTTCGCCTAAGCACCACTACGATATGATCGAGGTGGATTATGGTGGAGGGGGGCACCGCACACGGCAAAGAGATCAAGAGATCAATTGTTGTGTCTTTGGGGTGCCCCCTGCCCCCGTATATAAAGGAGTGGAGGAGGGGGAGGGCCGTCCCTCTCTATGGCGCGCCCTAGGGAAGTCCTGCTCCCACCAGGAGTAGGATTCCCCTTTTCCTAGTAGAACTAGGAGCCCTTCCATGTAGTAGGAGTAGGAGGGAAGGAAAGGGAAGGGAAAAGGAGAAGGAAGGAAGGGGACGCCCCCTCCCTAGTCCAATTCAGACCAGCCCATGGGGAGGGGTGTGGCCACCCTTTGAGGCCTTTCTCTCCTTTCCCGTATGGCCCATTAAGGCCCAATACGAATTCCCGTAACTCCCCGGTACTCCCGAAAATACCCGAATCACTCGGAACCTTTCCGTTGTCCGAATATAGTCGTCCAATATATCGATCTTTACGTCTCGACCATTTCGAGACTCCTCGTCATGTCCCCGATCACATCCGGGACTCTGAACTCCTTCGGTACATCAAAACATATAAACTCATAATATAACCGTCATCGAACTTTAAGCGTGCGGACCCTACGGGTTCGAGAACTATGTAGACATGACCGAGACACGTCTCCTGTCAATCACCAATAGCGGAACCTGGATGCTCATATTGGCTCCTACATATTCTACGAAGATCTTTATCGGTCAAACCGCATAACAACATACGTTGTTCCCTTTGTCATCGGTATGTTACTTGCCCGAGATTCGATCGTCGGTATCTCAATACCTAGTTCAATCTCGTTACCGGCAAGTCTCTTTACTCGTTCCATAACACATCATCCCGCAACTAACTCATTAGTTGCAATGCTTGCAAGGCTTATAGTGATGTGCATTACCGAGTGGGCCCAGAGATACCTCTCCGACAATCAGAGTGAAAAATCCTAATCTCGAAATACGCCAACCCAACAAGCATCTTCGGAGACACCTGTAGAGCACCTTTATAATCACTCAGTTCCGTTGTGACGTTTGGTAGCACACAAAGTGTTCCTCCGGTAAACGGGAGTTGCATAATCTCATAGTCATAGGAACATGTATAAGTCATGAAGAAAGCAATAGCAACAAACTAAACGATCAAGTGCTATGCTAACGAAATGGGTCAAGTCAATCACATCATTCTCTAATGATGTGATATCATTAATCAAATGACAACTCATGTCTATGGCTAACTTAACCATCTTTGATTCAACGAGCTAGTCAAGTAGAGGCATACTAGTGACATACTGTTTGTCTATGTATTCACACATGTATTATGTTTCCGGTTAATACAATTCTAGCATGAATAATAAACATTTATCATGATATAAGGAAATAAATAATAACTTTATTATTGCCTCTAGGGCATATTTCCTTCAGCTGCCACGGGAGGGTAGGACAAAAGATGTCATGCAAGTTTTTTTCCATAAGCACGTACGACTATATACGGAATACATGCCTATATTACATTGATGAATTGGAGCTAGTCCTGTGTCACCCTATGTTATGGTTGTTACATGATGAACCGCATCCGGCATAATTATCCATCACTGATCCGGTGCTTACGAGTTTTCTATATACTGGTTTACGCTTATTTACTTTCCCGCTGCTACTGTTACAATCACTACAAAATACCAAAAACATTACTTTTGCTGTCTTTACTTTTGTTGCTGCTACCACCACTATCATATTAATTTGCTACTAAACACTTTGCTGCAGATACTAAGTTTCCAGGTGTGATTGAATTGACAACCCGGTTGCTAATACTTGAGAATATTCTTTGGCTCCCCTTGTGTCGAACCAATAAATTTGGGTTGAATACTCTACCCTCGAAAGCTGTTGCGATCCCCTATACTTGTGGGTTATCACCATCTGACACACATTGCTCATTCTATGGTTTAACCGACTCAAATTGCCTTCATGCCTGGACAACACATACTTGAGGGGGTGGTCGTCCTCCATGAAACACCACATGAAATCCAGTCGAAGAAACTAGATGGAGTGGTTTTCAAAGTGGATTTTGAAAAGGCTTAATGATAAGGTGAAATGGCCATTCTTACAACAAACCTTATGTATGAAAGGGTTTGATGTGACCTGGAGGAAGCAGGTCAAATCTTTTGTATAGGAATGCGTGCTATTTGTGAGCTGCGTTAGGATTTGCTTGAAGAGGAGAGGATGATGCAGTATAGTAGAGATAAGTATTTTCCTCAGTTAAGAACCATGGCTATCAATCCAGTAGGAGAACCACACAAAACCTCGTGAACAGCACCTACACACAAAAGAATAAATACGTGCACCTGATGTTATCAAGGAGGTTGTCAATCCCTAGGCGGTTAATTGCAAGGATCAAGTATGTTAATGGTAGATAGATAAACAAAAACACAAAATAAAATAACGGTAAATAAATTGCAGCAAGGTATTTTTGGATTCTAATATATGATAAAGATAGACCCAGAGGCTATCGTTTTCACTAGAGACTTTTCTTTCGAACAAAAAGCATACGGTGGGTAAACAAATTACTATTGGGCAATTAATAGAAAAACGCATAGTTATGACAATATCCAAGACAATAATCATGTATATAGGCATCACGTCCGAGAAAAGTAGACGAACTCCTTCCTGCACCTATTACTATTACTGCACACATTGACCACTATTCAGCATGCATCTAGAGTAATAAGTTCATAAAGAATGGAGTAACGCCTTAAACAAGATGACATGATGTAGACAAAGTTAACTTAAGCAACATGAATAAACCCCATCGTTTTATCCTTAATGCCAACAATACAAATACGTGTCTTGTTCCTTTCTGTCACTAGGATATAGATCACCGCAAGATTGAACCCATTATAAAGTATCTCTCTCATTGCAAGATAAATCGATCTAGTTGGCCCAACCAAACAGATAGATCAGAGGAAAATACAAAGATATAATAATCATGCATAAAAGAGTTTAGAAAAGACTCAAATAATAATCATGCATAAAAGCTATAATAATTATTTGCTTTTCTATCAATTGTCCAACCGTAATTTGTTTACCCATCGTATGCTATTTTCAAGAGAGAAGCCTCTAGTGTAAACTATGGCCCACGGGTCTACTTTTATCATATATTAAAACAAAAAAATACCTTGCTGCGTTTTTTCTTTATTTATTTTATTTTATATATTTTTTGTTTGATCTATCTATCTATCACCATACAATTTAATCTTGCCCGTAGGGATTGACAATCCCTTGTTCGCGTTGTGTTGCAGGGATTTATTGTTTGTGTGCAGGTGCTACTAACGAGGTGTTGCTTGGTTCTCCTACTGAATTGATAACTTTCGTTCTTAACTAAGGGAAATACTTATCTCTACTGTACTGCATCATTCTCTCCTCTTCGGGAAAATCCCAACGCAGTTCACAAGTAGCAGCACCCCCCTGGCCGCGCTATGGGCCCTTGTGGCTAGCTCTTAAGTCGGTTGGAGCCCTTCTTTTGCCGCAAAAAAGCTAATTTCCAGAGAAAAATCCCTTAAAATGTTAGCCTGATCGAACTTATGGATCTCCGGCAATAAAAGAAACAGTATTTGGACAGAAAACAGGAGCAAAAAACGGAGAGACGGAGAAAAGAGATCCAATCTTAGAGAGGCTACCGCCCCTCTGAGAACCATGGTGGCCAACGACCAGAGGGTAGAACTTAGGGGAGGCCATGGATGAACAAGCCGTGGGGACCTCTCTCCCTCTCTCCCAGAGGTCAAAATGGTCAAGTAGAGGTCAAAGGGCTAGAGGTTAAAAGGCAATTGCCTTTTTTAGCAACAAAAAAATCAAACCAGTAAAAAAAGAATGAAAGAGTGGGCTTTCTAGATACAAGGCCGTAGTTAATATTTGCTTTTTTCTTTGAGAAAGCAGTGATTGTTTGATTTATCTATAAAAGAATTGTGAATATTTGCTGCAGGGTAGTTGTTCTCATGTTACGCGTCACTGGATTCCACTGCATGCATCATTGGTGTCGTAGGCCGCTCTCTTCTAGATGAGGCCTACGAAGGCGCCGGGCCCGGCCGGCCTCCCGGCCATGTTCTACCAACGCCACTGGGCGCTTGTTAAGGACGATGTGTGTGCTGCGGTTTGTGAGTTCCTCGCTGGAACTGCGGCCCCCGATGGCTTCAATGACACGATAATTGTAATGATCCCGAAAGTAAAGTCACCTGAATTATTGGCGCAGTTCTGCCCTATCAGTTTATGTAACGTACTATATAAGATTGCGGTGAAGGCACTGGCCAATCGCTTGAAGGTTGTTCTCCCTTTCATGATCTATGAGGAGTAGACTGCGTTTGTACCGGACAGACTTATAACTAATAATGTGTTGGTTGCATATCAGTGTGTCCATGCTATTCGGAAGAGGAAAAGGAGGAAACCTATCTGTGCGGTCAAGCTGGATATGATGAAGGCATATGACAGAGTTGAGTGGGATTTTCTTGAAAAGATGTTGAAGTTTGGCTTCTTTGGTCACTGGATAGAGATGGTCATGAGATGTGTGAAGTCTGCAAAATTCTCGGTGAAACTTAACGGTGGGCTCTCTAAGAGTTTTGATCCCACCAGAGGGCTTCGACAGGGGGATCCGCTTTCTCCATACCTTTTCTTGTTTTGTGTGGAGGGCTTCTCTGCATTACTGAAGGAGGCTCAGAGAGAGGGAAACATCAAGGGGGTGTCGTTTGGAGGTGGTGGCCCAATGGTTACCCACCTTCTCTTTGCTGACAATAGCGTGGTCTTTGTGGAGGTTTCAAGGGCAAATTTCGAGACCCTACGCTCCATATTGCATGACTATGAAGCAGCATCGGGCCAGAAAGTAAACCTTCATAAATCAGCGATCTTTTTTGGTAAAGACACCCCAGATGAAGACAAGAACGAGCTCAAGCATGTGCATGGAATAACGGAGGAGGCCCTGAGTGAACGATACTTAGGCCTCCCTATGGTGATGGGGAGGGCTAAGGATGGTACGTTTAAGTACGTTGATGTCTACTACACAACCTTCTTCTTGTAGACGTTGTTGGGCCTCCAAGTGCAGAGGTTTGTAGGACAGTAGCAAATTTCCCTCAAGTGGATGACCTAAGGTTTATCAATCCGTAGGAGGCGTAGGATGAAGATGGTCTCTCTCAAGCAACCCTGCAACCAAATAACAAAGAGTCTCTTGTGTCCCCAACACACCCAATACAATGGTAAATTGTATAGGTGCACTAGTTCGGCGAAGAGATGGTGAAACAAGTGGTATATGGATAATAGATAAAGGTTTTTGTAATATGAAAATATAAAAACAGCAAGGTAACTAATGATAAAAGTGAGCGTAAACGGTATTGCAATGATAGGAAACAAGGCCTAGGGTTCATACTTTCGCTAGTGTAAGTTCCCTCAACAATAATAACATAATTGGATCATATAACTATCCCTTGACATGCAACAAAGAGTCACTCCAAAGTCACTAAATAGCGGAGAACAAACGAAGAGATTATGGTAGGGTACAAAACCACCTCAAAGTTATTCTTTCTAATCAATCTGTCGGGCTATTCCTATAAGTGTCACAAACAGCCCTAGAGTTCGTACTAGAATAACACCTTAAGACACAAATCAACCAAAACCCTAATGTCACCTAGATACTCCAATGTCACCTCAAGTATCCGTGGGTATGATTATACGATATGCATCACACAATCTCAGATTCATCTATTCAACCAACACATAGAACCTCAAAGAGTGCCCCAAAGTTTCTACCGGAGAATCACGACGAAAACGTGTGCCAACTCCTATGCATAGGTCCATGGGTGGAACCCGCAAGTTGATCACCAAAACATACATCAAGTGGATCATAGAATACCCCATTGTCACCACAGGTATCCCACGCAAGACATACATCAAGTGTTCTCAAATCTTTAAAGACTCAATCCGATAAGATAACTTCAAAGGGGAAACTCAATCCATTACAAGAGAGTAGAGGGGGACAAACATCATAAGATGCAACTATAATAGCAAAGCTCGCAATACATCAAGATCGTATCACCTCAAGAACACGGGAGAGAGAGAGATCAAACACATAGCTATTGGTGCATACCCTCGGCCCCGAGGGAGAACTACTCCCTCCTCGTCATGGAGAGCACCGGGATGATGAAGATGGCCACCAAAGAAGGATTGCCGCCTCCGGCAGGGTGCCGGAACGGGTCTAGGTTGGCTTTCGGTGGCTACGGAGGCTTCTGGCGGTGGAACTCCCGATCTATTGTGCTCTCGGATGTTTTTAGGGTATATGGAGATATATAGGCGGAAGAAGTACGTCATGGGGGCCACGAGGGGCCCACGAGGGTGGAGGGCGCGCCCCCTACCTCGTGGCCTCCTTGAAGCTTCCCTTACGTGGATTCCAAATCTCCTGGGTTGCTTTCCTTCTAAAAATAAGTTCCGTGAAGTTTCAGGTCAATTGGACTCTGTTTGATTTTCCTTTTCTGCGATATTCTAAAAACAAGGTAAAAAACAGAAACTGGCACTGGGCTTTGGGTTAATAGGTTAGTCCCAAAAATGATATAAAAGTGTATAATAAAGCCCATAAACATCCAAAACAGTAGATAATATAGCATGGAGCAATCAAAAATTATATATACATTGAAGACGTATCAGCATCCCCAAGCTTAATTCCTGCTCATCCTCGAGTAGGTAAATGATAAAAACAGAATTTTTGATGCGGAGTGCTACTTGGCATAATTTCAATGTAATTCTTCTTAATTGTGGCATGAATATTCAGATCAGAAAGATTCAAGACAAAAGTTTATATTGACATAAAAATAATAATACTTCAAGCATACTAACTAAGCAATTATGTTCTCTTAAAATAACATGGCCAAAGAAAGTTCATCCCTACAAAATCATATAGTTTAGTCATGCTCCATTTTCGTCACACAAGAATGCTCTCATCATCCACAACTCCGATGACAAGCCAAGCAATTGTTTCATACTTTAGTAATCTCAAACCTATAAACTTTCACGCAGTATATGAGCGCGAGCCATGGACATAGCACTATGGGTGGAATAGAATATAATGACGGGGGTTATGTGGAGAAGACAAAAAAGGAGAAAGTCTCACATCAACGAGGCTAATCAATGGGCTATGGAGATGCCCACCGATTGATGTTAATGCAAGGAGTAGGGATTGCCATGCAACAGATGCACTAGAGCTATAAATGTATGAAAGCTCAACAAAAGAAACTAAGTGGGTTTGCATCCAACTTGCTTGCTCACGAAGACCTAGGGCACCTGAGGAGGCCCATTGTTGGAATATACAAGCCAAGTTCTATAATAAAAATTTCCACTAGTATATGAAAGTGACAAAGCAAGAGACTCTCTATCATGAAGATTATGGTGCTACTTTGAAGCACAAGTGTGGCAAAGGATAGTAGCATTGTCCCTTCTCTCTTTTTCTCTCTTTTTTATTTATTTTTTTATTTGGGCCTTTTCCCTTTTTTATGTCCTTTCTCTTTTTTGGGGCCTTCTCTTTTTTATGGCCTTTCTCCTTTTTTTATTCCTCACTTGGGACAATGCTCTAGAAAATGATGATCATCACACTTCTATTTATTTACAACTCAATGATTACAACTCGATACTAGAACAAAGTATGACTCTATATGAATGCCTCCGGTGGTGTACCGGGATTGCGATGAATCAAGAGCGACATGTATGAAAAATTATGAACGGTGGCTTTGCCACAAATACGATGTCAACTACATGATCATGCAAAGCAATATGACAATGATGATGCGTGTCATAATAAACGGAATGGTGGAAAGTTGCATGGCAATATATCTCGGAATGGCTAGGGAAATGCCATAATAGGTAGGTATGGTGGCTGTTTTGAGGAATATATAAGGAGGTTTATGTGTGAAAGAGTGTATCATATCACGGGGTTTGGATGCACCGGCGAAGTTTGCACCAACTCTCAATGTGAGAAAGGGAAATGCACGGTACCGAAGAGGCTAGCAATGATGGAAGGGTGAGAGTGCGTATAATCCATGGACTCAACATTAATCATAAAGAACTCACATACTTATTGCAAAAATCTACAAGTCATCAAAAACCTCGGCACTACGCGCATGCTCCTAGGGGGATAGATTGATAGGAAAAGACCATCGCTCGTCCCCGACCGCCACTCATAAGGAAGACAATCAAATAACACCTCATGTTTCAAATTTGTTACACAACGTTTACCATACGTGCATGCTACGGGACTTGCAACTTCAACACAAGCATTTCTCAAATTCACAACTACTCAACTAGCACGACTTTGATATTATTACCTTCATATCTCAAAACAATCATCAAGCATCAAACTTCTCTTAGTATTCAAAACACTCATAAGAAAATTTTACTAATCTTGAATACCTAGCATATTAGGATTTTAAGCAAATTACCATGCTATTTAAGACTCTCAAAATAATCTGAGTGAAGCATGAGAGTGCATCTATTTCTTCAAAATAAAACTACCACCATGCTCTAAAAGATATAAGTGAAGCACTAGAGCAAATGACAAACTACTCCGAAAGATATAAGTGAAGATCAATGAGTAGTCGAATAATTATGCAACTATGTGAGGACTCTCTAACATTAATAATTTCAGATCTTGGTATTTTATTAAAACATCAAGCAAAACCAAAAGTAAATAAAATTACGCTCCAAGCAAAACACATATCATGTGGCGAATAAAAATATAGCTCCAAGTAAAGTTACCGATGAACGAAGACGAAAGAGGGGATGCCTTCCGGGGCATTCCCAAGCTTAGGCTCTTGGTTGTCCTTGGATATTACCTTGGGGTGCCTTGGGAATCCCCAAGCTTAGGCTCTTGCCAATCCTTATTCCATAGTCCATCGAATCCTTACCCAAAACTTGAAAACTTCACAACACAAGACTTAACAGAAAACTCGTAAGCTCCGTTAGTATAAGAAAATAAATCACTACTTCAAGGTACTGTAATGAACTCATTCTTTATTTATATTGGTGTTAAACCTACTGTGTTCCAACTTCTCTATGGCTTATAAACTATTTTACTAGCCATAGATTCATCAAAATAAGTAAACAACACATGAAAAACAGAATCTGTCAAAAACAGAACAGTCTGTAGTAATCTGGATCAAATGTATACTTCTGGAACTCATAAAATTCTAAAATAAATTTATGGACCTGAGGAATTTATCTATTAATCATATGCAAAAAGAATTAACTAAATATCACTCTCCAAATAAAAATGGCAGCAATTCTCGTGAGCGCTAAAATTTCTGTTTTTTACAGCAAGATCAACAAGACTTTCCCCAAGTCTTCCCAACGGTTCTACTTGGTACAAACACTAATTTAAAGCATAAAACCACATCTAAACAGAGGCTATATGAATTATTTATTACTAAACATGAACAAAAATCAAGGAATGAAAATAAAATTGGGTTTCCTCCCAACAAGCGCTATCGTTTAACGCCCCTAGCTAGGCATGATGATTTCAATGATGCTCACATAAAGGATAAGAATTGTAACATAAAGAGAGCATCATGAAGAATATGACTAGCACATTTAAGCCTAACCCACTTCCTATGCATAGGGATTTTGTGAGCAAACAACTTGTGGGAACAAGAATCAACTTGCATAGGAAGGTAAAACAAGCATAACTTCAAATCTTTAAGCACATAGAGAGGAAACTTGATATTATTGCAATTCCTACAACCATAAGTTCCTCCCTCATAAGAATTTTCAGTAGCATCATGAATGAATTCAAAAATATAACCATCACCTAAAGCATTCTTTTCATGATCTACAAGCATATAATTTTTATTACTCTCCACATAAGCAAATTTCTTCTCATGAATAGTAGTGGGAGCAAACTCAACAAAATAACTATCATGTGAGGCATAATCCAATTGAAAGTTAAAATCATGATGACAAGTTTCATGGATATCATTATTATTTATAGCATACAAGTCATCACAATAATCATCATAGATAGGGGGCATGTTCTCATCATAACAAATTTTCTCATCAAAACTTGGGGGACAAAAAATATAATCTTCATCAAACATAGCTTCCCCAAACTTGTGGCTTTGCATATCATTAGCATCATGGATATTCAAGGAATTCATACTAAAAACATTGCAATCATGATCATCATTCAAATATTTAGTGCCAAACATTCTAATGCATTCTTCTTCTAGCACTTGAGCACAATTATCCTTTCCATCATACTCACGAAAGATATTAAAAAGGTGAAGCGTATCAGACAAACTCAATTCCATTTTTTTATAGTTTTCTTTTATAAACTAAACTAGTGAAAAAACAAGAAACTAAAAGACTCGATTGCAAGATCTAAAGATATACCTTCAAGCGCTAACCTCCCCGGCAACGGCGCCAGAAAAGAGCTTGATGTCTACTACACAACATTCTTCTTGTAGACGTTGTTGGGCCTCCAAGTGCAGAGGTTTGTAGGACAGTAGCAAATTTCCCTCAAGTGGATGACCTAAGGTTTATCAATCTGTAGGAGGCATAGGATGAAGATGGTCTCTCTCAAGCAACCCTGCAACCAAATAACAAAGAGTCTCTTGTGTCCCCAACACACCCAATACAATGGTAAATTGTATAGGTGCACTAGTTCGGCGAAGAAATGGTGAAACAAGTGGTATATGGATAATAGATAAAGGTTTTTTTATCTGAAAATATAAAACAGCAAGGTAACTAATGATAAAAGTGAGCGTAAACGGTATTGCAATGATAGGAAACAAGGCCTAGGGTTCATACTTTCGCTAGTGTAAGTTCCCTCAACAATAATAACATAATTGGATCATATAACTATCCCTCGACATGCAACAAACAGTCACTCCAAAGTCACTAATACCGGAGAACAAACGAAGAGATTATGGTAGGGTACGAAACCACCTCAAAGTTATTCTTTCCAATCAATCCGTTGGGCTATTCCTATAAGTGTCACAAACAGCCCTAGAGTTCGTACTAGAATAACACCTTAAGACACAAATCAAACAAAACCCTAATGTCACCTAGATACTCCAATGTCACCTCAAGTATCCGTGGGTATGATTATATGATATGCATCACACAATCTCAGATTCATCTATTCAACCAACACATAGAACCTCAAAGAGTGCCCCAAAGTTTCTACCGGAGAATCACGACGAAAACGTGTGCCAACCCCTATGCATAGGTTCATGGGCGGAACCCGCAAGTTGATCACCAAAATATACATCAAGTGAATCACGTGATATCTCATTGTCACCACAGATACGCACGACAAGACATACATCAAGTGTTCTCAAATCTTTAAAGACTCAATCCGATAAGATAACTTCAAAGGGGAAACTCAATCCATTACAAGAGAGTAGAGGGGGAGAAACATCATAAGATGCAACTATAATAGCAAAGCTCGCGATACATCAAGATCGTATCACCTCAAGAGCACGAGAGAGAGAGTGAGATCAAACACATAGCTACTGGTACATACCCTCAGCCCCGAGGGAGAACTACTCCCTCCTCGTCATGGAGAGCACCGGGATGATGAAGATGGCCACCGGAGAAGGATTGCCCCCTCCGGCAGGGTGCCGGAACGGGTCTAGATTGGCTTTCGATGGCTACGGAGGCTTATGGCGGCGGAACTCCCGATCTATTGTGCTCCCTGGTGTTTTTAGGGTATATGGAGATATATAGGCAGAAGAAGTACGTCAGGGGGGCCACGAGGGACCCACGAGGGTGGAGGGCGCGCCCCCTAACTCGTGGCCTCCTCGAAGCTTCCCTTACGTGGATTCCAAGTCTCCTGGGTTGCTTTCCTTCTAAAAATAAGTTCCATGAAGTTTCATGTCAATTGGACTCCGTTTGATTTTCCTTTTCTACGATATTCTAAAACAAGGTAAAAAAACAGAAACTGGCACTGGGCTCTGGGTGTTGGGGAACGTAGTAATTTCAAAAAAATTCCTACGCACACGCAAGATCATGGTGATGCACGGCAACGAGAGGGGAGAGTGTGATCTACGTACCCTTGTAGACCGACAGCGGAAGCGTTAGCACAACGCGGTTGATGTAGTCATACGTCTTCACGGCCCGACCGATCAAGCACCGAAACTACGGAACCTCCGAGTTTTAGCACACGTTCAGCTCGATGATGATCCCCGGACTCCGATCCAGCAAAGTGTCGGGGAAGAGTTCCATCTGCACGACGGCGTGGTGACGATCTTGATGTACTATCGTCGCAGGGCTTCGCCTAAGCACCGCTACAATATTATCGAGGATTATGGTGGAAGGGGGCACCGCACATGGCTAAGAATATGATCACGTGGATCAACTTGTGTGTCTAGGGGTGCCCCCTGCCCCCGTATATAAAGGATCAAGGGGGGAGGCCGGCCGGCCCCTATGGCGCGCCAAGGAGGAGTCCTCCTCCTAGTAGGAGTAGGACACCTACTAGGAGGGGGAAAGAAGTGGGGAGGGAGAAGGAAAGGGGGGCGCCGCCCCCCCTCTCCTAGTCCAATTCGGACCAGGGGGGAGGAGGCGCGCGGCCCACCTTTGGCTGCCCCTCTCTCTCTCCACTAAGGCCCATATGGCCCATTACTTCTCCCGGGGGGTTCCGGTAACCCTCCGGCTCTCCAGTTTTCTTCGAAATCACCCGGAACACTTCCGGTGTCCGAATATAGCCGTCCAATATATCAATCTTTATGTCTCGGCCATTTCGAGACTCCTCGTCATGTCCGTGATCACATCCGGGACTCCGAACTAACTTCGGTACATCAAAACTCATAAACTCATAATATAACTGTCACCGAAACCTTAAGCGTGCGGACCCTACGGGTTCGAGAACAATGTAGACATGACCGAGACACGTCTCCGGTCAATAACCAATAGCGGAACCTGGATGCTCATATTGGCTCCTACATATTCTACGAAGATCTTTATCGGTCAAACCGCATAACAACATACGTTGTTCCCTTTGTCATCGGTATGTTACTTGCCCGAGATTCGATCATCGGTATCTCAATACCTAGTTCAATCTCGTTACCGGCAAGTCTCTTTACTCGTTCCGTAATACATCATCTCGCAACTAACTCATTAGTTGCAATGCTTGCAAGGCTTATGTGATGTGCATTACCGAGAGGGCCCAGAGATACCTCTCCGACAATCGGAGTGACAAATCCTAATCTCAAAATACGCCAACCCAACATGTACCTTTGGAGACACCTGTAGAGTACCTTTATAATCACCCATTTACGTTGTGACGTTTGGTAGCACACAAAGTGTTCCTCCGGTAAACGGGAGTTGCATAATCTCATAGTCATAGGAACATGTATAAATTATGAAGAAATCAATAGCAACATACTAAACGATCGGGTGCTAAGCTAATGGAATGGGTCATGTCAATCAGATCATTCACCTAATGATGTGATCCCGTTAATCAAATAACAACTCTTTGTTCATGGTTAGGAAACATAACCATCTTTGATTAACGAGCTAGTCAAGTAGAGGCATACTAGTGACACTCCGTTTGTCTATGTATTCACACATGTATTATGTTTCCGGTTAATACAATTCTAGCATGAATAATAAACATTTATCATGATATAAGGAAATAAATAATAACTTTATTATTGCCTCTAGGGCATATTTCCTTCAGTCTCCCACTTGCACTAGAGTCAATAATCTAGATTACACAGTAATGATTCTAACACCCATGGAGCCTTGGTGCTGATCATGTTTTGCTCATGGAAGAGGCTTAGTCAACGGGTCTACAACATTCAGATCCGTATGTATCTTGCAAATCTCTATGTCTCCCACCTGGACTAGATCCCGGATGGAATTGAAGTGTCTCTTGATGTGCTTGGTTCTCTTGTGAAATCTGGATTCCTTTGTCAAGGCAATTGCACCAGTATTGTCACAAAAGATTTTCATTGGACCTGATGCACTAGGTATGACACCTAGATCGGATATGAACTCCTTCATCCAAACTCCTTCATTTGCTGCTTTCGAAGCAGCTATGTACTCCGCTTCACATGTAGATCCCGCCACAACGCTTTGTTTAGAACTGCACCAACTGACAGCTCCACCGTTTAATGTAAACACGTATCCGGTTTGTGATTTAGAATCGTCCGGATCAGTGTCAAAGCTTGCATCAACGTAACCTTTTACGATGAGCTCTTTGTCACCTCCATATATGAGAAACATATCCTTAGTCCTTTTCAGGTATTTCAGGATGTTCTTGACAGCTGTCCAGTGATCCACTCCTGGATCACTTTGGTACCTCCCTGCTAGTACTTATAGCAAGGCACACATCAGGTCTGGTACACAGCATTGCATACATGATAGAGCCTATGGCTGAAGCATAGGGAACATCTTTCATTTTCTCTCTATCTTCTGCAGTGGTCGGGCATTGAGTCTTACTCAACTTCACACCTTGTAACACAGGCAAGAACCCTTTCTTTGCTTGATCCATTTTGAACTTCTTCAAAACTTTGTCAAGGTATGTGCTTTGTGAAAGTCCAATTAAGCGTCTTGATCTATCTCTATAGATGGCTACTCATTTAAATCCGAGAATAATGGTTGTTCTATTTATATGAGAGATATGTTTTATGGTCATGCTCCGATAGTCAATGGTTTATTCTTAATGAATCTCGAGCGTATTACTACACATATTCATAGTGTGAATACCAAAAGATGTAAAGTTGATAATGATAGTCCCACATACTTGTGGCACTGCCGCCTTGGTCACATAGGTGTCAAACGCATGAAGAAGCTCCATGCTGATGGACTTTTAGAGTCTCTTGATTATGAATCATTTGACACGTGCGAACCATGCCTCATGGGTAAAATGACCAAGACTCCATTCTCAGGAACAATGGAGCGAGCAACCAACTTGTTGGAAATCATACATACTGATGTGTGCGGTCCAATGAGTGTTGAGGCTCGCGGTGGCTATCGTTATGTTCTCACCCTCACTGATGACTTAAGTAGATATGGGTATGTATACTTAATGAAACACAAGTCTGAAACCTTTGAAAAGTTCAAGGAATTTCAGAGTGAAGTTGAGAATCAACGTGACAGGAAAATCAAGTTTCTACGATCAGATCGTGGAGGAGAATACTTGAGTCACGAATTTGGCACACACTTAAGAAAATGTGGAATAGTTTCACAACTCACGCCGCCTGGAACACCTCAGCGTAATGGTGTGTCCGAACGTCGTAATCGCACTTTATTAGATATGGTGCGATCTATGATGTCACTTGCCGATTTACCGCTATCTTTTTGGGGCTATGCTTTAGAGACTGCCGCATTCGCTTTAAATAGGGCATCGTCGAAATCCGTTGAGACGACACCGTATGAATTATGGTTTGGGAAGAAACCTAAGCTGTCGTTTCTAAAAGTTTGGGGATGTGATGCTTATGTCAAGAAACTTCAACCTGAAAATCTCGAACCCAAGTCGGAAAAATGCGTCTTCATAGGATACCCTAAAGAAACTTATGGGTATACCTTCTACCTCAGATCCGAAGGCAAGATCTTTGTTGCCAGGAATGGATCCTTTCTAGAGAAAGAGTTTCTCTCCAAAGAAGTAAGTGGGAGGAAAGTAGAACTTGATGAAGTATTGCCTCTTGAACCGGTAAATGGCGCAACTCAAGAAAATGTTCCTGAGGCACCTGCACCGACTAGAGAGGAAGTTATTAATGATGATCAAGATACTTCTGATCAAGCTCCTACTGAAATTCAAAGGTCCACAAGGACACGTTCCGCACCAGAGTGGTACGGCAACCCTGTCTTGGAAATCATGTTGTTAGACAACAGTGAACCTTCGAACTATGAAGAAGCGATGGCGGGCCCGGATTCCGACAAATGGCTAGAAGCCATGAAATCCGAGATAGGATCCATGTATGAAAACGAAGTATGGACTTTGACTGACTTGCCCATTGAACGGCGAGCCATAGAAAATAAATGGATCTTTAAGAAGAAGACAGACGCGGATGGTAATGTGACCATCTATAAAGCTCGACTTGTCGCTAAGGGTTATCGACAAGTTCAAGGGGTTGACTACGATGAGACTTTCTCACCGGTAGCAAAGCTGAAGTCCGTCCGAATCATGTTAGCAGTTGCCGCATTCTACGATTATGAAATATGGCAAATGGACGTCAAAACGGCATTCCTTAATGGTTTCCTTAAGGAAGAATTGTATATGATGCAGCCGGAAGGTTTTGTCGATCCTAAGAATGCTGACAAGGTGTGCAAGCTCCAACGCTCGATTTATGGGCTAGTGCAAGCATCTCGGAGTTGGAACATTCGCTTTGATGAGATGATCAAAGCGTTTGGGTTTACGCAGACTTATGGAGAAGCCTGCATTTACAAGAAAGTGAGTGGGAGCTCTGTAGCATTTCTCATACTATATGTAGATGACATACTTTTGATGGGAAATGATATAGAACTCTTGGACAGCATCAAGGCCTACTTGAATAAAAGTTTTTCAATGAAGGACCTTGGAGAAGCTGCTTATATATTAGGCATCAAGATCTACAGAGATAGATCAAGATGCCTCATAGGTCTTTCACAAAGCACATACCTTGATAAGATTTTAAAGAAGTTCAAAATGGATCAGTCCAAGAAAGGGTTCTTGCCTGTTTTGCAAGGTATGAAATTGAGCTCAGCTCAATGTCCGACCACGGCAGAAGAGATAGAAGAGATGAGTGTCATCCCCTATGCCTCAGCCATAGGTTCTATTATGTATGCCATGCTGTGTACCAGACCTGATGTAAACCTTGCCGTAAGTTTGGTAGGAAGGTACCAAAGTAATCCCGGCAAGGAACACTGGACAGCGGTCAAGAATATCCTGAAGTACCTGAAAAGGACTAAGGAAATGTTTCTCGTTTATGGAGGTGACGAAGAGCTCGTCGTAAAGGGTTACGTCGACGCTAGCTTCGACACAGATCTGGATGACTCTAAGTCACAAACCGGATACGTGTATATGTTGAATGGTGGAGCAGTGAGCTGGTGCAGCTGCAAACAGAGCGTCGTGGCGGGATCTACATGTGAAGCGGAGTACATGGCAGCCTCGGAGGCAGCACATGAAGCAATATGGGTGAAGGAGTTCATCACCGACCTAGGAGTCATACCCAATGCGTCGGGGCCAATCAAACTCTTTTGTGACAACACTGGAGCTATTGCACTTGCCAAGGAGCCCAGGTTTCACAAGAAGACAAGGCACATCAAGCGTCGCTTCAACTCCATTCGTGAAAATGTTCAAGATGGAGACATAGAGATTTGTAAAGTACATACGGACCTGAATATAGCAGATCCGTTGACTAAACCTCTCCCTAGGGCAAAACATGATCAACACCAGAATTCCATGGGTGTTCGATTCATCACAATGTAACTAGATTATTGACTCTAGTGCAAGTGGGAGACTGTTGGAAATATGCCCTAGAGGCAATAATAAAAGCATTATTATTATATTTCTTTGTTCATGATAATTGTCTTTATTCATGCTATAACTGTATTATCCGGAAATCGTAATACACGTGTGAATACATAGACCATAATATGTCCCTAGTAAGCCTCTAGTTGACTAGCTCGTTGATCAACAGATAGTCATGATTTCCTGGCTATGGACATTGGATGTCAGTGATAACGGGATCACATCATTAGGAGAATGATGTGATGGACAAGACCCAATCCTAAGCATAGTACAAAGATCGTGTAGTTCGTTTGCTAGAGCTTTTCCAATGTCAAGTATCTTTTCCTTTGACCATGAGATCGTGTAACTCCCGGATACCGTAGGAGTGCTTTGGGTGTATCAAACGTCACAACGTAACTGGGTGACTATAAAGGTGCATTACAGGTATCTCCGAAAGTGTCTGTTGGGTTGACACGGATCGAGACTGGGATTTGTCACTCTGGATAACGGAGAGGTATCACTGGGCCCACTCGGTAATGCATCATCATTATGAGCTCAAGGTGACCAAGTGGTTGATCACGGGATCATGCATTACGGTACGAGTAAAGTGACTTGCCGGTAACGAGATTGAACAAGGTATTGGGATACCAACGATCGAGTCTCGGGCAAGTAACATACCGATTGACAAAGGGAATTGTATACGGGGTTGATTAATCCTCGACATCGTGGTTCATCCGATGAGATCATCGTGGAGCATGTGGGAGCCATCATGGGTATCCAGCTCCCGCTGTTGGTTATTGACCGGAGAGTCGTCTCGGTCATGTCTGCTTGTCTCCCGAACCCGTAGGGTCTACACACTTAAGGTTCGGTGACGCTAGGGTTATGAAGATATGTGTATGCAGTAACCCGAATGTTGTTCGGAGTCCCGGATGAGATCCCGGACGTCACGAGGAGTTCCGGAATGGTCCGGAGGTAAAGAATTATATATAGGAAGTGTTGTTTCGGCCATCGGGACAAGTTTCGGGGTTATCGGTATTGTACCGGGACCACCGGAGGGGTCCCGGGGGCCCACCGGGTGGGGCCACCTATCCCGGGGGGGCACATGGGCTGTAGGGGGTGCGCCTTGGCCTATATGGGCCAAGGGCACCAGCCCCTATAGGCCCATGCGCCTAGGGTTTCCATGGGGGAGGAGTCCCACTAGTGGAAGGCACCCCTGAGTGCCTTGGGGGGGAGGGAAACCTCCCCTGGCCGCCGCACCTAGGAGATTGGATCTCCTAGGCTGCGCACCCCCCCTTGGCCCTCCTATATGTAGTGGGGGAGAGGAGGGACTTCATACCTCAGCCTTTGGTGCTTCCCTCTCTCCCCGTTACGTCTCTCTCTCGTAGTATAGGCGAAGCCCTGCTACTGTGACGCCCTGCATCCACCACCACGCCGTCGTGCTGCTGGATCTTCATCAACCTCTCCTCCCCTTTGCTGGATCAAGAAAGGAGGAGACGTCATCCGTTCCGTACGTGTGTTGAACGCGGAGGCACCGTCCGTTCGGTGCTAAGATCATCGGTGATTTGAATCACGTCGTGTTTGACTACATCATCCCCTTTCTTTGAACGCTTCCGCTCGCGATCTACAAGGTACGTAGATGCATCTAATCACTCGTTGCTAGATGAAATCCTAGATGGATCCTGGTGAAACCGTAGGAAAAATTTTGTTTTCTGCAACGTTCCCCAACAGTGGCATCATGAGCTAGGTCTATGCGTAGTTCTCTTGCACGAGTAGAACACAAAGTAGTTGTGGGCGTTGATTTTGTTCAATATGCTTGCCGTTACTAGTCTTATCTTGATTCGGCGGCATCATGGGATGAAGCGGCCCGGACCGACCTTACACGTACTCTTACGTGAGACAGGTTCCACCGACTGACATGCACTAGTTGCATAAGGTGGCCAGCGGGTGTCTGTCTCTCCTACTTTAGTCGGATCGGATTCGATGAAAAGGGTCCTTATGAAGGGTAAATAGCAATTGGCATATCACGTTGTGGTCTTTGCGTAGGTAAGAAACGTTCTTGCTAGAAACCCATAGCAGCCACGTAAAACATGCAAACAACAATTAGAGGACGTCTAACTTGTTTTTGCAGGGTATGCTATGTGATGTGATATGGCCAAAGTTGTGATGAATGATGAATGATCCATATGTGATGTATGAGATGTTCATACTATTGTAATAGGAATCACAACTTACATGTCGATGAGTATGACGGTGACAGGATGATCATGGAGCCCCAAGATGGAGATCAAAGGAGCTATGTGATATTGGCCATATCATGTCACTATTATTATTTGATTGCATGTGATGTTTATCATGTTTTGCATCTTGTTTACTTAGTACAACGGTAGTAAATAAGATGATCCCTTACAACAATTTCAAGAAGTGTTCTCCCCTAATTGTGCACCGTTGCTACAGTTCGTCGTTTCGAAGCATCACGTGTTAATCGGGTGTGATAGATCCTTACGTTCACATACAACGGGTGTAAGAAGTTTTACACATGCAAAAACACTTAGGGTTAACTTGACGAGCCTAGCATGTGAAGACATGGCCTCGGAACACAGAGACCAAAAGGTCGAACACGAGTCGTATGGAAGATACGATCAACATGAAGATGTTCACCGGCGATGACTAGTCCGTCTCACGTGTTAATCGGACATGGCCTAGTCGACTCGGATCGTGTAACACTTAGATGACTAGAGGGATGTCTAATCTGAGTGGGAGTTCATTAATAATTTGATTAGATGAACTTAATTATCATGAACTTAGTCTAAAACCTTTACAATATGTCTTGTAGATCAAATGGCCAACGTTGTATTCAATTTCAACGCGTTCCTAGAGAAAACCAAGCTGAAAGACAATGGCAGCAACTATACGGACTGGGTCCGGAACCTGAGGATCATCCTCATAGCTGCCAAGAAAGATTATGTCCTACAAGCACCGCTAGGTGATCCACCCGTCCCACAAAACCAAGACGCTATGAACGCTTGGCAGACACGTACTGATGACTACTCCCTCGTTCAGTGCGGCATGCTTTACAGCTTAGAACCGGGGCTCCAAAAGCGTTTTGAGAGACATGGAGCATATGAGATGTTCGAAGAGCTAAAAATGGTTTTTCAAGCTCATGCCCGGATCGAGAGATATGAAGTCTCCGATAAGTTCTTTAGCTGTAAGATGGAGGAAAATAGTTCTGTCAGTGAGCACATACTCACTATGTCTGGGTTACATAACCGCTTGACTCAGCTGGGAGTTAATCTCCCGGATGACGCGGTCATTGACAGAATCCTCCAGTCGCTTCCACCAAGCTACAAGAGCTTTGTGATGAACTTCAATATGCAGGGGATGGTAAAGACCATTCCTGAAGTATTTGCAATGCTGAAATCAGCAGAGGTAGAAGTCAAGAAGGAACATCAAGTGTTGATGATGAATAAAACCACTAAGTTCAAAAAGGGCAAGGGTAAAAAGAACTTCAAGAAGGACGGCAAGGAAGTTGCTGCGCCCGGCAAGCAAGCTGTCGGGAAGAAGTCAAAGAATGGACCCAAGCCTGAGACAGAGTGCTTTTATTGCAAAGGGAAGGGTCACTGGAAGCGGAACTGCCCCAAATACTTAGCGGATAAGAAGGCCGGCAACACCAAAGGTATATTTGATATACATGTGATTGATGTGTACCTTACCAGTACTCGTAGTAACTCCTGGGTATTTGATACCGGTGCTGTTGCTCATATTTGTAACTCACCGCAGGAGCTGCGGAATAAACGAAAACTGGAGAAGGACGAGGTGACGATGCGCGTCGGGAATGGTTCCAAGGTCGATGTGATCGCCGTCGGCACGCTACCTCTACATTTACCTACGGGATTAGTGATAAACCTCAATAATTGTTATTTAGTGCCATGTTTGAGCATGAACATTGTATCAGGATCTCGTTTAATACGAGATGGCTACTCATTTAAATCCGAGAATAATGGTTGTTCTATTTATATGAGAGATATGTTTTATGGTCATGCTCCGATAGTCAATGGTTTATTCTTAATGAATCTCGAGCGTATTACTACACATATTCATAGTGTGAATACCAAAAGATGTAAAGTTGATAATGATAGTCCCACATACTTGTGGCACTGCCGCCTTGGTCACATAGGTGTCAAACGCATGAAGAAGCTCCATGCTGATGGACTTTTAGAGTCTCTTGATTATGAATCATTTGACACGTACGAACCATGCCTCATGGGTAAAATGACCAAGACTCCATTCTCAAGAACAATGGAGCGAGCAACCAACTTGTTGGAAATCATACATACTGATGTGTGCGGTCCAATGAGTGTTGAGGCTCGCGGTGGCTATCGTTATGTTCTCACCCTCACTGATGACTTAAGTAGATATGGGTATGTATACTTAATGAAACACAAGTCTGAAACCTTTGAAAAGTTCAAGGAATTTCAGAGTGAAGTTGAGAATCAACGTGACAGGAAAATCAAGTTTCTACGATCAGATCGTGGAGGAGAATACTTGAGTCACGAATTTGGCACACACTTAAGAAAATGTGGAATAGTTTCACAACTCACGCCGCCTGGAACACCTCAGCGTAATGGTGTGTCCGAACGTCGTAATCGCACTTTATTAGATATGGTGCGATCTATGATGTCTCTTGCCGATTTACCGCTATCTTTTTGGGGCTATGCTTTAGAGACTGCCGCATTCACTTTAAATAGGGCATCGTCGAAATCCGTTGAGACGACACCGTATGAATTATGGTTTGGGAAGAAACCTAAGCTGTCGTTTCTAAAAGTTTGGGGACGCGATGCTTATGTCAAGAAACTTCAACCTGGAAAGCTCGAACCCAAGTCGGAAAAATGCGTCTTCATAGGATACCCTAAAGAAACTTATGGGTATACCTTCTACCTCAGATCCGAAGGCAAGATCTTTGTTGCCAGGAATGGATCCTTTCTAGAGAAAGAGTTTCTCTCGAAAGAAGTAAGTGGGAGGAAAGTAGAACTTGATGAAGTATTGCCTCTTGAAACGGTAAATGGCGCAACTCAAGAAAATGTTCCTGAGGCACCTGCACCGACTAGAGAGGAAGTTATTAATGATGATCAAGATACTTCTGATCAAGCTCCTACTGAAATTCGAAGGTCCACAAGGACACGTTCCGCACCAGAGTGGTACGGCAACCCTGTCTTGGAAATCATGTTGTTAGACAACAGTGAACCTTCGAACTATGAAGAAGCGATGGCGGGCCCGGATTCCGACAAATGGCTAGAAGCCATGAAATCCGAGATAGGATCCATGTATGAAAACGAAGTATGGACTTTGACTGACTTGCCCATTGAACGGCGAGCCATAGAAAATAAATGGATCTTTAAGAAGAAGACAGACGCGGATGGTAATGTGACCATCTATAAAGCTCGACTTGTCGCTAAGGGTTATCGACAAGTTCAAGGGGTTGACTACGATGAGACTTTCTCACCGGTAGCGAAGCTGAAGTCCGTCCGAATCATGTTAGCAGTTGTCGCATTCTACGATTATGAAATATGGCAAATGGACGTCAAAACGGCATTCCTTAATGGTTTCCTTAAGGAAGAATTGTATATGATGCAGCCGAAAGGTTTTGTCGATCCTAAGAATGCTGACAAGGTGTGCAAGCTCCAACGCTCGATTTATGGGCTAGTGCAAGCATCTCGGAGTTGGAACATTCGCTTTGATGAGATGATCAAAGCGTTTGGGTTTACGCAGACTTATGGAGAAGCCTGCGTTTACAAGAAAGTGAGTGGGAGCTCTGTAGCATTTCTCATACTATATGTAGATGACATACTTTTGATGGGAAATGATATAGAACTCTTGGACAACATCAAGGCCTACTTGAATAAAAGTTTTTCAATGAAGGACCTTGGAGAAGCTGCTTATATATTAGGCATCAAGATCTACAGAGATAGATCAAGATGCCTCATAGGTCTTTCACAAAGCACATACCTTGATAAGATTTTGAAGAAGTTCAAAATGGATCAGTCCAAGAAAGGGTTCTTGCCTGTTTTGCAAGGTATGAAATTGAGCTCAGCTCAATGTCCGACCACGGCAGAAGAGATAGAAGAGATGAGTGTCATCCCCTATGCCTCAGCCATAGGTTCTATTATGTATGCCATGCTGTGTACCAGACCTGATGTAAACCTTGCCGTAAGTTTGGTAGGAAGGTACCAAAGTAATCCCGGCAAGGAACACTGGACAGCGGTCAAGAATATCCTGAAGTACCTGAAAAGGACTAAGGAAATGTTTCTCGTTTATGGAGGTGACGAAGAGCTCGTCGTAAAGGGTTACGTCGACGCTAGCTTCGACACAGATCTGGATGACTCTAAGTCACAAACCGGATACGTGTATATGTTGAATGGTGGAGCAGTGAGCTGGTGCAGCTGCAAACAGAGCGTCGTGGCGGGATCTACATGTGAAGCGGAGTACATGGCAGCCTCGGAGGCAGCACATGAAGCAATATGGGTGAAGGAGTTCATCACCGACCTAGGAGTCATACCCAATGCGTCGGGGCCAATCAAACTCTTTTGTGACAACACTGGAGCTATTGCACTTGCCAAGGAGCCCAGGTTTCACAAGAAGACAAGGCACATCAAGCGTCGCTTCAACTCCATTCGTGAAAATGTTCAAGATGGAGACATAGAGATTTGTAAAGTACATACGGACCTGAATATAGCAGATCCGTTGACTAAACCTCTCCCTAGGGCAAAACATGATCAACACCAGAATTCCATGGGTGTTCGATTCATCACAATGTAACTAGATTATTGACTCTAGTGCAAGTGGGAGACTGTTGGAAATATGCCCTAGAGGCAATAATAAAAGCATTATTATTATATTTCTTTGTTCATGATAATTGTCTTTATTCATGCTATAACTGTATTATCCGGAAATCGTAATACACGTGTGAATACATAGACCATAATATGTCCCTAGTAAGCCTCTAGTTGACTAGCTCGTTGATCAACAGATAGTCATGATTTCCTGGCTATGGACATTGGATGTCAGTGATAACGGGATCACATCATTAGGAGAATGATGTGATGGACAAGACCCAATCCTAAGCATAGTACAAAGATCGTGTAGTTCGTTTGCTAGAGCTTTTCCAATGTCAAGTATCTTTTCCTTTGACCATGAGATCGTGTAACTCCCGGATACCGTAGGAGTGCTTTGGGTGTATCAAACGTCACAACGTAACTGGGTGACTATAAAGGTGCATTACAGGTATCTCCGAAAGTGTCTGTTGGGTTGACACGGATCGAGACTGGGATTTGTCACTCTGGATAACGGAGAGGTATCACTGGGCCCACTCGGTAATGCATCATCATTATGAGCTCAAGGTGACCAAGTGGTTGATCACGGGATCATGCATTACGGTACGAGTAAAGTGACTTGCCGGTAACGAGATTGAACAAGGTATTGGGATACCAACGATCGAGTCTCGGGCAAGTAACATACCGATTGACAAAGGGAATTGTATACGGGGTTGATTAATCCTCGACATCGTGGTTCATCCGATGAGATCATCGTGGAGCATGTGGGAGCCATCATGGGTATCCAGCTCCCGCTGTTGGTTATTGACCGGAGAGTCGTCTCGGTCATGTCTGCTTGTCTCCCGAACCCGTAGGGTCTACACACTTAAGGTTCGGTGACGCTAGGGTTATGAAGATATGTGTATGCAGTAACCCGAATGTTGTTCGGAGTCCCGGATGAGATCCCGGACGTCACGAGGAGTTCCGGAATGGTCCGGAGGTAAAGAATTATATATAGGAAGTGTTGTTTCGGCCATCGGGACAAGTTTCGGGGTTATCGGTATTGTACCGGGACCACCGGAGGGGTCCCGGGGGCCCACCGGGTGGGGCCACCTATCCCGGGGGGGCACATGGGCTGTAGGGGGTGCGCCTTGGCCTATATGGGCCAAGGGCACCAGCCCCTATAGGCCCATGCGCCTAGGGTTTCCATGGGGGAGGAGTCCCACTAGTGGAAGGCACCCCTGAGTGCCTTGGGGGGGAGGGAAACCTCCCCTGGCCGCCGCACCTAGGAGATTGGATCTCCTAGGCTGCGCACCACCCCCCTTGGCCCTCCTATATGTAGTGGGGGAGAGGAGGGACTTCATACCTCAGCCTTTGGTGCTTCCCTCTCTCCCCGTTACGTCTCTCTCTCGTAGTATAGGCGAAGCCCTGCTACTGTGACGCCCTGCATCCACCACCACGCCGTCGTGCTGCTGGATCTTCATCAACCTCTCCTCCCCCTTGCTGGATCAAGAAAGGAGGAGACGTCATCCGTTCCGTACGTGTGTTGAACGCGGAGGCACCGTCCGTTCGGTGCTAAGATCATCGGTGATTTGAATCACGTCGTGTTCGACTACATCATCCCCGTTCTTTGAACGCTTCCGCTCGCGATCTACAAGGTACGTAGATGCATCTAATCACTCGTTGCTAGATGAACTCCTAGATGGATCCTGGTGAAACCGTAGGAAAATTTTTGTTTTCTGCAACGTTCCCCAACAGTTACCTCGTCAAGTTCTACTTTCCTCCCACTCACTTCTTTCGAGAGAAACTCCTTCTCCAGAAAGTTTCCGAATTTAGCAACAAAAGTCTTACCTTCGGATCTGTGATAGAAGGTGTATCCAATAGTTTCCTTTGGATATCCTATGAAGACACATTTCTCTGATTTGGGTTCGAGCTTATCAGGTTGAAGCTTTTTCACATAAGCATCGCATCCCCAAACTTTCAGAAATGACAACTTTGGTTTCTTGCCAAACCACAGTTCATAAGACGTCGTCTCAACGGATTTTGATGGTGCCCTATTTAACGTGAATGCGGCCGTCTCTAGAGCGTATCCCCAAAAAGATAGCGGTAAATCAGTAAGAGACATCATAGATCGCACCATATCTAGTAAAGTACGATTACGATGTTTGGACACACCATTACGCTGTGGTGTTCCGGGTGGCGTGAGTTGCGAAACTATTCCACAATTTTTCAAATGTACACCAAACTCGTAACTCAAATATTCTCCTCCATGATCAGATCGTAGGAATTTTGTTTTCTTGTTACGATGATTTTCAACTTCACTCTGAAATTCTTTGAACTTTTCAAATGTTTTAGACTTGTGTTTCATTAAGTAGATATACCCATATCTTCTTAAGTCATCTATGAAGGTGAGAAAATAACGATATCCGCCACGAGCCTCAACGTTCATCGGACCACATACATCTGTATGTATGATTTCTAACAAATCTGTTGCTCTCTCCATAGTACCGGAGAACGGTGTTTTTGTCATCTTACCCACAAGGCACGGTTCGCAAGTACCAAGTGATTCATAATCAAGTGGTTCCAAAAGCCCATCAGTATGGAGTTTCTTCATGCGCTTTATACCGATATGACCCAAACGGCAGTGCCACAAATAAGTTGCACTATCATTATCAACTCTACATCTTTTGGCTTCAACACTATGAATATGTGTGTCACTACTATCGAGATTCAATAAAAATAGACCACTCTTTAAGGGTGCATGACCATAAAAGATATTACTCATATAAATAGAACAACCATTATTCTCAGATTTAAATGAATAACCGTCTCGCATCAAACAAGATCCAGATATAATGTTCATGCTTAATGATGGCACCAAATAACAATTATTTAGGTCTAATATTAATCCCGAAGGTAGATGTAGAGGTAGCGTGCTGACTGCGATCACATCGACTTTGGAACCGTTTCCCACGCGCATCGTCACCTCGTCCTTAGCCAATCTTCGCTTAATCCGTAGTCCCTGTTTCGAGTTGCAAATATTAGCAACAGAACCAGTATCAAATACCCAGGTGCTACTGCGAGCATTAGTAAGGTACACATCAATAACATGTACATCACATATACCTTTGTTCACCTTGCCATCCTTCTTATCCGCCAAATACTTGGGGCAGTTCTGCTTCCAGTGACCAGTCTGCTTGAAGTAGAAGCACTCAGTTTCAGGCTTAGGTCCAGGTTTGGGTTTCTTCTCTTGAGTAGCAACTTGCTTGTTGTTCTTTTTGAAGTTCCCCTTCTTCTTCCCTTTGCCCTTTTTCTTGAAACTAGTGGTCTTGTTGACCATCAACACTTGATGCTCCTTCTTGATTTCTACCTCCGCAGCTTTCAGCATTGCGAAGAGCTCGGGAATAGTCTTATTCATCCCTTGCATATTATAGTTCATCACGAAGCTCTTGTAGCTTGGTGGCAGTGATTGGAGAATTCTGTCAATGACGCAATCATCTGGAAGATTAACTCCCAATTGAATCAAGTGATTATTATACCAGACATTTTGAGTATATGCTCACTGATAGAACTGTTCTCCTCCATCTTGCAGCTATAGAACTTATTGGAGACTTTATATCTCTCAATCTGGGCATTTGCTTGAAATATTAACTTCAACTCCTGGAACATCTCATATGCTCCATGACGTTCAAAATGTCGTTGAAGTCCCGATTCTAAGCCGTAAAGCATGGCACACTGAACTATCGAGTAGTCATCAGCTTTGCTCTGCCATACGTTCATAACATCTGGTGTTGCTCCAGCAGCAGGCCTGGCACCCAGCGGTGCTTCCAGGACGTAATTCTTCTGTGCAACAATGAGGATAATCCTCAAGTTACGGACCCAGTCCGTGTAATTGCTACCATCATCTTTCAACTTTGCTTTCTCAAGGAACACATTAAAATTCAACGGAACAACAGCACGAGCCATCTATGTACAATCAAGCATAAACAAGCAAGATACTATCAGGTACTAAGTTTCATGATAAATTTAGGTTCAATTAATTTACTTAAAGAACTCCCACTTAGATAGACATCCCTCTAATCCTCTAAGTGATTACGTGATCCAAATCAACTAAACCATGTCCGATCATCACGTGAGATGGAGTAGTTTCATCGGTGAACATCACTATGTTGATCATATCTACTATATGATTCACGCTCGACCTTTCGGTCTCCGTGTTCCGAGGCCATATCTGTATATGCTTGGCTCGTCAAGTATAACCTGAGTATTCCGTGTGTGCAACTGTTTTGCACCCGTTGTATTTGAACGTAGAGCCTATCACACCCGATCATCACGTGGTGTCTCAGCACGAAGAACTTTCGCAACGGTGCATACTCAGGGAGAACACTTCTTGATAATTAGTGAGAGATCATCTTATAATGCCACCGTCAATCAAAGCAAGATAAGATGCATAAAAGATAAACATCACATGCAATCAATATAAGTGATATGATATGGCCATCATCATCTTGTGCTTGTGATCTCCATCTTTGAAGCACCGTCGTGATCACCATCGTCACCGGCGCGACACCTTGATCTCCATCGTAGCATCGTTGTCGTCTCGCCAATCTTATGCTTCCACGACTATCGCTACCGCTTAGTGATAAAGTAAAGCATTACAGCGCGATTGCATTGCATACAATAAAGCGACAACCATATGGCTCCTGCCAGTTGCCGATAACTCGGTTACAAAACATGATCATCTCATACAATAAAATTTAGCATCATGTCTTGACCATATCACATCACAACATGCCCTGCAAAAACAAGTTAGACGTCCTCTACTTTGTTGTTGCAAGTTTTACGTGGCTGCTACGGGCTTAAGCAAGAACCAATCTTACCTACGCATCAAAACCACAACGATAGTTTGTCAAGTTAGTGTTGTTTTAACCTTCGCAAGGATCGGGCGTAGCCACACTCGGTTCAACTAAAGTTGGAGAAACTGTCACCCGCAAGCCACCTATGTGCAAAGCACGTCGGGAGAACCGGTCTCGCGTAAGCGTACGCGTAATGTCGGCCCGGGCCGCTTCGTCCAACAATACTGCCGAACCAAAGTATGACATGATGGTAAGCAGTATGACTTATATCGCCCACAACTCACTTGTGTTCTACTCGTGCATATAACATCAACATATAAAACCTAGGCTCGGATGCCACTGTTGGGGAACGTAGTAATTTCAAAAAAATTCCTACGCACACGCAAGATCATGGTGATGCACAACAACGAGAGGGGAGAGTGTGATCTACGTACCCTTGTAGACCGACAGCGGAAGCGTTAGCACAACGCGGTTGATGTAGTCGTACGTCTTCACGGCCCGACCGATCAAGCACCGAAACTGCGGCACCTCCGAGTTTTAGCACACGTTCAGCTCGATGACGATCCCCGGACTCCGATCCAGCAAAGTGTCGGGGAAGAGTTCCGTCAGCACGACGGCGTGGTGACGATCTTGATGTACTATCGTCGCAGGGCTTCGCCTAAGCACCGCTACAATATTATCGAGGATTATGGTGGAAGGGGGCACCGCACACGGCTAAGAATATGATCACGTGGATCAACTTGTGTGTCTAGGGGTGCCCCCTGCCCCCGTATATAAAGGATCAAGGGGGAGGCCGGCCGGCCCCTATGACGCGCCAAGGAGGAGTCCTCCTCCTAGTAGGAGTAGGACTCCTACTAGGAGGGGGAAACAAGTGGGGAGGGAGAAGGAAAGGGGGGCGCCGCCCCCCCTCTCCTAGTCCAATTCGGACCAGGGGGGAGGAGGCGCGCGGCCCACCTTTGGCTGCCCCTCTCTCTCTCCACTAAGGCCCATATGGCCCATTACTTCTCCCGGGGGGGTTCCGGTAACCCTCCGGCTCTCCGGTTTTCTCCGAAATCACCCGGAACACTTCCGGTGTCCGAATATAGCCGTCCAATATATCAATCTTTATGTCTCGACCATTTCGAGACTCCTCGTCATGTCCGTGATCACATCCGGGACTCCGAACTAACTTCGGTACATCAAAACTCATAAACTCATAATATAACTGTCATCGAAACCTTAAGCATGCGGACCCTACGGGTTCGAGAACAATGTAGACATGACCGAGACACGTCTCCGGTCAATAACCAATAGCGGAACCCGGATGCTCATATTGGCTCCTACATATTCTACGAAGATCTTTATCGGTCAGACCGCATAACAACATACGTTGTTCCCTTTGTCATCGGTATGTTACTTGCCCAAGATTCGATCGTCGGTATCTCAATACCTAGTTCAATCTCGTTACCGGCAAGTCTCTTTACTCGTTCTGTAATACATCATCTCGCAACTAACTCATTAGTTGCAATGCTTGCAAGGCTTATGTGATGTGCATTACCGAGAGGGCCCAGAGATACCTCTCCGACAATCGGAGTGACAAATCCTAATCTCGAAATACGCCAACCCAACATGTACCTTTGGAGACACCTGTAGAGTACCTTTATAATCACCCATTTACGTTGTGACGTTTGGTAGTACACAAAGTGTTCCTCCGGTAAATGGGAGTTGCATAATCTCATAGTCATAGGAACATGTATAAATTATGAAGAAAGCAACAGCAACATACTAAACGATCGGGTGCTAAGCTAATGGAATGGGTCATGTCAATCAGATCATTCACCTAATGATGTGATCCCATTAATCAAATAACAACTCTTTGTTCATGGTTAGGAAACATAACCATCTTTGATTAACGAGCTAGTCAAGTAGAGGCATACTAGTGACACTCCGTTTGTCTATGTATTCACACATGTATTATGTTTCCGGTTAATACAATTCTAGCATGAATAATAAACATTTATCATGATATAAGGAAATAAATAATAACTTTATTATTGCCTCTAGGGCATATTTCCTTCACTGGGTTAATAGGTTAGTCCCAAAAATAATATAAAAGTGTATAATAAAACCCATAAACATCCAAAACAGTAGATAATATAGCATGGAGCAATCAAAAATTATAGATACGTTGGAGACGTATCATACGTCAAGGATAGTGCTAAGGGCAAAGTATCAGGATGGAAGGGTCAAGGCTTATCAAAAATGGCAAGCGAGGTTTTAGTCAAATCCAGACTGCAATCCACACCAACTTTTACCATAACCTGTCATCTATTGCTTCAAACTTCTGGTGGGGTGAAACAGATGGTCATAAGAAGGTGCACTGGATTGGGTGGGACAAAATGTGCACGTGAAAGCATGAAGGATGGCTGGGCTTTAGGGACCCGGAAGCATTCAACCAAGCAATGTTCGCCAAAGCAGCGTGGCGCTTGCTACAAGTGCCAAACTCGCTGTGTGGACGAGTTCTAAAGGCGCGGTATTTTCCCGATGGGTCGATTCTTAATGCAATGTGCCCTGCCGGCGGATCATACACTTTCAGGAGTATCTTCCATGGCCGCGACCTCCTTGTTGACGGCTTGATCTGGCGTATTGGCGACGGTTCACGAGTATTGATCCACCATGATAATCGGCTCCCAAGGAGCGGTAGCCACAAGCCACTGGGCCAAAGCTACATCGCAGGTATCACATGTGTTGGGGATCTGCTCGAAGCCGATGGCTTCTCATGGGACAAACGGAAATTGCAGGAAATGTTCGCTCCGGATGAATCTCAAGAGATTCTTCAAATACTAGTTGGGGGACTGGCGGTGCAAGACTACCAAGCTTGGAACTACACCAACAATGGTATCTTCACGGTCCGCTGGGCATACCATCTACGCATGAGCCAGAAGAGGGTAAGATCCGGACGGCTAGAGTCTTCATCCTCGGTGGCGGATCACAAGTCTTGGCTGAGCCTTTGGGACACGATCGCGTCGGGCAAAGTTAAAATCCATATGTGGAGGTTGATTCGAAACGGGCTTGCTGTGGGAGCGGAACTATTAAGGAGGAAGATCAAGCAGGGTGTTTTTTGCACTGCGTGTGGGCGGGAAGAAACAAACTACCATAGATTCTGGGGTGGCTATCATTCTGTTAAGTTCTGGAAGATAATGCAGTCGGAATTGGGGGTACCGGTGGCGATCCCGCCGGAGTCGGCTTGCTCCCAGAGTGCGTTGTCGAAATGGTTGATGTCGTGGTTCACGGAGGCTACGGATGACGAGCGAGCGGTGTAACACCCTCGATGCGACTATAACTCCCACGTGTCGAGGCACGACTTAGAGGCATAATCGCATTGAAGGCAATGTCGCAAGTTAGGCAATCTTCACAACATCCCATGTAATATAATTAATAAAAGGGGAGATAACATAGTTGGCTTACACTCGCCACGTCAATCAAGTACATAAAATAGCATTACATCAACCAAACACTCATGGCCCGACTACGGCGCCAAAATAAAAAGATAACCCAACATGCGACACGGTCCCGATCACCCCCAACTGGGCACCACTACTGATCATCAGGGAAAGACACGTAGTATCGTTGAGAGTCCTCGTCAAACTCCCACTTGAGCTCGAGCGCGTCACCTGGAGCGGAATCATCAGGCCCTGCATCTGGTCTAATAGTAACCTGTGAGCCACAAGGACTCAGCAATCTCGCACCCTCGCGATCAAGACTATTTAAGCTTAATAGGTATGGCAAGGTAAATATATGTGGAGCTGCAGCAAGCGACTAGCATATATGGTGGCTAAACTGTTCGCAAAAGAGAGCGAGAAGAGGAGGCAAAGCGCGAGCGAGAAACTAGAGAGCAACCTGCGCAAGCATTACTCCAACACCGTGTTCACTTCTCGGACTCCGTCGAGAAGAGACCATCACGGTAACACACTTAGTTGATTCATTTTAATTAAGTTAAGGTTCAAGTTATCTACAACCGGACATTAACAAATTCCCATCTTCCCATAACCGCGGGCACGGCTTTCGAAAGTTCAAATCCCTGCAGGGGAGTCCCAACTTAGCCCATGACAAGCTCTCACGGTCAACGAAGGAATAGACCTCCTCCCAAGACGTTCCGATCAGACTCGGTACCTCGGTTCTTCAAGACACTTCGACAGGTTAAAACTAATCCAGCAACACCGCCTGAATGTGACGACAAATCCCGATAGGAGCTGCACATATCTCGTTCTCAGGGCACACTCAGATTGTCCAAACTTCCGGTAGGCCAGCCCAGAGTTGCCCCTGGTGGCCACCGGCGGCTGATGAGGTGGACCAACACTCAGAGGAGCACTGGCCCGGGGGGTTAAATAAGATGACCCTCGGGCTCCGGAAACCCAAGGGAAAAAGAGGCTGGGTGGCAAATGGTAAAACCAAGGTTGGGCATTGCTGGAAAAGCTTTAATCAAGGCGAACTATCAAGGGGTTCCCATTATAACACCGATATGACGGAAACTAAGGTGGCAAGAGTGGAACAAAACACTAGGTGAGAGGCCGAGCCTTCCACCCTTTACCAAATATATAGATGCACTAAGATAACATGGCAATATAATGATATCCCAACAATTAAATAAATGTTCCAACAAGGAACAGTCTCCAATCTTCACCTGCAACTAGCAACGCTATAAGAGGGGCTGAGCAAAGCGGTAACATAGCCAATCAACAGTTTGCTAGGACATGGTGGGTTAGAGGTTTGACATGGCAATTTGGGAGGCTTGAAAGAAAGTGGTAGGCATCATAGCATTGGCATAGCAAAAGAGCGAGCATCTAGCACAGCAAAGATAGTAGAGATTTCGAGGGTATGATCATCTTGCCTGCAAAGTTGTCAGAGTTGACTGGATCCTCGAAAGTAAACTCAACGGGCTCCTCGTTAGCGAACTCGTCTCTCGGCTCTACCCAAACAAGACAAACAAGCGAACGGAACACAATCAACCACGTGCAAAGGTCAAACAATATGATGCAAAGATGGTATGCGATGCGGGATGCATATGCAAGATTTGACAAGGGATGCATGAACCTGTCCTCAACTTGGAATTCCAAGTGTGCCACTGGAAAGATGAGATGAAATCGCTTGAAAACGATATAAAGAACGCCAGAATCGGAGTTACGGTTTGGAAATGGCAAGCAATTCAAATATGACTATGTTCTGCGATTTACAGCAAGTAGTCATCTAAACGTAACAAGATGAACATGCTACAGCACCCAAAACATGACAACAAAATACATGGCAGGGATGCATTCATGATGCTTAACAAAAGTCTAGCACTGAGCTACGGCCAATTCATCCATTAACAGGTTCAAACAAGCATGGCAAAAATGCATATGGCAAACAGATTTCAGACTTAGTGAAAATAACACTTGTCTGGAATTTCAGATCAGGTAGCACTCTTCGGAGCATGAAAACTATATGCTACAGGACCTGAACATGGCAAAGTAAAGCATGGCATGGAGCTACTCAAAGAGCTTAACAAAAGTCCCTTAGTGACCTTGAGCCAAAAGGGATCAGAAAATACATTTGCAAGCATGTGAACATGGCAAAAACATAATCAGATCACAGACTTGGTGAAAACTGAAGCATGCTGAAACAGATATCAAGTAGGCATGTTTACGAGCTCGATGCACTCACCACAGAGCAATTCATGACAAACTAAGCATACGTCCATCAAGAATACACAAAATGCAAGCTAGACATGGCAAGAACAATAACATAGCATGCACGGATCAACTACAACATCCTCGGCAAAATTGCTAACAAGTAGACAATCTGCCCAGATTCACGAAATAACAAAAGTAGATGTCGATTGACTCAAGCTAGGGTGCTCCATAATTGCAAACAAAGACATGGATGGATAGAGCACTACAAGATTAACAAAACATCCTTACTGATCATCCTCAAAAGAGGCACGGATCACTAGGAAACAATATGAACATATGGCCATATGAGATAAACAGCTCAAGGACTTGGTGGAAATGCCAAATCCCTGAAATCAGCATTACCAAGTGCCTCACTTTGCAAGCTTGTGCTAGTCACCACACACATCACAAAAATACATGGGTTGTACCCCTGAAAATATGGCAAAACCCTTAACAAAACATATGTAGAGCTCATGGGCATATCATGCACACAATAATCATGGCAAAAATGACAAATATCTAAATGGAGCAGCAGATCTGACAATTATCTCAAGTAGCACTCTTCCAACAGCATTTCGGGCATCAAGATGAACTCAAATGAAAATAATGCAATGGAATGAAATGATGTACTCTCTGAAACGAACATTTTGATATGCTATATGCCCAAAACGGAGCTACGGATGCAAAGTTATAGCACGATGAACATGGGCATATGAACTAGGGTTTCGGGAGAAAGTCAACCGAGATTTCGGATCTCAGATCTGCACGCTTCCCGAGGTCACCGGAGCTGTTCGCCGGAGAAGAAGCCGAGGTAGCCGGACTTGCCGAGGTTCGCCGGAGAACGGTGGGTCTCGCCGGGATCTTGAGGAGAAGGACGGGGGCGGCCGGATCCGGTCGCCGGGGCGCGGCTCCCGCGGCGGCGAACGGTGGAGGCGCGGGCGGAGCGGCGGCGGGCTCCGGCGCGCTGGGCGGCGGACGATGATGGCGGCGGTGGCCGGCGAAGGAGAGGCGGGCGGCGCTCGGGCGCGGGTGAGGGAGCCGGGCGGCGGGCGAGGCAACGGGCCTCGGGGGCCCCTCCTGGGCCTCCCGGGCCGGCGATGTGGGGTGGCCGGCGGGCGAGTGGCCCAGCGCCACATGGCAGCGGCGGGCGGATCGGACGTGTCTGGCGCCGTCCGGACGTGTCCGGCGGCGGCGGATGTGAGATTTTTAGGGTTTCGGGGGAGGAGACCCGTGATTTGGAAAGGGGGGTCTTTATATAGACATAGAGGGAGCTAGGAGAGTCCAAATGAGGTGCGGTTTTCGGCCACGCGATCGTGATCAAACGATCTAGATGATGGAGATGGTTTTGGTGGGTTTTGGGCCAAATTGGAGGGGTGTTGGGCTGCAGCACACACGAGGCCTTTTTGGTCCCTCGGTTAACCGTTGGAGCATCAAACGAAGTCCAAATGGTACGAAACTTGACAGGCGGTCTACCGGTAGTAAACCAAGGCCGCTTGGCAAGTCTCGGTCCAATTCGGAAATGTTTAATCCCCACACACGAAAGAAAGGTAGAAATGACCACCGGAGGAGAACGAAGCGCCGGAATGCAAAACGGACAACGGGGAAAATGCTCGAATGCATGAGATGAACACATATGCAAATGCAATGCACATAATGACATGATATAAGATGCATGACAACGATAACAACACACGGAGACAAAAACCCGAACCCGAGAAAATAAAATAACTTAAGGCCGGAAACGGCAAGAGTTGGATTACATATTGGGAAAGTCATATTCGGGGTGTTACAACACTCCACCACTATGAAAGGATCTCGTCCCGAGATCTAGGACTGAAAGAACGCCGGGTACTCAGAACGGAGGTGATCCTCGCGTTCCCAGGTAGCTTCACGGTCAGAATGGTGTGACCACTTGACTTTGAGGAATTTGATTGACTAATTGCGAGTCTTGTGTTCAGTCTCTTCAAGAATAGCAACTGGGTGCTCACGATAAGAGAGATCTTCTTGGAGCTCAATGTCCTCGAAGTTGACGGTGCGGTCAGGAGTCTTGAAGAACTTTCGGAGCTGAGAGACATGGAACACGTCATGAACATTTGCAAAGTTTGAAGGAAGCTCGAGTTGATAGGCGAGATCGCCTCTCTTGCTGACAATCTTGAAAGGTCCCACGTATCTGGGGGCAAGCTTCCCTTTGATACCGAAGCGACGAGTACCTTCCATAGGAGAGACACGGAGGTAGACATGATCTCCGATCTCGAAAGCCAAATCACGGTGCTTACTATCATAGTAGCTCTTCTGGCAGGATTGGGCTGCTTTGAGGTTATCTCGAATGACTTTGCACATTTCCTCTGCCTTTGTGATTAAGTCATTTCCCAAAAGCTGACGTTCACCGGTTTCGGACCAGTTGAGAGGGGTACGGCACTTCCTGCCATGCAGAATTTCAAATGGGGCCTTGCCCGAACTTGCTTGAAAACTCATGGCCCGACTACGGCGCCAAAATAAAAGATAACCCAACATGCGACACGGTCCCGATCACCCCCAACTGGGCACCACTACTGATCATCAGGGAAAGACACGTAG
The DNA here is from genome assembly GCF_056163025.1 of Triticum urartu. NCBI lineage: Eukaryota > Viridiplantae > Streptophyta > Magnoliopsida > Poales > Poaceae > Triticum > Triticum urartu. The sequence goes on along the minus strand of NC_141879.1, from coordinate 186,622,669 downwards.
TATCGTTGAGAGTCCTCGTCGAACTCCCACTTGAGCTCGAGCGCATCACCTAGAGCGGAATCATCAGGCCCTGTATCTGGTGTAATAGTAACCTGTGAGCCACAGGGACTCAGCAATCTCGCACCCTCGCGATCAAGACTATTTAAGCTTAATAGGTATGGCAAGGTAAATATATGTGGAGCTGCAGCAAGCGACTAGCATATATGGTGGCTAAACTGTTCGCAAAAGAGAGCGAGAAGAGGAGGCAAAGCACGAGCGAGAAACTAGAGAGCAACCTGCGCAAGCATTACTCCAACACCGTGTTCACTTCTCGGACTCCGTCGAGAAGAGAGCATCACGGTAACACACTTAGTTGATTCATTTTAATTAAGTTAAGGTTCAAGTTATCTACAACCGGACATTAATAAATTCCCATCTGCCCATAACCGCGGGCACGGCTTTCGGAAGTTCAAATCCCTGCAGGGGAGTCCCAACTTAGCCCATGACAAGCTCTCATGGTCAACGAAGGAATAGACCTCCTCCCGAGACGTTCCGATCAGACTCGGTACCTCGGTTCTTCAAGACACTTCGACAGGTTAAAACTAATCCAGCAACACCGCCCGAATGTGCCGACAAATCCCGATAGGAGCTGCACATATCTCGTTCTCAGGGCACACTCAGATTGTCCAAACTTCCGGTAGGCCAGCCCAGAGTTGCCCCTGGTGGCCACCGGCGGCTGACGAGGTGGACCAACACTCAGAGGAGCACTGGCCCGGGGGGGTTAAATAAGATGACCCTCGGGCTCCGGAAACCCAAGGGAAAAAGAGGCTAGGTGGCAAATGGTAAAACCAAGGTTGGGCATTGCTGGAAAAGCTTTAATCAAGGCGAACTATCAAGGGGTTCCCATTATAACCCAACCGCGTAAGGAACGCAAAATTCGGGAACATAACACCGATATGACGGAAACTAAGGCGGCAAGAGTGGAACAAAACACTAGGCGAGAGGCCGAGCCTTCCACCCTTTACCAAGTATATAGATGCACTAAGATAACATGGCAATATAATGGTATCGCAACAATTAAATAAATGTTCCAACAAGGAACAGTCACAGATTGGTTGAAATTGAAACCATTTAGGTTGCAATCTTCACCTGCAACTAGCAACGCTATAAGAGGGGCTGAGCAAAGCGGTAATATAGCCAATCAACGGTTTGCTAGGACATGGTGGGTTAGAGGTTTGACATGGCAATTTGGGAGGCTTGAAAGCAAGTGGTAGGCATCGTAGCATTGGCATAGCAAGAGAGCGAGCATCTAGCACAGCAAAGATAATAGAGATTTCGAGGGTATGATCATCTTGCCTGCAAAGTTGTCAGAGTTGACTGGATCCTCGAAAGTAAACTCAACGGGCTCCTCGTTAGCGAACTCATCTCTCGGCTCTACCCAAACAAGACAAACAAGCGAACGGAACACAATCAACCACGTGCAAAGGTCAAACAATATGATGCAAAGATGGTATGCGATGCGGGATGCATATGCAAGATTTGACAAGGGATGCATGAACCTATCCTCAACTTGGAATTCCAAGTGTGCCACTGGAAAGATGAGATGAAATCGCTTGAAAACGATATAAAGAACGCCAGAATCGGAGTTACGGTTTGGAAATGGCAAGCAATTCAAATATGACTATGTTCTGCGATTTACAGCAAGTAGTCATCTAAACGTAACAAGATGAACATGCTACAGCACCCAAAACATGACAACAAAATACATGGCAGGGATGCATTCATGATGCTTAACAAAAGTCTAGCACTGAGCTACGGCCAATTCATCCATTAACAGGTTCAAACAAGCATGGCAAAAATGCATATGGCAAACAGATTTCAGACTTAGTGAAAATAACACTTGTCTGGAATTTCAGATCAGGTAGCACTCTTCGGAGCATGAAAACTATATGCTACAGGACCTGAACATGGCAAAGTAAAGCATGGCATGGAGCTACTCAAAGAGCTTAACAAAAGTCCCTTAGTGACCTTGAGCCAAAAGGGATCAGAAAATACATTTGCAAGCATGTGAACATGGCAAAAACATAATCAGATCACAGACTTGGTGAAAACTGAAGCATGCTGAAACAGATATCAAGTAGGCATGTTTACGAGCTCGATGCACTCACCACAGAGCAATTCATGACAAACTAAGCATACGTCCATCAAGAATACACAAAATGCAAGCTAGACATGGCAAGAACAATAACATAGCATGCACGGATCAACTACAACATCCTCGGCAAAATTGCTAACAAGTAGACAATCTGCCCAGATTCACGAAATAACAAAAGTAGATGTCGATTGACTCAAGCTAGGGTGCTCCATAATTGCAAACAAAGACATGGATGGATAGAGCACTACAAGATTAACAAAACATCCTTACTGATCATCCTCAAAAGAGGCACGGATCACTAGGAAACAATATGAACATATGGCCATATGAGATAAACAGCTCAAGGACTTGGTGGAAATGCCAAATCCCTGAAATCAGCATTACCAAGTGCCTCACTTTGCAAGCTTGTGCTAGTCACCACACACATCACAAAAATACATGGGTTGCACCCCTGGAAATATGGTAAAACCCTTAACAAAACATATGTAGAGCTCATGGGCATATCATGCACACAATAATCATGGCAAAAATAACAAATATCTAAATGGAGCAGCAGATCTGACAATTATCTCAAGTAGCACTCTTCCAACAGCATTTCGGGCATCAAGATGAACTCAAATGAAAATGATGCACTGGAATGAAATGATGTACTCTCTGAGACGAACATGGGTATATGAACTAGGGTTTCAAGAGAAAGTCAACCGAGATTTCGGATCTCAGATCTGCACGCTTCCTGAGGTCGCCGGAGTTGTTCGCCGGAGAAGAAGCCGAGGTGGCCGGACTTGCCGAGGTTCGCCGGAGAACGGTGGGTCTCGCCGGGATCTTGAGGAGAAGGACGGGGGCGGCCGGATCCGGTCGCCGGGGCGCGGCTCCCGCGGCGGCGAACGGCGGAGGCGCGGGCGGAGCGGCGGCGGGCTCCGGCGCGCTGAGCGGCAGACGACGATGGCGGCGGTGGCCGGCGAAGGAGAGGCGGGCGGCTCTCGGGCGCGGGTGAGGGAGCCGGGCGACGGGCGAGGCAACGGGCCTCGGGGGCCCCTCCTGGGCCTCCCGGGCCGGTGATGTGGGGCTGCCGGCGGGCGAGTGGCGCGGCGCCACGTGGCAGCGGCGGGCGGATCGGACGTATCCGGCGCCGTCCGGACGTGTCCGGCGGCGGCGGATCTAAAATTTTTAGGGTTTCGGGGGAGGAGACCCGGGATTTGGAAAGGGGGGTCTTTATATAGACATAGAGGGAGTTAGAGAGTCCAAATGAGGTGCGGTTTTCGGCCACGCGATCGTGATCGAACACTCTAGATGATGGAGAGGGTTTTGGTGGGTTTTGGGCCAAATTGGAGGGGTGTTGGGCTGCAGCACACACGAGGCCTTTTCGGTCCCTCGGTTAACCGTTGGAGCATCAAACAGAATCCAAATGGTACGAAACTTGACAGGCGGTCTACCGGTAGTAAACCAAGGCCGCTTGGCAAGTCTCGGTCTAATCCGGAAATGTTCAATCCCCACACATGAAAGAAAGGTAGAAATGACCACCGGAGGAGAACGAAGCGCCGGAATGCAAAACGGACAACGGGGAAAATGCTCGAATGCATGAGATGAACACGTATGCAAATGCAATGCATATGATGACATGATATAAGATGCATGACAACGATAACAACACACAGAGACAAAAACCCGAACCCGAGAAAATAAAATAACTTAAGGTCGGAAACGGCAAGAGTTGGATTACATATTGGGAAAGTCATATCCGGGGTGTTACAAGCGGTCATGGTTCAGGGTGCATGTGCGCTCTGGCTCGCGAGGAATAATGCACGCGATGGGCAGCGGATTGAGGAGGCAGATATGATAGCAAAAAGAGTCTTCCATCTTATGGGCGAGTGGCAATCGATACATGGCCGAAAAAGCAAGCAAAACACACTGGCGGTGAAGGAGAAATGGAGGCCCCCGGAGGAGGGGTGGGTGAAGGTAAACGTCGACGGAGCCACATCGAAAGGGGGGACAGCGGTGGAGCCGGGCTGGTATTTCGGAACCATGATGGTGCTTTCTTGGGAGGCCTTTGCCATGTCCTTCCACTAGGAAGTGACCCCGCAAGGACTGAACTCCTGGCGTGCAGAAGGGCCGCACAGGTGGCTGAGGAGCGGAACATTGCCAACCTACATATCGAGATAGACTGCAAGGAGATCCTATGTAAACTTCAAGGCACGCAAAGGGACTTCTCACCGCTAGGGCCTGTGGTGGAGGAGGTCAAGCGTCTGCTGGCCTCGAGGGAGAGCCGGAAGATTTCGTGGGTTAGGCGTGATGCTAATAAAGCTGCCCACTTGTTAGCTAGGGAAGCAGTTTCAACTAAGTTAAGCAAGGTGTGGCTGCATGTGTCCCCAGATTTTATTGTACAGACTATTTCGGACGAAATCCCCGTGTGGGGTGCTTAAATAAAGGTGCGATTGAATTTTTTTTTTAAAAAGATGCATGATGTTGTGGCTGAAATATCAAAAATATGCGTTTTCTTGAACCGTGGAAAATATTCATCTCTCATTCCGTTCGTCTCTCACTAAAAATGCGTCGAAAAGGACCCTTTGTTTCGGTTTTTTCCTCCGCGATTGTATCATCCACGAATGTATATTGCTTCTAAGTAATCAATAAAGCTCATGATTAGCAAAAGAAGGACCCTAACCGGGCGCGTCTTCCTTGTGTCCACATCGAATCAAACAATCACTTAAATTACATCCATTATTATTCGTCTTGAACCAAGTATGTATTTACAAAAAAAAAAAAAAAAGATGACCGGACGGCACGCGACGTGCGAAAGCCGAATGCAACAAGGTTGGGAGACGACCCGACGCCGTCGACAACGCAGGGCGGGTCCGATCTCCAACGTCACGCACAGGATCATATGTGTGTAAGTTTATACGTAGAGGTCCATATACATCTCCCCTAAGCTAACTACTGAGAGCACCACAGCTCGCAGCAATGTTATCGCAGGCCGAGGCTAAAAAGGTAAACAAGAGAGGAAAACGACGCTCCATGCCGTATGAAGAAGAAGAAGGAGAAGAGAAGAAGCGGGCGAGGCGCGAGGCAGGAAACCGTCGGCGGCCTCTCGTCCCCAGCTCCGGCAATCTGTGGTCGATGGATCTATCACTTCAGGTGGACGAGAAGCCATCATGCTATGATCTCATCCGGCAAGGCCAGGAACCGCGTTCGCTTCTGAAACACCACAGAAACAAAAATCACAGGAGAAGATGTCAGCAAAAGCGACGGGTAATTGGTGTCAACCAATTGCTGATCTGTTCACGCATCAGGGGACGACAACGATAGGCCGAGATTTGCTAGATCAGAACATCAGGTACATGAAAAAGTACATGCCGAGGCCAACAATGATTTACTTGTGAAAAGAAATGACAGAAAAGTCCTAATGAAAGGTTCTGCCGATGTAATATCCCTTATCTCCGAGAGAGAAAAACTGGCGCAGGTAGAAAGCGATTGCTAAATGGTGTCATGGTGACGAGATTAACTTCAAAGAGATAGTTACCCGCAAAAACAAAGAACTTCAAAGAGATAGTTCCCCTGGAAACAGCTTCAATGAGATAGTATCATGCCACCATCTAACCGTCGCCTGCTGCTGCCTAAACTACTTTAACGGTTAGGATTTGCTGGTTTGACTTTAGGTGCTCAACACTAAATTAATTTAACCAGTAAGTTGACAGTACATTAGTGACGGTGACCGGAAAGAATCAGCCCAAAGGTACACTAATGGGTATAAACCGGATCGAGCAACTTGTCTCGTTATGATCCCTGAAAATTTCTCTCTCGCTCTGGACACCTGGTCAGAGATGCGACTCTCGGCCTGTTTCTTCTGCTACCGTGGAATAATAATTCAGGTACGAGCAGTTTTAACATGGTCCCTTTTACCCCCGCTTTTCACATGAGAGGTAAGAGTATAAAATAGATCTGAGCCATTGATCTCATTAATTAATGGTCTGATTAACTCTTACCTTCTTATCTCACATGTAAAAAGAGAAGGTAAGAAGGATCATGCTAAAATTTGCCTTCAGGTACTTCTAATGTTTTGAAATGGCCATTTAAGATCATCTCGGGTACGCAGACATAGACTTTCCACAGATCAGACTGTAGATCAGTTCTAGTAGCTATTAGAAATGTGGAAGGAACGTCAGAATGGCTGCTATGCTGAATCCGCAGACTAAAGACTATCCATACTACGAAACGCGACAGTTTTAGGTTGAAGATTGAACAGGGCTATTGCTGACTTGCTGTGCTAAAATATCTGTTGACAACGTCGAAGGTTCAGAGAGCTCGTTCTGAAACTTCAGCACGCGAACTATTTTCCAAGGTAGATCTATGACTGCTACAGCTATGTTTCATCCGCAGCCAGAAACTAAGAATTGTCTCGTGTCTCCAGATATTCAAGTAGGAGTATGACAAGCAACTGTATTTTGCATCATCACTCAACCAGTCCTATCCTAGAATTGATCGCCAACAAATAACTACCGTAGTAACGTGTCCTGAAAAACCTCAAAACACGCTATTCAATACTTAAGACACATCTGCATCGGCCGAGAATACTGGTCACACCATTAACAGCTCCCAATCGTTCCCCATTGCATACGCAGGGATCCCATGGCGTATCAGTATTTGATGCTTTGACTTTTCACAGTCCATAACAAAGATATAGGCATGCTGCTAGAGATGCTCCTCTGGCTTGTTTACATATTCCTAGACAAACCGCGTGAAAGAGAGAAATATTTGCATGCTATGTTTAGCATACAAAAACGTCTTATATTTTGAAACAGAGACAGTGTGAATTAGTCGAAGCTAATTTTCATAGGAAACTTTATTGGATAATAAACGGTGAGGACCATTTATCCGCTTTACATAAACTATATACATTCTTAATTTATTATTTTATAATTTGTGTTGGTCAAAGAAACAATGTTGTAATACATTTTTTGGGGTGAAAGTTTCCACATTATTTGTTTGACCGGGCAATGAGATACTAACATTTATCCTGAATTTATTTTAAGATTTCCGGCGATGCGCGTTTAGTGGGAAGAGATGTTCTCGTTGGCTACGAGGCGTCAACGATGACTTTGTAAAATCTCAAGATGATATATCGGCTTAGTCTCTCGGAGGTGCTCATAGGGATAGGGTGTGTGTTCATAGAGGATGAGTGTTAGCGCGTTTCTATGAACGCTTGCGTCTGTACTGTGTTAAAAAAACATTTTGTTTTCCTTTCACACGAAACTTTTTTTGAAGTGCAGATGAGCGAAAAGCAATACAAAAGGACTAATCTATACAGTGATTTGATTCAGACCATAATAACTTTGAATAAAAAACTTTGAAAGAAGCAGTGCATTACCTCCTTCCGGCTGGCCTTGACGTCCGCTGATGCATACTCCGGCGTGCGGGGTAAAGCGGGCCACCTATCCGGCGTCTTCGCCGTCTCTACGCCCCTCTCCGGCGTCGTCGGCATCATGAACCTGGCACCCCACTCGGGCGTGACGGCGAACCTGGGACTCCGCTCTGGGGTTTGCGCGAACCTGCCGGCGCCCCAGTCCGGCGTCGGCACGAACCGCGGGCTCCGCTCTGGCGTCTGCGCGAACCCACCAGTGCCCCAGTCCGCCGTCGGCAGGAACCGCGGGCTCCGCTCCGGCGTCACAGCGCCGTTGGCGGCGCAGAGCTGCATGATCTTAGCGGCCGCCTCGGCGGCGTCCCGGCTCTCGCCCATAAGCTTGGCGACCTGCGCCTTGGGCAGGCGCATCCTGAGCTGGACCGGCCCGCCCTCGGAGGCGGTGGACATCGGGGAGGCCGGCGCGGTGCCCGAGGTCGGGAAGGTGAGGTCGGAGGTGGAGCGGCGCGTGAGCATGAGCGACTCGAGCCTCTCGCGCGCGCCGACGTGGAGCGCGCCGGACCAGGCGCGGCGCGGGGGCACGGTGGGGCGGGGCAGCGCGACGAGGAAGTAGAGCCGGCCCGGGCGGAGCAGCGCGTCCTGCTCGAGCGGGCGCGCGCGGACGCCGAGCAGCTTGACCTGCTCCGACTCGAGCAGCTGGAAGCCCGGGTGGTCGCGCAGCACGGCGCCCGCGTACGCCGGCGGCTTCACCCTGAAGGCGGTGCCGTCCAGCTGCATCACCTTGGCGCCCTTGCGCCGGCCGCCGATGCTGTTGCCCATTGCCTGCCGGCTGCCGCTCCTTGCTCCCACGCTGCGCTCTCCTCCCGGCGGCGGCTGCGTTTTCTCTTGTCTTTGGCCGCCCCCTCTCCTCTTCGCTGATGGTGCGTGGGTTCGGTTCGCGTGGTTCTTTGCGGTGATTGTGCGTGTGGGGTGTGCGAGTTTAAAACGGGCGAGCGAAAAAGGGGCAGACAGGTTTGGGAGTCAAAGGTTCACGCGAGTATTGAGCTTGACGTAGACTGGAATTATACTGTATTATTTTATTTTTTGCGGGAATACAGTATTATTTTCTACAAAGCTTAGCTAGCCCCCCACTACACTGAAAGTGGAAGGCAGGAGGTTAAAGTCGGTTCTACTGCATGCATGTCTAACTAACTAGAGTATGAGTAAGGATGAAAACACGTTTTTGACCGTCCAATTAATTAAGCTCGCATTTCCAGATTCAGAAGCAAAACGCAGAACTAATCGTGATCTTACTACTAGTAACTTTTTAAGCGTACTTGTCTGAACACTTAGGTTATTTTAGGGTGGCAAAGGGTAGGTTCGCTTCGGCTGTGCAGAACCGAGGAAGCATGCTGCAGGCGTAAAATTTAAACTAGATATACTCCGTACTTGTGCAAAACTGACTTGGTACCTAATTTGGTGGGAGGAAATAAGCCAGAGCCTTCAATTACCGCGAGCAGCGTTTGTGGCACAGCTTCTTCTCTCTCAGCATCAGATCACGTTATATTTACCGTGCTAGCAAACGCAACGAGCTCGGCCAGTCGAAGAGCTCGCCGAAACCGGCCGCCCGCCGTGTCATCTCGTGGCCAACTTTGCATGTGCCGTTCCTCCATTTTTAAACCCCTTGACGTTGATCTTGCACCTGCAGCCATTAACCTCCATTTGTATTTGTAGTAAGTGGGTTCGTACGTGGCCTGGTCTCTCCGTTCTCGAAGCCATGGCACTGCAGCGACAACAGCGCGGGTGCCGTACCGCCGGATTCGCCACGGCGGACGGCCCGGATCCAGATGGTGCATCCTTCACGGCACAGAGCGGTCCTCCTTTTTGCGCCCGTCACGGACCGAGGAATGTCCGCCGGCGGCGGCGGCGGCGAGGTCAAGCGCGCCCATGCATCGTATTAATGCTCTGCAAATCCGTTTCGCGGGATCGGGTGCCGGGAGGAGTCCGGCGATCCACGGCAACCGTACGTCGTGTCGCGTTGCGCATCTGCATGCAGACGGCCGTTGTCGTCTGTGGGACTGTAGCTCGGGTTTGCCCTTCCGCTCAAGGCGAACGAGGCCAAAGCACATGCTCATGTCCTGTCCTCCTTGTGTGCACGTTTGAATCGGCCGAGCTTCCGTCGTGAAATACGTGACGTGGTCGTTTTCCCACACTGTTAGATGTTCTACGCGCCCAGTGGGTCAATTTTCTACAGTGTTGAGGATCTGCAAAATGAACAGTTACAGATTAATTACCTGGAAAATTTTGCAGCTGTATGAATATTTTTCTTGTAAAAGATGCTACGGCGACCAAGAAAAAAATCATGCATGGCACTGCGAAATGAGCTCACGGTACTGTGTGCTGCTAACCAGTCGTACTGTAGCTCGTTAGACTAGCAAACCATGTTGACACTGTACGCTAACCCTGGACCGATCTAGGCAGCGACGAAGAACGAGTCTCTCTCTTGCCACCAAGTGTGCCACGAGACTCATGACCTACCAATCCACATACACCAGGTGCAAACGTAGACCACGTGTGTTCCTTTTCCTCTCTGTGTACCTTCCCAGGATCCTGACTCAGCGTCCTACGTGACATGTGCTCGATCGTCACGACGCACCTTCCGTCCTCCTTTCCGGCCGGAGCTAGCAAAGCAGAACCAGAACATGGCCGATATCTCATACTAACGCATGCATGCGTGCATGCATGATGTTCTCTCTGCTGCGGTCGTTGGGCTTATCTGCATATGGTTCGTGCTCGATCAGCAGGGAATCTGCAACGGCATCCATCCAACGTAAAAGGCTAAACGCCAAGCATTGGTTTTGGCTCCGTTTTGTATCGATCTCGTCGTTGTCGCCGGTTGCACTTGCAGAGACGTCTCCCCGGAGCCGGAGAGGAGAGCGCCGTACATTGTCCACTTCTTGTCCTTTCTAGTCTGATTGTCAGGGCCCATTCGCGCGATCGATCGACCAGCCGGCAAAGCCGTGGTGTGTATGCACCTGCAGCTATGTTTGCTGTCTATCGCGTTGCTGTTGTCCACGGTCAAGTTCATGGACAGTAGGTGCGTACGTGGTATGAGATATCGCTGTTGTCCTCGAGACGGTATGAACCACGCCTCGAGGTCTCGCCGCCAAAGCCAACTAGCCAGGCCGATGATTTTCGGCGCATTCTCACCGCGCCGGTGGTATTCGACGCGACGGTGATGCCACGTGATTGCTCGGCAATGGTTGAAATTAGACTGGGAAGAGGCATATGGCTGGCTGGCGCGGGAAGCGGCGGGGGTTGTTGGGGGAGCGTCAAAACTCCGTACCCTGCAGGTCATGTTTCGTTGGCCTGAGCGCTAAATACGAAACAGACGGTTTGTATTCCAGGGATGCATATCGCCCAGCGAAATGCCTGTTGATGCGTTTGCTACTGTGAAGGGTCATTGCCGTATGTGTCCGTATGTGTGGTCCTGCTACATGCTTTGGGTACGATCCACGTAAAGTTCCGGCCAAGTGTATTTCCAATGCTGACCCCTATGAAGAGTATTATATATAATAGTATCATGTAAACCAACTAGACAATTTTAACGAGGTTGCGTAAAATTAAATGATGAAAGAGATGGTTGAGTATCATATTATGATACCGTATCGTAATAAATCTATATTACCATGTGTCATGTATGGTAATAAATGAGACTGTCTATTATACTACTCTATGATACTATACACTACAGATGTAGTATCATACACTATGTATGATAGTAGTATATGATACTTTTCATTACGATCAGTCTAAAATAAACGTGTTTATGGCAATGGTTCGGATGCCCTTAAAGCCTCCTAGTTTGCGTTCGATTTAAGAAAAAACGGACTTCTAGACCATTACGTGGACTAATGGGTATCACTTTGGATGGAAAAAGACGCTTGGTCCAGACGGTTGTGAGCGGTTTGAAAGTTCGTGTTAAGGATGCCCTAATGAAACTTACCCTCTCTTTTCGCATAAAGGATAAGAAGGTAAGAGTTAATCAAACCGACTACTTAATGCAATCAACGATTAAAATCTATTTTATACTCTTACCTCTATGTGAAAAGGGAAAGTAAGAGGAAGCATGTTAAAACCTCATTATTCATTACTTTCTCTTGTTCTAAAGATTTATGTATTCAACTTATTTACTTCTGAAGATGTGAGTGTCTTTTTTTTCATTTTTCAAAAAGGGACTTGTATGTTTATCAGAAGTCCAAAACATCTCAAACATAATAAAAATTACGTCGAGGTCTACACCACCGAACGACAAATGTCGCCACTAGAATGAGTCGTCGACGCGTCATCGTCGTCTTTCCATACCAGAGCCAGCCCGGCCATATTGATGACAACCAAAAAGTCTTCGTGTACGTGTGTAACGTGTCCCTAAGAACCAATTCTCTGGAGCCGCAGTTGTCACTGTCAAACCCTTAAATCGATCCGTAGAACATGACACGATGAGAGACCACGAACCTCGCCGCTCCGAGAAGTTGAGAGGAATCTAGGCTAGCGCTCCGTCTATTCCACCCTGGCAACGAAACCGAGAAGGATCAGAGTCCGAAAGAATGACTCGAAGGAGAAACATCGTCATCCGTCCGTACGGCGCCGCTACGAGGACCAGAACCTTAATTTATCTACTAGTCAAAGCCGCGGCACCAGGATTCCCCTCCCGCCACCCGCCACCGGCCACAGGAGCGGCACGCAGAGGGGAGGCTAGTCCATGGGCTCGTCGACAAAGATTGAGGAGGAAATCTTTACCCTAGTTGCCTTGCAAGTGGGAAAAGAAAGACATAAACGATCTATTTTCGCGTCCTTTTTTACACACATTACACTCATATGATCATAAGGCCTTTCCGGTTGTAACGGTTTTCACTTGTTTCATCATTTTTGCATTTCCACTCGGGTATTTATCAGGTTTATTCTTGTCAGTCAGACAAAACACAAAGATTCCTCTGCTTTCTTTCCTAGGGTGATCCTAAGCGGAAAACCGTCGTACGAAAGAAACTGTGCAATGTTAGTGTTCGTTATTATTATTAGAAGGGTTATATATAAATAGTTAGTTTTATAATAAATACGGTATATAATCAGTTTAATTAAGGGTATCTCCAGCTGCGCCCTCAGAAAGGCCTTCCCAGGCGTTTTTTTGCACCGGCGTCGAAAAATCGGCCCAGTCGCGCCCCCAGGAGTCCGATTTTCGTCGGCTTGGGCCGAAAACAGCGCCGGCGGACCCAGGCCGAACCCGGCGCGCAGGGAGGCGCCCGGGGGCGCCGGGGCGAACTGTTTTGGCGCGAAACAGCCGCGGGCCCGCCGCGTCAGCGACTCTAGCCTCTTCTTGGCCCTTTGTCGTCCTGATCGCCTCGTTTTCCGCGGCGAATCAATGCCAAAGCTGCCGCGCCGGTCAGCCTGCGCCATTGATGCCTCACGGGCGGCGCAGTGAAGACCAGATGACGCGCGTCCCTCGCCCTCCCTCGCCCGCCACGCGTACTCACGGCGGCTCGCGCACGGGCGCCGCCTCGGCCTATATAAGACGCGCCCCAGAGCACTCGGCGACTCGTACTCTCTCGCCGTCGTCGTTCCTCCCTCGCCTCTCTCTCACCGTCGTCGTTCCTCCTTCTCCTCTCTCTCGCCGTCTCCAGCACCCATGGCCGAGCGCTTTCCAGGCGACGGCGCGGCGGCGAACGGATTCGGCCGCCGCCATCTTCACGAGAGCAAGGCTCGCCTCCTTTTCGAGACCGAGTACCCGGTCCCGCCGGACATGCGGGTACCCGGGGCGTGGAGGATCAGAGCCGCTGGCGTGCCGGTGCCCCCGATACCCACCGGCGCGGCGCGGCGTGCGGAGATCGCACGCATCCGCTCGTCCCTGCCGCGTGCGGCGAGGGAGGGGCCACGGTACGTCCCCGACAGCCTGCTCTGGGAGCCCTACTTCCGCCGCCGACACGCCGAGCAGCTCGAGGCCACCAACGGCGTCGAGCCCTCCGGCAGGCTCAACGCCGTCGGCCGGCGTCGGTGGTGGGGCGTGCCCGGGCGCACGTTGGAGGCCGTCCTCGAGTACATCGAGGGCGGCAACACGCCACGCCTTGAGTACCCCGCCCCCCTTCCTTCTCACGTCGTCGGGGAAGCTCCTGGACCCCGGGGCGCATGAAGACCGGGGGGTCTTCCTCCTCGTTCGGCGGCTCGCCCTGCCTCCGCCCCGTCAATCCGGAGCCCCAGGGCACGCCGGTCAGCGCGCGCACCCGCAGCTCCGACGTCCGCATCGGCGCCAACGCCTCCCCACCCACCGGCCGCTTCGTCCTCGTCGAGCCCAAGCCGGAGCCCGGCCTCCCCGCGGAGTATGAGGAGATAGCCCGGCGCGGCTTCTCCGACGAGGACGCCCTGCGGTGGGCGCGGGACGACTACCTCCGCGATGAGATGGTCCGGTAGCGCCGGGCCCTGGAGGAGATCGCCGCCCGCAAGCGTGGGCACGAGGACGAGCACGGCGTCGTGGTCCTCGACAGCGACGACGACGACGACGCCCCCGGACCGTCCAACCCGCCGCGCCAACCGGGGGAGGGATGCAGCAGGGACGGCGGAGGTGTAGGCGGGGGCGGCGACGACGACGACGACGACGGTGACTACACGCGGTTCTACAGCCTTGTAACACCCCGGATATGACTTTCCCAATATGTATTCCAACTCTTGCCGTTTCCGGCGTTAAGTTATTTTATTTTCTCGGGTTCGGCTTTTTGTCTCCGTGTGTTGTTATCATTGTCATGCATCTCATATCATGTCATCATGTGCATTGCATTTGCATACATATTCATCTCATGCATTCGAGCATTTTCCCCGTTGTTTGTTTTGCATTCCGGCGCTCCGTTCTCCTCCGGTGGTCATTTCTACTTTTCTTTCGTGTGTGGGGATTAAACATTTCCGGATTGGACCAAGACTTGCCAAGCGGCCTTGGTTCTCTACCGGTAGACCGCCTGTCAAGTTTCGTACCATTTGGACTTCGTTTGATGCTCCAACGGTTAACCGAGGGACCGAAAAGGCCTCGTGTGTGTTGCAGCCCAACACCCCTCCAATTTGGCCCAAAACCCACCAAAACCCTCTCCATCATCTAGAGCGTTCGATCACGATCGCGTGGCCGAAAACCGCACCTCATCTGGACTCTCCTAGCTCCCTCTACGCCTATTTAAAGAACCCCCCCCCCCCGAATTTTCTCCTTCCCCTTCCTTCCGAAACCCTAAAAATCTGCATCGCGCCGCGCCGGACGTTTCGTCCGCCGCCGCCCGCGACCACCAGCAGCGTGACACGTGGCATCGTCCCCGCCGCCGCCGCTCCGGCCCGGGAGGCCCGTGGCCGGCCCCCGCGGGATCCGCCGCCGCCGCCCGGGGCTTCGTCTACCTCCGCCCCGCCGCCTGGGTCATCGCCCCGCCGCCCCGGAAGTCCGACGCCTGCGCCGCCACCTCGCCGTCGAAGACCCTGGCCGCCGCGCCGTCGCTAGCCCTCGCCGGCCGCCGCCTCCCCACGGTGCCCCGCGCCTCTCCTCCGGCCAGATCCGGCCGCGGGAGGGCGAGATCCCCACGGTGCCCCCCACGGTGCCTCGCCTCCCCACGGTGCCCCCGATTTAATCGTACACTAATCATGCACGCAAATGTGTACGATCAAGATCAAGGACTCACGGGTAGATATCACAACACAACTCTACAAATAAAATAAGTCATACAAGCATCATATTACAAGCCAGGGGCCTCGAGGGCTCGAATACAAGAGCTCGATCATAGACGAGTCAGCGAAAGCAACAATATCTGAGTACAGACATAAGTTAAACAAGTTTGCCTTAAGAAGGCTAACACAAACAGGGATACAGATCGAAAGAGGCGCAGGCCTCCTGCCTGGGATCCTCCTAACTACTCCTGGTCGTCGTCAGCGGGCAGCACGTAGTAGTAGGCACCTCCGGTGTAGTAGGAGTCATCGTCGAAGGTGGCGTCTGGCTCCTGGGCTCCAACATCTGGTTGCGACAACCAGGTAGAAGGGATAGGGGGGAAAGAGGGAGAAAGCAACCGTGAGTACTCATCCAAAGTACTCGCAAGCAAGGAGCTATACTACATATGTATGCATTGGTATCAAATGGAATAAGGGTATCATATGTGGACTGAACTGCAGAAAGCCGGGATAAGGGGGAATAGCTAGTCCTTTCGAAGACTACGCTTCTGGCAGCCTCCGTCTTGCAGCATGTAGAAGAGAGTAGACTGAAGTCCTCCAAGTAGCATCGCATAGCATAATCCTAACCGATGATCCTCCCCTCGTCGCCCTGTGAGAGAGCGATCACCGGTTGTATCTGGCACTTGGAAGGGTGTGTTTTATTAAGTATCCGGTTCTAGTTGTCATAAGGTCAAGGTACAACTCCAAGTCGTCCTGTTACCGAAGATCACGGCTATTCGAATAGATTAACTTCCCTGCAGGGGTGCACCACATAACCCAACACGCTCGATCCCATTTGGCCGGACACACTTTCCTGGGTCATGCCCGGCCTCGGAAGATCAACACGTCGCAGCCCCACCTAGACCAACAGAGAGGTCAGCACGCCGGTCTAAACCTAAGCGCCCAGGGGTCTGGGCCCATCGCCCTTAGCACACCTGCACGTTGCGTGGGCGGCCGGAAGCAGACCTAGCCTAGTGGCGTTCCAGTCCAATCCAGCACGCGCCGCTCCGTTGCTGACGTCGCGAAGGCTTCGGCTGATACCACGACGTCGAGTGCCCATAACTGTCCCCGCGTAGATGGTTAGTGCGTATAGGCCAGTAGCCAGACTCAGATCAAATACCAAGATCTCGTTAAACGTGTTAAGTATCTGTGAACGCCGACCAGGGCCAGGCCCACCTCTCTCCTAGGTGGTCGGAACCTGCCCTGTCACTCCGCCTCAAAGATCCACTCGCGGGTGCTCCTACGAGCCGACCCGTCTTTAATCACCACATGTATCATGTATAAAATAAATAGTATATACCCGTGATCACCTTCCGAGTGATCACGGCCCGATAGTATAGCACAGCAGACGGACAAGGATGTAGGGCCACAGATGGAAATACTAGCATCCTATACTAAGCAAGTAGGATTGCAGGTAAAGGTATCAACAGTAGTAGCAAGGACAGGCTATGCATCAGGATAGGAATAACGAAAACAGTAACATGCTACACTACTCTAACGCAAGCAGTATAGAGGAGAGTAGGCGATATCTGGTGATCAAAAGGGGGGGCTTGCCTGGTTGCTCTGGCAAGAGAGGGGGGTCGTCAACACCGTAGTCGTACTGGGTAGCAGCGGCGTCGGTCTCGATGTCTAGCGAGAGAAGAGGGGGAAGAAACAATAAATATAATGCAAACAAATGCATGACGATGCATGACATGACAAAGCGTGATGCTAGGTGTGCCCTAACGCGGTACGAGGTGGTACTGGTGAAGGGGGGAAACATTCGGGAAATTATCCCTGGTGTTTTGCGTTTTCGGACAGACGAACCGGAGGGGGAAAGTTGTGTGTTCGCTATGCTAGGGATGCGTGGCGGATGAACGGGCTGCGTATTCGAATTCGTCTCGTCGTTCTGAGCAACTTTCATGTACAAAGTATTTTCATCCGAGTTACGGATTAAAAGATATGATTTTCTAAAGATTTAAATTATTTTCTAATTTTAATTATATATTTAATTCCAACATTATCCAAAACAGTGTGTGATGACGTAGGCATGACATCGGAGTGATGTCAGCAGGTCAACTGGTCGGTTGACCAGTCAAACCAGACAGGTGGGTCCAGTGGGACCCAAATGTCATTGTCAAGGGCCTTAACAAAGTTTTAAAACTAACTAAAATGGGTTAATTAATGGGTGGCCCCAGCAGTCAGTGTCTAATTAGGTTTTAGTTAATTAACTTAATTAATTAGTAGTTTATTTATTTGTTTTCATTTGTTTTATGGCATGGGGCCCGCATGTCAGTGGCAGTAGCTGCCACGTCAGCGAAGTTGACTTGGTCAACGTGGTCAGTTGGGGCCCCCAGGCCCACAGGCAGCGACCCAGGGGTGGGGCCCGCCTAGCCACGTCGGCGGACGGTGCCGGAGCGACTCCGGCGACCCAACAGAGGCGGCCCCTCGCCGGAGTTGGCCGGAATCGCGCTACGGGGCACCAAATCGGGCGCGGCCAGGCTCTCTGGAACGGCCTCTTCGCGCCGCGTCCGATGGAGGGGAGCACGACGGCGGGGGTGGCCGGAGTGGTCGCCTAGAGCTGCGGGCGTCGGCGGGAGAGCGGCGTAAGGTGCGCAAGGGGAGGGGCGAGCCGTAGGCGAGCGCGGAGCAGGGGGACGCGGGAGCGAGGCGGGCGCGCAGACACGCGCGGGCGGCGAGCGCGTCCGCGCAGGGGCCAAGCATGGCCAGGGCACGACCCGGTCGCGTCGAGTGCTGGTCAGGGGAGGGAGTGGCTGCAGGCGGCGGGCGGGGCTCGGCGGTGAGCGCGCGTGCGTGCGTGCGGACGGCGCCGACGATGGAGGGGAAAGAGTGGAGGTCGGGGCCTCACTGCGAGGCGTAGGGACGTGGCAGCGGTGGTTGAGGCGGAGTCGGGGACGACGGTGCCGGCGAGGAGGAAGGCGACGGTGGCGTCGGGGGTCGAGGCGACGAGGTCCAGGCGGCGGCGCGGGCTCCGGGCGACGACGGGCGGCATTAGGCGGGCACAAGGCGAGCGGCGGCGAGCGCAGGGGCGCTGCCCCGATCTGGATCGGGGGCGGGTGCAGAGGCGAGGGGAGGAATCATGGGGGGAGTGGGGTGTGCGGTTAGGGTTCCTGGGGGTGGGGGCATGTGTAGGCCAGAGGTGGGCCGGCCTGGGCCAGTTGGGTTGGCCGGCTGGGCCGGTTGGCCCATGTGGTTTGGGGGGGGTTGTTCTCCTTTTGTTTGTTTTTTTTACTGTTTTACTTTTAGTTTTCTTTATTTTAATTTTATATAAAAGAAAATCATCACTAGCACCTAAGTTAATACTTTTAAATATACTACTGCCACATTAATTCTCAACCCAAATTAAAATACTTTAATAATTTATAAAATTCAAAAGGTATTTATTTTAATATTTAAACCTATGTTTTAATTATTTTGAACACTTAAACATTTTATTAAATTTAGGTTTCTCCACCACTATTATCCATGATTTATTTAATACCTTTACAACATTTTAGTTTTGACTATGGAAATCTTTTATTGTTTCCCTCATTTTAAATCTTGAATTTGAATCGGTTCCGAACTAATGTGAGATTAGCAACAATAACCGAGGTGATGTGGCATCGTTAACGTGGGATTACTGTAGCTTAATTATCCGGGCGTCACAATTCTCCTCCACTACAAGAAATCTCGTCCCGAGATTTAAGAGGGAAGTAAAGGGGGGAAGGTTCGGGTTACGAAATTCTAGGGAGTGTTCTTGGTCTTGGTTGTCTTTCTCGAAGAGGTTGATCCACTACATTGATGTCTTCATTTCGCTGTTTCAGGTCATCATGATGAAGTTGTCGTCCTTTCTTCGGGAACTCCATCGTACTTACGTATAGGTAAGGGGCAGCTTTACAACAATTGAATGTTATAAGGGAAATTCATTTGGGGGTATCCCAAGAATGATCATAAGGGTATCTCTTGAGTTGAACAAATAAAACACATCGAGAGCAAAGTAAGAAGGTACCATAAGAAGTTTGAAACGGATAGACAATCGTCGTTGCCTGAAACAAGGCAACGGGTATAGGTATTATGTTTAATACCAGAATCGATGATTCCCCGAAAGGTGGCTCTTGAATTACATACGAAGCCAAGCGTGAGGAATAACTTTGGAAACAGGGTTGTACATGAGAGTCAGGTTTCGATCCTGTGGAACTATGGGTTATGGGCCCACCATGTGGGTTATAGCCTAACATTTATGTCGGCAACAACATCGGTACCAAGGGCGAGGGACGAAGAGAACCATTTTCCTGCTCGTTGAACGAGGCAGACCAATAGGCAAAATTCTCGTCCATCGGTGGCTACCGGAATGTCATCAACAATAGTAACAGGGTCTTACTGACAGAGTGGTACAACAAGGTGCTTAGCTAAGCAGGGAAATGCCACTGCTCAGATAAGTCAGATTACTAGAAATGTTAATTAATACAATGGGAAGGATAGTATGATTATCAGATTAAACAGATCAATGGAAAGGAAAATGTTTTTGAACACTTATTTCAGGGGTATATCCTTCCCAAGGACAAATAGAGCATGATATCCCTGGCAGGATATTAAGTAGAAAAACCCTTTAGGAAAGGGGAGAGAAATTTCATGACATTACCCATACAACGGTGATTGGATAATTGAGCAAGAAACATTTAGCACTGGGCTTCAAATGTTCTTGTTGAAAAATGGAGTACCATAGACATGCTTCGAGATAGCATTGACGTGGTCATCAAGTAAGGGGTCGGAATTTGGATGCACAAAGGATTCATCAGGAACAACTTATAGCATAAGTCTTATGATTTCCTTAGGGAAGAATCGCTAAGCTTGCTAAAAAGGGAACTATAACAATAGGTCCTCCGGCTAGGGGTGATAGGCATGACCTCACCTTACCGATATATAAGGACCAATGTTATAACTCTTGGAAATAAGTCCCAACCATCATATCTGACTGAGATTCAGATCTGGTTGGTGCCATGATACCTCAGACGCAGGATGTCCGAGATGAAAAGGTGCAACACAAATCGACGAGACGACATTGTAAGATTCTCGGGAAATGAACTATGGAAGTGGGTCCCAAAACAATAGTTCATCATTAGACCAAGGAGAGGATGAGGAGGTGGCTGATTGACTCAGCGACAATCCATTGACATTTCCAAAAAGGATGGATTTCCACAACTATGTGAACAAGGAGATAACATTTATCAGATCAAATGATATAATGAGGTATGCTGGAGGAAAACATACACAGTTAAACATTGGTAGAAAGAAGCGCCCGAAATATGGTTGGGCTGCACGACCAATGTCAGAATGGTGATTCAATAATCAATAGTCTAAGAATGAATGGCCGGCCATTAACTTCAAAGTAATAAGGTTGCTAGAAAGGCAGAATCCAAACAGCACCGTTCACTTGTTGGTACCCCGGTTGGAATCAACACGAGGACCAAGAAAGAATGGTGATGATGAGAAGTATCACTATTCCAAGAATTCTTAAGAGGTGGAGCAATCCTCACAACATCCTTGATATTAAAAGATGGTAATACTCCAAGGTAAAGAAGAACAAATGCTGGATAGCAGGGAACTCAAGGTATAACACAAAACACGAACACGTTTGTGTTGACCGGAAGGCAATAAAGTGGTCAAAACTAACACAAATCATCGGGGGCAAGGATAATATTTCTCATCATGAACTCAATTGATATCCTGGAAGAGCTCATAAGGTCGATGATGATCACGACACATTTGTCGAGGGATTTCATGAAGATGTAATCAATCAGCGACAACATCAGGTCAAAGGAATGATGGAGCGGAAGGTTATTGGAACCATGGGTAGGACACAAAATTGAAATCAAGCTTGTTGTTCAAGGTGAACTGATACGACGAGCATGATCGTCGTAAGCTTAGCTCATCATCGAAAGTTGTGCTCCGGGATTAAGGACCAGGTAGCACAGTTAAAGTTTAGCATGATAATGATATAGCCGAGCAGGCCAGGACTTACGTGATCGAGTTCAAATTCGTAAGTAATGAAGGTTACCAAGAGTTGTTTAATCGCGGTGCAATCTCGATTCAGTTATCGGTGTCTTTGAGTGTCTAATAACTCCAGCCCGTGGAAAATTGGAATCAGTGAGAATGTAGCACTTGATGAAGAACTCATACGAAGTTATGCAGTTCCATGATTATCTCAAGATACCAGGGGGTAATACTCGACGACAGATCAAGGTAGAGGTTGGACTAGGGTGTTGCTCTGCAGAAGATAAGGGCTCAAACTTGCACGAGAAACGGAATCAAGGAGGAACATGGTCGGAACCACGTCCATGGATACAAGATGAATTTATAACAAGGGGATAATTATTTTAAGAGAAGCTTCCATGATAAGGTATACATCATGTCCATGGGCATGAACACAGGGTTCAAGGTCGACTCCCACTTGTTCAACGCATAACCTTTCATTCACCTCTCGTATTTCGAAAATGACATTAGTTGTTGAAAGTTTTTACCTGGTGCAATACCAGATAAGTATGACCCGTGTAATATTTCGGGTTCACGCGGATTAGGGAAGGCGTAGGTCCAACCCATCAGGGCATCTTAGGAACATATACCACAAACTTCGGAGTAGATAATACAAGCTCGAAAGTAGAGCATTGTTCAAAAGCAGATGATACAATTTACCAAAGGCATTATATACCCATGCAAAGGCTCACAAGGTTATTCAATATGAAGCACACTGTCGGATAAAATCCAACAAAGGAACCGATGGTCCACAAGGGATATGATGTGAGCATCGGTACTCAACCAGAGGAAGAAGAATGCAAGGAGATCTGATTATAGAAACACCTGACTAATTCAAAGTTCAAATGCAAAAGGATTATGATTTCCGAAAAAGGGATCAGAAGCAACCGCTCTGACTTAAGGATGGATAAGTTGCATAGACTTAGGGGTACAATCAATGGCAATCCGACTGGTCGGGAACCAGCTCAGGTTTAAAAGGATGTCTGAGCCGGAAAGATAATTTAGAAGGGTTGATATATGATTGTGTGCATTCGCACACATGTTGAATCAATAGGTTCAAAATGACGGTGACAAAAGATACTAGTGAATATTGCTAGTGATATGGGAGCATCCATAATATAAGCATACAAGTATTTGCAGAGCATTAGTTGCTAAGGATTTTCGGAGGATTGAATAGTATTTCAAAGACTTTTGTGAAACACCTGAACAACTGGGATGAGCGGATACTCGAAAAGTGCGAGAAATTATTCTTAGGGATAATCAGGTGGCAAAGAGCTGCAAGGCAGTAGGCACAAAATATTCTTGGGATATCTTGTAATAACAAGATCGACTGGGAATAAAAGTAAGCACGACAGGTGTAAGTATTTATCCATAGGGATATTTCGGTGGAAGGGAATTGCAAAAGCAACGGCACAAGGTCTCGAGAGAATATCGGAGAGTATCTTCGAAATCTTCTGGTGCAGCCGGCGATCATCTGGACTGAAGGGGCTCTCCGGGAGAAAGTAATTTCGAGAACCTAAAGTTAGATTTTAGTAAAAATCGTTTAACCCGAATAGAAGAGAGTTCAGAATCCCAGAGTAAAGATCGAGGAGTAAAAGATTCTAATACCACCCAAATGGCGATGTGGGCCCGTAAGGCACACGGCCATGTTAGTAAAAGTTTTTGTAATGTCTAGACTCAACTTCGACCAAAGAGTGTGGAAGGGGGATTCCTACAGGCAGTCGGCTCTGATACCAACTTGTGACGCCCCCGATTTAATCATACACTAATCATGCACGCAAATGTGTACGATCAAGATCAAGGACTCACGGGTAGATATCACAACACAACTCTACAAATAAAATAAGTCATACAAGCATCATATTACAAGCCAGGGGCCTCGAGGGCTCGAATACAAGAGCTCGATCATAGACGAGTCAGCGAAAGCAACAATATCTGAGTACAGACATAAGTTAAACAAGTTTGCCTTAAGAAGGCTAACACAAACAGGGATACAGATCGAAAGAGGCGCAGGCCTCCTGCCTGGGATCCTCCTAACTACTCCTGGTCGTCGTCAGCGGGCAGCACGTAGTAGTAGGCACCTCCGGTGTAGTAGGAGTCGTCGTCGAAGGTGGCGTCTGGCTCCTGGGCTCCAACATCTGGTTGCGACAACCAGGTAGAAGGGATAGGGGGGAAAGAGGGAGAAAGCAACCGTGAGTACTCATCCAAAGTACTCGCAAGCAAGGAGCTATACTACATATGTATGCATTGGTATCAAATGGAATAAGGGTATCATATGTGGACTGAACTGCAGAAAGCCGGGATAAGGGGGAATAGCTAGTCCTTTCGAAGACTACGCTTCTGGCAGCCTCCGTCTTGCAGCATGTAGAAGAGAGTAGACTGAAGTCCTCCAAGTAGCATCGCATAGCATAATCCTAACCGATGATCCTCCCCTCGTCGCCCTGTGAGAGAGCGATCACCGGTTGTATCTGGCACTTGGAAGGGTGTGTTTTATTAAGTATCCGGTTCTAGTTGTCATAAGGTCAAGGTACAACTCCAAGTCGTCCTGTTACCGAAGATCACGGCTATTCGAATAGATTAACTTCCCTGCAGGGGTGCACCACATAACCCAACACGCTCGATCCCATTTGGCCGGACACACTTTCCTGGGTCATGCCCGGCCTCGGAAGATCAACACGTCGCAGCCCCACCTAGACCAACAGAGAGGTCAGCACGCCGGTCTAAACCTAAGCGCCCAGGGGTCTGGGCCCATCGCCCTTAGCACACCTGCACGTTGCGTGGGCGGCCGGAAGCAGACCTAGCCTAGTGGCGTTCCAGTCCAATCCAGCACGCGCCGCTCCGTTGCTGACGTCGCGAAGGCTTCGGCTGATACCACGACGTCGAGTGCCCATAACTGTCCCCGCGTAGATGGTTAGTGCGTATAGGCCAGTAGCCAGACTCAGATCAAATACCAAGATCTCGTTAAACGTGTTAAGTATCTGTGAACGCCGACCAGGGCCAGGCCCACCTCTCTCCTAGGTGGTCGGAACCTGCCCTGTCACTCCGCCTCAAAGATCCACTCGCGGGTGCTCCTACGAGCCGACCCGTCTTTAATCACCACATGTATCATGTATAAAATAAATAGTATATACCCGTGATCACCTTCCGAGTGATCACGGCCCGATAGTATAGCACAGCAGACGGACAAGGATGTAGGGCCACAGATGGAAATACTAGCATCCTATACTAAGCAAGTAGGATTGCAGGTAAAGGTATCAACAGTAGTAGCAAGGACAGGCTATGCATCAGGATAGGAATAACGAAAACAGTAACATGCTACACTACTCTAACGCAAGCAGTATAGAGGAGAGTAGGCGATATCTGGTGATCAAAAGGGGGGGCTTGCCTGGTTGCTCTGGCAAGAGAGGGGGGTCGTCAACACCGTAGTCGTACTGGGTAGCAGCGGCGTCGGTCTCGATGTCTAGCGAGAGAAGAGGGGGAAGAAACAATAAATATAATGCAAACAAATGCATGACGATGCATGACATGACAAAGCGTGATGCTAGGTGTGCCCTAACGCGGTACGAGGTGGTACTGGTGAAGGGGGGAAACATTCGGGAAATTATCCCTGGTGTTTTGCGTTTTCGGACAGACGAACCGGAGGGGGAAAGTTGTGTGTTCGCTATGCTAGGGATGCGTGGCGGATGAACGGGCTGCGTATTCGAATTCGTCTCGTCGTTCTGAGCAACTTTCATGTACAAAGTATTTTCATCCGAGTTACGGATTAAAAGATATGATTTTCTAAAGATTTAAATTATTTTCTAATTTTAATTATATATTTAATTCCAACATTATCCAAAACAGTGTGTGATGACGTAGGCATGACATCGGAGTGATGTCAGCAGGTCAACTGGTCGGTTGACCAGTCAAACCAGACAGGTGGGTCCAGTGGGACCCAAATGTCATTGTCAAGGGCCTTAACAAAGTTTTAAAACTAACTAAAATGGGTTAATTAATGGGTGGCCCCAGCAGTCAGTGTCTAATTAGGTTTTAGTTAATTAACTTAATTAATTAGTAGTTTATTTATTTGTTTTCATTTGTTTTATGGCATGGGGCCCGCATGTCAGTGGCAGTAGCTGCCACGTCAGCGAAGTTGACTTGGTCAACGTGGTCAGTTGGGGCCCCCAGGCCCACAGGCAGCGACCCAGGGGTGGGGCCCGCCTAGCCACGTCGGCGGACGGTGCCGGAGCGACTCCGGCGACCCAACAGAGGCGGCCCCTCGCCGGAGTTGGCCGGAATCGCGCTACGGGGCACCAAATCGGGCGCGGCCAGGCTCTCTGGAACGGCCTCTTCGCGCCGCGTCCGATGGAGGGGAGCACGACGGCGGGGGTGGCCGGAGTGGTCGCCTAGAGCTGCGGGCGTCGGCGGGAGAGCGGCGTAAGGTGCGCAAGGGGAGGGGCGAGCCGTAGGCGAGCGCGGAGCAGGGGGACGCGGGAGCGAGGCGGGCGCGCAGACACGCGCGGGCGGCGAGCGCGTCCGCGCAGGGGCCAAGCATGGCCAGGGCACGACCCGGTCGCGTCGAGTGCTGGTCAGGGGAGGGAGTGGCTGCAGGCGGCGGGCGGGGCTCGGCGGTGAGCGCGCGTGCGTGCGTGCGGACGGCGCCGACGATGGAGGGGAAAGAGTGGAGGTCGGGGCCTCACTGCGAGGCGTAGGGACGTGGCAGCGGTGGTTGAGGCGGAGTCGGGGACGACGGTGCCGGCGAGGAGGAAGGCGACGGTGGCGTCGGGGGTCGAGGCGACGAGGTCCAGGCGGCGGCGCGGGCTCCGGGCGACGACGGGCGGCATTAGGCGGGCACAAGGCGAGCGGCGGCGAGCGCAGGGGCGCTGCCCCGATCTGGATCGGGGGCGGGTGCAGAGGCGAGGGGAGGAATCATGGGGGGAGTGGGGTGTGCGGTTAGGGTTCCTGGGGGTGGGGGCATGTGTAGGCCAGAGGTGGGCCGGCCTGGGCCAGTTGGGTTGGCCGGCTGGGCCGGTTGGCCCATGTGGTTTGGGGGGGGTTGTTCTCCTTTTGTTTGTTTTTTTTACTGTTTTACTTTTAGTTTTCTTTATTTTAATTTTATATAAAAGAAAATCATCACTAGCACCTAAGTTAATACTTTTAAATATACTACTGCCACATTAATTCTCAACCCAAATTAAAATACTTTAATAATTTATAAAATTCAAAAGGTATTTATTTTAATATTTAAACCTATGTTTTAATTATTTTGAACACTTAAACATTTTATTAAATTTAGGTTTCTCCACCACTATTATCCATGATTTATTTAATACCTTTACAACATTTTAGTTTTGACTATGGAAATCTTTTATTGTTTCCCTCATTTTAAATCTTGAATTTGAATCGGTTCCGAACTAATGTGAGATTAGCAACAATAACCGAGGTGATGTGGCATCGTTAACGTGGGATTACTGTAGCTTAATTATCCGGGCGTCACAATTCTCCTCCACTACAAGAAATCTCGTCCCGAGATTTAAGAGGGAAGTAAAGGGGGGAAGGTTCGGGTTACGAAATTCTAGGGAGTGTTCTTGGTCTTGGTTGTCTTTCTCGAAGAGGTTGATCCACTACATTGATGTCTTCATTTCGCTGTTTCAGGTCATCATGATGAAGTTGTCGTCCTTTCTTCGGGAACTCCATCGTACTTACGTATAGGTAAGGGGCAGCTTTACAACAATTGAATGTTATAAGGGAAATTCATTTGGGGGTATCCCAAGAATGATCATAAGGGTATCTCTTGAGTTGAACAAATAAAACACATCGAGAGCAAAGTAAGAAGGTACCATAAGAAGTTTGAAACGGATAGACAATCGTCGTTGCCTGAAACAAGGCAACGGGTATAGGTATTATGTTTAATACCAGAATCGATGATTCCCCGAAAGGTGGCTCTTGAATTACATACGAAGCCAAGCGTGAGGAATAACTTTGGAAACAGGGTTGTACATGAGAGTCAGGTTTCGATCCTGTGGAACTATGGGTTATGGGCCCACCATGTGGGTTATAGCCTAACATTTATGTCGGCAACAACATCGGTACCAAGGGCGAGGGACGAAGAGAACCATTTTCCTGCTCGTTGAACGAGGCAGACCAATAGGCAAAATTCTCGTCCATCGGTGGCTACCGGAATGTCATCAACAATAGTAACAGGGTCTTACTGACAGAGTGGTACAACAAGGTGCTTAGCTAAGCAGGGAAATGCCACTGCTCAGATAAGTCAGATTACTAGAAATGTTAATTAATACAATGGGAAGGATAGTATGATTATCAGATTAAACAGATCAATGGAAAGGAAAATGTTTTTGAACACTTATTTCAGGGGTATATCCTTCCCAAGGACAAATAGAGCATGATATCCCTGGCAGGATATTAAGTAGAAAAACCCTTTAGGAAAGGGGAGAGAAATTTCATGACATTACCCATACAACGGTGATTGGATAATTGAGCAAGAAACATTTAGCACTGGGCTTCAAATGTTCTTGTTGAAAAATGGAGTACCATAGACATGCTTCGAGATAGCATTGACGTGGTCATCAAGTAAGGGGTCGGAATTTGGATGCACAAAGGATTCATCAGGAACAACTTATAGCATAAGTCTTATGATTTCCTTAGGGAAGAATCGCTAAGCTTGCTAAAAAGGGAACTATAACAATAGGTCCTCCGGCTAGGGGTGATAGGCATGACCTCACCTTACCGATATATAAGGACCAATGTTATAACTCTTGGAAATAAGTCCCAACCATCATATCTGACTGAGATTCAGATCTGGTTGGTGCCATGATACCTCAGACGCAGGATGTCCGAGATGAAAAGGTGCAACACAAATCGACGAGACGACATTGTAAGATTCTCGGGAAATGAACTATGGAAGTGGGTCCCAAAACAATAGTTCATCATTAGACCAAGGAGAGGATGAGGAGGTGGCTGATTGACTCAGCGACAATCCATTGACATTTCCAAAAAGGATGGATTTCCACAACTATGTGAACAAGGAGATAACATTTATCAGATCAAATGATATAATGAGGTATGCTGGAGGAAAACATACACAGTTAAACATTGGTAGAAAGAAGCGCCCGAAATATGGTTGGGCTGCACGACCAATGTCAGAATGGTGATTCAATAATCAATAGTCTAAGAATGAATGGCCGGCCATTAACTTCAAAGTAATAAGGTTGCTAGAAAGGCAGAATCCAAACAGCACCGTTCACTTGTTGGTACCCCGGTTGGAATCAACACGAGGACCAAGAAAGAATGGTGATGATGAGAAGTATCACTATTCCAAGAATTCTTAAGAGGTGGAGCAATCCTCACAACATCCTTGATATTAAAAGATGGTAATACTCCAAGGTAAAGAAGAACAAATGCTGGATAGCAGGGAACTCAAGGTATAACACAAAACACGAACACGTTTGTGTTGACCGGAAGGCAATAAAGTGGTCAAAACTAACACAAATCATCGGGGGCAAGGATAATATTTCTCATCATGAACTCAATTGATATCCTGGAAGAGCTCATAAGGTCGATGATGATCACGACACATTTGTCGAGGGATTTCATGAAGATGTAATCAATCAGCGACAACATCAGGTCAAAGGAATGATGGAGCGGAAGGTTATTGGAACCATGGGTAGGACACAAAATTGAAATCAAGCTTGTTGTTCAAGGTGAACTGATACGACGAGCATGATCGTCGTAAGCTTAGCTCATCATCGAAAGTTGTGCTCCGGGATTAAGGACCAGGTAGCACAGTTAAAGTTTAGCATGATAATGATATAGCCGAGCAGGCCAGGACTTACGTGATCGAGTTCAAATTCGTAAGTAATGAAGGTTACCAAGAGTTGTTTAATCGCGGTGCAATCTCGATTCAGTTATCGGTGTCTTTGAGTGTCTAATAACTCCAGCCCGTGGAAAATTGGAATCAGTGAGAATGTAGCACTTGATGAAGAACTCATACGAAGTTATGCAGTTCCATGATTATCTCAAGATACCAGGGGGTAATACTCGACGACAGATCAAGGTAGAGGTTGGACTAGGGTGTTGCTCTGCAGAAGATAAGGGCTCAAACTTGCACGAGAAACGGAATCAAGGAGGAACATGGTCGGAACCACGTCCATGGATACAAGATGAATTTATAACAAGGGGATAATTATTTTAAGAGAAGCTTCCATGATAAGGTATACATCATGTCCATGGGCATGAACACAGGGTTCAAGGTCGACTCCCACTTGTTCAACGCATAACCTTTCATTCACCTCTCGTATTTCGAAAATGACATTAGTTGTTGAAAGTTTTTACCTGGTGCAATACCAGATAAGTATGACCCGTGTAATATTTCGGGTTCACGCGGATTAGGGAAGGCGTAGGTCCAACCCATCAGGGCATCTTAGGAACATATACCACAAACTTCGGAGTAGATAATACAAGCTCGAAAGTAGAGCATTGTTCAAAAGCAGATGATACAATTTACCAAAGGCATTATATACCCATGCAAAGGCTCACAAGGTTATTCAATATGAAGCACACTGTCGGATAAAATCCAACAAAGGAACCGATGGTCCACAAGGGATATGATGTGAGCATCGGTACTCAACCAGAGGAAGAAGAATGCAAGGAGATCTGATTATAGAAACACCTGACTAATTCAAAGTTCAAATGCAAAAGGATTATGATTTCCGAAAAAGGGATCAGAAGCAACCGCTCTGACTTAAGGATGGATAAGTTGCATAGACTTAGGGGTACAATCAATGGCAATCCGACTGGTCGGGAACCAGCTCAGGTTTAAAAGGATGTCTGAGCCGGAAAGATAATTTAGAAGGGTTGATATATGATTGTGTGCATTCGCACACATGTTGAATCAATAGGTTCAAAATGACGGTGACAAAAGATACTAGTGAATATTGCTAGTGATATGGGAGCATCCATAATATAAGCATACAAGTATTTGCAGAGCATTAGTTGCTAAGGATTTTCGGAGGATTGAATAGTATTTCAAAGACTTTTGTGAAACACCTGAACAACTGGGATGAGCGGATACTCGAAAAGTGCGAGAAATTATTCTTAGGGATAATCAGGTGGCAAAGAGCTGCAAGGCAGTAGGCACAAAATATTCTCGGGATATCTTGTAATAACAAGATCGACTGGGAATAAAAGTAAGCACGACAGGTGTAAGTATTTATCCATAGGGATATTTCGGTGGAAGGGAATTGCAAAAGCAACGGCACAAGGTCTCGAGAGAATATCGGAGAGTATCTTCGAAATCTTCTGGTGCAGCCGGCGATCATCTGGACTGAAGGGGCTCTCCGGGAGAAAGTAATTTCGAGAACCTAAAGTTAGATTTTAGTAAAAATCGTTTAACCCGAATAGAAGAGAGTTCAGAATCCCAGAGTAAAGATCGAGGAGTAAAAGATTCTAATACCACCCAAATGGCGATGTGGGCCCGTAAGGCACACGGCCATGTTAGTAAAAGTTTTTGTAATGTCTAGACTCAACTTCGACCAAAGAGTGTGGAAGGGGGATTCCTACAGGCAGTCGGCTCTGATACCAACTTGTGACGCCCCCGATTTAATCATACACTAATCATGCACGCAAATGTGTACGATCAAGATCAAGGACTCACGGGTAGATATCACAACACAACTCTACAAATAAAATAAGTCATACAAGCATCATATTACAAGCCAGGGGCCTCGAGGGCTCGAATACAAGAGCTCGATCATAGACGAGTCAGCGAAAGCAACAATATCTGAGTACAGACATAAGTTAAACAAGTTTGCCTTAAGAAGGCTAACACAAACAGGGATACAGATCGAAAGAGGCGCAGGCCTCCTGCCTGGGATCCTCCTAACTACTCCTGGTCGTCGTCAGCGGGCAGCACGTAGTAGTAGGCACCTCCGGTGTAGTAGGAGTCGTCGTCGAA
Source organism: Triticum urartu (assembly GCF_056163025.1). NCBI lineage: Eukaryota > Viridiplantae > Streptophyta > Magnoliopsida > Poales > Poaceae > Triticum > Triticum urartu. Next base: position 186,591,517 of record NC_141879.1, on the reverse strand, counting down.
GGTGGCGTCTGGCTCCTGGGCTCCAACATCTGGTTGCGACAACCAGGTAGAAGGGATAGGGGGGAAAGAGGGAGAAAGCAACCGTGAGTACTCATCCAAAGTACTCGCAAGCAAGGAGCTATACTACATATGTATGCATTGGTATCAAATGGAATAAGGGTATCATATGTGGACTGAACTGCAGAAAGCCGGGATAAGGGGGAATAGCTAGTCCTTTCGAAGACTACGCTTCTGGCAGCCTCCGTCTTGCAGCATGTAGAAGAGAGTAGACTGAAGTCCTCCAAGTAGCATCGCATAGCATAATCCTAACCGATGATCCTCCCCTCGTCGCCCTGTGAGAGAGCGATCACCGGTTGTATCTGGCACTTGGAAGGGTGTGTTTTATTAAGTATCCGGTTCTAGTTGTCATAAGGTCAAGGTACAACTCCAAGTCGTCCTGTTACCGAAGATCACGGCTATTCGAATAGATTAACTTCCCTGCAGGGGTGCACCACATAACCCAACACGCTCGATCCCATTTGGCCGGACACACTTTCCTGGGTCATGCCCGGCCTCGGAAGATCAACACGTCGCAGCCCCACCTAGACCAACAGAGAGGTCAGCACGCCGGTCTAAACCTAAGCGCCCAGGGGTCTGGGCCCATCGCCCTTAGCACACCTGCACGTTGCGTGGGCGGCCGGAAGCAGACCTAGCCTAGTGGCGTTCCAGTCCAATCCAGCACGCGCCGCTCCGTTGCTGACGTCGCGAAGGCTTCGGCTGATACCACGACGTCGAGTGCCCATAACTGTCCCCGCGTAGATGGTTAGTGCGTATAGGCCAGTAGCCAGACTCAGATCAAATACCAAGATCTCGTTAAACGTGTTAAGTATCTGTGAACGCCGACCAGGGCCAGGCCCACCTCTCTCCTAGGTGGTCGGAACCTGCCCTGTCACTCCGCCTCAAAGATCCACTCGCGGGTGCTCCTACGAGCCGACCCGTCTTTAATCACCACATGTATCATGTATAAAATAAATAGTATATACCCGTGATCACCTTCCGAGTGATCACGGCCCGATAGTATAGCACAGCAGACGGACAAGGATGTAGGGCCACAGATGGAAATACTAGCATCCTATACTAAGCAAGTAGGATTGCAGGTAAAGGTATCAACAGTAGTAGCAAGGACAGGCTATGCATCAGGATAGGAATAACGAAAACAGTAACATGCTACACTACTCTAACGCAAGCAGTATAGAGGAGAGTAGGCGATATCTGGTGATCAAAAGGGGGGGCTTGCCTGGTTGCTCTGGCAAGAGAGGGGGGTCGTCAACACCGTAGTCGTACTGGGTAGCAGCGGCGTCGGTCTCGATGTCTAGCGAGAGAAGAGGGGGAAGAAACAATAAATATAATGCAAACAAATGCATGACGATGCATGACATGACAAAGCGTGATGCTAGGTGTGCCCTAACGCGGTACGAGGTGGTACTGGTGAAGGGGGGAAACATTCGGGAAATTATCCCTGGTGTTTTGCGTTTTCGGACAGACGAACCGGAGGGGGAAAGTTGTGTGTTCGCTATGCTAGGGATGCGTGGCGGATGAACGGGCTGCGTATTCGAATTCGTCTCGTCGTTCTGAGCAACTTTCATGTACAAAGTATTTTCATCCGAGTTACGGATTAAAAGATATGATTTTCTAAAGATTTAAATTATTTTCTAATTTTAATTATATATTTAATTCCAACATTATCCAAAACAGTGTGTGATGACGTAGGCATGACATCGGAGTGATGTCAGCAGGTCAACTGGTCGGTTGACCAGTCAAACCAGACAGGTGGGTCCAGTGGGACCCAAATGTCATTGTCAAGGGCCTTAACAAAGTTTTAAAACTAACTAAAATGGGTTAATTAATGGGTGGCCCCAGCAGTCAGTGTCTAATTAGGTTTTAGTTAATTAACTTAATTTTAGTTTATTTATTTGTTTTCATTTGTTTTATGGCATGGGGCCCGCATGTCAGTGGCAGTAGCTGCCACGTCAGCGAAGTTGACTTGGTCAACGTGGTCAGTTGGGGCCCCCAGGCCCACAGGCAGCGACCCAGGGGTGGGGCCCGCCTAGCCACGTCGGCGGACGGTGCCGGAGCGACTCCGGCGACCCAACAGAGGCGGCCCCTCGCCGGAGTTGGCCGGAATCGCGCTACGGGGCACCAAATCGGGCACGGCCAGGCTCTCTGGAACGGCCTCTTCGCGCCGCGTCCGATGGAGGGGAGCACGACGGCGGGGGTGGCCGGAATGGTCGCCTAGAGCTGCGGGCGTCGGCGGGAGAGCGGCGTAAGGTGCGCAAGGGGAGGGGCGAGCCGTAGGCGAGCGCGGAGCAGGGGGACGCGGGAGCGAGGCGGGCGCGCAGACACGCGCGGGTGGCGAGCGCGTCCGCGCAGGGGCCAAGCATGGCCAGGGCACGACCCGGTCGCGTCGAGCGCTGGTCAGGGGAGGGAGTGGCTGCAGGCAGCGGGCGGGGCTCGGCGGTGAGCGCGCGTGCGTGCGTGCGGACGGCGCCGACGATGGAGGGGAAAGAGTGGAGGTCGGGGCCTCACTGCGAGGCGTAGGGACGTGGCAGCGGTGGTTGAGGCGGAGTCGGGGACGACGGTGCCGGCGAGGAGGAAGGCGACGGTGGCGTCGGGGGTCGAGGCGACGAGGTCCAGGCGGCGGCGCGGGCTCCGGGCAACGACGGGCGGCATTAGGCGGGCGCAAGGCGAGCGGCGGCGAGCGCAGGGGCGCTGCCCCGATCTGGATCGGGGGCGGGTGCAGAGGCGAGGGGAGGAATCATGGGGGGGAGTGGGGTGTGCGGTTAGGGTTCCTGGGGGTGGGGGCATGTGTAGGCCAGAGGTGGGCCGGCCTGGGCCAGTTGGGTTGGCCGGCTGGGCCGGTTGGCCCATGTGGTTTGGGGGGGGGGTTGTTCTCCTTTTGTTTTTTTTACTGTTTTACTTTTAGTTTTCTTTATTTTAATTTTATATAAAAGAAAATCATCACTAGCACCTAAGTTAATACTTTTAAATATACTACTGCCACATTAATTCTCAACCCAAATTAAAATACTTTAATAATTTATAAAATTCAAAAGGTATTTATTTTAATATTTAAACCTATGTTTTAATTATTTTGAACACTTAAACATTTTATTAAATTTAGGTTTCTCCACCACTATTATCCATGATTTATTTAATACCTTTACAACATTTTAGTTTTGACTATGGAAATATTTTATTGTTTCCCTCATTTTAAATCTTGAATTTGAATCGGTCCGAACTAATGTGAGATTAGCAACAATAACCGAGGTGATGTGGCATCGTTAACGTGGGATTACTGTAGCTTAATTATCCGGGCGTCACACCGCCGTCCTCTTCATCTCCGGCGTGATCTCCGGCGGACCTCGGTTCCTGTGCGCTGCGATCCAGATCTGACCTTTCTACAGGAAACCCTAAGGGTTGACCCCCGTTTTATTTTCTAAGTCTGCAGATTATTTGCTCCTGTTCATCGCATCGTAACTCCTCATCCGTAGCTCCGTTTTGGGCATATAGCATATCAAAATGTTCGTCTTAGAGAGCACATCATTCCATTATATTGCATAATTTTCATTTGAGTTCATCTTGATGCCCGAAATGCTCTTAGAAGAGGGCTACTTGAGATAATTGTCAGATCTGCTACTCCATTTAGATATTTGTCATTTTTGCCATGATTATTGTGTGCATGCTATGCCCATGAGCTCTACATATGTTTTGTTAAGAGTTTTGCCATCTTTCCAGAGGTGCAACCCATGTATTCTAGTGATGTGTGTGGTGACTAGCACACGCTTTCCAAGTGAGGCACTTGGTAATGCTGATTTCAGGGACTTGGCATTTCCACTAAGTTCTTGAGCTGTTTATCTCATATGGCCATATATTCATGTTGTTTCCTAGTGATCCGTGCCTCTTTTGAGGATGACCAGTAAGGATGTTTTGTTAATATTGTAGTGCTCTATCCATCCATATCTTTGTTTGCAATTATGGAGCACCCTAGCTTGAGTCAATCAAGCTCTACTTTTGCTACTTCGTGAATCTGGGCAGATTGTCTACTTGTTAGCGATTTTGCCGATGATGTTGTAGTTGATCCGTGCATGCTATACTATTGTTCTTGCCATGTCTAGCTTGAATTTTGTGTATTCTTGATGGGTGTATGCTTAGCTTGTCATGACTTGCTCCGTAGTGAGTGCATCGAGCTCGTAAGCATGCCTACTTGATATCTGTTTTCAGCATGTTCCAGTTTTCACCAAGTCTGAGAACTGATTATGTTTTTGCCATGTTCACATGCTTGCAATTGTATTTTCTGATCCCTTTTGGATCAAGGTCACTAAGGGACTTTTGTTAAGCTCTTTGAGTAGCTCCATGCCATACTTTACTTTGCCATGTTCAGGTCCGGTAGCATATAGTTTTGTTGCTCCGAAGAATGCTACCTGATCTGAAATTCCAGACAAGTGTTAATTTCACTAAGTCTGAGATCTGTTTACCATATGCATTTTTGCCATGCTTGTTTGAACCTGTTAATGGATGAATTGGTCATAGCTCAGTGCTAGACTTTTGTTAAGCATCTTGAGTGCATCCCTGCCATGTATTTTTATGCTATGTTTGGGTGCTGTAGCATGTTCATCTCGTTGCATTTAGATAGCTACTTGTTGTAAATCGCAGAACGTGATCATATTTGAATCGCTTGCCATTTCCAAACCGTAACTCCGATTCCGGCGTTCTTTATATCGTTTTCAAGCGATTTCATCTCATCTTTCCAGTGGCACACTTGGATTTCCAAGTTGAGGCCAGGGTCATGCATTCCTTGTCACATCTTGCATATGCATCCCACATCGCATCCCGCATAGCATACCATGTTTGCATCATATTGTTTGATCCTTGCACGTGGTTGATTGTGTCCTTGTTACTTGTTTGTCTTGTTTGGGTAGAGCCAGGAGACGATTTCGCTAACGAGGAGCCCGTTGAGTTTGCTTTCGAGGATCCAGTCAACTCTGACAACTTTGCAGGCAAGATGATCATACCCTCGAAATCACTACTATCTTTGCTTTGCTAGATGCTCGCTCTTTTGCTATGCCAATGCTACGATGCCTACCATTTGCTTTCAAGCCTCCCAAATTGCCATGTTAAACCTCTAATCCACCATGTCCTAGCAAACCTTTGATTGGCTATATTACCGCTTTGCTCAGCCCCTCTTATAGCGTTGCTAGTTGCAGGTGAAGATTGGAGACCGTTCCTTGTTGGAACATTTATTTACTTGTTGGGATATCATTATATTGCCATGTTATCTTAATGCATCTATATACTTGGTAAAGGGTGGAAGGCTCGGCCTCTCGCCATAGTGTTTTGTTCCACTCTTGCCGCCTTAGTTTCCGTCATATCGGTGTTATGTTCCCGGATTTTGTGTTCCTTACGCGGTTGGGTTATAATGGGAACCCCTTGATAGTTCGCCTTGATTAAAGCTTTTCCAGCAATGCCCAACCTTGGTTTTACCATTTGCCACCTAGCCTCTTTTTCCCTTGGGTTTCCGGAGCCCGAGGGTCATCTTATTTAAACCCCTCCCCCGGGCCAGTGCTCCTCTGAGTGTTGGTCCAAATAGAGCCACTTGCAGCGCCACCTCGGGGCAACTCGAGGGTTGGTTTTAGTTATACGTAGTGTTCATCTGAGTGTGCCCTAAGAACGAGATATGTGCAGCTCCTATCGGGATTTGTCGGCACATTCGGGCGGTGTTGCTGGATTTGTTTTAACCTGTCGAAGTGTCTTGAAGAACCGAGATACCGAGTCTGATCGGAACATCTCGGGAGGAGGTCTATTCCTTCGTTGACCGTGAGAGCTTGTCATGGGCTAAGTTGGGACTCCCCTGCAGGGATTTGAACTTTCGAAAGCCGTGCCCGCGGTTATGGGTAGATGAGAATTTGTTAATGTCCGGTTGTAGATAACTTGAACCTTAACTTAATTAAAATGAATCAACTGAGTGTGTTACCGTGATGGCCTCTTCTCGACAGAGTCCGAGAAGTGGACACGGTGTTGGAGTAATGCTTGCCGCAGGTTTGCCCTCTTTAGTTATGTGTTCGCGCTTTGCTTTCTCTTCTCGCTCTCTTTTGCGAACAGGATAGCCACCATATATGCTAGTCGCTTGCTGCAGCTCCACACATATTTACCTTGCCATACCTATTAAGCTTAAATAGTCTTGACGCGAGGGTGCGAGATTGCTGAGTCCCTGTGGTGCTCACAGATTACTATTACATCAGATGCAGGGCCTGATAATTCTGCTCCAGGTGACGCGCTTGAGCTCAAGTGGTAGTTCGACGAGGACTCTCAGCGATACTATGTGTCTTTCCCTGATGATCAGTAGTGGTGCCCAGTTAGGGGTGATCGGGACCGTGTCGCATGTTGGGTTATCTTTTATTTTGGCGCCGTAGTCGGGCCATGAGTGTTTGGATGATGTAATGTTATTTATGTACCTTGATTGACATGGCGAGTGTAAGCCAACTATGCTATCTTCCCTTTTATTATCTATTTATTACATGGAATGTTGTGAAGATTGCCTAACTTGCGACATATGCCTTCAATGCGACTATGCCTCTAAGTCGTGCCTCGACACGTGGGAGATATAGTCGCATCGAGGGTGTTACAAGCCTCCTCGGCATGTAGAACCGCGTGGGCGTGCGGCGAGGCGGGCGGCGAGGGAGACGGCGGGGGTAGCCCGCGGTAGTTTCTTCCTTTTTTGTAAATATGTTTAAGTTTGAATGAACTCGCCGATGTTTGCGTTAAATTTGAGTCGTTTTTGCCCCGTATTTGACTTTTTTGACTAATCGTGGGCGCCGTGACTGGAGAGCATCACGCCCCAGCGCGCGGTTTAGCGCCGGTGCGCCTCCAGGGGCGATTTTTTGCTCCTCGTAAGAGTCAACAGCTGAAGATGCCCTAAGGTCAGTCTACTCATCTGAGTAGGGGAGCCATAACGACGTGCTGCCAACTTCTCACGAGAAAGAATCCAGTGGCCCGGAGCGTGCAGATATGCTCCATTTTGTCCGTTTCAGTTGAGGGTCGTGGAGAGCGTGACCTCCATCCCACTGTCCACAGCTTCCCCTGACGCAGAACCCTATACCTACCAACACTATCGACCAGCGTGCCAGATTGCTAGAAAAACACAACGCTCTGTCACTCATCTACTACTAGTAGTAACACCGACGTAGAGCCCCTCACGTGGACGCAGCCCGCAGGCTCCACACGTACGTATAAAACTAGCTCTGCTGGCCACACGGGAGCACACATGACACATGGCTACCTCTGCTTCTCTCTACCTCTCTCTTCCTACGAGGCTATGACCGTCCCTGGAAGCATCGGCCTCGACGGCGACGGGACGGGAAACGAACATGCTGCCGCAGGAGACATGTACAGTACACAACAACCGGAAACCAGCTGCAAAAAATCTCGCTTCTTCCTCCACACACGTTGCAGAAGCGTAGTACGTTGTCTTTTGTCGATCGATTGCCCGTGATGCGCGGAGCGAATGGCTGCATGGATCAAGCCGGCCAGAGCCTAATCACAATCAAGGAGAGCCATTGACGAAAGTGGGATACGTAGTGGAGCCATGCGAGAATGACTTGCGTTGCATCAAGAAAATAAGATTTTGTGGTAGTGAGCAGTGCCAGAATTTTTATCATACCCCATGTGCACGTAGATCGAAGAATACCGAACTTCTGTTGCGAGAATATTTGAAGTACCTGAATTGCGCGTTGGTCAGCAAAGGAATGTGCGAGTTTTTTGTACACATTTTCCGTGTACGACTCTTATTCTAGGACAACAGCAAAGTCAATATTACAATGATGAAATGGGATTATATACAGAGACTTAAGCAGTGTGAACAATATGCGCCAACCTAACATGTGTTAGGACTCTATAGCTGCTGCTAAAGTCAAGATATTAACTCCGGCTGATTCTTAAGAAACTGTTGTGCTGGCAGGGAAGTTTGAGCGATTTTAGACAAGAAAAGGTTGTATTTCTTTTTGGATAACCTGTTTTCAGTCCAGGAGATGCCTTTTGATCCTGATCCTGATCACTCCAATGTGACATTCATGTGCATGTCCCTCTTTTTCTTCTGCTTTTCATAATTTGGTTGAGTGCATCTTCAATCTTTTGCTGACTTTTGACATTATGTTATCATAGAGTTCGAATGTATACTTAGTATCAGCTTAGTATATTTTGGGGCAAAAGGAATGATCTCTGGAAAAAGTTTCAAACTAGCTAGGGTGTGCCTAGTATTCCACACTCCATAGGCACGTGGAAGTGCTGAAAGAGAACGGAATCTATGGAGCGAATTTTGCACTACTTGACCCATCTTTGTATAATGGCTACGGATTAGCAACACAAGTGCTTCCCAAAATCGACCCCTAGGCTCTATGTGGGGCTTATAGCATGATTAGGACTTTGTCCTAATCGCAAGCCTGTCTTATTCTAGCTAAGTGTGTACTGAGAACCCTCTGTTAGGTTGATCTCTTCATCGAGTGGGTTCAACGGCTCATCGGGCCTTGATCTATTTGCGCCCTGATCGGGGGCGCCCAACCATTCTATGGTTGGTGGGCCCCTGTGACCTGCGATATATAAAGAGGTGGGGGCCGGGGCACATGGTACGAGGTTCACCGCGCCGCTAGACTCCCCATCGAAATCCCCTTCCGATCTAGGGCAATCGCAGTGCTCACGGAAAGCACCACTGCCACCTCTCCATCTCGATCCCTCTGCCATCACCGGCCCCTACATCACCATGGCTGGCTCTGGATCGAGCTCATCCGCACCCAAGGAAGGTAGGTTACCGGAAAGATTTAGCCTACACGATCCAAGTGGGTCTATCACCCTCTCCTTGCGGCGCCAAACAAAGAGCACATGCCCTTCCTTGTGCTCGCCTATGAGGGCTCGCGGACGCGCCCGGTCAGTCCGTCACGTATGACGCGACTCTACCCTGACCATCTTTTCTTCTTCTTTATCCATTCTTTTCTTTCTCTCTTTTCTTCTCCACCAATCACGTGCAAGTGACCGGATATATGAGAAAACTATGAGAAGTGTGGTTGCGCGGACAAAAAAGTAGGGGCTCAAAACGGACACGCCCGGTCACTGACTAGGCGCGTCCGCGGGCATTTGAGGGGTTGGATTAGAGGTACGTGGCTGAAGATGCTCTAACTTTGGTTGCGGGAATCTTTGAAATCCGGCTTACCTAAATTGTGCGTTCGTCGGCAAGGGAATGCGGGAGGTTTTTCTGTACACATTTTCCATGTACGATTCTTATTCTACGATGATAAGGTCAATATTACAATGACGAAATGGGATTAAATGCAGAGACATAAAAAGTGTGAACAATATGCGCCAACTTAACATGTGGTAGGAATCCAGCTCCTGCTAAAGTCAAGATATGAACTCCGGCTGATTCTTTAAGAAGCTCTTGTGCTTGTAGGAAAATTTGAGCCATTTTAGACAAGAAAACGTTGCAGTTCTTTTTGGATATCCTGTTTTCAGTCTAGGCGTTGCCCGCGACGGTGGTATATGTGATTACTCTTTGATCATGATCGCTCCAATGTGACATTCATGTGCCATGCCCCTCTTTTTTCTTCTGTCTTCCATAATTTGGTTGTGTGCATCTTCAATCTTCTGCTGACTTTCGACATTGTGTTGTCCAAGAGTTCGAATGTACTTAGTATAAGCGTGATATTAATATTGTATTAGCCTTTATCTATACATTTTCTTGGCAAAAGGAATGTTCTCTATCCATTTTGGCCCTTAACCGGAGATCCTGGAAAAGGAAGTTTCAAATTAGCTATGGTGTACCCCGTAGGCACGTGAAGCTGTTGAAAGAGAACAGAATCTATGGAGCGAATTTTGCACTACTTGACCCATCTTTGTATATTGGCTACGGATTAGCAACACAAGTGCTTCCCCAAATCGATCCCTAGGCTTTCTGCGGGACTTATAGCATGATTAAGACTTTGTCCTAACCGCAAGCCTGTCTTATTCTAGCCAAGTGTGTACTGACTATGAGCACCGTCTCCTTGCGGTGCCAAACAAAAAGCACATGCCCTCCCTTGTGCTCGCCTAAATTTGGAGGCTACCAGAGTGAGGCAGTTCCTTGAAATAAGCTACGCTAAAACAAGGGCAAGTCAAACACTAGCTCTCTGACTCTGAGTTCTTCGAGGGGGCATGAATCAGGGGAACGATGCTGTAGTCACACCCGCCCGATTTCTGAAGTGTAGGAGTGTTTCCAGCAGGATTGTTTTCTGGGCAAGCAGTGGTATCCGGATTTCTGGAGTGTAGGAGTGTTTTTAGCAGGAGTGCAGAACTTTCAGAGCATGTTGCTTTCCTGAAACAATGTTGGCAGGAGTGTTTTTAGCAGGAGTGTTTCTATTCGGGGATTTGGATGGTTCCCACTGTGTTCAACGCTGCGCGACGGGCGTGCTGATACTGTGTGCATATAACTGAAAGGCACTGTCGAGAAAAGGATGGTGATGATGGTGTCGGGTGTTTGTGGTTCAGACTGTTTTTAACTTGCTCGTGAGATGGTCTGGAGAGGCTCGATTGGTACCTTTTGCACCCATATTCAGGCTCGGAGTTCACACACTGACCGAGTTCAACCAAAGCTGCCCTAGATTCTGGATCATGAGCATAGCGCGCATGTGCTTCAGGTTTGAAAGACTGCATGCGCATGCACTTTTCACGCTGATTACTGCACTGCACGAGGGAACTCCTAGAAGTGGTACCGAACCACAGATCGATCCACCGGGGTTCGAAAAATAAGAGTTGTCGACAACAATTATGGATCCAGCCAGCATTAGACAGTGCAGGATATGAATAGGCGTAGCGATGACAGGCCCAGCGGTGGATGCTTCACCAACCAGCGAGTTAAATCACTTAAACAAGGCTGTCTGTCGCTCTTAAATTGTCCGAGGCTCCGATCGAGTTGCCGGACCATGACTCATGAGGGACCCCGTTGGCGAATGGCGAGTCCTTTCTGCACTAAGGACATGGAAGATGGACACGCCGGTTCCTTTCAGCAGTATGAAACGGCCTTCCACAAATTTTCTTCTGCCTCTTTTGTTTGGTAATGCAGTAATCTAGTCCGTATCACGGTTTGTTTGGACCCTTGCATGGCTGCACCCGTAGAAAATGCAGGAGGAGGATGGTACTGAATCGACATTATTCTTGGACACATTCCCACGACGCGACTGATGATAATGAAAAGACCGGGTAGATTTCATGGGCTAAACTGAAATTTCATTTCGGCGTGCTTAATTTCCATGCTATCTTGCTAGCTAGAATAGGTTAGTTTTGAACCAATCCCATCTCAAGACGTAGATAATTAAAGAGAGTGCTGTAGACACCTGACCCCAACTATAGACTGTATAGTACGTTTTTCCTATTATACAGGGTCCTCTTGTTTGGTGGGCACTTCCAGAAGATAGCAACACCTGTAGTAGACTGAAGAAAAAGCGAGCAGAGATTCCAATTCCACTTCAAAGAGAAAAGGTAAACGAGAGAGCCTACATGAACAGTATAATCTGTAAATGGCCTCGTGCGTGCTTAATCAGGCCGTTACTTAACAAATCATAAAGGTCGCCGGACAGCAACCGTGCGACCGGACCGGACGGCCGCCGGAGAGCGGCCCGGCGAATTCAACCTGCGCAACGGGTGGTCGTAATTGACCTACCGCGCTGCACGAGCGAGAGAGAGATTTCGTAGCATCATCCTCACATCATGACACGGTCATTTCTACGGCAACCGAAAAGATAGAGACGGGAATACTACTGAAGACTTGCACAGGTGAAAACCGATTGATTGGTCCGCACTTTGCACTGCCCAGTTAATCCGCACGCGGAGAATCTCGGGTCTGAAGGAGTCGGAAAGTTACAGGAGCAGAGACGGATGGGGTAGGTGATTGGCGAGACGGGAGCATCCATCGCGGCCGCAGAATCGCAAGCAGAAGTGGGCCGAGTGGTGGGCTGGTGGCAGCTTAGCTCGCTAGAGAAGTCTGTGTCCGGTCAATCGGTCGCAGGGTTTACAGTTCTTGCACGCTTCAAATCGGAGCACCAAGGCACCAATGGAGCGCATTTTTCCTTGGTTGCGAGAGCGTGCGCACCTTCTTTCTTTGCGCCTCGCAACTTCGCCGGCCAATTCTTTGACCACACCAACTCGTGCATTTGGACTTCAGGAGATGCTACACATTTTTAGGGTAGTGCCTTTTTCTCAGCACCAGCAGACTAGCGGTTTGCTTCGGTGGTTGGTACTTCGCTGCAATATTCGTAGAAAACGGAACTGAAGAAACGGGAGCAAGCAGACGAGTGAGAGTGAGCGCAGGATTGAAAAAAAATGCAGTCTTTCCGTGCCGAACCGAATCCATGCTGCTAATCTTCAGGCGTGATCGGTTTTCAGATCGCCTCTATGTCCGTATGCGCATCACGCATTTGACAATTCGGACCGGGCTATATTTGGTTGGTCTCGCTGATGGAGAAGCCGGGGATGGTGTGCAGTTTGACCCATGAAAGGGGCATCTGCTGGGTCACAGTCTCATGAATGTGTGAACATATGATCGAAGCAGTCAAATGTTAGAAGAGGATTTCGTCAACCGTTAACACCCACACCCTCACACGCACGAATCTTGTCCATTGGTTAAGCAATAATCATCACACCATACCATTTCATAAAATAGTACTGTTCCCTTTGGTTTGGTAGCTTATAAAAAACAGCACTCCGTTTGGTATAGCTATCCTCAAGTTTTGTTTTGTTTTGTCATTGTAATCTTGGAGTGTTAGCACTCAGCACGCACTGCCCACTTCAGTTTCGTCAGAGGATATGGAAAATCCTATAAAGACACGAGCAATTAGCGCATTATCTTCCTCATCTTTGTCTAATCAAAGTCCAGATGAGTAGTGGGGTCAGAAGATTAGGCGGGTTGCGGGCAGTGTGATAAGAAAAGATCAGAAAGGCCTCGTGGTCTTGAGAAAAGCAACCTGGCACGCTGGTAAAGGGTCTTGACGCTTTCAAAAGCCGCCGGAATTGGCCCAATCACGGCAATGTCAAGCTACTGTGTTGCATGCCATTGAAATGGAATTTTCATAGGCTTGAATAAGTTGCTTGACCAGCACTACTGCTGTGAATGATGATTCAGTGAAACGAGCACCAGGGGCGGTAAAAGTGAAGATTGACTTGCTAGTACTCCATTCACTGCGAAGGGAATTAGAGTACATCATGAGTGCAATGTCGTGTGTGTACATGCATATGTGGTGTATACACTGGAGGTGAACAAGAATTGGAGTTCAAGGGACTGGTAAGTGGAAACTTGAGCACACGCAACTTGCCGTTATTCTCCGGCAGTAGCTTTATGCCTGTCTATGACTGATATCTATCTGAGCAGAGCACCCAGCCTCCCAATACGAACAATTTCCACAATCCTTGCTCAAAAGTGTTACCGTAACTTAGTAAATGTGCCACTGCAATCTTTGTGATGATAAGTAATATCGAATATCTACTAGTAAGGAACGGCGAAGGATTTGGCAGGCGGTCAATGTGTGGGAGCTTGTGTCTCTCATTTTCCAAGAGCTCAAGCTTTGATCTCTTGCGGGGAAGAAAGGAGTTTAACACTAGACCTAAGAGCGCCACAGGCATGTTCTTTTTTGTAAGGCCTTACTTTGAAAATTTACATGCATGTAGCCATTTCATTGGTTGTAATGAGAGGCATTGTTGATACTCCCATGGCCGAATAATAAATACGCTGCATGCATGTTTTTCCATTGGCTGCATGTTTGAGTTGCCATGTGAAAGAGTGCATTGGAAGTGGATGAAAGGATTAATATGAGCAAGCTACTACTACATAAATCCTGGTTTATTAGTCCTCTTTGTATTTTATGTCAAATTTTGACCTTAAATTTGATTAACAAAATGTTAATGCATGTCTTAAAAATAATACAATTAGAAACTATGCTCAAATACGAATCTAACGAGATACGTTTTAGTGACATGCACTAATATTTTGTTAGTTAAATTTCTAGTCAAAATTTGACACAAAATATAAAAAGGACCAAGACGGAGGTAGTATGTGCCTTGGTTCAAGAGAAGTGGTCTCCGGACCTAATAAACCCAGACAGAGGGAGTAGTTTTGTAGGAGTAGTGTGCTCTATCTGGCTTGTGCTCGTTTGTCATGCTAGCCAGTTTGTAATCTGTTGTGATTAATCTATGTCTTCTATAAAGCTATGATACGCTTTAGGCGTACTCTAGAAAAAAGTAATACTAGTGGTTAGTGGGGGCAGTCATGACAAAAAGGATTATATACATTTTTTACGGGGATAAATAATAGCATAAAACTAGTTAGTATTTGATGTACCTCAAAATAAGTTCACGGATTCAAAAAGATCGCATTTTTATGAAAAAAATGATGACATTTTTTAAAAGTTCAAGAAAAAGAAAAAAAATCATAGATTTCAGGAAAAAATCACGGATTCGAAAAAGCTAATCAATTTGAAAAAAAAAGTTCACAAATTTGAAAAAAGTTCGCGCATTTTACAAAGAATCATAATTTTTTAAAAGTTTGTGGATTTGAAGTCTTGCATTTCAAAAAATAATTTTTGGATCCAAAAAAAGTTCATGAATTTATGAAAAATGTTCATTGATTTGAAAAAAATTCACAAATTTAAGAAAACTTCACGGATATAAAAATCTTCATGTATTTAAAAAAGTGATTAGACACAGTGCATGTGCTTTTTGAATTGGTTACTGCGGTTGGTACTAGCTCAGGTGTTCGGATCTCACGCGCGGGCCCATTTTTTGAAGCTTATAGAAAAGGAAAAAAAGTAAATGAGGCGAGCCTAGGACGGAACAGGGGTGTGCGTTGGTTTGTAGAATTGCCAATAACCGGCGATAAGGGCGCCAAATAGGCGGCTTGTGGGAAAAAGATGACCGAAGATGAGTTGTTCTCCATAAAGTCCAGCATAAAAATTTGTTGTAATGTTGGTTAGTTATTACCCCCTTAGTAGTGAAATGCCTTTCTTCTGTAAACGATATAGCTTATACTAGGGCATGACAAAATTGAATATCCATCTATGAGACCAGGCTTATCTGCATCCGGTCAAGAAAAAATTGACAAAGAATTCAATAAAATAAAAAAATGAATTTTTATTTTGCATGCTAGATATTTGATGCGTGAGGTGCACTCCAAATTTCATATAATTTGAACATATGAGTAGCTCTCAGCAAAGAAAAAAACAAATTGGGTCAAAACAGTACATGAACAGTAAACTTTTTTACATACCACAAATTTTTCTTTTTTGCCGAGAGCTACTATGATGTTCAATTGATCTAAAATTTGAAGCGCACCTCATGCACCAAATTATCTTTGTAAAAAAAATTGGAATTTTTTGAATTTTTTAGTATTTCTTTTAAATTTTTCTTCAACGCGGGTGCAAATGAGCCTAAGCACTGGATCCCTGCTCTCATGACAAAAACCTCTAGTCAGTTTTGCTCGGTTTCTTCACTATTTTGGACAACAGAGATTTTATTTGTTACCACTATAGCAGAATGTTTTTGCCATGAGTATGAAAATTCATGTCTACGCTCCATGAACAATAGATAAAAAACATCTCGTGGCTCATGTAACAGCCTCGCCCGAGGACAACATTCGACTTCTTGTGCACAACCCGTTGATGTCACAAGCACAAAACTTTGCAATTGATGGAAAATTGTGGCACTATTAAATACAATTGCAAAATTAGGTGGCCGTCAAAAATATGAAGTAAGCTTCATACTGTAGTAGCTGTAAAAACACCTCTTCATTGGGACACAGAGTCACTTCAATACAAATCTTCTGTATTCCTTCACACTAGATAAAATGGTCATCAGTCAGCCTCGTCAGAATAATCTTCACACGCTTTCTTTCCCCTCTCGCAAGGGAATTAGGAAAAAGCCTTCACCCCCTTGATCTCCATCGACGAGCCCGTGGATTAGCCTACCCTCCACCTACCGCTGTGGCCGCCGACAGAGAGGAGGCGAATTCCGGTGCCTCGACTCCAGCTAGTTGAAAGGTTAGGGTTTTAGTCCTCACACGGATTGCGTTCAGACGGATAGAGACACTTCTTATTTGAGTTAGTCTTTTGGGTTACGATCCTCCTCAAGTTCCTCCATCCGGGCAGATTAGATGGAGAGCATTGGTAAAAATCCCACAATCTAAGTAGCTGGCCTAGCATGCAAAAGCCCATGACCTAAGCAGTTGTTGCCTAGCACGCAAAAGCCCATCACGGTAGAACTACAGCTAGGAAGAATTTCACTGCAAACCCAAATCCTATTCGGCATCTGCTGCGCCGCTTAAAGGTGTTTTCACAAAGCTGCGCACACCCCCTCCGTACTGGGCTTGACCCATTTATATTCTCATTTTCTCATGCAGTTGCACGCGACATCATGAGTCGCTGGTGCATTCCGGTTTTGGGAAGCTTCTAGTAGCTTCCTAGTCCAATTTTCTTTCAATTTTGTTCATTTGGTTTTCCTTCCGGGTTTTTTTTCATATTCTTTTCTCTTCTTTGTTTTTTTTTGTTTTCATTTCTTTCTCTATATTTTCAAAACACATGATTTTTCTTTTTAAAATGTATGAAGTTTTTGAAATGCATGAACATTTTTCAAATTTATAAAATTCTTTCAAATCCAAATACATTTTATAAATTTTTATGATTTTTTTCAAAGTCGTGAACTTTTTCTAATTTATAAAATTTTCAAAAATGAATGAAATCTTTCACTGTATTTCTTTTTTACATTCCTGAATTTTTTTTGAACCAATGAGTTCTTTTTCAAATTAATGAACCTTTTAAGACCTCTTTTCAAATTTGTGAACTTACTATTTTTTTAACCTTTTTCAAATTCATGAACATTTTTTATATTCACAAATATTTCTTCAAAATTTTGAAATTTTGGAATTGGCAAGATTTTTTTTTCAAATTGGTGAAATTTTCCAAATGTCATGAACTTTTCCAAAATTTTGATTTTTTGATGTTTGTGAATTTATTTTCAAATTTCGTGAACTTTTCCCAAATCCTTGAACTTTTAAAAATTCCCATGTTTTTTCAAATTCACTAATCTTTTTAAAATGTGTAAAATTATTTTAGATTTCTCATTTTGGTAAAATTCGTAAACTCTACGAAAGAGGCAGCAGAAATATCATGCAAAAGAAAAACTGATGCAAACAACCTACGTACCGATGAGAGAAAAGCCGAACGACCGAAGGGAGCACTAAATGGGCCGCAGAGGAGCTCTCCCGCGAATGTTATGTATTGCGGAACCAACTAGTTGGCGGATACCACATGCGGGGCGATTGTAGCGAACTCGCGGGAGCGCTAGGTGCACCAGGGGATTTTTATATTCCTACAAGCATTTTTGCATTTTCGGGGTTTTGGATTTTTTTCATGGTTTTTCATACGTTTTCATAAAACAAATGTTTTTCCTCGCGTGAAGCACGTGTGGAAAGCTTCTGCGTGAAGAGCAATTGTGCTTCCCATTAATCAAGAAGCATAGTTATGCTTCCAACAACTGTGCTTTCCGAAAATTGAAAAGCACATATGTGCTTCACGGTGAGGCACATATGTACTTCTCTAAAAATGAAAAGCACAAGTGTGCTTTCCGAAAATGAGTGAAAAGCACAAATATGCACAAGTTTCTGGGTTTTTCGGTTTCCCCTTTTTCAGTTTTTTTGGATATTTTTTGGTTTTTTTGTGAAAAAAACCCAGTCAAACCTATTAACATGGGATCCAATTTCAAAGATCTTGAAGCGATAAACCCAACAGTGAAAATGGTTTGTGATTTGGACGTATGTTGTAAAAGATAAAACATAAAAAAATAAAAAAAACACAAAACTTCCTGGTCGTGACAAGTGTCACACATCCAGTTCATCAGTTGTCATGTTTAGAAAAGGTGAGAGTGACCTTTGCAAGGGGTATCCCTTAATTACTGGTTTTGTTGTATTGCTCTTTGCGAAATACCCTATTTGGCGTGTGTTGCTACAGTATTATCGGTCCAGTTTGCTAGATTTCTCAGGTTTGATCTGCTACAGTACTCAAAAGCTCACGTCATTTGCTCTTGCGCCAGTGGGCCACCCAGTTGGGGCACCTGTGCGTTTTTCCTATAATCCTTCGTTCTTTAGGCCTCGTTTGATGGAAGAGGTTTGAAGAGGATTAGAGGGGAAAATCCCCGCAGGGCCCAGAATCCCCAGAAAACCCCATCAGCCTATTTGATTCACAGGGATTAAACGGGCAGAACCCCTCCAATCCTCGCCAACCCCTCCCGACCCACGCGGCTCAAGAGCCTCGCATAGCCCCTCGCGGAACGAGACCCCCGCCTCCTCGTAGCTCCTTCGATGCCGCCGCTCATAGCAGCTTCTCCAACGTGAGATGGGAGGAAACGACACTACTCAATCCTCTGAAATATTGTGATTGGAGGGGATTGAGGATTCAAAGGGATTTTAGAAAATTGGGTGGAAGAGAGGGATTCACTCAATCCTCTGAAACCCCCATCTCCTTTGAGGCTGGAGATCCCTCTATACCAAACGAGGCCTTACAGGCGATGTGATAGCGATCATCGGCTACAACACTATATTGCACCAACCCATTCTGGGGCGCTAGTATGAGTGCGGTGCGTGAACCAACGGCTAGTTTTAGGATGCGCCTTGAAGGTTCTTGAACCGGTGTTTTTATTTAATGGTTTTTACCTATTTCTTGTTTATTTTATTCACCTTTTCAAAAACACAAAACTTTAAATATGTACAAAATCTCCAAAAGTTGTTCGCCTTTTCAAAATCTCCAATATTTCCTTGTTCAAAAAATATTTGAAATTCCAAAAATTATTCACAATTAAAAAAAAATCTTGTCTTTCAATTTCTTTATGGAATCTCAGAAATTGTTTGAGATTTTCAAAATTATTCAACTCTTTAAAAAATGTGTTCACGTTTTCAAAAAGTTTTTTCCTTAAAAAGATTGGATTAAATTTCTCCGCCTTTTAGAAAATGCAATTTCAAAAATGGATCATGTCGTAAAAATTTGTTCATGTTTTCATAATTTTTTGAAAATTTCAAAAAATGTTCATGTTTTTCATATTTTGTTCTAATTTTTAAAATTCTTCATAAATCCTTGAAAAAAATTTGAAATCTCTTAAATTTTAAAAATTCACAAACATTTTTTCGAATTCTTGAACTATTTTTGAATTTGTAAACCACTTTTCAAATTTATGAACATTTTTTAATAAGTGAACATTTTCAAGTTATCAAACATTTGTCCAAATCCCTACATTTCTTTATTAAAAAATAAACCCAGACGAAGTAGAAAAATAATTGAACAAATAGGAGTAAAACATACGCTTGTTGTTGCTCCCATACGTGGTGGTGATGTGAGCGAGCGTTCTCCTTCCAGCATGTTGGGCGTGGCCAATTTACCGGATTCCAACGAGTGAGCGATGTGTTGCATGCTACTCGCTGTGAGCGATCCGTAGTTGCGGTTGAATTTCACGGTGACCATTCTTTGGGGCTCACGCAGAGGGTCACTTTTTGGGACCTGGGTGCACCCAACCGCCACGTGTCATGTGATGGGCGATTCCTTTGAATTTTCTTTCTTCTTTTTTTTTGTGTACGCATTTTATGGGTTTTAGATTTTTTTTAGGTTTGTTTGCCATTCGGTTTTTTGTCAAGTTTTCTCTAGGTTTTGGAGGAATTTTTCTATTTTTCTTTTCGGAAGAAGTCCTTTTCTCTGAGATATCACTCTGTTTTGCACTTATATAATCATACCATGTTTTGCACTTATACGACCATGACCCAAAACTTCTGCCAACTAAACGTCAGTCAATGATAACCCACAAGTATATGGATCGCAACAGTTTTCCAGGGTAGAGTATTCAATTCAAATTTATTGATTCGACATAAGGGAAGCCAAAGAATATTTGCAAGCATTAGCAGTTGAGTTGTTAATTCAACCACACTTGGAGAACTAAATATCTGCAGCAGAGTGATCAGTAGCACAGTAATATGATAGTTTGATAGCGGTAGTGGCAATAGCAATAGTAACAGTAATAGTAACGATAGCTGTTTTGCAGCAATTGTAACAACAATAACAGTAGTAGTAACTTAGCAAAAATCAATATGTGAAAGTTGTATGCATTGGATCAATGATGAATAAAATGTTGGATGCCATTAATCATATAACAACCACAACCTAGAGCGACACAAGACTAGCTCCAATTTATCAATGTAATGCAGGCATGTGTTCCGTATATAGTCATACACGCTTATAATAAGAACTTGCATGTCATCTTTTGTCCTACCGTCCCATGACAGCAGGGTCCATAAGGAAACTAAGGGCTATTAAGGTCTCCTTTTAATAGAGAACCGAAACAAAGCATTAACACATAGTGAATACATGAACTCCTCAGACTACGGTAATCACGGAAAGAATCCCAATTATTGTCACATTGGGTGTATTGTATGTGTATCATTTGTCGCTGTTTCGGAGTTTTGATGGGATTTTTTCCTACATGTGGAAGTGATGAAAAAGTTTGTTTGCATTTTTAAATATGTTTTTAACAAAATTTTCTTTAACCAAAAGTCTAAATTACAAATTGTTTTCACTCTTGCATTTCTCGCTACGATATATTCAAAATGAGATCACATGTTGATAGATTCAATGAATTTTTTTCTGGCCAAATCTATGCTTTCAGCTAGTAATAACTTGTACTCCAAATGTGAAGTAAGTTGTCTTTCCAACTAGCACCAACTTGTGCATCCAAAAGGGTGCTCCCAACTAGCACTAACATGTCTACTTCTGATATGTGCTTCCAACCAACATTAACATGTGCTCCAAACGTGAACTAACATGTGTTCCACGTAAATTAATTTTTTTGCTCCACGTGACGCAACACACGGGAACACACCCGGGCTGCACGTGGGACCATATGTATACTTTACACATGAGCACACGATGCATAGTATACCTCATAACACCGTGAAACAACACACATGCATGACGTGCACAACACACTTGGACACATGCATATCCATCGCAATACATGTGAATAGAATGCACACACTTTGCAGCACACAACACAATATAAGGTACAACAACACACAACATAGGAGCGTAGTACGCGACAGAGAAAACGGTGTGTTGTAGCTCAAAATGAAGAAAACCAGGCAAGATAACCAGAAGCAAAAAAACCAGTAGTAGATCCTTCGTCCTTCCCTCCCAAGACGCCACACGAGGGTAACCTTTCATTTGGTTGCTCTCCCATAGCATAGATCTAGCATAGTTCGGCCTGAAAATCGAGTGACGGCGAACGTCGCCAATGGGCTACATGTACATCTGCCCTTGTTTAATATTGAACCTCATGTGTCCTAAAACATATTATGTAAGGAGCATCACTACGTAACAATGACGTATGGTTGTCTTCTCATGCAACGACCCATTTGCTTCTATTTTACATGAATCCACGACAAATAAGCATGGCATTTAGCAAAAGATTCTTTGAAATTTGAACTTAAGAATGTTTTGTTTCCCAAACGGTTAAGCCGATTGATGATCAACTTTCACTATTAGCTTCTTTGAGGCGAGATTTTTGAAACTAGATCCCATGTTGGTATGTTTTGATAAAAAAAAATCAATACTTGCCAGATCATTGTTACTTGCTTGCCAAGTTATTAGCCACTTAGTGTCATATTGAACTTACTTAGTTGTGATATTACTGAATGTCAATATAAACAACAATAAAAAAGACTTCCTTCATGATACTTGTGTGGAGTGATATCTATTCTTTACAATTGTTAACACTAGAATACTCAATATCTGGCTATACAAGTCATTACAATATTTAAAAACATACAAACTATTAAACAATAACTATACACAATCATTGTGGCAATTGTTCATGATTAAGATGACAACTATGATGGCATAATCTGGCAACTGGTGTTGACGAAGAAAGAATCAAAACATGTCAACATGAAGGCTTGTTTCGAAGTCCCCATCGATACAAGCTCACCCGTGAAAGTGGATCACTAGTCAGATTGATGGTTTGTGAATAAATCATTTTAAAGTAATTAATGCAATGATGTCACATGTGGTGTAAAATCTTGCATGTATTTGTGTGCTCTCTATGTAGGCAACATTCCATTGGAATGCCGCATCACCGGAGTGCATGCATGCACACGTATGCAAAACAAATTTCCCTTCTACGAGTAGCAGAGACTATACAAATAATATAAACATCTTCTAAGAAAATTGTGCATTAGAAACTGTGAAGGTGAAGGTAGGAGACCAAAAGTAGGCTAGGGTGGAGAGGGTAGGGGGCTATCTGTCGACTATGTTGCCATCCATGTTGGGTAAAAACACCCACGTGCGCCTGCTCCAAACGCGCACAGAACATTGTAAACAATGGTCGGTGTTCCACTCGCTATAGAGAGGACCAGATATATATGGAGCCAATGCATTGACTCGTAGACAACCTGAAGGAGATGCATATTTACCATTAAGCACCATGCAATTTCTACATAGCCACAACAACCATAATAAGGCAAATTCTCTCACCCTAATTAATGCACTAAACTTACATGTTTCCATCTAGCTAGTGATCAGACATATTGGCAACACTGAGAGGTGGTATAAGTTAGAGGCAACTTGTATGACTGACCATGTAGCACACACAGAAGAGCAATGAAAGAAAATATGTCTAATAGTCTTAATGATGACAACATTTCTTATTCCCTTACCAATTACGATGAGTGATATTGTCCTTTGTCAAAACCACACTTCGACGAAGATACCATACAAAAGTTTAATCTTTGGTGTTATCTTCAACTCTCAGATTTTTTAATTTCTATCCACTAAAACCTCATAATGGGTAAGTGCTCGTTACATGGAATGAACTGTACATAGGCCATTATGTGTAAGGTTCCAAAGGAACTTGTCCTAACCTTACATAAATTGGATGTGTTCCAGGCATCCCAACAGTTGGTGCCATGATGTGGTGCAGGGCTGACCAAGTATCTCTTAAAAGATAAATCAGGCTGGGACAAGCTCAACACTTGCATGAGGGCACCCGTTGTCAAGGAGATCCTCTGTCTCTGTTGATCTTTGTCCTAGAGGTTGACTTACTTCAGGCAGCTATTTATGATGTGTACCATAGCAACCACATGCAACTATCAATTCCTTCTGATTGCTCTAACTACCCTGTGATTCAATAAGCAAGCGACACAATTGTGATCATGCATGCAAATAGATTTCATGCTAAACATATGAAGCAAATTCTAATCACATATGCTAGTTCTGTAGGCCTTCACATAAAATTTCAGAAATCGACCTTGACGTCATCAATTTGCAGCCTGGCGTTGCTCAAAAACCTTGCCTCTTTGTATGCATTTGTCAACAGTCAGATGCCTTTTACGTACTTGGTCCTTCCTCTTGGTACCACTACTCCACTAGACCTTCAGTATCAGATATCATTCCCCTAGTGGCTTCGATTGAGAGGAGGATTTTAGTTGCTGCTTCGCTCCTTCACATATGGATCCAAACTTACATTTGTTAATCGATGATTATCTCACTTGCCATTTGTGTGATGCATGCGATCAATATCCTGCCGAAGCTTATTGAACATCTTGACAAGATCCACAGACATTGCTTCTGGAATAAGCAGACAGGTGATGGCTCGAAGTGCAACTCTCTAGCAACATGGGAGTTGGTTTGCCGCCCAAAAAGTAAAGGAGGGATGGGAATTATTAACCTGAATGTTCAGAACCAGGGCCTCTTGCTTAAGAATCTACACAAATTGTGTAACTAACACGATGAGCCCTGGGTGTAGTTGATATGGAATACATATTATGAAGGTTGTGTGTTGCATGCGTCTAATTTATGCAATTCCTTTTGGTGGCGTGACATCCTCCAAATATCTGATGGTGTAACTATGGTCAAGGTGGGCAATGACAGATCAATCTTGTTTTGGAAGGATCTCTGGCATGATAATATCATGTCCGACTCACACCCCAGATCTTTCTCGTATGCCAAAAATAAAAATATTTCAGTTCATGTGCTCTTGAGTTCCAATGTTTAGGGTGATGCATTTATTCTGCCTTTGTCTTCTTCTCTGCCTAGGAAGGAGGTTTGATCCTTGCAACTTCTATCGACTAATATTGAATCCAGTAGCTCCCCTCATGATAAATGGATGAGTGTCTGGGGAGGCAAAGAGTTTACCTCGAGTAAGTTCCATGGATACTTCTTTAAATATATGCAAGCTGATGCTTTGTTTTCCTGGATCGGGCAACCCAAATGCAACATGAAATGGAAAGTATTTGCTTGGCTTCTGTTAGCGGATTAGTTGAGCACTAGGAACATGTTGTGTAGTTGCAACTGCCTATTGTGCTCTGCTCCCCCTGAAGAAGCATTGATCCATCTTTTTTTTCAAATGCCCTTTTGTGGTGGCCTATTGGAATACCATCGGCATAAGCTGGCCAGATCATGACTACAGGCTTGCTCTTCTCCATGCAGGGAAGGGAGCTTGGGATGGACAAATGTTCATGGATATTTTCACCATTCTTGTTGGCCTATCTGAAAGGAGAGAAACAACATGCATTTCAGATGGGTTGTGCCCATCCCATGGATCTTGGTTGGCAAGGTTTAAAAGAGATATGTCCATGATGGTGCACATATGCAAGCAAAGTCTCCATCCTTTTATCACATCTTTTGTTAACAATCTTTAGGGGTTTGTCTCATATATATCTACTTTCACCTTCCTCCCTGTTATAACTCTTCAAAACTTTGCTCCACCCCTCCCACCTTCTGTACACATGTCATTGTAACCTTAATAACTTTTAACTAAAAGTTAGTGAGACCCTATCCCACTATCATAAAGTAAAAAACAATGTTTTAAATAGCTGGCTAGGGAAAATAGCGGCGGGCTTCGAAATCAGCTATAGCGGAGCTATAGAGGGCTATAGCAGGCTATTTGTGAAGGCGACCATTTAGTGGCACCATGCTGAAAAGGCTATAGCGAAGCTATAGCCGGCTATTTGAAACTATGAAAAAAAAGAGATGCATGAGGATATCATTCTCCCGGAGGGTGGCATTTCCAATCCACTTATCCTCCTAAAATCATATCTCAGAGCCATCCTTCATCATGAAGGTTCCAAAGATGAAGAGATGCTTCTTTCCCATATTAGACTAACCCAAAAATCTGCGTGCCTAGGTTTCCAACATGCCTGAGCCACAATTTCTCGGCCTAGATACTTGTTACGCAAGAGAGTTTGTCAGACCCTTCCTCAGTGAGAAGCTTCTAAGGCCATTTACTGAGCAAGGCTTCATATTTAGCTTGGAAATCATGTATACCAAGACCCCTTGTTTTTTTGGGTTGGAAAACCACACACCATTTGGCCAACCTATATATTTTTCCTTTCTAATGCCACTTTGCTAGAAAAACTTGGGTCTAAAGTAATCCATCCTTTGTAAAAAAACTTTTTGGCAGTTGGAAGGAGATCATATAGGGAACCATGTTCATTAGTGCAGAGTTGATTATAACAAGTCGCCTCTCAGCAGAGATTATAGCTTGCCTTTACAACTACTTAGACGATTATCTAGTCGCTCCTCAACATTTTTCACTCTTCGTTGTGAAGGAAATATGCCCTAGAGGCAATAATAAAGTTATTGTTTATTTCCTCATATCATGATAAATGTTTATTATTCATGCTAGAATTGTATTAACCGGAAACATAATACATGTGTGAATACATAGACAAACAAAGTGTCACTAGTATGCCTCTACTTGACTAGCTTGTTGATCAAAGATGGTTGAGTTTCCTAGCCATAGACATGAGTTGTCATTTGATCAACGGGATCACATTATTAGGAGAATAATGTGATTGACATGACCCATTCCATTAGCTTAGCACCCGATCATTTAGTATGTTGCTATTGCTTTCTTCATGACTTATACATGTTCCTATGACTATGAGATTATGCAACTCCCGTTTGCCGGAGGAACACTTTGTGTGCTACCAAACGTCACAACGTAACTGGGTGATTATAAAGGAGCTCTACAAGTGTCTCCAAAGGTACATGTTGGGTTGGCGTATTTCGAGATTAGGATTTGTCACTCCGATTGTCGGAGAGGTATCTTTGGGCCCTCTCGGTAATGCACATCACATAAGCCTTGCAAGCATTGCAACTAATGAGTTAGTTGTGAGATGATGTATTACGAAACGAGTAAAGAGACTTGCCGGTAATGAGATTGAACTAGGTATTGAGATACCGACGATCGAATCTCGGGCAAGTAACATACCGATGACAAAGGGAACAACATATGTTGTTATGCGGTTTGACCGATAAAGATCTTCGTAGAATATGTAGGAACCAATATAAG
The DNA here is from genome assembly GCF_056163025.1 of Triticum urartu. Lineage (NCBI taxonomy): Eukaryota > Viridiplantae > Streptophyta > Magnoliopsida > Poales > Poaceae > Triticum > Triticum urartu. The sequence goes on along the minus strand of NC_141879.1, from coordinate 186,565,093 downwards.
CATCCAGGTTCCGCTATTGGTTATTGACCGAAGACGTGTCTCGGTCATGTCTACATAGTTCTCGAACCCGTAGGGTCCGCACGCTTAAAGTTCTGTGATGATCGGTATTATGAGTTTTTGTGTTTTGATGTACCGAAGTTGTTCGGAGTCCCGGATATCTCGAAATGGTCGAGACGTAAAGATCGATATATTGGACGACTATGTTCGGACACCGGAAGTGTTTCGGGAGGTTTCGGACATATACCGGAGTACCGGGGGGTTACCGGAACCCCCGGGGAATATATTGGGCCTAATGGGCCTTAGTGGGAGAAGAGGAGGGGCGGCCAGGGCAGCCGCGGGCCCCCTCTCCCTCTAGTCCGAATTGTACAAGGAAGGGGGCGCCCCCCTTTCCTTCTCTTCTTCTCTCCCTTCCTCTCCTACTCCTACTCCTACTTGGAAAGGGGGAGTACTACTCCCGGTGGGAGTAGGACTCCTCATGGGGCGCGCCATAGGAGGCCGGCCCCCTCCCCCTCCTCCACTCCTTTATATACGGGGAAGGGGGCACCCCTTGGAGACACAACAATTGATCATTGATCTTTTAGCCGTGTACGGTGCTCCCCTCCACCATAATCCACCTCGATCATATCGTAGCGGTGCTTAGACGAAGACCTGCGTCGGTAGCTTCATCAACACCGTCACCATGCCGTCGTGCTGACGAAGCTCTTTCCGGAAGCTCTACTGGATCGTGAGTTCGCAGGACGTCACCAAGCTGAACGTGTGCTGAACGCGGAGGTGCTGTACGTTCGGTACTGAGGATCGGTCGATCATTAAGACATATGACTACATCAACCGCGTTGTCATAACGCTTCCGCTTACGGTCTACGAGGGTACGTAGACGACACTCTCCCCTCTCGTTTCTATGCATCACCATGATCTTGCGTGTGCGTAGGAAATTTTTGAAATTACTACGTTCCCAACAGTGGCATCCGAGCCAGGTTTATGCGTAGATGTTATATGCATGAGTAGAACACAAGTGAGTTGTGGGCGATACACGTCATATTGCTTACCAGCATGTCATACTTTGGTTCGCGGTATTGTTGGATGAAGCGTCCCGGACCGACATTACGCGTACGCTTACACAAGACTGGTTCTACCGACTTGCTTTGCACATAGGTGGCTGGCGGGTGTCAGTTTCTCCAACTTTAGTTGAATCGAGTGTGACTATGCACGGTCCTTATTGAAGGTTAAAACAACACTAACTTGACGAACTATCGTTGTGGTTTTGATGCGTAGGTAAGAACGGTTCTTGCTCAGCCCGTAGCAGCCATATAAAACTTGCAACAACAAAGTAGAGGACGTCTAACTTGTTTTTGTAGGGCATGTTGTGATGTGATATGGTCAAGGCATGATGCTATATTTTATTGTATGAGATGATCATGTTTTGTAACGGAGTTATCGGCAACTGGCAGGAGCCATATGGTTGTCGCTTTATTGTATGAAATGCAATCACCATGTAATTGCTTTACTTTATCACTAAGCAGCAGCGATAGTCGTAGAAGCAATAGTTGGCGAGACGACAATGATGCTACAATCGAGATCAAGGTGTCGCACCGGTGACGATGGTGATCATGACAGTGCTTTGGAGATGGAGATCAAAGGCACAAGATGATGATGGCCATATCATATCACTTATATTGATTGCATGTGATGTTTATCCTTTATGCATCTTATTCTGCTTTGATTGACGGTAGCACTATAAGATGATCTCTCACTAAAAATTTCAAGGTACAAGTGTTCTCCCTGAGTATGCACCGTTGCAAAAGATCGTCGTGCCGAGACACCACGTGATGATTGGGTGTAATAAGCTCAACGTTCTTATACAACGGGTGCAAGCCAGTTTTGCACACGCAGAATACTTGGATTAAACTTGACGAGCCTAGCATATGCAGATATGGCCTCAGAACACTGAGACCGAAAGGCCAAGCGTGAATCATATAGTAGATATGATCAAAATAGTGATGTTCACCATTGAAAACTACTCCATGTCACGTGATAATCGGTTTTGGTTTAGTTGATTTGGATCACGTGATCACTTAGATGATTAGAGGGATGTCTATCTAAGTGGGAGTTCTTAAAATAATATGATTAATTGAACTTAAATTTATCATGAACTTAGCACCTGATAGTATTTTGCTTGTCTATGTTGTTGTAGATAGATGGGCCGTGTTGTTGTTCCATTGAATTTTAATGTGTTCCTTGAGAAAGCAAAGTTGAAAGATGATGGTAGCAATTACACGGGCTGGGTCCGTAACTTGAGTATTATCCTCATTACTGCACAGAAGAATTACGTCCTGGAAGCACCGCTGGGTGCCAGGCCTGCTGTAGATACTGCTGATGACGTTAAGAACAGCTAGCAGAGCAAAGCTGATGACTACTCGATAGTTCAGTGTGACATGATTTACGGCTTAGAAACGGGACTTCAACGACGTTTTGAATGCCATGGAGCATATGAGATGTTCCAGGATTTGAAGTTAACATTTCAAGCAAATGCCCGGATTGAGAGATATGAAGTCTCCAATAAGTTCTATAGCTACAAGATGGAGGAGAATAGTTCTGTCAGTGAACATATACTCCGAATGTCTGGGTACTGCAATCACTTGATTCAACTGGGAGTAAATCTTCCGGATGATAGTGTCATTGACAGAATTCTTCAATCACTGCCACCAAGCTACAAGAGCTTCGTGATGAACTATAATATGAAAGGGATGGATAAGACAATTCCCGAGCTCTTCGCAGTGCTAAAGGCTGCGGAGGTAGAAATCAAGGAGCATCAAGTGTTGATGGTCAACAAGATCACCAGTTTCAAGAAAAAAGGGTAAAGGGAAGAAGAAGGAGAACTTCAAAAATAATGGAAAACAAGTTCCTGCTCAGGAGAAGAAACCCAAGTCTGGACCTAAGTCTGAGACTGAGTGCTTCTACTGCAAACAGACTGGTCACTGGAAGCGGAACTGCCCCAAGTATTTGGCGGATAAGAAGGATGGCAAGGTGAACAAAGGTATATGTGATATACATGTTATTGATGTGTACCTTACTAGAGCTCGCAGTAGCACCTGGGTATTTGATAGTGGTTCTGTTGCTAATATTTACAACTCGAAAGAGGGACTACAGATTGAGTGAAGATTGGTTAAGGACAAGGTGACGATGCGCGTGGGAAATGGTTCCAAAGTCGATGTGGTCGTCGTCGGCACGCTACCTCTAGATCTACCTTCGGGATTAATTTTAGACCTAAATAATTGTTATTTGGTGCCAACATTAAGCATGAACATTATATCTAGATCTTGTTTGATGCGAGATGGTTATTCATTTAAATATAAGAATAATGGTTGTTCTATTTATATGAGTAATATCTTTTATGGTCATGCACCCTTGAAGAGTGGTCTATTTGTGTTAAATCTCGATAGTAGTAATACACATATTCATAATGTTGAAGCCCAAAGATGCAGAGTTGATAATGATAGGGCAACTTATTTGTGGCACTGCCGTTTAGGTCATATTGGTGTAAAGCGCATGAAGAAACTCCATACTGATGGACTTCTGGAATCACTTGATTATGAATCACTTGGTACTTGCGAACCATGCCTCATGGGCAAGATGACTAAAACGCCGTTCTCTGAAACAATGGAGCGAGCAACAGATTTATTGGAAATCATACATACTTATGTATGTGGTCCAATGAATATTGAGGCTCGCGGCGGGTATCGTTATTTTCTCACCTTCACAGATGATTTGAGCAGATATGGGTATGTCTAAATGAAACATAAGTATGAAAAATTTGAAAAGTTTGAAAATTTTCAGAGTGAAGTGGAAAATCATCGTAACAAGAAAATAATGTTTCGACGATCTGATCATGGAGGAGAATATTTGAGTTACGAGTTTGGTCTACATTTGAAACAATGCGGAATAGTTTCGCAACTTGTCGGATTTCGGGTTCCGGCAGACCCTTGAGGTTCGAACACTGGGGTGCGCGCGGAGATTTCGCCTCCTACCTTCCTGCACCCCTCCGCCTTTCTAGGATCTGAACAAGAAAGAACAACGCAAGAGACACAGGGTTTATACTGGTTCGGGCCACCGTTGTGGTGTAATACCCTACTCCAGTGTGTGGTGTGGTGGATTGGCCCTTGGGCTGATGATGACGAACAATACAAGGATGAACATCCTAGCAAGGGTCTGTTCTTGGCTGGGGCGATGAACTACTGGGAGGAGCTCAGTCACCTTTCTCTCTCTCTTTCCGATCTTCTCTAACCTTCCAACCCTCCGGCTCAGCCCCCCTGGCTCTGTGGGTGGCTGGTCCTATTTATAGGGGCCCTGGTCCTCTTCCCAAATATCGAGCGGGAAGGGAGCCAACAATGGCGGGCTAATTTGAAGGGGGACAACTAGTATCAACTATCCTGACAAAAGTAGTCTTCGCCTGCGCAAAGCTCTGGTGATGACACCGTCTTGGACCCCACGGTGACCTCCGCCTCGTAGTCCTCCTGGTCTTGGTCTCGTTGCACCGAAATGGCAACCTTTGCCTGATGCCTCGGTACTCCGCGTCTGCGCTTGCCCCCTTTGCACCAAAGAGGAAGGGAGGACACTGCGCGGGCTGGCACCCGCCTGGCGCCCCCGGTCGTCATGGCTTGCGTCATGGGCACCTCGTGAGGTACCCCGCCTTGATCTCTCCGCCTCCTCGTGAGCCAGCCTGACGAGGCCGTGCCTGAGGAAGCTCCGCGTCGTCCGCCCCGCGAGGCTTGGCCCCTCGCGAGGGTCTTGGGTTTGTGTTGGTGAAGATGGGCCACGCTGGGCCCCCCTTTGAGCCACGCCGCAGGCCATAGGCAGACAAGTCTGGGGACCCCCGTTCCCAGAACGCCGACAGTAGCCCTCGGGCCCAAGGTGCGCCCGGACTTGGCCGTGCAGGGAGGTGGAAGGGTAAGAGCGAAGCGCCGCGGGCCCTAACAGCCTGCGGCCTTGGGCGCCGCGTGGCGGTTGATTGGACGTGGGCGTCTCCACTTCCCCATGGCGCCTCGGCAACTGCACGGATTGGACAAGTCCCTGCATGCAAAGCGGGTCATAATTACCTGTGATCATGGGGGCCGTTGGTTGGCCATCGCCAGTTATAAGTATGGACCGGCGCACGCCCTTCCAGTTCATCCTTCCTTGCTTCTCCTTTTCTTCATGGCCCCGTCAAGGAGGTTCTCAGCCGCAGAGAAGGGGAAGGCTCACCAGGTTGAGCCCGCCTCTCCCCCACCCAAGCGCGGCCGAGGGCGCCCTCATAAACATCCTGTGGCCACCATGGTGGCTCCCCGCGGCCGTGGAGGCGATATTCAGCACAGCGACGGGCGGATTGCTGCGGCCGGGGGGCGCGCTCCGGCTGCGCGTCCCCCTAGGCCGCGCTTTCACGCTGCTGAAGTGCTGCCGGAGTTCGTCGTGTGGTCGGCGGGACCGACCAGCACCCGGCTTCCACTTCCTCGCTTCCTCCTTGGTGAGCTCCCGGGCGGCCTCTGGCTCCAGGCCGACGGCTGCTGCAGCCGGGCCTCATGGGTCTCACTGGAGGTCTCCGCGGCCGGGAGCCTGTTCCTGGCCCGCGGTTGGCAGACGTTTGCCTGCGCGCGTGGCCTGAGCCGTCGGTGCACCCTACACTTCAAGTTCGACGGCGATGCCACCCTCTACGTGAGGGTGTTTGGGGAAGATGGTCGCCACGCAGGGTGTTGCCCCGAGGGTGACGACCGTGGCTGGGAACCCAGCTCCAGCGATGATGGAGAGGGCAGCGCTCGCGCGGCCGGCGCCGCTCAGGGTTCCTCAAGCTTCTCCGGTTCTTCTTCAGGCGGCGACTCTTCTAGCGGTGGCCGCGGTCAGCCTCCACGCCGTCGCATCTGCTTGGGAGGTGGCAACGTGTCCGCCCGCCGTCGCGCCCCGGTGAAGCGCGAGAGGGAGTCCGCCTGAGCTCCGGAGGCAGCTCGGGCCTTCCCCGCGGGCCGGTGTGGGGCGAGCCGCACCGGATTTGTTCTTTCTTTTCCTTTTTCCTGCGTAACAAAGACAATAGTGTGGAGCCCCGCGGGGGCGTGTTTGGGTTATTGCTGTTAATCATTGTTTTGCTTTCGTTACCATACCTTCCGGCTACGTGCCTGAGCGTGGATAGTTCCCGGCCCCGGCCGTGGGGGGGGGCGACCGACCCAGGCCCTTTGTTTGTGTCGCGGTGCCCGTGGGGCACGGACTGGAGGGGTGCTCCTGTAAGGGGCCCGGGTCGCGAACTCTTTGAATGACTAGGATAGGAACACTCGCGAGGGCGCTCAGCTGCCCTCCTCGCGAGGCCTTGCACAAGAGAAGTCAAGGCAGGAGAGTGAAAAGTCGAAGAACCACAAGCCAAAGACTGCAACAACTTCAATAAAATTTCGAATGAGAAGGAACAAGCCAACTGCGGAAAGCAAATGAAAAGCCGCGTCCGGTACCTAATCTAGTCTTCGACGTCTTCTCACCAGCGCGGAGCTAAGTGCTGCCACTGGGCGTGGGAGGGAGCCCCAGGGCCTGAGGCTGGCGCTCCTGAGACTCCGGGGCGTGTACAGCCCCAACTCATTATTATGTGAGAGTGTCACAGGCGGCGAGCTTCACAGGCGTTGGCCTTCTTCACAGGCTCTGGGCCTTTTCGAAAACACGATAGCTTCACAGGCATTCGCCTTCTTCACAGGCTCTGGGCCTTTTCCAAAATGCGATAGCTTCACAGGCATTTGCCTTCTTCACAGGCTCCGGGTCTTTTCCAAAACGCGATAGCTTCACAGGCATTCGCCTTCTTCACAGGCTCCGGGCCTTTTCCAAAACGCGATAGCTTCACAGGCATTCGCCTTCTTCACAGGCTCCGGGCCTTTTCCAAAATGCGATAGCTTCACAGGCATTCGCCTTCTTCACAGGCTTTGGGCCTTTTCCAAAACGCGATAGCTTCACAGGCATTCACCTTCTTCACAGGCTCTGGGCCTTTTTAGGGGTAGAACCTCCGTAGGTGCTGGATGTTCCATGCATTCTGGACTGGCACCCCCTCCTGAGTCTCCAAGCGCGCGGAGCCGGGCCTGGAAACATGAACAACTTTGAACGGGCCCTCCCACATGGGAGAGAGCTTGTGCAGCCCCTCCCTGGAGAGAACCCGCCTGAGCACGAGGTCTCCTACCTCGAGAGTTCTGGGGCGGATGTTGTGGCAGTGATATCGCCGCAGTGCTTCTTGGCGATGTTCCTCCCCCAGCACGAGGTCCATCCCCCGCATGGCGTCTTGCTACGCCTCGTCAAACGCCAAGACCCGCGCGGAGCGACGTCTGACCTCGTGAGGGAGGACCGCTTCGGCTCTGTAGACCAGGAAGAACGGGGTCTCTCCAGTCGGCTTGGTCGCGATTGTGCGGATGGACCACAACACGGACTGAAGCTCATCGTACCAACCTCTGCCGCAGGCCTCCAGCTTCTTCTTGAACGTCCTGGTCTTGAGGCCCCTCAGGACCTCCGCGTTGGCTCGCTCGGCCTGGCCGTTGCTTCGGGGGTGCGCCACCGAAGCGTAGCATATCTGCGTTCCAAGGTTAGCACAGTATGTTTTGAAGAGGTTACTGGTGAACTGCGAACCGTTGTCCGTGATGATGTGATTCGGCACCCCGAACCGGCTCACGATGCCCTTGATGAACTTGACCGCGGAACCCGCGGGAATGGTGCGGATAGCCTCTACTTCAGCCCACTTGGTGAACTTGTCCACGGTGACGTAGAGGTAGCGGTAGCCCCCAGGCGCCCGAGGAAACGGGCCCAAGATATCCAGCCCCCAGACTGCGAATGGCCATGAAAGGGGTATAGTCTGCAAGCCTCCTGCTGGCTGATGGGTCTGCTTGGCGTGGAACTGGCAGGCCTCACAATCTTTCACTAGTTCGACGGCGTCATTGAGCGCGGTGGGCCAATAAAACCCACTGCGGAACGCCTTGCCGACGAGGGTCCATGATGATGAATGATGTCCACAATCTCCGCCATGTATATCTTCCAGCAGTTCCTTCCCTTGCTCCCTGGAGATGCAACGCAGGGATACATCGTTTAGCCGCTTCCGGTAGAGCTCTCCATCCTTGATGCAGTATGCCGTGGCCTGGCGTGCCACTCGCTCCGCTTCCTCCTCCTTCTCCGGTAGGGTCCCTTGCGTTAGGTAACTCCGGAGCTCCGCGATCCAACATCCCTCCTGCGGTTCCATAGTCAGGAGCAGACGTGCTCCTGAGGCCGGGCCACAGGCCGGAGCCCCTGAGGTAGGTGGCTGGGGGAGCTCCTCCCGGGGCTGAGCCGTGTTCGATAATGACGGCAGGGCTGATGGCTTGAAGAGCCGCTCCTCGAAAACGCCAGGCTCCTGAGGTAACCGCCTGGACGCCCGTTTGGCAATGTCGTCGGCCTCCTGATTGGTGCCACGAGGCACATGCTGCAACTCCAACCCCCAGAACCGCTTCTCCATCTTGCGGACCTCCGCTAGGTAGGCTTCCATGTGCTCATCCTTCGGCTCGTACACCTTGTTGGAGAAATTGACAAGGAGCTGCGAATCGCCCTTGATGGTGAGGCATTTCACCCCCAGGGCAGCCGCGGCCTTCAAGCCCGCTATTAAACCTTCATACTCTGCTATGTTGTTGGAGACCTTTTCACCTTGCTGGAAACAGAGCTGCACGGCATAATAGAGCTTGTCCTGAGCGGGCGATATAAGCACCGCCCCAGCCCCAGCGCCATGCCTGGAGAACGCCCCATCGAAGTACATGACCCAGCCTTCTGGCGCCTCGCTTCCCGGGGACAGGGACCGATCCTCGTCGGCCTTGAGGCCTGGCGCCTCCGTCCATTCTGCCACAAAATCCGCCAACGCTGCTCCCTTGATGACTCTGGTCGTGCTGAATTCGAGCTGAAACGCTTGCAGTTCTATGTTCCACTCAGCGACCCTTCCAACTAAATTAGGGCTCATGAGTACTCTCTCCAGGGGGTATGACGAGATGACCTTGATGGGGTGACCCTGAAAATAGTGCCGCAGCTTGCGCGAGGCCATCAGTAGCGCGAGGAGGAGTTTCTGAGGCATGGGGTATCGTGCCCTTGCATCCCGCAGCACCGTGCTGACGAAGTACACTGGGTGCTCAACGAGGTGGAGTGCGTCAGTGCTGGTGGCTCCCTTCGGAGACCGTGGCGCCTCTTGAGGCAATGAGGCCTCCTGAGGCTGGCCATCTGGAAGAGGGGCCTCTTCCGCCTCTGGTGCGCCCCTCTGCGGCAGTTGATCCTCCTCAGCCGCGGTGGCGGTTTCTGTAGGCCTTCCTTGTCCCTGTTCTGCCTTGTCCCGGGCTGCTGCCATGGTTTTGATTCGGCGCTCCTCTCTGACTGCCACCAAGGCTGCGCTGGCGGAGTAGGGAGTGGCGGCGAGGTAAAGCACCAGGGGATCTTGTGGGCGTGGAGCCACCATGACCGGTGGGCTGGTCAGGTATCTCTTGAGATCCTGGAACGCCTTGTCGGCCTCTTCAGTCCACTCGAAGGGACCCTTTTTCTTCATTAGCTGAAAGAAGGTCAGTGCTCGTTCCCCCAACTTGGAGATGAAGCGCCCTAGCGCGGTCACGCGCCCCGTGAGCTTCTGCATTTCTCTGAGGGTCTTTGGCGGGCTCATGTCTTTCACCGCCTTGACCTTCTCCGGGTTAGCCTCGATGCCTCGGTGGGACACGAGGAAACCCAATAGCTTGCCTGAGGGGACTCCGAACACACACTTCTCTGGGTTGAGTCATAGGTTCACTGCGTTGAGGCTTGCGAAGGTTTCCTCCAAGTCTTGTATCAAGGTCCTGGCCTCCCGAGACTTTACCACAATGTCATCGACGTAAGCTTCAACATTCTTCCCGAGCTGCGGGCCCAAAGTGATGTGCATCAGCCGCTGGAAGGTCGCCCCTGCGTTACGCAACCCGAATGGCATGCATGTGTAGCAGTACACCCCACACAGGGTTAGGAAGGCTGTCTTCTCGACGTCTTCTACCGCCATCTTGATCTGGTGATACCCAGAGAAGGCATCCAAGAAGCATAAAAGGTCGCATTCCGCAGTGGAATCGACGATCTGGTTGATGCGGGGGAGCGGGAATAGATCTTGCGGGCATGCTTTGTTGAGGTTGGTGAAGTCGACACACATGCGCTCCTTCCCTCCCTTCTTTGGAACAACGACAGGGTTGGCCAACCAATCCGGGTATCAGACCTCGCGAATGACCCCAGCGGCTTCTAATTTGCGGGTCTCTTGGACGATGAAGGCCTGCTTTTCTGTGGACTGCCGCCTGGCCTTCTGCTTCACAGGGCGCATGTTGGGGCACACGTTGAGGTGATGCTCGATTACACTCCTAGGGATCCCTGCCAACTAGTCAGGCTCCCAAGCGAATACCTTCTTGTTTGCACGCAGGAACCCGACCAGGGCCTTCTCCTGCTCGGGTTTGAGGTGGGCGCCTATGGTGAAAGTGGCATTGGTGGATCCGTTCTCATCGATGGGTATCTGCTTGGTTTCTGCCTTGTCTTGGGTGAACAACTGTTTCTTCTTGGCGGGTGCAGCCCCCTTGGGCCCGGGGGTCTCCAAGTTGGCGGGCTGTGCGACGCCGCCGTCTTGAAGGCGAGCCTGAGCACCCGCAGCGCGTCCCCGGTGTCCCCGTGCACAGTGAGGACACCGCTACTCCCGGGCATCTTCATGAGGTTGTACGCCGGGTGTGTGGCGGCCATGAACTGGGCCAGCGCTGGGTAGCCGAGGATGGCGTTGTAGGGGAGGCCGATGGGGGCGATGTCAAAGTCGACCAGCTCCGTGCGGAAGTTGTCGTAGGTGCCGAAGGTTACTGGGAGCCGGATCTGTCCCAAGGAGCTGGACGACTTGCCCCCAACGCCTGAGAAGGGCCGGCTGGGTTGCAACCGTTCCAGGGGTATGCAGAGGAGGTTGAAGGCCTCGACCGAGAGCATGCTGAGGCCCGCGCCGCCATCAATGAGGGTTCTGGTGACGGCCACCTGGCAGATGGTGGGGGTGCACAGCATGGGGAGCGCACCCGAGCAGGCCGAGTTGGAGGGGTGGTCCTCCGAGCTGAAGGTCAGGCCGGTCTCGGGCGCCGCCCGGTCCAGGGGAGCCCCCCTGCCGCGTGGAAGCGGCGCTGACCCGGCGGATGAACGGCTTGACGTGGTGACTTGTAGGCGGCGCCTGCGAGCCGCCCAAGAGGGCCACGACGACCGGGGGTGTTGGTGCAGCATGATGGGCGGGGGAGAGGTTGCGGGGCTCCATGGGCGCGCGGAGCGTGCGGGACGAAGAACCAGCTGGGGTGAGCGAGGGAGTTGCGGTGCGGCCGTCTTGCCGCACGGACGGATGCTGGGACGATGCTCGCTGCTCGTCCCCCGCTGGGCCGGTGGCGGCGTTGACGGCAGGCGATGGGGAACGGCGAGGACGCCCGCCGACAGGGGCCGTCTGGGCGACGCGGGAAGCGAGCGCGGCCCAGCGCTCGGTGCGGGCCCGACGAGCGTCAGACATGGGCGTGATGGTCGGAGGAGAACGGGGTGGTGGAAGACGAATCCCGGCGCACCCCTACCTGGCGCGCCAAATGTCGGATTTCGGGTTCCGGCAGACCCTTGAGGTTCGAACACTGGGGTGCGCGCGGAGATTTCGCCTCCTACCTTCCTGCACCCCTTCGCCTTGCTAGGATCTGAACAAGAAAGAACAACGCAAGAGACATAGGGTTTATACTGGTTCGGGCCGCCGTTGTGGTGTAATACCCTACTCCAGTGTGTGGTGTGGTGGATTGGCCCTTGGGCTGCTGATGACGAACAATACAAGGAAGAACAGCCTAGCGAGGGTCTGTTCTTGGCTGGGGCGATGATCTACTGGGAGGAGCTCAGTCACCTTTCTCACTCTCTCTTTCCGATCTTCTCTAACCTTCCAACCCTCCGGCTCAGCCCCCTGGCTCTGTGGGTGGCTGGTCCTATTTATAGGGGCCCTGGTCCTCTTCCCAAATATCGAGCGGGAAGGGAGCCAACAATGGCGGGCTAATTTGAAGGGGGACAGCTAGTATCAACTATCGTGACAAAAGTAGTCTTCGCCTGCGCAAAGCTCTGGTGATGACGCCGTCTTGGACCCCACGGTGACCTCCGCCTCGTAGTCCTCCTGGTCTTGGTCTCGTTGCACCGAAATGGCAACCTTTGCCTGATGCCTCGGTACTCCACGGCTGCGCTTGCCCCCTTTGCACCAAAGAGGAAGGGAGGACACTGCGCGGGCTGGCACCCACCTGGCGCCCCCGGTCGTCATGGCTTGCATCACGGGCACCTCGTGAGGTACACCGCCTTGATCTCTCCGCCTCCTCGTGAGCCAGCCTGACGAGGCTGTGCCTGAGGAAGCTCCGCATCGTCCGCCCCGTGAGGCTTGGCCCCTCGCGAGGGTCTTGGGTTTGTGTTGGTGAAGATGGGCCGCGTTGGGCCCCCCTTTGAGCCACGCCGCAGGCCGCAGGTAGGCAAGTCTGGGGACCCCCGTTCCCAGAACGCCAACACAACTCACACCATCCGGAACACCACAGCGTAATGGTGTGTCCGAACGTCGTAATTGTACTTTACTAGATATGGTGCGATCTATGATGTCTCTTACTGATTTACCGCTATCGTTTTGGGGTTATGCTTTAGAGACGGCCGCATTGACGTTAAATAGGGCACCATCGAAATCCGTTGAGATGACGCCTTATGAAATATGGTTTGGCAAGAAACCAAAGTTGTCGTTTCTTAAAGTTTGGGGCTGCGATGCTTATGTGAAAAAGCTTCAACCTGATAAGCTCGAATCCAAATCGGAGAAATGTGTCTTCATAGGATACCCAAAAGAAACTATTGGCTACACCTTCTATCACAGATTCGAAGGCAAGACATTTGTTGCTAAGAATGGATCCTTTCTAGAGAAGGAGTTTCTCTCGAAAAAAGGGAGTGGGAGGAAAGTAGAACTTGATGAGGTAACTGTACCCGCTCCCTTATTGGAAAGTACTTCATCACAGAAACCGGTTCCTGTGACACCTACACCAATTAGTGAGGAAGCTAATGATGATGATCATGAAACTTCAGATCAAGTTACTACCGAACCTCGTAGGTCAACCAGAGTGAGATCTGCACCAGAGTGGTACGGTAATCCTGTTCTGGAAGTCATGTTACTTGACCATGATGAACCTACGAACTATGAAGAAGCGATGGTGAGCCCAGATTCCGCAAAATGGCTTGAGGCCATGAAATCTGAGATGGGATCCATGTACGAGAACAAAGTGTGGACTTTGGTTGACTTGCCGATGATCGGCAAGCCCTCGAGAATAAATGGATCTTCAAGAAGAAGACTGACGCTGACGGTGATGTTACTGTCTACAAAGCTCGACTTGTTGTGAAAGGTTTCGGCAAGTTCAAGGGGTTGACTACGATGAGACTTCCTCACTCGTAGCGATGCTTAAGTCCGTCCGAATTGAAGGAAATATGCCCTAGAGGAAATAATAATGTTATTATTTTATTTCCTTATATCATGATAAATGTTTATTATTCATGCTAGAATTGTATTATCCGGAAACATAATACTTGTGTGAATACATAGACAAACTAAACGTCACTAGTATGCCTCTACTTGACTAGCTCGTTAATCAAAGATGATTATGTTTCCTAACCATAGACATGTGTTGTCATTTGATTAACGGGATCACATTATTAGGAGAATAATGTGATTGACATGACCCATTCCATTAGCTTAGCACCCGATCGTTTACTATGTTGCTATTGCTTTCTTCATGACTTATACATGTTCCTATGACTATGAGATTATGCAACTCCCGTTTGCCGGAGGAACACTTTGTGTGCTACCAAACGTCACAACGTAACTGGGTGATTATAAAGGAGCTCTACAGGTGTCTCCAAAGGTACATGTTGGGTTGGCGTATTTCGAGATTAGGATTTGTCACTCCGATTGTCGGAGAGGTATCTCTGGGCCCTCTCGGTAATGCACATCACATAAGCCTTGCAAGCATTGCAACTAATGAGTTAGTTGTGAGATGATGTATTACGAAACGAGTAAAGAGACTTGTTGGTAATGAGATTGAACTAGGTATTGAGATACCGACGATCGAATCTCGGGCAAGTAACATACCGATGACAAAGGGAACAACATATGTTGTTATGCGGTCTGACCGATAAAGATGTTCGTAGAATATGTGGGAGCCAATATGAGCATCCAGGTTCCGCTATTGGTTATTGACCGGAGACGTGTCTCGGTCATGTCTACATTGTTCTCGAACCCGTAGGGTCCGCACGCTTAAGGTTTCGATGACAGTTATATTATGAGTTTATGAGTTTTGATGTACCGAAGTTAGTTCGGAGTCCTGGATGTGATCACGGACATGACGAGGAGTCTCGAAATGGTCGAGACATAAAGATTGATATATTGGAAGCCTATGTTTGGACATCGGAAGTGTTCCGGGTGAAATCGGCATTTTACCGGAGTACTAGGAGGTTACCGGAACCCCCCGGTAACTTAATGGGCCTTAATGGGCCTAGTGGAGAAAGAGGAGAGGAGGCCTAGGGGCTGCCGCGCGCCCCTCCCCCCAAGACCGAATTGGACAAGGAGGGGGGGCGGCGCCCCCCCTTTCCTTTCTTCCCTCTCCTCCTTCCCCCCAAGTCCTAATCCAACTAGGGAAAGGGAGGGGAGTCCTACTCCCGGTAAGAGTAGGACTCCTCCTGCGCGCCTCCTCCTAGGGCCGGCCGCACCCCCCCTAGGCTCCTTTATATACGGGGGCAGGGGGTACCCCTAGACACACAAGTTGATCTCTAAGATCGTTCTCTTAGCCGTGTGCGGTGCCCCATTCCACCATAGTCCTCGATAATATTGTAGTGGTGCTTAGGCGAAGCCCTGCGACAGTAGAACATCAAGATCGTCACCACGCCGTCGTGCTGACGGAACTCTTCCCCGACACTTTTCTGGATCGGAGTCCGGGGATCGTCATCGAGCTGAACGTGTGCTAGAACTCGGAGGTGCCGTAGTTTCGGTGCTTGATCGGTCGGGCCGTGAAGACGTACGACTACATCAACCGCGTTGTCATAATGCTTCCGCTGTCGGTCTACAAGGGTACGTAGATCACACTCTCCCCTCTCGTTGCTATGCATCACCATGATCTTGCGTGTGCGTTGGAATTTTTTTGAAATTGCTACGTTCCCCAACAGTGGCATCCGAGCTTAGGTTTTATGCGTTGATGTTATATGCACGAGTAGAACACAAGTGAGTTGTGGGCGATATAAGTCATACTGCTTACCAGCATGTCATACTTTGGTTCGGCGGTATTGTTGGACGAAGCGGCCCGGACTTGACATTACGCGTACGCTTACGCGAGACCGGTTCTCCCGACGTGCTTTGCATAAAGGTGGCTAGCGGGTGTCGGTTTCTCCAACTTTAGTTGAACCAAGTGTGGCTACGCCCGGTCCTTGCAAAGGTTAAAACAGCACCAACTTGACAAACTATCGTTGTGGTTTTGATGCGCAGGTAAGATCGGTTCTTGCTAAGCCCGTAGCAGCCACGTAAAATTTGCAACAACAAAGTAGAGGACGTCTAACTTGTTTTTGCAGGGCATGTTGTAATGTGATATGGTCAAGACATGATGCTAAATTTTATTGTATGAGATGATTATGTTTTGTAACTGACTTATCGGCAACTGGCAGGAGCCATATGGTTGTCGCTTTATTGTATGCAATGCAATTGCGCTGTAATGCTTTACTTTATCACTAAGCGGTAACGATAGTCGTGGAAGCATAAGATTAGCGAGACGACAACGATGCTACGATGATGATCAAGGTGTCGCGCCGATGACGATGGTGATCATGATGGTGCTTCGAAGATGGAGATCACAAGCACAAGATGATGATGGCCATATCATATCACTTATATTGATTGCATGTGATGTTTATCTTTTATACATCTTATCTTGCTTTGATTGACGGTAGCATTTTAAGATGATCTCTCACTAAATGTTCAAGAAGTGTTCTCCCTGAGTATGTATCGTTGCGAAAGTTCTTCATGATGAGACACCACGTGATGATCGGGTGTGATAGGTTCTACGTTCAAATACAACGGGTGCAAAACAGTTGCACACGCGGAATACTCAGGTTATACTTGACGAGCCAAGCATATACAGATATGGCCTTGGAACACGGAGACTGAAAGGTCGAGCGTGAATCATATAGTAGATATGATCAACATAGTGATGTTCACCAATGAAACTACTCCATCTCACGTGATGATCGGACAGGTTTAGTTGATTTGGATCACGTGATCACTTAGAGGATTAGAGGGATGTCTATCTAAGTGGGAGTTCTTTAGTAATATGATTAATTGAAATTAAATTTATCATGAACTTAGTACCTGATAGTATCTTGCTTGTTTATGTTTGATTGTAGATAGATGGCCCGTGTTGTTGTTCCGTTGAATTTTAATGCGTTCCTTGAGAAAGCAAAGTTGAAAGATGATGGTAGCAATTACACGGACTGGGTCCGTAACTTGAGGATTATCCTCATTGCTGCACAGAAGAATTATGCCCTGGAAGCACTGCTGTGTGCTAGGCCTGCTGCTGGAGCAACACCAGATGTTATGAACGTCTGGCAGAGCAAAGCTGATGACTACTCGATAGTTCAGTGTACCATGCTTTACGGCTTAGAATCAGGACTTCAAAGACGTTTTGAACGTCATGGAGCATATGAGATGTTCCAGGAGTTGAAGTTAATATTTCAAGCAAATGCCCGGATTGAGAGATATGAAGTCTCCAATAAGTTCTATAGCTGCAAGATGGAGGATTACAGTTCTGTCAGTGAGCATATACTCAAAATGTTTGGGTATAATAATCACTTGATTCAATTGGGAGTTAATCTTCCAGATGATTGCGTCATTGACATAATTCTCCAATCACTGCCACCTAGCTACAAGAGCTTCGTGATGAACTATAATATGCAAGGGATGAATAAGACTATTCCCGAGCTCTTCGCAATGCTGAAAGCTGCGAAGGTAGAAATCAAGAAGGAGCATCAAGTGTTGATGGTCAACAAGACCATTAGTTTCAAGAAAAAGGGCAAAGGGAAGAAGAAGGGGAACTTCAAAAAGAAGAGCAAGCAAGTTGCCGCTCAAGAGAAGAAACCCAAATCTGGACCTAAGCCTGAAACTGAGTGCTTCTACTGCAAGCAGACTGGTCACTGGAAGCGGAACTGCCCCAAGTATTTGGCGGATAAGAAGGATGGCAAGGTGAACAAAGGTATATACGATATACATGTTATTGATGTGTACCTTACTAATGCTCGCAGTAGCACCTGGGTATTTGATACTGGTTCTGTTGCTAACATTTGCAACTCAAAACAGGGACTACGGATTAAGCGAAGATTGGCTAAGGACGAGGTGACGATGCGCGTGGGAAATGGTTCCAAAGTCGATGTGATCACAGTCGGCACACTACCTCTACATCTACCTTCGGGATTAGTATTAGACCTAAATAATTGTTATTTGGTACCAGCGTTGAGCATGAACATTATATCTGGATCTTGTTTGATGCGAGACGGTTATTCATTTAAATCATAGAATAATGGTTGTTCTATTTATATGAGTAAAATCTTTTATGGTCATGCACCCATGAAGAATGGTCTATTCTTATTAAATCTCAATAGTAGTGACACACACATTCATAAAGTTGAAGCCAAAAGATGCAGAGTTGATAATGATAGTGCAACTTATTTGTGGCACTACCGTTTAGGTCATATCAGTGTAAAACGCATGAAGAAACTCCATACTGATGGACTTTTGGAACCACTTGATTATGAATCACTTGGTACTTGCGAACCGTGCCTTATGGAGAGAGCAACAGATTTGTTGGAAATCATACATACAGATGTATGTGGTCCGATGAATGTTGAGGCTCGTGGCAGATATCGTTATTTTCTCACCTTCATAGATGACTTAAGCAGATATGGGTATATCTACTTAATGAAACATAAGTCTGAAACATTTGAAAAGTTCAAAGAATTTCAGAGTGAAGTTGAAAATCATCGTAACAAGAAAATAAAATTCTTACAATCTGATCATGGAGGAGAATATTTGAGTTATGAGTTTGGTGTACATTTGAAACAATGCAGAATAGTTTCGCAACTCACGCCACCCGGAACACCACAGCGTAATGGTGTGTCCGAACATCGTAATCATACTTTACTAGATATGGTGCGATCTATGATGTCTCTTACTAATTTACCGCTATCATTTTGGGGTTATGCTCTAGAGACGGCCGCATTCACGTTAAATAGGGCACCATCAAAATCCGTTGAGACGACGCCTTATGAACTATGGTTTGGCAAGAAACCAAAGTTGTCATTTCTGAAAGTTTGGGGCTGCGATGCTTATGTGAAAAAGCTTCAACCTGATAAGGTCAAACCCAAATCGGAGAAATGTGTCTTCATAGGATATCCAAAGGAAACTATTGGATACACCTTCTATCACAGATCCGAAGGCAAGACTTTTGTTGCTAAATTCGGAAACTTTCTAGAGAAGGAGTTTCTCTCGAAAGAAATGAGTGGGAGGAAAGTAGAACTTGATGAGGTAACTGTACCTGCTCCCTTATTGGAAAGTAGTACATCACAGAAACCAGTTTCTGTGACACCTACACCAATTAGTGAGGAAGCTAATGATGATGATCATGAAACTTCAGAACAAGATACTACCGAACCTCGTAGATCAACCAGAGTAAGATCTGCACCAGAGTGGTACGGTAATCCTGTTCTGGAAGTCATGCTACTAGATCATGATGAACCTACGAACTATGGAGAAGCGATGGTGAGCCCAGATTCCGCAAAATGGCTTGAAGCCATGAAATCTGAGATGGGATCCATGTATGAGAACAAAGTGTGGACTTTGGTTGACTTGCCCAAAGATCAGCAAGCAATTGAGAATAAATGGATCTTCAAGAAGAAGACTGACGCTGACGGTAATGTTACTGTCTACAAAGCTCGACTTGTCGCAAAAGGTTTTCGACAAGTTCAAGGGATTGACTACAATGAGACCTTCTCACCCGTAGCGATGCTTAAGTCTGTCTGAATCATGTTAGCAATTGCTGCATTTTATGATTATGAAATATGGCAGATGGATGTCAAAACTGCATTCCTGAATGGATTTCTGGAAGAAGAGTTGTATATGATGCAGCCGGAAGGTTTTGTCGATCGAAAGGGAGCTAACAAAGTGTGCAAGCTCCAGCGATCCATTTATGGACTGGTGCAAGCCTCTCGGAGTTGGAATAAACGCTTTGATAGTGTGATCAAAGCATTTGGTTTTTACAGACTTTTGGAGAAGCCTGTATTTACAAGAAAGTGAGTGGGAGCTCTGTAGCATTTCTGATATTATATGTAGATGACATATTACTAATCGGAAATGATATAGAATTTCTAGATAGCATAAAGGGATATTTGAATAAAAGTTTTTCAATGAAAGACCTCGGTGAAGCTGCTTACATATTGGGCATTAAGATCTATAGAGATAGATCAAGACGCTTAATTGGACTTTCACAAAGCACATACCTTGACAAAGTTTTGAAGAAGTTCAAAATGGATCGAGCAAAGAAAGGATTCTTGCCTGTGTTACAAGGTGTGAAATTGAGTAAGACTCAATGCCCAACCAATGCAAAAGATAGAGAGAAAATGAAAGATGTTCCCTATGCTTCAGCCATAGGCTCTATCATGTATGCAATGTTGTGTACCAGACCTGATGTGTGTCTTGCTATAAGTCTAGCAGGGAGGTACCAAAGTAATCCAGGAGTGGATCACTGGACAGCGGTCAAGAACATCCTGAAATACCTGAAAAGGACTAAGGATATGTTTCTCATATATGGAGGTGACAAAGAGCTCATCATAAATGGTTACGTTGATGCAAGCTTTGACACTAATCCGAACGATTCTAAATCGCAAACCGGATACGTGTTTACATTAAACGGTGAAGCTGCCAGTTGGTGCAGTTCTAAAAGCGTTGTGGCGGGATCTACATGTGAAGCGGAGTACATAGCTGCTTCGGAAGCAGCAAACGAAGGAGTCTGGATGAAGGAGTTCATATCCGATCTAGGTGTCATACCTAGTGCATCGGGTCCAATGAAAATCTTTTGTGACAATACTAGTGCAATTGCCTTGGCAAAAGAATCCAGATTTCACAAGAGAACCAAGCACATCAAGTGACGCTTCAATTCCATCCGGGATCTAGTCCAGGAGGGAGACATAGAGATTTGCAAGATACATACGGATCTGAATGTTGCAGACCAGTTGACTAAGCTCTTCCACGAGCAAAACATGATCAGCACCAAAGCTCCATGGGTGTTAGAATCATTACTGTGTAATCTAGATTATTGACTCTAGTGCAAGTGGGAGACTGAAGGAAATATGCCCTAGAGGCAATAATAATGTTATTATTTTATTTCCTTATATCATGATAAATGTTTATTATTCATGCTAGAATTGTATTATCCGGAAACATAATACTTGTGTGAATACATAGACAAACTAAACGCCACTACTATGCCTCTACTTGACTAGCTCGTTAATCAAAGATGATTATGTTTCCTAACCATAGACATATGTTGTCATTTGATTAACGGGATCACATTATTAGGAGAATAATGTGATTGACATGACCCATTCCATTAGCTTAGCACCCGATCGTTTAGTATGTTGCTATTGCTTTCTTCATGACTTATACATGTTCCTATGACTATGAGATTATGCAACTCCCGTTTGCCGGAGGAACACTTTGTGTGCTACCAAACGTCACAACGTAACTGGGTGATTATAAAGGAGCTCTACAGGTGTCTCCAAAGGTACATGTTGGGTTGGCGTATTTCGAGACTAGGATTTGTCACTCCAATTGTCGGAGAGGTATCTCTGGGCCCTCTCGGTAATGCACATCACATAAGCCTTGTAAGCATTGCAACTAATGAGTTAGTTGCGATATGATGTATTACGAAATGAGTAAAGAGACTTGCCGGTAACGAGATTGAACTAGGTATTGAGATGCCGACGATCGAATCTCGGGCAAGTAATATACCGATGAGAAAGGGAACAACGTATGTTGTTATGCGGTCTGACCGATAAAGATCTTCGTAGAATATGTGGGAGCCAATATGAGCATCTAGGTTCTGCTATTGGTTATTGACCGGAGACGTGTCTCGGTCATGTATACATTGTTCTCGAACCCGTAGGGTCCGCACGCTTAAGGTTTCGATGATAGTTATATTATGAGTTTATGAGTTTTGATGTACCGAAGTTAGTTCGGAGTCCCGGATGTGATCACGGACATGACGAGGAGTCTCGAAATGGTCGAGACATAAAGATTGATATATTGGAAGCCTATGTTTGGACATCGGAAGTGTTCCGGGTGAAATCGGCATTTTACCGGAGTACCGGGAGGTTACCGGAACCCCCCCGGTAACCTAATGGGCCTTAATGGGCCTAGTGGAGAAAGAGGAGAGGAGACCTAGGGGCTGCCGCGCGCCCCTCCCCCCCAAGTCCGAATTGGACAAGGAGAGGGGCGGCGCCCCCCCTTTCCTTTCTTCCCTCTCCTCCTCCCCCCAAGTCCTAATCCAACTAGGGAAAGGGAGGGGAGTCCTACTCCCGGTAGGAGTAGGACTCCTCCTGCGCGCCTCCTCCTAGGGCCGGCCGCACCCCCCCTAGGCTCCTTTATATACGGGGGCAGGGGGCACCCCTAGACACACAAGTTGATCTCTAAGATCGTTCTCTTAGCCGTGTGCGGTGCCCCATTCCACCATAGTCCTCAATAATATTGTAGTGGTGCTTAGGCGAAGCCCTGCGACAGTAGAACATCAAGATCGTCACCACGCCGTCGTGCTGACGAAACTCTTCCCCGACACTTTGCTGGATCGAAGTCCGGGGATCGTCGTCGAGCTGAACGTGTGCTAGAACTCGGAGGTGTCGTAGTTTCGGTGCTTGATCGATCGGGCCGTGAAGACGTATGACTACATCAACCGCGTTGTCATAACGCTTCCGCTGTCGGTCTACAAGGGTACGTAGATCACACTCTCCCCTCTCGTTGCTATGCATCACCATGATCTTGCGTGTGCGTAGGAATTTTTTTGAAATTACTACGTTCCCCAACACGAATCATGTTAGCAATTGCCGCATTTTATGATTATGAAATTTGGCAAATGGATGTCAAAACTGCATTCCTGAATGGATTTCTGGAAGAAGAGTTGTATATGATGCAACCAAAAGGTTTTGTCGATCCAAAGGGTGCTAACAAAGTGTGCAAGCTCCAGCGACCCATTTATGGACTGGTGCAAGCCTCTCGGAGATGGAATACAAGTTTTGATAGTGCAATCAAAGCATATGGTTTTATACAGACTTTTGGAGAAGCCTACATTTACAAGAAAGTGAGTGGGAGCTCTGTAGCATTTCTAATATTATATGTGGATGACATATTGTTGATTGGAAATAATATAGAATTTCTGGATAGCATAAAAGGATACTTGAATAAGAGTTTTTCAATGAAAGACCTCGGAGAAGCTGGTTATATATTGAGCATCAAGATCTATAGAGATAGATCAAGATGCTTAATTGGACTTTCACAAAGCACATACCTTGATAAAGTTTTTAAGAAGTTCAAAATGGATCAAGCAAAGAAAGGGTTCTTGCCTGAGTTACAAGGTGTGAATTTGAGTAAGACTCAATGCCCGACCACTGCAGAAGATAGAGAGAAAATGAAGAGTGTTCCCTATGCTTCAGCCATAGGCTCTATCATGTATGCAATGCTGTGTACCAGACCTGATGTGTGCCTTGCTATTAGTTTAGCAAGGACGTACCAAAGTGATCCAGGAGTGGATCACTGGACAGCGGTCAAGAACATCCTGAAATACCTGAAAAAGACTAAGGATATGTTTCTCGTTTATGGAGGTGACAAAGAGCTCGTCGTAAATGGTTACGTCGATGCTAGCTTTGACACTGATCCGGACGATTCTAAATCGCAAACCGGATACGTATTTATATTGAACGGTGGAGCTGTTAGTTGGAGCAGTTCTAAACAAAGCGTCGTGGCGGGATATTCGTGTGAAGCGGAGTACATAGCTGCTTCGGAAGCAGCAAATGAAGGAGTCTGGATGAAGGAGTTCATATCCTATGTAGGTGTCATACATAGTGCATCGGGTCCAATGAAAATCTTTTGTGACAATACTGGTGCAATTGCCTTGGCAAAGGAATCCAGATTTTACAAAAGAACCAAGCACATCAAGAGACGCTTCAATTCCATCCGTGATCAAGTCCAGGTGGGAGGCATAGATATTTACAAGATACATACGGATCTGAATGTTGCAGACCCGTTGACTAAGCCTCTTCCACGAGCAAAACATTATCAGCACCAAGACTCCATGGGTGTTAGAATCATTACTGTGTAATCTAGATTACTGACTCTAGTGCAAGTGGGAGACTGAAGGAAATATGCCCTAGAGGCAATAATAAAGTTATTATTTATTTCCTCATATCATGATAAATGTTTATTATTCATGCTAGAATTGTATTAACCGGAAACATAATACATGTGTGAAACATAGACAAACAAAGTGTCACTAGTATGCCTCTACTTGACTAGCTTGTAGATCAAACATGATTGAGTTTCCTAGCCATAGGCATGAGTTGTCATTTGATCAACGGGATCACATCATTAGGAGAATGATGTGATTGAGATGACCCATTCCGTTAGCTCACTTGATCGTTTAGTTTACTGCTATTGCTTTCTTCATGACTTATACATGTTCCTATGACTATGAGATTATGCAACTCCCAATTACCGGAAGAACACTTTGTGTGCTACTAAACGTCACAACGTAACTGGGTGATTATAAAGGTGCTCTACAGGTGTCTCCGATGGTGTTCGTTGAGTTGGCATAGATCGAGAATAGGATTTGTCACTCCGATTGTCGGAGGGTATCTCTGGGCCCTCTCGGTAATGCACATCACTATAAGCCTTGAAGCAATGTGACTAATGAGTTAGTTATGGGATGATGCATTACAGAACGAGTAAAGAGACTTGCCGGTAACAAGATTGAACTAGGTATTGAGATACCGACGATCGAATCTCGGGCAAGTAACATACTGATGACAAAGGGAACAACGTATGTTGTTATGCGGTTTGACCGATAAAGATCTTCGTAGAATATGTAGGAACCAATATGAGCATCCAGGTTTCGCTATTGGTTATTGACCGAAGACGTGTCTCCCTCATGTCTACATAGTTCTCGAACCCGTAGGGTTCACACGCTTAAAGTTCTGTGACGATCGGTATTATGAGTTTTTGTGTTTTGATGTAACAAAGGTAGTTCGGAGTCCCGGATATGATCAGGGACATAACGAGGATTCTCTAAATGGTCGAGATGTAAAGATCAATATATTGAACGACTATGTTTGGACACCGGAAGTGTTTCGGGAGATTTCGGACATATACTGGAGTAACGGGGGGTTGCCGGTACCCCCCGGAGAGTATATTGGGCCTAATGGGCCTTAGTGGGAGAAGAGGAGGGGCGGCCAAGGCAGCCGCGCGCCCCCTCCCCCTCTAGTCCGAATTGGACAAGGAGGGGGGGGGGGCGCCCCCCTTTCCTTCTCTTCTTCTCTCCCTTCCTCTCCTACTCCTACTCCTACTTGGAAGGGGGGAGTCCTACTCCCGGTGGGAGTAGGACTCCTCATGGGGCGCGCCATAGGAGGCCGGCCCCCTCCCCCTCCCCCACTCCTTTATATACAGGGAAGGGGGCACCCCTTGGAGACACAACAATTGATCATTGATCTTTTAGCCGTGTGCGGTGCTCCCCTCCACCATAATCCACCTCGGTCATATCGTAGCAGTGCTTAGGTGAAGCCCTGCGTTGGTAGCTTTATCAACACAGTCACCATGCCGTCGTGCTGACGAAGCTCTTCCCAGAAGCTCTACTGGATCGTGAGTTCGCGGGATGTCACCGAGCTGAACGTGTGCTGAACACAGAGGTGTCGTACGTTCGGTACTGAGGATCGGTCCATCGTGAAGACGTACGACTACATCAACCGTGTTGTCATAACGCTTCCGCTTACGGTCTACGATGGTACGTAGACGACACTCTCCCCTCTCATTGTTATGCATCATCATGATCTTGCGTGTACGTAGGAAATTTTTGGAATTACTACGTTCCCCAACACGTTGGTGAGGTGCCGATAATGTATCCGAATTCCCAAACATTTAATTAGAAGTTGACCATGCACGGAACCAAATAACTCATCATATTGTACAACCACCTTATTGTCTTCTCTAAAATAGAACAATTCACTTTTATAAAAAAAAATTAGACCCAAAATTTTCTTAAACAATGAAAGCAAATGAGGTTTATTTCTTTTCAAGGTCGTGTTCCATAATAAGAACAATGTTGTCAGTATACCACAAAACTGAGAGGCCTCCGTCAACGAGCGGTGGCACCACTCCTACTAGTATTGGATACGAAATTATTTATCCACACACACAATTTTTTCGAGGAGCTTTCATCCCTAGGAGAAAAATTTTCTACTAACAACATAACAATCACCCGGGAAAAATACCCAAAACAATAAGTACTCAGAGCATTTACAGCTGGGCACTCCAAACCTGCCTCAAATGCCCGGGCGGATGGCCCGGTCACAAAACAATAAGCCGGATGAGCGCCTCAAGCGCGGGGGCTAACCGGCACCCTTCACATCCAACCCAAATCTGAGGTGGATATGGGGTCCCAAGTTCGTCTCCTCCATGGGACCGATAGCGTCGCGTGGCACCACTCCGGGGGACCGTGTAGTGCCTAGCCCGGCTATTTAAACCGATCGCCGGCACCGAAACCCTACTCGTACACATTTCCTCCCTCCCGTCCACCGCCACTGCACTTTCCAATCGCCATTCGCCACCACTAATAGCCTTGCCCCCCACGTCGCCGGGTAAGGAGCTACCCATATCTAACGCCAAAGCGCCAGCTACAGCTCCTTGAGCAGATCGAGGCAAGGCGTGAAGCCCGTATCGCTGTGGGGCTACCTCCCGACGCGGTGAATCCAAAGAAGGACTTGGAGGTGGAGGAGGAGAAGGTTGACGAGGAGGAGGAGGTTGTGGAGGAGCCGGAGGAGGTTGTGGGGGACGCTGGGGACGCGGATCTGTAGGCGGAGCAGCATGCGATCCTCAATTTTCTCCGGTCGGAATTGGATGCGGAGGCGAGATGCCGTCATCGGCAGGAGGCGGAGGCGAAGCACGCCGCGGAAGTCGAGAAAATGCTCGCGTATATGGATAAGGAGGAGGAGCTGGAGCCCTCCTATGCGCCCACTTACCCAGTGCCCGACACGACGTCGTGGACATCTCCGACGATGATGCACGGTGGCTAGCGTCTCATAATACGTGTGTTTATTTTGCATGATTTGTATGGACCTAGGGGTGAATTGAGAGACTCGGATGCATAGCACTAAGTTAGAGGTGTGACCAGTCACTGTCCACGGGTGTTTGACGGGTCAGATTTGTCAAATCCGGTTGTAGATGCTCTTATATAGTAATATTCTTGCATCGCAGTGGTGAAACATTAGTTACGAGTACAAAACCCTTTTTGTGACCTCTTCTAAATAGAGTATATACAAACACTGTAGACATCTTCTAAGCAAATTGTGCTTTAGAAAATGTGAAGATAAAGGCAAGCACACGTGTTCTCGTTCAGTCTCGGTTTTCCAAAGTCACATCTCACCAGGCGGGCAGGCCCAAACGGATGATGAAACCAGAAGTGCCTCAGCCCACAAGCATTACGAGGCGCCTCGTCATCCCAACCAACCTGAACCAATCCGACCTGATAGAATACCACATAGCCCACAAGCAAAATGATTTCAATTGGTCGACGTGCGACGGGTAGCTTTACATGTAGGATCGACGTCGGACAGGGATGGCCGTCGAACGTTAGGCATGGGTCCACGGTTTAAGTCGACAACTTAACCGCATCATCAGTGCGACGAGGACGCCGGCACCGGCCATTCGCGCCGTACCTTTCGCCCCACATGCGCATTTGGCTTGCACAGTGAAGCTGGGCAAGTACGCAGATATTTCCGATCGTGCACTCGAGTGGCCGTTGATGATGTTTACATCAGTAAACTAAAAGTGGCTGGTGCTTAATTCCACATGGTCCATCATTTTGGCATGGAATTTCTCTATTCTACGCCGGCGATCCGATGGAAGATGAAAGGATAGCACATCAGCAGGGCATTCTCGGGAGTCGGGATCACGTCGCCTCAGGCGCCGTGTACGCCTCTGGCGGGCGTGCATCGGTCGCCTGTCAATCTGTCATGGAGCCCAGCGCCGCCGAAAGGCAATCCGGGATAGCGACCAACTAGACCACGTCCAGGTAGGATCGAGAGGTGCGCCGGCGGTCATTGCCACGGCGCAGCGCGACTACCGGCTCCGGCTGCAGCTTTGCTTGTGTTGTGCAATCAACAAATGTGCATGAACGGCTGGATTAAGATCAAGAGACTATTATACTCGTATCATAATATTCTTGTGTTGAAATTGAAGACAAGGTTAGCTTTTCTTTCCCCTCTCACAAGGCGACTACGGAAATCCTTCCTCCCCTCGATCTTCACCGACGAGTCCGTGGACTCGCCTCCCCTATGCCTGCCGCTCCGGCGGCCGACGGTGAGGAGGGGGATTTTTGGTGCCCCGAATCCGGCTACTAGATAGGTAGGGTTTTAGTCCTCGCGGGGACGGAGTTTGAACGGATGGCGACGCTTCTTCTTCAAGTCAGTCTTCCGGACTCGATCCTCCTCAAGTTCGTCCGTTGGGACGGATTAGACGGAGCTCCGGCGTAGATTCCTGCCAGCTCCTGGGACGGCGAGGTTAGGGTTTTTCGCCGTACATACGCAACGACGATATTTGGTGTCAGGTTCTTCAAATCTATTCAAGGATTCAACAGCGACGACTGCGGCTTTGGAGCGCTGATCCTTAGGGGCACGTGCACGAAGATTTCCCGGTTGTAATCGACGGTTAGGCCGGCTCCGGTATGAGAGCAGCGACAGCGAAGCTTCGGCGGCTCGTTTTGGCAATGGCAATGGTTGTTTGGTGGTTCATGGACCTTGATGTAATTTTTATTATGGTTGAGGTGTTTTGTATTTCCGGTAAATCTTTTTAATAGATTTGATCCTTTCGGCAAAAATAAAATAAAATAATATTTGTGTTTTTTTAAACATCAGTACATACACAAGCGCTTATATACACGCGCATACACTCATCCCTATGAACGCACACACGCACATCCCACCCCTATGAGCACATTCGAAAGAGTGAGCCGGCATATCATCTTGAAATTTACGAAGTCACCATAGGAACCTCGTCGTCCACATTCCCTCTAACCATCCAACCACAGACTGGTTCACATAATATTTTTGTGTTGGGTAGCATGATCTTCTAGTTCACTAAAAGGCCATTATTTTTTAGATATTGATTTGTCATTCAGACAAAACGTTCATCACCCAAACACAATCATGTGTACTTTTGTGATTTTTTAAAAAGTACGTATGTCTTGTTGTGTGATTTGGACGTGATTATTGTAACATGCCCCTCTTGTTTGATAACAAAACACCTTTTTAACACAATATAGACGCAGACGCTCATACGTACGCACATACACTCACCCTTATAAATGTAAATATGGACATCTACCTCTATAAACACCTCCTACAGACTGAGACGGCACATCATCTTTAGATTGATGAAGTCGCCACAGACGTCTTTGTAGTCGACGGAACGTCCACTCTCACTGAATTTACATCTTCGAAAGGACTGAAATAAATTCAGGAAAAAAAACACGAGCACCAATTTCAAGTCGAGAACCTGAACTCTAGTGGGATGAGAATACCACTGTCCTCCTAACATAAGCACACAATTGACAAAATAACAAGTGCTCATCGTGACATGTTTGATAACAATATGCTTTTTGGAGAAAACACACCGTGCGCTTTTGAAAGGCCACCAAACGAACTGTACATGGTTCGTGACAAACCATGTAGGCCGGCCAATAGACAACATGTGTGGCCTATCTCATCCGACGTAGCAAATGGGAAAGAGTCCAATCAGGAATAAATTACTTGCAATAAAACATGTAAAACAGGCCGCACCGGATGATTGTATACACTGTTGATGACGCTATCCCGTACGCAAACGGATAAGATAAACAAGAAAACCTCATCGCCACAGGAGTATTGAATTGATCATTGCCTCATATGACTCATGCGTCTCACCCTTTGATGCACAAAAGTAGGCAGACGAGCAATTAATAGTGGCTCGTTCTTGGGACTTTGTGAGGAATATATATGGTCGGTGCCCTAAAATAAAGTCCACTTCTCTTCCAAAGTCTTGTCTGCATTATTGTTTGGTACAGCATTATTGGAGCATGCTCAAATCATGTAAATAATAATAATGATATGCGACCACATACATGCATGAGTATGACCTAAATTGTCTTTTCTTTTTGCAGGGAAGATTGAACTAAATTCTAAAATTCAAGCACATTTTTTTTGCATTATACACACATTATATCATGTCTTTTCAATTTTATAAGCTGCATCGTAATCCAGCAGTTCATTCACATACCTAACATATACTGAGGCGCCCAACAACAAAACAAACATGTACTGAGGCGTATGTGCGGACTGAAGAACAGTTTGTTGATTGGGGTTTCTTTTTGTGAAAAGTTACCTTTAGCGTAGGTGGAATTATGCATGACCAAACTCAATGTTGGTACTCCCTACAATCCATATTAATTATCCCTGATTTAGTACAATACTAAATCGACGATAATTAATCTGAATCGGTGGAAGTAACTTGTTTTTAACTAACATACAAGTCTTGGACAGTAACCACGACATAGCATTGCACATTTTTGCCAAAGGAAAACATTGCATATGAATCCTTCCCACAACCACAATTAGACCTACAAATACGCTTACGGCCTCAAGTCAACAGCTAATGTTAGGCATCATGCATCAACTGCCACGGCACTGTTTGTGGGCTTGTCCAATCACATTAGTCATTACAACTTGTTGCAACAATCCTACGTGGGTGCAGTTTGCCGTCATGCATGAGCACTTACATACTGTGTCTCGTCCTCGTTCCCCTTCTACCCGAAGTCGTCTTGCAGCTAAAGCCTCTCAAATGCTCCACGTCGGATATGTTCTCATCTTCTTCTTCTTTAGATATTTTTTCCAAACCTCATCTGTGTATGTAGAGCATGGAAAATGTTCATCTTGCCAGATAAACTTAAACATGCGACCCCTATAAAAATCACGAAATGACTAAGAGACAATTTAATTGTCATTTCATGATTTTTGGAGAGACAACATATGCTCATGTTCTCTGGAAAACAAAAATGTTCATGTTTAAGTTTCAAGATTTACATGCATATACTTGTATCGATCCTCTATATGCGTGGACTTCACTCATTTTTTGGCACTTGAAAAGTATTTCTTTTTACCAAATACCCCATAGGGTTCACATGTTACCGGATCAGAAAATCAGCTCTAGTTAGAGCATCTCCAACAATAGTCCTTATATTGATTCTTAGAAGGTCATTTGAGGGGTTTTCTACTTTTCTAGCCCTTAATTTTTCTCTTTTTCAACAACATTCCATATTTCCTTGCTCCTTTTTTCATGCACACCAACACATGAGACCTACAGTGAGTTTATCTTCCCTTTTCTTCTTACTTTTCATCTCTCTCTCTTCCCAGTCACTGTGCTGGTGTTGACCCAACGTGCTTGAGAACCGCGCAATAGCGGGGACGGGGGTGAGGTGGTCGGTGCGTAGGGAGAAGGTATGGGTGTGATGCCGTGAGGTGACATTGCGACGATGGTGGTGTCTTCACGGGCATGCCGTCAAATCGGAATGGAAGAGTGGTGCCGCGAGGTGGACATTTATAACCCACGAGTGCAGGGATTTGCTGTAGCACTGTACAAATTGGATGTGGAAATATATGAGTGTTGATACCCCGTAGGAGCTAAAGTTACGTTTCCTATGCATTCCACTTACACAACTATCCGTGCACTTTATGTTTACTTTACCTACACTCTCTATAATTAAGATAGGTTGAAAACGTGATAACTAAAGTATTTAGAAAGATAAAAATAAAAGTTAGGTGTTGTTATTAATTAGTTTGCAATAAAAAAAAGAGAGCATGTGTTTGTTTTGTGAAGGTGGTGGTGAAGTTATCCCTAGGCAATTGATAAGATAATATAATCGGTACACATGCTTGTTACAATTGGTATGCATGAGAGGTTTGTGCTTAGATGTTGTAAAACCATTGAATCAAATATACTTATGATTGAATCATTAGCAAGCATCCGCAAATAATAATAATAATAAAGGTAAAAGCTGAATCATGGCCTTATCCTTTAGGTTTCCTCTCAAATCCCCTATGTTGTAACTCTGATAGATTTTGACAGTATTTTGTCCTCCGACCTCCGCACACATATTCATCATAACACATTGCTAACCTCAAAGTGTAGTCCAATATAAGTTTGCACCTCTATATTAGCACAAAAGGGCAACACCATAGCAATTCATACCAATCATACTAGATTATTGATGCCATAGGTTGTTGTCAGATTACAATCACTTACTTGGCATTTTATTAGTCACTTATGTCATGCTAAATTAATTTGGTTGCCATGTTGTTGAAAGTCGATAGCCACAACTAAAATACTTGCTTCATGATACTTGTGTGTGTGGTGATATCTCTTCTTACTTATGGTCAACACTTGCATACTCAATCTGTAGCTCAAAAATAACATTGCAATCTTTAGAAACATACACAATTTTGTCTTGTAACTATACACAATCCGTGCAACAAATCTTCCTATAAAAATGACAACTATGATGGCATAATCAAGCAATGGTAGAGGCAAAAGAAATTAACAGAAGCATGTATGGGATACTGTTTTGAAGCCCTCGCCGAGGCGAACCCATGGGTGAAGACAAATTGCTAATCAGATTAACGATTTGCGAGATAAATCATTTTTAAATTTTGGATTTAGCAAGTAATGCGAGTATGTCAACATCATACTTGCTCCGTTTCAGTTTACAAGTCCTGCACGTATAACTAGGTAGCCAACTTTATCACCCTAATATAATCTATATAACACAAAAAATATACCGTTTGAAACTAGACCATCTAAAGTTTATATTGGTATATTTTTTGTAATATATGACTTGTATTAGGTTGGTAAAATTGACGACTTAGGGGTACACGCACGCCCTGTAAACTGAGAGAGAGGGAGTATGTAAGATTCCTGCATGCATGTGCTCTCCCTAAATATAGGCAAAATTTCCTTGGTAAGTAGTCGCATGGGAAGGCACACATGCACACATTTGCTACCTAGAATTTTTCTTCTGTTAGTTTTTTTGTTGTGTGAATCTTTGATGTCTGGACCAGCTCTTGATATCATGTTATCGGAGAGACTAGATGTAACTACTATCTCCTTGATACTAATATATTACCTTTATCGAGAAAATATCATAGAACATCCCACTCCAGTCTGCTCATCTACCCCTCGGGCAATGCCACTTCCATGCCAAGAAAAAAGCCATATATGTAGTAGTGTGGTAGTACAGAGAGACATGGAGACCTTCTTGTTCAAACCCCCAAATTCACCAACCATCCTCATTCTTTCTTCACCCTAATGGGAAGTGATGATTCAATTTGGATCTGTTTGGTTGCCTGCATCAATTTTTTCCTACATCTTTGGCTCAGTTCATTCTAGTTGAGATAATACATGCTCTAGGCCATGTTGTGCAGTGTGTTCGGTTGCCCACAAAGCAGCTTGTTGCATTATGGAAGGGAAAAGGTCCATCATATTATTGCCTGCAATTTTGGGGTTTTGTGCTATTGTGAAGCGAAACACTATGTTTAGTTGCACACTTTTTGCCTGATATGGTTACCTTGTACCCCAATGTGGCGAGTTTACTGTCACGACCCAGTCGCTGATAGGGGCTCGAATCTCTACGATTACTGTGTCAGTCCCTGGATCAATAGCTGACAGAAACAGTCGACTATGAAATACCAAGAATACATCACATGTCATAGTATTACATCGCAGATCCAGTGCTTTACAAATACACACCTGCTTAGCTCATGTGATAGCTTATAATACAATCATGCAGCGGAGATAATGCTCTACTCCTGTGGCATCCATCCACTCACGGGCAAGAGTCGAGTATAGTGTCGTAACCCTACTTTGTAACTTTCCTTTGTTACAACAAACTTGCAACATGACACATTTCATCCACAAGAGTCAATACAATGAATGTATTGGCAAACTTAACTGGGATTGGCTTGTTAGAACATAATTATGCAATTTGGTGTGGTTGGGTTTTCCTTTGCGCGGAAAATAGTTTTCCTTTGCAAGGGGATCCGAACACAACCCCAGATTCCGAACACAACGATATCATCGGGAGCTCAGCCACCGAAATAACACCGTCGGCCCATCTCCTCATGGCAGTCATTGCCCCATGGACCGAACCCTTCTTGGCCTACCTTAATAGGAGAGAACTCCTCGAGGATCAGAATGATGCTCGCCGCATTATCCGGTGTTCTAAGGCCTACAAGGTTCACGATGGAGAGCTCTACAAAAAAGCGCTACTGGAGTCCTTCAAAGATGTATCTCCGAGGAAGAAGGGCAGCAGCTCCTGGCTGAAATTCATGCTGGTCTCAGTGGTCACCACGCCGCAGCTCGGGCCTTTGTTAGCAAGGCCTTCCGTACAGGTTTTTATTAGCCGATGGACCGAGCAGATGCACAGGACCTTGTCCAATGTTGCGTCACATGCCAGCTCTTCGCCAACCAAAGCCATATGCCCCCACTGCTCTACAAACGATCCCCATCACTTGGCCTTTCGCGGTCTGGGGGCTCGATATGGTCGGACCCCTTAAAGGAGGAAGCCATAAGAAAAAGTATCTGCTGGTCATGGTGGATAAATTCACTAAGTGGATAGAGGCCAAACCAGTTAAAACGGCCGAGGCGGGGCCAGTGATAGAATGCATATCTGGTGTTGTGCACCGTTATGGTGTTCCACACAACATCATCACCGATAACGGCTCCAATTTCATAGCCGATGAGGTGAAAACTTGGTGTGCTAATCTGGGCATTAAGCTTGATTACACCTCTATCTATCACCCGCAAACAAACAGTCAAGTTGAACGGGCCAGTGGTCTTATTATGAGCGGCATTAAACCCAGACTAGTGCGGTCTTTGAGAGAATCAGACAAGCACTGGGTTGAGGAGCTTGACTCCGTACTCTGTGGGTTGCGGACCACGCCCAACCGCACTACTGGATATACACCTTTCTTCATGATGTACGGCACGGAGGCTGTGTTGCCCTGCGATATTATTCATGACTCACCTCGAGTGCGCATGTACGAAGAGAGAGAGGCCGAGCTTGATCGGCAGGACAACCTAGCTGACCTGGAGGAGGAGCGCGATGTTGCAAAAGCCCGTTGCACATTTTATCAACAATAGGCCCGTAGATATCAAAGCAGAGAAGTACGGGCCAAGACTTATAATGTTGGCGAACTCGTTCTACGCTTGTCGGAGAAGAAAAAGGACAAACTCAAGCCCAAGTGGGAGGGTTCCTTCATCATTGACGAAGTTCTCACTGGAGGAGTGTACCGCCTGCGTGCTGCATCAGACAATCACCTAGAGTCGAACCCCTGGAACGCAGCCAGACTCTGAAGATTCTATGCCCAGTGCCGAACTCTTTGTTCGTCTCCTTCTCCCTGTTGTTTCCATTATTTTTTCCTCTATTTTCGTTCTTCCTTTTTTCTAAGCCTTAAAGCTTTTGCACGGCTAAACCGTGCACCTGTAACGTACACATCCTCGAACATGTACGTCCATTATACCTGGGGGCTTCCCGGACAGAAGCTTATTCTTATTTGCCGAGCATCAAGCTCACCACATATGCGTTTTCCCATATGTACCTTTTCTTCGCCATTATATGCATCGATATGACTTAAGTTTTGGCCAAGCTGGGTTGCCTAGCTCCTGTGCTTATGCCCTACGTTCCCGTTAGTTCGGCTAGGGCATAAAGGGAGAACCACTGCGATTGTTACTGCCCGGTCATCCGGATGTGTACCTCAGACTGGGTGAAGCCAAAAACTAGCGTTCTTAAGGGAATGTTCGATCGGTGGATTAAAGATATTTTTGCATTCACCCCATGGTGAACCCCCAGATGTTATGTATACTGCGATTTTTCCAATCACAGTTCAGACATGCATTTTAACGCATGCATGATACGTCTCCAACGTATCTATAATTT
This sequence comes from Triticum urartu, assembly GCF_056163025.1. Lineage (NCBI taxonomy): Eukaryota > Viridiplantae > Streptophyta > Magnoliopsida > Poales > Poaceae > Triticum > Triticum urartu. The sequence goes on along the minus strand of NC_141879.1, from coordinate 186,529,739 downwards.
TGGAATTGTTCCATGCTATTATATTATCTGTTTTGGATGTTAATGGGCTTTATTTTACACTTTTATATTATTTTTGGGACTAACCTATTAATCCAAGGCCCAGTGCAAATTGCTGTTTTTTTGCCTATTTCAGTGTTCCACAGAAAAGGAATATCAAACGGAATCCAAACAGAATGAAACCTTCGGGAACGTGATTTTTGGAAAAAACGTGATCCAGAGGACTTGGAGTGGACGTCAAGAAACGAACGAGGAGACCATGAGGCAGGGGGTGCGCCTACCCCCCTGGGCGCGCGCTCCCCCCTCGTGGGCCCCTCGTGGCTCAACCGACCTACTTCTTCCTCCTATATATACTCATATACCCTGAAAACATCCAGGAGCACCATGAAACCCTATTTCCACCGTCGCAACCTTTTGTACCCAAGATATCCCATCTTGGGGCCTTTTTCGAAGCTCCGGTGGAGGGGGCATCGATCATGGAGGGCCTCTACATCAACTCCATGGCCCCACCGATGATGTGTGAGTAGTTTACTTCAGACCTTCGGGTCCATAGTTATTAGCTAGATGGCTTCTTCTCTCTCTTTGAATCTCAGTACAAAGTTCTCCTCGATCTTCTTGGAGATCTATTCGATGTAACTCTTTTTGCGGTGCGTTTGTCGAGATCTGATCAATTGTGGGTTTATGATCAAGTCTATCTATGAACAATATTTTATTCTTCTCTGAAATCTTTTATGTATGATTGGTTATCTTTGCAAGTCTCTTCGAATTATCAGTTTGGTTTGGCCTACTAGATTGATCTTTCTTGCAATGGGAGAAGTGCTTAGCTTTGGGTTCAATCTTGCGGTGCTCGATCCCAGTGACAGAAAGGGAAATGACATGTATTTTATTGTTGCCATCGAGGATAAAAAGATGGGGTTTATATCATATTGCTTGAGTTTATCCCCCTACATCATGTCATCTTACCTAATGCGTTACTCTGTTCTTATGAACTTAATACTCTAGATGCATGCTGGAAAGCGGTCGATGTGTGGAGTAATAGTAGTAGATGCAGGCAGGAGTCGGTCTATTTGTCACGGACGTGATGCCTATATACATGATCATGCCTAGATATTCTCATAATTATTTGCTTTTCTATCAATTGCTCGACAGGAATTTGTTCACCCACCGTAATACTTATGCTATCTTGAGAGAAGCCAATAGTGAAACCTATGGCCGCCGGGTCTATTCTCCATCATATTAATCTCCAGTCAACAAGCTATTTCTATTATCTTTTATTTTGCAATCTTTACTTTTAATATTTATCATAAAAATACCAAAAATATTATTTTATCATCTCTATCAGATCTCACTCTCGTAAGTGACCGTGAAGGGATTGACAACCCCTTTATCGTGTTGGTTGCGAGGTTCTTATTTGTTTGTGTAGGTATGAGGGAGTTGCGTGTGGCCTCCTACTGGATTGATACTTTGGTTCTCAAAAACTAAGGGAAATACTTACGCTACTTTGCTGCATCACCGTTTTCTCTTCAAGGGAAAACCAACGCAGTGCTCAAGAGGTAGCAAGAAGGATTTCTGGCGCCGTTGTTGGGGAGTCTACGCACAAGTAAAGACATACCAAGTACCCATCACAAACTCTTATCCCTCGCATTACATTATTTGCCATTTGCCTCTCGTTTTCCTCTCCCTCACTTCACCCTTACCGTTTTATTCTCCCTCCTTTTCCGTTCCCCTTCTCTTTTCTAGTTCGTCTCTTTTTGCTTGCTTCTTGTGTCGCCGTCTGTCATCATTGGTAGTCCCTTATCTGCCCCTTTGTCTCCTGAGTTTGAAGTTCTTCACTTCAAACAAAGACAAGGAGAAAATTTAAAAGATGCTTGGTTTAGGATGATGGAATCTTATTGTAATTGCACCCTAGAGGTGAATTTTAGAATTTTACTTCGCAATTTTTATGTTGGGCTGAATATGTCGCATAGACAACTCTTGGATTGCGTTGCCAAAGGGAATTTTATTGAAATTGATCCTAGTATTGCTCATGAAATCATGGAGGGAATAGTGGGAGCACTACCTCAACAAATGGGGTCACATCATACCTAGGAAGAGACACAAGTTTTTGAAAAGATTTGCGAAGTAACGAAAATCTTACAAAAGTCTCTTGAACCTCTTAAGAGTGTTAGCGGAAACCTTCACCGCATGAATATGTTGATTACCCTTTGCAATAAGCGGTTGGATTCTTTAGATCTAAAAATTTCCGAATATGAAGGGAAGCGTAAGGAAGCTCCCGGATTGGAGCATGACTCTGCTAAGAAAATTAAAACCAAAGATGACAACACCTAGATCTACCCTTGCTTTTATGCCTAGCTAGGGGCGTTAAACGATAGCGCTTGTTGGGAGGCAACCCAATTTTATTTTTGTTCCTTGATTTTTGGTTCTGTTTAGTAATAAATAATTCATCTAGCCTCTGTTTAGATGTGGCTTTATGCTTTTAATTAGTGTTTGTGCCAAGTAGAACCTTTGGGAAGACTTGGGGAAAGTCTTTGCGATCTTGCTGTAAAAAACAGAAACTTTAGCGCTCACGAGATTTTCTGCCATTTTTTTACTGGAGAGTGATATTTAGTTAATTATTTTTTAAGATGATTAATAGATAAATTCCTAACGTACAGAAAGTTATTTTAGAATTTTTGGGGTTCCAGAAGTATTTGAAACCTACAGATTACTATAGACTGTGCTATTTTTGATAGATTCTGTTTTTGGTGTGTTGTTTGCTTATTTTGATGAATCTATGGCTAGTAATAGATTTTATGAACCATAGAAAATTTGGAATATAGTAGGTTTAACACCAATATAAATATAGAATGAGTTCATTACAGTACCTTGAAGTTGTGGTTTGTTTTCTTTTACTAACGGAGCTCACGAGATTTTCTTTTAAGTTTTGTGTTGTGAAGTTTTCAAGTTTTGGGTAAAGATTTGATGGATTATGGAACAAGGAGAGGCAAGAGCCTAAGCTTGGGGATGGCCAAGGCACCCCAAGGTAAAATCCAAGGACAACCAAAATCCTAAGCTTGGGGATTCCCCGGAAGGCATCCCCTCTTTCGTCTTCGCCCATTCGATAACTTTACTTAGAGCTATATTTTTATTCATCACATGATATGTGTTTTGCTTGGAGCTTCTTGTATGATGCGAGTATTTTATTTTTAGTTTACCACAATCATCCTTGCTGTATACAACTTTTGGGAGAGACACACATGAATCAGAATTTATTAGAATACTCTATGTGCTTCACTTATACCTTTTGAGCTAGATAATTTTGCTCTAGTGCTTCGCTTATATCTTTTAGAGCACGGTGGTGGTTTTATTTTATAGAAATTATTAATCTCTCATGCTTCACATATATTATTTTGAGAGTCTCTTAGAACAGCATGGTAATTTGCTTTGGTTATGAATTTAGTCCTAATATGATAGGCATCCAGGATCAGTATAATAAAAACTTTCATAAAAAGTGCATTGAGTACTAGGAGAAGTTTGATACTTGATAATTGTTTCGAGATATAAAGGTGGTAATATTAGAGTGTGCTAGTTGAGTAGTTGTGAATTTGAGAAATACTTGTGTTGAAGTTTGCAAGTCCCGTAGCATGCACGTATGGTGACCGTTGTGTAACAAATTTGAAACATGAGGTGTTATTTGATTGTCTTCCTTATGAGCGGCGGTTGGGGACGAGCGATGGTCTTTTCCAACCAATCTATCCCCCAAGGATCAATAAGTATGTGAGTTCTTTATGACTAATGTTGAGTCCATGGATTATACGCACTCTCACCCTTCCATCATTGCTAGCCTCCTCGGTACCATGCATTGCCCTTTCTCACCTTGAGAGTTGGTGCGAACTTCGCCGATGCATCCAAACCCCGTGATATGATACGCTCTGTCACACATAAACTGTAACACCCACGATGCGGCTATATCTCCCATGTGTCGGAGCATGACTTAGAGGCATAACCGCATAGTAGGCATGTCGCAAGAGGGGTAATCTTTACACATCCCATGTACTGAATAAGAAAGGGATAAAGAGTTGGCTTACAATCGCCACTTCACACAATACATAAATATAGCATTACATCATCCAGAATACAATCAAGGTCCGACTACGGAACCAAAATAAAAGAAGACCACCCCTAATGCTAGATCCCCGATCGCCCCAACTGGGCTCCACTACTGATCAACTGGAAACGAAACAACACAACTGTCAGTGTCAAAACCGGTGGATCTCGGGTAGGGGGTCCCGAACTATGCGTCTAGGCGGATGGTAACAGGAGACGAGGGACACGATGTTTTTACCCAGGTTCGGGCCCTCTTGATGGAGGTAAAACCCTACGTCCTACTCGATTAATATTGATGATATGGGTAGTACAAGAGTAGATCTACCACGAGATCAGAGAGGCTAAACCCTAGAAGCTAGCCTATGGTATGATTGTTGTTCGTCCTATGGACTAAAACCCTCCGGTTTATATAGACATCGGAGAGGGCTAGGGTTACACAGAGTCGGTTACAAGGGTAGGAGATCTACATATCCGTATCGCCAAGCTTGCCTTCCACGCCAAGGAAAGTCCCTTCCGGACACGGGACGAAGTCTTCAATCTTGTATCTTCATAGTCCAGGAGTCCGGCAGAAGGTATAGTCCGGCTATCCGGACACCCCCTAATCCAGGACTCCCTCAGTAGCCCCTGAACCAGGCTTCAATGATGACGAGTCCGGCGCACAGATTGTCTTCGGTGTTGCAAGGCGGGTTCCTCCTCCAAGTACTTCATAGAAGATTTTGAACACAAAGGTAGTGTCCAGCTCTGCAAAATAAGTTTCCACATATTGCCATAGAGAGAATAATATTTACACAAATCTAATCTGCTGACGTATTCCATAGCGTGACATCACACCACGGCCAAGTCTTTATTCGAATTGTTTTACTGTCCCACCTCAGCACGTTTAGCGAGGCGGTTTCCTTGGCACGTCTTGTCAAAGCAGAGATTGTGTCCCCTTATTCCGGGATTCTCATCAATACGGGCGTGGGTAACCCAACCGCGCCATTGATTACGGCGCTTGGGAGATAAGCAAGTTTTACCAGGCTGGTGGGGACGCAGAGTCGCATCCGCCCATATAAGGGGATAAGGATCCACCTTTTCATCCACGCCTTCTTCCTCCTTTGCCTATCCATTTCTGCGCACTCGAGCTCCAACGCCCAAGTCCGCACACCCCACCTCAACCTCCTTCAGCCATGTCCGAAGAGGGAGGCAAGTGGATGGTCTCCTCCGTCACGGAGGGACTCATCAAAAAACTGAGGAAGGCTAGATACTTGTCTAGCGACATTGCGCACCGGCTTCCCGAAGAGGGGCAGCTCATCCCCACCCCTAGGCCCCATGAGAGGGTGGTGTTCCTTCCCCATTTTCTCCATGGACTGGGCTTCCCTCTCCACCCATTTGTCCGGGGGCTCATGTTCTACTATGGCCTGGATTTCCATGATCTGGCCTCGAACTTTGTCCTCAACATCTCGGCGTTTATCGTCGTATGCGAGGCTTTCCTCCACATCCGCCCCCATTTCGGCCTATGGCTCAAGACTTTCAATGTCAAGCCGAAGGCGGTGCGCGGCACCCAGGCGGAGTGCGGAGGCGCCATGGTGGGCAAGATGCCCAACGTCTTATGGCTCGAGGGCTCCTTCTTGGAGACCCTAAAGGGGTGGCAATCGGGGTGGTTTTACATCACCGAGCCATGCGACCCTGAATGGGTCACAGCCCCCAAGTTTCGATCCGGACCCCCTACGAGGCTCACCTCCTGGAAAGAGATGGGCCTGTCGTGGGGTAAAAAAGGAGAGCTGACCGGACTCCGAACATGCGTCCAAACCCTGGTGGACAAGAAGCTCAAACTTTTCAATGTAGTCCAGGTTATGCTCATCCACCGGATCCTCCCGTGTCAACAACGGGCTTTCAACCTATGGGAGTTCGACCCAGCGCAGCACCGAACTCTGAGCAGGCTCTTCGACACGATGTACGAAGATGCCTAGAAGGTGCTTTTCAAGGGCGCCGAGGCCCCTGCATCCGCTACCGAGGATCGCGGATTCAGCACGCAGCGTCACGCTCGTGCGGTAAGCTGTTTTTACCTTTTACAGGGCATTCGTTTTTCATAGTTTGACTCCATGCGGGATCTAAGCTCCCTTACCTTTGATAGGATTGGCAGGAGACGTCCGGACAGATCATCTGTCCGGCTCCTTTGCCCGAAGGCCCAGCGGACGCTCACTTGGTGAAGCTGCTGGTTCCGGCACCCTATGTGGTGCCGGAGAAGAAGGCCAAGAAAAATGCCACGGGGACTCGAAAGAGTGCCCGGCGCCAGGAGGCGTCGGATTCATCATCCGACGACCCCAAGACGCACTCCTCCCATGAAGACGAGGAGGAGGAAGAAGAGACCTCTCCTCCTCCAGCGGGGGGAGGGAAGAAAAGGAAGGCCGCTCCAACTGGGGAGGCCGAAGGGTCCAAGAAGGGGAAGACCCTTTCTCTGGACTACTCCGCCGACGCCAATGACGGCGAAGAGGAGTGGCCGCGCAGGGCCAAGCCCCTGGCGAGATCGTAAGTATTCGGACACCAGAGCAATTCATAGTGTTCCTTTCTTGCACAGCTCCTCCTTACGCCGAATATGACTATGCAGTCCGCCCAAGGCCGGGCTCGACGAGTCGTCGAGCAGCTCCCTGGATTCGTCGGACGTGAATTCACTTCCGCCGCTACCTCCCCCCACCCTACGGACGACGCCGAGGTGCTGTCCCAACAGGTTCCAAGCCAGGAGGAGGTGGTCCTGGAGGCGCCGCAAGGCGACCTCCCGGACTCCAGGCGTAAAGGGTAGAACCCCCAAGGGCTCCAAGTCCGGCCTTGAGCCGGACACCGCGCCGGAACCTTCAACGGTTCCGGACTCCGGCAGGCGGCCTCCTTCCAAGAGGGGCAAGCCTACCGAGCCGGTGACCTCCGTCCAACCGAAGGCACCGGGCAATTTGCTGGAGGTGCTTGACGGCGCCTCCATCGACGAGGAGCACCGCACTGTTATGAGTGTGGTGATCCAGAAGGTTCAGTCCACCAAGAGCGGACTGACTGAAGCCTGTGCCAGCCTTCTAACAGGCTTTGAGGTAAGTAAAAGATATGTAAAAATATTACCACATAGACAGTATCCCCTGATGCTCTATTTGGCGTTCGGAAAGAAAAGCCGAATAGAGGATCTAATACCGTTCGCAGGAGTCTAACAAAAGTAAGTCAATATGCGTATGCAGGCTTCGCTGCTATCATCCGCCGCACTGACTGCGGAGGTGGGCACGCTGAAGCAGAACCTCGAGCGGTCCGAGCAAGAGCTCGGCCTAGCTAAGCAGCAGCTCGAGGAGAAGGAAGGTAAGAAATACCTTATTTAAATATGTGAAAGGTGCAATTGCAAAAAGTGACAGGATTAACGTGGCTATTGTAGGGGCCACAACTGAGGTGGCGTCCCTTAAGCAAGCGTTGGCCGAGGCCGAGAAGAGGGCGGCCATGGAGCGCACCGAGCGGGAGAAGCATGAGACGCAGGTTGGCGAGGTGAGGCAAGAGCTCCAGGCTCTCATGAAAAAACATGAGAGTTTGGAGCTTGACTCGAAGACGCGAGAGTCTGAGCTCGCGGAGGCCATTGAAGATGCCAAGTCTGCCAAGGCCAAAGCCCAGAAGGCCCTCCAGGAGGTTGAGGCAATAAAAAAGATAGCGGCGGGTAAGGCATTCTTTATGCAAAGCAAGCACGTAAAAGTGAATTACTTGTTACTTACCCGAATCCGGAGCTCTCCAGGAGCATTCACAGACTTGCCCCATAGCGTTTCGGATGCTGCCGCCTTCTACCGAGCCGAGGAGGGAAGTTCGGCGGAGAAGGTGTTCTGGTCTCAGTATGCTGAGGCCGAACACCCGGTGCCCTTAAGCGAGCAACTGAAACAGCTGGTCGAGCTCCATAAGGTGGCCGAACAGGCCATGAAGGGCCTCATAGTCCGGCTGTGGCCTGGAGAGGCCATGCCTGGGAGCTACTTCGGGCTGGTGAGGTGGCTGGTGGAGGCCTGTCCAAGGCTCGAAGTCATCAAGCGCTCCGTATGCATCGTGTTGGGGAACGTAGCAGAAATTTAAAATTTTCTACGCATCACCAAGATCAATCTATGGAGTAATCTAGCAACGAGGGGAAGGAGAGTGCATCTACATACCCTTGTAGATCGCTAAGCAGAAGCGTTGCAAGAACGGGGTTGATGGAGTCGTACTCGTCGTGATCCAAATCACCGATGATCCTAGTGCCGAACGGATGGCACCTCCGTGTTCAACACACATACAGCCCGGTGACGTCTCCTATGCCTTGATCCAGCAAGGGGAGAAGGAGAGGTTGGGGAAGACTCCATCCAGCAGCAGCACGACGGCGTGGTGGTGGTGGAGGAGCGCAGGACTCCAGTAGGGCTTCGCCAAGCACTATGAGAGACGAGGAGGAAGAGGGGTAGGGCTGCGCCAACAGGGAGATTGAATCGTGTGTTGGGCTGCCCCTTTGCTCAAGTATATATAGGGGGAGGGGAGGGGCTGCGCCCCCACCTAGGGTTCCCTCCCTAGGGGTGGCGGCAGCCCCCAGATCCCATCTGGGAGGCGGCCAAGGGGGAGAGAGAGGGGGGCGCACCTAGGGTGGGCCTTAGGGCCCATCTACGCCTAGGGTTTGCCCCTTCTCCTCTTGAGGACGCCTTGGGCCTTGGTGGGAGGTGCCCCAGCCCACCTTGGGGCTGGTCCCTTCCCACTATTGGCCCATGTAAGCCTCCGAGGCTGGTAGCCCCACCTGGTGGACCCCCGGACCCCTCTGGTGGTCCCGATACACTACCGGTGATGCCCGGAACACTTCCAATGGCCAAAAGCATACTTCCTATATATCAATATTTACCTCCGGACCATTCCGGAACTCCTCGTGACATCCGGGATCTCATCCGGGCCTCCGAACAACATTCGGTAACCGCGTACATACTTTCCCTATAACCCTAGCATCATCGAACCTTAAGTATGTAGACCCTACGGGTTCGGGAACCATGCAGACATGACCGAGACAACTCTTCGGCCAATAACCAACAGCGGGATCTGGATACCCATGTTGGCTCCCACATGTTCCATGATGATCTCATCGGATGAACCACGATGTCAAGGATTCAATCAATCCCGTATACAATTCCCTTTGTCCATCGGTATGATACTTACCCGAGATTCGATCGTCGGTATCCCGATACCTTGTTCAATCTCGTTACCGGCAAGTCTCTTTACTCGTTTCGTAACACATCATCCCGTGATCAACTCCTTGATCACATTGTGCACATTATGATGATGTCCTACGAGTGGGCCCAGAGATACCTCTACGTTTACACGGAGTGAAAAATCCCAGTCTCGATTCGTGCCAACCCAACAGACACTTTCGGAGATACCTGTAGTGTACCTTTATAGCCACCCAGTTACGTTGTGACGTTTGGCACACCCAAAGCACTCCTATGGTATCCGGGAGTTGCACAATCTCATGGTCTAAGGAAATGATACTTGACATTAGAAAAGCTTTAGCAAACGAACTACACGATCTTTGTGCTAGGCTTAGGATTGGGTCTTGTCCATCACATCATTCTCCTAATGATGTGATACCATTATCAACGACATCCAATGTCCATGGCCAGGAAACCGTAACCATCTATTGATCAACGAGCTAGTCAACTAGAGGCTTACTAGCGAATGGTGTTGTCTATGTATCCACACATGTATCTGAGTTTCCTATCAATACAATTCTAGCATGGATAATAAACGATTATCATGAACAAGGAAATATAATAATAACCAATTTATTATTTCCTCTAGGGCATATTTTCAACAGTCTCCCACTTGCACTAGAGTCAATAATCTAGTTCACATCGCCATGTGATTAACACTCACAGGTCACATTGCCATGTGACCAACATCCAAGAGTCTACTAGACTCAATGATCTAGTTCACATCACTATATGATAAACACTCAAACAGTTCTGGGTTTGATCATGTTATGCTTGTGAGAGAGGTTGTAGTCAACGGGTCTTGCCATATTCAGATCCCTATGTATTTCGCAAAACTTTATGTCATATCGTAGATGCTGCTACCACGTTCCACTTGGAGCTATTCCAAATTATTGCTCCATTATACGTATTCGGTATCTCTACTTAGAGCTATTCGGATAGGTGTTAAGCTTGCATCGACGTAACTCTTTACATCGAACTCTTTACCACCTCCATAACCGAGAAACATTTCCTTATTCCTCTAAGGACAATTTTGTCCGCTATCTGGTGATCCAGTCCTAGATCACCTTTGTACCCTCTTGCCAGACATGTGGCAAGGCACACATCAGGTGCGGTACTCAGCATGACATACCGTATAGAGCCTATGACAAGAGCATAGGGGACGACCTTCGTCCTTCCTCTTTCTTCTGCCGTGGTCAAGCTTTGAGTCTTACTCAACTTCACACCTTACAACTCAGGTAAGAACCCCTTCTTTGACTGATCTATTTTGAACTCCTTCAAAAACATGTCAAGGTGTGCGTTCTTTGAAAGTATCATCAGGCGTTTTGATCTATCTCTATAGATCTTGATGCCCAATATGTAAGCAACTTTATCTAGGTCTTCCTTTGAAAATCACTCTTCAAACAACTGTTTATGCTTTTCAGAAATTCTACATCATTTCGAATCAACAATATGTCATCCACATATACTTATCAGAAATGTTGTAGTGCTCCCACTCACTTTCTTGTAAATACAAGTTTCTAGCAAACATTGTATAAACCTAAAAGCTTTGATCACTCCATCAAAGCATATATTCCGATTCCGAGATGCTTGCTCTAGTCCATAGACGGATCGCTGGGATCGACAAAACCCTTTATTGTATCACATACAACTTTTCTTACGAAAAAATGGTAAGAAAACTTGTTTTGACATCCATCTGTAAGATTTCATAATCGAAAAATATAGCTAATGCTATCATAATTCCGACAGACTCAAGCATCGCTACGGGTGAGAAATTCTCATCGTAGTCAACTCCTTGAACTTGTGAAAAGACTCTTTCACACAAGTCGAGCTTCATAGACGGTAACATTACCGCCCACGTCTGTCTTCTTCTTAAAGATCCATTTATCTCAATGGCTTGCCGATCATCGGGCAAGTCCACCAAAGTCCATACTTTGTTCTGATATATGAATCCTATCTCGGATTTCATGGCTCCTAACCATTTGTTGAAATACGGGCCCACCATCGCTTCTCCATAGATCGTAGGTTCATTGTTGTCTAACAACATGATGTCTAAGACAGGATTACCGTACCACTTAGGAGTAGTACATATCCTTGTCGACCTACGAGGTTCGATAGCAACTTGATCCGAAGCTTCATGATCACTATCATTAACTTCCTATTCAACAGACGTAGGTGCCGCAGAAAACATCTTTCTATGTTGCATCATTCTCTGGTTGAAATAAAGGTTCGACAACCTCATCAAGTTTTATCTTTCTCCCACTCAATTCTTTCGAGAGAAACTCCTTCTCGAGAAAGGACCCGTTCTTAGCAACAAACAATTTGCCCTCGGATCTGAGATAGAAGGTATACCCAACTGTTACCTTTGGGTATCCTATGAAGATGTGTTTGTCCGCTTTGGGTTCGAGCTTCGCTGGCTGAAGCCTTAAGCATCGCAACCCCAAACATTAAGAAACGACAACTTTGGTTTCTTGCCAAACCAATGTTCATACGACGTCGTCTCAACGGACTTAGATGGTGTCCTATCTAAAGTGAATGCAGTTGTCTCTAACGCATAACCTCAAAATGAAAAATGGTAGATTGGTAACAGACATCATAGATCGCACCATATCTCATAGGGTTCGATTACGACGTCCGGACACACCATTACCTTGTGGTGTTCCAGGTGGCTTCAACTGTGAAACAATTCCACAATGTCTTAAGTGATTGCCAAACTCATAACTCAGAAAATCCCCTTTTGATCAGATCGTAGGAACATGATCTTATTGTTATGATGATTCTTAACTTCATTCTGAAAACGCTTGAACTTTTCAAACGTTTCAGACTTGTGCTTCATTAAGTAGATATACCTATATCTACCCAAATCGTCAGTGAAGATGAGAAAATAGCAATATCCACCGCACGCTTCAATTCTCATTGGATCACACGCATCAGCATGCATGATTTCCAACAAGTCACTTGCCCGTTTCATTGTACCTGAAAACGGGGTCTTAGTCATCCTGCCCATGAGGCATGGCTCGCATGTGTCAAGCGATTCAAAATCAAGTGACTCCAAACATCCATCGACATGGAGTTTCTTCATGCATCTTACGCCAATATGACCTAAGCGGCAGTGCCACAAGAAAGTGGTACTATCATTATTAATTCTACATCTTTTGGCGTGAACATGTGTATTACCACGACCGAGATTCAATGAACCATTCACATAGGGTGCATGACCATGAAAGGTATTATTCATGTAAACAGAATAACCAGTATTCTCTAACTTAAATGAATAACCGTATTGCAATGAACATGATCCTATCATATTCATGCTCAACGTAGACACCTGATAACATTTATCTAGGTTCAATATTAATCCCGAAGGCAGATGGAGCGTGCGATGGTGATCTCATCAACATTGGAAACACTTCCAACACACATCGTCACCTCGCCCTTAGCCAGTCTCCATTTAGTCCGTAGCTTTAGCTTCAAGTCACCAATAATAGCAACTGAACCGGTATCCAATACCCAGGTGCTACCAGGAGTACTAGCAAGGTACAAATTAATAACACGTATATACTTTGTTGAAGTTACCACCCTTCTTATCTACCATGCATTTGGGGTAATTTCGCTACCAATGACCGTTCCCCTTATAATAGAAGCACTTAGTCTCGGGTTTGGGTTCAACCTTGGGTTCCTTCACTGGAGCGGCAACTGGTTTGCCATCCATGAGGTTTCCCTTCTAGCCCTTGCCCTTCTTGAAACCAGTGGTCTTGTTAAACCATCAACACTTGATGCTTCTTCTTGATTTCTACCTTTTGCGGTCTTAAGCACCGCGAACAGCTCCGGGATCAATTCCATCCCTTGCATGTCATAGTTCATCACGAAGATCTAGCAGCTTAGTGATAGTGGCTAGAGAACTCTATCAATCACTATCTTATCTGGAAGTTTAACTCCCACTTGATTTAAGTGATTGTAGCACCCAGACATTCTGAGCACATGCTCACCAGCTGAGCTATTCTCCTCCATCTTGTTGGCAAAAGAACTTGTCAGAGGTCTCATACCTCTCAACACGGGCATGAGCCTGAAATCCCAATTTCAGCTCTTGGAACATCTCATATGTTCTCTGGCGTTCAAAACGTCATTGGAATCCCGATTCTAAGCCGTAAAGTATGGTGCACTAAACTATCAAGTAGTCATCAGGATGTGTCTGTCAGGTGTTCACAACATCCACAGACGACGTTGTAGGGGTTTGCACATCGAGCGGTGCATCAAAGACGTAAGCCTTCTGTGTAGCAGTGAGGACACTCCTCGGACTACGGACCTAGTCCGCATCATTGCTTACAATATCTTTCAACTTAATCTTTCTCTAGGAACGTATTGAAACAGGGAGCTACAACGTGAGCTATTTATCTACAACATATTTGCAAAGACAATTTAGACTATGTTCATGATAATTGAGTTCATTTAATGAACTCCCACTCATATAGACATCCCTCTAGTCATCTAAGTGAAACATGCTCCGAGTCAACTAGGCCGTGTCTGATCATCACGTGAGACGGACTAGTCAACATCGGTGAACATCTTCATGTTGATCGTATCTTCTCTACGACTCATGCTCGACCTTTCGGTCTTTCGTGTTCCGAGGCCATGTCTGTACATGCTAGGCTCGTCAAGTCAACCTAAGTGTTTTTGCTGTGTAAATCTGGCTTACACCCGTTGTATTCGAACGTTAGAATCTATCACACCCGATCATCACGTGGTGCTTTGAAACGACGAACCTTCGCAATGGTGCACAGTTAGGGGGAACACTTTCTTGAAATTATTACGAGGGATCATCTTATTTAAGCTACCGTCGTTCTAAGCAAATAAGATGTAAAACATGATAAACATCACATGCAATCAAATAGTGACATGATATGGCCAATATCATTTTGCTCCTTTTGATCTCCATATTCGGGGCTCCATGATCATCGTTGTCACCGGCATGAAACCATGATCTCCATCATCGTGTCTTCTTGAAGTTGTCTCGTCATCTATTACTTCTACTACTATGGCTAACGCTTTAGCAATAAAGTAAAGTGATTACATGACGTTTATGTTGACACGCAGGTCATAAATAAATAAAGACAACTCCTATGGCTCCTGCCGGTTGTCATACTCATCGACATGCAAGTCGTGATTCCTATTACAAGAACATGATCAATCTCATACATCACATATATCATTCATCACATCCTTTTGGCCATATCACATCACAAGGCATATGCTGCAAAAACAAGTTAGACGTCCTCTAATTGTTGTTGCAAGTTTTTACGTGGCTGCTATAGGTTTCTAGCAAGAACGTTTCTTACCTACGTGAAAACCACAACGTGATATGCCAATTTCTATTTACCCTTCATAAGTACCCTTTTCATCGAATCCGATCCGACTGAAGTGGGAGAGACAGACACCCGCTAGCCACCTTATGCAACTAGTGCATGTCAGTCGGTGGAACCAGTCTCACGTAAGAGTACGTGTAAGGTCGGTCCGGGCTGCTTCATCCCACGATGCCGCCGAATCAAGATAAGACTAGTAATGGCAAGTAAATTGACAATATCGACGCCCACAACTGCTTTGTGTTCTACTCGTGCATAGAAACTACGCATAGACCTAGCTCATGATGCCACTGTTGGGGAACATAGCAGAAATTCAAAATTTTCTACGCATCACCAAGATCAATCTATGGAGTAATCTAGCAACGAGGGGAAGGAGAGTGCATCTACATACCCTTGTAGATCGCTAAGCGGAAGCATTGCAAGAACGGGGTTGATGGAGTCGTACTTGTCGTGATCCAAATCACCGATGATCCTAGTGCCGAACGGACGGCACCTCCGTGTTCAACACACGTACAGCCCGGTGACATCTCCTACGCCTTGATCCAGCTAGGGGAGAAGGAGAGGTTGGGGAAGAATCCATCCAGCAGCAGCACGACGGCGTGGTGGTGGTGGAGGAGCGCGGGACTCCAGCAGGGCTTCGCCAAGCACTACGAGAGACGAGGAGGAAGAGGGGTAGGGCTGCGCCAACAGGGAGATTGAATCGTGTGTTGGGCTGCCCCTTTGCTCAAGTATATATAGGGGGAGGGGAGGGGCTGCGCCCTGTAGGATCGAAAGTATGTCTAGAGGGGGGTGATTAGACTACTTGACCAAATAAAAACTTAACCTTTTCCCAATTTTAGTTCTTGGCAGATTTTAGCTATTTTAGGACAAGTCAAGCAATCATCACACAATTCAAGCAAGTATGCAAAGAGTATATTGGCAGTGGAAAGTAAAGCATGCAACTTGCAAGAATGTAAAGGGAAGGGTTTGGAGAATTCAAACGCAATTGGAGACACGGATGTTTTTCCCGTGGTTCGGATAGGTGGTGCTATCCTACATCCACGTTGATGGAGACTTCAACCCACAAAGGGTAACGGTTGCGAGAGTGCACGGAGGGCTCCACCCACAAAGGGTAACGGTTGCGCGAGTCCACACAGGGCTCCACCCACGAAGGGTCCACGAAGAAGCAACCACCCACAAAGGGTCCACGAAGAAGCAACCTTGTCTATCCCACCATGGCCATCGCCCACACAGGACTTGCCTCACTAGCGGTAGATCTTCACGAAGTAGGCGATCTCCTTGCCCTTACAAACTCCTTGGTTCAACTCCACAATCTTGTCGGAGGCTCCCAAGTGACACCTAGCCAATCTAGGAGACACCACTCTCCAAGAAGTAACAAATGGTGTGTAGGTAATGAACTCCTTGCTCTTGTGCTTCAAATGATAGTCTCCCCAACACTCAACTCTCTCTCATAGGATTTGGATTTTGTGGAAAGAAGATTTGAGTGGAAAGCAACTTGGAAAGGCTAGAGATCAAGATTCATATGGTAGGAATGGAATATCTTGGTCTCAACACATGAGTAGGTGGTTCTCTCTCAGAACATATGAGTTGGAATGGTGTATGTGTTCTGATGGCTCTCTCCTCGAATGAAGAGGAGGTGGAGGGGTATATATAGCCTCCACACAAAATCCAACCGTTACACACAGTTTTCCAATCTCGGTGGGACCGAATCAACAAACTCGGTCAGACCGAAAATGTAAACCTAGTGACCGTTAGAGATTTTCGGTGGGACTGACATGCAACTCGGTGGGACCGATATGGTTAGGGTTTGGGCATAACGTAATCTTGGTGAGACCGATTACACAAACTCGGTGAGACCGAATTTGGTAATTAGCTAACCAGAGAGTTGGTCAGGCAAACTCGGTGGGACCGATTTGCTCTTTCGGTGAGACCGAAAAGTTACAAAGGGGAAACACTGAATTTACATTGCAATCTCGGTGGGACCGATTCGCTCTTTCGGTGAGACCGAAAAGTTACGAAAGGGAAATAGAGAGTTTGCAATCCCATCTCGGTGAGACCGAGATCCCTATCGGTAGAACCGAATTGCTAGGGTTTGGCAGTGGCTTATGACAAGTGAAACTCGGTGGCGCCGGATAGGAAGAATCGGTAGGACCGAGTTTGGCTTAGGGTTTAGGTCATATGTGGATATGGGAAAGTAGTTGAGGGTTTTGGAGCATATCACTAAGCACATGAAGCAAGAGGCTCATTAAGCAACACCTCATCCCTCCTTGATAGTATTGGCTTTTCCTAAAGACTCAATGTGATCTTGGATCACTAAAATATAAAATGAAGAGTCTTGAGCTTTTGAGCTTGAGCCAATCCTTTGTCCTTAGCATTTTGAGGGTTCCACTTTCACATCCATGCCATGCCAATCATTGAGCTTTCCTGAAATAATCATCTTGGAATAGCATTAGCTCAATGAGCTATATGTTGTTATGAATTACCAAAACCACGTACGGATAGTTGCACTTTCAATCTCCCCCTTTTTGGTAATTGATGACAACATATAGATCAAAGCTTCGACAAATGATAATAAGCATGAAATATATCGTCGCTTTGAGAAGTATGTGATAAGTAAGAGATCCCCCTAAGTTTGTGCATATTTAAAATTTGCTTTGGACTGCAAATGCACAAGGAGTTAGAGTCATGGGTTACTCTTCCATGTCACATACATCTTGGTGGAGCGCTTAAAATGATAAGAATGAAATACATGCACTCATCACCAAGAATAGTGAATGATCACATAAGATAGATAAGATAATAACATTAAGCAAGCATTAAGTGTAGCTTATGATCAAACACATGATCATCAATGTCTCACAAGCAATGACATAGTATCTCAAGCACTCAAAAGCAAACAAGTTCGAAAAACCACCAAATAAAGCAAGAGAGAAAAGCAACACTCTCTCTCTCGAAGCCTATGATCTATACATTTTTCTCCCCCTTTGGCAACAATTTACCAAAAAGTTCCTAGAAAAATGCATAGTGCTAAGTCGATGCTCAGGCTTGATCTTCAGGTGGTGGTGGAGTCCGGATCACTCCAAGGACGAAGGCTTCTGTAGACGCTGAAGTAGACGCTGGAGTTGGAGCTGAAGTAGATGCTGGAGCTGGTGGAACTGAGGCTGTAGCTGGTGCTGAGGTGGTGGCTCTGGTGGCAGCAACTGGCACGGCAGACGACCTCGGACCTCGTGGCACTCTGGCAAAGGCATCAGTGGTAGTCCTGCCTCTCCTCTCCTGCATGTCATCCTGGAGCTGCTCCACTGCAGTCTGAATCTCTGTCACCTTGACATCCAAGTCATAGAACTTTTGTTCCATGATCCTCTCTAAGCTTGCCTGGTTCTGAGTTAGGGTGGCTAGTCCTTTCTCAATCCGCAGGGTGGATGCAATCAGGTAACCAAGCTGCTCTTGTTTAGTTTTCAAGAAATACTCAGATGCCTCCTCTTGGGTTGGCATCTTGGCAGCTTTCTCCTTCCTTGCCTTTAGCAACAACTGGCTCTTTGGGTGCAGGCTTTTCAGTTGAAGCTCTAGCCTTTGACATAGGCTGCCTGCCTGCTGGCCTTTTGATCTTCAGTCCTGGCTTTGTGCCTTGAGCTGGCTCAACTCTCTTTGATGTGGCCTCTTCCTCTACCACATAATCTTCATCTTCAGAATCATAAGTTCTCTTCTTCCTTTGTCTAGTGGCAGCTTTTGGCAGATTGCTTGGGGTACTTCTGCTGCCATCATCTGAAGAGCTGGAAGGATTAGTGCCCTCACTCATCACCACTTGCTGTTCTGACACATTCTGGCTGTCACTCTGATCTGACATGTTGAACAAGCTGACTGCTGACCATGTGAACAGTTTATAGATGAGGTAGAATAGATGAGCATCACAAAATGCAGAGATTTTTGCACAAGAATGATCCAAAAACTTAGTTTTAGTTTCCCACTGAAATCATCTCGGATCTACTGATTTTTAAACTCGGTGATACCGAAGCAGTTTTGGCACCTAAACTAGTGAACTCGGTCAGACCGAGTCACAGTTCGGTGGCACCGAGACTGCTAGGGTTTCACAGAGTTCCAAAATCGGTCACACCGATAAGTAATTCTCGGTCAGACCGAGTCTCACTTGTGCAATGGCATAAGCCAAATCGGTGGGACCGAGTTTTTCAACTCGGTGGGTCCGAGATGGTTTCGGCGGAAACCTAACCCTAAAATTTTCGAATCAAACCTATTCTATGAGCACATTGACTGGATAGGAGTGTTTCAATCGTGGCAAGAATCATGATGATCACAATGTGCTAAGAATCGGATTGGAGAATAGCACAAAGATCGATTCCATACCCTAGTTCGGCGGAGACTCGCTACGGCGGCAACGGCGGGGTAGAATTCCCGTTGACGGCGACGGAGACCAGCGACTGGAGCCGGCTGGCGGCGAGGAGACGATCCGGAGACCACGTTGGCAGAGCAGGCTATCGCGCGGGCGAAGTGGTTCGGAGAAATTTCCAAAATTTTGCCCGTGACTATATATAGCCCGACCCTGTCGGTGTGACCGAGTGGAACAACTCGGTGGCACCGAGATTCATAACTGCAGGCAGTTACTGAAACTCGGTGTGACCGAAAGGTTCAAATCGGTTGCACCGAGATCGAAAACCTAGATCAACTTAATGATCTCGGTAGGACCGAAAGTGGGGTATCGGTCAGACCGAGAATCATAAAGAGGTTTTGTAAGTTTAAGTCTATAATGAATCAGGGACTCCGAGCGCTCCTCACACAGAGTGGTTCGAATCTGACTTGATCAAATTTTGTGATGCAGCATGAATAGAGTTTGAGACAAGAAAAGCATAGATAGCTAGAGGAGGTTCTTAGGCATTCTTGTCCATCCACTTGGCAAAAGAAAATAAAACCAAACAATCAAAACAACAAGTGGATGTCCTCGAATGAGTAAAATATGCAACCAGCATGCTCACACAATAAGATGGCAAATGAAATATGTGACAAGGCATGCACAACCAATTCTAGCAACTATCAAGCAATTTGCGATGACTAGGTCATCTATATATGAGTATATTGACTTAGGAGTCAAGTGAGAACACTTGATCATAGGTCATACTCATCATTTAAGCTCAAGTGGGGTTACCACTTTTACATAAAGCATTGTTGTGTTCACATCTTTAGAGTTGCTTTAGCTCAAGTCTTAGAGTAAAGCTCCCCCTAGACGTGATACCCCCCCTAAGAGGGATGAACTAACCTTGGGTTTTGTCGATGATGACTTCATGTAGATGTTGAAGATGTGGATGCTCAATGTTGATGTAGATCACTTGGAGCTATCCATTTGAGTGAATTGCACTTTCAATACCTACATGGGTTAGTCCCACAAGGAACAAACAAGGATATCCATAGACATAGAGTGATGCACACACAAGATGATGTCCATGAAAACTTTTAGGTTACCTTGTCCCTTGTCTTACCAACAAGAGGGTTTGTGACTCCTTGAACTAGTGCAGGATGTGGAAGTTGATTGCACTTGTTCTTGCCAAAATGATAAGAGTGAAGTATGTTGGCGGAGTCACCCTCAAGGACTCTCTAGTTCTTCTTCTTTTGGATCCACATCATCTTGATGGGAATCCTTGGAGTTGTAGTCGTACTTGATGAAGTGGAACTTGAAGTAGTCTTGGGAATCCACTTGACTAAGGTCTTAGGAGCTTCTTCAAATGCGTCAATTTCCTCTTGAAGCTTGTCCTTGCCTTTTTGCTTGTAGTCTTGTGGTGGAAGATCATCTTGAGCTTGTGTCCCCTTGAAAGAAGTATCATACTTATCTTGTTGAGGAACAAACTTTGTCTTGGGGTATTGATCTTCTTCCCACTCAACTCCATTGGCATTGAACTTTCGTTCAAAACCAACACCTTGATTCTTCCGGTGCATTCCTTGCTTGCGCACAATTTCCTCGAATTGCTTGCTCCCGGCAAGGCTTTTGTACACTCCTTTCTCTATAATTCCCTTCAATAAGCTATTTTCTTGCTCAAGTGTAACTTGGCTAAGAGAATCATTAGTGGAATCAAGAGAACTACTAGAAGCAACAATATTGGATTTAGCATGATCATTGTTACTGCTAGAGGAAGAATCTTTCTTGTTCTTGTTACTAGACTTGACTTGAGGCATGTAAGTGGATAAGAGTAAACGCTTGGCAATGTAAGAAGAACTTTTCTTGCGGAGATCATCATTGATTGCTTTTAAGAACTCATGCTCTTGCTCAAGATTGAGCTTTTCAAAGCGTAATTTCTCATGAGCTCTTAAAAGTTCTCGATGATCTTTGAAGATAGTTTCATGAGCTAACTTAAGAGTGTTTAGTTCTTTAGTTAGAGTCTCAATATTTTCCTTATCATTGTCATTCGTTTTATCTTGATTAGCATGATTAATTGACATTTCATCATAGTATTCATCACTAGAGTTGTCAACAAGCAAATCATCACCTAACAAGTCATCTTCATCACTATTGAAATCAACATACTCGGGGTGTGTTACCTTAGGACCTTTGGCCATGAAGCATCTTCCAATTCCTTCATTTGGTGAGTCAAATATGTCGTAGGAGTTGGTTGACACAAGTGCTAGACCGGCAACACCTTCATCTTGAGTATCTTCGGAGTCGGAGTGATAACTTCTCTCGGAGTGGCTATCGGAGTCGGAGCCGGATACCCATTCACCAACATGAGCTTGATGTCTTTGTCTTGTGTAGCTCCTTGATGATTTTTCCTTTCTTTCCGAATCCTTGCTTCTCCGTGAGTATCTTCGTTCATAATGATCATCTCTACTCCTTCTCTCTCTTGGTGGTGATTCTTTGCTTCTTCTTTTTGGAGAATCTTCTCTTCTCTTGTAGGGAGCCGTACACTCATTGGAATAGTGTCCGGGTCTTCCACAACTGTAGCAGTTTCGCTCTCGACTAGAAGATCTTTTGTCATTGTAGGACCTTGACTTGAAGCTTCTATCTTTGCTTCTACTCTTGTAGAACTTGTTGAAGTTCTTCACCATTAAGCTCAATTCTTCATTGAAGTCTTGTTTCTCACTTGATGATGTAGGGGCTTCACATGAGGCTTTATAGGCACCACTTGATTTGTTGTGAAGTTCCTCTTTATCCTTAAGTGACATCTCATGAGCAACAATTCTTCCAATCACCTCCGTTGGCTTGAGATCTTTGTAATTGGGCATCATTTGGATCAATGTGCACACGGTATCATATTTTCCATCCAAGGCTCTTAGAATCTTCTTGATGATGAATCTATCGGTCATCTCTTCACTTCCTAAGCCGGCAATCTCATTTGTGATGAGAGCAAGCCTAGAGTACATTTCAGCGACACCTTCACCATCCTTCATCTTGAACTTGTCAAGTTGACTTTGAAGCACATCCAACTTGGATTCCTTGACGGAGTCGGTACCTTCATGCATATCAATCAAAGTCTCACAAATTTCCTTCGCATTCTCAAGACTGCTGATTTTGTTGAATTCTTCGGGGCACAATCCGTTGAAGAGAATATCACAAGCTTGAGCATTGTATTGCAACATCTTCAACTCATCCGCGGTAGCTTCATGATTTGGTTCTTTCCCATCAAAGAAGTCACCTTGCAAACCAACACACACAATAGCCCAAACGGCGGGGTTATGTCCAAGAATATGCATTTTCATTTTATGCTTCCAACTAGCAAAATTAGTACCATCAAAGTAGGGACCTCTACGGTGATAATTTCCCTCGCTAGACGCCATACTCTCCTAGGTTGTGAAACCAAGGCTATGACCACCAAAAGCTATGGAGATCAAAGCAAATGGAGACCAAAGCTCTGATACCACTTGTAGGATCGAAAGTATGTCTAGAGGGGGGTGATTAGACTACTTGACCAAATAAAAACTTAACCTTTTCCCAATTTTAGTTCTTGGCAGATTTTAGCTATTTTAGGACAAGTCAAGCAATCATCACACAATTCAAGCAAGCATGCAAAGAGTATATTGGCAGCGGAAAGTAAAGCATGCAACTTGCAAGAATGTAAAGGGAAGGGTTTGGAGAATTCAAACGCAATTGGAGACACGGATGTTTTTCCCATGGTTCGGATAGGTGGTGCTATCCTACATCCACGTTGATGGAGACTTCAACCCACAAAGGGTAACGGTTGCGAGAGTGCACGGAGGGCTCCACCCACAAAGGGTAACGGTTGCGCGAGTCCACACAGGGCTCCACCCACGAAGGGTCCACGAAGAAGCAACCACCCACAAAGGGTCCACGAAGAAGCAACCTTGTCTATCCCACCATGGCCATCGCCCACACAGGACTTGCCTCACTAGCGGTAGATCTTCACGAAGTAGGCGATCTCCTTGCCCTTACAAACTCCTTGGTTCAACTCCACAATCTTGTCGGAGGCTCCCAAGTGACACCTAGCCAATCTAGGAGACACCACTCTCCAAGAAGTAACAAATGGTGTGTAGGTAATGAACTCCTTGCTCTTGTGCTTCAAATGATAGTCTCCCCAACACTCAACTCTCTCTCATAGGATTTGGATTTTGTGGAAAGAAGATTTGAGTGGAAAGCAACTTGGAAAGGCTAGAGATCAAGATTCATATGGTAGGAATGGAATATCTTGGTCTCAACACATGAGTAGGTGGTTCTCTCTCAGAACATATGAGTTGGAATGGTGTATGTGTTCTGATGGCTCTCTCCTCGAATGAAGAGGAGGTGGAGGGGTATATATAGCCTCCACACAAAATCCAACCGTTACACACAGTTTTCCAATCTCGGTGGGACCGAATCAACAAACTCGGTCAGACCGAAAATGTAAACCTAGTGACCGTTAGAGATTTTCGGTGGGACTGACATGCAACTCGGTGGGACCGATATGGTTAGGGTTTGGGCATAACGTAATCTTGGTGAGACCGATTACACAAACTCGGTGAGACCGAATTTGGTAATTAGCTAACCAGAGAGTTGGTCAGGCAAACTCGGTGGGACCGATTTGCTCTTTCGGTGAGACCGAAAAGTTACAAAGGGGAAACACTGAATTTACATTGCAATCTCGGTGGGACCGATTCGCTCTTTCGGTGAGACCGAAAAGTTACGAAAGGGAAATAGAGAGTTTGCAATCCCATCTCGGTGAGACTGAGATCCCTATCGGTAGAACCGGATTGCTAGGGTTTGGCAGTGGCTTATGACAAGTGAAACTCGGTGGCGCCGGATAGGAAGAATCGGTAGGACCGAGTTTGGCTTAGGGTTTAGGTCATATGTGGATATGGGAAAGTAGTTGAGGGTTTTGGAGCATATCACTAAGCACATGAAGCAAGAGGCTCATTAAGCAACACCTCATCCCTCCTTGATAGTATTGGCTTTTCCTAAAGACTCAATGTGATCTTGGATCACTAAAATATAAAATGAAGAGTCTTGAGCTTTTGAGCTTGAGACAATCCTTTGTCCTTAGCATTTTGAGGGTTCCACTTTTACATCCATGCCATGCCAATCATTGAGCTTTCCTGAAATAATCATCTTGGAATAGCATTAGCTCAATGAGCTATATGTTGTTATGAATTACCAAAACCACCTACGGATAGTTGAAATTTCACGCCCCCACCTAGGGTTCCCTCCCTAGGGGTGGCGGCAGCCCCCAGATCCCATCTGGGAGGCGGCCAAGGGGGAGAGAGAGGGGGGCGCACCTAGGGTGGGCCTTAGGGCCCATCTGCGCCCAGGGTTTGCCCCCTCTCCTCTTGAGGACGCCTTG
This sequence comes from Triticum urartu, assembly GCF_056163025.1. Lineage (NCBI taxonomy): Eukaryota > Viridiplantae > Streptophyta > Magnoliopsida > Poales > Poaceae > Triticum > Triticum urartu. Next base: position 186,505,325 of record NC_141879.1, on the reverse strand, counting down.
GGCCTTGGTGGTAGGCGCCCCAGCCCACCTAGGGGCTGGTCCCTTCCCACTATTGGCCCATGTAAGCCTCCGGGGCTGGTGGCCCCATCTGGTGGACCCCCGGACCCCTCCGGTGGTCCTGGTACACTACCGGTGATGCCCGGAACACTTCCGGTGGCCAAAACCATACTTCCTATATATCAATCTTTACCTCCGGACCATTCCGGAACTCCTCGTGACGTCCGGGATCTCATCTGGGACTCCGAACAACATTCGGTAACCGCGTACATACTTTCCCTATAACCCTAGCGTCATCAAACCTTAAGTGTGTAGACGCTACGGGTTCGGGAACCATGCAGACATGACCGAGACAACTCTCCGGCCAATAACCAACAGCGGGATCTGGATACCCATGTTGGCTCCCACATGTTCCACGTTGATCTCATCGGATGAACCACGATGTCAAGGATTCAATCAATCCCGTATACAATTCCCTTTGTCCATCGGTTTGATACTTGCCCGAGATTTGATCGTCGGTATCCCGATACCTTGTTCAATCTCGTTACCGGCAAGTCTCTTTACTCGTTTCGTAACACATCATCCCATGATAAACTCCTTGATCACATTGTGCACATTATGATGATGTCCTACCGAGTGAGCCCAGAGATACCTCTCCGTTTACACGGAGTGACAAATCCCAATCTCGATTCGTGCCAACCCAACAGACACTTTCGGAGATACCTGTAGTGTACCTTTATAGCCACCCAGTTACGTTGTGACGTTTGGCACACCCAAAGCACTCCTACGGTATCCGGGAGTCACACAATCTCATGGTCTAAGGAAATGATACTTAACATTAGAAAAGCTTTAGCAAACGAACTACACGATCTTTGTGCTAGGCTTAGGATTGGGTCTTGTCCATCACATCATTCTCCTAATGATGTGATCCCGTTATCAACGACATCCAATGTACATGGTCAGGAAACCGTAACCATCTATTGATCAATGAGCTAGTCAACTAGAGGCTTACTAGGGACATGGTGTTGTCTATGTATCCACACATGTATCTGAGTTTCCTATCAATACAATTCTAGCATGGATAATAAACGATTATCATGAACAAGGAAATATAATAATAACCAATTTATTATTGCCTCTAGGGCATATTTCCAACACATCGAGGGTGCCCGTAGGGTGCTTGCCCGTGCGAAGGTGCCCTGGGGCAAGCTGGATGCTGAGAAGCTTGTTAAGGAAGGGCCACCGCCGGGCAAGGAGCATCGCAAGCCCGAGATGTATTATGAGGGCGTTTTGAAGGGTGCCCGTGTTATGGCGGATGAATGTTCCAGGGATGTAATTTTTGAGTAAACTCGCTCGTTTTGTCCTGTGCGCTAAAAACTTGTTCATGTGCGCTAAGCAATGCTTTTTGAATTTAAAATATTACCTTCTGTGTGGCCGTTTATCAAATTTGAGAGATGGCGAGTCGTCGGCTTCTGCCCCCATGCCACGAGTGCTGGGGTGTTCGGGATAAACATGAGCGCTCTTTTTCCCATTTTTGGGTCCTTCGAGGGAGGCGCTCAACACAACGAACAAGGCAATCGGACTATAATGCTTGAACACTCTCACTTAGCCATAGAATTCTATAATTTTGAATTTCGGCGAAGCCCCTAGTGTTCGGAAGACCGAGTTCGGGGCGCTATCCATGCCTAGGCCGGACAAAGCCGACTCCTCGCTCTAAGCGGCATAAGTCTTTAGGGACTCGAAAACCTCTCGAACAGCGACCAGCTCTCGCCTCATCATGACGGTCTGTTTTAGCTTTCTCTACTGAGGTGCTTAGCCCAGCTCAACTGGGGCACAATCGCAGTAGTTCTCCTAGTGCTACCTTAGCCGATATAATGGAACATAAGGTACCAAAACATAGGAGCCGGGCAAACCCAACTGTTGACCCAAGACATGATTCGGAGCCGATGAATATAATGCTATAAGTTCGGGGTGCCGCACTTGTGAAAGTGTTCGGACTTCTCACACCGTATTGTGGGGTACTTAAGCCCCTGGCGTATTGGCCGTACCAAAGTGTACGGGTGCAACATGTCATTAATGAACATATTCGTAAAAAAGAGTAATGCAATAATAGACGGAAGCTATGCATTGTTTATTTAAAAAGGCTGCGATCAAAGCAGAACAATACAAATAGTGCAATAAGCAAAAGATGGGACTATTTAACATGTCCTTTCCAGGGGCGAGCTGCGGAATGGTATGTGAAACAGGTATACTACTCGTTATAGAGACCACCTTAGAGTTCTGTAGTGCGGCGTAGCTTTCTGCTTCCCTGGTTGTATCGTTTGTGCGGTAATTGTACTACCGGACAAGCCTTTCGAAGAATGGAGTCCTGAAAATAAGAGAAAATTAAGAAATCAGCAGCCCCTAGTGCGGTTTAAGCCACGTTTCGGGCGTGCCGTGTTGGTGCCCCTCCCCCTGTGCCCATGGTATTTCTAGAGCGTAGTTATGTACGCGCAATACTGGTTTCGCAAGTTAGCAAGGGCTGGGGTTGGGGCCGCATTGCTACGCTTGCTCGGAACGTGCCAGGCGGTCTTGTTGTAGGTTACTCCGGGCGCGCTTGACGGTGTCCAGACGTTTAATGGCTGGACTGGAGAATTGCCTTGAGAGGCTGCTTTGTACTTCTGCTGCGATAGCCGCCGTATGCTCCTCCATTCGGAGAGAGCGTTCGGTGTTTCCATTAACCGTGATGACTCCTCGAGGGCCTGGAATCTTGAGCTTGAGGTATGCGTAGTGCGGCACCGCATTGAACTTGGCAAATGCGGTTCGCCTGAGTAGTGCGTGATAGCCACTGCGGAACGGGACTATGTCGAAGATTAACTCCTCGCTTCGGAAATTATCCGGAGATCCAAAGACCACTTCAAGTGTAACTGAGCCTGTACAGTTGGCCTCTACACCTGGTATGATGCCTTTAAAGGTCGTTTTAGTGGGTTTAATCCTTGAGGGATCGATGTCCATTTTCCGCACTGTATCCTGGTAAAGCAGGTTCAGGCTGTTGCCGCCGTCCATAAGGACTCTACTGAGGTGAAATCCGTCAATAATTGGGTCTAGAACCAATGCGGCGAACCCGCCATGACGGGTGCTAGTGGGGTGGTCCCTTCGATCAAAAGTGATCGGGCAGGAAGACCATGGGTTGAACTTTGGGGCGACTGGCTCCATCGTGTATAAGTCCCTTAGCGCACGCTTCTGCTCCCTCTTGGGGACGTGGGTTGCGTATATCATGTTCACCGTCCGCACTTGTGGGGGAAAACCTTTCTGTCCACTGTTGTTCGGCGGCCGGGGTTCCTCCTCATCATCGCTATGCAGCCCCTTGTCTCTGCTTTCGGCATTTAACTTTCCTGTTTGCTTGAACACCCAACAATCCTTGTTGGTGTGATTGGCTGGTTTTTCGGGGGTGCCATGTATCTGGCATAAGCGGTCGAGTATTCGGTCCAAACTTGACGGGCCCGGAGTATTTCTTTTGAATGGCTTTTTCTCCTGACCGGGTTTAGAGCCTCTGAATCCGGCATTAACTACCGTATCCTCAGCATTGTCGCTGTTAATGCAGCGCTTTTGCTTGTTGCGACGCGACCTGCCACTGCTGTCCTTGGTATCTGAATTACCAGGGCTCTTGGTCATGTTATTGCTGCGAGCTAGCCAGCTGTCTTCTCCTGTGCAAAAGCGGGTCATAAGTGTCGTGAGGGCTGCCATGGATTTCGGCTTTTCCTGTCCTAGGTGCCGTGCAAGCCACTCGTCGCGGATGTTATGCTTGAAGGCTGCTAGGGCCTCTGCGTCCGGACAGTCGACGATTTGATTTTTCTTGGTTAGGAACCGTGTCCAGAATTGTCTGGCCGATTCCTCTGGCTGCTGAATTATGTGGCTTAGGTCATCAGCGTCTGGTGGTCGCACATAAGTGCCCTGGAAATTGTCGAGGAATGCGGCTTCCAGGTCCTCCCAACAACCAATTGATTCTGCTGGCAAGCTGTTAAGCCAATGCCGAGCTGGTCCTTTAAGCTTGAGTGGGAGGTATTTGATGGCGTGTAGGTCATCACCGCGGGCCATGTGGATATGAAGGAGATAGTCCTCGATCCATATCGCAAGATCTGTTGTGCCATCGTATGATTCGATGTTCATGGGTTTGAAACCCTCGGGGATTTGATGATCCATTACTTCATCTGTGAAGCATAGTGGGTGTGCGGCGCCTCTGTATTGGGCTATATCACGACGCAGCTCAAGCGAGCTTTGTCTACTGCGTTCGGCCCGACCGGATTTACTGTATCCGGACGGACGGTTACCGTCTCGTGCCGTGGGGTGCCCACGCGATCCGTAGATCGATCTTGTTTGCCTTGCCTTGTCCTCCAATATATCTCGCAGGTCTGGCATGTTTTCCCGTGCCTTGGTATTTTTTGAGCGGCGCCGGGGTGCGGCTTGAGTGGAGGGCCGAGAGGCCTCTCTGTCGCGGCCACGGGGTGGCCGGTCGGCCGCATCATGCACTGGTGATGTAGGTTTAGGTGCTTCCTCCTCTAATTGGGTTAGCAACCTGCGCTTTCGGTAGCTTTTGGAGGGGCGTTCGAGTTCATACTCTCGGCCACGAGGACTTCAGTCCTTCTGTCGGCTAGCAAATCTTGATCAGCTCTAAGTTGTTGCTATTTTTTCTTGAGGCTGTTCGCCATGGCCATAAGCCTGCGTTTGAAACGCTCTTGTTCGATGGGATCCTCCGGCACGACAAATTCGTCGTCGTCGAGGCTTGCCTTGTCTTCAGAGGGAGGCATATAATTATCGTCCTCGACCTCTCTGTCTGCCGCTCTCTCATGAGGGCTGGCTTCTCCATCCTCCTGTGCTGAATCTTGCTGGAGGTGGTTGTCTTCGACACTGTCTGAGGTGTTATTATCTCCCGTGCCGGAATCACCGTTTTTGCTTTGCCGGGATTTAGAGCGACGCCGCTGACGCCGGCGCTTAGGCTGCTTCTTGGAGGGGTCATCCTCCGCTGTTCCATCGCCATTGCCTTCTTTTGGGGTGTCCACCATGTATATATCATACGACGAGGTGGCTTTCCAATGCCCTATAGGCGCTGGTTCTTGATTGTCTCCTGCATCGGCGTCCATGCCATCGATGTCTTCGGAGTCGAAGTCGAGCATGTCGGTTAAATCATCGACAACGGCTACGAAGTGGATGGTGGGTGGGATTTGAATTTCTTCATCATCCGCATCCCAACCTTGCTGACCATAGTCCGGCCAGGGCTCTCCTGATAAAGAGAGATACTTTAGTGAATTCAGAATATCGCCGAAGGGCGAGTGCTGAAAGATGTCCGCGGCAGTGAACTCCATGATCAGCGCCCAATCGGGTTCGATCGGTAGGGGCGCGGAGGGCTCGGAGTCTGGAGAGGAGTCCGGCTCCTTGGAGTCACGGGCTTCGCAGAGAATAGGGCTGGTGTTCGGTTCGATCGCCGTAGAGATTGCAGCCCCCGAGGCGGTGTCCAACCACCCATCCTCGGTTGGCGCAGTTGGCTCCGAATTAAGGGTCGGAGCTGATGCGGGTGCGGCCTCCAGGGCACTGTTCGGCGGCAGAGCTAGATCGTGCCCATCGTGACAGTGCAGCGCGCTCGGCTGTGGCTCGAATCTGTCAAAGATCAAGTCTCCGCGGATGTCGGCCGTGTAGTTCAAACTTCCAAATCTGACCTGATGGCCAGGGGCGTAGCTTTCGATCTGCTCCAGATGACCAAGCGAATTTGCCCGCAGTGCAAAGCCACCGAATACGAAGATCTGTCCGGGGAGAAAGGTCTCACCCTGGATCGCATCGCTGTTGATGATCGGAGAAGCCATCGGGCCTAAAAGTGACGACATAGAGGAACTCTCAATGAAAGCACCAATGTTGGTGTCAAAACCGTCGGATCTCGTGTAGGGGGTCCCGAACTGTGCATCTAGGCAGATGGTAACAGGAGACGAGGGACACGATGTTTTTACCTAGGTTCGGGCCCTCTTGATGGAGGTAAAACCCTACGTCCCGCTCGATTAATATTGATGATATGGGTAGTACAAGAGTAGATCTACCACGAGATCAGAGAGGCTAAACCCTAGAAGCTAGCCTATGGTATGATTGTTGTTCGTCCTATGGACTAAAACCCTCCGGTTTATATAGACACTGGAGAGGGCTAGGGTTACACAGAGTCGGTTACAAGTGTAGGAGATCTACATATCCGTATCACCAAGCTTGCATTCCACGCCAAGGAAAGTCCCTTCCGGACACGGGATGAAGTCTTCAATCTTGTATCTTCATAGTCCAGGAGTCCAGCCGAAGGTATAGTCCGGCTATCCGGACACCCCCTAATCTAGGACTCCCTCAACAATGAACACGATCTTCATCGAGCTCCCACTTGAGCTGGGTTGCGTCACCTACACTGGTATCATCAGCACCTGCAACTGTTTGGAAGTATCTGTGAGCCACGAGGACTCAGCAATCTCAACCCTTGCGATCGAGACTATTTAAGCTTATGGGTAGGAAAAGGTGGTGAGGTGGAGCAGCAGCAAGCACTAGCATATATGGTGGCTAACTTACGCAAATGAGAGCGAGAAGAGAAGCAAAGAACGGTCGTGAACTAGAAATGATCGAGAAGGGATCCTGAGTCTACTTACGTTCAAGCATAACACAAGAACCATGTTCACTTCCCGGACTCCATCGGAAAGACACCATCACGGCTACACATGCGGTTGATGCATTTTAATTAAGTTAAGTGTCAAGTTTTCTACAACCGGATATTAACAAATTCCCATCTGCCCATACCCGCGGGCACGACTTTCGAAAGTTCAAAACCCTGCAGGGGTGTCCCAACTTAGCCCATCACAAGCTCTCACGGTCAACGAAGGATATTCCTTCTCCTAGGACGACCCGATCAGACTCGGAATCCCAGTTACAAGACATTTCGACAATGGTAAAACAAGACCAGCAAAGCCACCCGAATGTGCCGACAAATCCCGATAGGAGCTGCACATATCTCGTTCTCAGGGCACACCAGATAAGAAATCCGTACAACTAAAACCAACCCTCAAGTTTCCCCGAGGTGGCGCTGCAAGGGGCTCTATTTTGGACCAACACTCAGAGGAGCACTGGCCCGGGGGGTTTAAAATAAAGATGACCCTTGAGTCTGCAGAACCCAAGGGAAAAAGGCTTAGGTGGCAAATGGTAAAACCAAGGTTGGGCCTTGCTGGAGGAGTTTTATTCAAGGCGAACTGTCAAGGGGTTCCCATTATAACCCAACCGTGTAAGGAACGCAAAATCAAGGAACATAACACCGGTATGACAGAAACTAGGGCGGCAAGAGTGGAAAAAAACACCAGGCATAAGGCCGAGCCTTCCACCATTTACCAAGTATATAGGTGCATTAAAATAAACAAGGTATAATAATGATATCCCAACAATAAACTTGTTCCAACATGGAACAAACTCCATCTTCACCTGCAACTAGCAACGCTATAAGAGGGGCTGAGCAAAGCGGTGACATAGCCAAACAACGGTTTGCTAGGACAAGGTGGGTTAGAGGCTTGACATGGCAATATGGGAGGCATGAAATAGCAAGTGGTAGGTATCGCGACATAGCAATAGAGAGAGCAACTAGCAAGCAAAGATAGAAGTGATTTCGAGGGTATGGTCATCTTGCCTGAAATTCCGCAAGGAAGAAGAACGAGTCCATGATGAAGCCAAACGGACGTAGTCGAACGGATCCTCACAAATGCGACATTATCGGAACTAACCCGAGAAGCAACACCGGAAAGAAGCAAACAACATAGTAAACAACCATCACATAAACATGGCATGATGCACAACCAATTATGATGCATGTCCGGTTTAAAGAGGCATGGCATGTCAAAGTGCACAAGCAAAACTACAAGTTAACTGGAGCTCAATATGCAACGAGTTGCATATTGCCGGAAACTACATTTGATTATTTAGTTCGATCTTGTTTATGTACTCAACACAATTAAATGTTGGTTAGCATGGCAAGGGGTGAAGCAAATGAAAACTACCTATCTAGGAAAGTTTAAATGAGGCTGGATATAACAAACAACAAATCCAGAAAATCCCCATGTGCAATATTCGAATTTGGTACTGTTCTGCCCTAAACAAAATTTTAGAGTTATTAAACATGCAAAGTAAAGCCACCATGTTAAAATAGGCATTTTTCCACCCCATTTACATATAAAGTTTGTTAAGTTTGGAGCCTTGGTTAATTAGTTATGAAATGAAGCATTTTAACATGGCATTATGCAAAATAAACACAAACAACATTTTAATCATTTTTATCATGGTTGAAAGTTGCATATTATGAAACTAGATGAAAAACTAAGCATTTTACATATATAATGTTTTTACATGTGATGCATGGTTGATGAGTTAGGATATGCATGAAACTTAGGGGGGTTTTCTGCAAAACTGCAGTCTCTGGATAAATTAGAAAAATCGCAGAACAGGGAAAAAGCCCTATCGGGCCGAATCTGAAGCAAGCTGGGTCTATAGAAAAAAAAACAACAGAGGCTCCGCTAGGGCCTCACCATGGGCTTCGGCCCAGATCTGGAAAGCAGAGGCAGGCCGGTTGCTGGGCCTCGGAGCGCTGCGGCTGGATTGGCACAGGAAGCAGGGCGACGGGTCATCGGAGCGGGCGCGCGGTTCGAGCTCCTCTGCTCGAATGAAACAGAGGAGCGGCGCGGCAAGGGACTTGGCGTGGTCGAGTACGGCGGCCTCAGTTTAGGGGAGCTCGGGCGTAGGGGATGGGAGGCCGGATCCGGACGCGGGAGGTCGCCGGGGTCCCGTCCCGTGCCGGATCGAAGCGGAGGCAGGGCGACGAACTTGGAGCTCTAGGAGGTGGCGCGAGCAGAAGAGGCGCTCGGGGTTGTGGTTGCGGACGTTGGCGCTCCTGGGCAGAGAGGTGAGAGGTGAGGACCAGAGAAGAAGAAGGAAGGGAAGGAGAGGGGCGGTGAGCAGTTCCTGCTGGAGGAGGGATCCTCCGGTGACGACGAACTGCAGAAGGGCCAGCCTGGTTCGGTACTCCGGCGACGTTGTTGCAGGGCCGGAGGAGCTGAGGAGGCCGGTGCCTCGCGAACTGCAGAAGGGCCTGCCTGTCCCGCTCGGGATGGAGCGAGGAGGAAGGTTGCAGACGCTGGGGAGCTGCCGTGCTGCTGGATTGAGGCGAGGTGGGGCATGGAGGAGCTGAGCAAGGAGGAGGCGCGTGGCAAAAGAGCTCGTGGACGAGATGCTCACTGGGGTGAGGTCTGGCTTCGACCGGCTTGGGGCTACTGGGGATTTGGGTGGCGCGGAAAACACGGGAGGCGGTCGGAGGCTGCAGTTGGAGGGCGGTGGATTTGAGATGGATTGTAACACCCCGGATGTAACTTTCCCTATTTGTACTCCAACTCTTGCCGTTTCCGGCGTTAAGTTATATTTATTTCTCGGGTTCGGGTCTTTGTCTCCGTGTGTTGTTTTCATTGTCATGCATCTCATATCATGTCATCATGTGCATTGCATTTGCATACGTGTTCATCTCATGCATTCGAGCTTTTTCCCCGTTGTCCGTTTTGCATTCCGGCGCTTCGTTCTCCTCCGGTGGTCATTTCCAGCTTTCTTTCGTGTGTGGGGATTAAACATTTCTGGATTGGACCGAGACTTGCCATGCGGCCTTGGTTTACTACCGGTAGACCGCCTGTCAAGTTTCGTACCATTTGGACTTCGTTTGATACTCCAACGGTTAACCGAGGGACCGAAAAGGCCTCGTGTGTGTTGCAGCCCAACACCCCTCCAATTTGACCCAAAACCCAACAAACTTTGCTCCATCATCTAGAGCGTTCGATCACGATCGCGTGGCCGAAAACCGCACCTCATTTGGACTCTCCTATCTCCACTTATGCCTATAAATAGCCCCCCTCCATTTTCGGATCTCTCTCTCCCCGAAACCCTAGTCTAAAAAAAAGGATCCCGCCGCCGCCGGACGTGTCCGCCCCCGGCTGAACAGCGTCCACCGCCGCCTGCGCCCAACCGGGCGTTGCCACGTGTCACAACCGGCCCCCGCCGCCGCCGAAGCCCGCCTGGCCCATCTCGGGCCCCCGACGCCGCCTCGACGGGCCCGAGGATACGCCCGCCTCCGCCGCCCTCTTCCCCGACGCAGGTGGCCGCCGCCGCCACCACTCCGGTGTGCCGCCCCGACCGGCCGCCGCGCCCCTCCTCGCCCGGCGCCCGACGCCGCCTCGCCCGGCCGCCCGCGACGCCGCCTCGCCGCCGGCGACCGTGCCCCGGCCACCGAGCCCCTGCCTCTTCTTCCCCACCGGCCGGCGAGCCTCTCCCCGCGAGCTTCAACTCCGGCGAGCTTCAAGTCCAACTCCGGCGAACTCCTCGAACCGCGTGCAGATCGGGCCAAATCTGGATCTGGGTCATCTCGGGGTTGACTTTTTCGTTCCTAACCCTAATTTTTGTGCGTACTTTGACCTACCGTATCTCCGCATCCGTAGCTCCGATTTGGGCATATAGTATATCGAAATGTTCGCCTCGACGAGTACATCATTTCATTCCATTGCATCATTTTCATTTGAGCTCATCTTGATTCCCAAAATGCTGTTTTAGCTATGTTCGTGTGCCCGTTAGTATATTTTGTGAACCCTTTTGGCCCCAGGTCACTTTGGGTCTTTTGTTAAGCTTGTTGAGTAGCTCCATGCCATGTTCTTCTTTGTCTTAATCAGGTCATGTATCATGTTGTTTTGCTGCTCCGAAGAGGGCTTCGTGATCTGAAATTTCAGACAAGTGCTAATTTCACTAAGTCTGGAATCTGTTTTGCATTTGCGTTTTTGCCATGCTTGTTTGAACCTCGTAATGGATGAATTGGCCGTGGCTCAGTGCTAGTATTTTGTTAAGCATCTTGTGTGCATCCCTACCATGTATTTTGTTGTCATGTTTGATGGCTGTAGCATGTTCCTCTCGTTGCATTTAGATGACTACTTGCTGTAAATCGCAGACCGGTGTCGTTCTTAAAACGCTTGCCATTTCCAAACCGTAACTCCGATTCCGGCGTTCTTTATATCGTTTTCAAGCGATTTCATCTCATCTTTCCAGTGGAACCCTTGGAATTCCAATTTGAGGCCAGGTTCATGCATTTTCCTGTCATATCTTGCATTTTGCATCCCGCATCGCATCCCGCATAGCATATCAGCATTTCATCATATTGCTTGGTCTTGCACGTGGTTGATTGTATCCTTGTTGCTTGTTTGTCTTGTTTGGGTAGAGCCGGGAGACGAGTTCGCTACCGAGGAGCCCGTTGAGTTTGCTTGTGAGGATCCAGTCAACTCTGACAACTGTGCAGGCAAGATGATCATACCCTCGAAATCACTACTATCTTTGCTATGCTAGTTTGCTCGCTCTTGCTATGCCAATGCTACGATGCCTACCTTTTGCTTGTCAGCCTCCCAATTTCCATGTTGAAACTCTAACCCACCATGTCCTAGCTAACCGTTGATTGGCTATGTTACCGCTTTGCTCAGCCCCTCTTATAGCGTTGCTAGTTGCAGGTGAAGATTGGAGGCCGTTCCTTGTTGGGACATCTTTTATTTAATTGTTGGGATATCATTATATTGCTATGTTATATTAATGCATCTATATACTTGGTAAAGGGTGGAAGGCTCGGCCTCTCGCCTAGTGTTTTGTTCCACTCTTGCCGCCCTAGTTTCCCTCATATCGGTGTTATGTTCCCGGATTTTTGCGTTCCTTACGCGGTTGGGTTATAATGGGAACCCCTTGATATTTCGCCTTGATTAAAGCTTGTCCAGCAATGCCCAACATTGGTCTTACCATTTGCCACCTAGCCTTTTCTTTCCCTTGGGTTCTGCAGACTCAAGGGTCATCTTATTTTACCCCCCCCCCCCGGGCCAGTGCTCCTCTGAGTGTTGGTCCAAACTAGAGCCCCTTGCAGCGCCACCTCGGGGAAACTCGAGGGCTGGTTTTAGTTGTACGGATTGCTTATCTGAGTGTGCCCTGAGAAAGAGATATGTGCAGCTCCTATCGGGATTTGTCGGTATTCGGTGGTGTTGATGGTCTTGTTTTAACCTGTCGAAGTGTCTTGAGTTACCGAGATACCTAGTCTGATCGGAACGTCTTGGGAGGAGGTCTATTCCTTCGTTGACCGTGAGAGCTTGTCATGGGCTAAGTTGGGACTCCCCTGCAGGGATTGAACTTTCGGAAGCCGTGCCCGCGGTTATGGGCAGATGGGAATTTGTTAATGTCCGGTTGTAGATAACTTGAACCTTAATTAATTATAATGAATCAACTGAGTGTGTTACCGTGATGGTCCCTTCTCGGTGGAGTCCGGGAAGTGGACACGGTGTTGGAGTTATGCTTGCGCAGGTTGTTCTCCTAGATTCTCGCTCGCGCTTTGCCTCCTCTTCTCGCTCTCTTTTGCGAATAAGATAGCCACCATATATGCTAGTCGCTTGCTGCAGCTCCACATATATATTTGCCTTATCCTTCCTATAAGCTTAGATAGTCTTGATCGCGAGGGTGCGAGATTGCTGAGTCCCTGTGGCTCACAGATTACTATAACTCCAGATGCAGGTCCAGGTGATTCCACTCCAGGTGACGAGTACGAGCTCAAGTGGGAGTTCGACGAGGACTCTCAGCGTTACTACGTGTCTTTTCCTGATGATCAGTAGTGGTGCCTAGTTGGGGTTTGATTCAGGGCCTTGTCGCATGTTGGGTTTTCTTCTATTTTGGCGTCGTAGTCGGGCCATGAGTGTTTGTATGTTGGATGTTATTTATGTACTTTGATGTGACGTGGCGAGTGTAAGCCAACTATGTATCTCCCCTTTTATTCTATATATTACATGGGATGTTGTGATGATTGCCTAACTTGCGACATTGCTTTCAATGCGGTTATGTCTCTAAGTCGTGCTTCGACACGTGGGAGCTATAGCCACATCGAGGGCGTTACAAGTTGGTAATCAGAGCCTTCCCCGACCTTAGGAGCCCCATTGCTTGATCGTTTTTAGCGGCCGAGTTGTGTCTAGAAAAATGTTTTGAGTCACTTAGGAATTATATATCGGAGAGCTTAGGAATTCTTTTTACTTCCAAGTCTCCTCATTGCTCTGGTAAGGCATCCTGACGTAGAGTTTTGACTCTTCTCTTCTCAAATTTCACTAAATTTTTTTTAGGATCACGCGAGTATCTTGGAATCGTTCCGATGGTTTATGATGAGAACATTGACTTGGTGCCTCCTGTCAGGGGTTTAGTGGAAGTGTCCCGGGGAGTTGAGCTCTGAGGTGTTCTCATCATAATTTTATCGTTGCAATTCTGGAATACTTGAGATATGTTCGCCGACATCGAAAATATCTTTTATGCAGTTCGTTGGTGAGATAACCTCGACCCCACCCAGTACTGGGGCGGGAGTTCGGGAGTATCGCCATAACTTGCATAACGGATGCTTTTCGAAGGTTGAGGTAGATGGTTTCCGAAGGTTTCTTGGTTATGTGTTGAAGGATGGATACAGCTGGATGTAGGATTTGCTAGTTTGGGTGAGATATTATGCTTCCCCTGTATCCCCAACACCTGATTGCATAACCGGAAAGGTTCAGGAGTTTCATAGGTGGGAATTCTAGTAGCTCTAGTTCTTCTTCCACGAATATTGGTTTGAGATTGGGATTTCTTACCGATTATTCGTTCTTGATCCGTACCTTGTTGATTTATTTCTCTACCTTAATTCTACGTGGCTTCTCAATTTATGGATATGTGACCATTTGAAGAGGAATGCATTCGTTCATTTTGTTCGGATGTGAAGACTATATGTTGCAATTTTCATTCCGTTGGTTTCAGCTTCAATATTTATCTGTCTATGTGCTAACGGTGGTCAACCTTCAGGATGGCTCCCGCTAAGAGCACCAGTCAGAACCAGAATCAAGATCCGCCACCACCTCCACCTCCTCCAGAGGCATGGCAAGCTGTGATGGCCGCAACCAATGCAAACACTCAGCTGATCATGCAAATTCTTCAAGAGCGCAATCAAGGCAGTCAAGGGAATCAAGGTAGCAATCAGAGTCACTTTGCTACACTCAACCAGTTCCTTGCTAACAGGCCAAAGACTTTCAGCAATTGTGTTGAGGCAACCGATGCTGACGATTGGCTTGTGGATCTGTGTAAGCATTTTGAGTGCAGCATCGTCAGGCCTGAGGACTTTGTCAAGTTCGCTTCCTTCCAACTCAAAGATCAAGTTGCAGAATGGTTCCAGTAGTACAAGGATTCCAGAGGTGGACGTGTTATCACTTGGGATGATTTCCATCGAGATTTCCGAGCTCATCATATTCCGCAGAGCGTGGTTGAAAGCAAGCGTGAGGAATTCCGCAATCTGAAGCAAGGCTCTTTGTCTGTCTATGACTACAACAAATTGTTCCAGAAGCTTGCCCGCTTTGCCAAGCAGGACGTGCCTGATAAGAAGAGCATGATATATCAGTTCAGGGGTGGTCTCAGAGAAGATATTCAGCTAACTCTTGTTCTCTTTGAGCCCTTGAGGTACGATGAGTTCTACAACATGGCACTGAAGCAAGAGGCTGCTTAGTTGAGGTGTGATGCTTCCAGGAAGCGAGTCAGAGATGTTACTCCTTCTTCCTCTACTCAAGTGGCCAAGCAGCAGAAGTTTTGGCTTCCTCCTCCTCCGTTCCGTCAGCCGTTCCAGCAGAAGAGCAAAGGTGGCAGTGGTTCTTCCCACCCACCCAACCCTGGCTTTCAGAACAAGACTTCGTATCAAGCTCCAAGATCGAGTGCTCCGTATCACCATCCGATTTCAGAGGTCACGTGCAACAAGTGCCAACAGAAGGGTCACTATGCAAACAAGTGTTTCAACCAGAGGCGTCTTCCTCCTCCTCCTGTCAGATCGGCAAGTACAGCTGTGGTCAAGCATAACCCCAAGCATGCCAAGGTGAATTTGATGAATGCAGCTCAGGCAGAGAACTCATCAGATGTGATCATGGGTAACCTTCCTGTTAATGATATTCCTGCAAAAGTTCTTTTTGACACTGGTGCATCGCATTGTTTCATGTCGAGACCTTTTGCATCTAAGCATGATTTTGTTACTCAAGTGTTGCCGAAGCTGTTGGCTATCGTCTCTCTGGCCCGTCAAATGACATCTCGAGTATGCGTTCCGGATGTTACTATCACTTTGGGTGACTATAAGTTCTTGTCCTCTCCAAATGTTCTTGGTGACTCGGATATTGATCTTATTCTCGGGATGGATTGGCTTTCTAAGCACAAGGCTCAGCTTGATTGTGCAGCCAGGCAGATTCAATTGACTCATTCGTCTGAGGATGTAATTGTCTTTGCCGCGCGGGATGATTCTATCCGTCTGTTTTCTCTCAATGAGAAGGGTGAATTGGATGCCATCTCGCAAATTCCAGTCGTTTGCGAATATCAAGACGTCTTTCCAGAAGAGCTCCCAGGAATGCCTCCGCAACGGCCAGTTGAATTCGTTATTGAACTTGAGCCTGGCACGGAACCTGTGTGCAAACGTCCTTACAAGCTCGGACCTGAAGAGTTGAAGGAGCTGAAGAAGCAACTCGATGAGAAAGAAAGAATGGGTCTCATCCGGCCTAGTTCTTCTCCGTGGGGTTGTGGTGTTCTTTTTGTGAAGAAGAAGGATGGAACGGACCGACTTTGTGTTGATTACCGTCCGGTGAACAACAAGACCATCAAGAACAAATACCCACTTCCCAACATCAATGAGCTGTTTGAACAACTCAAAGGTGCCCAAGTATTCTCCAAGCTTGATCTCCGTATGGGTTATCACCAGATTCGCATTCGTGAAGAAGATATTCCCAAGACAGCATTCAGAACAAGCTTTGGTTCATATGAATACACTGTCATGTCGTTTGGCCTCGCCAACGCTCCTCCGACGTTCTCTCGCATGATGAACTTCATCTTCAACGCCTACACCAATGACTTCGTTTTGGTCTATCTCGACGACATTCTGGTTTTCTCCAAGAACAAGGAAGATCATGCCAAGCACTTGCGTTTGGTTCTCGATAAGCTCAGAGAACATCAGTTCTACGCCAAGTTCTCCAAGTGCGAATTTTGGCTCGATGAGGTTCTTTATCTTGGTCATATCATCTCTGCCAAGGGCATTTCCGTGAATCCCGAGAAGGTGTCCGCAATTGTGAATTGGGAACCTCCTCAGAATGTGAAGCAACTCCGCAGTTTTCTCGGTCTCGCAAGCTATTGCCGAAGATTCGTTGAAAACTTTTCCAAGATCGCGAAGCCTCTCAAATCTTCTTCAGAAGCACGTCAAGTACGTTTGGTCTCCGGAGTGTGATATTGCTTTCAACACTTTGAAAGAGAAATTGATCACTGCTCCAGTTCTGACTCCGCCTGATGAATCCAAGCCGTACGAGGTCTTTTGTGATGCCTCTCTCCAAGGTCTTGGCGCAGTTTTGATGCAAGAGAAGAAAGTTGTTGCTTATACATCTCGCCAGTTGAAGACTAATGAGAAGAACTACCCCACTCATGATCTCGAGTTGGCGGCAGTTGTGCATGCTCTTTTGACTTGGAGACATCTTCTATTGGGAAGAAAAGTGGATATTTTCACTGATCACAAGAGTCTCAAGTACATCTTCACTCAGCCTAATCTCAACCTCAGGCAAACTCGATGGGTCGAAATGATTCAAGAGTATAATCCGAGTATCGAGTATACTCCAGGAAAGGCCAATGTGATTGCTGACGCTTTGAGCAGGAAGGCTTACTGCAACAGTTTGATTATTAAGCCTTATCAACCCGAGCTTTGTGAAGCTTTCCGCAAACTTAATTTGCAAGTTGTTCCTCAAGGTTTCCTTGCCAACCTTCAAGTCTCTCCTACCTTAGAAGACCAGATTCGCCAAGCCCAGCTTCTAGATGCTATGGTGAAAAAGGTGAAGATTGGGATTGCCAAGAGTCAGTCCAAGTACAAGTGCTACCGCCTTGATGACAAGGACACCCTCTTCTTCGAGGATCGTATTGTTGTGCCCAAAGGTGAACTTCGTAAAGTGATCATGAACGAGGCTCACAATTCTCTCCTCTCCATCCACCCTGGGAGTACGAAGATGTATCAGGACCTCAAGCAAGCTTATTGGTGGACTCGAATGAAGCGCGAGATCGCTCAATTCGTGAATGAATGTGATGTCTGCAGAAGGGTGAAGGCAGAACACCAAAGGCCAGCAGGTCTCCTCCAATCTCTTGCCATTCTAGAATGGAAGTTTGACCACATTGAAATGGACTTCGTGACTGGGTTTCCAAAGTCCAAGCGTGGCAATGATGCTATATTCGTTGTCATCGACAAACTCATCAAAGTGGCTCACTTTCTGCCTATCAAAGAGTCGATCACTGCAGCTCAATTGGCGGAACTCTATACCTCTCGAATTGTTTCTCTGCACGGTATTCCTCAAGTGATATCTTCAGACCGTGGTAGCATCTTTACCTCGAAGTTTTGGGATTCTTTTCAGAAGGCCATGGGCACTAACATCCACTTCAGCACTGCTTTCCATCCTCAAACAAGAGGTCAAGTCGAGCGTGTCAACCAGATTCTTGAAGATATGCTCAGGGCTTGTGTGATCTCCTTCGGCATGAAGTGGGAGGATTGTCTTCCTTATGCTGAATTCTCATACAACAACAGTTTTCAAGCAAGTTCGGGCAAGGCCCCATTTGAAATTCTGTATGGCAGGAAGTGCCGTACCCCTCTCAACTGGTCTAAAACCGGTGAACGTCAGCTTTTGGGTAATGACTTAATCACAGAAGCAGAAGAAATGTGCAAAGTCATTCGTGACAACCTCAAAGCAGCCCAATCCCGCCAGAAGAGCTACTATGATAGTAAGCACCGTGATTTGGCTTTCGAGATCGGAGATCATGTTTACCTCCGTGTCTCTCCTATGAAAGGTACTCATCGCTTCGGTATCAAAGGGAAGCTTGCCCCTAGATACGTGGGACCTTTCAAGATTGTCAGCAAGAGGGGCGTCCTCGCCTATCAACTCGAGCTTCCTTCAAACTTTGCAAATGTTCATGACGTGTTCCATGTCTCTCAGCTTCGAAAGTGCTTCAAGACTCCTGACCGCACCGTCAACTTCGAGGACATTGAGCTCCAAGAAGATCTCTCCTATCGTGAGCACCCAGTTGCTATTCTTGAAGAGACTGAACGCAAGACTCGCAACAAGTCAATCAAATTTCTCAAAGTCAAGTGGTCACACCATTCCGACCGTGAAGCTACCTGGGAACACGAGGATCACCTCCGTTCTGAGTACCCGGAGTTCTTTCAGTCCTAGATCTCGGGACGAGATATTTTCGTAGTGGTGGAGTGTTGTAACACCCCGGATGTAACTTTCCCTATTTGTACTCCAACTCTTGCCGTTTCCGGTGTTAAGTTATATTTATTTCTCGGGATCGGGTCTTTGTCTCCGTGTGTTGTTTTCATTGTCATGCATCTCATATCATGTCATCATGTGCATTGCATTTGCATACGTGTTCATCTCATGCATTCGAGCTTTTTCCCCGTTGTCCGTTTTGCATTCTGGCGCTTCGTTCTCCTCCGGTGGTCATTTCTAGCTTTATTTCGTGTGTGGGGATTAAACATTTCCGGATTGGACCGAGACTTTCCATGCGGCCTTGGTTTACTACCGGTAGACCGCCTGTCAAGTTTCGTACCATTTGGACTTCGTTTGATACTCCAACGGTTAACCGAGGGACCGAAAAGGCCTCGTGTGTGTTGCAGCCCAACACCCCTCCAATTTCACCCAAAACCCACCAAACTTTGCTCCATCATCTAGAGCGTTCGATCACGATCGCGTGGCTGAAAACCGCACCTCATTTGGACTCTCCTATCTCCACTTATGCCTATAAATAGCCCCCCTCCATTTTCGGATCTCTCTCTCCCCGAAACCCTAGTCTAAAAAAAGGATCCCGCCGCCGCCGGACGTGTCCGCCCCCGGCCGGACAGCGTCCGCCGCCGCCCGCGCCCAACCGGGCGTTGCCATGTGTCACATTCGGCGCCCGCCGCCGCCGAAGCCCGCCTAGCCCATCTCGGGCCCCCAACGCCGCCTCGCCGGGCCCGAGGAGACGCCCGCCTCCGCCGCCCTCTTCCCCGACGCAGGTGGCCGCCGCCACCACCACTCCGGCGCGCCGCCCCGACCGGCCGCCGCGCCCCTCCTCGCCCGGCGCCCGACGCCGCCTCGCCCGGCCGCCCGCGACGCTGCCTCGCCCCCGGCGACCGTGCCCCGGCCACCGAGCCCATGCCTCTTCTTCCCCACCGGCCGGCGAGCCTCTCCCCGCGAGCTTCAACTCCGGCGAGCTTCAAGTCCAACTCCGGCGAACTCCTCGAACCGCGTGCAGATCGGGCCAGATCTGGATCTGGGTCATCTCGGGGTTGACTTTTTCGTCCCTAACCCTAATTTTTGTGCATACTTTGACCTGCCGTATCTCCGCATCCGTAGCTCCGATTTGGGCATATAGTATATCAAAATGCGCCTCGACGAGTACATCATTTCATTCCATTGCATCATTTTCATTTGAGCTCATCTTGATGCCCAAAATGCTGTTAGAAGAGGGCTTCGTGAGTTAATTGTCAGATCTGCTAGTTCATCTTAGACTTTTGTCATTTTTGCTATGATTATTGTGTGCATGATATGCCAATGAGTCCTTCATATGTTTTGTTAAGCATTTTGTCTTCTTTCAGAGGTGCAACCCATGCATTTTTAGGATGTGTGTGGTGACTTGTGCAAGCTTGCAAAGAGAGGCACCCGGGAGATCTGTTTTCAGGGACTTAGTTGTTTTCACAAAGTCTGGGTTTGTTTAGTTCATGATGCCATATGTTCAGCTTGTTTCCTAGTGATCCGTGTCTCTTTTGAGGATGATCAGTAAAGGAGTTTTGTTAATCATGTTATGCTCTATCCATCCATGTCTTTGTTTGCAATTATGGAGCACCCTAGCTTGAGTCAATCGAGGTCTACTTTTGCTTTGTTGTGAATCTAGGCAGATCGTTAACTAGTTTGCGATTTTGCCGGTGTTATTGTAGTTGACCCGTGCATGCCACGCCATTGTTTTTGCCATGTCTAGCTCGTATTTTGTGCCTTCTTTATGGATGTATGCTTGACTTGCCATGACTTGCACTGTGGTGAGTGCATCGAGCTCGTTTACATGCCTTTGTGAGTTATATTTCAGCATGTCCCAGTTTTCACTGTCTGAAAACTGATTGTGTTTTAGCTATGTTCGTGTGCCCGTTAGTATATTTTGTGAACCCTTTTGGCCCCAGGTCACTTTGGGTCTTTTGTTAAGCTTGTTGAGTAGCTCCATGCCATGTTCTTCTTTGTCTTAATCAGGTCATGTATCATGTTGTTTTGCTGCTCCGAAGAGGGCTTCGTGATCTGAAATTTCAGACAAGTGCTAATTTCACTAAGTCTGGAATCTGTTTTGCATTTGCGTTTTTGCCATGCTTGTTTGAACCTCGTAATGGATGAATTGGCCGTGGCTCAGTGCTAGTCTTTTGTTAAGCATCTTGTGTGCATCCCTGCCATGTATTTTGTTGTCATGTTTGATGGCTGTAGCATGTTCCTCTCGTTGCATTTAGATGCCTACTTGCTGTAAATCGCAGACCGGTGTCCTTAAAACGCTTGCCATTTCCAAACCGTAACTCCGATTCCGGCGTTCTTTATATCGTTTTCAAGCGATTTCATCTCATATTTCCAGTGGCACCCTTGGAATTCCAAGTTGAGGCCAGGTTCATGCATTTTCCTGTCATATCTTGCATTTTGCATCCCGCATCGCATCCCGCATAGCATATCATCATTTCATCATATTGCTTGGTCTTGCACGTGGTTGATTTTATCCTTGTTGCTTGTTTGTATTGTTTGGGTAGAGCCAGGAGACGAGTTCGCTACCGAGGAGCCCGTTGAGTTTGCTTGTGAGGATCCAGTCAACTCTGACAACTGTGCAGGCAAGATGATCATACCCTCGAAATCACTACTATCTTTGCTATGCTAGTTTGCTCGCTCTTGCTATGCCAATGCTACGATGCCTACCTTTTGCTTGTTAGCCTCCCAATTGCCATGTTGAAACTCTAACCCACCATGTCCTAGCTAACCGTTGATTGGCTATGTTACCACTTTGCTCAGCCCCTCTTATAGCGTTGCTAGTTGCAGGTGAAGATTGGAGGCCGTTCCTTGTTGCGACATCTTTTATTTAATTGTTGGGATATCATTATATTGCTATGTTATCTTAATGCATCTATATACTTGGTAAAGGGTGGAAGGCTCGGCCTCTCGCCTAGTGTTTTGTTCCACTCTTGCCGCCCTAGTTTCCGTCATATCGGTGTTATGTTCCCAGATTTTTGCATTCCTTACGCGGTTGGGTTATAATGGGAACCCCTTGATATTTCGCCTTGATTAAAGCTTGTCCAGCAATGCCCAACATTGGTCTTACCATTTGCCACCTAGCCTTTTCTTTCCCTTGGGTTCTGCAGACTCAAGGGTCATCTTATTTTACCCCCCCGGGCCAGTGCTCCTCTGAGTGTTGGTCCAAACTAGAGCCCCTTGCAGCGCCACCTCGAGGAAACTCGAGGGCTGGTTTTAGTTGTACGGATTGCTTATCTGAGTGTGCCCTGAGAAAGAGATATGTGCAGCTCCTATCGGTATTTGTCGGCACATTCGGGCGGTGTTGCTGGTCTTGTTTTAACCTGTCGAAGTGTCTTGAGTTACCGAGATACCGAGTCTGATCGGAACGTCTTGGGAGGAGGTCTATTCCTTTGTTGACCGTGAGAGCTTGTCATGGGCTAAGTTGGGACTCCCCTGCAGGGATTGAACTTTCGGAAGCCGTGCCCGTGGTTATGGGCAGATGGGAATTTGTTAATGTCCGGTTGTAGATAACTTGAACCTTAATTAATTAAAATGAATCAACTGAGTGTGTTACCGTGATGGTCCCTTCTCGGCGGAGTCCGGGAAGTGGACACGGTGTTGGAGTTATGCTTGCGCAGGTTGTTCTCCTAGATTCTCGCTTGCGCTTTGCCTCCTCTTCTCGCTCTCTTTTGTGAATAAGATAGCCACCATATATGCTAGTCGCTTGCTGTAGCTCCACATATATATTTGCCTTATCCTTCCTATAAGCTTAGATAGTCTTGATCGCGAGGGTGCGAGATTGCTGAGTCCCTGTGGCTCACAGATTACTATAACTCCAGATGCAAGTCCAGGTGATTCCGCTCCAGGTGACGAGTACGAGCTCAAGTGGGAGTTCGACGAGGACTCTCAGCGTTACTACGTGTCTTTTCCTGATGATCAGTAGTGGTGCCTAGTTGGGGTTCGATTCAGGGCCTTGTCGCATGTTGGGTTTTCTTCTATTTTGGCGCCGTAGTCGGGCCATGAGTGTTTGTATGATGGATGTTATTTATGTACTTTGATGTGACGTGGCGAGTGTAAGCCAACTATGTATCTCCCCTTTTATTCTATATATTACATGGGATGTTGTGATGATTGCCTAACTTGCGACATTGCTTTCAATGCGGTTATGTCTCTAAGTCGTGCCTCGACACGTGGGAGCTATAGCCGCATCGAGGGTGTTACATGGATGGTGGTTGGCTCGGTGGGGAAGACGAGGAGGAGAGCAAGTGGTCTGGCGGCGGCGTGAAGGGGAAGATGGATGGGACAGGAGGGTATGGCTAGTGTTGATCCGGTTATATAGCAGGGGATGGATTAGGTTAGGGGTGATCTAGTCCCTCCGATTGAAATCAGATGGTCCGAGAAAATAGGTAGGGAGTCCAAATAATAAAAGGAGATGTTTTAGGGATGTTTGGGGATGATCCGAATCCAACGGTGACGACTGCCCGGGTCGGGTCCGGGACAGCTTTTGGATGCGCGCGCGAGGAGGGCCGCGGGCTAATGAGAGAGGTTAGATTAGGCCTGGCGGTAGGTAGTGAACTGTGAAGACGGTCTAGGGAGGAAAGAGAGGGAAAACCCGGCAACAATTTTCGGAGACCAAAAACGTCCGACGATTTGACCGACTATATTGTTGCTATAGTTATCCGTTGGGCTATCAAACGAACTCCGAATGCGATGAAACTTGGTAGGCGACCTACTAACAACATAACAACACCACACGCCAACTTTCAACCCATTCCGAGAACATTTTTTGGCCACTTAAAAATAATATTTCGGAGGTGCCGCGGGCGCGTGCAAGTGTGGTTGGGCTCAGAACGGACAACGGAGAGAACGGGGAGACCCGGACGGATGCAAGTTTTGAAAACATGATGATGCAATGCACATGATGACATGGCAAGATGCAACATGCAAGCAAATGACAAGGCAACAACAGCGAATAACTGGAAGACACCTGGCGCAATGGTCTCGGGGCGTCACATAAACCTCCTTATATCTTCCTCAAAACAGCCACCATACCTACCTATTATGGCATTTCCATAGCCATTCCGAGATATATTTCCATGCAACTTTCCACCGTTCCATTTATCATTAAACACATCATCATTGTCATATTTCCTTGCATGATCATGTAGTTGACATCGTATTTGTGGCAAAGCCACCGTTCATAATTTTTCATACATGTCACTCTTGATTCATTACCCATCCCGGTACACCCCCGGAGGCATTCATATAGAGTCATACTTTGTTCTAGTACCGAGTTGTAATCATTGAGTTGTAAATAAATAGAAGTGTGATGGTAAAAAAAGAGAAAGGCCAAAAAAGGGAGGCCCAAAAAAAGGGGCAATGCTACTATCCTTTTTTCCACACTTGTGCTTCAAAGTAGCACCATGATCTTTATGATAGAGAGTCTCTTGTTTTGTCACTTTCATATACTAGTGGGAATGTTTTATTATAGAACTTGGCTTGTATATTCCAACAATGGGCTTCCTCAAATGCCCTAGGTCTTCGTGAGGAAGCAAGTTGGATGCACCGCCACTTAGTTTCTTTTATTGAGCTTTCATACATTTATAGCTCTAGTGCATCCGTTGCATGGCAATCCCTACTCCTTGCATTGACATCAATTGATGGGCATCTCCCTAGCCCATTGATTAGCTGCGTCGATGTGAGACTTTCTCCTTTTTTGCCTTCTCCACATAACCCCCATCATCATATTCTATTCCGCCCATAGTGTTATATCCATGGCTCACGCTCATGTATTGCGCGAAAGTTGAAAAAAGTTTGAGATTACAAAAGTGTGAAACAATTGCTTGGATTGTCATTGGGGTTGTGCATGATGAGAGCATTCTTGTGTGACAAAAATGGAGCATGACCAAACTATATGATTTTATAGGGATGAACATTCTTTTGCCATGTTATTTTGAAAAGACAAAATTGCTTAGTTAGTATGCTTGAAGTTTTATTATTTTTATGTCAATATTAGACTTTTGTCTTGAATCTTTCAGATCTGAATATTCATGCCACAACAAAGAGAATTACATTGAGAATTATGCTAGGTAGCATTCCACATCAAAAATTCTGTTTTTATCATTTACCTACTCGAGGACGAGCAGGAATTAAGCTTGGGGATGCTTGATACGTCTCCAACGTATCTATAATTTTTTATTGTTCCATGCTATTATATTATCTGTTTTGGATGTTAATGGGCTTTATTTTACACTTTTATATTAGTGCAAATTGTTGTTTTTTTGCCTATTTTAGTGTTTCACAGAAAAGGAATATCAAATGGAATCCAAACAAAATCAAACCTTCGGGAACGTGATTTTTGGAGCAAACGTGATCCAAAGGACTTGGAGTGGACGTCAAGAAATGAACGAGGAGTCCACGAGGCAGGGGGCGCCCCCCCCCCCCCTCGTGTCTCAACCGACCTACTTCTTCCTCCTATATATACTCATATACCCTGAAAACATCCACGAGCACCACGAAACCCTATTTCCACCGCCGCAACCTTCTGTACCCAAGAGATCCCATCTTGGGGCCTTTTTCGGAGCTCCGCCGGAGGGGGCATCGATCACGGAGGGCCTCTACATCAACTCCATGACCCCTCCGATGATGTGTGAGTAGTTTACTTCAGACCTTCGGGTCCATAGTTATTAGCTAGATGGCTTCTTCTCTCTCTTTGAATCTCAATACAAAGTTCTCCTCGATCTTCTTGGAGATCTATTCGATGTAACTCTTTTTGCGGTGTGTTTGTCGAGATCCAATGAATTGTGGGTTTATGATCAAGTCTATCTATGAATAATATTTGATTCTTCTCTAAAATCTTTTATGTATGATTGGTTATCTTTGCAAGTCTCTTCGAATTATCTGTTTGGTTTGGCCTACTAGATTGATCTTTCTTGCAATGGGAGAAGTGCTTAGCTTTGGGTTCAATCTTGCAGTGCTCGATCCCAGTGAAAGAAAGGGAAACAACACGTATTGTATTGTTGACATCGAGGATAAAAATATGGGGTTTATATCATATTGCTTGAGTTTATCCCTCTATATCATGTCATCTTACCTAATGTGTTACTCTGTTCTTATGAACTTAATACTCTAGATGCATGCTGGATAGCGGTCGATGTGTGGAGTAATAGTAGTAGATGCAGGCAGGAGTCGGTCTACTTGTCACGGACGTGATGCCTATATACATGATCATGCCTACATATTCTCATAATTATTCACTTTTCTATCAATTGCTCGACAGTAATTTGTTCACCCACCGTAATACTTATGCTATCTTGAGACAAGCCACTAGTGAAACCTATGGCCGCCGAGTCTATTCTCCATCATATTAATCTTCAGTCAACAAGCTATTTCTATTACCTTCTATTTTGCAATCTTTACTTTTAATCTTTATCATAAAAATACCAAAAATATTATTTTATCATCTCTATCAGATCTCACTCTCGTAAGTGACCGTGAAGGGATTAACAACCCCTTTATCGCGTTGGTTGCAAGGTTCTTATTTGTTTGTGTAGTTACGAGGGACTTGCGTGTGGCCTCCTACTGGATTGATATCTTGGTTCTCAAAAACTGAGGGAAATACTTACGCTACTCTGCTGCATCACCCTTTCCTCTTCAAGGGAAAACCAACGCAGTGCTCAAGAGGTAGCAATGCACACCCAGGGAAAGGAACCCTTAACGGAACTATTCTCTCTGGAAGATGTTTTCTACAATCATAATGTAATATAACATAACTAGCCGAATACAACTTGTCTGTTCAAGCAACTATGATCCCTACGCCTGGTTTCCACTCATACCCCGGTCTATTTTATCGCTCAGGTATTCGGAAGCACTCCGCACCTTCGGGTCCAAAGGTCGAAGCGGAAAGGTCTGCCATGACAATCGTTTTACAATTCAGCTAGAGTTACATGTGCCAAGGAAAGTACATAGTCACTTGTACTCAAAAATTTCCTCCTCTACACCGTCGAGCAGGTTGTCTAACTTACAATCATGCTGGGAATACTTGGCGGCTACTTCTACTTGGTCATATACCAAATTAACGGAAACTTCTTTTCCATCTGACCCTAGAGGTACGACCCAAGCCATATGATTCGGATCAATCTTGGTATACCATGTTTTCACCATGGCCCAGGCTTCTCGTGCACCTTCCTGGCAGGCCGGTATCTTCCACAATCGAAAGCGCCGCCGCGCTCCCTTAAATGGCTGTATAAGCTCCTCCATCTTTCCTGGAGGGGAGGCAGATGGCCATAAGGCCTTGGCAACACTTCGCATCGCCTGTCGAGCCTGCTCGTGCACTTGCGAAAGCTCTTGTAGCATATCGCTCGAGAATCCGGACATCTCCTCTTCGGGGCGACCGGTCAGCATACCTGCAGACATAACTCTGTCAGTCCCCTCTATCTTTGAATTATTCGAAGGTAAGTTCGACCACATACTGAATATGCTGCCTCTCAGCCTTTTATTCTCCTTTACGAAGTCAGCTAGATGGGCCCGCACATCTTTCAGTTCTTCGCCCAGCTGGGTGTTGGAATCCTGGAGTTTGTTCTTCTCCTCCCTGACTCGTTTCAACACACGTTCGCCCGTGGCGAGTAGTCTTTGGGACTCTTTCTCACCCTCTTGAGCGGCCTTTAATTTCTCCTCCAGTTGATTTGACGATCCTGTCATGAGATAAGCAACAACGTTAACATAGCTGGCATATAATTATGTTTTCTCGATGGAGGGAAACCTTACCAGTTGATGCCTTCTTGGATTTCTCCAGTTCGGCGGTAACAGCAGTTAGTTGTGTCCGACATTTTTCTAGCTCTTGAGACAACATGTTGTTCTTCTCCGTAAGCACCTAGTTATACAGTGATCCTTAAATCAGTTGTATCAACTGATTTATGTCTCGGGGGCTACTGGTAAATGATGATTAAATCTACACTTACTGGCATATGTTTCAGATGATGGTCCATGGCTCTGGCAAGCCCATCCCGAGTAGCTCGGATGTACGCGTCGGCCGAGCTGAAGGCATCAAATGCCTCCTTTGAAAAGTCAGGGTCACGAAGAGCGGCCCTCCGACGGTGATGATTCATGGCACTCTCCACTTCAGAGTTCGTGACGGACATATCGTCTGAATCCTCTGTGGAAGGACAGTTCGGCGCCATTCCCGTGTCAGCCCTTGTCCTTAGGGCAGGGTCCGGAACCTGACTAGTGGAGGCACGTCCGACAGGATCCCCGGATATAGTCCGGCGGACACTTTTCCTGATAGAATGCGGCGAATGGCATCACGATTTGATGTGGCGATCAGAAGATGTATTCTTGAGAAAAGGCCTTACCTCTTTGACGAGGGTTCTATCATGTTATCATTTGCCTTCCTCTTTGAAGATATGCTCGGCGCGGGCGCCGCTCTGCTCGGAGACGCTTCTGGTGCACGTTGTGGCGTCGAGCGCCTCCCCTTTGGAACACGAAATAGTGTGGTGGGTGAGGCATAGTAAGGAAACTCTTTCGAAGGTTTCTTTTAAATTACTTACATGCAAAGCAGGGAGGAGGCCGGGGTAATCGGCGATGATGGGTACTTCCATACCATCATAGCTCGTCTGATAGAATACTCCATCCTTGAGCTCCACAAATATGTCCGGATCTTCTTCGAATCCGGGGTCAAGGTCCCGGTTGTGACCCTCTGGCTGGGGGGCAGGGCTATGGATCCCCTCGATGGCCTTCCGCCATTCCTGTAGTGAGTGGATAGGTTACTGTCCATCGAAAATAATTCAGGGAGAGGAGTAAAATGGTGGGATTGGATCTTACCCAGCTAGGAGGATTATACATGGAAAATCCATCTCGACATTGGAGACGAGTGAACTCCTCCTTCTCCCCTTTGTACAGTTCGGCCAATATTTTGGCCAAAGCGGCGGGGGTTTTCGGACCCTTCCGACCGCAGCGTGAGGCGTCATCTTCCCCATTATAGTGCCACATGGGAAGCCCTCTGTATTGGAGTGGTTGGACACCCCGCACTATGGAGATCGCCATTACCTCGATTAATGACAAGCCGGACTGGGCGAGCATCTTAATCTTGCCCATCAACTGTCTGACTTCTGTGATATCCTCCTCCTCGAGGTTCCGAGGACGCCAGCTATGGCGTTTCTTCAATGGAGCGCTTGAAAATTCGGGGAGGCCCGTTCGGACTGGGTCGGGAAGGGCGACGTCGTCAATATAGAACCATTCGGAAGGCCACTCTTCGGAAGCCTTCTTCGGCATGCTGGATAGGTTTCCGGTCCTGGCGATACACCACACTTCGGCTCCTCCCACTTCGAATATTGACCCCCTTGATTACGAGGGACGAGGCAGAACCGTTTTCTCCATAATTCAAAATGGGCCTCGCAGCCTAGGAATAGCTCGCATAGAGCAACATAACCCGCGATGTGCAGGATGGAGGCGAGAGTGAAACTGCAGTTGGAGGCCATAATACTCCAGAAGTCCTCGGAGGAAGGGATGGATTGGAAATCCGACGCCTCTTAGCAAGAAGGGAGCGAAGCATACTCGTTCCCCCTGGACGGATTGGGGAAGTTCTCCGCCTGAACCCAGCCATTGAAGGACGTCAGCCCTGCTCGGATGGGGACTAGATCCACGGGGGGGGGGGAGAAAGCCCTGTTTTTGCAGCTTCGATAGCTGACTGTGAGATACGGAGAATCTCTCCCAATCACCCTTTTTGAAGCCGCGGGGACGAGAGGAAGAGCTGGGAGCGCTAGCCATGTTGGGGTGGTTCCGCTTAGCAAGCTCTGAGGATTTTTTCGTGGGGTGTGGGATGGATCTGAGATCTATTCTCTTTAAATAGGCACCTCTCTTGTACGGTTAGGGTGGTATGTGCAAAAATACCCCGACCTCTCGTATTCACTCGCTACATGGAAGCTGAAGTCAGGGAGGAGTGGAAGCCAAGGGGTACGGCATTAAATGGAAAGCTGAATACATCATTTGAAGTCATTGGAGGAGGAACCCGCCTTGCAATGCCGAAGACTATCTGCGCGCCGGACACCTCGTCATTGAAGTCTGCTTCGGGGGCTACCGAGGGAGTCCTGGACTAAGGGGTCCTCGAGCGTCCGACCTATTAGACATGGGTCGGACTGATGGGCTATGAAGATACAAAGACCAAAGACTCTACCCGTGTTCGGATGGGACTCTCCTTGGCGTGGAAGGCAAGCTTGGCGACCAAATATGAAGGTTCCTTTCTCTGTAACCGACCTTATGTAACCCTAGATCCCTCCAGTGTCTATATAAACTAGAGGGCTAGGTCCGTAGAGGGAGATCCCTCATAATCATAGTCAGATAGGCTAGACCTTTAGGGTTTAGCCATTACGATCTCGTGGTAGATCGACTCTTGTAATACTCATATTCATCAAGATCAATCAAGCAGGAAGTAGGGTATTACCTCCATAGAGAGGGACCGGACCTGGGTAAACATTGTGTCCCCTGTCTCCTGTTACCATCGACCTTAGACACACAGTTCGGGACCCCCTACCCGAGATCCGCCGGTTTTGACACCGACAGCTCCCACTCATTTCTTGTAAATACAGGCTTCTCCAAAATTCTGTATAAAACCATATGCTTTGATCACACTATCAAAGCGTATATTCCAACTCCGAGAGGCTTGCACCAGTCCATAAATGGATAGTTGGAGCTTGCACACTTTGTTAGCACCTTTTGAATTGATAAAACCTTCTGGTTGCATCATATACAACTCTTCTTTAAGATATCCATTAAGGAATGCATGTAGCGACCCGACCACAGATGGTCAAGTCTCTGTGCTTCAGTGTCATCCCTGGATCAGTAATGCTGACACACACAGTACTCGCAAGATTTATAACAGAGTAGCAATCACACACTTATTACATCGAATGTCTCAAGAGAGAACTTAATACAATAATATGGCTTAAGGCCATCTAATACGATAACAGTGGAAGGCTTGGAAGATAAAGTGAGTCCATCAACTCCAACGGCATAGCTGAGCTGCACGGCAATGACCTAACGAACCTTACTCCTCGTCTGAAAAGTCTGCAACATAATATGTTGCAGCCCGAAAACGGGTTAGCACATGGAATATGCTGGCAATATAACACAGTAGAGCAAGAACAGAATAATGCTATCAGTATATGCATATTTGGTTGGTGGAAAGCTCTATGGTTATAGTTTTTGCGAAAAGCCAATTTTTCCCTACAACAAAGGAATAGATTTTAATTTAACTATCATGGTGGTTGAACAACATTGAGAAGGTTCCTCCATCTCAATCCCAATTAAAGTGATTAACAACCCAACAATATTAATTAAACATGATGAGATACATGTGATAACCCAAGTACTAGATACTCAAGAATTGTCCATAACCGGGGACACGGCTAACCATGATTAGATTGTACACTCTGCAGAGGTTTGCGCACTTTTCCCCACAAGACTCGATCGCCTCCGTTGAATTTCTCGCACTACATGGTGTTTGAGAAACGGATGACCGAGACACGGTCTTTCAGAAACATTAACTCTTTACTCCGGACAGACCATACCAAACCTACATCCCACTACCTGCTGATCTGCCTCTTAAGAGCTTCACGTGACTTACTCAACTATGCTAGAACCCATAATAGCTTGTGGCTGCACACGGAAGTTTCTAGCATGAATCATCTCAGTTCCCTTTGAGCCTGGGTGGCGGTCCATAGGAAGATCACACGGTTACTCCGGGATTTCCAAAAATACAGGCAACACTAGGTACTCCAGGTGCCTCAATCCACCCAGATGTTAATTTAAGTTGCCACCTTAAGTTGAACCATTAATTAACAACTCACATGTGTCATGGATTTCACTCACACCCAACCCACGTCTACGAGCATAGCAATATAATATAAGCAAACATAGAAGTAACTCCCAAGGGTTTGAATATAACAGGGCAATAGGTTCTACCTTAATAACTACTTCCCATCCCACATGTTAATAAAATCCTAATCATGCAATGTTTGAGGCTTGGAACTAATGCATAAAAACTGGGTATGAAAAGAGTATGATCAATGTGTTACTTGCCTTGCTGATGATCCGCAAATCCTAGAGACTCGTAGTAACACGCTTCGCACTCCGGGAATTCTATCGCAAGCAAACAATAGCATACATAAGTAACAAGCAAAAATGCACAAGCAAAACTCAAATAAGAGAGTTGCTGACCAGAAAGTTCAACTTAAGAACTCCCGTTCGCAAAAAGAATCAAATCAAACGGAGCAACGAAACTCAAACGGCGAAAGAAAGAAGCTTCGTTTACTAATATGAACCTAGGTCAAATTTTACAATAGCAAAAGCTTATTTGAGTTGGTTAAACATAAAGTGGGTTTCGAGACGAAACTCTAGGCGCTTGAATCGCCTGATTCCAATAAACGAGCGAAAAGATAAACAGAAACTAAGATCGGGTCAGAAATCACGATCAGAAAATCGCGGAATAAATTCGATAAAAAGAAAACTGACGAACAGACTAACGAACGAGCGTTCGTTAGCTGTAACTAACGGGCGAAAACCGTTTGTTAAATGAACATACGGACGAACGTCCGCTAACTAGAAGAACCGAAAAAAAGGGTGAACCGTGAAAAAAAAGAATCTAGGGATTCGAAAAAAACCGAACGGTTTTAAAAAACCGGCGGCTCAGATCCGGTGGATACCTCCGGCGAGGGGGTCTGGCGAGGCGGCTGTGGGGCGGGGCGGCGGGGCTTGGCGGCGGCGCGGAGCGGGCGATGGCGAGGCAGCGCGGTTGCGGCGGCGGCAAGGCGGCGCGGCTGCGGGCTGCGGCTCGGGCGGCGGGGGTGGCGGCTTATAAGGAGGGGCGGCTTGCTTGGAGGAGGGGGCAAGCGGTGGCGAGGCGGAGTCCGGCTCGGACTCCGGGTCCGAGCGGCGGCGGGGCGGCGCGCGCGCGGGGAGGCGGCGGCGGCTGTGGGCCGGCCTGGCTCGGCTGGGCCTTAGGCCCAGTCGGGCGCGAGAACCTCTCTTTTTTAAATAATTTCGCCGACAGAAATAAAATCCTAGAAAAATAAATAAAAATCTAAAAATGCCAAAACAAATTTGCACTGTCTAAATAAAATATTTAGAAGGAGATGAACATTTTCTTGGCCCTAAAATGCAACTTTGAAAACGTGCAATTTTTCTAATGCAAATAAAATCCAAATAAAATCGAGAAAAAACAAATAAATGATTTTAACATTTTTCCTCCAATATTTCAATTATTTTGGAGAAGTCATATTATCTCCTCTCCTTATTTTGATAAGAAATATTTTTCAAAGAGAAAAATAATTAAAATGAAAATCCTCGTTTCATTATTTGATAAAAATCAAATATGAAAAACCGGGAAAATCCCCAACTCTCTCCATGGGTCCTTGAATTGCTTAGGATTTCGAGGATTTTTGGAACGAAAAATGCAATAAAATATGATATGCATGGATGACTATGTATAACATTCCAAATTGAAAATTTAGGATGTTACAAACCTACCCCCCTTAAGATGAATCTCGCCCTCGAGATTCGTGTTTGCTAGAAAATAGGTGTGGGTGGTCTTTGCGGAGATCATCCTCTCGTTCCCAGGTGGCTTCATCCTCGGTATGGTGGCTCCACTGAACTTTGCAAAACTTGATAATCTTACTGCGGGTGACTCTGCTGGCAAACTCAAGAATCTTAACTGGCTTCTCCTCGTAAGTCAAATCACTGTCCAACTGAATTGCCTCCAAGGGCACTGTATCTCTTAACGGTATATCGGCCATCTCAGCATGACACTTCTTCAGCTGTGAAACGTGAAACGCATCATGGACTCCTGACAATCCCTCGGGTAATTCCAATTTGTAGGCAACTTCTCCCATCCGTTCCAAAACACGATAAGGTCCTACAAATCTCGGGGCTAACTTCCCCTTAACTCCAAAACGTTTCACTCCTCGCAAGGGAGATACTCGCAGATATACTCTATCTCCAATTTCATAGGTTACCTCTTTGCGTTTTGAGTCTGTATAACTCTTCTGCCTGGACTGAGCAATCTTCAGTCTATCACGAATTAATTTAACCTTCTCCTCAGACTCCTTGATAAAGTCTGGTCCAAACAACTATCGGTCTCCTACCTCATCCCACATCAAGGGTGTTCTGCACCTGCGTCCATGCAGGGCTTCAAACGGTGCCATCTTCAAACTGGCTTGGTAGCTATTGTTGTATGAGAACTCTGCGTATGGCAAATTGTCATCCCAACTAGATCCATAATCTAGCTCACACGCTCTCAACATGTCCTCCAGAATTTGGTTCACTCTCTCGGTCTGTCCATCCGTCTGTGGGTGAAAGGCTGTACTGAACTCTAACCTCGTTCCCAAAGTCTAGTGTAACTGATGCCAGAACTTTGAAGTAAACTGTGTTCCTCTATCTGATATGATAGTCCTCGGAACTCCATGCAGACATACGATCTTGGACATATAAATCTTGGCCAACTTCGCACTTGTATAAGTGGTTTTCACTGGGATGAAGTGAGCCACTTTGGTTAAGCGATCGACTACTACCCATATGGAATCATATCCTGCTTTAGTCCTGGGCAATCCGGTGATAAAGTCCATGCCAAGTTTATCCCACTTCCATTCGGGTATCGGCATAGGCTGTAACAGTCCTGCTGGCTTCTGATGTTCTGCCTTCACTCTCTGACATACATCACATACGGCTACATACTCGGCAATATCCTTCTTCAAACCGGTCCACCAGAAACGTTCCTTCAAATCCAGATACATCTTGGTGTTTCCGGGGTGTATCGAGTATGGTGAGTCATGAGCCTCTTGAAGTATTAACTTCCTGATCTCATGGTTATTGGGCACATAAACTCGGTCTTCAAACCATAGGGCATCGTGCTCATCCTCACGAAAACCTTTGGCCTTTCCTTTGCCTATCTTCTCCTTTATCTCGGCAATCTCTTTGTCATCCTTCTGAGCTTCCCGAATCTTGTCCAGCAATGTCGACTAGACCTCCATTGTCGCAACGAATCCTCTAGGAACAATCTCTAATTGAAGTTCCATGATATCCTCTACAAACTCCTTCGGCAGTCCCTTACTTTTAAGGATATTAGCATAGCTCTTCCTGCTCAAGGCGTCTGCTACGACATTGGCCTTTCCTGGATGATAGTGTAACTTCATGTCATAATCCTTTATAAGCTCCAACCATCTCCTGTGTCTAAGGTTCGGTTCCTTCTGGGTGAAGATGTACTTCAAACTCTTATGGTCCGTGTATACATCACATCTGTTTCCAATAAGGTAATGTCTCCAGGTCTTCAATGCATGCACTACAGCTGCTAACTCCAAATCATGCGTGGCATAATTCAACTCATGAGGTTTTAGTTGTCGTGAGGCATACGAAACAACTCTTCCATCCTGCATAAGCACACATCCAAGTCCTAAGCGAGAGGCGTCGCAATACACTTGGAACTCCTTATGTATATCCGGCAGTGTTAGCACTGGCGCTGTAGTCAATCGTTTCTTCAACTGATGGTATCCCGATCTCAAATCGATCTTCGAAAACACCTTAGCTCCTTGCAACTGATCAAGCAGATCGTTGATCATCAGCAGTTGGTACTTGTTCTTAATCCTCACTTCATTCAAGGCTCGATAATCAACAACCATCCTTAGGGATTTATCCTTCTTCTCAACCAAAAGCACTAGGGCTCCCCAAGGTGATGAACTTCTTCGGGTGTATCCTTTCTCCAATAACTCCTTGATCTGTTTCTTAATTTCCTCCAGATCATTTGCGGGCATCCGATAGGGTCTCCTGGATATTGGTCCTGTACCTGGCAACAGCTCTATCAAAAACTCAATGTCTCTATCTGGTGGCATGCCTGGTAACTCCTCTGGAAAAACATCCGGATAATCCTTCACTATAGGCACTTCCTCCTGAACAACTCCCGTAAGGGTATTCACTTGGCTCCTTCTAGGCACATGCCTAGATACATACTTAATCCTATTTCCCTCTGGGGTGGTAAGGTAAATCGACTTACTAGCACAGTCAATACTTCCTCCAAACTTTGACATCCAGTCCATACCTAATATCACATCCAATCCTTGTGACTCCAAGATAATTAGGTCGGACGGAAACACATGTGTGCCAATGGTTAAAGGTATCTGGTCGCACCATCGGCTAGCCATGTATTCTACTCTGGGTGAGCTCACTAGCAGAGGGGTCCTAAGGGTTTGGGTTGGTAGTTTAAAATTATCCACAAATCCCCTTGATATGTATGAATGCGATGCACCAGTATCGAAAAGAACAAGAGCGGTAAATGACTTAACCAAAAACTTACCTATTACCGCGTCCGGCTGCTCTTCAACCTCCTCCACGTTAACGTGGTTCACTTGTCCTTTGTTGAATGGATTGGGCTTCTTCCCGGCGCTCCCATTTCCGTTTTGATTCTTTCCTTCAGGGCACTCCGTTGCGTAGTGTCCCGTCTTCCTGCACTTGAAACAAGTAACATGACTTAAGTCCCTTTTGGCGGGTGTGGCTGGATTGGGGCGGTTCTGATTATTGTTGGTTCCGTTCCCATTCCCATTCTTAGAACCATTGTGGTTATGCGATCCTCCTCCATTGGGGTTGTGACCTCCATGGTTATGAAAAAGTCCTCCCGAATTCGGGGTTAGGCGAGGCTTCTGCTGAGCTCCTGAGTTATACTTCCCTTGTCCATACTTTCTCTTGCGGCTCTCAATCTGCTATTGCTTCCCTTCAATCATAAGAGCCTTATCTACTAACTCCTGGTAGTTGTTTAAGGTTGCTACCATCAACTGCATGCTCATCTCTGAAGGAAATATGCCCTAGAGGCAATAATAAAGTTATTATTTATTTCCTTATATCATGATAAATGTTTATTATTCATGCTAGAATTGTATTAACCGGAAACATAATACATGTGTGAATACATAGACAAACAGAGTGTCACTAGTATGCCTCTACTTGACTAGCTCGTTAATCGAAGATGGTTATGTTTCCTAACCATAAACAAAAGAGTTGTTATTTGATTAACAGGATCACATCATTAGGAGAATGATGTGATTGACATGACCCATTCCATTAGCTTAGCACCCGATCGTTTAGTATGTTGCTATTGCTTTCTTCATGACTTATACATGTTCCTATGACTATGAGATTATGCAACTCCCGTTTGCCGGAGGAACACTTTGTGTGCTACCAAACGTCACAACGTAACTGGGTGATTATAAAGGAGCTCTACAGGTGTCTCCAAAGGTACATGTTGGGTTGGCGTATTTCGAGATTAGGATTTGTCACTCCGATTGTCGGAGAGGTATCTCTGGGCCCTCTCGGTAATGCACATCACATAAGCCTTGCAAGCATTGCAACTAATGAGTTAGTTGCGAGATGATGTATTACAAAACGAGTAAAGAGACTTGCCGGTAACGAGATTGAACTAGGTATTGAGATACCAATGATCGAATCTCGGGAAAGTAACATACCGATGACAAAGGGAACAACGTATGTTGTTATGCGGTCTGACCGATAAAGATCTTCGTAGAATATGTGGGAGCCAATATGAGCATCCAGGTTCCTCTATTGTTTATTGACCGGAGACGTGTCTCGGTCATGTCTACATTGTTCTCGAACCCGTAGGGTCCGCACGCTTAAGGTTTCGATGACAGTTATATTATGAGTTTCTGAGTTTTGATGTACCAAAGGAGTTCGGAGTCCCGGATGAGATTGAGGACATGATGAGGAGTCTCGAAATGGTCGAGACGTAAAGATCGATATATTGGACGACTATATTCGGACATCGGAAAGGTTCCGAGTGATTCGGGTATTTTCGGAGGTACCGGGGAGTTACGGGAATACGAGGAAGAAGCAATGGGCCTTAATGGGCCTTAGTGGGAAGGACCAGGAGGTGGCGTGCCCCCCTCCCAAGCCCAGTCCGAATTGGACAAGGGATTTGGGGCGCGGCCCCTCTCTCCCTTCCTTCCCCTCTTCCCCCCTTTCCCCTCTTCTCCTAGTTGGACTAGGAAAGGAGGAAACTTACTCCAACTAGGAGTAGGAATCCTACTCCCTGGCGCGCCCCTCCTAGGGCCGGCCTCCTCCCCCTTGCTCCTTTATATACGGGGGCAATGGGGCACCCCATAAACACACAAGTTTATCATCGTGATCATATTCTTAGCCGTGTGTGGTGCCCCCTTCCACCATAATCCTCGATAATATTGTAGCGGTGCTTAGGCGAAGCCCTGCGACGGTAGAACATCAAGATCGTCACCACGCCGTCGTGCTGGCGGAACTCTTCCCCAACGCTTTGCTGGATCGGAGTCCGGGGATCGTCATCGAGCTGAACGTGTGCTAAAACTTGGAGGTGTCGTAGTTTCGGTGCTTGATCGGTCGGGCCGTGAAGATGTACGACTACATCAACCACGTTGTGCTAACGCTTCCGCTGTCGGTCTACAAGGGTACGTAGATCACACTCTCCCCTCGTTGCTATGCATCACCATGATATTGCGTGTGCATAGGAATTTTTTTGAAATTACTACGTTCCCCAACAGTGGCATCCGAGCCTAGGTTTTATGTGTTGATGTTATATGCACGAGTAGAACACAAGTGAGTTGTGGGCGATATAAGTCATACTGCTTACCAGCATGTCATACTTTGGTTCGGCAGTATTGTTGGACGAAGCGGCCCAGACTGACATTACGCGTACGCTTACGCGAGACCGGTTCTCCCGACGTTCTTTGCACAAAGGTGGCTAGCGGGTGACAGTTTCTCCAACTTTAGTTGAACCGAGTGTGGCTACGCCCGGTCCTTGCGAAGGTTAAAACAACACCAACTTGACAAACTATCGTTGTGGTTTTGATGCGTAGGTAAGATTGGTTCTTGCTTAAGCCCGTAGCAGCCACGTAAAACTTGCAACAACAAAGTAGGGATGTCTAACTTGTTTTTGCAGGGCATGTTGTGATGTGATATGGTCAAGACATGATGCTAAATTTTATTGTATGAGATGATCATGTTTTGTAACCGAGTTATCGACAACTGGCAGGAGCCATATGGTTGTCGCTTTATTGTATGCAATGCAATCGCGCTGTAATGCTTTACTATATCACTAAGCGGTAGCGATAGTCGTGGAAGCATAAGATTGGCGAGACGACAAAGATGCTACGATGGAGATCAAGGTGTCGCGCCAGTGACGATGGTGATCATGACGGTGCTTCGAAGATGGAGATCACAAGCACAAGATGATGGTGGCCATATCATATCACTTATATTGATTGCATGTGATGTTTATCTTTTATGCATCTTATCTTGCTTTGATTGACGGTAGCATTATAAGATGATCTCTCACTAATTATCAAGAAGTGTTCTCCCTGAGTATGCACCGTTGCGAAAGTTCTTCGTGCTGAGACACCACGTGATGATCGGGTGTGATTGGCTCTATGTTCAAATACAACGGGTGCAAAACAGTTGCACACGCAGAATACTCAGGTTATACTTGACGAGCCAAGCATATACAGATATGGCCTCGGAACATGGAGACCAAAAGGTCGAGCGTGAATCATATAGCAGATATGATCCACATAGCGATGTTCACCAATGAAACTACTCCATCTCACGTGATGATCGGACATGGTTTAGTTGATTTGGATCACGTAATCACTTAGAGGATTGGAGGGATGTCTATCTAAGTGGGAGTTCTTAAGTAATATGATTAATTGAACTTAAATTTATCATGAACTTAGTCCTGGTAGTATTTTGCAAATTATGTTGTAGATCAATAGCTCGCGTTGTTGCTTCCCTGTGTTTATTTTGATATGTTCCTAGAGAAAATTGTGTTGAAAGATGTTAGTAGCAATGATGCGGATTGGATCCGTGATCTGAGGTTTATCCTCATTGCTGCACAGAAGAATTATGTCCTTGATGCACCGCTAGGTGACGGACCTATTGCAGGAGCAGATGCAGACGTTATGAATGTTTGGCTAGCTCAATATGATGACTACTTGATAGTTTAGTGCACCATGCTTAATGGCTTAGAATCGGGACTTCAAAGACGTTTTGAACGTCATGGAGCATATGAGATGTTCCAGGAGTTGAAGTTAATATTTCAAGCAAATACCCGAGTTGAGAGATATGAAGTCTCCAACAAGTTCTATAGCTAAAAGATGGAGGAGAATCGCTCAACTAGTGAGCATGTGCTCAAATTGTCTGAGTACTACAATCGCTTGAATCAAGTGGGAGTTAATCTTCCAGATAAGATAGTGATTGACAGAATTCTCTAGTCACCATCACCAAGTTAGTAGAAATTCGTGATGAACTATGATATGCAAGGGATAACGGAAACGATTCCCAGGCTCTTCGTAATGCGGAAATTGACGAAGGTAGAAATCGAGAAAAACATCAAGTGTTGATGGTAGACAAGACCACTAGTTTCAAGAAAAGGGCAGAGGGAAGAAGGGGAACTTCAAGAAGAACAGCACGGAAGTTGCTGCTCAAGTGAAGAAGCCCAAGTCTGGTCCTAAGCCTGAGACTAAGTGTTTCTACTGCAAAGGGACTGGTCACTGGAAGCGGAACTACCCCAAGTGATTGGCAGATAAGAAGGATGGCAAAGTGAACATAAGTATATTTGATATACATGTTATTGATGTGTACTTTACTAGTGTTTATAGCAACCCCTCAGTATTTGATACTAGTTCAGTTGCTAAGATTAGTAACTCGAAACGGGAGTTGCAGAATAAACAGAGACTAGTTAAGGGTGAAGTGACGATGTGTGTTGGAAGTGGTTCCAAGATTGATATGATCATCATCGCACACTCCCTATACTTTCGGGATTAGTGTTGAACCTGAATAAGTGTTATTTGGTGTTTGCGTTGAGCATGAATATGATTTGATCATGTTTATTGTAATACAGTTATTCATTTAAGTAAGAGAATAAATTTTTGTTCTGTTTACATGAATAAAACCTTATATGGTTACACACCCAATGAAAATAGTTCGTTGGATCTCGATCGTAGTGATACACATAATCATAATATTGAAACCAAAAGATACAAAGTTAATAATGATAGTGCAACTTATTTGTGGCACTGCCGTTTAGGTCATATTGGTGTAAAGCGCATGAAGAAACTCCATGCTAATGGGTTTTTGGAATCACTTGATTATGAATCAGTTGATGCTTGCGAACCATGCCTCATGGGCAAAATGACTAAAACGCCGTTCTCCGGAACTATGGAGCGAGCAACTGACTTATTGGAAATAATACATACTGATGTATGAGATCCGATAAGTGTTAAGGCTTGTGGCAGGTATCATTATTTTCTGACCTTCACAGATGATTTGAGCAGATATGGGTATATCTACTTAATGAAACACAAGTCTGAAATATTTGAAAAGTTCAAAGAATTTCAGAGTGAAGTGGAGAATCATCGTAACAAGAAAATAAAAGTTTCTACGATATGATCGCAGAGGTGAAATATTTGAGTTACGAGTCTGGCCTTCAGTTAAAACAATGTGAAATAGTTTCACTACTCACGCCACCTGGAACACCACAGCATAATGGTGTGTCCGAACATCATAACCGTACTTTATTAGATATGGTGCGATCTATGATGTCTCTTACCGATCTACCACTATCGTTTTGGGGTTATGCATTAAATATAGCTGCATTCACGTTTAAAAGGGCACCATCTAAGTACGTTGAGACGACACAATCTGAACTGTGGTTTGGCAAGAAACCAAAGTTGTCGTTTCTTAAAGTTTGGGATTGTGATGCTTATATGAAAAGTTTCATCCTGATAAGCTCAAACCCAAATCGGAGAAATATGTCTTCATAGGATACCCAAATGAGACTATTGGGTACACCTTCTATCACAGATCCGAAGGCAAGACATTCGTTGCTAAGAATGGATCCTTTCTAGAGAAGGAGTTTCTCTTGAAAGAAGTGAGTGGGAGGAAAGTAGAACTTGATAAGGTAATTGTACCTTCTCCCTTATTGAAAAGTAGTTCATCACAAGAAATCTGTTCCTGTGACTACTACACCAATTAGTGAGGAAGACTAATGATGATGATCATGTAACTTCAGATCAAGTTAATACCGAATCTCGTAGGTAAACCAGAGTGAGATCCGCACTAAAGTGGTATGATAATCCTATTCTGGAAGTCATGTTACTAGACCATGACGAACTTGCGAACTATGAGGAAGCGATGATGAGCCTAGATTCCGCGAAATGGCTTGAGGCCATGAAATCTGAGATGAGATCCATGTATGAGAACAAAGTATGGACTTTGATTGACTTGCCCAATGATCGGCGAGCCATTGAGATTAAATGGATCTTCAAGAGGAAGACGGACGCTGATAGTAGTGTTACTATCTACAAAGCTAGAATTGTCGCAAAAAGGTTTTCGATAAGTTCAAGGTGTTGACTATGATGAGAGTTTCTCACTCGTATCTATGCTTAAGTCTGTCTGAATCATGTTAGCAATTGTCGCATTTTATGAAATCCAGCAAATGGATGTCAAAACTGCATTCCTGAATGGATTTCTGGAAGAAGAGTTGTATATGATGCAGCCAGAAGGTTTTGTCGATTGAAAAGGAGCTAACAAAGTGTGCAAGCTCCAGCGATCCATTTATGGACTGGTGCAAGCCTCTCGGAGTTGGAATAAACTCTTTGATAGTATGATCAAAGCATATAGTTTTATACAGACTTGCGGTGAAGCCTGTATTCACAAGAAAGTGAGTGGGAGCACTACAGCATTTCTGATAAGTATATGTGAATGACATATTGTTGATCGGAAATAATGTAGAATTATTCTGCAAAGCATAAAGGAGTGTTTTTAAAGAAGTTTTTTCAAAGAAAGACCTCGGTGAAGCTGCTTACATATTAAGCATCAAAATCTATAGAGATAGATCAAGACGCTTGATAAGTTTTTTCAATGAGTACATACCTTGACAATATTTTGAAGTAGTTCAAAAATGGAATAGTCAAAGAAAGAGTTCTTGGCTGTGTTACAAGGTATGAAATTGAGTAAGACTCAAAGCCCGACCATGGCACAAGATAGAAAGAGAATGAAAGTCATTCCCTATGCCTCATCCATAGGTTCTATAAAGTATGCCATGATGTGTACCAGATCTATTGTATACCCTACACTGTGTTAAGCAAGGGAGTACAATGGTGATCTAAGAGTAGATCACTGGACATTGGTCAAAATTATCCTTAGTGGAATAAGGAAATATTTCTCGATTATGGAGGTGACAAAAGGTTCGTCGTAAAAAGTTACGTCGATGCAAGTTTTGACACAGATCTGGATGACTCTAAGTCTCGATCTAGATACATATTGAAAGTGGGAGCAATTAGCTAGACTAGCTCCGTGCAGAGCATTGTAGACATAGAATTCGCAAAATACTTATGGATCTGTATGTGACAGACCCGTTGACTAAAATTATCTCACAAGCAAAACATGATCACACCTTAGTACTCTTTGGGTGTTAATCACATAAATGATGTGAACTAGATTATTGACTCTAGTAAACCCTTTGGGTATAGGTCACATGACGATGTGAACTATGGGTGTTAATCACATGGTGATGTGAACTCTTAGTGTTGAATCACATGGCGATGTGAACAAGATTATTGACTCTAGTGCAAGTGGGAGACTGAAGGAAATATGCCCTAGAGGCAATAATAAAGTTATTATTTATTTCCTTATATCATGATAAGTTTATTATTCATGCTAGAATTGTATTAACCGGAAACATAATACATGTGTGAATACATAGACAAACAGAGTGTCACTAGTATGCCTCTACTTGACTAGCTCGTTAATCGAAGATGGTTATGTTTCCTAACCATAAACAAAAGAGTTGTTATTTGAGTAACGGGATCACATCATTAGGAGAATGATGTGATTGACATGACCCATTCCATTAGCTTATCACCCAA
Source organism: Triticum urartu (assembly GCF_056163025.1). Classification (NCBI taxonomy): domain Eukaryota; kingdom Viridiplantae; phylum Streptophyta; class Magnoliopsida; order Poales; family Poaceae; genus Triticum; species Triticum urartu. The sequence continues at coordinate 186,462,016 of NC_141879.1, read as the reverse complement.
TCGTTTAGTATGTTGCTATTGCTTTCTTCATGACTTATACATGTTCCTATGACTATGAGATTATGCAACTCCCGTTTGCTGGAGGAACACTTTGTGTGCTACCAAACGTCACAACGTAACTGGGTGATTATAAAGGAGCTCTACAGGTGTCTCCAAAGGTACATGTTGGGTTGGCGTATTTCGAGATTAGGATTTGTCACTCCGATTGTCGGAGAGGTATCTCTGGGCCCTCTCGGTAATGCACATCACATAAGCCTTGCAAGCATTGCAACTAATGAGTTAGTTGCGAGATGATGTATTACGAAACGAGTAAAGAGACTTGCCGGTAACGAGATTGAACTAGGTATTGAGATACCAATGATCGAATCTCGGGCAAGTAACATACCGATGACAAAGGGAACAGCGTATGTTGTTATGCGGTCTGACCGATAAATATCTTCGTAGAATATGTGGGAGCCAATATGAGCATCCAGGTTCCGCTATTGTTTATTGACCGGAGACGTGTCTCGGTCATGTCTACATTGTTCTCGAACCCGTAGGGTCCGCACGCTTAAGGTTTCGATGACACTTATATTATGAGTTTATGAGTTCTGATGTACCGAAGGAGTTCAGAGTCCCGGATGAGATTGGGGACATGACGAGGAGTCTCGAAATGGTCGAGACGTAAAGATCGATATATTGGACGACTATATTCGGACATCGGAAAGGTTCCGAGTGATTCGAGTATTAAGGGAGTTACGAGAATACGAGGAAGAAGCAATGGGCCTTAATGGGCCTTAGTGGGAAGGACCAGGAGGTGGCGCGCGCCCCTCCCAAGCCCAGTCTGAATTGGACAAGGGATTTGGGGCGCGGCCCCTCTCTCCCTTCCTTCCCCTCTTCCCCCCTTTCCCCTCTTCTCCTAGTTGGACTAGGAAAGGAGGAAACCTACTCCAACTAGGAGTAGGAATCCTACTCCCTGGCACGCCCCTCCTAGGGACGTCCTCCTCCCCCTTGCTCCTTTATATACGGGGGCAAGGGGGCACCCCATAGACACACAAGTTGATCCTCGTGATCATATTCTTAGCCGTGTGCGGTGCCCCCTTCCACCATAATCCTCGATAATATTGTAGCGGTGCTTAGGCGAAGCCCTGCGACGGTAGAACATCAAGATCGTCACCACGCCGTCGTGCTGACGGAACTCTTCCCCGACGCTTTGTTGGATCGGAGTCCGGGGATCATCATCAAGCTGAACGTGTGCTAAAACTCGGAGGTGTCGTAGTTTCGGTGCCTGATAGGTCGGGCCGTGAAGACGTACGACTACATCAACCGCGTTGTGCTAACGCTTCTGCTGTCGGTCTACAAGGGTACGTAGATCACACTCTCCCCTCGTTGCTATGCATCACCATGATCTTGCGTGTGCGTAGGAAATTTTTTGAAATTACTACGTTCCCCAACAATCTCATCATTCAGCCCTTCCATAAACTTCTCCAGCTTCGCGGCATCTGTGGCCACATCATCAGGGGCATAGCGCGATAACTTGCTAAAATCATCCACGTACTGAGCCACAGTATGGTTCCCCTGGCGTAGGTTACGAAACTCCCGCTTCTTCATCTGCATAGCTCCAGTTGAGACATGGGCCGTGCGGAAAGCTTGTTGAAACTGGTCCCAAGTGACGTTGGCTATGGGGAAAGTGGCTGTGTAATTCTCCCACCATGAGGCTGTTGGTCCATCCAATTGATGTGCGGCAAAGCGCACCCTCTCAGCATCTGTGCAACCTGCGGTGGTCAACTCCCTTCCAATACGGCGTAGCCAATCATCAGCAACTATTGGCTCGGTGCTACTGGAAAACACCGGTGGCTGTAACCTTAGAAAAATGGCTAGGTTGTCCACTGGCGGCGGGTTGTTGTTGTTGTTGCCCTGGTTCTGAACTAACAATTGCATCAAGGCATTCTGCTGCTGGATCAACTAGGTGAGCTCCGATGGAAAAGCAAAACCGGTGTCACGTCTCGAAGGCATCTGATGGGTTTAGAGGGAAGAGATTAGAATAGAATGAGGTCTAATGAGAAAGCACTACCCATATGCACATGAGACAAACACAAACATTTCACTCAATCAATCAAGCAAGGGCATACAAACCGTCTAGAACTAGCGCAAATGTGCTCAACTACTACTAAATACATGGGGGAATACTGTTAACATATGGTGGTCATCTAGAAATTTTGATTGGTGGAAGACTCCATGATGTCTGCTCCAGCTTTGCCTTCAAAGTCATCATCACTAGGATCGGAATCGGTGTCGTCGATGATGATGTAGTTGTCCGGGCAAGTGGAGTCGTCGTCTTCTTCTCCCGTTGCTGGTCCTCCCATGAATACTTCGATCTTTTTAACCAGGTCGTCATTCTTCTCCAGTAGTGTCTTAATTTCCTCCTCATATCCATCGCGTGTAAACTTGAGTTCTTCCTCCAGCTCAATGATTCTAGTCTTCGCCTTCTTTAAGTCCATCATGTCCACGCACATCTGGTTCTCCTGACGTCGAATGTGCTGGTTTAACTCCTGGATGAAAGCTGCAATGGATCTATCCTTCCTGGTACTGATTACTTCCCATTGCTCATCTCGGCACCCACAAATTTGGTAGATAGTGTCCTTAAGCTCCCTGTTGTAGACTTCTCCAATGCGTCCCATGGTAATGTGGGATGCCATGCTCTTGCCTAGACTCCAGGTGGGTGCTTCAAAAGAAAATTCTATGGGTTTAGAAGTTGGCGAGAACGTCCTTCCTGGAACTTGAACTTGAACCATCCAACGCTCCTCTTCAGGTAAAGTGGCATTGTACGTCCCGGTGAAGCTTGGTATTGCAATGTTCAAGTATCTAGTGACTTCCTTCAAGTAGCGTCCAAAAGGTGTGTCTTCATCCGGTTGTGCAAACTTGTGCTTCATCTCCGCCATCCTAAAGAGTAGAAAATGGAGAGGAGTCAGAAATGAGTAGAGAAGTGTGAACTAGGGTTTATCTTAATGGTCGTGTCCTACACTCAGCGTGTGCTCTGATACCATCTTGTAGCGACCCGACCTCAGATGGTCAAGTTTCTGTGCTTCAGTGTCATCCCTGGATCGGTAATGCTGACACACACAGTACTAGAAGGATTTATAACAGAGTAGCAATCACACACTTATTACATCGAATGTTTCAAGAGAGAACTTAATACAATAATATGGCTTAAGGCCGTCTAATACGATAGCAGCGGAAGGCTTGGAAGATAAAGTGAGTCCATCAACTCCAACGGCATAGCCGAGCTGCACGGCAACGACCTAACGAACCTTACTCCTCGTCTGAAAAGTCTGCAACATAATACGTTGCAGCCCGAAAATGGGTCAGCACATGGAATATGCTGGCAATATAACACAGTAGAGCAAGAACAGAATAATGCTATCACTATATGCATATTTGGCTGGTGGAAAGCTCTATGGTTATAGTTTTTGCGAAAAGCCAATTTTTTCCTACAACAAAGGAATAGATTTTAATTTAACTATCATGGTGGTTGAACAACATTGAGAAGGTTCCTCCATCTCAATCCCAATTACAGTGATTAACAACCCAACAGTATTAATTAAACATGATGAGATACATGTGATAACCCAAGTACTAGATACTCAAGGATTGTCCATAACCGGGGACACGGCTAACCATGATTAGATTGTACACTCTGCAGAGGTTTGCGCACTTTTCCCCACAAGACTCGATCGCCTCCGTTGAATTTATCGCACTACATGGTGTTTGAGAAATGGATGACCGAGACATAGTCTTTCAGAAACATTAACTCTTTACTCCAGACAGACCATACCAAACCTACATCCCACTACCTGTTGATCTGCCTCTTCAAGAGCTTCACGTGACTTACTCAACTATGCTAGAGCCCATAATAGCTTGTGGCTGCACACGGAAGTTTCTAGCATGAATCATCTCAGTTCCCTTTGAGCCTGGGTGGCGGTCCATAGGAAGATCACACGGTTACTCCGGGATTTCCAAAAATACAGGCAACACTAGGTACTCCAGGTGCCTCAATCCACCCAGATGTTAATTTAAGTTGCCACCTTAAGTTGAACCATTAATTAGCAACTCACATGTGTCATGGATTTCACTCACACCCAACCCACGTCTACGAGCATAGCAATATAATATAACCAAACATAGAAGTAACTCCCAAGGGTTTGAATATAACAGGGAAATAGGTTCTACCTTAATAACTACTTCCCATCCCACATGTTAATGACATCCTAATCATGGAATATTTGAGGCTTGGAACTAATGCATAAAAACTGGGTATGAAAAGAGTATGATCAATGTGTTACTTGCCTTGCTGACGATCTGCGAATCCTAGAGACTCGTAGTAACACGCTTCGCACTCCGGGAATTCTATCGCAAGCAAACAATAGCATACATAAGTAACAAGCAACAATGCACAAGCAAAACTCAAATAAGAGAGTTGCTGACCAGAAAGTTCAACTTAAGAACTCCGGTTCGCAAAAAGAATCAAATCAAACGGAGCAACGAAACTCAAACAGCGAAAGAAAGAAGCTTCGTTTACTAATCTGAACCTAGGTCAAATTTTACAGTAGCAAAATCTTATTTGAGTTGGTTAAACAGAAAGAGGGTTTCGAGACGAAACTCTAGGCGCTTGAATCGCCTGATTCCGATAAACGAGCGAAAAGATAAACAGAAACTAAGATCGGATCAGAAATCGCGATCAGAAAATCGCGGAATAAATCCGATAAAAAGAAAACTGACGAACAGACTAACGAACGAGCGTTCGTTAGCTGTAACTAACGGGCGAAAACCGTTCGTTAAACGAATGTACGGACGAACGTCCGCTAACTAGAAGAACCGGAAAAAACGGCGAACCAAAAAAAACGGCGAACCGAGAAAAAAACGAATCTAGGGATTCGAAAAAAATGAATGGTTTAAAAAAAACGGCGGCTCGGATCTGGCGGATACCTCCGACGAGGCGGCTGCGGGGCGGGGCGGCGGGGCTTGGCGGCGGCGGCGAGGCGGCGCGGCACGTGCGACGTCGAGGCGGCGCGGCTGCGGCGGCGGCAAGGCGGCGCGGCTGCGGGCTGTTGCTCGGGCGGCGGGGGCGGTGGTGGTTTGGGCGGCGGGGGGTGGCGGCTTATAAGGAGGAGGCGGCTTGCTTGGAGGAGGGGGCAAGCGGTGGCGAGGCGGAGTCCGGCTCCGACTCCGGGTCCGAGCGGCGGCGGGGCGGCGCGCGCGCGGGGAGGCGGCGGCGGCGGCTGCGGGCCGGCCTGGCTCGGCTGGGCCTTAGGCCTAGTCCGGCGCGGGAACCTATTTTTTTTAAATAATTTCGCCGACAGAAATAAAATCCTAGAAAAATAAATAAAAATCTAAAAATGTCAAAACAAATTTTCACTGTCTAAATAAAATATTTAGAACAAGATGAACATTTTCTTGGCCCTAAAATGCAACTTTGAAAACGTGCAATTTTTCTAATGCAAATAAAATCAAGAAAAAACAAATAAATGATTTTAACATTTTTCCTCCAATATTTCAATTATTTTGGAGAAGTCATATTATCTCCTCTCCCTTATTTTGATAAGAAATATTTTTGGAGAGAAAAATAATTAAAATCAAAATCCTTGTTTCATTATTTGATAAAAATCAAATATGAAAACCCGGGAAAATCCCCAACTCTCTCCGTGGGTCCTTGAGTTGCTTAGGATTTCGAGGATTTGCGGAACGGGAAATTCAATAAAATATGATATGCATGGATGACTATGTATAACATTCCAAATTGAAAATTTGGGATGTTACAATGCAGTTTTGATATCCATTTGCCAAATTTCATAATCAAAAAATGCGGCAATTGCTAACATGATTCGGACGTACTTAAGCATCGCTACGGGTGAGAAGGTCTCATCGTAGTCAACTCCTTAAACTTGTCAAAAACCTTTCGCAACAAGTCGAGCTTTGTAGACAGTAACATTACCGTCATCGTTAGTCTTGTTCTTGAAGATCCATTTATTCTTTATGGCCTGCCGATCAATGGGCAAGTCAACCAAAGTCCACACTTTGTTCTCATACATGGATCCCATCTAAGATTTCATGGCCTCAAGCCATTTTGCGGAATCTGGGCTCATCATCGCTTCCTCATAGTTCGTAGGTTCGTCATGGTCAAGTAACATGACCTCCAGAACAGGATTACCGTACCACTCTGGTGCGGATCTTACTCTGGTTTACCTACGAGGTTCGGTAGTAACTTGATCAGAAGCTTCATGATCAACATCATTAGCTTCCTCACTTATTGGTGTAGGAATTACTGGAACTGATTTCAGTGATGAACTACTTTCCAATAAGGGAGAAGATACAATTACCTCATCAAGTTCTACTTTCCTCCAACTCACTTCTTTCGATAGAAACTCCTTCTCTAGAAAGGATCCATTCTTAGCAACGAATATCTTGCCTTCGGATCTGTGATAGAAGGTGTACCCAACAGTCTCTTTTGGGTATCCTATGAAGACACATTTCTCCGATTTGGGTTTGAGCTTACCAGGTTGAAGCTTTTTCACATAAGCATCACAGCCCCAAACTTTAAGAAACAACAACTTGGGTTTCTTGCCAAACCACAGTTCATAAGGTGTCTTCTCAACGGATTTAGATGGTGCCCTATTTAACGTGAATGCAGTTGTCTCTAAAGCATAACCCCAAAATGATAGCGGTAAATCAGTAAGAGGCATCATAGATCGCACCATATCTAGTAAACTACGATTACGACGTTCGGACACACCATTACGCTGTGGTGTTCCGGGTGGCGTGAGTAGCGAAACTATTCTGCATTGTTTCAAATAAAGACCAAACTCGTATCTCAAATATTCTCCTCCACGATCAAATCGTAGAAACTTTATTTTCTTGTTACGATGATTTTCCACTTCACTCTGAAATTCTTTGAACTTTTCAAATGTTTCAGACTTATGTTTCATTAAGTAGATATACCCATATCTGCTCAAATCATCTATGAAGGTGAGAAAATAATGATATCCGCCGCGAGCCTCAATGTTCATTGTACCACATACATCAGTATGTATGATTTCCAATAACTCTGTTGATGTCTCCATTGTTCCGGAGAACGGAGTTTTAGTCATCTTGCCCATGAGGCATGGTTCACAAGTACCAAGTGATTCATAATCAAGTGATTCCAGAAGTCCATCAGAATGGAGTTTCTTCATGCGCTTTACACCAATATGACCCAAACGGCAGTGCCAGAAATAAGTTGCACTATCATTATCAACCCTGCATCTTTTGGATTCAATACTATGAACATGTGTATCACTACTATCAAGATTTAGTAAAAATAGACCACTCATCAAGGGTGCATGACCATAAAAGATATTACTCATATAAATAGAACAACCATTATTCTCTGATTTAAATGAATAACCTTCTCGCATCAAATAAGATCCGGATATAATGTTCATGCTCAACGCTGGCACCAAATAACAATTATTTAGGTCTAAAACTAATCCCGAAGGTAGATGTAGAGGTAGCGTGCCTACGGTGATCACATCGACTTTGGAACCATTTCCCACGCGCATCATCACCTCGTCCTTAGCCAATCTTCGCTTACTCCATAGCCCCTGTTTCGAGTTGCAAATGTTAGAAACTGAACCAGTATCAAATACCTAGGCACTACTATGAGCATTAGTGAGGTACACATCAATAACATGTATATCAAATATACCTTTCACTTTGCCATCCTTCTTCTCCGCCAAATACTTGGGGCAGTTCCGCTTCCAGTGACCAGTCCCTTTGTAGTAAAAGCACTCAGTCTCAGGCTTAGGTCCAGACTTGGGTTTCTTCACTTGAGCAGCAACTGGCTTGCTGTTCTTCTTGAAGTTCCCCTTCTTCCCTTTACCTTTTTTCTCGAAAGTAGTAGTCTTGTGGACCATCGACACTTGATGCTCCTTCTTGATTTCTACCTCCGCAGCCTTTAGCATTGCGAAGAGCTCAGGAATCGTCTTATCCATCCCTTGCATATTATAGTTCATCACGAAGCTCTTGTAGCTTGGTGGCAGTGATTGAAGAACTCTGTCAATGACACTATCATCAGGAAGATTAACTCCCAGCTGAGTCAAGTGGTTGTGGTACCCAGACATTCTGATTATATGTTCACTGACAGAACTATTCTCCTTCATTTTGCAGCTGTAGAACTTATAAGAGACTTCATATCTCTCAATCCGGGCATTTGCTTGAAATATTAACTTCAAATCCTGGAACATCTCATATGCTCCATGACGTTCAAAACATCGTTGAAGTCCCGGTTCTAAGCCGTAAAGCATGGCACACTGAACTATCGAGTAGTCATCAGCTTTGCTCTACCAGGTGTTCATAACATCTGGCGTTGTCACCTAGCGGTGCTTCCAGCACGTAATTCTTATGTGCAGCAATGAGGATAATCCTCAAGTTACGGACCCAGTCCGTGTAGTTGCTACCATCATTTTTCAACTTAGCTTTCTCTAGGAACGCATTAAAATTCAACGGAACAACAGCACGGGCCATCTATCTACAACAACATAGACATGCAAAATACTATCAGGTACTAAGTTCATGATAAATTAAAGTTCAATTAATCAAATTACTTAAGAACTCCCACTTAGATAGACATCTCTCTAATCATCTAAGTGATCACGTGATCCATATCAACTAAACCATGTCCGATCATCACGTGAGATGGAGTAGTTTTCAATGGTGAACATCACTATGTTGATCATATCTACTATATGATTCACGCTCAACCTTTCGATCTCAGTGTTCCGGAGCCATATCTGCATATGCTAGGCTCGTTAAGTTTAAGCCGAGTATTCTGCATGTGCAAAACTAGGTTGCACCCGTTGTATGTGAACGTAGAGCTTATCACACCTGATCATCACGTGGTGTCTCGGCACAACGAACTGTAGCAATGGTGCATACTCAGGGAGAACACTTATACCTTGAAATTTAGTGCGAGATCATCTTATAATGCTACCGCCGAACTAAGCAAAATAAGATGCATAAAGGATAAACATCAGATGCAATCAATATAAGTGATATGATATGGCCATCATCATCTTGTGCCTTTGATCTCCATCTCCAAAGCACCTTCATGATCTTCATCGTCACCGGCATGACACCATGATCTCCATCATCTTGATCTCTATCAACGTGTCGTCACATGGTCGTCTCGCCAACTATTTCTTTTGCAACTATTTCTATCGCATAGCGATAAAGTAAAGCAATTGTATGGCGCTTGCATATTATGCAATAAAGAGACAACCATAAGGCTCATGCCAGTTGTCGATAAATTTAACAAAACATGATCATCTCATACAACAATTTATATCTCATCACGTCTTGACCATATCACATCACAACATGCCCTGGAAAAACAAGTTAGATGTCCTCTACTTTGTTGTTGCAAGTTTACGTGGCTGCTACGGGCTGAGCAAGAACCGTTCTTACCTATGCATCATAAACCACAACGTGGTATAGTGATTGCTTTTTGATCTTCAGAAAGAACCCTGTTCATTGAATCCTATTCAACTAAAGTTGGAGAAGCTGACACCCACCAGCCACCTGTGTGCGAAGCACGTCGGTAGAACCAGTCTCGCGTAAGCGTAAGCGTAATGTCGGTCTGGGCCGCTTCATCCAACAATACCGCCGAATCAAGAATCAACTAGTGACGACAAGGAATATGTATATACCCACGCCCACAGCTCCTTTGTGTTCTACTCGTGCATATAACATCTACGCATAGACCTGGCTCGGATGCCACTGTAGGGGAATGCAGTAATTTCAAAAAAATTCCTACGCACATGCAAGATCTATCATGGTGATGCAAGGCAACAAGAGGGGAAGAGTGTTGTCCACGTACCCTCGTAGACCATAAGCGGAAGAGTTATGACAACGCGGTCGATGTAGTCATACGTCTTCACGATCCGTCCAATCCTAGTACCGAAAGTACGGCAGCTCCGTGATCTGCACACGTTCGGCTCGGTGACGTCCCACGAACTCTCAATCGAGCTGAGTGTCGAGGGAGAGCTTCGTCAGCACGACGGCGTGATGACGGTGATGATGAAGCTACCGGCGCAGGGCTTTGCCTAAGCATTACGATGATATGACTGAGGTGGATTATGGTAGAGGGGGGCACCGCACACGGCTATGGGATCAATGATCAACTTGTGTGTTCTAGGGTGCCCCCTGCCCCCGTATATAAAGGATCAAGGGGGAGGCTAGCCGGCCCTAGAGGCGCGCCAGGAGAGGAGGAGTCCTCCTCCTAGTAGGAGTAGGACTCCGCTTTCCTAGTCCTACTAGGAGGAGGAAGGGGGGAAGGAAGGAGAGGGAGAGAAGAGAAGGAAAGGGGGGCGCCGCCCCCTTCCCTAGTCCAATTCGTACTAGAGGGGGGGGCGCACGGCCCTGCCTTGGCCGGCCCTCTCTCTCCACTAAGGCCCATGTTGGCCCATTAGTCCCCACGGGGGTTCCAATAACCCCCGGGCACTTCGATAATTATCCGGTGACCCCGGGAACTCATCCGGTGTTCGAATATAGTCATCCAATATATCAATCTTTATGTCTCGGCCATTTCGAGACTCCTCGTCATGTCTGTGATCACATCCAGGACTTCGAACTACCTTCGGTACATCAAAACACATAAACTCATAATACCGATCGTCAATGAACGTTAAGCGTGCGGACCCTACGGGTTCGAGAACTATGTAGACATGACCGAGACACATCTCTGGTCAATAACCAATAGCGGAACCTGGATGTTCATATTGGCTCCCACATATTCTACGAAGATCTTTATCGGTTAAACCGCATAATGATATACGTTGTTCCCTTTGTCATGGTATGTTACTTGCCCGAGATTCGATCATCGGTATCTCAATACCTAGTTCAATCTCGTTACCGGCAAGTCTCTTTACTCATTCTGTAATGCATCATCCCGCAGCTAACTCATTAGTCACATTGCTTGCAAGGCTTATAGTGATGTGCATTACCGAGAGGGCCTAGAGATAGCTCTCCGATACTCGGAGTGACAAATCCTAATCTCGATCTATGTCAACTCAACAAACACCATCGGAGACACCTGTAGAGCATCTTTATAGTCACCCAGTTACGTTGTGACGTTTGATAGCACACTAAGTGTTCCTCCAGTATTCGGGAGTTGCATGATCTCATAGTCATAGGAACATGTATAAGTTATGGAGAAAGCATTAGCAACAAACTAAACGATAATCGTGCTAAGCTAACGGATGGGTCAAGTCAATCACATCATTCTCTAATGATGTGATCCCGTTAATCAAATGACAACTCATGTCTATGGTTAGGAAACATAATCATCATTGATTCAACGAGCTAGTCAAGTAGAGGCATACTAGTGACACTCTGTTTGTCTATGTATTCACACATCTACTATGTTTTCGGTTAATACAATTTTAGCATGAATAATAAACATTTATCATGATATAAGGAAATATAAATAACAACTTTATTATTGCCTCTAGGGCATATTTCCTTCAAATACTTCAATCTCACAATCTTTATCAGTTACTCTTTGCTCTCCATATGATTTGTCGTAAGTAAAGAGCAGTCATAAATAACCATACAATACAAACAAACATACAGTAAGTGTTGTGCATGGTGTCAGTGTCATCGTGCTGTTAGATCATGTGCCAGGTTAACTCATAAGAGATTGGAAAACAACATAGTGGTCGTTAATCTCATAAGGAGTACGTATGTGATGTTAAGTTGTGGTTGTCAGATCCGATCGGATAGAATCTCAATAATAAAGTCAAGGTCTATGGATCTTGGATAGCTAATGTTAAACAATATTCAAATTTTTATTTTATTTTTAAATTAGACTAAAGTAGCTAATATGAACTACAACTCACTAGGTTCAATCTACAAAAAGAACCAATTTATTTTGGTTTTTAATTTGCAAGTTATGCCTTATTCAAATTCAAATTCATTCTGTTTGAATTAAAATTTTAAACTATTCAAACTCAAAATTTTATTTTCTTAGGTGAAAGTGCATTTCATAAGGGTCATTCTACAAAAAGAATCACTCAATTTGGATTGACACATAAAAAGTTGCGAGTGTTTGAAGTTCCACAGGGTTTTCTATAAAAGTGCCAATTAATTTCATTTAACAGAAAATTGGGTGGATAATGTTTTGGGTAAGGCTATGATGTGTTGTGCTCTGATTGTCGAGTACCGATTCAGGTTTAAGTGATCTATGTGCATCATTAGATCAATATGAACGACCGAGATTACATGTGGGATAGGGTTTCGGTGGCTCATCAGAGTTCTTCGCCGGAATCTCGCAGGAAAAGTCGGGGACGGTGGCACTGCATTTGGACCTTGTAGGAAATGGAGCTTCGGTGGTCGTTTGGCGTCAGGAAGGGCCTGGTTGGACGCGGACGGGCACGGAGAAGTCGCTGGTGGTCCTGGCCGGGGCTGGGGATGACGATGACGAGCAGGATGAGCTTGTCAGAGTTCTGCAGAGGGCGGAGGTCGTCGGGTGTGGATGCGCATGATGTTTTAGTGCGCATGTGGACAAATGGATGGGACTAGTAGATCCACATGAACGAAATGGAGATGATGGACATGGTCTTGGGGCAAAAAACTTACAGTGGTCGCCAGAGTTGAGCTCGCGGCGGCGACGAGCTTTCGGTTGCCTATGAAGTCGAAGTTCTGGTGGGTTTTGGGCACAACGATGATTTCTACGGGGTTCACTAGCGTGCAGTGGTTCGATTTGTGGTGGTGGATGGTTGAGTTGTGGCTTGTGGTGGCTAGAATCGACCGACGACGAGCGAGGTCAGTGCGGCATTGCGAGCTCGAGGCGGAGTAGCCCGCCGAGGATGTGGAGCGGAGGTAGAGGGGGCCGGGGGCTATTTACTGGACATGGCCATGAGTCCTGGCGTGGCCAGAGTGCGCGAGTGGGAGATCATGGGTGCGGGTGTGCGTCGGGTGCGTGAACATTGGCGACGGTTGCAGGCGAGAGGTGGAGAATGACCTTGACGTGCAGGGCCTGCATGTCAGCAGCTCAGGAGAGAGAGAGAGAGAGAGAGAGAGAGAGAGAGGGGGGGAGGTGCGGGCGGGGCCCTCCATGCAGGCGACTTTCGTGCAATCTAAATGGGCAAAAACTACATCCGCACAGCCTAGCTGAGGAGCATGCGGACTATAAAACATATCATTGAATCTTGCCAAGCCCTTCCTTTTTACTCTCCTGAGTCCTTTTTTCAGCATGCACTGATAGGAGTTTAAGTGTAACTGATAAAAGGGAGCCTTATCCTCTCGCCCCGATCGCTCCTACGAGCGGCGGCTAGAGAGCCCCCATCCTCGGTCGTCCCCGCTCCCCTACCTCTTCCTTCATCCTTGTTGTCGCTAGGCGAAGCCTGGCCTGCCTAGGCGGGGGGGGGGGGGGCTTCCTCTCCCATCGGCTGGTGGTGGCTCACGCGGGGCAGCCAATCCAAAGCTGGTGGCGGCGTGCTGACGGCAGAGCACGACGGCACGGCGATGGGTGGCAGCAAGGGGAGCTCGTATGTGCTGTGCGGACGCGACTGCACCTGGGAGGGGCGTGGTGGGATACGCGAGGCCCGCCCGTGGCTACCATGGGGGTTCGATCTAGCACGGCCAGATCTGGCCGTCGGCGTCACGGGTGGCGTAGGGCTTCCCTCTGCCGGCGATGTCTGGCCCTGGCTGGGGCTCCTCCTTCGGTGGCAACTGCTGCCTCCGGTTGGGGCTTCCCCTGGCTCCGGGTTGGTGGCCTCGATGGGGGCAACTTGTGGTGGTGGCATTGGTCGTTAGCGTGGTCGTGGCACGGCGACTGGCGCTTGACAACGGGGTGCAGGTGGTGGCCTCCCTTCTCCTAGGTTCATGCCGGCGACGCTTGTATGTCAGGGGTTGCTATGACCTAGGGTCTATGCTTGGCGGGCCGGATTTGGGCCCCAGGCAGGTCGGAGCTGACGCTCTGGGTAAGTGAGGTCAGCGGTGGTCTGGGAGGTGCTTGTTGAAGGCGATGGGGTGGCGCGGCTGCTTCGGCTGGCGGCAGTGGATCCGGATTGTGGCGTCTTTGGCGGGCAGAGCGGATCTGGATTGTGGTGGTGGACGATGTCCGACAATGTGCAGGTATGGGGTTGACTTGGTCTGCGTTGGATGCCTTCCGTTTTGCCCTTCTTGCTTGGTGCATGTTTGTGACGTCGGTCCGAGGTTGGCTCTCCGGGCACTGTTGTGCCATCATACGGATTGGCGCTGGTGGCCACAGACATGGCGGCATTCAAGTGTGCTTGTCGGGTCCATTGGTAGTCACTGGGTTGTATCCATCCACGGGTCCACCAGGACCAGCTGGGACACAAGTGTGGGCACTTCCTACAGTGGAGGTGCCGACTCAGACCCGGTGGCTGATGCCGGGCTAGGAGTGAAAGGAGGCCCCTTTCCCTCCTACTAGTTTGGCTGGGTGGTCGTGATGTGGATGGCCGATTGTGCCTAGGGTCCTGGATGCTGGGGCACCGGTTCTTGACGGCGGGCTTCACGGTTGGCTTTCCTCTAGGCTTCGTGGTGGTGGTGGCTCCATCTCTTGGTCGTGTGGGCGACAAGGGGTGTAGTGGTGGGAGGTCTGCGCTAGCAGTGCCCAGATCTGGGGTGGACAAGTTGGCCCTTGTTGAGGTGGTGGCCGGGACTCCTCTTGGTGGTGTAGGTGAGTGTCCGAGTGAAAACTTTGCGTTTCTGACAACGGCGATGCCCGTAGGCGCCGCTTGCTTCTTGAAGACGTCGTTGTAGATCTTGTCCTTCTGCCAGGGCTTCAGGTGAAAACCTTTGTCTGTGTTCAGACTCGGCAGCGGCGACGCTTTGTGCCATCACCCTTCTAGGGGCGTTGTCATGGAGCTTAGGAGTCTTCGGTCGGGCCTCGGCAATATGTTAGGCTTGTTCTATGTTCTTGTTAGTGTTAGGCTTGTTCTACGTTCTTGTTGTATCTTTCGATCTGCTTTGTAAGCGGGCCTTCCCATCATATTGTATCCTTCGGCCGTGTACTTTGATTAGTTGCTTTATATATAAAGTGGGTGAGAGCCTATTTCGAGAGTTTAAGTGTAAGTGATATATGCATATCTTTATCTTCGCGAGAACTTGCACCGGAAACCTACAAGGAGTCTACAACGCATTTTTGTGCAGCTGTTACTGCACCGCCCTTGTTTTTCACTGCATCAAAAGTTCTTCAGCCCTATACCAAGTCAGTTTTTTTTGTGAATCACCAAGTCAGTTGTTCGATGCTCTAATTTAACATGAGATTTTTTTCCCTATATTATACTCACTTTGTAAAGAAATATAAAAGCGTTTAGATCACTACTTTAGTTCTTTAGGGGGGAGTACCTAGTATCATCTCTTAGTAGGCCGATCGTTGATGCTGTCGCTTATATTGGATAACTTTTTTTCCATGGTACTAAACATATCATCTCTTAATTAGCAGTGACATCGCTTAAACGGATAATCTTTTTCTCCATGGTGCTAAAATTATCATCCCTTAGAAGTCACATGTTTTCGAAATAAGCTTCAATAATCACACAGACAGTTTAGACATCACTGAAAAGATAACACATTCTATCAACATGTTCTTGTTCTATATATAGATGTCGTGGAGGTCAATTTTAATAGCACGTTGCCGCCTAACCTATTTCCTTATGCAAGTACAACTATTTTTTTTGAGAAATCTTAAGCAAGTACAACTGCTTTCTGGATTTCGGTCCCTCAGACTGAAAAAGCCTTTCGCGACTTCGGAAAGCCGTGGTGCATTCGGTGAATGTCACGCGGCGGGCTGCTGCAGCTCTACCCTTTGTTTTCTCGATCGGAACTTCACTTTTCACGAGAGATGTCGCTGCAGTGCAGATTCCTGCGGATGCCATCTCCAGGATCCCACGTCTCTGTACATGTCCAAGCGAGACAGGTCATCGGCTGGGAATGGACCAATCATCTCTGCACGAATCTCCGTCCTACACGTCTCTCTCCACCTCTGTCTTAATCCCTTTTTTTCTAAATCTTCGCCAGCGAACGCAGAGTCTTCGTTCACCGGTCACCTTTATGGCCGCCCCGTCTCTGTCAGGGCCACCTCGGCCAAACGTGCAACCTAAAACACAGTAGTGCGGGGCCACACCTAATGTGCTAGGATCTAAATAGCTAAGTAGAGTAGATATTTCCACATTCACCAGAACGAATTTGTTCTTTGGTTTTTTTCGCCGTGTGTAAAGTTGTTGTAGTTGTTTGCCTCAGATGAGTAGGGCGTTTTGGAGGTCGAGCTTCGTGGATACCTTAATTTTAAATTTCAAAATTCTATTTTTTTAATTTCAAAACATTCTGAAAACATAATATTAAGCAAAAGTGCAGAATTATTTTTTATGTGGCTCTCATTTTAACGTATTTCATCATGAAAATCTACGCATATGTACATTATGTCTATGTGTATATGTGTATTATTTAAGAAAGTGGAACGTAAAAGTATGAATTTGAAAATTTCAAAATTAAGACCTCCATGAAACTCGGCCTCCATTTGACATTTTCGGCCTCAGGTAGTCTTTTGAGTGTGAAACTTCTAAAATTATAATAATTTCTAGCCCATATAAAAGGAATTACAAAAAATCAAAACAACACACTTGCTTGGTTATATGTAGAACCACACAACAGCAGGTGTTGTGGCAAGTTAGGTTATGTTATCATGGCATGGACGGTGCCATGCTAATGATTGTTCTGTTTCTTGTATGTTTGAACTAAGAAGATTTATTTGCCACATTTATACATACACATATAACACATTTGAGAAAATTTGCATTACAATAACTTTCATGCGTAGCGCAGACAAGAAAGACAAATATGTACATAAAAAATGGGCCAAAAATGTTTTTGTTGGCCTGAGATTTTTTTTCATAGCTTGCTAATCAAAACATTTTTAATGAAAATTTACAGATCTGTTGTGAATACGCACAAGTTTTCACATGATTTTTTATTTTTTAAACTTGCAAAATATCTTTTTTTAAATAACGGGCTACATGTAAACCATCCTATACAATTCCCGAATCAATGTTTCAGGGGCTAAATTATAAGGGGTCGGTTAAAAATGCTCTTAGCGGACACCATATATACAGCGTTCAGGTATTACATGTGGGTGGTTTATGTCGGGTATATACGCATGCATCTTCTTTTTTGTGGCACTTTGAGAACCATGCCATGCCAGCAGTCGCCCACCGACTTTCAATCCACTGTGCGGTATCTGCATTAAATCCGCATAGAGGTTTCACTTCTATCTAACTAACGTAATCTTCAACCACTTTTTTTCCAGCCGCATTTTCTTTGTGGCTGCTGATGTGAGTGAAGTTCGATCTCTGTTATCTCTAACCTGAACCGGAAACAATAGTAAAATAATGGCTGCACACCATAAGCTTACGGTTTACGGATTGAGTTATTATTAAACAAGGCATCATCGGCAGGTTTAGAGCGTCCAATCGTACATCCGCTGCGGTGCTACGGCTCGTAGTTAATTTCTGGAACAAATATACACAATCAATAATGAACCTTAGACATGGTGTTGCACCAGTCAGGCTCATTGATTTCGGATCAGTATACGTCCCGATCTGTCAGGTTAAAAGCGACTGTTTTGAGTTTATGATCTCTTGGTGACGCTTAGCTGATGACGCGGTGTGTCCGGAAGCAGATGAGATGGGAGCATCACGCCGTCTATCTTGTACTCTCATATTGTTTCCATTTTGAACGGAGTCCTCTGTTGAGTTGGAACGACAGAAGGAAGAGAAGACTCGTGCAATGCTCTCTGTATTCATTCATCTGGAGTTTACACGATATATATCTGTACATGGGCACATGGGCCAACTATACTCACACAAAGCTAGCCATAAGACTCGGGCCTAATTACAACGGACGTGCACGTACGCACGACGTGCACACACACGATCTCTAACACCCCGCCGCAGTCGAGTCGTCGGTGCCTAGCAAGACGCATAGACTGGAGCGGAAGGGTTGAAAAGCTGCCACTGGGAGGCCCTTGGTCATGATGTCTGTTAGTTGTTGAGTTGTAGGAACATGTACAATGCGGAAGTCACCGAGAGCCACCTTCTCCCTGACAAAGTGAATGTCCAGCTCGATGTGCTTGGTCCTTCGATGATGCACGGGATTGGTAGACATGTACACCGCCGAGATGTTGTCACAAAAGACAACCGTGGCCTACGGAAGAGAACAACCAAGCTCATCCAGGAGTTGCCGCAACCAAATGCAGTCAGCGACGGCATTGGCCATGGCTCGGTACTCGGCCTCTGCGCTGGAACGAGAGACAGTGGTCTGTCTCTTGGAGGACCAACTGACGAGTGTGCTGCCGAGGTAGACGCAGTAGCCCGAGGTCGAGCGGCGAGTGTCGGGGCAGCCGGCCCAATCCGCATCAGAGTATGCCACAATGTCTGTGGATGCTGAAGAGGATATGAAAAGACCATAGGTGGAGGTGCCGCAAACATAACACAGGATGCGTTTGATGATGGCGAGATGGCAGTCATGAGGATCATGCATGTGGAGACATGCCTGCTGAACCGTGTAAGCCAAGTCAGGACGCGTCATGGTGAGATACTGAAGCCCACCGGTAAGGCTTCTGTATTCGGACGGATCGGCCATCGGAGAGCCGGCATCAGCAGCGACCTTGGGCGACGTGTCAACAGGAGTGGATGCAGGATGACACTGAGACATGCCGGCCCGCTGAAGAAGCTCGTCAGCGTACTGGGCCTGCGAAGAAACCATGTGGCGTGCGATGAACACGGATGCCGAGGAAGTAGTGTAGGTCACCTAAGTCCGTCATAGCGAACTCGCGCTGGAGCTGATCAACGATGCTGCGGAGGAGGGGCGTCGATGAAGCGGCGAGGACGATGTCGTCGACGTGCAGCAGGAGGTAGGCCGCATCATGGCCCCGCCACAGTATGAATAGCGAGGCGTCGGAGCGAGACGCGGAAAACCCAATAGTGGTGTCGAAGGTGGCGAAGCAATGGAACCATGCCCGCGGGCCTACTTAAGGCCGTACAACGACTTAGAGAGGCGATATACATGATCACGGCAAGCGGTGTCCACGAATCCGGCTGACTAATAGCAGTAGACCTGCTCATCAAGGACGCCATGAAGGAAGGCGTTTTTCACGTCAAGCTGGTGAACAGGCCAGCCACGCAAGCATGCCAAGGTGAGCATGGTGCGAATCGTGGCCGGTTTGACCACCGGAGAGAAGGTCTCCCCGAAATCGATGCCCGGGCGTTGAGCGAAGCCGCGGACAACCCAACGAGCTTTATAGCGGTCCAGAGAGCCGTCGGCTTTTGTTTTGATGCGGAAAACCCACTTATCGGACACGATGTTAGTGTGAGGTGGCCGGGGAACAAGAGTCCACGTGGAGCTAGCTATAAGAGCATCGCATTCTGCCTGCATTGCCGCGCGCCAATTTGGATCTTGCAGGGCAGCGCGGAC
Organism: Triticum urartu; assembly: GCF_056163025.1. Lineage (NCBI taxonomy): Eukaryota > Viridiplantae > Streptophyta > Magnoliopsida > Poales > Poaceae > Triticum > Triticum urartu. The sequence goes on along the minus strand of NC_141879.1, from coordinate 186,442,507 downwards.
GGAGGAGGGAATCGGAGAGATGGTGGTGGCGTGCATATTAGCGTAGCGCGGGTTAGGCTGAAAAATGCCATGTCGTTCCCGTGTCACCATCGGATGGGGATGCATGGCAGGCGGCGCGTTCGGAGCAGTGGTAGTTGAAGGGTTGGACGAAGCCGCAGCAGGCGAGGTGGGTGTAGGGGATGGTGGGTTCGACGGAGTGGGAGGTGTCCCACGTGCAGAGGGCGAGATGGCTGGAGGAGTAGGCTGCATGCGTGAGTTGGGATGGGTGGGTCGGGAGAGCCATGTGCAACGGGCGAGGGTGGATGCATGTGCTGCATGGGTGGGGTAGTTTGGGTGGGGATGGACCGGGCGAGCTAGATGGCGAGCATGTAGCAGTGGGCTCGGGCGGCGCCCATGCAGGAGTGGTTGGCGCGGCGTGATCCTGGTGGTTTGGATCGATGGAGGAATTGGTGGAGATAGATGATGTGCCAGGCAGCGTTTTGAACAGGAAGACAGTCTCTACAAACGTAACGTGTCGTGAGAAAATAATACGCCGTGAGATCGGATCGTAACAACGATATCCCTTTCGGTCATCAGGGTAACCAAGAAAACGCATGCTACAGAGCGGGGAGATAGCTTGTGGGCTGTCGTGGCGAGGAGATTTGGGTAGCAGAGGCATCCGAAGACGCGTAGATGGCAGAATTCAGGTGTGCGGCCGAAAAGTAACTCGAACGGCGTGGTAAGGAGTCGAGGTTTGCATGGCCGCCGGTTGAGGAGATATGAAGAGGTAGAAAGGGCTTCGGCCCACCAGCGCGGTGGCATGGAGGCATGAAGAAGAAGGGTGCGGACTCCGTCGTTAAGTGTGCGAAGGATGCCCTCAGCCTTGCCATTTTGTTGGGAAGTGTATGGGCGTGTGAGGCAGAGGAGGGTGCCGTGGGAGGCGAGAAGGGTGCAGTTGGCGTGGTTATCGAACTCTCGGCCATTGTCAGTTTGAAAGGCGAGAATGGGGTGAGAGAATTGAGTTTGGACGTAGGCATAAAAGAGAACAAGGAGGCGATGAACTTCGGACTTGCCACGAATGGGAAAGGTCCACACATAATGAGTAAAATCATCAAGAATAACTAAATAGTATTGATAACCAGATACACTCAAGACGGGACTTGTCCACAAATCACAATGACAGAGTTCAAAGTGAAAAGTTGTTTGCGAAGTAGAAGAAGCAAATGGGAGCCTAGTGTGTTTGCCTAAGCGACAAGCATCGCAGTGGGGCATCGAGTTTTTATTGTTGCTGAACTTGAAGTAGGAAGAAGCCTTGGCGAGGACGGCGGCGCCGGGGTGCCCGAGACGCTGGTGCCATAGACTGGCCGTGACGGTGGTGGCGAGGCAGTGACGAGGAGGGACGAACGTGTAGATGTCGCCGGTGGAGTCACATCGGAGAAGCACCGCCTTGGTAGCCAGATCCTTGATAGAAAAACCATGGGGATCAAATTCAACGGAAACAGAATTATCGCGAGTAAAAGCTCGAACAGAAACTAAGTTTTTGATAAGAGAAGGGGATATGAGGATTTCTAGGAGAGGGAGAGTATGGGAGGGAGTTGGAAGAGAAGCAGAACCGAGACCCATGATGGGGAGGGTGGAGCCATCGCCTACCACGATGGATGAGGGAGAGGATGGATTGGGAGAGAAGAAAGGAATACAAGCGCCCGAGCTCATGTGTGACGATGCCCCGCCGTCGAAGATCCAGTCGCCGCCGGGAGTGGAGGGCGGCTGCACGGACATCTGGTGCAGGGCAGCGATCAGGGCGGCCTGGTCCCACTGAGGAGACGGCGCAGGGCTCGCCGCCGGCTGGAGTGAGTGCGGGGCCGCAGGGCGCACCGCCGCCTGGAGCGCGTGCGGAGCCGCCGGAGCAGAGGGGCGCGCGCCGAGGATGCCCTGGAAGGTCCCGGCAACTATGGTGGGAGGGCGCGAGCCGCTCGGGGCACCGTGGTGACCAGGGGCTGGCACGCCCCCGCCGTAGGAAGAGCCGACGCCCTGGGACGGATTTTGCTTGCGTTTCTTCCGGCCGTGCGACCCGGAGGAGCCAGCGGAGGGGCCAGCACCTGCAGACTGGGCGCCCAGTAGCGCCAAGTTGAAGGAGGGGGTCGGTGTCGGGGCAGGCGCGGGCGGGCGGGTGGCGTAGAGTGCGGTGGCCTGCGCCAGCAGGGCGGTGTTGGAAATATGCCCTAGAGGCAATAATAAATTGGTTATTATTATATTTCCTTGTTCATGATAATCGTTTATTATCCATGCTATAATTGTATTGATAGGAAACTCAGATACATGTGTGGATACATAGACAACACCATGTCCCTAGTGAGCCTCTAGTTGACTAGCTCGTTGATCAATAGATGGTTACGGTTTCCTAACCATGGACATTGGATGTCGTTGATAACGGGATCACATCATAAGGAGTATGATGTGATGGACAAGACCCAATCCTAAGCCTAGCACAAAGATCGTGTAGTTCGTATGCTAAAGCTTTTCTAATGTCAAGTATCATTTCCTTAGACCATGAGATTGTGCAACTCCCGGATACCGTAGGAATGCTTTGGGTGTATCAAACGTCACAACGTAACTGGGTGATTATAAAGGTGCATTACAGGTATCTCCGAAAGTGTCTGTTGGGTTGGCACGAATCGAGACTGGGATTTGTCACTCCGTGTAAGCGGAGAGGTATCTCTGGGCCCACTCGGTAGGACATCATCATATGCGCAATGTGACCAAGGAGTTGATCACGGGATGATGTGTTACGGAACGAGTAAAGAGACTTGCCGGTAACGAGATTGAACTAGGTATTGGATACCGACGATCGAATCTCGGGCAAGTAACATACCGATAGACAAAGGGAATTGTATACGGGATTGATTAAGTCCTTGACATCGTGGTTCATCCGATGAGATCATCGTGGAACATGTGGGAGCCATCATGGGTATCCAGATCCCGCTGTTGGTTATTGACAGGAGAACGTCTCGGTCATGTCTGCATGTCTCCCAAACCCGTAGGGTCTACACACTTAAGGTTCGGTGACGCTAGGGTTATGAAGATATGTGTATGCAGTAACCCGAATATTGTTCGGAGTCCCGGATGAGATCCCGGACGTCACGAGGAGTTCCGGAATGGTCCGGAGGTAAAGATTTATATATAGGAAGTCCTGTTTCGGCCATCGGGACAAGTTTCGGGGTCATCGGTATTGTACCGGGACCACCGGAAGGGTCCCGGGGGCCCACCGGGTGGGGCCACCTATCCCGGAGGGTCCCATGGGCTGAAGTGGGAAGGGATCCAGCCCAAAGTGGGCTGGGGCGCCACTTCCCTTATGGCCCATGCGCCTAGGGTGAAGGGGGAAACCCTAAGGAAGAGTCCCAAGGAGGGAAGGCACCTCCTAGGTGCCTTGGGGGGGGGGGGGAGGACTCCTCCCCTGGCCGCCGCCCCCTGGAGATTGGATCTCCTAGGGGCTGGCGCACCCCCCCCCTTGGGATTCCTATATATAGTGGGGTAGGAGGGCCTCTCAAACACACCTTTTGCCTTTGGTGCAGCCCCTCCCTCTGTCCCCGTTACGTCTCTCTCTCTCGTAGTATAGGCGAAGCCCTGCTACTGTGACGCCCTGCATCCACCACCACGTCGTCGTGCTGCTGAATCTTCATCAACCTCTCCCTCTCTCCTTGCTGGATCAAGGCGTGGGAGACGTCATCGGGCTGTACGTGTGTTGAACGCGGAGGTGCCGTCCGTTCGGCACTAGGATCATCGGTGATCTGAATCACGACGAGTACGACTCCATCAACCCCGTTCACTTGAACGCTTCCGCTTAGCGATCTACAAGGGTATGTAGATGCACTCTCCTTCCCCTCGTTGCTGGTTTCTCCACAGATAGATCTTGGTGATACGTAGGAAAATTTTGAATTTATGCTACGTTCCCCTACAGTGGCATCATGAGCTAGGTCTATTGCGTAGATTCTATGCACGAGTAGAACACAAAGTAGTTGTGGGCGTTGATTTTGTTCAATATGCTTGCCGTTACTAGTCTTATCTTGATTCGGCGGCATCGTGGGATGAAGCGGCCTGGACCAACCTTACACATACTCTTATGTGAGACCGGTTCCACCGACAAACATGCACTAGATGCATAAGGTGGCTGGCGGGTGTCTGTCTCTCCTACTTTAGTCGGATCAGATTCGATGAAAAGGGTCCTTATGAAGGGTAAATAGAAATTGGCATATCACGTTGTGGTCTTTGCGTAGGTAAGAAACGTTCTTGCTAGAAACCCATAGTAGCCACGTAAAACATGCAAACAACAATTAGAGGACGTCTAACTTGTTTTTGCAGGGTATGCTATGTGATGTGATATGGCCAAAAGGATGTGATAAATGATATATGTAATGCATGAGATTGATCATGTTCTTGTAATAGATGATCATGGAGCCCCAAGATGGAGATCAAAGGAGCTATATGATATTGGCCATATCATGTCACTATTATTTGATTGCATATGATGTTTATCATGTTTATACATCTTATTTGCTTAGAACGACGGTAGTAAATAAGATGATCCCTTACAACAATTTCAAGAAGTGTTCTCCCCTAACTGTGCACCGTTGCTACAGTTCGTCGCTTCGAAGCATCACGTGTTAATCGGGTGTGATAGATCCTTTCGTTCACATACAACGGGTGTAAGCAAGATTTACACATGCAAAAACACTTAGGGTTAACTTGAAGAGCCTAAGCATGTGAAGACATGGCCTCTGAACACAGAGACCGAAAGGTCGAACACGAGTCGTATGGAAGATACGATCAACATGAAGATGTTCACCGACGTTGACTAGTCCGTCTCACGTGTTAATCGGGCATGGCCTGGTCGACTCGGATCGTGTAATACTTAGATGACTAGAGGGATGTCTAATCTAAGTGGGAGTTCATAAGATGAACTTAATTATCCTGAACATAGTCAAAAGGATTTTGCAAATTATGTCATAGCTCACGATATAGTTCTACTGTTTAGTTATGTTCCTAGAGAAAATTTAGTTGAAAGTTGATAGTAGCAATTATGCAGACTAGGTCCGTAAACTGAGGATTGTCCTCATTGCTTCTTAGAAGGCTTATGTCCTTAATGCACCGCTCAGTGTGCTGAACCTCGAACGTTGTCTGTGGATGTTGCGAACATCTGACATACACGTTTTGATAACTACATGATAGTTCAGTTAAATGGTTTAGAATTGAGGCACCAAAGATGTTTTGAAACGTCACGAAACATATGAGATGTTTTGAGGGCTGAAATTGGAATTACAGGCTCGTGCCCACGTCAAGAGGTATAAGACCTCCAACGATTTTTCTAACCTGCAAACTAGGGAGAAAAGCTCAATTGTTGAGCTTGTGCTCAGATTGTCTGAGTACAACAATCATTTGAATCGAGTGGGAGTTAATCTTCCAGATAAGATAGTGATGTTTCTCCGAAGTCATTACCACCAAGCTGCTAGAGCTTCGCGATGAACTATAATATATCAGGGACATATATGATGATCCTTGAGATATTCGCGCTGTTTGACACCAAAGTAGAAATCAAGAAGGAGCATCAATTGTTGATGGTTGGTGAAACCACTAGTTTCAAGAAGGGCAAGGGCAAGAAGGGATAGTTCATGAAATGGCAATTCAGCTGCTGCTCTAGTGAAGAAACCCAAAGTTGAACCCAAACCCGAGACTAAGTGCTTCTGTAATAAAGGGAACAGCCACTGGAGCAGAATTACCCTAGATACTTGGTAGATTAGAAGGCTGGCAAGGTCGATAGAAGTATATTGGATATACATTATGTTAATGTGCACTTTACTAGTACTCCTAGTAGCACCAGGGTATTAGATACCGGTTCGGTTGCTAAGTGTTAGTAACTCGAAATAAAAGCTACGGAATAAACGGAGACTAGCTAAAGGTGAGCTGACAATATGTGTTGGAAGTGTTTCCAATGTTGATATGATCAAGCGTCGCACGCTCCCTCTACCATCGAGATTGGTGTTTGCGTTGAGCATAGACATGATTGGATTATGTCTATCGCAATACGGTTATTCATTTAAGGAGAATAATGGTTACTCTGTTTATTTGAATAATACCTTCAATGGTCTTGCACCTAAAATGAATGGTTTATTGAATCTCGATCGTAGTGATACACATGTTCATGCCAAAAGATAGTAATGATAGTACCACCTACTTGTGGCACTGCCACGTAAGTCATATCGGTATAAAACGCATGAAGAAGCTCCATGTTGATGGATCTTTGGGCTCACTCGTTTTTGAAAAGTTTGGGACATGCGAACCATGTCTATTGGTATATATGCATGAAGAAACTCCATGCAAATGGACCGTTTTGTACTCGCTTGATTTTGAATCACTTGAGACATGCAAATCATACCACATGGGCAAGATGACCGAAAGCCTCGTTTTTCAGTAAAATGGAACAAGAAAGCAACTTGTTGGAAGTAATACATTTTTGATGTGTGCAGTCCAATGAGTGCTGAGGCATGTAGTGGATATCGTTATATTCTTACTTCACAGATGATTTCAGTAAATGTTGAGTATATTTACTTGATGAATCACGAGTCTGAATTATTGAAAGGTTCAAGTAATTTCAGGGTGAAGTTGAAAGATCATCGTGACAAGAGGATAAAATATCTATGATATGATCATAGAGATGAATATCTGAATTACGAGTTTGGCACAGAATTAAGACATTGTGGAAATTGTTTCACAACTGATACAGCCTGGAACACCATAGTGTGATGGTGTGTCCGAACATCATAACTGCACCCTATTGGATATGATGCATACCATGATGTCTCTTATCAAATTACCACGATAGTTTATGGGTTAGGCATTAGAGACAACCACATTCACTTTAAATAGGGCACCACGTAATTCCGATGATATGACACCGTATGAACTATGGTTTAGAGAAACCTAAGCTGTCATTTCTTGAAAGTTTGGGGCTGCGACGCTTATGTGAAAAAGGTTTCAGGTAGATAAGCTCGAACCCAAAGCGGATAAATGCATCTTCATAGGACAACCCAAAATAGTTGGGTATACTTCCTGTCTCAGATCCGAAAGCAATAAGGGATTGTTTCTAGAATCGGGTCCTTTCTCGAGGAAAAGTTTCTCTCGAAAGAATTGAGTGGGAGGATGGTGGAGACTTGATGAGGTTATTAAACCGTCTCTTCAACTAGTGTGTGGCAGGGCACAGGAAGTTGTTCCTATGGCACCTACACCAATTGAAGTGGAAGCTTATGATGGTGATCATGAAACTTCAGATCAAGTCACTACCAAACATCGTAGCATGACAAGGATGCGTTCTACTTCAGAGTGGTACGTAACCCTGTCTTGGAAGTCATGTTGCTAGACAACAATGAACCTACGAGCTATGGAGAAGCGATGGTGGGCCTGGATTCCGATAAATGGCTCAAGGCCATATAATCCGAGAGAGGATCCATATATGAAAACAAAGTGTAGACTTTGGAAGAACTACTTGATGGTCATAAGGCTGTTGAGTACAGATGGATTTTAAAAAGGAAGACGGACAATGATGGTAATGTCACCATTAAGAAAGCTCGACTTGTCGTTAAGATGTTTTCCGACAAGTTCAAAGAGTTGACTACGATGAGACTTTCTCACTCGTAGCGATGCTAAGAGTCTGTTGGAATTATATTAGCGATTACTGCATTATTTATGAAATCTTGCAGATAGGATGTCAAAACATTGTTTCCTCGACGATTTTCTTGAGGAAAGGTTGTATGTGATACAACCGAAAGGTTTTGTCAATCCTGAAAGATGCTAATAAGTATGCAAAGCTCCAGCATTCCTTCTAAGGAATGGAGTAAGCATCTCGGAGTTGGAATGTATGCTTTGATGAGATGATCAAAGATTTTGGGTTTATACAAAGTTTATGAGAAACTTGTGTTTCCAAAGAAGTGAGTGGGAGCACTATAGAATTTCTGATAAGTATATGTTGACATATTGTTGATCAGAAATGATGTAGGATTTCTAGAAAGCATATAGGGTTATTGGAAAGTGTTTTCAATGGAAAGCCTGGATTAAGCTACTTGAACATTGAGCATCAAGATCTATAAGGATAGATCAAAACGCTTAATGGTACTTTCAAATGAGCACATACCTTGACATGATCTTGAAGCTGTTCAAGATGGATCAGTCAAAGAAGGAGTTCTTGCCTGAGTTGTAAGGTATGAAGTTAAGACTTAAAGCTCGACCATGGCAGAATAGAGAGAAAGGACGAAAGTCGTCCCCTATGCTTAAGACGTAGGCTCTACAGTATGCTATGCTGTGTACCGCACCTGAAGTGTGCCTTGCCATGAGTCAGTCAAGGGGTACAAGAGTGATCCAAGAATGGATTACAGGACAGCGGTCAAAGTTATCCTTAGTAACTAGTGGACTAAGGAAGTTTCTCGGTTATGGAGGTGGTAAAAAGAGTTCGTCGTAAAGGGTTACGTCGATGCAAGCTTAACACCTATCCGGATAGCTCTGAGTAGAGATACCGGATGCATATAATGGAGCAATAATTTAGAATAGCTCCAAGTAGAACAGTTATTTGGAATAGCTCCAAATAGAGCGTGGTAGCTACATCTAGGAGATGACATAGAGATTTGTAAAGCACACACGGATCTGAAAGGTTCGCACCCGTTGACTAAAACCTCTCTCACAAGCAACATGATCAAACCTAAAACTCATTGAGTGTTAATCACATAGTGATGTGAACTAGACTACTGACTCTAGTAAACTCTTGGGTGTTAGTCACATGGCGATGTGACCTGTGAGTGTTAATCACATGGCGATGTGAACTAGATTATTGACTCTAGTGCAAGTGGGAGACTGTTGGAAATATGCCCTAGAGGCAATAATAAATTGGTTATTATTATATTTCCTTGTTCATGATAATCGTTTATTATCCATGCTATAATTGTATTGATAGGAAACTCAGATACATGTGTGGATACATAGACAACACCATGTCCCTAGTGAGCCTCTAGTTGACTAGCTCGTTGATCAATAGATGGTTACGGTTTCCTAACCATGGACATTGGATGTCGTTGATAACGGGATCACATCATAAGGAGTATGATGTGATGGACAAGACCCAATCCTAAGCCTAGCACAAAGATCGTGTAGTTCGTATGCTAAAGCTTTTCTAATGTCAAGTATCATTTCCTTAGACCATGAGATTGTGCAACTCCCGGATACCGTAGGAATGCTTTGGGTGTATCAAACGTCACAACGTAACTGGGTGATTATAAAGGTGCATTACAGGTATCTCCGAAAGTGTCTGTTGGGTTGGCACGAATCGAGACTGGGATTTGTCACTCCGTGTAAGCGGAGAGGTATCTCTGGGCCCACTCGGTAGGACATCATCATATGCGCAATGTGACCAAGGAGTTGATCATGGGATGATGTGTTACGGAACGAGTAAAGAGACTTGCCGGTAACGAGATTGAACTAGGTATTGGATACCGACGATCGAATCTCGGGCAAGTAACATACCGATAGACAAAGGGAATTGTATACGGGATTGATTAAGTCCTTGACATCGTGGTTCATCCGATGAGATCATCGTGGAACATGTGGGAGCCATCATGGGTATCCAGATCCCGCTGTTGGTTATTGACAGGAGAACGTCTCGGTCATGTCTGCATGTCTCCCGAACCCGTAGGGTCTACACACTTAAGGTTCGATGACGCTAGGGTTATGAAGATATGTGTATGCAGTAACCCGAATATTGTTCGGAGTCCCGGATGAGATCCCGGACGTCACGAGGAGTTCCGGAATGGTCCGGAGGTAAATATTTATATATAGGAAGTCCTGTTTCGGCCATCGGGACAAGTTTCGGGGTCATCGGTATTGTACCGGGACCACCGGAAGGGTCCCGGGGGCCCACCGGGTGGGGCCACCTATCCCGGAGGGTCCCATGGGCTGAAGTGGGAAGGGATCCAGCCCAAAGTGGGCTGGGGCGCCACTTCCCTTATGGCCCATGCGCCTAGGGTGAAGGGGGAAACCCTAAGGAAGAGTCCCAAGGAGGGAAGGCACCTCCTAGGTGCCTTGGGGGGGGAGGACTCCTCCCCTGGCCGCCGCCCCCTGGAGATTGGATCTCCTAGGGGCTGGCGCACCCCCCCCCTTGGGATTCCTATATATAGTGGGGTAGGAGGGCCTCTCAAACACACCTTTTGCCTTTGGTGCAGCCCCTCCCTCTCTCCCCGTTACGTCTCTCTCTCTCTCGTAGTATAGGCTAAGCCCTGCTACTGTGACGCCCTGCATCCACCACCACGCCGTCGTGCTGCTGAATCTTCATCAACCTCTCCCTCTCTCCTTGCTGGATCAAGGCGTGGGAGACGTCATCGGGCTGTACGTGTGTTGAACGCGGAGGTGCCGTCCGTTCGGCACTAGGATCATCGGTGATCTGAATCACGACGAGTACGACTCCATCAACCCCGTTCACTTGAACGCTTCCGCTTAGCGATCTACAAGGGTATGTAGATGCACTCTCCTTCCCCTCGTTGCTGGTTTCTCCATAGATAGATCTTGGTGATACGTAGGAAAATTTTGAATTTATGCTACGTTCCCCTACAGGCGGAGCGGGCGGCGACGCGCGCCTGTCGGGCGAGGCGCTGCTCCTCCAGTTGGAGGAAGGCACGCAACTTGACGAAGGTGGGAAGACGGCCGCTAGTCATGTGAGGCACGACGTGTTGGAAGCGATCGTCGAGGCTGTGCAGGACGTTGTGGACGAGATCCCGGTCCTTGACGCGGTGACCAAGGTCCCGAAGAGTGTCCGCCATTTGCTTGAGCTTGGAGGTGTAGTCGACGACGGAAAGCTCGCCCTGGATGAAGCCGTGGAACTCGTTGAGGAGGTAGGTGATGCGCGCATCCCGATTGTTGCGGAAGAGGGAGCGGAGGGACCTCCAGAGCGTGTACGCCGTGTCCTTGCGATCTGCGACAATCTCCAGAGTCGAGGCGGTCACCGTGGCGTTGTACCACGAGAGGATGGCGAAGTCGGTGAGAGCCCAGTCGGAGGAGGCGTGCGCCGGCGAGCCATCGACGTGATGGGTGAGCCCGAACTTGGCGAGAGCAGCGAGGAACTCACGCCGCCATAAGCCATAGTTTTCTTTCTTGAAGTCCAGAGTGGCCATGACATGATCACGGATGCGGAGGCTCTGAATCTGGACAGTGGGAAGAGACTGGGTGGCCACGGGGGCACCGAACTCCTCATCGGAGTCTGAGGCGCCGGAGGAGAGGTCGGACGAAGAGCTCATGGTGGCGAGGGACGAGAGAAGGCAGCGGAAGGGTGGGATCTAGAAAACTGATACCATGTTGAGTTGGAACAACAGAAGGAAGAGAAGACTCATGCAATGCTCTCTGTATTCATTCATCTGGAGTTTACACGGTATATATCTGTACATGGGCACATGAGCCAACTATACTCACACAAAGCTAGCCATAAGACTCGGGCCTAATTACAACGGACGTGCACATACGCACGACGTGCACACACACGATCTCCGTTCTCTGTCCATTGGGCATGGCCCATCGGATGAGGAGCAAAGTACTATTAAGAAACTAAAGGAGGCACTGCATCTGGAAGAGGTGTGGTACCGGCAGAGGTCTCGCGTTCCTTGGCTACGGGAAGGGATCGTAATACCAAGTATTTTCAGGCCCAAGCCTGGAAGCGTCAGAGGATGAACAAAATTCAGGGACTTAGGCGATCTGATGGATCGGTCTGTGTGGATGAGAGCGAGAACAAGGAGGAAGTACAACAGTTCTATCAGAACCTATACCAGTCTGACGGCTTTCATTATCCAAGCAAGTTATTTGCTCATGTTCCGGCCAAAATCTCAGATGCGATGAACATGGAGCTTACTAAACCCTACATTGCGGAGGAGGTTAAAACCGCGCTTTTCCAGATGGCTCCTTCAAAAGCTCCCGGTTTGGATGGGTTCACCGCGGGGTTTTATCAAAAGCACTGGGACCTTCTTGGTGGAGAAGTTACTAATGCAGTTTTGGATTTCTTAAATGGTGGGGAGTTAGCCCCTGGACTGAATGATACCTCCATTACCATAATTCCAAAGGTAAAGCATCCCCAGTCTATTTCTCAGTACCGTCCAATCGCTTTATGTTCTGTCTTGTATAAGATTGTGAGTAAGGCAATTACAAACCGGATGCGATGCATCATGGATGAGATTATCAGTGAGGAACTAAGTGCTTTTGTTCCGAGTCGTCTAATAACTGATAATGTGCTTGTGGCATACGAGAGTGTGCACACAATGCGAAGAAGGAAAAAAGGAAATAATTATTCTTGTGCGGTCAAGCTTGATATGATGAAAGCTTACGACCGTGTCGAGTGGCATTATCTCAAAGAAATTCTGTCCAAGATGGGGTTCAGTATTGTTTTTGTCAGGTTGATCATGAAATGTGTATCCTCAGTTCGCTTTTCGGTTCGCGTAAACGATGAGCTACTGCCGTTCTTCACCCCCTCAAGGGGGCTCCGTCAAGGCGACCCTGCCTCGCCATATCTGTTCCTAATATGTGCGGAAGGTTTTTCCTCCTTGTTGAAATCTTACAACGGAGGGTTCATTGACAGAGGTTTGAGAGTAAGCTATAGATCACTGCAGATGACAGTCTTATTTTTATTGATGCCAAAGATCATAGTGTTCTCAGACTTAATGAGATTTTGAGAATCTATGGTGATGCTTCTGGACAGCGAGTTAACCGGGAAAAGAGCTCCATCTTCTTCAGTACAAACACTCCTGACCAAGTGAAGGAAGTTATGAAAACTGTGTTGAGTATCCAAGTGGAAGCTTTCAATGAGAAAAATCTCGGGCTGCCAACGGCTGTTGGTCGTATCATGAGTGGAACCTTTGATCATATCGGTGAGAGAGCCCGTGGGTATATGAATGGGTGGTCGGAAAAATTGCTTGCATGCGTTGGGCATGAGACGCTCATCAAGTCAACGGCTCAAGCTATTCCTACCTATCCGATGAGTACTTTTCTGTTTCCAAAAAAGGTATACAAGAGCCTGACCTCCCCCATGGCGAAATTCTTCTGCAGCAGCTCTTTGGATAAGAAAGCAATGCATTGGTTGTCCTGGGAGGAAATGACTAAACCAAAGTGCATGGGTGGAATGGGTTTTAGAGACTTACATTTGTTCAATCTTGCTATGCTTGGTAAACATGGGTGGCGTTTTATGACGAACCCCAACTCCTTGTGTGCAAGGGTTTTGAAAGGACGATACTTTCCGGAGACTGATTTTATGCAAGCACCGGTTCCAAAATCGGCATCGGCTACTTGGAAGGCAATCATCGCGGGAAGAGAAGCCCTAAATGTTGGGTTGATTGCAAGGGTGGGCGATGGAAGTACTATTTTAGTGTGGCACCAAAATTGGATACCAGGTACTATCTCCATGCGCCCGATCTCGAGACCTCCTAATACCAATATCGAGAGAGTTTCCGAGCTTATTGACTCTGAGAATTGGTCCTGGAGGCAAGATGTTCTTAGGGAAATCTTCATTGCCCCCGACGCTGATGCCATTCTTAATATCCCTATCCAGGGGGGTGGTGGTGAGGACTCCTTTGCTTGGGCTTTTGAAAAATCTAGCAACTACACTATGAAGATGGCGTACCACGCTCTCATGACTCACAACAAGCGTCTTGCTCGAGAGGAAGGGACGGCTACCGGAACCTCAGGGAACGATCAACAGTTGTGGAAGGCCTTATGGAAGCTCAATGTAATTCCCAAAGTGCGAGTCTTTTGGTGGAGAGTTCTCCGCGGCATTCTTCTAGATGAAAGCACTCTCAAATACCGCCATATCGCAATCATTGACCGATGCAAGGTATGCATGGCAATGAGCGAGGATTTAAAGCATGCACTGATACATTGTGCGCATGCTCGTCATTTTTGGGAGGAGGCGTATGCGTGGTCCGGTCTCCGGCTTCCACGTCTCCACCCAGATTCATGGGCGCGCGATATCATATGTGACGCCAGGTTTTCTAATGATGATCGAGCAAAGATTACAACAATCATGTGGTCAATCTGGCACTCCCGAAACCACATCAAGCATGGGGAAGAAGGACTTGACCCAGTAGCCACCATTCGTTCTACAAAGGAGGCTATTGCTCTCCTGAATCCCCCGAGCAAAGCAGCTGAGATTCTGCCAGGGTTTGGGTGGTGGCCACCTGAGGGGGAAGTGATTAAAATCACCACAGATGGTGCTCTCAATTTTAAAGATGGTCGAGGTGGAGCAGGAGGTGTTGCTCGCGCGGCCGCTGCTCTTCTAGGCTCATGGTGCAAGCCGCATACAGGGATCTCGGATCCTCTCATCATTGAAGCTTTTTTCCCTACGAGATGGAGTTCTTTTTGCTGCCTTAAGAGGATTATCACATGTGATCATGGAAGTGGACTGCCTGGAGCTGGTGATGCTCTGGAAAACCCGCCACAATTCTCGTTCAGTTGTGGCCCCGATCATGCTAGAAATAGGAGAGCTTAGCGCTAGTTTTGTTTTATTTGATGTTCAACATGTAAACCGGTCGGCAAATCTTCCTACGCATCTTTGTGAAAAACATGCATGCACACTGAATGTTACGGATTGCTGGCTAGAGGAAACCCCTAGCTTCCTTGTGACCAACCTCTTGGCTGACTGTCCGGGGAATGCTTTTATTTGAATAAAGCTCTCTGATTTGCCCGCAAAAAACTGCTCATTTGCATTGTTTTCACCACTGAGCACAGGATCGCAGAGACGCTCGCCGCTACATAATCAAAGATATGGTATTAAACACATTAGGGTGCGGTAGAAAGGTGGCCAACCAGCTACGCCATGTGGCGCATGCTGGTTGGCCAAGGGGAGAAAGTTTTTGTTTTTTATAGTTTTTTTAAAACAGAAGTGAGACTTTTTTTGAAGAAAAGTTTGTCTAGCCTTTTTTAGATGGATATGATGTCCACGCAATGCGAGAATGTTTTTTTTAATTTTGAAATGAAGGTAAGGTGCGCACAACTTCCTCTCAAGCGGCCTGCAATGATGGACCCCAACCACTAGTATACCATCAATGGCTAGACAAATATGCCTCTGCTAGACCATGACACAAACAACTCTTTTCTTCAGAAAAGAAGATTTTCCCCAGCCTCTACGTCAGAACGATGCATGCAACCATATTATTAAATGAGAAATTCAAAAGGTTTACGAAGGAGTACAAGTTCACTCGAAACTAAAAAATAGAAGACGAAAAAATCTGCCACAACCTATGAAAACAACAGTAGATGACTAAACACCTAGCCTATTATTGGACTACCATCCAAACTAGTTGTAGATATCCCGAACTACCATCTCCCACGGGGTACATCCAGTATCTAGAAGCTCCCAGGCTTTTGCAGGAGTGAGTAAAGATCATGTGCGATCCATGTTGCGGCCATGTAAATAACCTGCAAAAAATTTATACGAGTTTGTCTTAAAAACCATGTCATTTTTTAAGTTCCATATAGCCCAAAGTAATGCGCATAGTCCTATCCGAATACGTATCGCGGTGCTTGGCTCAACTCCACTTAGCCACATCCGACATAACGTGCTAATACTGCTTGGAGGCTTGACATTAAAGGCTATATGAACCGTGCGCCACAAAAGTTTGGCAAGAGGACAAATGAGAAAGAGGTGCTTAGTAGTCTCATTCTGATCACAAAAGTAGCAACATTGACTACTCTCCCATCTTCACTTTGCTAAGTTATCTTAGTCAGAATCACCTCCTTGTGAACAAACCATATGAAGACCTTGATTCTTAAAGGAACATTAATCTTCCAAATATGCAACGATTTCAGGATTGGGCCAAAGTCAATTAAGTCTGAGTACATTAATTTTACCGAGAAAATACCTTTGATAGATAATTTTCAGTAAAACACATCTGGCTCATCAGACAAGTGAATGTCCATCAATCTCCGCACGAGATGCAGCCACGCGTCCCATTGGTCTCCTACTAAAGATCTCTATAGATATAATGTTTAGAGGGACATACTGTAATACTGTAGCGGTATAGGCATCTTTATGGTGTACAATATTATACAGAGATGGATATTGTATGGCTAGAGGCGTCTCCCCTAACCATGTGTCCTCCCAGAATCTAGTGGAATTACTGTTACCGCTGATGACTTTACTCCTATGAAAGAAGGCTTCTTGCGTCCTCATTAACCCTTTCCAGAAAGGTGAATCATTGGGTCTAACGGTAACCTGGGCCAGGGTCTTAGTTTGTAGGTACTTATTACGCAAAATCTGTACCCACGTGTCTTCGGTCTCAACTGAATGCCTATACGACCACTTACTGAGTAGGCATCGATTTTTAACCTCCAAATTCTCAATGCCAAGCACACCCTAGTCTTTCCGTCTACAAATAATGTCCTACTTGGTTAACCTATGTTCTCTTCATTTCATCGCTTTGAAAAAAAAATAATGATTGATAAAAGTCTAGCCTTTTCCGTACTCCTATAGGTACTTCAAAGAAAGACAATAGGAACATCAACATACTCGTTAGCATCAAATTTATCAGTACTAGCCGACCACCATAAGACATAAGCTTGCCCTTCTAGCAGCTTAGTTTTTTTTTCAAATCGAACTTCTATACATTTCCACTCCTTGCTAGATAGCTTGCGATGATGAATTGGTAATGCCCAAATAGCTAAACGGAAGGGTTCCAAGTTCACATCTGAACAAGTATCTATATGGGTCTTGTTCATCTTTGGCTCTCCCAAAGCAGAACAATTCACTCTTGTTGAAATTGATCTTCAATCCCGACAATTGCTCAAACATGCATAAAACTAGCTTCATATTTCTAGCTTTTGCCAAATCATGTTTGATGTCCAACGTATCTATAATTGATGAAGTATTCATGTCATCTGTACAATAATTTTATTTGGTTTTGGTGCACTTTTATATGATTTACATGGACTAACATATTAACCTAGTGACCAGTGCCAGTTGTTGTTCTCTGCTTGTTTTTGGTTTTCCAGAAAATCCATACCAAATGAATTCATCACATGACAAAACTTATTGACAATTTTAGAACATAAGAGACTCTTGAAACTTCATGGGAGGACCAGAAGACCCATGAGGCGGTGACAAGGCAACCCCACGTGCCCTGGGAGTATGTACAGGGTTGTTGCCCTGTGGGCCTTACACCTTTTGGCATGAAATCAACGCTGAAAAATCTTATAAATAGAGAAACCCCACAAATAAACCTAAAACTTTGACTCTACCGCCACAAGCCTCTGTTCCAAAGAGATCCCATCTGGAGGCCTTTTCCCGTACCTTGCTGATGACCCATAAGTATAGGGGATCAATCGTAGTCCTTTCGATAAGTAATAGTGTCAGACTCAACGAGGATGAGAAGGAAATGATAAGCAGTTTTCAGCAAGGTATTCTCTTTGAGTGCTGAAAGTAACGATAACATGTAGTTTTGTAGCAAGGTAATAATTCGTAAGAAGTAACAAGTAGCAATAGTAACAAGGTACAACAAGGTGGCCTAATCCTTTTTATAGCAAAGGACAAGTCGGGGAGTTCTCTTATAGTAAGAAAAGTATTCTCGAGGACACATGGGAATTCTCATCTAGTCACGTTCAACATGTTTAGTTGATTTGTGTTCGCTACTTTGATAATTTGATGTGTGGGTGGACCGGTGCTAGGGTTCTCTTCTTACTTGAACAAGCAACCCTCTTATGATTACCCTCACAAGCATCCGCAACTATGAAAGAAGAATTAAGATAAATCTAACCGTAGCATGAAACATATGGATCCAAATCAGCCCCTTATGGAATAACGCATAAACTAGGGTTTAAACTTCTGTCACTCTCGCAACCCATGATCTACTTATTACTCCTCAATGTCCTCCCTTAGGCCCAAGTATGGTGAAGTTCCATGTAGTCGACATTCACATGACACCACTAAAGGAAGAACAACATACATATCATCAAAATATCAAACGAATACCAACTTCACATGATTACTTATAACAAGACTTCTCCCATGTCCTCAAGAACAAAAGTAACTACTCACAAATCATATTCATGTTCAAGGATCTGAACATATAATCTTCCATCAAATAAACCAACTAGCATCAACTACAAGATGTAATCAACACTACTAGCAACCCACAAGTACCAACCCGAGGTTTTGGGACAAAGGTTGGATACAAAAGATGAACTAGGGTTTGAGATGAGATGGTGCTGGTGAAGACATTGATAAAGATTGGTCCTCCCACAATGAGTGGATAATTAGTGATGTCGATGGCTTTGATTTCCCCCTCTCGGAGGGAAGTATCCCTCGAGGAATCGCTCCACCGGAGAGAAAACATGCTCCTGCCCAAGTTCTGCCTCGAGACAGCGACGCTTCATCCCGAAAGTCTTCCTCTTTATTTTTAGGGAAAATGGCTTCATATAGCAGGAGGGGCGGAGGCTAGTTGTGAGGCCCATAAGGCATCAGGGCGCGCCCTGTTGCCTTATGAGCATCAGGTGGCCCCCTCTGGTATTTTTTCATTCCAATATTTTTTTATAATCAATAAAAAATCTTCGTGAAGCTTCAGGTCATTTGGAGCTCCGTAGAATTGCTATCTCTGTTGTAGCTCTTTTAGGTCCAGAATTCCAGCTGCCGGTAATTTCCCTTTCTAGGTAGATCTTGCAAATTAAGAGAGAAAAGGCATTAATTACATCATAAAGTGAAGTAATGGCCAAAAACGTTATAAATAATAGTAGGAAAACATGATGCAAAATGGACGTATCACCTGCCGGAGGGGGAAATCATCATCGGAGGCCATCTTCATCATCCCGGTGGTCTCCATGACGAGGAGGGAGTAGTTCAATCTCGAGGCTGAGGGTATGTACCAGTAGCTATGTGTTTGATCTCTCTCTCTCTCTCTCGTGTTCTTGATTTTGCACGATCTTGATGTATCATGAGCTTTGTTAATATAGTTGGATCCTATGGTGTTCTTCCCTCTCTATCTTGTTGTGATTAGTTGAGTCTTGCTCTTTGAGGTTTGTTTGTGTTGGATTGAATATTATGAATCTGAAATTGTTTGATGAAGATCGAATAATTGACTCATGAATACTTGTGGTGACATTGGAGTATCTAGGTGACATTAGAGTTGATTGATGTGTATCATATGTTGTTCTTGTATTACGAACTCTAGGGCTGTTTGTGACACTTATAGGGACGACTCAATAGATTGATCAAAAAGAAAACTTTGAGGTGGTTCGCTACCTACAAGAATTTCATCTTATGTTCTCCGCTATTGATAAGGACTTTGGAGTGATTCTTTGTCATACATTGAGGGATTGCTATATGATTCAACTATGTTAGCACTATTGAGAGATTGCACTAGTGAAAGTATGAACCCTAAGTCTTGTTTTTAAGCATTGATATACCATTTTACTCATTATTTGCTACTTGTTACCTTGCTGTTTTTATTTATTCAGATTATAAAAGCCTATTCCTACCTTCCGCATTACACTTGTATCACCATCTCTTTGCCAAACTAGTGCACCTATACAATTGACAATTGTATTGGGTGTGTTGGGGACACAAGAGACTCTTTGTAATTGATTGCGGGGTTGTTTGAGAGAGACCATCTTCATCCTACACTTCCATGGATTGATAAACCTTAGGTCATCCGCTTGAGGGAAATTTGTTGTTGTCCTCCAAACTCTGAGCTTGGAGACCCAACAGAGTCTACAAGAATAAAAGTTGCGTAGTAGACATCAAGCTATTTCTAGCTCCGTTGCCGGGGAGGTGAGTTCTTGAAGGTATATCTTTATATCTTGCAATTGAATATTTTAGTTTCTTGTTTATTCACTAATTTGGTTTATAAAAGAAAACTATAAAAAATGGAAGTGAAGTTGTGCCAAATTGCCTATCTTTATAAAGTCTTTCTTGAAAATGATGGATCAGAAATTGTGCCAAAGTGTTAAAAGAAGAATTCAATAAAATGCATGGCATAAAATCTTTGAATGATAAGCATGATTGCAATGACATTAGTATGAATTCTTTGAATATCCATGATACTAATGATATGCAAAGCTCGGGGATGCTATGTTTGATGAAGATGATCTTTTTAGTCCCCCTACTTTTGATGAGCAAATTTATTATGATGATAGCATGCCTCCTATTTATGATGATTACAATGATGAAAGTGGGTTTGGAAGAGTGTCAACTCTAGACAATGATCCCACTATTTCAAAGGGTGTTGAATCTTATTGTAATAATTACGAAAGTAGATTTGGAGAGGTCATGACTTTATTAATGACGATTCCACTATTTTGGAAGAGGTTTCAATTGATTATGACAACAAAGTTGCTATCTATGATTATTATTGTGATGACACTTATGATATAAAGAATAATGATAGCCATGAAACTTTTCATCATGATTTTAATGCTAAAATTGATTATGAAAATCAAGTGTCATATGATAGTTATTTCATTGAATTTGCTCCCACTATTATCGATGAGAATACATTTGCTTATCTGGAGAGTAATAAAATTTCAATGCTTGTCGATCATGAAAAGAATGCTTTATGTGGTAGTTAAATTGTTGAATTTGTTCATGATGCTACTAAAAATATTATGGCAAGGGAATATATGCTTATATATACATACATACATACATACATACATACATACATACATACATACATACATACATACATACATATATATATATCAACAACATCAAGTTTCCTCTCTATGTGTCGGAAGTTTTGAAGTTATACTTGTTTTGCCTTCCTATGCTAGTTGGTTCTTGGTACAATAAGCTGTTTGCTTATAAAATTCCTATGCATAGGAAGTGGGTTAGGCTTAAATGTGCTTGCTATATTTCTCATGATGCTCCCTTTGTGTTTCAGTTCATATGCTTTTATGAGAGTGATGCCAGTACACAACTTATTCTTGTAGACTCGTGTTGGGCCTCCAAGCGCAGAGTTTTGTAGGGCAGTAGCAATTTTCAACTCAAGTGGATGACCTAAGGCTTATCAATCTATGGGAGGTGTAGGATGTAGATTGTCCCTCTCAAACAACCCTGCAACCAAATACAAGAAATCTCTTGTGTCCCCAACACACCAAATACAACGGTAAATTGTATAGGTGCACTAGTTCGTAAGAGAGATGATAATACAAGTGTAGTACGGATAGTAGATATAGGTTTTTGTAATCTGAAAATATAAAAGCAGCAAGGTAACAAGTGATAAAACGGAGCACAAATGGCATTGCAATGCTTAGAAACAACGCATATGGTTCATACTTTCACTAGAACAATCTCTCAATAGTTGTCATGGGGTTAACACGGCAGATGCCCTAGCGAAAGGACTTAGGTGCGAGGCCATCTCTATGGTGACTAGCTTGAAGGGGTTGAACAGGACGAGAGACACGAGTTTACCCAGGTTCGGCCCCTCATGATCGAGGTAAAAGCCTACGTCTTGCTTTGTGTTATGTTGCTTGAGTATCGATTACAAAGGAGCGGATTCGCTTAACCTAGCTATCGTTTGAGTCTAACCCCCCTTACCTGCCATAGGGACTCGCCTTTATATACACAGGTCAAGGCCCCGGGCTTACAAGAGTCCGGGTTGGGTTATACTTCATAACCGATCCCGGCTCTAAGTTGCGTTGCCTTCTTTGGCAAGTCGCCATCGGGCGGCTTACACTTTCGGGTCACGCACCGTCTTCTGGCCTTGGGCCTTCATCCGGCCCACCTCGTAAGTCGCCTCCCTGGCTCCATGTCTTGGTCTCTTGGGCCTATCTAAGGCTTCATTGTTAAGTCGCCAATAGCCCAACCCTGCCCTTCTAAGGCGGGTTACACCATGGGGTCATATCCCCAACATTAGGCCCCAGATTGATTTGAACTTGCTCATATCAATCTTCAATGCCGCTGGTTGGCGAGTCTTCTTTGGTCCTTCTAAATTTTTAACCTTGAACAGATCTTCATAACCCGCCATATGAAAGGATGATGTCATCTTCATAAATTCAAAAAAAATCCTCATGACGTTGATACGTCTCTGTTGTATCTACTTTTCCTAACACTTTTCCTCTTGTTTTGGACTCTAATTTGCATGATTTGAATGAAACTAACCCGGACTGACACTGTTTTCAGCAGAACTACCATGTTGTTGTTTTTGTGCAGAAATAAAAGTTCTCGGATTGGAACAAAACTTTTTGGAGAATTTTTATACAATAAAATGAAAATACTGGAGCCAAGAACCACCGGAGGAGGGGTCCCTGGGGGAGCACAACCCACCAGGGCGCGCCCCCTCCTAGCGCGCTCACGTGGGTTGTGCCCACTGATAACCCACAAGTATAGGGGATCACAACAGTTTTCGAGGGTAGAGTATTCAACCCAAATTTATTGATTTGACACAAGGGGAGCCAAAGAATATTTGCAAGTATTAGCAGCTGAGTTGTCAATTCAACCACACCTGGAGCTTAATTATCTGCAGCAAAGTGATAAGTAGCATAGTAGTATGATAGTTTAGATAGTAGTAGCAACATCAATAGTAACGGTAACAGTGGTAGCAATGATTTTGTAGCAAGTGTAACAGTAACAGTAGCAGAAGTAATTTATCAAGATCAATATATAGAAAAATCGTAGGCATTGGATCGATGGATTCGTTGGATGATATTCATCATATAACAGTCATAACCTAGGCGATACAAAACTAGCTCCAGTTCATAAATATAATGCAGGCATGTATTCCATAAATAGTCATACGTGCTTATGGAAAGAACTTGCATGACATCTTTTGTCCTACCCTCCTGTAGTAGCGGGGTCCATAAGGAAACTAAGGGATATTAAGGCCTCCTTTTAATAGAGAACCGGAGCAAAGCATTAACACATAGTGAATACATGAACTCCTCAAACTACGGTCATCACCAGATAGTATCCCGAATACTGTCACTCCGGGGTTTACGGATCACAACACGTAATAGGTGAATATAACTTGCAAGATTGGATCTAGAACATAGATATAATGGTGATAACATAAACGGCTCAGATCTGAAATCATGGTACCCAGGCCCAAAGTGACAAGCATTAATCATGGAAAAGTCATATCAACATCAATCTAAGAACATAATGGATACTAGGGATCAAGCCCTAACATAACTAACTCGATTACATGATGAATCTCATCCAACTCCTCACCGACCAGCGAGCCTTCGAAGGAATTACTCACTCCTGGTGGAGAGCATCATGGAATTGGCAATGGCGAAGGGTTGGTGATGACGAAGATCCCCCTCTCCGGAGCCCCAAACGGACTCCAGATCTGGCCTCCCGATGAAGAACAGGAGGTGGCGGAGGCTCCGTATCATGAAACGAGATCATTCTTCCTCCCTTATATTTTATGGAAAAGTAGGTATTTCTGGAGTTGGACTCAGGGTCTGCGGGGGCCCTGGGTGAGCACAACCCACCAGGGCGCGCTTCGTTCCAATCCGAGAACTTTTATTTCTGCACAAAAACAACACCATTTTAGTTCTCCTGAAAACATCGTCAGTACAGGTTAGTTTCATTCAAATCATGCAAATTAGAGTCCAAAACAAGAGGAAAGTGTTAGGAAAAGTAGATATGACGGACACGTATAAACTCCCTCAAGCTTAAATCTTTGCTTGTCCTCAAGCAATTCAGTTGATAAACTGAAAGTGGAAAATAAAAACTTTTACGAACTCTTTTGCCCTTGTTTACATAAATACCCTTAAGTAGCTAATACGTCTCCAACGTGTCTATATTTTTATTTTATTTCATGCTGTTATATTATCAATATTGGATGCTTTATAATCATTTTATAGTCATTTTATATCATTTTTGATACTAACCTATTGACATAGTGCCAAGTGCCAACCACTCATTGTTATTTGTGTGCAGGTGTTGTTTACGTTGTGTTGCTTGGTTCTCGTACTAGTTCGATAACCTTGGTTTCTTAACTGAGGGAAATACCTACCTTCGTTGTGCTTCATCATCCCTTCGTCTTTGGGGAAATACCGACGTAGTCCTAGCAGACAGAAGCTTTTCTGGCACTACAACCAGAGAGCAATCAGTAGCACCCAGGATTTCAGCAAAGATTATAACTAACCATGTCAACAATAACTCTTAAAAATTATATTAACTCATATCAATGACATAATCAACTAGCAAGCAATAAAGAAATATCTTGAATGACAACACCTTGTCAAAACAATCATGATATAATATGACAACAGTGGTATCTCGCTAGCCCTTTCTGAGACCGCAAAACATAAATGCAGAGCACCTCCAAAGTTCAAGCAGCGACTAAACATTGTAATTCATGGTAGAAAAACCCAATCATGATGCATCCAACATTAACTATACACAGTGCATGAGGATGACAATAGTGCTCTTAGAATCTGGCACTTATTTGAGAAGGTGATGACTCAACATAAAATTAAATAGATAGTCCCTTCACAAAGGGAAGCAGGAATTTGCAGCGGTGCCAAAGCTCAGTTTTTAAAACAGAGGTAAATGAAATTTTGAGAAACACACCCTTCCTATTTACTTCGCGACCATTAGTTATCGATATCTTCCATGATAAACACATTAGTGCCAATTCCCAAGCGATAAAAGTAAAGGTTTACTCCCCCTCCAGCAACAATCACACTCCATGGCTAGCCGAATCCTCAGGTACTGTCCATACCGACATCGGTCCTGGGGCGGTTTTGTTTAATTATTTGCAATTTGATTTCGGAACTGGGAATCCCTATTACCACCCCTCTCTTGCAAGGATGACTGAATAAACACTCATCATGAGAATAACCCGCTTAGCATGCAAGATACGGACTACCTCATGTCGCTCTATGAACAATCGAGGCACACAAAAAGGATCTTTATTTGAAGTTTTTAGAGGTGGCACATGCAAATTTACTTAGAACAGCAGGGTAATACCGCATATAGGTAGGTATGGTGGACTCATCTGGATTAACTCAGGTTTTAGGATTTTGATGCACAAGCAGTATTTCCCCTTAATATAGGCGAAGGCTAGAAAGTAGGTTGGGAAGCGAGTAGCTAGAGAGCAAAAACGGTCATGAACATGCATTATGCATAATGAACATTGGATATATACTAGCATGAGTAGGATATGAACACCATGAACATAAATATCATAGAGGCTATGTTGATTTTGATTCAACTACATGCATGAGCATGTTCCAAGTCAAGCCACTTGAAACATTCAGAGGAGGATACCATATCATCATACTACATCGCAATCCTTTTAACGGAATGTTGACACCCAAGATAAATCATTATCCACTCCTAGCTACTTAAGAATGGCATGAGAAACTATAATCTCTAATTGTCATTGCAAACATGTTTGATCATAATATGCTAAATCATGGATACTAGGTTAAACATATTTACAAAAACAAAACAAGTTGAGTTCATACCCGTTTCTCTCTGCCACAACCAGTTCACCAAATATCGTCCTTATTGCCTTTCACTTGCACGACCGAACGATTTGAAAATAATAATAGTGCAAGAGTGTCGTGGACTAAGCTGGAATCTGCAAACATTTCATTCAAAGGGAGAAGACAAGATAATTTGGGTTCTTTATTAGATCAACAATAATGCATATGAGAGTCACTCAACATTTTCATCATGGTCTTCTCCTTGGTATGACTCAATAAAAAGAACAGAATTTTAGAGAAACACACTGAAATATTTTTGGAGTTTTTAGTTTTTCTTGAAGAAGGCAAATCAAAAGGAAGAAAAAGGAGAAAAACTATTTACACGGGAAAGCTCCCAACAAGCAAAAGAAGAATTGGGAAATCTTTTTAGGTTTTCTTTTAAATATATAACTAATTAAACTAGAAAGAAAAACAGAAAAGAAGCGGGAAATATTTTAGGGTTTTCTCAAAGTTTTCCAAACACACCAGAAGATAGAGAGAAAATAAATCTAGCATGGATAGTACAATGAAAAAGTGTGAACACTGACAAATGGAATAAAATGTATGAGCATGAATATAATGTCGGTGGAAACACGTACTCGCACAAGCTTAGGCTTTTGTCCTAGCTTGGTAATCTACTCTCATAGTAACCATCCGGTCCCACGTTGAAGTGCTATGGAGCAGGCACCTGAGCGTCCCACTCCTAAGGCTCCTTCTCTGCTACCGCCTAGGTGTTCCGGTAGGCAATGATGTCATCTGGCATGATCCTATATCCGCCCCTGGCAATAGAATCAAACAAAGCAGGTGTAGGCAATGTAATAATATCACGGGTATCCTCACTAAAAACTAGGTTGTAAGGAATATGAATAGTAGTGTTCTCGCCATCAATAAATTGATGAGCTGTCATAGTCTGGTGATCTAAGTAAACCTTGGGCAAGCAATAATCATGTTGGCGTATCTGAACGTTAAAGTGACTCGCTAAACGAGTGGCATAGTGCTACCTCTCGAGCATGCGTTGATTTTCCCTTGAAGAGGAAAGGGTGATGCAGCAAAGTAGCGTAAGTATTTCCCTTAGTTTTTGAGAACCAAGGTATCAATCCAGTAGGAGACTACACGCAAGTCGCCTAGTACCTGCACAAACAAATAAGAACCTTGCAACCAACAC
This sequence comes from Triticum urartu, assembly GCF_056163025.1. NCBI lineage: Eukaryota > Viridiplantae > Streptophyta > Magnoliopsida > Poales > Poaceae > Triticum > Triticum urartu. Next base: position 186,415,890 of record NC_141879.1, on the reverse strand, counting down.
GATAAAGGAGTTGTCAATCCCTTCATGGCCACTTGCAAAAGTGAGATCTGATAAAGATAATAAGATAAATATTTTTGGTATTTTTGTTGTATAGATTGGAAAGTAAAGATTGCAAAATAAATAGTAAACTAGAATTGTAGATCGGAAACTTATATGATGTAAAGTAGACCCGGGGGCCATAGGTTTCACTAGTGGCTTCTCTCAAGATAGCATATATTACGGTGGGTCAACAAATTACTGCCAAGCAATTGATAGAAAAGCGCATAGTTATGAGAGTATCTAGGCATGATCATAAACATAGGCATCACGTCCGTGTCAAGTAGACCGAAATGATTCTGCATCTACTACTATTACTCCGCACATCGACCGCTATCCAACAAGCATCTAGATTATTAAGTTCATAAGAACAGAGTAACACATTAGGCAAGATGACATGATGTGGAGGGATAAACTCAAGCAAGGTAACACATTAGGCAAGATGACATGGACATAACACTATAGGTGGAATAGAATGGTGGTTGTGGAGAAGACAAAAAGGAGAAGATAGTCTCACATCAACTAGGCGTATCAACGAGCTATGGAGATGCCCATCAATAGATATCAATGTGAGTGAGTAGGGATTGCCATGCAACGGATGCACTAGAGCTATTAGTCTATGAAAGCTCAAAAAGAAACTAAGTGGGTGTGCATCCAACTCGCTTGCTCACGATGACCTAGGGCATTTTGAGGAAGCCCATCATTGGAATATAGAAGCCAAGTTCTATAATGAAAAAATCCCACTAGTATATGAAAGTGACAACATAAGAGACTCTCTATCATGAAGATCATGGTTCTACTTTGAAGCACAAGTGTGGAAAAAGGATAGTAGCATTGCCCCTTCTCTCTTTTTCTCTTTTTTTATTTGGGCCTTTTTTATGGCCTCTTTTTTTCTTTTTTTTTCATTCGGAGTCTCATCCCGACTTGTGGGGGAATCATAGTCTCCATCATCCTTTCCTCACTAGGACAATGCTCTAATAATGATGATCATCACACTTTTATTTACTTACAACTCAAGAATTACAACTCGATACTTAAAACAAACTATAATTGAGGGAGTCCTGGATTAGGGGGTCTTCGGACAGCCGGACTATATCCTTTGGCCGGACTGTTGGACTATGAAGATACAAGATTGAAGACTTCGTCTCGTGTCCGGATGGGACTCTCCTTGGCGTGGAAGGCAAGCTAGGCAATACGGATATGTATATCTCCTCCCTTGTAACCGACCTTGTGTAACCCTAGCCCCCTCCGGTGTCTATATAAACCGGAGGGCTTAGTCCGTAGGACAACATACAATCATACCATAGGCTAGCCTCAAGGGTTTAGCCTCTCTGATCTCGTGGTAGATCAACTCTTTTAATACTCATATCATCAAGAATAATCAAGCAGGACGTAGGGTTTTACCTCCATCAAGAGGGCCCGAACCTGGGTAAACATCGTGTCCCCTGCCTCCTGTTACCATCCGCTGAAGGAAATATGCCCTAGAGGCAATAATAAAGTTATTATTTATTTCCTTATATCATGATAAATGTTTATTATTCATGCTAGAATTGTATTAACCGGAAACATAATACATGTGTGAATACATAGACAAACAGAGTGTCACTAGTATGCCTCTACTTGACTAGCTCGTTGATCGAAGATGGTTATGTTTCCTAGCCATAGACATGAGTTGTCATTTGATTAACGGGATCACATCATTAGGAGAATGATGTGATTGACTTGACCCATTCCATAAGCTTAGCACTTGATCTTTAGTTTGTTGCTATTGCTTTCTTCATAACTTATACATGTTCCTATGACTATGAGATTATGCAACTCCCGTTTACCGGAGGAACACTTTGTGTGCTACCAAACGTCACAACGTAACTGGGTGATTATAAAGGTGCTCTACAGGTGTCTCCTAAGGTACTTGTTGGGTTGGCATATTTCGAGATTAGGATTTGTCACTCCGACTGTCGGAGAGGTATCTCTGGGCCCTCTCGGTAATGCACATCACTTAAGCCTTGCAAGCATTGCAACTAATGAGTTAGTTGCGGGATGATGTATTACGAAACAAGTAAAGAGACTTGCCGGTAACGAGATTGAACTAGGTATTGAGATACCGACGATCGAATCTCGGGCAAGTAACATACCGATGACAAAGGGAACAACGTATGTTGTTATGCGGTCTGACCGATAAAGATCTTCGTAGAAAATGTAGGAGCCAATATGAGCATCCAGGTTCCGCTATTGGTTATTGACCAGAGACATGTCTCGGTCATGTCTACATTGTTCTCGAACCCGTAGGGTCCGCATGCTTAACGTTACGATGACAGTTTCATTATGAGTTTATCTATACCTACTAATAAAGCAAGGTGCGTTTCGCCAAAATTTTCATCCGTTCACTGTCGAAATTTATTTTTCTATCCGAGGTGGTACTAAATTTTTGTCTGTCCGTCTGTTTTTTATATTACAATCCAGATTTTCGACTTGGGCCGCACACCCTGTGGCCCAGCCAAGTCAGCCCACTTATTTGCTCGCGCAGGAAGCTGCAAAAACTCTATTTGTCGCCCTACGTGGCAGATAGTCAGAGCTTCACACACGGACCCCAAAACTATGCAAGCCTGTTTCGTTTTTTCTTCCAAATTTATTTTTATTTTAACTTATTTTGTAATATTTTTTTTTTAAAAATCAGCATTTTATTTTTGTAAAATTTCCGAAAAAACTTACAATTAAATATTGTGTTCCCGTTTTTAAAAATGTTTGGAAAAAATATATTTTTCTCTCGTTCTGATTTTCTTTCGAAATTCAGGACATATTTTTTTTGTTTTTGAAAATTGTTTGGGATTCCCAAAAAATACATTTTAAAAAATATTCAAAATTCGAAAAATATTCTTGTTTTAGTAAAATGTTCACAAATTCAATAATGTCCGTGTTTAAAAATACATTTTATAACATTGTTCTGAATGTTCAAAACATGTTTCATTTTCAAAAGTCGGTCACAACTTAAAAAAATGATTGTGTTGTCATAAAAGGTTCATGTCTTCAGAAAATGATGTTGTTTCAAATTTTGTTCATGTTTTTCTAAAATGGGTGGAATATTAAAAATATTGTTTGTAATATCAAAATATTATATTTTCCAAGAATATTCGGCAATTCATATTTAAAAAATCAAAATATGTTTTAAATCTAATGTTGCAGTATGTTCTTTAATATTCGCGGCGGCCATTGGTTAGCAGTAGGCATTTGTTGCCATGGCCAACAGCATCTGGTCAAGTCTTTAAGGTCATGTGTTCGATTGTTCAACCAGTCGTTTTTCTGAATTATTACTCGTGCCTTGCAAACACAGATCATATCAGTGCCTGGCAGTAGTTGGCCCAGACGCGATCGGTTGTGCCTTCCACGCACTATTTGACGCAACTAGCATCATATAGTAGCTCCCGCACAGCTGCCCCGAGAAAAAGCAAAAATATACTTATAGATTTTGTTTCACCCATTCCACATGTAGTTTCCCATTTTTATTAATTTATCTCCAACTGGGCCTACGGTGCATTTCTTTTTCTATCACACTGACAAGCAGCAAAAAATTAAGGGCGCGAGGGGATTGAACTATGAACCTTCCCTATTGTACCGACGGACAAAGCCAACTCAGCTAGCTCGCAATTATGATAGGAACAATCCCACCTTGGAATTTTATACTACATCACACAAGTTTTTATATGTCCCTAAGTTGTTAAATAAGAAGGTTGTGTGAGAATATGAAAGTTGTCTCAAGAATCATGTGCAGAACGCGACACTCCACAAATTATTGCCGGAGGTAACTTGCACGTGCCAATAAAAGACAATATGCTTGTTGGCTATAGTCTATAATTGAAAAAATTGTGGGCACGTGCTAATAAAAGATAATAAGTTGGTTTTTCTCTAATTAATAAAAAATTGTGGGCACGTGAGCGCAAAAATAGCCAAAGAGAATAAATCATGTTAATGAAGGGACATTCATGCATGGTTATGCACTAATTATGCCAGTCAAACAAAATTTATGCGCTGCAGGAGGTGACAATAGTCGAGGCGCTAACCGACGACACCCAACCGATGCGGCCATGCACTATTGCCGACCATCTCCTCCCATTATTGACGGCAGCCGCCCATGTTGTTTCACAGACACAAGCTTGAACTACCACCGCCGATGATGGCAAGAAGGAGGATAAGCGACAATATAGATCAGGCGATGTGTTCACATAGAGGACATGGAAGAGTGTGTGGGGATGTGGGGAATGCTGAGATATTATTTTTCTCCCGTTGCAACGCACGGGCATATTTCCTAGTATATTTTGATGTACCGAAGGTTGTTCGGAGTCCCAGATATGATCACGGACATGACGAGGAGTCTCGAAATGGTCGAGACATGAAGATTGATATATTGGAAGCCTATGTTTGGACATCGGAAGTGTTCCGGGTGAAATCAACATTTTACCGGAGTACCGGGAGGTTACCGGAACCCCCCGGTAACCTAATGGGCCTTAATGGGCCTAGTGGAGGAAGTGGAGAGGAGGCCAAGGGGCAGCCGCGCGCCCCTCCCCCAGTCCGAATTGGACAAGGAGGAGGAGTAGGACTCCTCCTGGCGCGCCCCTTGCCTGGCCGCACCTCCTCCCCCTTGCTCCTTTATATACAGGGGCAGGGGGGCACCCCAAAGACAACAGTTGATCATTGATCTCTTAGCCGTGTGCGGTGCCCCCCTCCACCATAGTCCTCGATAATATTGTAGTGGTCCTTAGGCGAAGCCCTGCGACAGTAGAACATCAAGATCGTCACCACGCCGTCGTGCTGACGGAACTCTTCCCCGACAATTTGCTGGATCGGAGTCCGGGGATCGTCATCGAGCTGAACGTGTGCTAGAACTCGGAGGTGCCGTAGTTTCGGTGCTTGACCGGTCAGGCCGTGAAGACGTACGACTACATCAACCACGTTGTGCTAACGCTTCTGCTTTCGGTCTACGAGGGTACATGGACAACACTCTCCCCTCTCGTTGCTATGCATCACCATGATCTTGCGTGTGCGTAGGAATTTTTTTGAAATTACTACGTTCCCCAACAGTGGCATCCGAACCTAGGTTTTGTGCGTTGATGTTGTGCACAAGTAGAACACAAGTGAGTTGTGGTCGATATAAGTCATACTGCTTACCAGCATGTCATACTTCGGTTCAGCGGTATTGTTGGATGAAGCGGCCCGGACCGACATTACGCGTACGCTTACGCGAGACTGGTTCTACCGACGTGTTTTGCACACAGGTGGCTGGCGGGTGTCAGTTTCTCCAACTTTAGTTGAACCAAGTGTGGCTACGCCCGGTCCTTGCGAAGGTTAAAACAGCTCCAACTTGACAAACTATCGTTGTGGTTTTGATGCGTAGGTAAGAACGGTTCTTGCTAAAGCCCGTAGCAGCCACGTAAAACTTGCAACAACAAAGTAGAGGACGTCTAACTTGTTTTTGCAGGGCATCTTGTGATGTGATATGGTCAAGACATGATGCTAAATTTTATTGTATGAGATGATCATGTTTTGTAACCGAGTTATCGGCAACTGGCAGGAGCCATATGGTTGTCGCTTTATTGTATGCAATGCAATTGCGCTGTAATGCTTTACTTTATCACTAAGCGGTAGCGATAGTCCTGAAAGCATAAGATTGGCGAGACGACAATGATGCTACGATGGTGATCAAGGTGTCGCGCCGGTGACGATGGTGATCATGACAGTGCTTCGGAGATGGAGATCATAAGCACAAGATGATGATGGCCATATCATATCACTTATATTGATTGCATTTGATGTTTATCTTTTATACATCTTATCTTGCTTTGATTGACGGTAGCATTATGTAAGTGCATCTAGTGCCCCTTAGTGATTTTGGTGTATTGAAGACTTATAGGTTAAGGGACTAATGCGTGTGTGAGTGTACACAGGTCTATAAGTATATGAGGAGTTTGATATTTACAGGAAAAGTCGACCCCTAAAAATGAATATCTTCGACTGAAGATTTTGGTATTTCTGAAGACTTTCATGAAGACTTTGAAAGTGAAGAAATTGGTGTGTCCGTGAAGACTTGATATTCATGGGAGAAATATGAAGCTTGAAGACTTTCGTGTTCATAGTTTTGTTTTTCTCTTTCTTGAGTCGTAGGAAACTCCGTACTGTTAAAGGGGGTCGAGGAAATACTAAGGAAAAATTTCCATGTGATGCTCAACTCAAAATCCTACACCTACCAATCCCTTCGAGTGAAGCCATTGGAAATCTCATACAGTTCAGTCAATTTCTTCAGTGACAGAGACGAAGTTCTTCTGGTCTCTGAGGAATTTGTCCTGACTGAGGAGTTAGGAATTCGCTAGTGCGGATTGCCTACATAGTGAGGAACATGATAGCCCTGAGGATTTTGCTACTCAAAATTCCGACCGTTGTTGTGCTATGCGCCAGCTGTCCCAAAATATCTATCCACCTAACGGTCATATCATTGAAGGGCATTTATGTCTTATCATGTCGGGCTGCTCCTTAGGCTATAAATAGCTGCCCCCTACAACCACTAGCTGGTTGGCTGCTCCGAGAGAAACTGACACTTGTCATTTGAGAGCAACCCATCCTCCGAGGACTTTGAGCGAAAATCATCAAGTGAGGAAAAACCAAAAACCCAAAACCCAAACACCTACAAACCCGAAGTGATTGAGCATCACTGAAGAGATTGATCCTGAGTGGATCCGACGCTTGTTACCTTTGAAGACTGTGCTTCTTCCAGATGGTTAGGCGTCATGGTCTAGAGCATCCAAGAGGAATTGTGGATAGCCGAGTGACCAAGTTTGTGAAGGTTTGGAAGTCGCCTGAAGACTTACCATGAGTGATTGGACGAGGTCTGTGTGACCTTAGTTCAAGGAGAATACGGTGAGGACTGGGTGTCTTGGACTAAGTGTCCTTGACTGGGTGTCCGAGACTGTGTGTCCTTGAGTTTAAATACTCAGCCGCTCCAACCAGACGTACAACTGAGACAACAGTTGGAACTAGTCTACCAAATCATTGTCTTCACCGAGCTTACTGGTTCTATTTCCTCAACTCTTTCATTTCCTCATAACTGTGCTGTGTGTTTGTTCATATATGTGTTTGAAGACTTTGACTGAAGACTTTCTCAATTTCCTCAGTTCAATTTCTTCAGTCTGTTTGTCTTCATCCTGTGTTATCCTGTGATTACGCTTCCTGTACTCTGTGTATGTCTTCATTTCATCATGATGACTATGCTTGTATTCTGTTATGTTTACCTTTGAGTACTTATTCCGCTGCTAGTAGTTCTTCGCTAAGGAATTTCCTCACCGGCAAATTCCTCAGTGAAGAATTTCATAAAAATTGCCTATTCACCCCCCTATAGTCGATATAACGCACTTTCAATTGGTATCAGAGCAAGGTACTCCCTTGTTCTGTGTGATTTTGGTTTAACCGCCTGGAGTTTTAGTTATGTCGACCACAGGTATGATCAAGGTCTCTACTGGGTGTCCTACCTTCGATGGGACGGACTACCCCTACTGGAAGAATAAGATGCGAATGCATCTTGAAGCAATTGATAACGATCTCTGGTATGTTGTGGAAAATGGTGTTCCCTCAGTCATACCTTCTCTGAATGCTGCTGATGTGAAGAGATTCAAGCAACTCGACTCTCAAGCGAAGAATATCATATGTGGCCATCTGAGCAAAGGACAGTATGGCAGAGTGAGTGCTTTGGAAACAGCGAAGCTTATCTGGGACAGGTTGTCCAATGTGAATGAAGGAGTCTCAACTCAGCGTCACTCTCGAGTTGATGTTCTTCGCAATCTCTTCAACCGCTTCAAAAGACTTGACAGTGAAAATGTTCAACAAACCTTCGATCGCCTCACTGACATCTCAAATGAGCTTCAAGCACTTGGTGCCACTGACATCACCGACCATGAGGTGGTGAAGAAATTGCTGAGATCGCTTGATTCCTCATTTGACACTCTGGCATTGATGATACAAGAACGTGTTGATTACAAGTCACTTGATCCCGCTGATATTCTCGAGAGGCTAAATACTCATGAGTTCCAACTTGCTGAAAAGAGAGATCTCTATGGTTCAAGCTATGGCAGAACACGTGCACTGAAGGCCAAGGCAGTATCTGAGTCCGAAGATGAAGACTCTGGTAGCAGCCTTGGTGATCCTGAAGAACTGAGCCATGATTTGGCTCTGCTCGTGAAGAAGTTCCAAAAGTTCTCAAGATGTGGTCGCCTTGGAAGATCCTCAAGGAGCAATGATTCCTCATCCAGTGACTACAAGAAGAGGCTCTGTCACAAGCGCAAGAAACCTGGACATTTCATTCAAGATTGTCCTCAGTGGGAAAAGGAATCAAAGAATAAGCAATACAAGGATTACAGTTCTGATGATGCAAAGAAAAAGAAGAAATCCGCAAAATCCTCATCATCAAAATCCTCAAAGCCTTCATATCACAAGAAGAGCAGCTCCAAGAAGGCCAGGGCATTCATTGGCAAGGAAATGGACTCTAAGGCTGAATCTGAAGAAAATGAGGAAGAGGAGTCATCTGAGGAGTCCGAATCCGGAGTGGCGAGCCTAGCTCTCGCTACTGCATTCGTCAGCAAGTCTATCTTCAACACTGAAGAAAATGACCTCACCAACAAGGCTGATGAAGGCGATGATGACTACGCTCCCACCTATTGCTTCATGGCAAAGGGTGCCAAGGTACTCAAATATACCTCCTCTGAATCAAGTGAGAATGAATCTGATGAAAACCTTAAGCCCAGCTATTCTAAACTTGCTAAGATTGCTATAAAACAACAAAGGGCTTTAGAAAAGGTTCAAAACATGCTAAATAAAAGTGATGATATGCTGGGTGAAGAAATGGATCGCACTGAAACTTTGACTGAAAATCTTCAGAGACTTCAGTCCAAGCTTGACAAACTTCAAAGTCATCATAACACTCTCTTATCGGATCATGATAAGCTTTCTTATGAATTTCTTCAAAGAAAGCAAGACCTTGAGAAGCTAAGAGTGAGTTATGAAGATCTTCATAAGGAGCGCGATTCATTACTTGCTCAACAAATCAACGCATCTCAGGAAGAATTTGTTCCTCCATGCTTGAAGTGCATTGAATGTGAATCTGCTAATTCTTCACCTGAATGTTCAAATGCTGCTAATGTTTCAAATTCTTCACATGCCTCTGCTATCACTAATTCCTCATCTGAGGACATTGCTAGTATCACTGATAATGCAGGGCTGAAGGAATTGTACACGACAGGCATGTACAAAAGCCTCAAAGGGCATCAGGCTCTTTGTGATGTGCTTAAAAAGCAGATCCTCAACAGGAACCCTAGGAAAGAGGGTATCGCCTTTGAGAGGAAACTCAATGCTGATGGTACATATTGGAAGCCTGAGCAGTACCCCAAAACTACATGGGTTGCTGCAAAGGGACCTCCAGTTGATCCATATAACTTATCTGGATTTGCATGTGAATCTCCTCATTCTGATGATGAGTCAATTGACTCCAACTATAAGCTATTCAAAAATCAGAATGGTGAAGTATTTGCTAGATATGTTGGCACTAACTGCAGGAATGGCTCCTCGATGAAGAAAATCTGGGTTCCCAAAAGATGCCTTGAAAATCTTCAGGTGAATGTCATCATGACGCCACCTGTGAAGAATAGGAAATCCAGATCAAATTCCTCATACGGACCAAATTCCTCATATGGATCAAAGTCCTCATATGAACATCATCATGCTAACTCGTCTGTTTCGCAGGGAAGATCTAAGGATTATAGATATGTGCATTATTCTTCAAATCATTATGTCCATAAGTCCTCGAAGAATTTCTCTGCTTACTCATATGCTTACTCTAACCCATCTTATGTGAAACGAAATGGATTGGCTTCTATGCCATCCTTCTCGTATGGAGCTCGCAGAATGATGAACTCTTTGCCACCCCTTCAGATGTGGGTGGTGAAGAAAAAGAACTAATCTCTTCTGCAGGGTCAGGTCTCCAGACGCACGTAATCATCTGAAGAATTTGCTGGAGACCTGAGCATGCCTGATAGGACGCAGGCTAATCATGAAGAAATGAACTTTCATTTCTCACGTCCTCATATTGCTTTATCAGTTCTTTTACTTGATGAACTTGATCTGATGAACTGATGTCATATTCTTCACTGATGAAGTATATGAATTTGTAAGCTGCACTAATTCATCTACAGGATGATCAACCCAAAGCCACTGAGTGGGTCCTCGATAGTGGATGTACAAACCACATGACTGGTGACAAGAATCTATTGATGGATGCTCCATTATCTCCGTCGCATCTGAAGCATATCATGTTTGCTGACAAAGGCAAAAGTCAGGTATTGGATCTAGGTAAGGTTGCCATTACAAAGGATCGACACATGGACAAAGTCATGCTTGTTGAGTCCTTAGGATACAACCTTATGTCTGTCTCAATGCTTTGTGATCTTGATATGGTTGTTGTCTTTGGCAAGTACCGTTGTGTTGTGGTTATGGAAGCTGACAATTCCAAAGTCTTCGAAGGCTTTAGGAGAGGAGACCTGTATATTGTTGATTTCTCTATAGGACCACAACCGGCCGTGTGCTTACTTGCAAAAGCTTTAGAAGGCTGGCTCTGGCATCGACGACTTGGTCATGCAAGCATGAGGAATTTGCACACGCTTGCAAAGAAGAAGCATGTCATTGGCATCGAGAATGTCAAATTCCTCAAGGATCACCTATGCGGAGCCTGTGAAGATGGGAAGATGACCAAGGCCAAGCATCCAGCGAAGACTATCATGACCACCACTCGCCCATTTGAATTGCTTCACATGGATCTCTTTGGTCCTAATCATTATTCTGCTATCTCAAATGAAGCATCTCAATATGGCTTCGTTATTGTTGATGATTATTCTCGTTACACATGGGTACACCTTGTTACTTACAAACATGAAGTGCAGGAAGTCTTCAAACGATTTTCCTCAAGGGCTTCAACCAACTTTGGTGTGAAGATCAAGCACATCAGAAGTGACAATGGCACGGAGGTCAAGAATTCTGGTCTCGATGACTATCTTGATGAACTTGGTATCACTCATGAGTTATCTGCTGCTTACACTCCTCAGCAAAACGGCGTCGTGGAGCGCAAGAACAGGACTCTTGCTGAGATGGCTCGCACTATGCTTGATGAATACAAAATGCCTCGTCGTTTCTGGACTGAGGCAATTGATACTGCGTGCCACATCATCAATAGAGTATATCTTCACAAATTCTTCAAAAAGACTGCCTCTGAACTCCTCACTGATAAGAAACCCAATGTAAGTTATTTCAAAGTCTTCGGTGCTAAATGTTGGATTAGAGATCCTCATCAGAACTCAAAATTTGCACCGAAAGCACATGAAGGTTTTATGCTTGGTTACGGAAAGGACTCGCACACCTACAGAGTCTTCAACGACGTTCTTCACAAAGTTGTTGAAACTGTAGATGTGCGGTTCGATGAAACTAATGGCTCGCAAAGAGAGCACCTACCTACTGTGATAGATGAACCGGCACATGAGGAAACTATCAAGTTCAAGGCTACTGAGGATGTCATTCCTACTGAAGAATCTGCTGAAGAATTCATTCCAGAACATGAAGAACGTCGAGCTAATGCACCTGAAGAAAATGCTGAAGAAAATGGTGCTGAAGAAAACGCTGATCAAATTCTTCAACGACAACCAGCTCATCCTCGCATTGCAAAAGAAGTGCAAGTTGAAAAGATCATCAATGACATCAAAGCGCCAGGTCCTCTCACACGCTCAAAAGCTTCACATTTGTCTAACTTTTGTGGGCAGTATGCTTTTGTCTCTATTACAGAGCCCACTAAGGTAGATGAAGCATTTCTGGAGCCTGAGTGGATTCAGGCCATGCAAGAGGAATTACATCAGCTCGAGCTTAACAATGTCTGGGAACTGGTCAAACATCCAGATCCTCGCAAGCACAATATCATCGGCACAAAGTGGATCTACCGCAACAAGCAAGATGAAAATGGCCTTGTGGTGAGGAATAATGCACGGCTTGTAGCTCAAGGCTACACACAAGTTGAAGGAATTGATTTCGATGAAACTTTTGCACCTGTTGCTAGACTTGAGGCTATTCGCATATTACTTGCTTATGCTAACCATCATGATATCACTCTATATCAAATGGATGTGAAAAGTGCATTCCTCAATGGTAAGCTTGAGGAAGAAGTATATGTTGCTCAACCCCCATGTTTTGAAGATCCAAAGAATCCTGACAAAGTCTTCAGACTCAACAAGGCCCTCTATGGCCTCAAGCAGGCCCCACGGGCTTGGTATGATACTTTGAAGGAACTCTTCATGAAGAAAGGCTTCAAACCCGGTTCACTCGACCCTACTCTTTTCACTAAATCTTATGATGGTGAATTGTTTGTGTGCCAAGTATATGTTGATGATATTATCTTTGGCTGTACTGACCAACGTTATAGTGATGGATTTGCCTATATGATGAGTGAAGAATATCAAATGTCTAGGATGGGAGAGTTGAAATTCTTCTTAGGTCTTCAAATTCGTCAACAACACAATGGCATATTCATATCTCAGGAGAAATACCTCAAGGATGTACTGAGGAAATTTGGCATGCAAGATTGCAAAGGCGTCAAAATTCCTATGCCCACAAATGGCCATCTGTGCACTGATGAAAATGGTATTGACTTCGATCATAAGGTATACCGCTCCATGATAGGTTCCTTATTATACTTATGTGCATCTAGGCCAGATATAATGCTTAGTGTTTGCATGTGTGCCCGATTTCAAGCTACACCGAAGGAATCACACCATAAGGCTGTGAAGCATATTCTTCGATATCTAGCTCACACACCAACACTTGGATTATGGTACCCCAAGGGCTCGGCTTTTGATCTTGTTGGATATTCTGACTCTGACTATGCTGGTGATCGTGTGGATCACAAGTCAACATCTGGTACATGTCATTTCCACGGACGATCTTTGGTCTGTTGGTCCTCGAAGAAATAGAACTGTGTATCACTATCTACTGCTGAAGCTGAGTACATTGCCGCTGGTTCTTGTTGTGCCCAATTGCTATGGATGAAGCAAACTCTCAAGGACTACGGCGTCAACATGAAGAATGTGCCTCTCTTCTGTGACAATGAGAGTGCCATCAAGATTGCTCACAACCCAGTTCAGCACTCGAAGACAAAGCACATTCAGATTCGTCATCATTTTCTTTGTGATCATGTGTTGAAGGGTGGCATTTCTATTGAGCATGTGAAGACTGAAGAACAGCTAGCCGATATCTTCACAAAGCCCTTGGATGAGAAGAGATTTAGCAAGTTGCGGTGTGAGCTAAATATCCTAGAATCTTCGAATGTTCTTTGAAAAGGACACTCATACTAACACTTATGCAAAATTGATGACTTAGATGTGCAACACATGAAGAAACGTTTTTCTTCAATCAATGAAGAATAACACTCTTAGTGTGAAGAAATTAACGAAGAATTTGATTCTCAGAACCCTACGATAATTGTATGCGGTATCTGACATCATCATTCTTATACGGTGGGTCACGCCACCACCAAAAGTTGAAATTCCTCAAATTATTCATATCCTTCATCTTTGCATAGTCTTCACTGGTTCCGTCGTTTTTCTTCATTGGCTATATATATATATATATATATATATATATATATATATGAGTTTATGTCCTCTACAGCATTCACTTATTGCTATTTCTTCAAGTTGGTTTTCTGCTAAGTGAATGTGATCGGACCCTTCCCCTCTATGCTATACTCAACCCAATCTATTCACAAATTCTTCATGTGCGTTCTATTTGAAACTCGTTCAAAATCTTCACTGTGTCCTTGTCAGCTGAAGAAATTGCGAACGGAACTTTAAAACCTATCTTATCGAAATTTTCGGTTTTGCCGCTCAAACCGTTCCGCATCCCACGATACACTTATCCACTCACCCACGATCTAACACGTTCTCCACCTCTCACTACGTGGGTGACACATGTCATGCGAATGAGAAGGGTCAGGGGCACGTTCATCCAATTTCTTCGGGCGAGCAGTTTTTCACCGTGGCTATAAATACCCCTCCTTCCCTTCCTCACTTCTTTTACTCCGCTCGACCTCTCTCTCCAGCTTGAGCTTCTCAAACCCTAGCGCCGCCGCTACTTCATCACCGTCGGTGAGGAAGAGCTTCACTACCTCGACCTCGTCGCCGACGTCCTCGCGCCGACCGCGGACATCTTCATTCCGCCGCTGCCGTAGCCGTCTTCCTCCGCCAAGTTAGGGCGTGGAAGATCTGCACAGACGAACTTCACATCTCCTCATTCCAGTTCATCGTGTTCTTCGTCCAGGGTAAATAAAAGTTACTTTTACTGCCCTCGTTGATTCGAATGATTATCTACAAAATCTTCAAAAGTGTTTTTCTTCATATCTTCACACACTGAACACCTCACAAAGTCATCTGTTCTTGATTCATTTCTCTAAGCATCATTTTTCTTCAAGATTCCTCAATTGTGTGGATCTTCGATCTATACAACTCTGGAACCTAAGACAAAGAACGCTTAGTGAAAATCTTCAAGAGTCATCTGGTCAAATTCCTCAAACTTGTTCATTTTGAAAAACCTTCTGAGAACGCATATGACCTCTCCAAATTCCTCGCAACTATACTCTGTTCACAGGTACACATGTCAGCTGCTGAATCACTAGGTTCTCATCAACTTAACTCATTTGTAGCGTTCCTCAAAGAAAAGTTGCATACTTCTTCAGAGAATTCAATTGTTCAAATTCCTCAACTGAAGAAAATGGCTGATGGTAAAAGGCCACAGAAGGGAGGAAAGAGGCCTGAGGTAAATACAACGTTTGAAATCCCTGATGACATATATGCTGGGTACTGCACACCTACTGAGGAAACCAAGAATGAGTGCAAAGTACGCATTCAGAAGATAGAGAGGAGATGGGCAAGAGAATGGAGGGAGTACAGATATGTCACTCCTAAGTATATGAAGAAATTCGCACTCAATCCTCCATGCCCAAGAGCACCACTGGCACCTGGCCAAATTGCTGATCCCACCAGCCTCAAGCGAGGTGAGGACTATCCTGATGAATGGGCCAAGCACCAAGGCAAGTTGGCTAAGCAAGCCAAAGAAGCAGTGAGGAAATTCAATGAAGACTCTACTGTTGCTGCCTCTGCTGAGGTCCTTGCTGTCAAGCCAAAGAAGGTTATGTCAAAGAAGCCTACACGCAAGCCAAGTGCTTCCTCAGCAATGCCCTCACGACCAGAATCATCAAAGCCCTCATGGCCAATTCCTCATGCTGCTCCTATTCCTCCAAAGTCCTCAGCTCCTCCGCCAAAGCCTTCAGCTGTTCCGACCAAATCCTCAGCACCTGTGCATCTCACTTCGTGCCAAAGGACTTTCGGCATCTCCATTGCCTCAGGTGTCTCAGCTAGTTCCTCAGCTGCACCAAGTTCCTCAGCTAGCCCCTCACTGCTCAAGACAAAGGCCACTGCTGGACGAGGTCCACGCCCAAGTCCTCAAAAGAAGCAAGTCGCTTTCCAAGTGCCGTCTGATGAAGACGAAGCTGATGATGATGAACTTGCAGAAATCATCAGAGACAGGCAAGTCAGGGCCGCTAGAGCCAAAGGATCAGAGGTGCCACTGCTTTTGGATCCCAAGCTGATCCTCGACTACATTGATGATTGGCACAAGGACCCCAACACTCCCTTGCCTGACTTCAAGCTGACTCCTGGCCAGAGTCACATGCTGACCCACTTCATTCAAGAAGAAAAGTGGAAATTTGAGAAGGCCAGGTAGATCAAGAAAGCGCAATACAAGAAAGAGCGCTATCTGAAGAAAAACGTTGTCTCTATGACAACTGAAGAACTTGTCACTACTTAGACTGAGATTAAGAAACTCAGTGATGACTTTGAAGCATATCGCGCTGATTGGATTGGAGCCAAGGTTCGTTTTGTGAAACTTGCGGATAACTTCACTTCCAATGTTGCAGCCCCAACGCAATAGGAAATTCCTCAGGCTGAAGCATCTGCTCAGCCTACTGAAGAAAATGCCAGCACCGCTGATGACAATCAGGATGCTGAAGATAATGTGAGTTCTAGGGCCGATGACTGCATTCCAGCCGCTGAAGAAATTGCCAGGGCACCCACTAGTGGTGTGCCTGAAGAAACTGAAGAACTTAGGGCAACTGCATCAGTTGTGCCTAAAGAAAATCAACCAGATTCCTCAGCTGCTCCTGCACCAACTTCAACTCCAATCCTTCCATCTGCATCGGATGTGAAGAAGACCAAGGTTGCAGAGCGTGCTACAGTGAAGAAAAGGAAAGCATTAGCTACTTCAGATTCTTCAGCTCCGAAGAAAATGAAGCCTATGACAAATTCATTTGCACATCCGATTGATGCTGTTCCCATCTCAACCAGGCCATCAAAGGACCTTGTTCCTTTTGATGAAGAATATGTGATTCCCAGCGGATCTGATGAAGCAACTCATTCTGCTGCTTCGTCTGAACCGTTGGATGAAGAATTGAAGTGGATGCGATCCCTTCAACACCTATCATCTCCTCGCCTATGCCTCAGTTCACAGCTGAAGAGGCTGGCGTTGAAGAAATGGAAGATGAAGATGTGGACATTGGCTGCTCCACACCCGTAATCAGTGATGAATTCTGGGAAAGTCAGTATCCAAACTCTCCAATGTTCACCCCTCTACAACAAATTCCTCAGTCCCCCACACAAACTGTTCACATGGGCTCTGAAGAAACTCATCCCACTGCATCTGTCCATGAGGAAATTCCAGCCACTAGCACTGAAGAAACTGCTGCTGCTGAACAACGACGCAGACTGCCACTGAGGAGGAACCAGAAATTCCTCAGCCTGAAGAACCTGCGATTGAGATTCCTGAGGTCGTGATGCAACTCACTGACACTCCTCTGCCGAAGCCAAAGGACCCATTCTCACGCAAGCAAAAGTTCAAGGCAGATGATTTCTTCGGCGAGCACGTATTCTTCGAAGATTACAACCCATATGACTCTGCTCGCATTAGGAAGAGGCGTTTCTGGACTGCTAGTCAAGCCAATTTCTATTCCTCAGTGTTGTTCAACAAGGAGAAGATTTTCTACCATGAGCATATTACTCACGTGGATATGGAATCTCTGCCGTGCTTCACACCAGTCCTCAGTGTTCTTCACGACGCTGGGCTGCTCAACTTTTGCTCTGACATCTGCGATTGGAATGAAGAACTGATTCTTCAATTCTATGCAACGCTGCACATCACCGGAGATGTTGAATATGTGAATTCATGGGTGCTGGACTGGATGTCTGAAAACACTCACTACACTGCACTAGCCTCTGAATTGCTTCGTACTCTACCACTCAGTCCTCCCCTTGAAGAAGCTCGCTGCATCTATAGTGAACCTGAGCTCACACATCATTACATGCAGGTGCTGATGAAACCTTTGAAGCCAGGTCAAGCACCAAGAACCAAATTCCTCGTGAAGGGATTGTTGTACGTGCCCAGAACTGTCTATCGTATTCTTACGAGCACAATCAGTCCTATCAAAGGCCACGACTCATCTGATGAGGAAATTGTTGGCATCATGAAGAATCTGGTATTCAACATCGTTCATGGCATTCCTGTCAATTATCATGATTTCTTCATGAGGACTATGGCCAATGTTGCACTGTCTCTATTTGAGCTGAAGCCTTATGCACCTTGGATCATGAGATTCCTCAGGCCAAGGTCTTCACTCAACTACAAAGCTGATTTCCAGAATCATCTCAGCTACTTGCCCCCAATTGAAGTCCTCAAGCAGACATATTCCTCAGTTGATGGAAAGGGCAAGGCACCAGCTGTAATTGATGAAGGCATTTGTCCATTGGATGGTCAGTTTCGCAAAGCTGCATCTTATTCCACCAATGATGACTCTGCCACACATGACTCTGCCAATGCACCCAAGTCCACTCCTCAAGCCACTGCTCCGCGCGTGATGACTGACCGTGAACTTCTGCTTAGTCTTCACCAGAAGGTGGATCGAAATCACAAATGGGTTAATCATCAGTTTGGTTCACTTCTTCACAACATGACTGCCACACACAATGCAGTGAAGAAAAACCACTACTACCTCCATCAAGTCTTCGGTCGCACCTGGGCAATCCTGTCACATCTGTATAGTGAAGAAGATCTGAAGAACATGGGTCTTAATGAAGATTTTGATTGGTCTGCACCTCCATCGAAGAAATTCAAGAAGGTCAAGGTTCCTTCTCTGGTGGCCAGCTCATATTCTTCATCGCGCGACACTAATGAACATGAAGATTTGGACGACACTGCGGCAGGCCCTACATCAACCAATGACCCCAACAACGCTGGCGCTCCTTCATCAACATGATTATCTTCAGGGGCGTTAGTCCTCATTTTCGATCCTTTTGGTCATTCGATGACAAAGGGGGAGAAATATGAGTTAGTCTTCAAGCGGGTCTACTATATGGGCATTTTTTTTGCTAAGTTACAACTCTCGTTCTTCTGAAACTTTATTGGATCGAGTTGTAATCTTAAACCCGATGGTGCTCTGATACTTTTGATGCACTGTGCTCTGATACTCTTGATGCACTATTCTGCATGCTTATTCCTTGTTAATATTATTGCACGCATGCTGAATTTCATCAGGCACCATATTTCATCATGCATTTCAAATTCTTCATATTATATGTTAAATGCGTGTATGAATTACAAAATATAGGGGGAGATCTCCATGATTCAACTCTTCAAGTGTGCATTGCTTCAAAGGAAAATTCCTCACTCTGCACATCTTCAGGGGGAGTTCTTCTATATATTGTAATCAAATTCCTCAATATTAGTATTTACACTTCATATGTTTATCCCCGTTGAAAACTTGACCTATATTGTCATCAATCACCAAAAAGGGGGAGATTGTAAGTGCATCTAGTGCCCCTTAGTGATTTTGGTGTATTGAAGACTTATAGGTTAAGGGACTAATGAGTGTGTGAGTGTACACAGGTCTATAAGTATATGAGGAGTTTGATATTTACAGGAAAAGTCGACCCCTAAAAATGAATATCTTCGACTGAAGATTTTGGTATTTCTGAAGACTTTCATGAAGACTTTGAAAGTGAAGAAATTGGTGTGTCCGTGAAGACTTGATATTCATGGGAGAAATATGAAGCTTGAAGACTTTCGTGTTCATAGTTTTGTTTTTCTCTTTCTTGAGTCATAGGAAACTCCGTACTGTTAAAGGGGGTCGAGGAAATACTAAGGAAAAATTTCCATGTGATGCTCAACTTAAAATCCTACACCTACCAATCCCTATGAGTGAAGCCATTGGAAATCTCATACAGTTCAGTCAATTTCTTCAGTGACAGAGACGAAGTTCTTCTGGTCTCTGAGGAATTTGTCCTGACTGAGGAGTTAGGAATTCGCCAGTGCGGATTGCCTACACAGTGAGGAACATGATAGCCCTGAGGATTTTGCTACTCAAAATTCCGACCGTTGCTGTGCTATGCGCCAGCTGTCCCAAAATATCTATCCACCTAACGGTCATATCATTGAAGGGCATTTATGTCTTATCATGTCGGGCTGCTCCCTAGGCTACAAATAGCCGCCCCCTACAACCACTAGCTGGTTGGCTGCTCCGAGAGAAACTGACACTTGTCATTTGAGAGCAACCCATCCTCCGAGGACTTTGAGCGAAAATCATCAAGTGAGGAAAAACCAAAAACCCAAAACCCAAACACCTACAAACCCCAAGTGATCGAGCATCACTAAAGAGATTGATCCTGAGTGGATCCGACGCTTGTTACCTTTGAAGATTGTGCTTCTTCCAGACGGTTAGGCGTCACGGTCTAGAGCATCCAAGAGGAATTGTGGATCGCCGAGTGACCAAGTTTGTGAAGGTTTGGAAGTCGCCTGAAGACTTACCACGAGTGATTGGACAAGGTTTGTGTGACCTTAGTTCAAGGAGAATACGGTGAGGACTGGGTGTCTTGGACTAAGTGTCCTTGACTGGGTGTCCGGGACTGTGCGTCCTCGAGTTTAAATACTCAGCCGCTCCAACCAGACGTACAACTGAGACAACAGTTGGAACTAGTCTACCAAATCATTGTCTTCACCGAGCTTACTGGTTCTATTTCCTCAACTCTTTCATTTCCTCATAACTGTGCTGTGTGTTTGTTCATATTTGTGTTTGAAGACTTTGACTGAAGACTTTCTCAATTTCCTCAGTTCAATTTCTTCAGTCTGTTTGTCTTCATCCTGTGTTATCCTGTGATTACGCTTCCTGTACTCTGTGCCTGTCTTCATTTCATCATGATGACTATGCTTGTATTCTGTTATGTTTACCTTTGAGTACTTATTCCGCTGCTAGTAGTTCTTCACTAAGGAATTTCCTCACCGGCAAATTCCTCAGTGAAGAATTTCATAAAAATCGCCTATTCACCCCCCCTCTAGTCGATATAACGCGCTTTCACATTATAAGATGATGTCTCACTAAATTTCAAGATAAAAGTGTTCTCCCTAAGTATGCACCGTTGCCAAAGTTCATCGTGCCCAGACACCACGTGATGATCGGGTGTGATAAGCTCTACGTCCATCTACAACGGGTGCAAGCCAGTTTTGCACACGCAGAATACTCAGGTTAAACTTGACGAGCCTAGCATATGCAGATATGGCCTCGGAACACTGAGACCGAAAGGTCGAGCATGAATCATATAGTAGATATGATCAACATATTGATGTTCACCATTGAAAGCTACTCCATTTCACGTGATGATCGGTTATGGTTTAGTTGATTTGGATCACGTGATCACTTAGAAGATTAGAGGGATGTCTTTCTAAGTGGGAGTTCTTAAGTAATATGATTAATTGAACTTAAATTTATCATGAACTTAGTACCTGATAGTATCTTACTTGTCTATGTTTGATTGTAGATAGATGGCCCGTGCTGTTGTTCCATTGAATTTTAATGCGTTCCTTTAGAAAGCAAAGTTGAAAGACGATGGTAGCAATTACACGGACTGTGTCCGTAACTTGAGGATTATCCTCATTGCTGCATAGAAGAATTACATCCTGGAAGCACCGCTAGGTGCCAGGCCTGCTGCTGGAGCAACACCAGATGTTATGAACGTCTGGCAGAGCAAAGCTGATGACTACTTGATAGTTCAGTGTGCCATGCTTTACGGCTTAGAATCGGGACTTCAACGACGTTTTGAACGTCATGGAGCATATGAGATGTTACAGGAGTTGAAGTTAATATTTCAAGCAAATGCCCGGATTGAGAGATATGAAGTCTCCAATAAATTCTATAGCTGCAAGATGGAGGAGAATAGTTCTGTCAGTGAACATATACTCAAAATGTCTGGGTATCATAATCACTTGACTCAACTGGGAGTTAATCTTCCTGTTGATAGTGTCATCGACAGAGTTCTTCAATCACTGCCACCAAGCTACAAGAGCTTCGTGATGAACTATAACATGCAAGGGATGGATAAGACAATTCCCGAGCTCTTCGCAATGCTAAAGGGTGCGGAGGTAGAAATCAAGAAGGAGCATCAAGTGTTGATGGTCAACAAGACCGCCAGTTTCAATAAAAAGGGCAAAGGGAAGAAGAAGGGGAACTTCAAGAAGAACAGTAAGCAAGTTACTGCTCAGGAGAAGAAACCCAAATCTGGACCTAAGCCTGAAACTGAGTGCTTCTACTGCAAGCAGACTAGACACTGGAAGCGGAACTGCCCCAAGTATTTGGCGGATAAGAAGGATGGCAAGGTGAACAAAGGTATATGTGATATACATGTTATTGATGTGTACCTTACTAGAGCTCGCAGTAGCACCTGGGTATTTGATACTGGTTCGGTTGCTAACATTTGCAACTCGAAACAGGGACTACGGATTAAGCGAACACTGGCAAAGGACGAGATGATGATGCGCGTGGGAAATGGTTCCAAAGTCGATGTGATCGCGGTCGGCACGCTACCTCTACATCTACCTTCGGGATTAGTTTTAGACCTAAATAATTGTTATTTGGTGCCAGCGTTAAGCATGAACATTATATCTGGATCTTGTTTGATGTGAGACGGTTATTCATTTAAATCAAAGAATAATGGTTGTTCTATTTATATGAGTAATATCTTTTATGGTCATGCACCCTTGAAGAGTGGTCTATTTTCGATGAATCTCGATAGTAGTGATACACATATTCATAATGTTGAAGCCAAAAGATGCAGAGTTGATAATGATAGTGCAACCTATTTGTGGCACTGCCGTTTAGGTCATATAGGTGTAAAGCGCATGAAGAAACTCCATACTGATGGACTTTTGGAATCACTTGATTATGAATCACTTGGTACTTGCGAACCGTGCCTCATGGGCAAGATGACTAAAACGCTGTTCTCCGGTACTATGGAGAGAGCAACCGATTTGTTGGAAATCATACATACAGATGTATGTGGTCCGATGAATATTGAGGCTCGTGGTGGATATCGTTATTTTCTCACATTCACAGATGATTTAAGCAGATATGGGTATATCTACTTAATGAAACATAAGTCTGAAACATTTGAAAAGTTCAAATAATTTCAGAGTGAAGTTGAAAATCATCGTAACAAGAAAATAAAGTTTCTACGATCTGATCGTGGAGGAGAATATTTGAGTTACGAGTTTGGTCTACATTTGAAACAATGCGGAATAGTTTCGCAACTCACGCCACCCGGAACACCACAGCGTAATGGTGTGTCCGAACGTCGTAGTCGTACTTTACTAGATATGGTGCGATTTATGATGTCTCTTACAGATTTACCGCTATCATTTTGGGGTTATGCTTTAGAGACGACTGCATTCACGTTAAATAGGGCACCATCGAAATCCGTTGAGACGACACCTTACGAACTGTGGTTTGGCAAGAAACCAAAGTTGTCGTTTCTGAAAGTTTGGGGCTACGAGGCTTATGTGAAAAAGCTTCAACCTGATAAGCTCGGACCCAAATCGGAGAAATGTGTTTTCATCGAATACCCAATGGAAACTGTTGGGTACACCTTCTATCACAGATCCGAAGGCAAGACTTTCGTTGCTAAGAATGGATCCTTTCTAGAGAAGGAGTTTCTCTCGAAAGAAGTGAGTGGGAGGAAAGTAGAACTTGATGAGGTAATTGTACCTGCTCCCTTGTTGGAAAGTAGTACATCACAGAAACCGGTTTCTGTGACACCTACACGAATTAGTGAGGAAGCTAATGATAATGATCATGAAACTTCAGATCAAGTTACTACCGAACCTCATAGATCAACCAGAATAAGATCCGCACCAGAGTGGTACGGTAATCCTGTTCTGGAAGTCATGCTACTAGATCATGATGAACCTACGAACTATGAAGAAGCGATGATGAGCCCAGATTTCGCAAAATGGCTAGAAGCCATGAAATCTGAGATGAGATCCATGTATTAGAACAAAGTGTGGACTTTGGTTGACTTGCCCGTTGATCGGCAAGTAGTTGAGAATAAATGGATCTTCAAGAAGACTGACGCTGATGGTAATGTTACTGTCTACAAAGCTCGACTTGTTGCAAAAGGTTTTCGACAAGTTCAAGGGATTGACTACGATGAGACCTTCTCACCCGTAGCGATGCTTAAGTCTGTCCGAATCATGTTAGAAATTGCCGCATTTTATGATTATGAAATTTGGCAAATGGATGTTAAAACTGCATTCCTGAATGGATTTCTGGAAGAAGAGTTGTATATGATGCAGCCAAAAGGTTTTGTCGATCCAAAGGGAGCTAACAAAGTGTGCAAGCTCCAGCGATCCATTTATGGACTGGTGCAAGCCTCTCGGAGTTGGAATAAACGCTTTGATAGTGTGATCAAAGCATTTGGTTTTGTACAGACTTTTGGAGAAGCCTGTATTAACAAGAAAGTGAGTGGGAGCTCTGTAGCATTTCTGATATTATATGTGGTTGACATATTATTGATTGGAAATGATATAGAATTTCTAGATAGCATAAAGGGATATTTGAATAAGAGTTTTTCAATGAAAGACCTCGGTGAAGCTACTTACATATTGGGCATTAAGATCTATAGAGATAGATCAAGACGCTTAATTGGACTTTCACAAAGCACATACCTTGACAAAGTTTTGAAGAAGTTCAAAATGGATCAGGTAAAGAAAGGGTTCTTGCCTGTGTTGCAAGGTGTGAAGTTGAGTAAGACTCAATGTCCGACCACCGCAGAAGATAGAGAGAAAATGAAAGATGTTCCCTATGCTTCAGCCATAGGCTCTATCATGTATGCAATGCTGCGTACCAGACCTGATGTGTGCCTTGCTATAAGTCTAGCAGGGAGGTACCAAAGTAATCCTGGAGTGGATCACTGGACAGCGGTCAAGAACATCCTAAAGTACTTGAAAAGGACTAAGGATATGTTTCTCGTATATGGAGGTGACAAAGAGCTCATCATAAATGGTTACGTTGATACAAGCTTTGACACTGATCCGGACGATTCTAAATCGCAAACCGGATACGTGTTTATATTGAACGGTGGAGCTGTCAGTTGGTGTAGTTCTAAACAAAGCATCATGGCGGGATCTACATGTGAAGCGGAGTACATAGCTGCTTCGGAAGCAGCAAATGAAGGAGTCTTGATGAAGGAGTTCATATCTGATCTAGGTGTCATACCTAGTGCATCGGGTCCAATGAAAATCTTTTGTGACAATACTGGTGCAATTGCCTTGGCGAAGGAATCCAGATTTCACAAGAGAACTAAACACATCAAGAGACGCTTCAATTCCATTCGAGATTTAGTCCAAGTGGGAGACATAGAAATTTGCAAGATACATACGGATCTGAATGTTGCAGACCCGCTGACTAAGCCTCTTCCACGAGCAAAACATGATCAACACCAAGGCTCCATGGGTGTTAGAATCATTACTGTGTAATCTAGATTATTGACTCTAGTGCAAGTGGGAGACTGAAGGAAATATGCCCTAGAGGCAATAATAAAGTTATTATTTATTTCCTTATATCATGATAAATGTTTATTATTCATGCTAGAATTGTATTAACCGGAAACATAATACATGTGTGAATACATAGACAAACAGAGTGTCACTAGTATGCCTCTACTTGACTAGCTCGTTGATTGAAGATGGTTATGTTTCCTATCCATAGACATGAGTTGTCATTTGATTAACGGGATCGCATCATTAGGAGAATGATGTGATTAACTTGACCCATTCCATAAGCTTAGCATTTGATCGTTTAGTTTGTTGCTATTGCTTTCTTCATAACTTATACATGTTCGTATGACTATGAGATTATGCAAATCCCGTTTACCAGAGGAACACTTTGTGTGCTACCAAACGTCACAACGTAACTGGGTGATTATAAAGGTGCTCTACAGGTGTCTCCGAAGGTACTTGTTGGGTTGGCGATTAGGATTTGTCACTCCAATTGTCGGAGAGGTATCTCTGGGCCCTCTTGGTAATGCACATCACTTAAGCCTTGCAAGCATTGCAAATGATGAGTTAGTTGCGGGATGATGTATTACGGAACGAGTAAAGAGACTTGCCGGTAACGAGATTGAACTAGGTATTGAGATACCGACGATCGAATCTCGGGCAAGTAACATACCGATGACAAAGGGAACAACGTATGTTGTTATGCGGTCTGACCGATAAAGATCTTCGTAGAAAATGTAGGAGCCAATATGAGCATCCAGGTTCCGCTATTGGTTATTGACCAGAGACATGTCTCGGTCATGTCTACATTGTTCTCGAACCCGTAGGGTCCGCACGCTTAACGTTACGATGACAGTTTCATTATGAGTTTATATATTTTGATGTACTGAAGGTTGTTCGGAGTCCCGGATATGATCACGGACATGACGAGGAGTCTCGAAATGGTCGAGACATGAAGATTGATATATTGGAAGCCTATGTTTGGACATCGGAAGTGTTCCGGGTGAAATCGGCATTTTACTGGAGTACCGGGAGGTTACCGGGACCCCCCGGTAACCTAATGGGCCTTAATAGGCCTAGTGGAGGAAGTGGAGAGGAGGCCAAGGGGCAGCTGCGCACCCCTTCCGCCCCCAGTCCGAATTGGACAAGGAGGGCGGTCGGCGCCCCCCCTTTCCTTTTCCCTCTCTCTCCTTCCCCCCCAAGTCCTAGTCCAACATGGAAAGGGGGGAGTCCTACTCCCAGGAGGAGTAGGACTCCTCCTGGCATGCCCCTTGTCTGGCCGCACCTCCTCCCCCTTGCTCCTTTATATACAAGGGCAGGGGGGCACCCCAAAGACAACAGTTGATCATTGATCTCTTAGCCGTGTGCGGTGCCCCCCTCCACCATAGTCCTCGATAATATTGTAGTGGTGCTTAGGCGAAGCCCTGCGATAGTAGAACATCAAGATCATCACCACGCCGTCGTGCTGACGGAACTCTTCCCCGACATTCTGCTAGATCGGAGTCCGGGGATCGTCATCGAGCTGAACGTGTGCTAGAACTCGGAGGTGTCATTGTTTCGGTGCTTGGTCGGTCGGGCCGTGAAGATGTACGACTACATCAACCGCGTTGTGCTAACGCTTCTGCTTTCGGTCTACGAGGGTACGTGGACAACACTCTCCCCTCTCGTTGCTATGCATCACCATGATCTTGCGTGTGCATAGGAATTTTTTTGAAATTACTACGTTCCCCAACATCCGCCTTAGACGCATAGTTCGGGACCCCCTACCCAAGATCCGCCGGTTTTGACACCGACATTGGTGCTTTCATTGAGAGTTCCACTGTGTTGTCACCATAAGGCTTGATGGCAACTATGATCATCACTAGCGATGCGGTCCTGGGTGAGGCTTTCCTCCCCGGACAGATCTTCGTATTCGGCGGCTTTGCACTGCGGGCCAATTCGCTTGGCCATCTAGAGCAGATTGAGAGCTACGCCCCTGGCCATCAGGTCAGATTTGGAAACTTGAACTACACGGCCGACATCCACGGAGACTTGATCTTCGATGGATTCGGGCCCATGTCGGACGCACCATACAGTCTTGATGAGCATGACGTAACTCTGTCGTCGGACAATGTTCGGGAGATCGCATCCACATCTACTCCGTCCATCATCCGGAGCAAGTCGTGCCATCCGAGAGCGGAGGGATGGACCCCGCCATGGAGGCAGCGCTCTTAGTGGCGATAGAGAGGATACTGACTTCACCCCTTACGAGAGCCGTGTCGCCAAACCACTGGATTCATCTCCGGCCATGGACTCCGAGTCGCTCATATCCGTGCCCGTCGAGTCCGACTGGGCGCCGATCATGGAGTTCACCTCCGCGGACATCTTTCAGCACTCACCCATCGAGGATGTGCTAAATTCGTTAAGGTCTCTCTCCCTGTCAGGAGAACCTTTGTCAAATTATGTCCGGCTAGAATGGGATGCGGACGACGAAAAAATTCGCTGCCCACCCACCACCCACTTAGTAGCCACTGTCGACGACTTAACCGACATGCTCGACTTTGGCTCCGAAGACTTTGATGGTATGGACGACGAGGCGGGAGACGAACAGGATCCACCGCCCTCGGGGCACTGGACCGCCACCTCATCATATGATATACACATGGTGGACACCCCCAAAGAAGCCAATGGCGACGAGAAAGTGGAGGATGACCCCTCCAAGAAGCAACCCAAGCGCCGACGTCAGCGACGCCGCTCTAAGTACCGCCACAGCAAGAGTAGTGATACCGGCACAGGAGATAATAACACTCCGGATAGCGTCGAAGACAACAACAATCCCCTCCAGCACGGTGCAGAGCTAGAGGACGAACAAGCTAGCTCCCCAGAGCAGGCAGCAGATGGAGAACCGGAGGAGGACAATTACATGCCTCTCTCCGAATACGAGGCGAGCCTCGGCGACGACGAGTTTATCGTTCCTGAGGACCCCGTCGAGCAAGAGCGCTTCAAGCGCCGGCTTATGGCCACGGCAAGTAGCCTAAAGAAGAAACAGCAACAGCTTCAAGCTGATCAAGACTTGCTAGCAGACAGATGGACCGAAGTCCTTGCGGCCAAGGAGCATGAACTCGAGCGCCCGTCCAAGAGTTACCCAAAATGCAGGTTGCTACCTCACCTCGAGGAGGATGCATTGAAACCTCATTCACCAGTGTACGATGCGGCTGACCAGCCACTACGCGGCCGAGCTAGAGAGGCGTTTCAGCCTAAAGTTCAGACCGCACCCCGTCGCCACTCAGTCAAAAATACTAAGGCCTGGGGCAACACAGAGGACCTGCGAGACATCTTGGACAGTAAGGCAAAAATCGCAAGGTCAATATACGGGACATGAGCACGTGCGCCCACACGGGACAATGATCGTCGCGTCGGATACACCAAGAGTAAATCCGGCCGGGCCGAATACAGCAGACAAGACTCATACGAACTACGTCGGGATATAGCCCGGCACAGAGGCTCCGCACACCCCCTATGCTTCACTGATGAAGTTATGAATCATGAATTCCTGGAGGGTTTCAACCCCGTAAATATCGAATCATACGACGGCACAACAGATCATGTTGTATGGATTGAGGATTTCCTCCTTCACATCCACATGGCTCGCGGTGACGATCTACATGCCATCAAGTACCTCCCACTAAAACTCAAAGGACCAGCTCGGCATTGGCTGAATAGCTTGCCAGCAAATTCTGTTGGCAGTTGGGAGGATTTGGAAAATGCATTTCTTGATAACTTCCAGGGCACTTATGTGCGGCCACCGGATGCTGATGACTTGAGGCACATAACCCAGCAGCCAGGGGAATCGGCCAGACAATTGTGGACACGGTTCCTGACTAAGAAAAATCAAATTGTAGACTGTCCGGATGCAGAAGCCCTAGCGGCATTCAAGCATAACGTCCGCAAGGAGTGGCTCGCCCGCCACCTCGGCCAGGAGAAGCCGAAATCTATGGCAGCCCTCACAACACTCATGACCCGCTTTTGCGCGAGCGAGGACAGCTGGCTGGCTCGCAGCAACAACACATCAAGGAATCCGGATACCTCGGATACCAAAGACGTTAACGGTAGGCAGCGTCGTAATAGACCAAAGTGCCGCAATAACAGCGATAACACCGAAGATACGGCAGTCAATGCCGGATTCAGAGGCTCTAAATCCGGTCAGCGGAAAAAGCCATTTAAAAGAAATACTCCGGCTCCGTCCAGTCTGGATCGCATACTGGACCGCTCGTGTCAAATCCATGGCACCCCTGACAAGCTAGCCAATCACACCAACAGAGAATGCTGGGTGTTCAAGCAGGCCGGCAAGTTAAATGCCGAAAATAAGGACAAGGGGCTACATAGCGATGACGAGGAGGAGCCCCGGCCGCCGAACCCAGGAGGACAGAAGGGGTTTCCCCCACAAGTGAAGACAGTGAACATGATATACGCAACCCACATTCCCAAGAGGGAGCGGAAGCGTGCACTAAGGGACGTCTATGCGATGGAGCCCGTCGCCCCGAAGTTCAACCCATGGTCTGCTTGTCCGATCACCTTCGATCGCAGGGACCACCCCACTAGCATCTGTCATGGCGGATCCGCCGCACTGGTCCTAGATCCCATCATTGACAGATTTCACCTCACTCGAGTCCTTATGGGCGGCGGCGGCAGCCTGAACCTGCTTTATCAGGATACAGTGCGAAAAATGGGTATCGATCCCTCAAGGATCAAACCCAGCAAAACCACCTTTAAAGGCGTGATTCTAGGTGTAGAGGCTCATTGCACAGGCTCAATCACACTAGAAGTGGTCTTCGAATCGGCGTATAACTTTCGAAGCGAAGAGTTAATCTTCGACATCGTCCCATTTTGCAGTGGCTATCATGCACTGCTCGGACGGACATCATGTGCAAAATTCAACGCAGTGCCGCATTACGCATACCTCAAGCTCAAGATGCCAGGACCCCGCGGGGTCATAACAGTAAATGGAAACACAGAACGCTCGCTCCGTACAGAAGAGCACACTGTGGCCCTTGCAGCAGAGGCACAAAGTAGCCTATTCAGGCAGACCACTCATTCGGCGTTACAGCCCCCGGACACCTTCAAGCGAGTCCGGAACAATCTGCAACAGGATCGCCTGGCGCAATCAACGCTCGCCTAGCAATCCGGCCCCTGTCCCAGTCCCAGTGCAACGATGAAATTTGTGTCGCGCGTACATAATTACACATTGAAAATACCATGGACATAGGTGGGGCGCAATCAGGACACGCCCCGCATTGTGGCTTAACCACACCAGGGGCTGTATACCTTTGACATTCCTTTTCCCTTTCAGGGCCTAACTCTTCGGAAGCCCTTTCCGGCAGTCCGATTGCCGGACACATTCCGAAAGCAACAACCAAGGCGACAAGAAGCTAGGATGAACACGGGAACCGCCAGGTGGTCTCTAGTAATACTTGATATACCCGCTTTTCACTATTTATGTGTAGCTTGCCTTGGGATAGGACATTTTGAATTGTCCTACTTTATGCTTATTGCACTACTTGTACCAGTATGCTTCGACATATTATGCAAATAACAATGCATATTATTAATCTGTCATTGCATTATTTAAGTTTTTCTCTTTCTCTTATATGTCCATTTACGACATTCCGCACCTGCACGCTCGGGTGCGGTCAGTACGCCAGGGGCTCTCGTTTACCCCGTAATACGGCGCAAGAAGTCCGAACACTTTCGATAGTGCGACACCCTGAACTTATAGCATTATATGCATCAGCTCTGAATCATGTCTTGGGTCAAATGTTGGGTTGCCCGGATCCCATGCTTTGGTACCTTACGTTCCGCTATATCGACTAAGGTAGCGGTGGGAGAACTACTGCGATTGTGTCCCAGTTCTTCCGGATGAGCACCTCAGTAGAGAAATCCAAAAACTGACTGTCATGATAAGGCGAGAGACTGGCCGCTGTTCGAGAGGTCTCAAGTCCTTAAAGACTTTTTCCGCTTTGGGCGAGGAGTCAGCCTTGTCCGGCTTAGGCGTGTATAGCGCCCCAAATTCGGCCCTCTGAATACCAGGGGCTTCGCCAAAAATTTAAAATCATAGACTTCTATGGCTAAGTGAGAGTGATAAAGCATTATAGTCCGATTGCCTGGTTCGTTGCGGTGAGCACCTCCCTTGAAGGACCCAAAAATCAGGGTAAAGAGTGTTCAGATTTACCCCGAACACCCCAGTACTAGTTACATGGGGGCAGAAGCCGACGACTGGCAACTCTCAGATTTTATAAACGGCCGCACAGAAGGTAATATTTTAAATTAAGAAAGCGTCGCATGGCGCAAAAGAACTTGTTTCATATTACAGGATCACATGGGCATGTTCATTCAAAGATTACATCCTTGGCACACTCATCTGCCACTAAGCGTGAACCCTTCAGGACGCTCTCATAGTAATTCTCGAGGCAGGGATGCTCCTTGCCCTCTGGCGGCCCCTCCTTCACAAGCTTCACGGCGTCCAGCTTTGCCCAGTGCACCTTCGCCCGGGCAAAAGCCCTGCGTGCACCTTCGATGCAGACGGACTGCTTGATGACCTCAAGCCATGGGCAGGCTTCCACCAGCCGCTTCACCAGACCGAAGTAGCTGCCGGACAGGGGCTCGCCAGGCCACATCCAGACTATAAGGCCCCTCATGGCCTGTTCGACCGCCTTGTGAAGTTCGACCAACTGCTTCAGCTGGTCGCTCAAGGACACGGGGTGTTCGGTCCCAGTATACTAAGACCAGAACAACTTCTCCATTGAGCTCCCCTCCTCAGCCCGGTAAAACTCCGCGGCATCTAGCACACTGCGGGGAAGATCTGCAAACGCTCCTGGAGAGCTTCGAACTCGGGTAAGAAAAAGGAAAGTCTCCTTCACATGCTTGCTTTGCATATTGAATGCCTTACCCGCTGCTATCTTCTTCGCCGCATCAATCTCCTGGAGGGCCTTGTGGGCTTCGGCCTTGGCGCTCCAGACGCTTTCAAGCGCCTGCGCGAGCTCGGACTCTCGCATCTTGGAGTCAAGCTCCAAGGACTCGTGCTTTTTGGCGAGAGCCTCGAGCTCTTGCTGCACCTCGCCCACTCGGGCTTCTTGTTTCTCCCGTTCAATGTGTTCTTTGGCCGCTTTGTCTTCGGCCGCGGACAACGCCTTCCTCAGGGTCTCCATCTCGGTCGTGGCCCCTGACAAATTCATGATGATCCTATTACTTTACACTGAACTTCTTTTTAACTATATAAACTGGGGTATATCTTACCTTTGCTCTCTTCGAGCTGCCCCTTGGTAAGACCGAGCTCGTCCTCGGACCGCTTTAGGGCCTGCTTCAGCGCAGAGACCTCCGCAGTACGTGCGGCAGCGGCCAGCAGGGAAGCCTGCACATACACATAGACATACTCTAATTAGACTCATGAGTTATCATTTGATACTCTATTCGGCTTTTCTTCGCGAACGCCGAATAGAGCATCAGGGGCTACTATCTATGCGGTAATATTTTCATATTTTGAATGCTTACCTCAAAGCCTGTTAGGAGGCTGGCGCAAGCTTTGGTCAGTCCGTTTTTGGCGGACTGAACCTTCTTGGCCACCGCACTCATGATAGTGCGGTGTTCTTCATCGATGGAAGCATTCTGAAGCGCTTCCAGCAAGTTGTCCGGTGCCTCTGGTTGGACAGAGGACACCGGCACGGATGGTTGCCCCCCTTAATGGGGGACCGCCTGCCGGAGTCCGGAACCATCGAAGGTTCCGGCGTAGTTTCCGGCTGGGGCCCGAACTCGAAGCCCGTAGGAGCCTCGCTCCCTTGGTACTCAGGGTCCGGGAGGTCGCCGTGAGGCGCCCCCAGGATCACCTCCCCTTGGGTCGGTGCCTTTTGAGACACCACCTCAGCGTTGTCCGTAGGGCGAGGGGTGGAAGCTGTCGGAGGAGAACCGTTGTTCATATCCGACGAGCCCAAAGAGCCGCTCGACGAGGGTACGTCGAGATGAGCTCGGGCCGGACTGCATAATCATGTTCGGCATGAGCAAAGGCAGTACAATAAAACATACCATGAAGTACTATGGTGTCCGGACACTTACGACTTCGCCAGGGGCTTGTCCCTGGGTAGCCACTCATCACCGCTGTCGGCGGCCGTCGTGGCACAGTCCGGAGGGAGGGTCTTTCCCTTCTTGGACCCTTCGGCCTCCCCGGATGGGTCGGCCTTCCTTTTCTTGTCTCCCCCGGCTGGGGGGGGAGAACTTTTCTCCTCCTCCTCGTTTCCATGGGAGGAGTGCGCGTCGGACTCATCGGACGATGAGTCCGATAGAACCACCTTGCACCGGAGACCCTTTCGGGTCCCCGCGGCCTTCTTCTTGGCCATCTTTTCCGGCACGTCATAAGGTGCTGGAGTCAGCATCTTCGTTAGAAGAGCGTTTGCAGGATCTTCGGGCGGGGGGGGGGGGCTGGGCAATCAAGCTGCTTCGCTATCTTTATCCAGTCCTGTTAATGACATGAAAGCTTAGATCCAGCACATAACCAAACCAGGGCACATAAATACCCTGAGAGATATAAAAGCCTACCGAATGGGCGCGACGCTTTGCGCTGAGTCTGCGGTCCTCAGTGAGGGAGGCAGGCATCTTGGCGCCCTTGAACAGCACCCTCTAGACGTCCTCATGCGTCGTGTCGTAGAGCTCTCGCAGCATCTGGTGCTGGGCCGAGTCAAACTCCCACAAAATAAATGCCCATTGTTGGCACGGAAGGATCCGGTGGAAGAGCATAACCTGGACCACGTTGACGAGCTTGATTTTCTTGTTCATCATGTTCTGGATGCAGGTCTGGAGTCCGGCTAGCTCTACCGAAGAGCCCCAGGACAGGCCCTTCTTTTTCCAGGAGGTGAGCCGCGTGGGGATTCTGGATCAAAATTTGGGGGCCGCCACCCAGTTGGAGTCACGCGGCTCGGTGATGTAGAACCACCCCGATTGCCACCCCTTTATGGTATCCACGTAGGTACCCTCGAGCCAGGTGACATTAGGCATCTTGCCCACCATGGCGCCTTCGCATTCTGCTTGTTGGCCACCCACCACCTTCGGTTTGACATTGAAGGTTTTCACCCATAGGCCGAAGTGGGGCCTGACGCGGAGGAAGGCCTCGCACACGACGATAAACGCCGAGATGTTGAGGATGAAGTTGGGGGCCAGATCATGAAAATCCAGCCCGTGGTAGAACATGAGCCCGTGGACAAACGGGTGGAGAGGAAATCCTAGTCCGCGGACGAAATGGGTAAGAAAAACTACCCTCTCATGGGGTTCGGGCGTTGGGACGATCTGTCCCGCATTCGGCAGCCAGTGCGCGATATTCGCAGCTAGGTATTTGGCCTCCCGTAACTTTTTGATGTTCTCCTCCGTGACGGAGGAGACCATCCACTTCCCTCCTGCTCCGGACATGATTGGAGTGGTTCGAGAAGAAGAATGCGAGCTTGGGCGCTAGAGCTCGAGTGTGCGGGAATGGGTAAGCGAGAAGGAAGAAGGTGTGGGTGTAAAAAGTAAATCTTTGTCCCTTTATAAGGGCGGAGGAGGCAATGAGTCTCCCCACTTGCCTGGCAAAACCGCTTATTCCCCAGGCGCCGCAATTGATGGCGCGGTTGGGTTACCCACGTCCGTATTGATGAGAATACCGTGATAAGGGGAACACGCTCTCTGCTTTGACAAGACGTATCAAGAAAACCACCTCGCGATATGTGCGGAGCTGGTTGAGAAAAGCGGTTCGAATAATAACCGGGCCATGAAGTGATGTCATACTATCAAAACGTGTCAGAAGATTAGATTTGTGGAAGTATTATTCTCTCTACAGGGTCGGACACTATCCATGTATTCAAACTCTTCCATGGTGTATTCGGAGGAGGAACCCGCCTTGCAATGCCGAAGACAACACTGCGCGTCGGACTCATCGTCATTGAAGCCTGGTTCAGGGGCTACTGCGGGAGTCCTGGATTAGGGGGTCTCCGGACAGCCGGACTATATCCTTTGGCCGGACTATTGGACTATGAAGATACAAGATTGAAGACTTCGTCTCATGTCCGGATGGGACTCTCTTTGGCGTGGAAGGCAAGCTAGGCAATACGGATATTTATATCTCCTCCCTTGTAACCGACCTTGTGTAACCCTAGCCCCCTCCGGTGTCTATATAAACCGGAGGGTTTAGTCCGTAGGACAACATACAATCATACCATAGGCTAGCTTCTAGGGTTTAGCCTCTCTGATCTCGTGGTAGATCAACTCTTGTAATACTCATATCATCAAGAATAATCAAGCAGGACGTAGGGTTTTACCTCCATCAAGAGGGCCCGAACCTGGGTAAACATCGTGTCCCCTGCCTCCTGTTACCATCCGCCTTAGACACACAGTTCGGGACCCCCTACCCGAGATCCGCCGGTTTTAACACCGACAATGACTTTATGTGAATGCCTCTGGCGGTGCACCGAGAAGTGCAATGAATCAAGAGTGACATGTATGAAAAATTATGAATAGTGGCTTTGCCACAAATACGATGTCAACTACATGATCATGCAAAGCAATATGACAATGATGGAGCGTGTCATAATAAACGAAACGGTGGAAAGTTGTATGATAATATATCTTAGAATGGCTATGGAAATGCCATAATAGGTAGGTATGGTGGCTGTTTTGAGGAAGGTAAATGGTGGGTTTATGGTACTGGCGGAAGTTGCGCGGTACTAGAGAGGCTAGCAATGGTGGAAGGGTGAGAGTGTGTATAATCCATGGACTCAACATTAGTCATAAAGAACTCACATACTTATTGCAAAAATCTATTAGTTATCGAAACAAAGTATTGCGTGCATGCTCCTAGGGGGGTAGATTTGTAGGAAAAGACCATCGCTCATCCCCGACCGCCACTCATAAGGAAGAAAACCAAAAATAAATCATGCTCTGACTTCATCACATAACGGTTCACCATACGTGCATGCTACGGGAATCACAAACTTTAACACAAGTATCTCTCAAATTCACAACTACTCAACTAGCATGACTCTAATATCACCATCTTCAAATCTCAACACAATCAACAAGTATCAAACTTCTCATAGTATTCAATGCACTTTATATGGAAGTTTTTATTATACCCATCTTGGATGCCTATCATATTAGGACTAATTTCTTAACCAAAGAAAATTACCATGCTGTACTAAAAGACTCTCAAAACAATATAAGTGAAGCATGAGGGATCAATAATTTCTATAAAATAAAACCACCACTGTGCTCTAAAAAGGTATAAGTGAAGCACTAGAGCAAAATTTATCTAGCTCAAAAGATATAAGTGAAGCGCATAGAGTTTTCTAATAAATTCCGATTCATGTGTGCCTCTCCAAAAGGTGTGTACAGCAAGGATGATTGTGGTAAACTAAAAAGAAAACACTCAAATCATACAAGACGCTCCAAGCAAAACACATATTATGTGGTGAATAAAAATATAGCCTCAAGTAAAGTTACCGATAGACGAAGATGAAAGAGGGGATGCCTTCCGGGGCATCCCCAAGCTTAGGCTTTTGGTTGTCCTTGAATTTTACCTTGGGGTGCCTTGGGCATCCCCAAGCTTAGGCTCTTGCCACTCCTTGTTCCAAAATCCATCAAATCTTTACCCAAAAACTTGAAAAATTCACAACACAAAACTCAACAGAAAATCTCATGAGCTCCGTTAGTATAAGGATACAAACAACACTTTAAGGTAATGTAATGAACTCATTCTTTATTTGTATTGGTGTTAAACCTACTGTATTAAAACTTCTCTATGGTTCATACCCCCGATACTAGCCATAGATTCATCAAAATAAGCAAAAAACACACGAAAAACAGAATCTGTCAAAAACAGAACAGTCAGTAGTAATCTATAGGTTTGGAATACTTCTGTAACTCCAAAAATCCTGAAAAAATAGGATGTCCTAAATAATTTGTATTGATCTACTGCAGTTCGAATTGGTATTTTATCGCTCTCTGGTAAAAAAATGAAAATTATTCTCATGAGTGCATACTTTCTGTTTTTTCAGCAAGAACAAACAACAATCACCCAAGAAGATACTAAAGGCTTTACTTGGCACAAACACCAATTAAAACATAAAAAACATAATCATAACAGATGATAGATGATTTATTTATTACTAAACAGGAACAAAAAGCATGGAACAAAAATAAAATTGGGTTGCCTCCCAACAAGCGCTATCGTTTAACGCCCCTAGCTAGGCATTGATAATTTCAATGATGCTCACATGAAAGACAAGAGTTGAAGCACAAAGAGAGCATCATCAAACATGTGACAAACACATCTAAGTCTAACATACTTCCTATGCATAGGCATCTTATAGGCAAACAAATTATCATAGCAAGACAAAACTAGCATATGCAAGGAAGCGGAAAGAAACAATAGCAATCTCAACATAACGAGAGGTAATTTAGTAACATGAAAATTTCTACAATCATATTTTCCTCTTTCATAATGATTACATGTGGGATCATAATAAAATTCAACAAAATAGCTATCACATCAAATATTTTCAACATGTTCCACATGCATGCAAAGTTGACACTCTTCCAAAATAGTGGGATTAACATTAACTAAAGTCATGACCTCTCCAAACCAACTTTTATCGAAAATTGCATAAGATTGAACATTCTCCAAATACGTGGGATTTAAATTTGACACTCTTCCAAACCCACTTTCATTATTATCAATTTTATATTCATCATGGGGCTTAAATAAATTTTTAGGATCATAAGAAAAATCACCCCAATCATGATCATTGCAACAAGTAGTGGACATAGCAAAACTAGCATCCCCAAGCTTAGGGTTTTGCATATTATTAGCACAGTTGAATTCATATAATTTATAATAACATCATTGCAATCATGCTTTTTATTCAAAGATCTACCGTGAATCACTTTATAAAGCACTTCATCGAAATTTTCAGATTCACGGATTTCAATCAAAACTCCATAAAGATAATCTAGTGCACTCAACTCACTAGCAATTGGTTCATCATAATTGGATCTCTTAAAAAGATTAGCAAGAGGATGAGGATCCATAAAAATAGATTTTTAGCAAGCGAAGATGCAAGCTAATAGATAGCACATGGTAACACGAGCAAACAGAAGGACGAACGGAAGAGGGCGAATAAGACGGCAAATGTGAAGTAGGGGAGAGGAAAACTAGAGGCAAATGGCAAATAATGTAATGTGAGGGATAAGAGTTTGTGATGGGTACTTGGTGTGTCTTGACTTGGGCGTAGATCTCCCCGCAACAGCGCCAAAAATCCTTCTTGCTACCTCTTGAGCATGTGTTGGATTTCCCTTGAAGAGGAAAGGGTGATGCAGCAAAGTAGCGTAAGTATTTCCCTAAGTTTTTGAGAACCAAAGTATCAATCCTGTAGGAGACTACACGCAAGTCGCCTAGTACCTACACAAACAAATAAGAACCTTGCAAGCAACGCGGTAAAGGGGTTGTCAATCCCTTCACGGCCACTTGCAAAAGTGAGATCTGATAAAGATAATAAGATAAATATTTTTGGTATTTTTGTTGTATAGATTGGAAAGTAAAGATTGCAAAATAAATAGTAAACTAGAATTGTAGATCGGAAACTTATATGATGTAAAGTAGACACGGGGGGCATAGGTTTCACTAGTGGCTTCTCTCAAGATAGCATATATTCCGGTGGGTGAACAAATTACTACCAAGCAATTGATAGAAATGTGCATAATTATGAGAATGTCTAGGCATGATCATAAACATAGGCATCACGTCTGTGTCAAGTAGACCGAAACTATTCTGCATCTACTACTATTACTCCACACATCGACCGCTATCTAGCATGCATCTAGAGTATTAAGTTCATAAGAACAGAGTAACGCATTAGGCAAGATGACATGATGTAGAGGGATAAACTCAAGCAATATGATATAAACCCCATCTTTTTATCCTCGATGGCAACAATATAATACGTGCCTTGCTGCCCCTACTGTCACTGGGAAAGGACACCACAAGATTGAACCCAAAGCTAAGCACTTCTCCCATTGCAAGAAAGATCAATCTAGTAGGCCAAACCAAACTGATAATTCAAAGAGACTTGCAAAGATATCAAATCATGTATATAAGAATTCAGAGAAGAATCAAATATTGTTCATAGATAATCTTGATCATAAACCCACAATTCATCGGATCTCGGCAAATACACCGCAAAAAGTATTACATCGAATAGATCTCCAAGAACATCGAGGAGAACTTTGTATTGAGAACCAAAGAGAGAGACGAAGCCATCTAGCTAATAACTATGGACCCAAAGGTCTGTGGTAAACTACTCACACATCATCGGAGAGGCTATGGTGTTGATGTAGAAGCCCTCCGTGATTGAATCCCCCTCCGGCAGATCACCGGAAAAGGTCCCCAGATCGGATCTCATGGGTACAGAAGGTTGCGGCGCTGGAAAAGTGGTTTCGTGGCTCCCCTGGATGTTTCAGGGTATAAGAGTATATATATGCGAAAGAAGTAGGTCAGTGGAGCTACGAGGGGCCCATGAGGGTGGGGGCGCGCTGCCCTACCTCGTGGCCGCCTCGTTGCTTCCTTGATCTCCACTCCAAGTCTCCTGGATTGCGTTTGTTCCAAAAAAGATCCTCGCGAAGGTTTCATTCCGTTTGATATTCCTTTTCTATGAAACACTAAAATAGGCAAAAAAAACAGCAATTTGAAGTGGGACTTCGGTTAATAGGTTAGTCCCAAAAATAATATAAAAGTGCATAATAAAGCCCATTAAACATCCAAAACAGATAATATAATAGCATGTAACAATCAAATATTTTAGATACGTTGGAGACGTATCACATAGATACCGCCATGAATTTTACCCTTGGTCATGTTATGGTGTAGACGATGTGCAAATAGCTCCTAGGCTATAAATGTTATCGCAGTATAGTCCACAGCGTAAGACGGTGTCGATGCCCCTTTACTTGTGCACGGGCAGTTGTAGCCGCACCTGCGACCACGCTTGGCGGGGCAGAGGAAGCAAAGATGCAAGACTACCCGAGCAATGCTAAAGCCAGAGGCGCGAAGAGCAAAGGGACAAGGTGGGTTTCCCCCGGCAAGAGCCTTGTCGGGGATGACCTACGCTGCCCCGGCAAGAGCCTTGCCGGGGCAACTTGCCCAACACCATCGAGACTGCCACCTTTGAGCCTGAGAATTATGACACCATCGACAATGTCAAGACCAAGGCTCGGGAGCGCCTGCATGGTGGCATGCAGATCTTTGTGATGAACAGAGGCATGCAAGACTGGGTAAGAACCAGAAGACGAAGTCCCCCGACAAGATCCTTGCCGGGGACAACCACAGAAACCCGGTGAGACCCTTGTCGAGGCCCCGACAAGACCCTTGTCGGGGATATCTGCAGGGCCACGGCCAGGCCCATGCCTACCAAGGCTCCGCCACCTGATACATCTCCAACGTATCTATAATTTTTGATTGTTCCATGCTATTATATTATCTGTTTTGGATGTTTAATGGGCTTTACTATGCACTTTTATATTATTTTTGGGACTAACCTATTAACCGAAAGCCTAGTGCAAATTGTTGTTTTTTGCCTATTTCAGTGTTTCGTAGAAAAGGAATATCAAACGGAATGAAACCTTCCCGAGGATCGTTTTTGGAACAAATGCAATCCAGGAGACTTGGAGTGGACGTCAAGGAAGCAGCGAGGAAGCCACGAGGCAGGAGGGTGAGCCCAGGGGGGCCAGGCGGCACCCCAACCCTCGTGGGCCCCTCGTAGCTCCACTGACGTACTTCTTTCGCCTATATATACTCTTATATCTTGAAACCATCGGGGAGTGCCACGAAACACCTTTTCCACCGCCGCAACCTTCTGTACCCGTGAGATCCCATCTTGGGGCCTTTTCCGGCGCTCCGCACGAGGGGGATTCGATCACGAAGGGCTTCTACATCAACACCATAGCCTCTCCTATGATGTGTGAGTAGTTTACCACACACCTTCGGGTCCATAGTTATTAGCAAGATGGCTTCTTATCTCTCTTTGGATCTCAATACAAAGTTCTCCTTGATCTTCTTGGAGATCTATTCGATGTAATTCTTTTTGTGGTGTGTTTGTCGAGATCCGATGAATTGTGGATTTATGATCAAGTTTATCTATGAACAATATTTTATTCTTCTTTGAATTCTTATATGCATGATTTGATATCTTTTCGAGTCTCTTCGAATTATCGGTTTAGTTTGGACTACTAGATTGATCTTTCTTGCAATAGGAGAAGTGCTTAGCTTTGGGTTCCATCTTGCGGTGCTCGATCCCAGTGACAGAAAGGGAAACGCCACGTATTGTATTGTTGCCATCGAGGATAAAAAGATGGGGTTTATATCATATTGCTTGAGTTTATCCCTCTACATCTTGTCATCTTGCCTAATGCGTTACTCTGTTTTTATGAACTTAATACTCTAGATGCATGCTGGATAGCGATCGATGTGTGGAGTAATAGTAGTAGATGTAGAATCGTTTTGGTCTACTTGTCACGGACGTGATGCCTATGTTTATGATCATGGCTAGATATTCTCATAACTATGCGCTTTTCTATCAATTGCTCGACAGTAATTTGTTCACCCACCATAATATTTGCTATCTCGAGAGAAGCCACTAGTGAAACCTATGGCCCCCGGGTCTACTTTACATCATATAAGTTTCCAATCTACAATTCTAGTTTACTATTTATTTTGTAATCTTTATTTTCCAATCTATACAACAAAAATACCAAAAATATTTATCTTATTATCTTTATCAGATCTCACTTTTGCAAGTGGTCGTGAAGCGATTGACAACCCCTTTATTGCGTTGGTGTCAAGGTTCTTGATTGTTTGTGCAGGTACTAGGCGACTAGCGTGTAGTCTCCTATTGGATTGATACCTTGGTTCTCAAAACTGAGGGAAATACTTACACTACTTTGCTGCATCACCCTTTCCTCTTCAAGGGAAAACCAACGCATGCTCAAGAGGTAGCAAGAAGGATTTGTGGCATTGTTGCCGGGGAGATCTACGCCAAGTGAAGACATACCAAGTACCCATCACAAAATCTTATGCCTCGCATTACATTATTTGCCATTTGCCTCTCGTTTTCCTCCCCCCACTTCACCTTTGCCGTTTTATTCGCCCTTTTTTCGTTCGCCTCTCTTTGCTTGCTTCTTGTTTGCTCGTGTGTTGGATTGCGATGGCTCTGCCAAAATGCTTTGACCCTCACCTTAGAAGGTTGGAAGAAATTGAAAACAACGTTAGAAGCTTTATGTCCTTGCAATTTGAGCATAATAATCTCTTCAGAAACGAGCTTAAAGAACAAAAAACTTTCATGGAGTACATGAATAAAGAGCTCGATGATATGTCTATGGAATTTTATGGTTTGAAATCTCAGTTCGCTCATCTTGAAAACTTAATAGCCCAAATTTTGGATAAGCAGGCCACCTTAGTTAATAAGATGGCCACCAAACCGAAAGAGCTAGAAGGTAATAATGATGAAGATCTAAAAGTGATTGATGTGTCCCCTATTAAATCTTTGTTTTCCAATATGAATCTTGATAAAGATGGGACTGGATATGAGTCAACTTTAGTTAAAAGGCATCCCAATGATTCGGAGTTTTTAGATCTTGATGCAAAAATTGGTAAAAGTGGGATTGAAGAGGTCAAAACTTTACATAGCAATGAACCCACTATTTTGGATTTCAAGGAATTTAATTATATAATTGTTCTTTGATAGATTGTATTTCCTTGTTGCAATCTGATACGTCTCCAACGTATCTATAATTTTTGATTGTTCCATGCTATTATATTATCTGTTTTGGATGTTAATGGGCTTATTTATACACTTTTATATTATTTTTGGGACTAACCTACTAACCCAAGGCCCGGTGCAAATTGTTGTTTTTTTGCCCATTTCAATGTTTCGTAGAAAAGGAATATCAAATGGAATCCAAACGGAATGAAACCTTCGGGGGAGTTATTTTTGGAACAAACTTGATCCAGGGGACTTGGA
This sequence comes from Triticum urartu, assembly GCF_056163025.1. Classification (NCBI taxonomy): domain Eukaryota; kingdom Viridiplantae; phylum Streptophyta; class Magnoliopsida; order Poales; family Poaceae; genus Triticum; species Triticum urartu. The sequence continues at coordinate 186,372,802 of NC_141879.1, read as the reverse complement.
GTAGACATCAAGAAAGAAACAAGGTGACCACAAGGCAGGGAGGCGCGCCTACCCCGTGGGTGTGCCCCCACCCTCGTGGGCCCCTCGCAGCTCCACCGACCTACTCCTTCCTCCTATATATATTCATATACCCCGAAAACATCCAGTAGCACCACGAAACCCTATTTCCACCGCCGCAACCTTCTGTACCCAAGAGATCCCATCTTGGGGCCTTTTCCGGAGCTTCGCCGGAGGGGGAATCGATCACGGAGGGCTTCTACATCAACACCATAGCCTCTCCGATGATGTGTGAGTAGTTTACCACAGACCTTCGGGTCCATAGTTATTAGCTAGATGGCTTATTCTCTCTCTTTGGATCTCAATACAATGTTCTCCTCGATCTTCTTGGAGATCTATTTGATGTAACTCTTTTTGCGGTGTGTTTGTCGAGATCCGATGAATTGTGGGTTTATGATGAAGTTTATCTATGAACAATATTTGATTATTCTCTGAAATCTTTTATGTATGACTGGTTATCTTTGCAAGTCTCTTCGAATTATCAATTTGGTTTGGCCTACTAGACTGATCTTTCTTGCAATGGGAGAAGTGCTTAGCTTTGGGTTCAATCTTGTGGTGTCCTTTCCCAGTGACAGCAGGGGCAGGAAATCACATATTGTATTATTTCCATCGAGGATAAAAAGATGGGGTTTATATCATATTGCTTGAGTTTATCCCTATGCATCATGTCATCTTGCCTAATGCGTTACTCTGTTCTTACGAACTTAATACTCTAGATGCATGCTGGATAGCGGTCGATGTGTGGAGTAATAGTAGTAGATGCAGAATCGTTTCGGTCTACTTGTCGTGGACGTGATGCCTATATACATGATCATGCCTAGATATTCTCATAATTATGCACTTTTCTATCAATTGCTCGACAGTAATTTGTTCACCCACCGTAATACTTATGCTATCTTGAGAGAAGCCACTAGTGAAACCTATGCCCCCGGGTCTATCTTTTATCATATAAGTTTACCATCTATTTTATTTTGCAATCTTTACTTTCAATCTATATCATAAAAATGCCAAAAATATTTATCTTATTATTATCTCTATCAGATCTCACTCTCGTAAGTGACCGTGAAGGGATTGACAACCCCTTTATCATGTTGGTTGCGAGGTTCTTATTTGTTTGTGTAGGTACGAGGGACTTGCGTGTAGTCTCCTACTGGATTGATACCTTGGTTATCAAAAATTAAGGGAAATACTTACGCTACTTTGCTGCATCACCCTTTTCTCTTCAAGGGAAAACCAACACAGTGCTCAATAGGTAGCAAGAAGGATTTCTGGCGCCGTTGCCGGGGAGATCTATGCACAAGTCAAGACATACCAAGTACCCATCACAAACTCTTATCCCTCGCATTACATTATTTGCCATTTGCCTCTCGTTTTCCTCTCCCCCACTTCACCCTTGCCGTTTTATTCGCCCTCTTTTTCTGCTCGCCTCTTTTTCCGTTCGCCTCTTGCTTGCTTGTGTGTTGGATTGTTTGTCACGATGGCTCAAGATAATACTAAATTGTGTGATTTTTCCAATACCAACAATAATGATTTTATTAGCACTCCGATTGCTCCTCTTACTGATGCTGAATCTTGTGAAATTAATACTGCTTTGTTGAATCTTGTTATGAAAGATCCGTTTTCTGGCCTTCCTAGTGAAGATGCCTCTACCCATCTAAACAGCTTTGTTGATTTGTGTGATATGCAAAAGAAGAAAGATGTGGATAATGATATTGTTAAATTGAAGCTATTTCCGTTTTCGCTTTGAGATCATGCTAAAACTTGGTTTTTGTCTTTGCCTAAAAATAGTATTGATTCTTGGAACAAGTGCAAAGATGCTTTTATCTGTAAGTATTTTCCTCCCACTAAGATCATCTCTCTTAGAAACGATATTATGAACTTTAAGCAACTAGATCATGAGCATGTTGCACAATCTTGGGAGAGAATGAAACTAATGATACGTAATTGCCCTACACATGGTTTGAATTTGTCGATGGTCATACAAATTTTTTTATGCTGGATTGGATTTTGCTTCTAGAAATCTTTTAGGTTCGACCGCAGGAGGCACTTTTATGGAAATCACTTTAGGAGAAGCTACCAAACTCCTAGATTATATTATGGTTAATTATTCTCAATGGCACACCGAAAGATCTACTAGTAAAAAGGTTCATGCTATAGAAGAAATCAATGTTTTGAGTGGAAAGATGGATGAACTTATGAAATTGTTTGCTAATAAGAGTGTTTCTTCTAATCCTCATGATATGCCTTTGTCTACCTTGATTGAGAATAATAATGAATCTATGGATGTGAATTTTGTTGGTAGGAACAATTTTGGTAACAACACGTATAGAGGAAACTTTAATCCTAGGTCGTATCCTAGTAATTCCTCTAATAATTATGGTAATTCCTACAACAATTCTTATGGAAATAATAATAATATGCCCTCTGATTTTGAATCTAGTATTAAAGAATTTATTAGTTCGCAAAAGAGTTTCAATGCTTTGATTAAAGAAAAACTATCTAAGATTGATGAGTTGGATAGGAACATGGATAGAATTTCTCTTGATGTTGATTCTTTGAAACATAGATCTATTCCACCTAAGCATGATATCAATGAGTATCTCAAAGCCATGACAATTTCCATTGATGAGTGCAAAGAAAGAACCGCTAGGATGCGTGCTAAAAAAGATTGCTTTATTAAAGCGTGTTCTTCTAGTTTTGATGATAACAAGGATGAAGATATAAAAGTGATTGATGTGTCTCCTATTAAATCTTTGTTTTGCAATATGAATCTTGATAATGATGGGACTGTAGATGAGTCAACTTTAGTTAAAAGGTGTCACAATAATTCGGAGTTTTTAGATCTTGATGCAAAAATTGGTAAAAGTGGGATTGGAGAGGTCAAAACTTTACATAGCAATGAACCCACTATTTTGGATTTCAAGGAATTTAATTATGATAATTTCTCTTTGATAGATTGTATTTCATTGTTGCAATCCGTGCTAAATTCTCTGCATGCTTATAGTAAAGCTTTTACCAAACGTATCGTTGATGCTTCGATGCAATTTTATGAAGAAAAGCTTGAATTAGAAGTCTCTATCCTAAACTTCATGATGAGTAGGAACCTACTATTAAAATTAAAATTAAAGATCATGAATGCTATGCTTTATGTGATTTGGGTGCTAGCGTTTCCACGATTACAAAAACTTTGTGTGATGTGTTAGGTTTCCGTGAATTTGATGATTGTTCTTTAAATTTGCATCTTGCGGATTCCACTATTAAGAAACCTATGGGAAGGATTAATGATGTTCTTATTTTTGAAAATAGGAATTATGTGCTCGTAGATTTCATTGTTCTTGATATTGATTGCAATCCTACATGTCCCATTATTCTTGGTAGACCTTTCCTTAGAATTATTGGTGCAATTATTGATATGAAAGAAGGGAATATAAGATTCCACTTTCCGTTAAGGAAAGGCATGGAAGATTTTCCTAGAAATAAAATTAAATTACCTTATGAATCTATTATGAGATCCACTTATGGATTGCATACCAAATATGATAATACCGAGATCTATTTTTGCTTTTATGCCTAGCTAGGGGCGTTAAACGATAGCGCTTGTTGGGAGGCAACCCAATTTTATTTTTGTTTCTTGATTTTTGGTTCTGTTTAGTAATAAATAATTCATATAGCCTCTGTTTAGATGTGGTTTTATGCTTTTAATTAGTGTTTGTGCCAAGTAGAACCTTTGGGAAGACTTGGGGGAAGTTTTAGCGATCTTGCTGTAAAAAACAGAAACTTTAGTGCTCACGCGATTTGCTGCCATTTTTACTGGAAAGTGCGATTAGGTTGGTTCTTTTTGAACATGATTAATAGACAAATTCCTCACGTACATCAATTTATTTCATAATTTTTGGGGTTACAGAAGTATTCGAAACCTATAGATTACTACAGACTGTTCTGTTTTTGACAGATTCTGTTTTTCGCGTGTTGTTTGCTTATTTTGATGCATCTATGGCTAGTATCGGAGGGTATGAACCATTGAGAAGTTGTAATACAGTAGGTTTAAAACCAATTTAAATGAATAATGAGTTCTTTACAGTACCTTAAGTGGTGGTTTGTTTTCTTATACTAACGGAGCTCATTGGATTTTCTGTTGAGTTCTGTGTTGTGAAGTTTTCAAGTTTTGGGTAATGATTTGATGGATTATGGAACAAGGAGTGGCAAGAGCCTAAGATTGGGGATTCCCAAGGCACCCCAAGGTAAAATTAAAGGACAACCAAAAGCCTAAGCTTGGGGATGCCCCGGAAGGCATCCCCTCTTTCGTCTTCTTCCATCGATAACTTTACTTGAGGCTATATTTGTATTCACCACATGATATGTGTTTTGCTTGGAGCCTCTTGTATGACTTGAGTCTTTGCCTTTTAGTTTACCACAATCATCCTTTCTGTACACACCTTTTGGGAGAGACACACATGAATTGGAATTTATTAGAATACTCTATGTGCTTCACTTATATCTTTTGAGCTAGATAATTTTGCTCTAGTGCTTCACTTATATCTTTTAGAGCACGGTGGTGGTTTTATTTTATAGAAATTATTGATCTCTCATGATTCACTTATATAATTTTGAGATTCCTTTAGAACAGCATGGTAATTTGCTTTGGTTACAAAATTAGTCCTAATATGATAGGCATCGAAGATTGGTATAATAAAAAAGTATCATAGAAAGTGCATTGAATACTATGAGAAGTTTGATACTTGATAATTGTTTTGAGATATGAGGATGGTTATATTAGAGTGTGCTAGTTGAGTAGTTGTGAATCTGAGAAATACTTGTGTTGAACATTGCAAGTCCCGTAGCATGCACGTATGGTGACCGTTGTGTAACAAATTTGAAACATGATGTGTTATTTGATTGTCTTCCATATGAGTGGCGGTCAGGGACGAGCGATGGTCTTTTCCTACCAATTTATCCCCCTAGGAGCATGCGTGTAATGCTTGGTTTTTGATGACTTGTAGATTTTTGCAATAAGTATCTGAGTTCTTTATGACTAATGTTGAGTCCATGGATTATACGCACTCCCACCTTTGCATCATTGCTAGCCTCTTCGGTACCGTGCATTGCCCTTTCTCACCTTGAGAGTTGGTGCAAACTTCACCGGTGCATCCAAACCCCGTGATATGATATGCTCTATCACACATAAACCTCCTTATATCTTCCTCAAAACAGCCACCATACCTACCTATTATGGCATTTCCATAGCCATTCCGAGATATATTGCCATGCAACTTTCCACTGTTTCATTCATGACACGCTTCATCATTGTCATATTGTTTTGCATGATCATGTAGTTGACATCGTATTTGTGGCAAAGCCACCATGCATAATTTATCATATATGTCACTCTTGATTCATTGCCCTTCCCGGTACACCGCCAGATGCATTCATATAGAGTCATATCTTGTTCTAGTATCGAGTTGTAATCATTGAGTTGTAAATAAATAGAAGTGTGATGATCATCATTAAATAGAGCATTGTCCCAAAAAATAAAAAAGGAGAAATGCCAAATAAAAAAGGCCCGAAAAATAAATCAAAAGGGACAATGCTACTGTCCTCTTTTTCCACACTTGTGCTTCAAAGTAGCACCATGATCTTTATGATAGAGAGTCTCTTGTTTTGTCACTTTCATATACTAGTAGGAATTTTTTCATTATAGAACTTGGCTTGTATATTCCAACAATGGGCTTCCTCAAATTCCCTAGGTCTTCGTGAGCAAGCAAGTTGGATGCACACCCACTTAGTTTGTTTTGTTGAGCTTTCATACATTTATAGCTCTAGTGCATCCATTGCATCGCCATCCCTACTCCTTGCATTGACATAAATTGATGGGCATCTCCCTAGCCCGTTGATTAGCCGCGTCGATGTGAGACTTTCTCCTTTTTTGTCTTCTCCACATACCCCCCATCATTATATTCTATTCCACCCATAGTGCTATATCCATGGCCCACGCTCATGTATTGCGTGAAAGTTGAAAAAAGTTTGAGATTACTAAAGTATGAAACAATTGCTTGGCTTGTCATCGGGGTTGTCCATGATGAGAGCATTCTTGTGTGACGAAAATGGAGCATGACCAAACTATATGATTTTGTAGGGATGAACTTTCTTTTGCCATGTTACTTTGAGAAGACATGATTGCTTAGTTAGTATCCTTGAAGTATTATTATTTTCATGTCAATATTAAACTTTTGTGTTGAATCTTTCAGATCTGAACATTCATGCCACAATAAAGAAAAATTATATTGAGAATTATGCTAGGTAGCATTCCACATCAAAAATTCTGTTTTTATCATTTACCTACTCGAGGACGAGCAGGAATTAAGCTTGGGGATGCTTGATACGTCTCCAACGTATCTATAATTTTTTATTGTTCCATTCTATTATATTATCTGTTTTGGATGTTAATGGGCTTATTTATACACTTTTATATTATTTTTGGGACTAACCTACTAAAACAAGGCCAAATGCAAATTGTTGTTTTTTTGCCTATTTCAGTGTTCCGCAGAAAAGGAATATCAAACGGAATCCAAACGGAATGAAACCTTCGGGAGAGTTATTTTTGGAACAAACGTGATCCAGGGGACTTGGAGTAGACGTCAAGAAAGAAACGAGGTGGCCATGAGGCAGGGAGGCGCGACTGCCCCCTGGGTAAGCCCCCACCCTCGTGGGCCCCTCGCAGCTCCACCGACCTACTCCTTCCTCCTATATATATTCATATACCCCAAGAACATCTAGTAGCACCATGAAACCCTATTTCCACCGCCGCAACCTTCTGTACCCAAGAGATCCCATCTTGGGGCCTTTTCCGGAGCTCCGCTGGAGGGGGAATCGATCATGGAGGGCTTCTCCATCAACACCATAGCCTCTCCGATGATGTGTGAGTAGTTTACCACAGACCTTCAGGTCCATAGTTATTAGCTAGATGGCTTCTTCTTTCTCTTTGGATCTCAATACAATGTTCTCCTTGATCTTCTTGGAGATCTATTTGATGTAACTCTTTTTGCGGTGTGTTTGTCGAGATCCGATGAATTGTGGGTTTATGATGAAGTTTATCTATGAACAATATTTGATTCTTCTCTGAAGTCTTTTATGTATGATTGGTTATCTTTGCAAGTCTCTTCGAATTATCAGTTTGGTTTGGCCTACTAGACTGATCTTTCTTGCAATGGGAGAAGTGCTTAGCTTTGGGTTCAATCTTGCAGTGTCCTTTCGCAGTGACAGCAGGGGAAGCAAGGCACGTATTGTATTGTTGCCATCGAGGATAAAAAGATGGGGTTTATATCATATTGCTTGAGTTTATCCCTCTACATCATGTCATCTTGCCTAATGTGTTACTCTGTTCTTATGAACTTAATACTCTAGATGCATGCTGGATAGCGGTCGATGTGTGGAGTAATAGTAGTAGATGCAGAATCGTTTCGGTCTACTTGTCGTGGACATGATGCCTATATACATGATCATGCCTAGATATTCTCATAATTATGCACTTTTCTATCAATTGCTCGACAATAATTTGTTCACCCACCGTAATACTCATGCTATCTTGAGAGAAGCCACTAGTGAAACCTATGGCCCCCGGGTCTATCTTTTATCATATAAGTTTCCCATCTATTTTATTTTGCAATCTTTACTTTCAATCTATATCATAAAAATACCAAAAATATTTATCTTATTATTATTATCTCTATCATATCTCACTCTCGTAAGTGACCGTGAAGTGATTGACAACCCCTTTATCGTGTTGGTTGCGAGGTTCTTATTTGTTTGTGTAGGTACGAGGGACTTGCGTGTAGTCTGCTACTGGATTGATACCTTGGTTCGCAAAAACTGAGGGAAATACTTATGCTACTTTCCTGCATCACCCTTTCCTCTTCAAGGGAAAACCAACGTAGTGCTCAAGAGGTAGCACAATCCGTGTTAAGTTCTCCTCATGCTTATGCTCAAAATAAAGCTTTTACCAAATATATCATTGATGCTTTGATGCAATCCTATGACGAAAAGCTTGAATTGGAAGTTTCTATCCCTATAAAACTTTATGATGAGTGTGAACCTACTATTAAAATTAAAATTCAAGATCATGAATGCTATGCTTTATGTGATTTGGGTGCTAGTGTTTCCACGATTCCAAAAACTTTGTGTGATGTGTTAGGTTTTCGTGAATTTATGATTGTTCTTTAAATTTGCATCTTGCGGATTCCACTATTAAGAAACCTATGGGAAGGATTAATGATGTTCTTATTGTTGCAAATAGGAATTATGTGCCTGTGGATTTCATTGTTCTTGATATAGATTGCAATACTACTTGTCTTATTATTCTTGGTAGGCCTTTCCTTAGAACGATTGGTGCAATTATTGATATGAAAGAAGGAAATATTAGATTCCAATTTCTATTAAGGAAAGGCATGGAACACTTTCCTAGGAAGAAAATTAATTACCTTATGAATCTATTATGAGAGCCACTTATGGATTGCATACCAAAGATGATAATACCTAGATCTATTCTTGTTTTTATGCCTAGCTAGGGGCGTTAAACGATAGTGCTTGTTGGGAGGCAACCCAATTTTATTTTTGTTTCTTGTTTTTTGTTCCTGTTTAGTAATAAATAATTCATCATGCTAATGTTATGATTGTGTTTTTTATGTTTTAATTAGTGTTTGTGCCATGAAAACCTTTAGGATCTTCTTGGATGATTGTTGTTTGATCTTGCTGAAAAAAACAGAAAGTATGCACTCACGAGAATAATTTTCCTTTTTTACTAGAGAGCGATAAAATACCAATTCCAACTGTAGTATATCAATATAAAAATTATCTAGGACTTTCTAAGTTCTCAGAAGTTTTGGAGTTACAGAAGTATTCGAAACCTACAGATTACTATAGACTGTTCTGTTTTTGACAGATTCTGTTTTTGTGTGTTGTTTGCTTATTTTGATGAATATATGGCTAATATCGGGGGGGGGGGGGTATGAACCATAGATAAGTTGGAATACAGTAGGTTTAACACCAATATAAATAAAGGATGAGTTTATTACAGTACCTTAAGGTGGTGGTTTGTTTTCTTATACTAACGGAGCTCATGAGATTTTCTGTTGAGTTTTGTGTTGTGAAGTTTTCAAGTTTTTGGGTAAAGATTTGATTGATTTTGTAATAAGGAGTGGCAAGGCCCTAATATTGGGGATGCCCAAGGTAAAATTCAAGGACAACCAAAAGCCTAATCTTGGGGATGCCCCAGAAGGCATCCCCTCTTTCATCTTCGTCCATCGGTAACTTTACTTGAGGCTATATTTTTATTCACCACATGATATGTGTTTTGCTTGGAGCGTCTTGTATGATTTGAGTCTTTGCTTTTTATTTTACCACAATCATCCTTGCTGTACACATCTTTTGGATAGACACACATGGATCATAATTTATTAGAATACTCTTTGCGCTTCACTTATATCTTTTGAGCTAGATAATTTTGCTCTAGTGCTTCACTTATATCTTTTAGAGCACGGTGGTGGTTTTATTTTATAGAAATTATTGATCTCTCATGATTCACTTGTATTATTTTGAGAGTCCTTTAGAATAGCATGGTAATTTTCTTTGGCTATAAAATTAGTCTTAATATGATAGGCATCCAAGATGGGTATAATAAAAACTTTCATATAGAGTGCATTGAATACTATGAGAAGTTTGATACTTGATGATTGTTTTGAGATATGAAGATGGTAATATCAGAGTCATGCTAGTTGAGTAGTTGTGAATTTGAGAAATACTTGTGTTAGAGTTTGCATGTCCCTTAGCATGCATGTATGGTAAACGTTGTGTGACAAATTTGAAGCATGAGGTGTTTCTTTGATTGTCCTCCTTATGAGTGGCGGTCGGGGACGGGCGATGGTCTTTTCCTACTAATCTATCCCCCTAGGAGCATGCACATAATACTTGGTTTTTGATGAGTTGTAGATTTTTGTAATAAGTATGTGAGTTCTTTATGACTAATGTTGAGTCCATGGATTATACGCACTCTCACCTTCCCATCATTGCTAGCCTCTTCGGTACTGTGCATTGCCCTTTCTCACCTTGAGAGTTGGTGCAAACTTCGCCAGTGCATCCAACCCCCGTGATATGATAAGCTCTATCACACATAAACCTCCTTATATCTTCCTCAAAACAGCCACCATACCTACCTATTATGGCATTTCCATAGCCATTCTGAGATATATTGCCATACAACTTTCCACCGTTACGTTTATTATGACACGCTTCATCATTGTCATATTGCCTTGCATGATCATGTAGTTGACATCGTATTTGTGGCAAAGCCACCATGCATAATTGCATACATGTCACCCTTGATTCATTGCCCATCCCGGTACACCGCCGGAGGCATTCATATAGAGTCATACTTTGTTCTAGTATCGAGTTGTAATCTTTGAGTTGTAAATAAATAAAAGTTGATGATCATCATTAGTAGAGCATTATCCCAAAGAAGAAAAAAAGGGAAAGGCCAAATGTAAAAAAGAAAGGTCAAATAAAAAAATAAAAGGGACAATGCTACTATCCTTTTTCCACGCTTGTGCTTCAAAGTAGCACCATGATCTTCATGATAGAGAGTCTCTTATATTGTCACTTTCATATACTAGTGGGAATTTTTCATTATAGAACTTGGCTTGTATATTCCAACAATGGGCTTCCTCAAATGCCCTAGGTCTTCGTGAGCAAGCAAGTTGGATGCACACCCACTTAGTTTCTTTTGTTGAGCTTTCGTACATTTATAGCTCTAGTGCATCCGTTGCATGGCAATCCCTTCTCCTAGCATTGACATCAATTGATGGTCATCTCCATACCCGTTGATTAGCCGTGTCAATGTGAGACTTTCTCTCTTTTTTGTCTTCTCCACACAACCCCCATCATTATATTCTATTCCACCCATAGTGCTATGTCCATGGCTCACGCTCATGTATTGCGTGAAAGTTGAAAAAAGTCTGAGATTACTAAAGTATGAAACAATTGCTAGGCTTATAATCGGGGTTGTGCATGATGAGAGCATTTTTGTGTGATGAAAATGAAGCATAGCCAAACTATATGATTTTGTAGGGTTATCTTTCTTTGGCCATGTTATTTTGAGAAGACATAATTGCTTAGTTAGTATGCTTGAAGTATTATTATTTTTATGTCAATATTAAACTTTTGTCTTGAATCTTTTGGATCTGAACATTCATGCCACAATAAATAAAATTGCATTGAGAATTATGTTAGGTAGCATTCCACATCAAAAATTCTGTTTTTATCATTTACCTACTCGAGGACGAGCAGGAATTAAGCTTGGGGCTGCTTGGTACGTCTCCAATGTATCTATAATTTTTGATTGTTCCATGCTATTATATTATCTATTTTGGACGTTTAATGGGCTTTACTATGCACTTTCATATTATTTTTGGGACTAACCTATTAACCGAAAGCCCAGTGCAAATTGTTGTTTTTTTGCCTATTTCAGTGTTTCACAGAAAAGGAATATCAAACGGAATGAAACCTTCGCGGGGATCGTTTTTGTAACAAATGCAATCCAGGATACTTGGAGTGGACGTCAAGGAAGTAGCGAGGAAGCCACGAGGCAGGAGGGCGCGCCCAGGGGCGCTAGGCCGCCCCCACCCTCGTGAGCCCCTCGCAGCTCCATCGACCTACTTCTTTCGCCTATAAATACTCTTATACCCTGAAACCATCGGAGAGGGACACGAAACACCTTTTTTGCCGCCGCAACCTTCTGTACCCATGAGATCCCATCTTGGGGCCTTTTCCGATGCTCCGCCGGAGGGGGATTCGATCACAGAGGGCTTCTACATCAACACCATAGCCTCTCCGATGATGTGTGAGTAGTTTACCACAGACCTTCGGGTCCACAGTTATTAGCTAGATGGCTTCTTCTTTCTCTTTGGATCTCAATACAAAGTTCTCCTCGATCTTCTTGGAGATCTATTCGATGTAATTATTTTTGTGGTGTGTTTGTCGAGATCCGATGAATTGTGGATTTATGATCAAGTTTATCTATGAACAATATTTGATTCTTCTCTGAATTCTTATATGCATGATTTGATATCTTCGCAAGTCTCTTCGAATTATCCGTTTAGTTTGGCCTACTAGATTGATCTTTCTTGCAATGGGAGAAGTGCTTTGCTTTGGGTTCAATCTTGCGGTGCTCGATCCCAGTGACAGAAAGGGAAACGACACGTATTGTATTGTTGCCATCGAGGATAAAAAGATGGGGTTTATATCATATTGCTTGAGTTTATCCCTCTACATCATGTCATCTTGCCTAATGCGTTACTCTGTTCTTTGAACTTAATACTCTAGATGCATGCTGGATAGCGGTCGATGTGTGGAGTAATAGTAGTAGATGCAGAATCGTTTCGGTCTACTTGTCGTGGACATGATGCCTATATACATGATCATGCCTAGATATTCTCATAATTATGCCTCTAGATGAACAGTGAGCGTTGCGGGGGGGTGGATGAACAGTTCCCGGTGGGGTGGATGAACAGGACCCCGTGGTGTTGCCTCTGGATGAACAGGACCCCGATCGATCGAGCCGGTTGGGGCTGGATGAACAGGACCCAGTGGAGGGCTGGATGAACAGGACCACCCCGTGGAGGGCAGGATGAACAGTAGACGGTGGAGGGCAGGATGAACAGTAGCCCGTGGAGGGTGGTTGAACAGGAGCCCGTGGAGAGGGCTGGTTGAACAGTAGCCGGTGGAGTAGCGCGCGGTGGAGGCTGGATGAACAGGATCCCGTGGATGAACAGTCGCAGGTGGAGGCTGGAGGAGGTCGACGGTGGATGAACAGTAGCTCGTGGAGGCTGGAGGGGGTCGATGGTGGAGATGAACAGTATCCCGTGGAGTCCCGTTTTGCGGTACGCCACACCCCTCCCGATGAACAGGACCCCCGTTTCGACCGTAGCGCTCCAACACAAGTCCGTTTCCTCCGTTTTGCGGTACGCCACACCCCTCCCGATCAATAGGACCCCCGTTTCGGCCGTAGGAGGTCCGTTTCCTCCATTTTGCGGTACGCCAGACCCCTCCCGATGAACAGGATCTCGTTCCGAACGTGGTCGGTCGAACACAAGGCCGTTTCCTCCGTTTTGCGGTACGTCAGGCCTCGTTTCCATCGCCTGTTCCGTCCAAGCCCTCCCGATGAACATGACCACACATTCCGTTCTGACCCAGCCGGTTGGCTCCCACGCGTTCTGTTGCCTCCCCATGAACACGACGCATTCCGTTGCCTCCCCATGAACACGACGACGACGTTGTTTCTCCGTTTCGACCCAGCCATGTACACGAGCCCTGGCCGTAAGTATGCGCGAGTAGGCGTTTGAGACCCCGCCCATATGTACACATACGTGGCCGTATTTTCTTTCTTGCATCCTGGCCGTTGTACGTACGTGTACATGCTATGTGCGCACCTCTACTATGACACGTGCGTGCCTCTACTACGACACATGCGCGCTTCTACATCGACCAGTATGTACGTACACGTTCGCGACCAGAATGAGAACGCTACGTACGCTTCGACCAGGTGGGTCCCGACTGTCAGGCACTTCCTTGCCTGCGAAGATGTAGCTGGTGGGTCCCAGCAGTCAGGGGGCGAATCGTTTTTTTTTTGCCCGGACGCACTTCCTTGCGTGCGAAGATGTAGCTGGTGGGTCCCAGCAGTCAAGGGGAAACGTTTTTTCGTGAAATATAGTGGCCCGTCTGGTGGGTCCTAGCTGTCAGGTGGAGGAATCATTATTTTCCGCGTAATAAGGAGGCACTTCCTTGCTGCGGCCGTGGACCCAGCTGTCAGCCTCTCCACGTATAGTCCACGTCTGATGGAAGTCGTTCCTTGACCACGTTGACCACGCCGCGCCGAGAGCACCAGGGCGGTGGACGACGGCGAGGCCTAGGAAGGGGACGACACGGAGGCAGGGAAGACTCGGCAGTTGTTTCCCACGCGGAGGGGAGTACGACTGTACGAGGGTTTACTGGTTCGTCTGCCGTCGTCCGAGAATAACAATAGGTGTGGGTGAGTAGAGGGATGGCTAGGCCAGCGATGGGAGTGCGGTCGGGCGGTGAGGCCTGCGCGGCAGCATAGCCGGCCGCGAGGAGAAGGGAGCAGGCAGTGCCGCTGGCGCTTGTTTGAGTGGCTGGAGCAGGAAGAGCGGAGATTGAAGAAGCATGACGGCCATTGGATGGACATCCAACAGTCAGTGCTTGTGCGTCAACCTTTTTTTTAGGAAAGCCTCAAATCTACGGAAAACAGCATACAGCCCATCTGCTAGTATTTCTAATAATTTACAGCCCATTTGCTAATTCTTAAGGTGTTTTTTGGAGCTCATATTCTTTTTGTTAGCATTACAGCCCATATTGTGGCAACTGTTAAAAAATTATACGAAATTTTGCATATTTCGGTGCGGTCCGAACTGTTTTTAATCCCGGAATTTTGACTCACATTCAAACTGATTTTAAAAATAAATGTATATCAATATAAAATCCAACAAATTCTCCACGCATAAAAATTAATGTAATTTAAAATCTTGAAATGAAAAAAAAAGATATTTGAAACTAATTGCCGGTTTGATGTGTTTTAAAAATGTACAACCCATTTCTCATTACTGATGGGCCATTTTCTCGGCCAGCCGAATGAAAGCTCTCCTCGTCTTGAAAGATTTGCAGACCAACAGGCCTGACAAAGCGACTTACTTGGCAAATCACAAAAAAACTGGGCTATGGCCGTGGACCCAGCTATCAGCCTCTCCACGTATAGTACTCTTCCGATGGAAGTCGTTCCGTGACCACGCCGCGTGGAGAGCACCACGGCGGTGGACGACGGCGAGGCCTAGGAAGGGGACGACGCGGCAGTGGAAGCCCGCGCGGAGAGGACTACGAGGGTTCACTGGTTCGGCTGCGGTGTGAGGCTGTCGTCGCCGCAGGGCCCGGCCAGCGGTGGGAATAGTAGGGGGCGGTGAGGCCTCTGCGGCAGCACAGCCGGCCACGGGAGGCAGGAGCATGCGGCACGACCGGCGCTGCTTTGGGCGGCTAAGACCAGAGGTTGAAGAAGCACTACGGCCGTTGGATGGACATCGTACGGTCACTGGAGCTAGAATCGTTCATATTGACTAAGTTGACAAAGCCCTTCGTCCCCGTCAACTTAGTAGGCCCACAAGTCAGCCTCCCAACAAGGTGGGTCCCAGCTAGCCGGGGGAGTATTCATTTTTTTGTGCATAATAAGGAGGCACTTCCGGTGGGTCCGAGCTGATAGCGGGGGGAATGTTTTTTTCGCGAAATACGGTGGCCCATCCGGTAGGTCCCAGCAGTCAGGGGGAAACGATTTTTTTTGCAAAATACTGGTGGCCCATCCGGTGGGTCCCTGCTGTCAGGTGGAGGAATCATTATTTTCCGCGTAATAAGGAGGCACTTCCTTGCTGCCGCCGTGGACCCAACTGTCAGCCTCTCCACGTACAGTCCATGTCCGATGGAAGTCGTTCCTTGACCGCGTTGACCATGCCGCGCCGAGAGCACCAGGGCGGTGGATGACGGCGAGGCCTAGGAAGGGGACGACGCGGAGACGGTGAAGACGCGGCAGTGGATGCCCACGCGGAGAGGAGTATGAGGGTTCACTCGTTCGACTGTGGTGTGAGGCTGTCGTCGCTGCAGGGCCTGGCCAGCGGTGGGAATAGTAGGGGGCGGTGAGGCCTCCGCGGCAGCACAGCCGGCCACGGGAGGCAGGAGCAGGCGGCACGACCGGCGCTGCTTTGGGCAGCTGGAGCAAGAAGACCAGAGGTTGAAGAAGCACTACGACCGTTGGATGGACATCGTACGGTCACTGCAGCTAGAATCGTTTATATTGACTAAGTTGACAAAGCCCTTGGTACGTCAACTTAGTAGGCCCATGGGTCAGCTTTTGAAACGGTGCGCCCCAGATGTTAGGGGGAGGAATCATTTTTTGGGCGGGTGAAGCTAGAATATCTGAGATTGAAGAATAAGCACGGCATCCGTTGGATGGATATCCAACGGCCACTGCTCTAGAACCGTGTGTTGACTATAAGTTGACAAAGCCTTGCATACGCGTCAACTCTGTTTTTTTAGGGGACGCGTCAACTTAGTAAGGCCAGAAGTGTGTGGCAGAGAACTTATAGCCCATTTGAGATTTGTAAGAATGTGTAGCCCATTTTGAATTCTAATGGAATTTACTACAGCCCATTTACAGTTTGTTAAAAGTACATCCCATTTCAACCAACCGTTCAAAACAGAATTCAATAAAATTTCCCACATTTTGATGGGATCCGAAATATTTTTATCCCGAAATTTCTAGTCAGATTAAATATAATTTCAATATAAATTTATATTACGTAAAAATCCAACAAAACATTGCGCTCGCAACAATTAATGAAATTAAAATTTTCAATATCCAAAAATAATAATTTATAAAGTAATCACGTGTTTGGTGCATTTTTTATAGTTACTGCCCAGTTTTTATAATTACATCCCATTTATTATTTCTTAAAGCTCATTTTCTTGTTAAGCCCAATGCATCCCTCCTAGGAAAGATTTGCAGCCTAGCGGGGCGGAGAATAACAACTTGACCTTGCCTGGGTATTCCTAAAAAAAGTATAGTTGGGCTAGCCATTTTCAGCTTGAAAAAAATTAATATCTGGGCTGGATATCTGGCCTGGGCTAGACCGGCCACAACCCGCCCAGTTAATACCTGCAGCGATGTTTTCATTGTTGTTCAGAGGAGAGAAATATTAATATCTGGGCTAAACATCGAAGAACTCTGCAGTGCTCACACCTCAAAAACACAAATACTGCTCGAGCTGCTTGGTCCCAGCTGCGGCCGCTTCTTGTGCAATTCTCTCGTTTATTGACTACTACATAGGTTGACAATGGTGTGGGACTGTGATGTCAAGAAACCATGGGGAAGCAAAATAAATTACTCCAGCGAGCGCTTCCACCTCTGCCTCGTTGTCTCCCGTGGAAACCCCCCTCCTCCCTTTTTTTTGCTCAGGCAAGGACCAATGCATGCAGCACGTCCATGCGGTTATTAGGCAAGAAATAAAAGCGCTTTGCATGCTATGAATTACGATCGCCTGCATGGGTAGCTAATAAGGCATCCTCTTAACTGCTGTGATTAAATGTTGTGTTTAGAAGAGAGAAATATTCTTCTTTTCCACCAATCTTCTTGCACCTAGGTCGTGATGCACCTTCTAATACGACTTATTCACCTAGACAGAGGGAGTATAGTTTTATACACATATATATAATAAGGAGGCACTTGCGTACGTGAGGCTATGGACCTGGTGGGTCCCCATTGTCATCCTCTCCAAGTAAAGTCATCTCCTCGCCCGCACGCGCTTTCCGGCCGAAATAGTCAGCGCCGCCCGCCCCGCTTCCCGGTGCAGGCTATTGCTCCGCCTTCAAACGACACAAGTGCCATCCGTCCGTCCATCTACCGCCCACATTAATGATAAGTGGTTGCCGAGGCGGCTACTCCGGCGCCACACGTCCGTCCCTCCGCCCGCCCACCATTGCTATATAAACTGTTGCGCCGGCCATAGCCGCAGTCATCCACATCCGTTCCCTTTCTCCTGTCCACACCACTACTGCCCACCATGGCTTCCTCGCGCTCCAGCGCTCTTCGGGACGGGCGGACGACGGACCACAAGGAGATGGCAGCCATTGCTGCCGACCGGCTGGCCGGCAGGCAGCCGGAGGACGACGACGTCCCAATGGAGAACATGGTAGTCGACGATCCGGCGCCAACCCCCTCCTGCGCGCCATCCTCGCCGGTGCATTGCACCATGACCATCGGCGAGGCCCGTGCCCAATATATGGACAGTGTGAGGCAGATGTGTCAGGAGCAGTTCCGGGAGGCGCAGGCCGACGCCGCCTACAACCACCATATCCTCCAGGAGCACCTGCAGGCGGAGGAGCAGATCGCCGCGGAGCGGGCGGAGCAGGAGGCGCTGCTCGACTCGTACCGCTCCGCCCGCAAGGGCCGCCTCGAGCGCTGGCGGTACCACATGCAGGTAGCGGAGGCTGCGGCCGCCTACAAAGAGGCTAGCAAAGAGGGCGATGAAGCAGGTGAGGCGCTATTTGGCAAGACCCAGGACGAGGCAGAGAACAATGCCGGCTCCGACGAGTCCCCGCTCCACTGGCGTCGACGAGGCCCTGCTCCACCGAGGCCCCGTGGCGCCAACAACGAGGCAGAGGACACCGCCGGCTCCGCCGAGGCCCCGCGGCGCCAACAATGAGGCAGAGGGCATCGCCGGCTCAGCTGAGGCCCCACCCTGCCAGCAACGCGAGGGAGGATTTCCACCGCTCCGCTGAGGCGCCGCCCGCCGGCAACGAGACAGAGGACATCGCCGGCTCCGCCGAGGCCCCGCCCCGCTGCCAACGAGGTGTTGGGGAACGTTGCAGAAAACAAAAATTTTCCTACGGTTTCACCAAGATCCATCTATGAGTTCATCTAGCAACGAGTGATTGGATTGCATCTACATACCTTTGTAGATCACGTGCGGAAGCGTTCAAAGAACGGGGATGAGGAAGGCGTACTCGACGTGATCCAAATCACCGGAGATCCTAGCGCCGAACGGACGGCACCTCCGCGTTCAACACACGTACGGTCAGCGTGACGTCTCCTTCTTCTTGATCCAGCAAGAGGGAAGGAGAGGTTGAGGAAGATGGCTCCAGCAGCAGCACGACGGCGTGGTGGTGATGGAGCTGCAGTACTCCGGCAGGGCTTCGCCAAGCACTATGGAGGAGGAGGAGGTGTTGGAGAGGGAGAGGGAGGCACCAAGGATCAAGGTGAGAAGTCCTCCATCTCCCCACTATATATAGGAGGGCCAAGGGGGGGGCGCCGGCCCTAGGAGATCTAATATCCTAGGGTGGTGCGGCCAAGGGGAGGAATCCCTCCTCCCCAAGGCACCTAGGAGGTGCCTTCCCCTCCTAGGACTCTTCCCTCCTTGAAACCCTAGGCGCATGGGCCTCTTGGGGCTGGTGCCCTTGGCCCATGTAGGCCAAGGCGCACCCCCTACAGCCCATGTGGCCCCCCCGGGACAGGTGGCCCCACCCGGTGGACCCCCGGGACCCTTCCGGTGGTCCCGGTACAATACCGATGACCCCGAAACTTGTCCCGATGGCCGAAACAGGACTTCCCATATATAAATCTTTACCTCCTGACCATTCCGGAACTCCTCGTGACATCCGGGATCTCATCCGGGACTCCAAACAACATTCGGGTTACTGCATATACATATCCCTACAACCCTAGCGTCACCGAACCTTAAGTGTGTAGACCCTACGGGTTCGGGAGACATGTAGACATGACCGAGATCGCTCTCCGGTCAGTAACCAACAGCGGGATCTGGATACCCATGTTGGCTCCCACATGCTCCTCGATGATCTCATCGGATGAACCATGATGTCGAGGATTCAAGCAACCCCGTATACAATTCCCTTTGTCAATCGGTATGTTACTTGCCCGAGATTCGATCGTCGGTATCCCAATACCTCGTTCAATCTCGTTACCGGCAAGTCACTTTACTCGTACCGTAATGCATGATCCCGTGACCAGACACTTGGTCACTTTGAGCTCATTATGATGATGCATTACCGAGTGGGCCCAGTGATACCTCTCCGTCATACGGAGTGACAAATCCCAGTCTTGATCCGTGTCAACCCAACAGACACTTTCGGAGATACCCGTAGTATACCTTTATAGTCACCCAGTTACGCTGTGACGTTTGGCACACCCAAAGCACTCCTACGGTATCCGGGAGTTACACGATCTCATGGTCTAAGGAAAAGATACTTGACATTGGAAAACTCTAGCAAATGAACTATACGATCTTATGCTATGTTTAGGATTGGGTCTTGTCCATCACATCATTCTCCTAATGATGTGATCTCATTATCAATGACATCCAATGTCCATAGTCAGGAAACCATGACTATCTGTTGATCAACGAGCTAGTCAACTAGAGGCTTACTAGGGACATGTTGGTGTCTATTATTCACACATGTATTACGATTTCCGGATAATACAATTATAGCATGAATAAAGACAATTATCATGAACAAGGAAATATAATAATAATGCTTTTATTATTGCCTCTAGGGCATATTTCCAACAGTCTCCCACTTGCACTAGAGTCAATAATCTAGTTACATTGTGATGAATCGAACACCCATGGAATTCTGGTGTTGATCATGTTTTGCTCTAGGGAGAGGTTTAGTCAACGGATCTGCTACATTCAGGTCCGTGTGTACTTTACAAATATCTATGTCTCCATCTTGAACATTGTCATGAATGGAGTTGAAGCGACGCTTGATGTGCCTTGTCTTCTTGTGAAACCTGGGCTCCTTGGCAAGAGCGATAGCTCCAGTGTTGTCACAGAAGAGCTTGATCGGCCCCGACGCATTGGGTATGACTCCTAGGTCGGTGATGAACTCCTTCACCCAAATTGCTTCATGCGTTGCCTCCGAGGCTTCCATGTACTCTGCTTCACATGTAGATCCCGCCACGACGCTCTGCTTGCAACTGCACCAGCTTACTGCCCCACCATTCAAAATATACACGTATCCGGTTTGTGACTTAGAGTCATCCAGATCTGTGTCGAAGCTAGCGTCGACGTAACCCTTTACGACGAGCTCTTCGTCACCTCCATAAACAAGAAACATTTCCTTAGTCCTTTTCAGGTACTTCAGGATATTCTTGACCGCTGTCCAGTGTTCCTTGCCGGGATTACTTTGGTACCTTCCTACCAAACTTACGGCAAGGTTTACATCAGGTCTGGTACACAGCATGGCATACATAATAGAACCTATGGTTGAGGCATAGGGGAAGACACTCATCTCTTTTATATCTTCTGCCGTGGTCAGACATTGAGCCGAGCTCAATTTCACACCTTGTAACACAGGCAAGAACCCCTTCTTAGAATGATCCATATTGAATTTCTTCAATATCTTATCAAGGTATGTGCTTTGTGAAAGACCTATGAGGCGTCTCCATCTATCTCTATAGATCTTGATGCCTAATATATAAGCAGCTTCTCCAAGGTCCTTCATTGAAAAACTTTTATTCAAGTAGGCCTTAATGTTGTCCAAGAGTTCTATATCATTTCCCATCAAAAGTATGTCATCTACATATAATATGAGAAATGCTACAGAGCTCCCACTCACTTTCTTGTAAACACAGGCTTCTCCATAAGTCTGTGTAAACCCAAACGCTTCGATCATCTCATCAAAGCGAATGTTCCAACTCCGAGATGCTTGCACCAGCCCATAAATCGAGCGTTGGAGCTTGCACACCTTGTCAGCATTCTTAGGATCGACAAAACCTTCCGGCTGCATCATATACAATTCTTCCTTAAGGAAACCATTAAGGAATGCCGTTTTGACGTCCATTTGCCATATTTCATAATCATAGAATGCGGCAATCGCTAACATGATTCGGACGGACTTCAGCTTCGCTACCGGTGAGAAAGTCTCATCGTAGTCAACCCCTTGAACTTGTCGATAACCCTTAGCAACAAGCCGAGCTTTATAGATGGTCACATTACCATCCGCGTCTGTCTTCTTCTTAAAGATCCATTTATTTTCTATGGCTCGCCGCTCAACGGGCAAGTCAGTCAAAGTCCATACTTCGTTTTCATACATGGATCCTATCTCGGATTTCATGGCTTCTAGCCATTTGTTGGAATCCGGGCCCGCCATCGCTTCTTCATAGTTCGAAGGTTCACCGTTGTCTAACAACATGATTTCCAAGACAGGGTTGCCGTACCACTCTGGTGCGGAACGTGTCCTTGTGGACCTTCGAATTTCAGTAGGAGCTTGATCAGAAGTATCTTGATCATCATCATTAACTTCCTCTCTAGTCGGTGCAGGCACCTCAGGAACATTTTCTTGAGTTGCGCCATTTTCCGGTTCAAGAGGTAATACTTCATCAAGTTCTACTTTCCTCCCACTTACTTCTTTCGAGAGAAACTCTTTTTCTAGAAAGGACCCATTCTTGGTAACAAAGATCTTGCCTTCGGATCTGAGGTAGAAGGTATACCCAATAGTTTCTTTAGGGTATCCTATGAAGACGCATTTTTCCGACTAGGGTTCGAGCTTTTCAGGTTGAAGTTTCCTGACATAAGCATCGCATCCCCAAACTTTTAGAAATGACAGCTTAGGTTTCTTCCCAAACCATAATTCAAACAGTGTCGTCTCAACAGATTTCGACGGAGCCCTATTTAAAGTGAATGCGGCAGTCTCTAAAGCATACCCCCAAAAAGATAACGGTAAATCGGCAAGAGACATCATAGATCGCACCATATCTAATAGAGTGCGATTACGACGTTCGGACACACCATTACGCTGAGGTGTTCCAGGCGGCGTGAGTTGTGAAACTATTCCACATTTTCTTAAGTGTGTGCCAAACTCGTGACTCAAGTATTCTCCTCCATGATCTGATCGCAGGAACTTGATTTTCCTGTCACATTGATTCTCAACCTCACTCTGAAATTCCTTGAACTTTTCAAAGGTCTCAGACTTGTGTTTCATTAAGTAGACATACCCATATCTACTCAAGTCATCAGTGAGGGTGAGAACATAACGATAGCCACCGCGAGCCTCAACACTCATTGGACCGCACACATCAGTATGTATGATTTCCAATAAGTTGGTTGCTCGCTCCATTGTTCCTGAGAACGGAGTCTTGGTCACTTTACCCATGAGGCATGGTTCGCACGTGTCAAATGATTCGTAATCAAGAGACTCTAAAAGTCCATCAGCATGGAGCTTCTTCATGCGTTTGACACCTATGTGACCAAGGCGGCAGTGCCACAAGTACGTGGGACTATCATTATCAACCTTACATCTTTTGGTACTCACACTATGAATATGTGTAGCATTACGCTCGAGATTCATTAAGAATAAACCATTCACCATCGGAGCATGACCATAAAACATATCTCTCATATAAATAGAACAACCATTATTCTCGGATTTAAATGAGTAGCCATCTCGTATTAAACGAGATCCTGATACAATGTTCATGCTCAAACTTGGCACTAAATAACAATTATTGAGGTTCAAAACTAATCCCGTAGGTAAATGTAGAGGTAGCGTGCCGACGGCGATCACATCGACTTTGGAACCATTCCCGACGCGCATCGTCACCTCGTCCTTCGCCAGTCTCCGCTTATTCCGCAGCTCCTGCTTTGAGTTACAAATGTGAGCAACTGCACCGGTATCAAATACCCAGGAGCTACTACGAGTACTGGTAAGGTACACATCAATTACATGTATATCACATATACCTTTCGTTTTGCCGGCCTTCTTGTCCGCTAAGTATTTGGGGCAGTTCCGCTTCCAGTGACCACTTTCCTTGCAATAAAAGCACTCAGTCTCGGGCTTGGGTCCATTCTTTGGCTTCTTCCCGGCAGCTTGCTTGCCGGGCGCGGCAACTCCCTTGCCGTCTTTCTTGAAGGTTTTCTTACCCTTGCCTTTCTTGAACTTAGTGGTTTTATTCACCATCAACACTTGATGTTCCTTTTTGACTTCTACCTCTGCTGATTCCAGCATTGCAAATACTTCAGGAATGGTCTTTTCCATCCCCTGCATATTGAAGTTCATCACAAAGCTCTTGTAGCTCAGTGGAAGCGACTGAAGGATTCTGTCAATGACCGCGTCATCCGAGAGATTAACTCCCAGCTGAGTCAAGCAGTTATGCAACCCAGACATTTTGAGTATGTGCTCACTGACAGAACTGTTTTCCTCCATCTTACAGCTGAAGAACTTGTCGGAGACTTGATATCTCTCGACCCGGGCATGAGCTTGGAAAACCATTTTTCAGCTCCTCGAACATCTCATATGCTCCGTGTCTCTCAAAACGCTTTTGGAGCCTCGGCTCTAAGCTGTAAAGCATGCCGCACTGAACGAGGGAGTAGTCATCGGTACGTGCCTGCCAAGCGTTCATAACGTCTTGTTCTGCAGGGAGAACAGGTGCGTCACCCAGCGGTGCTTGTAGGACATAATCTTTCTTGGCAGCTATGAGGATGATCCTCAGGTTCCGGACCCAGTCCGTATAGTTGCTGCCATCGTCTTTCAGCTTGGTTTTCTCTAGGAACGCGTTGAAGTTGAGGACTACGTTGGCCATTTGATCTACAAGGCATATTGTAAATATTTTAGACTAAGTTCATGATAATTAAGTTCATCTAATCAAATTATTCAATGAACTCCCACTTAGATAGACATCCCTCCTGTCATCTAAGTATAACATGATCCGAGTTAACTAGGCCGTGTCCGATCATCACGTGAGACGGACTAGTCAACGTTGGTGAACATCTTCATGTTGATCGTATCTTCTATACGACTCATGCTCGACCTTTCGGTCTTCTGTGTTCCGAGGCCATGTCTGTACACATGCTAGGCTCGTCAAGTCAACCTAAGTGTTTTGCATGTGTAAATCTGTCTTACACCCGTTGTATGTGAACGTTAGAATCTATCACACCCGATCATCACGTGGTGCTTCGAAACAACGAGCTGTCGCAATGGTGCACAGTTAGGGGGGACACTTTCTTGAAATTATTATGAGGGATCATCTTATTTACTACCGTCGTTCTAAGCAAACAAGATGAAAAACATGATAAACATCACATGCAATCAAATAATAATAGTGACATGATATGGCCAATATCACATAGCTCCTTTGATCTCCATCTTGGGGCTCCATGATCATCTTGTCACTGGCATGACACCATGATCTCCATCATCATGATCTCCATCATTGTGTCTCCATGAAGTTGCTCGCCAACTATTACTTCTACTACTACGGCTAACGCGTTTAGCAATAAAGTAAAGTAATTTACATGGCATTTCTCAATGACACGCAGGTCATACAAAAAATAAAGACAACTCCTATGGCTCCTGCCGGTTGTCATACTCATCGACATGCAAGTCGTGATTCCTATTACAATAGCATGAACATCTCATACATTACATATAGATCATTCATCATTCATCACAACTTTGGCCATATCATATCACAAAGCACTTGCTGCAAAAACAAGTTAGACGTCCTCTAATTGTTGTTGCAAGTTTTACGTGGCTGGAGTAGGGTTCTAGCAAGAACGTTTTCTTACCTACGTGAAAGCCACAACATGATTTGTCAACTTCTATTTACCCTTCATAAGGACCCTTTTCATCGAATCCGCTCCAACTAAAGTAGGAAAGACAGACACCCGCCAGCCACCTTATGCAACTTGTGCATGTTAGTCGGTGGAACCGGTCTCACGTAAGCGTACGTGTAAGGTTGGTCCGGGCCGCTTCATCCCACAATACCGTTGAAGCAATATAAGACTAGTAGCGGCAAGAAAGTTGACAACATCAACGCCCACAACAAATTGTGTTCTACTCGTGCAAGAGAACTACGCATAGACCTAGCTCATGATGCCACTGTTGGGGAACGTTGCAGAAAACAAAAAATTTCCTACGGTTTCACCAAGATCCATCTATGAGTTCATCTAGCAACGAGTGATTGGATTGCATCTACATACCTTTGTAGATCACGCGCGGAAGCGTTCAAAGAACGGGGATGAGGAAGGCGTACTCGACATGATCCAAATCACCGGAGATCCTAGCGCCGAACGGACGGCACCTCCGCGTTCAACACACGTACGGTCAGCGTGACGTCTCCTTCTTCTTGATCCAGCAAGAGGGAAGGAGAGGTTGAGGAAGATGGCTCCAGCAGCAGCACGACGGCGTGGTGGTGATGGAGCTGCAGTACTCCGGCAGGGCTTCGCCAAGCACTATGGAGGAGGAGGAGGTGTTGGAGAGGGAGAGGGAGGCACCAAGGATCAAGGTGAGAAGTCCTCCATCTCCCCACTATATATAGGAGGGCCAAGGGGGGGCACCGGCCCTAGGAGATCTAATCTCCTAGGGTGGTGCTGCCAAGGGGAGGAATCCCTCCTCCCCAAGGCACCTAGGAGGTGCCTTCCCCTCCTAGGACTCTTCCCTCCTTGAAACCCTAGGCGCATGGGCCTCTTGGGGCTGGTGCCCTTGGCCCATGTAGGCCAAGGCGCACCCCCTACAGCCCATGTGGCCCCCCCGGGATAGGTGGCCCCACCCGGTGGACCCCCGGGACCCTTCCGGTGGTCCCGGTACAATACCGATGACCCCGAAACTTGTCCCGATGGCCGAAATAGGACTTCCCATATATAAATCTTTACCTCCGGACCATTCCAGAACTCCTCATGACATCCGGGATCTCATCCGGGACTCCGAACAACATTCGGGTTACTGCATATACATATCCCTACAACCCTAGCGTCACCGAACCTTAAGTGTGTAGACCCTACGGGTTCGGGAGACATGTAGACATGACCGAGATCGCTCTCCGATCAATAACCAACAGCAGGATCTGGATACCCATGTTGGCTCCCACATTCTCCTCGATGATCTCATCGGATGGACCATGATGTCGAGGATTCAAGCAACCCCGTATACAATTCCCTTTGTCAATCGGTATGTTACTTGCCCGAGATTCGATCGTCGGTATCCCAATACCTCGTTCAATCTCGTTACCGGCAAGTCACTTTACTCGTACCGTAATGCATGATCTCGTGACCAGACACTTGGTCACTTTGAGCTCATTATGATGATGCATTACCGAGTGGGCCCAGTGATACCTCTCCGTCATACGGAGTGACAAATCCCAGTCTTGATCCGTGTCAACCCAACAGACACTTTCGGAGATACCCGTAGTATACCTTTATAGTCACCCAGTTACGCTGTGACGTTTGGCACACCCAAAGCACTCCTACGGTATCCGGGAGTTACACGATCTCATGGTCTAAGGAAAAGAGACTTGACATTGGAAAACTCTAGCAAATGAACTATACGATCTTATGCTATGTTTAGGATTGGGTCTTGTCCATCACATCATTCTCCTAATGATGTGATCTCATTATCAATGACATCCAATGTCCATAGTCAGGAAACCATGACTATCTGTTGATCAACGAGCTAGTCAACTAGAGGCTTACTAGGGACATGTTGGTGTCTATTATTCACACATGTATTACGATTTCCGGATAATACAATTATAGCATGAATAAAGACAATTATCATGAACAAGGAAATATAATAATAATGCTTTTATTATTGCCTCTAGGGCATATTTCCAACAGTCTCCCACTTGCACTAGAGTCAATAATCTAGTTACATTGTGATGAATCGAACACCCATGGAATTCTGGTGTTGATCATGTTTTGCTCTAGGGAGAGGTTTAGTCAACGGATCTGCTACATTCAGGTCCGTGTGTTGGAAATGATTTCGCCCTTATATGTTGCAACGCCTTGAAATTATTGGCACCTCCTTTCTTGTGGTGGAAATGAATGATTCGATGCATTCATGAACATTTTGTGCAGTTCCCATTGAAATCAAGCTGAGCACCCCTGTTTGCACAAATACAAAAAAGTGATTAGTATAGAGCAAACTGTACTATGAATTGACAGTTTCAACAGGCACATACATGGTCCATGTAGAGCACACTTTTAGAAAAATGGAACTCACCAGAAAGAATCCTAGAACAACATTGTACTCGCGCATCACAGCAAAAAAATGGAGATTTTGTCAGTCCTTCTGAGCTGAAGTTAGTTTGGTCTTGTGGGGAGTAATGTAACCATCCTTCAACTGCTCCTTCTGATGATAAGATAGACAGGGCTTCTTCATCCTGGCATAATCGGAACTAGTCACTTCATGTACTCCATATTCATCTTCAGAGGAAGATGAACCTGTTGTGCAAAGACAAGATGACTACTAAATGCTAGCATCACTGTTTGCTCGAAAAAAAGGAAAGGAAATATTTAAAACAACACAGATGAAGCACTTCTCAAGGACAATACCACTTTTTCATGACAGTATCTAAACAGTAGCACAACACCAATAGAGATGACAAAGCTCAATCATATGGATGAAATCAGTGGGCGAGTACCAACCTTTGTCAGGAGGCTTATTTTGTAGAGCATACAGATGAAGCAATTCTCCGGAACCATCTGTTGCTATCTACGGTGGTGGCCATGCTTACTATATACTCCTCGATTAGTTTAATGTTCCCAACATCTTCTTGTGCAGTTCCACTAAAATATATGGTATCTTCAAAGAAGATCCCTATTTGCACAAGTAGAGATAATTACATATTACATTAAGAGTGGCATCAAATCAGTGGCAAAATAATTGCTCGTTCCAGCCATAGCAATAAATTAAGATGCAAAACTATATCATTACTTGTGTCATCACAGTTCCAGTGCTTCATTACAGCACCGGGAGTTGATTTTTGTTTTTCTTCCCCTTGTTCTTCCCCTTCATCACTTGGTTCAATAACAAACAAGCTTCGCCTTCAATGTAAGATTTGGCATGTCAATTAGGGAGCACAAGTATAGTACTAAACTTAATTTTCTGATGAAAGTGGCAAAATACAGGCCAGCAGTTGTGAAATATCCTTATCTTACCTCAATGGGATATTACGGTGCACATATAGATTGGAAGTCTTGTCTCCATTTGTGCAGTTCACTAAAATCAAGCAACATTATCGTACAAGTAGCATAACATATGAATGCACACTGCAGAATCATGTGAAAGAAGGCTAGTACTGACCTCTCATGATGCGGAATTCAAACAACTCACAAGAAGAAGATCTGAACCAAATTCACCTTAACGGACAGGAAGTAAGATCTCCTCTTGTGCAGTTCCACTAAGATCAAGCAATCAAGCAACGTTGTCGATGTGACATTTTGGTTGAACTGCACAAAACACTCCTAAAACAAAATTGTTTTGTGCAGTGCAACAAAAGGTCACAATGGCAACGAGGTGAAGCAGATAACACTGTTTACACAGAGGTGCAAAGGAAACAATTAGTGGTCAATAACGGTGGATGACACAGAAGCCAACAAAAAGAAGCATCTACCTTATCTAAATGGGAAAGAAAGCAAGACAGTAGCATTTCTCAAACGGTGGCATTGATTAATATTAACATAGAGATTATATTAACAATAAAATTCGTTAAACATGTAATTTGCTTTTAACTGTGGCATTGCATCAATTTTCCAGCGGCATTATTAGAGGGTGTTTGTTTACAGGGACATTTTGGTGTAGGGACTAAAAAAACTCCGTGTCAGTCCCATCTAAACCAAAGAGGAGGGACTTTTAGGACTAAAAGTGGGCATTTGGGACTAAAGAAAGAAGACCCCGAGGGAGTCTTTTTGGGACTTTTTCCAACAGTTGCCCTTGCCACGCATCGCACCTTCTCTCTATTAGTTCATTACTAGGGGTGACATGGTCTTTTAGCATGTCATTTAATAACCTCTAGTCCATGTTTAGTCCCTGGAACCCAGCAGGTAGGGACTAGGGAGTTTTTAACCAAACAGGGCCTTAGATTAACAATAGCTAATGAGTTGCACGGGACAGTGGACGCACCAGCACCATGTGCATCTACCGATGTACTGTGGTCATGCACAGTCTGTTGCAACAAAGAACAAACAACCAAGGAGCATATTTGTGTTGGTCCCAGTTTTGTTATCTTTAGACGCCTTTCCCTATGTGAGCGCGGCAAATCTAGTACTGCTCAAACTCTACAGCCTTGTCCCTTCCTTTCCTTTTTGAACTAGTACTTTTGCCCCTTCCTTTCCTCTTTGAACCACGTCCTAGATTTATGCGATACAACTTTCCCCACTACTTTCCCCCATTCCTTTCCTCTTTGAACCACGTCCTAGATTAATGCTATACAACTTTCCCCCTTCATTTCCTCTTTGAACCACGTCCTAGATTCATGCTATATACAATTTTTCCCACTACTTTCCCCCACTCCTTTCCTCTTTGAACCACGTCCTAGATTCATGGTATACATGCAGCTAGAGCAATGCATGTAGAGTAAGTAAATTATACCTTAAGGTTCTTGGGGCGTGGTTCCTTGGACGAGGGACGACGGCAAAGAAGAAGGGGTCGGAGGCCCTCCCGCGCCGCCGCTGGGTGGAAAGTGAACAGCTGCGCCGGTAGTCCCTCGCCGACGACGACAGCGTTAAGCCTCCTTCCCTTCCCGGCGGATGGATCCTGCCGGCTCTTTGAGCAGCAGTGAGGGGAGAGAAAGGCCAACGAAGTCTTGTTTAGATCTGGAGAGGACGAGAGAGTGTGAAAAGAGCAACTACAAGCGCTGAGGCTCCAGCGGGAGAGGGCGAGAGAGTGTGAAAGAGAGCAACTACAAGCGTTGAGGCTCCAGCGTGTATATATATACTGGAGAGAGAGTGTGAAGCGTGCAAACCCTAGAAAACATTTTGACCAGTCAAAGAATCCTCCTGGCACAAATTATGCTCAAGTGTAGTTATCGAACCCGAGACCTCAAGTTTGATGAGCGAACAGGCTAACCAGCTACACAACCCTCCCGTTATGTTCAACGAGAGGGAAATAACCTTTTATACATTTGTGCATTCGTGTGACAAGCATGCCGTGTTTTTTGTGTGGGGGGGAGTCATTGGGATTTCAATCATAATCGTGTCATGTGGCTTTGGTGGTAAGACTATCCACGGTGGTGCAGAAATAATGCAGCCTTAGTCACCTTACCTCTCTCCACATAGTACGTTGGGTCCCACCAGTCAGAGGGTGAAACAAACAAATTAATAAGAAAAATTAAAAGCGCCAGCGGTGTATCTTACCTCACACATCTCGCTACTGCTCGGGAACACTGTCCAATTGATCCCTCTGTTTGCTCACGTACTATTTTAAGTGAATCCGTATTATAACATGCACACAAATTTTGGGCACTTGTATTCGACTTAAGTCAGTGTGCCACTGTATCTCGTATACTTACTACTCCCTCCGTCTAGGTGTAATAAGTCACGTTAGAAGGTGCAATGGGACCAAGGTGCGTGTGTGTGTGTGTGTTTAACACCATGTGTGTGTTAGAGAGAGCGACAGATCGACCTACTCCTACAGAGAGATGTTGTGTAGTGTACGATTTTAGCCGCGAGAGTCGGTGCATCCTCTCGTTTCCGGGCGTGTCCGGTAGGGACATGCGGACAGCTGCCACGCCCGCTCCTGACCACCTGGCCCACCCAAAGTCCCTCCATCGCCCGCATGCGCTTCCCGCCCGAAACGGTCAGCGCCGCTCCAAAGAATCGGTGCCGCATTCATGCCCGGGCAGAGCGGACGCGACCTCTCACTGGCGCAAGAGTGATGGTTGCTTCGTCCGTCCAACTTACTGCTGGGTCTATGTGATTTGACGGCTCATTGGTCTTTATTACTGAGGTGGTAGGACTGCTGGATGTCCCACGCTTTCGGCGAAAGGAGGTATACTGCTACTAGATTACAATTTTCTCCATTCTTACAGCGGAGGCGTGCAAGAGCAGTGAAAACACGCAGGCTCAGTGATTACATGGCCCACCTCACACTATCACCGTGCGACACCTAACTCTTTACATAGTACTCCCTCCATTCCTAAATATTACTAGATGAGTCCCCATGCGTTGGCGCGGAACAGCGGTATATCTCTCTGCGCAAAATTATCGATTTCATAGAAGAAAAAAAACTCTATAACCGCATGACAAATGTGGTAGCCAAACTAAATAAACTCCCATAATCATTTAGATCATCCCACGTAAGGAAAAAAGATCAGCCAACTCCTACTTCATAATGGGATTATATTTTTCTTTTTGACATGTTAATGGGACTTAAAAGCTCACTTACATGCATGCTACCGGTGCATGCTTGCATGCAGACATGTTGATGTGATTTGAAACCCACTCACATGCATGTGGCACGGTATTTCTGCATGCTTGCATGTGGCTTAGTGCGGAGCCTCTCAACGTCAAGATCAGACGGCTATTATGGACTGATTTACTTCATCTAACGGCTACATCAATTTTGATGACGTGGCTCAAGGAGAGGATAGAGAATTCCTAGTAGTGGGGGCTAGCTATTACTAGTAGATATAAGTCTTTGTAGAGATTCCACTACATACGGAACAAAATGAATGAATCTACACTTAAAATGCATCTATATACATCCGCATGTGGTTCATGGTGAAATCTCTACAAAGACTTATATTTAGGAACGGAGGAAGTACTAGTATAGTACGTACTATAATTTATTAGCGAGATAAATTTGTACAATGCTATGAAGCTTCCAGCTTCTGTTACATGTATCTTGCGTCCAAGGTTGCCTGTTGCAACATTTCATCAAATAGAAAGGAGACTAACATGCATGCTATTGCATCTCAATAATTGACAGATCATAGCAAATATGTACTCCCTCCGTTCCAAAATAAGTTTCTCAACTTTGTGCAAACTTTAGTACAAAGTTGTACTACTACTAAAGTTGACACTTATTTTGGAACAGAGGCAGCTAAAGAAAAAAACGATCCATGCAGTCCCTAGCCCTTGAATCGTGAACCCTGACTAGGCTTCAATTTGCTGGCAACGTTCGAGCTTCCTAATAAATAAAGTTTGCAACCTTTTGACCATCGGATCATTTTGTGCAGTTTCACCAAAATCGAGATGAGCATCCATGTGGCAAAGAAATTGAACAAGCGTGATTAGAATAAGATTACTGGGACTAGTTGATGAGACATAAATTCATCACAAATACAGTACGTAGAAGCCAATAGAGGTATGTGTGGGGCAAAGAAGTAGAGAAATATCCACAGGGAGTGATGTGGGCAGCTGGAGCAGTGGTGCAAGCCGGCTGTAAAGGGAGTTGTACCTGAGGGACGTAGCTCAACCTTGAGGAGAGCGGCGGGAGGCGGCAACTGCCCACGTCGCAGTAGTGAGCAAGGGACGAAGGCAACCTCACCGGCTTTGTGAGAGAGAACGGTGGGGACCCCTGATCGGGACATGCCGACAGTGGGTTTTCGCCGTCGGCGATGGCCACCGCATCTACACTAAGCATCCACCCCTTCCCCAAGCGGACGTGATCCGCCGGCATGTTAGAGATCTGGCCACAGTCGTTTTGTGCGAGAGAGTGTGAAGAGAGCAACACCAGCAAGCAACCGTGTAGGCTGGCCCGTCCTGACTATGTATATAGTGGAGCGGTTTCCTCGTCCTTTCTCTCCATATGAACCTATCATATTGCGTACGTGCCACTGAAGAAAAAAACTTTATTTATAAATGACGCGGCACCTACTACTCGTTCTCCTATAACCTTGGTCTTGGCATCTCCAAAATATTAACCTTGCGATTGGCTCTTTTCCTCTTCGGGAAGTCGAGCATTAATGGTAGTTGAGTATATATCGTTCTGGCTATATGAGACCGAATGAATTGCTGCACATCCACCACATGGGCGAGGGTCGAGGGGCGAGGGAGAGTGCTACATACGGAGCAAAATGAGTGAATCTACACTCTAAAATACATATATATACATCAGTTTTTGGAGTATGTACTAGTAGTTCATATTGAAATCTACTAAAGGACATATATATTCCAAACAATATGATATAATCTCTATAACCAAGGTAGTAGGGACGAGGAGTAAACGGAGGGAGTAGTAAATTTTTCTCCTCGTCCTGCGAGCCACCGCGCGCATGGGCGAGGGAGCGGGCGTAAGGCGTAGTAAGCAAGCTTCACCTCATCCTGCGAGCCACCGCGCCCGTGGGCGGGGGAGATGGCGTACTAAGCAAGCTTCTCCTCGTTCTGCGAGTTGACGCGACACATCAAAAGTACTCCAGTGTATAGAGCATTGCCTCTAAGGTAGGCCCCACATGGTTTGCCTCTTTTTTAACATAACACGTCAAGTCGCAATTTGTTTGTTCACCCGTGTTAGACGATCCTCCCTCCACCAAGTGGACAACCAGTACACGTGCCAAATTACCACGTGGGCTGCCTTTTTCGTACAGAAATGAGCTCCACCGTGTACCCGCGCGGGTGTGGTTGGGAAAGAGACGGGAGTACGTGTGCCGTGCATGCACCTCTTCTCTTCGTGCACGTCCCCCACCTACGTGGGTGTGTGTGAGAGATACAAACCGCGTTCGTGAGTGTTTTTTGTTTTGGGGTGGGGG
The DNA here is from genome assembly GCF_056163025.1 of Triticum urartu. Lineage (NCBI taxonomy): Eukaryota > Viridiplantae > Streptophyta > Magnoliopsida > Poales > Poaceae > Triticum > Triticum urartu. The sequence continues at coordinate 186,338,667 of NC_141879.1, read as the reverse complement.
TTGATTTCGTGAATTATTTGTGGGAATATGTGTCGATGACATCTCAAACAAAATTTTGCATGCAATGTGTGTGAAATGGAGGCCTATCCATATCATACATAGAGGGTCGGGCAATCCACGAGAAGAGAGGGAGGGGTCATAGCTATCGATAGAGTCGAAGAGAGGATCAAGTGGGTGGGTGCGAGATCGATGAAGAGAGCCATCAAAATTGTGTGTGTGTACAAGTCAAAGATATAGGGCTACTGGCCTACCGGAACACGTCAAGTTTGTGTGTGGCAGGGAGACATGACTAGAGCGCTCGATGTATCAATGTGTGTGGGGGAGGGGGTGGTGGGAGGGGTAGGCAGAGGCCTAACTATAGAGGTAGAACGACTCCTATATGTGTTGAGAAGGAGAGACCCAGCTATGTCTTGAGGGAGATTGGTCGACATCCATACATAACTGAAGGACGGGAAATATGATGGGAGAGAGAGAGGAGAGAGAGAGAGGGAGGGAGAGGGGTAGAGTGCTGGATGGGTGATGGAGTTGCTTCTCGAAGATGGTGGGAGAGGCCTACTAGACAAACTGAGGGTGGAACTACAATGTTATCAATAAGAGTGGGGATGTGTTTCTGTGTGTGCCTGTGCGTGATAGATCTGTCGGGACGCATCCATGGATGATGAAGGGGAACCATGTGTTTGGTAAGCAAACCTAACTAGATCGGTAGATCAATTGTTGTTTGTCGGAGGAAGGGAGAGACACAACTAATGAGGTAGATTGATTGACATGTGGGTAAAAATGAGTTATAAGGACCTAGCTAGCTATATGTATAGCGAGAGATCAGTCGATGTACGTCCATTTGTTAGAGGCAAATAAGGCCCAGCGAGACGGATAGATAGAGAGAATGGAGCTAGGAGGTGGTGCGAGAGGCCTAACTACTAGCTAGATAGGGGGAGGAGTGTGCGGTTGTGAGAGCGGTGAAAAGAGGGGCGAGAGTTTACACGTGTGTCTGACCGTATGAGAGACACGAGGCAAGGACACATAAAGGAGGAGATTGAAGGTGTGTTTGTATGTTGTAGGCAGGCATCGCTGGAGAGGTTTATCGATCGGTGTGTGTCGGAAAGGAGTTGTGGAGACTCTGGGAGAACGACCTAAAGAAAAAAATGAATGTGCCCGGTGGATAGAATGCCGAGGGAGGGGGAGGGCGAGGAGGGCGTGTGCATGCACGAGAGAAAGTTAGTGGTAGCTACAAAGGTTAGAGGATTGTGTGGGTGTAAGAGACTAACAAAGATCATAATTTGATATGAAAGTGGATTCATATATTTGAATAGGAGATCACAGTGTTTTAAACATTGCATGCATGAATATAGCGGTGATACACGTGCTGTGCACATGTTATACCATAATGTGATAATGCATGGCATTTGCAACTCACAGCTAAATGCCGAACAATCTAAACCATACTACACATCAAACAATCTCACATTTTATTTGAATTTGTGATAATGTGTGGCGTTTGCAGCTTACAACTAAATATCAAACAATCTAAACAATACTATATATCGAACATTCTCACATTTTATTTGAATTTGTGGTAATGTGTGGTGTTTGCAACTCACATCTAAATACTTGTAGGCGTAGGGGGCGGGGCACCATACATAATGTGATAAACACATTATACATATGAGACATGGTTTAGATTATGAAGATCTAGCTAGAGCTAGAAATGTAATGTGATTTGAAATCAAAATAAAGTGGATTCAAAAAATCTAGTTCGAGTTCATATAGTACACATAGTTCATATGTAACTCGAGACTAATCATGTGGTGTGCTATGAAGATAATACACAAACGATGGTTTAACTTGACAATAATGATGATTGTAGATCTTATTAAAACAGAGAAATGAATTCAAATTCTTTGACTTCACAACAATCATTACTGTAGATCTTATTCAAATAGAGAAACGAATTCAAATTTAGTTCATATTGAAGCGGTAGTATATACGTTTGGAATGCACTAAAACGTTCATTTGAGTAGTAGGTTGCATTCATTATACACGTAGAGAAATATTTTAATTGAACATAACATGAATTCAAAGTTTTGAATGACATTTGTAGGGCGCATTGATTTGGTACAGTACACGTTAGGCTTGTCCGGAAATTTCAACCCGCGCCTTGTTAGCCCGAAATATTTAAGATATATCTTTGTCTCATTGTGCTCTAACAACACCCTCCATCTCAACCCGCGCCTTGCTATTCCGAAATTACAACGCGCGCGAAAACTCCCACCTCCTGTGAAATCCCGACACGCGAAATGCCCGTGGTACACCTGAACCGAAAGAACCGCCTCAAATCGGTGGGGGTACTTCTGTAACGTACCCCACATTTCGGACAAGCGCGTCTCTAAGCCATGGTACCCCACTACCATCCCATCCGCCCACCCATTCGTACACCGAGGCCGCGAAAACCCGTGACGAAACCCCACACCCTGCTCTGTCCGCCACCCAGCCGGAGCCTCTCCCCCGATGACGTCGTCCACAGCAACACCTCGACATCCCTCATCCGCCATACTGGATGAGGATCCATCGTCGATCTCATCGTCCCGCCGATTCAGCCACCCCGTCCTACACCTCCAAGGAGCTGCCCCGACGTTCCCCTCATCTTTCGCGCCACCTCCATTCCCACACCGCGGTCTTCACCTGCACCACCGGAAGAGCATCATCATCACCATTTCCTCGGATGAAGTTGCGGCCTAATCGGCGCCACCAAAGAGGTTGTACACTAATCGCCGCATTTTCTTCTTGATTCGATCTCACGGTGCTGCCGGCGCTCGGTCCCGAGCCGACACAGCGCGGCTCCATCCACGGCGGCATCGCCGGCCACTTCCTCCACGGTGTCGCTCCCTCGGCGGCGACGTCCACATCAGTAGGACCTGCTGCCACTTTAGCTCTCGCTCGCGCTGCTGCTCTGTTCTTGCTCTCGGTCCCCTGCCTGGTCTGCTCTTGCTCACGCTGCTGCTCTCGCTCTTGCTCTTGCTTGCGATGCTGCTCTGATTTAGCTACACTTCACTCCAATGCCGCCGGGTGAAGAAAGAACCAGCCGCAGTGGGGAGGGGGGCTCGCCGGAGAGGTACCCCACTATCTATCTTAGGGTTCAGGATGGGGGCGGTGGTCGCGGGCGGTGGCGGGGTGTTGGCGGGGCGGTGGCGTGGGGATCGCCGGAGAAAAAGCTCGGCACGGGGGGCCTAGAGGGATGGCCGGGGCGGCGGCGGACCGGTGGTGGGGAGTGTTTTCGGGGCGGGCGGGGCGACGCACCGCGGGCGGCGGGGGGCTGCTGTTTGGCCTGCTCAGGAGGGTGGAGGTTGAAGATGAACCGCATGCCTTTGATTTCGTATCCAATGGCTGCAAAATCGACTGACCAGAGATGAAAAAGTCACTCGACCGACGTGTAGACTCACCTTGCTAGTGCATTCAGTTTCGACAGCAAAATTCAGTTTCGACAGCAAAATTCAGTTTCGACAGTTAAGTTCAGTTTCGACAGTTAAATTCAGTTTCGACGGTTAAGTTCAGAGATGAGCGGCTGATGTATTTTACATCTAGCACTTTGTGTTTATGTATTTTACGTCATGTATTTGAGATGCTATTAGAATTCCACTCAGGTTAACGTTGTTCGTTGTCTCTCTTGTCCTGCTTCAACCTCGGCGTCGTACAACTCACCGTAGCTGCTCCAACGATGAAACCCTCCATCACAGCGGAGCAGTACCTCGGGCTCCATCTCCAAACGCCTAAGATCTTCTTCCCCTCCTCCGACAGCCAAGTCAGCCGGAGCATCCTCACCGGCCAACCCAATCACGCTGAGATCGACATGGCTTTGCCAAAGAGGTTGTACACTTGTTGCATCTCTTTTTTACTCTACATGTTATATATATTGTCCACTGAGCACACGGATTTATTCCTTTAGTGTCTCCTTGAAAGAAAAAACATAGGAATTTTAATTTTCACTTGTCCTCCTTTTCAAATTCCTATTCATGAAGCACAAGACTAAGAGATAGTAGCATAATAGCATTATAACCATACATTTTCTTGTGGTTTGACTTAATCTCACCATGCTTATTTGCATCCTGTGATCTTCCAATTGTTGTGAATCAAACACCCAGATTGGCAGAAATCATGTGTTTTTAAATTCTCTGTTTTGCACGTGCATTCCTATCCTATTCCTGTCTATTTCCTATCCCTGCATTGTTGGAATCCTCCAATTCAAACGAGCCCTTACAGAATTACTTCCCTTACAGATAGTTGTCAAAGAAAACCTTGTGTGGTTTGTCCCGCTCCTGCTGCGCTGTTGTCCACCCCAGCTCAGCTGCTCCAACGACAGAAGGGTCCAGCACAGCAGGGATCCGACCTCCAGAATGTCTTTCGCCGCCTCAGATCTTCTTCCCCGCCGCTGGCAGCCATGAAAACTGCACTACCATCATCAATCGAGCAGATGACCTCGAGGACTAAACGGGTCCGCAAGAGAGGTCGCACTCTTTCGTGTCTGCTTACATTATGCATCGCTTAATATTACATGCTACTTTATCGTCTTGTTCACCGATTAGACTCTGAGTCAGCTCCAAACTAATGGTCAAACTTGAGTTTTTAAATGGTTGTGGGGTACATATCGGGGCCGCTATCAATAGTATCTATCTACTATCTGGTTAATCTCCGATGTCTACTATGAGTTTCATGTTGGGTGGGAAACAAATAGTAAAGAAGCCATTATCTGGCTTTTTTAACTGAAGCCATTATCTACCTACTATTATTGGTTTTGGGTCTATCCACAGGTTGCTACCATCACTCTGGATTTCTGCATGCACTCCTTACATAATCTCACTATGTTTTATTCCTATGCATGATAGTTATTGTAAACAATGGAACTAAACATGTAGAGCAAAAGAGACGAGCCTTGCATGGCAATAAAATTTCATGCAGACGTCGCTCCATGGTAGGCGCAAAGGCAGCCCCCCTCCACGCATTTCGGATTGTAATCGAGAGGAAGATATCTGTTCTGAGGGGGATTCATAAGGAGAAGACAACTCCTATTTACCCCCTGAGGTCTTCGCTCTAACTTGGCATGCTGATGTTGGTTATATCATGCATATGGTGTCTTGCATTGCTTACTTTATACATCAAATATGGCATCTGCTTAGTTTAGACATCCTTTGTGTGAATGCCATCTGTTTAGTTTATTCATCGTTTATGTGAATTATGCAACGCCATCTTGCTTAGCCAGGCATCATATATGTGAATTTTGCAATGCCATCCTGCTTAGCCAGTCATCTTATATGTAAATTATATCAGGCCATCCTTTTTTTCGTTACATATTACATTTGTCAACAATGTTATTACATTCAACTGCTCTTCGTGGGCATCAGCCATTTGACACGGTGATGGCAAATTTTGGAGTGAAAACAAGGTCTTTAGAGCAGACTATGCTATCTGACGAAGCTCTCGCTGGTTACGGATAGCTCCTCAGAGGAGGATTCAGAGACAGATGACCAGTCCTATCCCCCCCCCCCCGAGGTGTATGCTCTAACTTGGCAGGGTTATGTTGCTCATATCGTGCGTATGGTGTCTCGCATTGCTATGTCATTTGATTAGTTTAGGCATGCTTTGTGTGAATGCCACATGTTCAGTGTCTAATTACCATATATGTGAATTATGCATTGCCATCATGTTGCAAGACATTATATATGTGAATTATACAATGCTATCTTGTTGCAAAGGCATTATATATGTGAATTATGCAATGCCATGCTGTTTAGCCAATCATCATGTATGTGAATTATATCATGCTATCATTTTTTGTATTACGTGTTCCATTTGTCGACAACATTTGTATATTCAACTACTCTTCTTGTGCATCAACCATTTGAAGCGGTGATGGAAGTATCTGGAGTGAAAACAAGGTATTCAGAGCAGACAATGCTACCTGCTGAAGCAGACATCTTGCTGGTTATAGAGAGCTCCTCAGAGGAGGATTCAGAGACTGATGACCAGTCCTATTTTCCCCCTGAGGTCTATGCTCAAACTTGGCAGGGTTATATTACCCATGTAATGCATGTTGTCTTGCATTGCTTAGTTTTTACATCATATATGGATTGCCATCTGCTTACTTGCTTACTATATAAATCATATATTTGAATTATATCATGCCATCATGTTTACATAGTACATACACATCATCTATCTGAATTATGGCATGGCAACCCATTTAATAAAGACATCATATAGTTATATCATCTCATCCTATTTAGTGTTTACAGTCATCATATTTTGAATTATGGCATTCTATCCGTGAATGTATGTGAATTGTGGCATGCCAACCTATTTAATAAACACATTATATAGTTATGTCATGTCATCCTGTTTACATAGTCTCATATTTTGAACTATGTCTTTCCATCTTTTTTAGTTAGCCATCATAATGTGAAATTGTGTCATGCTATCCTGTGTAGTTAGCCATCATATATGTGAAATTGTGTCATGCTATCCTATTTGGTTAGACAACATAAATATGAATTATTTCATGCCCTCTTTTATTCCCCACTATCCATTGCACCTATCTATCATACAATGTCTATGCTTTCAATTATTTTTCTTGTTTATCAGCCATTTGAATTGGAGAGCATGATGGCAGTATCTAAGGGAGTAACAACACGGTTTTCAGAAAAGATAGTGCTACCAGTTGATGCAGATAGAACCACGGTTGTACTTGCCCAAGGACCAGATCCACCACACATAACCCAGACTCTCGCAGATTGTACCCCTACCCAGTTGGACAGAGAACCAGCTACACCCCTTCTAACCCCAACCCCGATAGTTAGTAACCTAGTTCCAGTTGACACAGCACCGTCTCCACCATAGAGCACCCAAACACAAGCAATTAGTAAGGGAACTGCAGTGCCCAAAGCACGAGGACCACCACTCCGAATCCCAACTCAACGCTTAAAGGAGAAGAAGATTTATTCTCAGGTCAGGTTCTGTAGCTATGGTTCATACTCCTTTGCTCTTGCATGACTGTATTTACTCATACCAACTATTTTCAAATTTGAAGGATGGAATTGAAACTCCAATGGCGCAACAGGTATGTTTTAAACCTGTTTCTTTAACTGGTTTTCTGTTGTAACCTGCTCTATGTTGATTTTAGATTCAATTGAATAAATAGTTATGTTCTCATGTCATGCACATTACAAGTGTTGTTATTGCTCTATAGTTACCCACACTTATATTCTGTCTATTCTGCTTTGTCTTGAACAAATATTATTTGAACTGTGTCTCTATCTTGATTTGGCAACAAAAACTAGAATGATATAGACCATAAAGTGACCATGTTACATAGATATATGTTTGTTTCATGTTGTTATCCTGTCCACTTTACTACTGAACTCATTTACCAAAATGAGTTTCATATACAACATGGTAAACATGTGATGTGTCTGCTTGTTTCTCTTTTAGAATGCGGACAAAATATTGGAGAATAGTACCGCGTTATCCAATGGTAAAGGAAGTAATGCAGATAAGGTTCAAGATAGTGAGACATCCCTGTTGGTCTCCAAGAAAGCTGATAAAAACTATCTTGACGACAGTGAGGGAACCCAAAAGTCCTGTCTTGATGTAGTGTTCGAGTTACTGGCCACTACTGCTGGCACAAGCTCTTCGAACTCGCTGCCTGAATCAGTTCGTCTTCTTGAGTCTCAACTTCAAGTTGAAAGACATCGATCAGATGTGCTGCGACAGGAAGCTGAAGGACTGAGGAAGTCCCTGCAGAATTTAGATGCATATTTTCTGGTGCAACAGCAAGCGCTGGAGGATTTAAGCGCCAAACAAGAGAAAGTTAATAAGCTTGCTAAGCATCTTGCCAGCATTATGGGTACCCAGGATATTGTTTCTTGAGATCTTCTGAAGTGATTTCAGTTCTGGATTTGTTTTGCTGCGGCGTTTATTTGCGCTGGTCACCAACTTTGACAACCAGTGTATATGATATGCTGCTTTGTTCCCTATATTTGCATTGGTGGCGAACTTTGATGCCGAGTGGATGTAATATGTGTAATAGCCGTGATAGCCTAGCGTTAGTTGCTTGCTTATTTATTTCCTTGTTGTCTTGTTTATTTGTTTGCTTGTAGTCATTGCAATTCTTTTTCCGCGGTTAGCTAGTGGCTGCAATAACCTATTTTTTAAAACTAGGCCACAATAACCATGGGCTAATATTTACTGTAGTGACACTGGGCCTCCTACTGGCCGTAGAAACAGTGGGCCTTCTACGGGCCGTAGAAACAATGGGCCTTCTACGGGCCGTAGAAAGAATGGGCCTTCTGCGGGCCGTATTATCAATGGGCCTTATACGGTTCGTATAATCGATTGGCCAAACATGGGCCAAACAGACCGCATTATGGCCGTAAATGGGCTAGAGTTGGAATCGTCCGTTCATGGGCCGACCATAACGGGCCATCGTTAATAGGCCATATTTGATGATGCTATGAAATCGGCCCAACGTATTAACGGACCACAAACGGGCCGACTATAACCACAGGCTGAATTTGGCCCACAAGCAGAAAATGACAGTAACGGGCCGTAAGTAAACGAATGCTAGAAATGAGGCCAAGAATAAATGGGCTCTGAGAAGGCCGAAAGATAACATGGGCTGGAAACGGCCCAACGGAATAATGGGCCGTTAATGGGTATAAAGTGATACACTGTTCATTACGGGCCAGTTTCACCACGGGCCGTTAATGGGTGTAAAGTGATACACTATTCATTACGGGCCAGTTTCACCACGGGCCGTTAGTAGGCCAAGACTTACATAGGGCCTCATATGGGCCAAAAGACGTCATGGGCCATACATGGGCCAGAAGTGAAAACGGGCTGGAATCATATTGGATGGCCCAGATGACGCTACTAGACCTAATTCGGATAGGGCGTAACGGGCCTTGGGTTAGCGGGCTATAAATGGGCTATATTCGAACATGCCGTTAACAGGCTTTCCATGGGCCGGCCCGCCAGCTTTTGACCAAGTCAAACGGGCTGGCCTTTTCACAGGAATGGGCCTCTGTTGGGCCGTGCCACGTGTCGACGTATCATAGGCGCCTTCCGTCCAATGAGTGGTTGACATCTGTCCCAATGATGAGCCGACACGTGTTTCCTCCAGCCAATGATGATTTTACACGTGGAAAATCCCCATTGGTCAGGGTTGTTAACGGGTTATCGGATCCAAAACCCGACCTGATAGCTTAACGGCGTTCCACTACGGTGGATGCCACGTGTCGGTCACCCTTGACGAAAGCACTTCTGTGACGCGCGATTTATCGTCATGGAAGTGGACACTTCCGTGATGGTAATTTTGGTAATGTCATGGAACACTTCTACGATAGCACAAGTATGACTATCTTGATTCTGTCATAAATTTGTCATGGATGTACATGCATGACAGAAAACGCGACCTACTGTGACAAACACGTATCATCACGGAAGTGTATTTTTGTAGTGTTGCCAACTAGGCGAGTGACTGCGTGGCAGCATGTAGCTCATAGGCCAACTAAGCAAGCACATGTGTGGTGGCATGCAGATCTTCGTGAAGACTCTGTCACCGCACCAGCACAACAGCCAGCCAACCAGCATTGCCGGCGTGCCCTCTTGCTTTATTGGGGACAACAAAGAAGCTCGTCTTGTCTGTCGCCGCCTCGTCAACTTGGACGCACGTCAAAGCAAGGGGAGGGGGCGATAGACAAGACGAGCTTCTTTGTCGTCCCCAATAAAGCAAGAGGGCACGTCGGCAGTGCATTAAATGTGTTTGTCCTACGGTTCCTGGAGATAGACTTGTACACTGTAGCACAACAAAAAAACACATCCGTGACATTTTGGGCCGAACGAATTTTTTCTGTCATACTTGTGACACTTCTGTGACGATAATTGTGACAAAACCCGGTATCATCATAGATGTGGTGGGCTCCTACTTCTATGATAAAAAATCATGACACAAAATGGGCTTTTCATCCTGGGCGGACCGGAGACGCGGTTGCATGACATTCTTTGGGCCATCCATGATGGAAAAAACCGTGGTAGAAGCGAGGGCGAGGAAAATATCGGGGTGTTCCCGATTACGGTGGGTGGTCGGGGCCGAGCGATGCGCATTTCTCTCATACACGCACGCGCGTGGGTGCGAGGTGTTGGGCTCTAACTGAACCCAAGCGAGGCGTTCGCGTACTGAACCCGAGGGATTGCACTGCAGGCTACGCATTACTGAACCCGAGCGATCGATCGATGGCTGTTAACTGAACCCGATCGAGCGATTCCTTCGCTACTGCTGCTAACTAAAGCCGATCGATGCTGCCTCTGGATGAACAGTGAGTGTTGCTGGGGGGGTGTTGGATGAACAGTTCCCGGTGGGGGTGGATGAACAGGACCCCGTGGTGTTGCCTCTGGATGAACAGGACCCCGATCGATCGAGCCGGTTGGGGCTGGATGAACAGGACCCCGTGGAGGGCTGGATGAACAGGACCACCCCGTGGAGGGCTAGATGAACAGTAGATAATGGAGGGCTGGATGAACAGTAGCCCGTGGAGGGGTGGTTGAACAGGAGCCCGTGGAGAGGGCTGGTTGAACAGTAGCCGGTGGAGTAGTGCGCGGTGGAGGCTGGATGAACAGGAGCCCGTGGATGAACAGTGCAGGTGGAGGCTGGAGGAGGTCGACGGTGGATGAACAGTAGCCCGTGGAGGCTAGAGGGGTCGACGGTGGAGATGAAAAGTATCCCGTGGAGTCCCGTTTTGCAGTATGCCACACCCCTCCCGATGAACAGGACCCCCGTTTCGATCGTAGCGCTCCAACACAAGTCTGTTTCCTCCGTTTTGCGGTACGCCACACCCCTCTCGATCAACAGGACCCCGTTTCGACCATAGGAGGTCCGTTTCCTCCGTTTTGTGGTACGCCAGACCCCTCACGATGAACAGGATCTCGTTTCGAACGTGCCTGTCGAACATAAGGCCCTTTCCTCCGCTCTACGATACGCCAGGCCTCGTTTCCATCGGTTGTTCCGTCCAAGCCCTCCCGATGAACACGACGACGCATTCCGTTCCGACCTAGCCGGTTGACTCCCCATGAACACGACGATTACGCAGTTTCTTCGTTCCGACCCAGCCATGTACACGAGCCCTGGCCGTACGTATGCGCGAGTAGGCATTCGAGACCCCGCCCGTATGTACGTACGTGGCCGTATTTTCTTTCTTGCACACTGGCCGTTGTACGTACGTGTACATGCTACGTGCACGCCTCTACTATGACACGTGTGCGCCTCTACATTGACCAGTATGTACGTACACGTTCGCGACCAGAATGACAATGCTACGTATGCTTTGACCAGGTGGGTCCCGACTGTCAGGCACTTCCTTGCGTGCAAAGATGTAGCTGGTGGGTCCCAGCAGTAAGGGGGGAGTGCTACCTCTTGAGCACTGCGTTTGTTTTCCCTTGAAGAGGAAAGGGTGATGCAGCAAAGTAGCGTAAGTATTTCCCTCAGTTTTTGAGAACCAAGGTATCAATCCAGTAGGAGGCTACGTGCTAGTCTCTCGCACCTACACAAAACAAACAAATCCTCGCAACCAACGCGATAAGGGGTTGCCAATCCCTACACGGTCACTTACGAGAGTGAGATCTGATAGATATGATAAGATAATATTTTTGGTATTTTTATGATAAAGATGCAAAGTAAAATAAAAGGCAATGAAAATAACTAAGTGTTGGAAGATTAATATGATGGAAGATAGACCCGGGGGCCATAGGTTTCACTAGTGGCTTCTCTCAAGAGCATAGGTATTTTACGGTGGGTGAACAAATTACTGTTGAGCAATTGACAGAATTGAGCATAGTTATGAGAATATCTAGGTATGATCATATATATAGGCATCATATCCGAGACAAGTAGACCAACTCCTGCCTGCATCTACTACTATTACTCCACACATCGACCGCTATCCAGCATGCATCTAGAGTATTAAGTTCAAGAGAACAGAGTAACGCTTTAAGCAAGATGACATGATGTAGAGGGATAAACTCATGCAATATGAAATAAACCCCATCTTGTTATCCTCGATGGAAACAATACAATACAATACGTGTCTTTCTGCCCCTACTGTCATTGGGAAAGGACACCACAAGATTGAACCCAAAGCTAAGCACTTCTCCCATTGCAAGAAATATCAATCTAGTAGGCCAAACCAAACTGATAATTCGAAGAGACTTGCAAAGATAACCAATCATACATAAAAGAATTCAGAGAAGATTCAAATATTGTTCATAGATAAACTTGATCATAAACCGACAATTCATCGGTCTCAACAAACACACCGCAAAAGAAGATTACATCGAATAGATCTCCACAAGAGAGGGGGAGAACTTTGTATTGAGATCCAAAAAGAGAGAAGAAGCCATCTAGCTAATAACTATGGACCCGAAGGTCTGTGGTAAACTACTCACACTTCATCGGAAGGGCTATGGCGTTGATGTAGAAGCCCTCCGTGATCGATGCCCCCTCCGGCGGAGCTCCGGAACAGGCCCCAAGATGGGATCTCGTGGATACATAAAGTTACGGCGGTGGAATTAGGGTTTTGGCTCCGTATTTGATCGTTTGGGGGTACGTAGGTATATATAGGAGGAAGGAGTACGTCAGTGGAGCAACAGGGGGCCCACGAGGGTGGAGGGCGTGCCTGGGGGGTTAGGCGCGCCCCCTACCTCGTGGCTTCCCTGTTGGTTGCTTGACGTAGGGTCCAAGTCTCCTGGATCATGTTCGTTCCGAAAATCACGTTCCCGAAGGTTTCATTCCGTTTGGACTCCGTTTGATATTCTTTTTCTGCGAAACTCTGAAATAGGCAAAAAAACAGCAATTCTGGGCTGGGCTTCCGGTTAATAGGTTAGTCACAAAAATAATATAAAAGTGAATAATAAAGCCCAATAATGTCCAAAACAGAAGATAATATAGCATGGAGCAATCAAAAATTATAGATACGTTGGAGACGTATCAAGCATCCCCAAGCTTAATTCCTGCTCGTCCTCGAGTAGGTAAATGATAAAAACAGAATTTTTGACGTGGAATGCTAGTAGGCATAATTTCAATGTAATTCTTCTTAATTGTGGCATGAATATTCAGATCCGAAAGATTCAAGATAAAAGTTTAATATTGACATAGAAATAATTATACTTCAAGCATACTAACTAAGCAATTATGTCTTCTCAAAATAACATGGCCAAAGAAAGTTCATCCCTACAAAATCATATAGTTTAGTCATGCTCCATTTTCGTCACACAAGAATGCTCTCATCATGCACAACCCCGATGACAAGCCAAGCAATTGTTTCATACTTTCGTAATCTCAAACTTTATAAACCTTCACGCAATACATGAGCGTGAGCCATGGATATAGCACTATGGGTGGAATAGAGTACAATGATGGGGGTTATGTGGATAAGACAAAAAATGAGAAAGTGTCACATCAACGAGGCTAATCAATGAGCTATGGAGATGCCCATCGATTGATGTTAATGCAAGGAGTAGGGATTGCCATGCAATGGATGCACTATATCTATAAATGTATGAAAGCTCAACAAAAGAAACTAGTGGGTGTGCATACAACTTGCTTGCTCACGAAGACCTAGGGCACTTGAGGAGTCCCATTGTTGGAATATACAAGCCAAGTTCTATAATGAAAAATTCCCACTAGTATATGAAAGTGACAAAACAAGAGACTCTCTATCATGAAGATCATGGTGCTACTTTGAAGCACAAGTGTGGAAAAAAAGATAGTAGCATTGTCCCTTTTCATTATCTTTTTTTGGGCCTTCCTTTTTTTATTTGGCCTTTCTCTTCTTTTTTTATTGGGACAATGCTCTATTAAATGATGATCATCACACTTCTATTTATTTACAATTCAATGATTACAACTCGATACTAGAACAAGGTATGACTCTATATGAATGCCTCCGGCGGTGTACCGGTATATGCAATGAACCAAGAGTGACATGTATGAAAGAATTATGAACGGTGGCTTTGCCACAAATACTATGTCAACTACATGATCATGCTAAACAATATGACAATGATGAACGTGTCATGATAAACGGGATGGTGGAAAGTTGCATGGCAATATATCTCGGAATGGCTATGGAAATGCCATAATAGGTAGGCATGGTGGCTGTTTTGAGGAAGATATAAGGAGGTTTATGTGTGACAAAGTGTATCATATCACGGGGTTTGGATAAACCGGCGAAGTTTGCACCAACTCTCAATGTGAGAAAGGGCAATGCACTATACCGAAGAGGCTAGCAATGATGGAAAGGTGAGAGTGTGTATAATCCAGGGACTTAACATTAGTCATAAAGAACTCACATACTTATTGCAAAAATCTACAAGTCATCAAAAACCAAGCACTACGCGCATGCTCCTAGGGGGATAGATTGGTAGGAAAATACCATCGCTCGTCCCCGACCTCCACTCATAAGGAGGACAATCAAAGAACACCTCATGTTTCAAATTTGTTACATAACGTTTACCATACGTGCATGCTACGGGACTTGCAAACTCCAAGACAAGTATTTCTTAAATTCACAACTACTCAACTAGCACAACTTTAATATCATTACCTCCATATCTCAAAACAATCATCAAGCATCCAACTTCTCTTAGTATTCAAAACACTCATAAGATTTTTTTACAAATCTTGAATACCTAGCATATTAGGATTATTTAAGCAAATTACCATGCTATTTAATACTCTCAAAATAATCTAAGTGAAGCATGAGAGATCAATAGTTTCTATAAAACAAATCCACTACTGTGCTCTAAAAGATATAAGTGAAGTACTAGAGCAAAACTATATAACTCAATAGATATAAGTGAATCACATAGAGTATTCTAATAATTTCCGAATCATGTGTGTCTCTCTCAAAAGGTGTGTACAGCAAAGATGATTGTGTTAAACTAAAAAGCAAATACTCAAATCATACAAGACGCTCCAAGCAAAACACATATCATGTGGTGAATAAAAATATAGCTCCTAGTAAAGTTACCGATGGAAGTAGACGAAAGAGGGGATGCCTTCCGGGGCATCCCCAAGCTTTGGCTTTTTGGTGTCCTTAGATTATCTTGGGGGTGCCATGGGCATCCCCAAGCTTAGGCTCTTGCCACTCCTTGTTCCATAATCCATCAAATCCTTACCCAAAACTTGAAAACTTCACAACACAAAACTTAAAGTAGAAAATCTCGTGAGCTCCATTAGCAAAAGAAAACAAAAGACCACTTCAAGGTACTGTAATGAACTCATTCTTTATTTATATTGGTGTTAAACCTACTGTATTCCAACTTCTCTATGGTTTATAAACTATTTTACTAGCCATAGATTCATCAAAATAAGCAAACAACACACAAAAAACAGAATTTGTCAAAAACAGAACAATCTGTAGTAATCTGTAGCTAGCGCAAGATCTGGAACCCCAAAAATTCTAAAATAAATTTCTGGACGTGAGGAATTTATCTATTAATCATCTGCAAAAATAATTAACTAAATAGAACTTTCCAAATAAAAATGGAAGCAGTTCTCGTGAGCGCTAAAGTTTCTGTTTTTTACAGCAAGATTAACAAGACTTTCCCCAAGTCTTCCCAACGGTTCTACTTGGCACAAACACTAATTAAACAAAAAAAACACAACAAAAATAGAGGCTAGATAAATTATTATTACTAAACAGGAGCAAAAAGCAAGGAATAAAAATAAAATTGGGTTGCCTCCCAACAAGCGCTATCGTTTAACGCCCCTAGCTAGGCATAAAAAGCAAGGATATATCTAAGTATTGGCATCTTTGGTAGGCAATCCATAAGTGGCTCTCATAATAGATTCATAAGGTAATTTAATTTCTTTCTAGGAAAGTGTTCCATGCCTTTCCTTAACGGAAATTGGAATCTAATATTTCCTTCCTTCATATCAATAATTGCACCAATCGTTCTAAGGAAAGGTCTGCCAAGAATAATAGGACATGAAGGATTGCAATCTATGTCAAGAACAATAAAATCTATGGGCACATAGTTCCTATTTGCAACAATAAGAACATCATTAATTCTTCCCATAGGTTTCTTAATAGTGGAATCCGCAAGGTGCAAGTTTAAAGAGCAGTCATCAAAATCACGGAAACCTAACAAATCACACAAAGTCTTTGGAATCGTGGAAACACTAGCACCCAAATCACACAAAGCATAACATTCATGATATTTAATTTTAATTTTAATAGTTGGTTCCCACTCATCGTAAAGTTTTCTAGGGATAGAAACTTCCAAATCAAGTTTTTCTTCATAAGATTGCATCAAAGCATCAATGATATGTTTGGTAAAAGCTTTATTTTGACTATAAGCATGAGGAGAATTTAGCACGGATTGCAACAAGGAAATACAATCTATCAAAGAGCAGCTATCATAATTAAATTACTTGAAATCCAAAATAGTAGGTTCATTAATATCTAGAGTTTTGATCTCTTCAATCCCACTTTTTTATCAAATTTAGCATCAAGATCTAAAAACTCCGAATTTTTGGAACGCCTTCTACATAAAGGTGGATCATATTCAGTCCCATCATTATCAAGATTCATATTGCAAAACTAAGATTTAATAGGGGACACATCAATAACTTTCAGATCTTCATCTTTATTATCATGGAAACTAGAAGAACACGCTCTTATAAAGGAATCTTTCTTAGCACGTATCCTAGCGGTTCTTTCTTTGCACTCATCAATGCAAATTCTCATGGCTTTGAGAGACTCGTTGATATCATGCTTAGGAGGAATAGATCTAAGTTTTAAAGAATCAACATCAAGAGAAATTCTATCAACGTTCCTAGCCAAATCATCAACTTTAAGCAATTTCTCTTCAAGCAAAGCACTGAAATTATTTTGTGAATTCATAAATTCCTTAACACTAGTCTCAAATTCAGAGGGCATCTTATTAAAATTTCCATAAGAATTGTTGTAGGAATTACCATAATTATTAGAGGAATTACTGGGATAAGGCCTAGGATTAAAGTTTCCTCTATACGCATTGTTACCAAAATTATTCCTACAAACAAAATTCACATCCATAGATTCATTATTATTCTCAATTAAAGTAGACAAAGGCATATCATTAGGATCAGAAGAAACACTCTTAATAGCAAATAATTTCATAAGCTCATCCAACTTTCCACTCAAAACATTAATTTCTTCTATCGCATGCACTTTTTTATTAGTATATCTTTCAGTGTGCCATTGAGAATAATTAACCATAATATTATCTAGGAGTTTAGTAGCTTCTCCTAAAGTGATTTCCATAAAAGTGCCTCCTGCCGCCGAATCTAAAAGATTTCTAGAAGCAAAATTCAATCCGGCATAAAAATTTTGTATAATCACCCACAAATTCAAACCATGTGTAGGGCAATTACGTATCATTAATTTCATCCTCTCCCAAGCTTGTGCAACATGTTCATGATCAAGTTGCTTAAAATTGATTATATCGTTTCTAAGAGAGACAATCTTAGCGGGAGGAAAATACTTAGAGATAAAAGCATCTTTGCACTTATTCCAAGAATCAATACTATTTCTAGGCAAAGACGAAAACCAAGCTTTAGCACGACCTCTAAGAGAAAAAGGAAATAGCTTCAATTTAACAATATCATTATCAACATCTTTATTCTTTTGCATATCACACAAATCAACGAAGCTATTTAGATGGGTAGCGGCATCTTCACTAGGAAGGCCGGAAAATGGATCTTTCATGACAAGATTCAGCAAGGCAGCATTAATTTCACAAGATTCAGCATCGATAAGAGGAGCAATCAGAGTGCTAATAAAATCATTGTTGTTGGTATTGGTAAAGTCACATAATTTAGCGTTATCTTGAGCCATCGTGATAAGCAAGCAATCCAACACACAAGCAAACGAGGAACGGGCAAAAAAAGGAAAATAGAGAAAAAGAGGGAGGATAGAGAGAGAGAGAGGGCGAATAAAATGGCAAGGGTGAAGTGGGGGAGAGGAAAACGAGAGGCAAATGGAAAATAATGTAATGCGGGAGATAAGGGTTTGTGATGGGTACTTGGTATGTTGACTTTTGCGTAGACCTCCCCGGTAACGGCGCCAGAAATCCTTCTTGCTACCTCTTGAGCACTGCGTTGGTTTTCCCTTGAAGAGGAAAGGGTGATGTGGCAAAGTAGCATAAGTATTTCCCTCAGTTTTTGAGAACCAAGGTATCAATCCAGTAGGAGGCTACGCGCCAGTCCCTCGCACCTACACAAAACAAATAAATCCTCGCAACCAACGCGATAAGGGGTTGTCAATCGCTACACGGTCACTTACGAGAGTGAGATCTGATAGATATGATAAGATAATATTTTTGGTATTTTTATGATAAAGATGCAAAGTAAAATAAAAGGCAATGAAAATAACTAAGTGTTGGAAGATTAATATGATGGAAGATAGACCCAGGGGCCATAGGTTTCACTAGTGGCTTCTCTCAAGAGCATAAGTATTTTACGGTGGGTGAACAAATTACCGTTGAGCAATTGACAAAATTGAGCATAGTTATGAGAATATCTAGGTATGGTCATATATATAGGCATCACGTCTGAGACAAGTAGACCGACTCCTGCCTGCATATACTACTATTACTCCACACATCGACCGCTATCCAGCATGCATCTAGAGTATTAAGTTCAAGAGAACAGAGTAACGCTTTAAGCAAGATGACATGATGTAGAGGGATAAACTCATGCAATATGAAATAAACACCATCTTGTTATCCTCGATGGAAACAATACAATACGTGCCTTGCTGCCCCTACTGTCACTGGGAAAGGACACCGCAAGATTGAACCCAAAGCTAAGCACTTCTCCCATTGCAAGAAAGATCAATCTAGTAGGCCAAACCAAACTGATAATTCGAAGAGACTTGCAAAGATAACCAATCATACATAAAAGAATTCAGAGAAGATTCAAATATTGTTCATAGATAAACTTGATCATAAACCCACAATTCATCGGTCTCAACAAACACACCGCAAAAGAAGATTACATCGAATAGATCTCCACGAGAGAGGGGGAGAACTTTGTATTGAGATCCAAAAAGAGAGAAGAAGCCATCTAGCTAATAACTATGGACCCGAAGGTCTGAGGTAAACTACTCACACTTCATCGGAAGGGCTATGGCGTTGATGTAGAAGCCCTCTGTGATCGATGCCCCCTCCGGCGGAGCTCCGGAACAGGCCCCAAGATGGGATCTCGTGGATACAGAAAGTTACGGCAGTGGAATTAGGGTTTTGGCTCCGTATTTGATCGTTTGGGGGTACGTAGGTATATATAGGAGGAAGGAGTATGTCGGTGGAGCAACAGGGGGCCCACGAGGGTGGAGGGCGCGCCTGGGGGGTAGGCGCGCCCCCTACCTCGTGGCTTCCCTGTTGGTTGCTTGACGTAGGGTCCAAGTCTCCTGGATCATGTTCGTTCCGAAAATCACGTTCCCGAAGGTTTCATTCCGTTTGGACTCCGTTTGATATTCTTTTTCTGCGGAACTCTGAAATAGGCAAAAAACAACAATTCTGGGCTGGGCCTCCGGTTAATAGGTTAGTCCCAAAAATAATATAAAAGTGAATAATAAAGCCCAATAATGTCCAAAACAGAAGATAATATAGCATGGAGCAATCAAAAATTATAGATACGTTGGAGACGTATCAGGGATAATCGTTTCTTTTTGCCCGGACGCACTTCCTTACGTGCGAAGATGTAGCTGGTGGGCCCAGCAGTCAGGGGGAAACGTTTTTTTATGAAATACGGTGGCCCGTCCAGTGGGTCCCCACTGTCAGGTGGAGGAATAATTATGTTGCGCGTAATAAGGAGGCACTTCCTTGCTGCGGCCGTGGACCCAGCTGTCAGCCTCTCCATGTACAGTCCACGTCTGATGGAAGTCGTTCCTTGACCACGTTGACCACGTCGCACCGAGAGCACCAGGGCGGTGGACGACGGTGATGCCTAGGAAGGGGACGAGGCGGAGCCGGGGAAGACACGGTAGTGGATGTCCACGCGTAGAGGAGTATGAGGGTTCACTGGTTCACTGCGGCGTGAGGCTGTCGTCGCCACAGAATAACAGGGGGTGTCGGTGAGTAGAAGGATGGCCTGGTCAGCGGTGGGAGTAATAGGGGGCGGTGAGGCCTCCGCCGCATCGCAGCCGGCCACGAGAGGCAGGAGCACGAGGCACGACCGACGCTGGTTTGGGCGGCTGGAGCAAGAAGACCAGAGGTTGAAGAAGCACTACGACCGTTGGATGGACATCTTACGGTCACTGGAGCTAGAATCATGCATATTGACTAAGTTGACAAAGCCCTCCGTCCCCGTCAACTTAGTAGGCCCACAAGTCAGCCTACCACTATACTGGGTCCCAGCTAGCAGGGGGAGTATTCATTTTTTTGTGCGTAATAAGGAGGCACTTCCTTGCGTGCGAAGATATAGCTGGTGGGTCTGAGATGTCAGCGGAGGTAACGTTTTTTCGCGAAATACAGAGGCCCTTTTGGTGGGTCCCAGATGTCAGGTGGAGGAATCATTATTTTGCGCATAATAAGGAGGCATTTCCTTACGTGCGGCCGTGGACCCAGTTGTCAGCCTCTCCACGTACAATCCACTTCAGATGCATGTCGGTCATTGACCATGTTGACCAGGCCGCGCCGAGAGCACTAGGGTGGTGTACGACGACAAGGCCTAGGAAGGGAACGACATAGAGCTAGGGAAGACTCGGCAGTTGTTTCCCACATGGAGGGGAGTACGACTGTATGAGGGTTTACTGGTTCGTCTACCATCGCTGGAGAATAACAACAGGTGTGGGTGAGTAGAGGGATGGCTAGGCGAGCGATGGGAGTACGGTGGGGCGGTGAGGCCTGCGCGGCAGCACAGCCAGCCACAGGGAGGAGGGAGCAGGCAGTCCCGTCGGCGCTTGTTTGAGCGGCTGGAGCCGGAAGAGCAGAGATTGAAGAAGCACGACGGCCGTGGGATGGACATCCAACAGTCACTGCTTGTGCATCAACCTTTTTTTAGGAAAGCCTCAAATCTGTGGAAAACAGCATACAGCCCATCTGCCATTATTTCTAACAATTTACAGCCCATTTGCTAATTCTTAAGGTTTTTTGGAGCCCATATTCTTTTTGTTAGCATTACACTCCATATTGTGGCCACGGTTAAAAAATTGTACAAAATTTTGCATATTTCGGTGCGGTACGAACTATTTTTAATCCCGAAATTTCGCGTCACATTCAAACTGATTTTAGAAGTAAATGTATATCAATATAAAATCCAACAAATTGTCCATGCATAAAAATCAATGCAATTTAAAATCTCGAAATGAAAAAAAAAATTGAAACTAATTGCCGGTTTAATGTGTTTTAAAAATGTACAACCCATTTCTCATTACTAATAGGCCATTTTCTCGGCCAGGCGAATGAAGCTCTCCTCGTCTTGAAAGATTTGCAGCCAACAGACCTGACAAAGTGACTTACTTGGCAAATCACAAAAAAACTGGGTTGTGGCCGTGGACCCAGCTGCGGCCGTGGACCCAGCTGTCAGCCTCTCCACGTACCGTACTCTTCCGATGGAAGTCAGTCGTTGACCACATTGACCATGCCGTGCCGAGAGCACCAAGGCGGTGGATGACGGCGAGGCCTAGGAAGGGGACAACGCGGAGCCGGGGAAGACGCGGCAGTGGATGCCCACACGGAGAGGAGTACGAGGGTTCACTGGTTCGGCTGCAGTGTGAGTCTGTCGTCACCGCAGAATAATAGGGGGTGTGGGTGAGTGGAGGGATGGCCTGGCCAATGGTGGGAGTAGTATGGGGGCAGTGAGCCTCCGCGGCAACACAACCAACCACGGGAGGCAGGAGCAGGCGGCACAACCGGCGCTGCTTTGGGCGGCTGGAGCAAGAAGACCAGAGGTTGAAGAAGCACTATGGCCGTTGGATGGACATCGTACGATCACTGGAGCTAGAACCGTTCATATTGACTAAGTTGACAAAGCCCTCCATCCCTATCAACTTAGTAGGCCCACAAGTCAGCCACCCACTATGGTGGGTCCTAGCTAGTAGGGGGTATTCATTTTTTTGTGCGTAATAAGGAAGCACTTCCTTGTGTGCGAAGATATAGCTGGTGGGTCCGACCTGTCAGCGGGGGGAATGTTTTTTTCGCAAAATACAGAAGCCCTTCCCGTGGGTCCTAGCTGTCAGGTGGAGGAATCATTATTTTGCGCGTAATAAGGAGGCATTTCCTTGCGTGCGGCCGTGGACCCAGTTGTCAGCCTCTCCATGTACAGTCCACTCCCGATGGATGTCGTTCATTGACCACATTGACCAGGCCGCGCCGAGAGCACCAGGGCGGTGGACGACGGCGAGGCCTAGGAAGGGAACGACACAGAGCCAGGGAAGACTCGGCAGTTGTTTCCCACGCGGAGGAGTACGAGGGTTTACTGGTTCGTCTGCCGTCCCCGGAGAATAATAGCAGGTGTGGGTGAGTAGAGGGATGGCTAGGCCAGCGATGGGAGTACGGTGGGGCGGTGAGGCCTGGGCGGCAGCATAGCCGGCCGCGGGAGGAGAGAGTAGGTAGTCCCGCCGGTGCTTGTTTGAGCGGCTGGAGCAGGAAGAGCAGAGATTGAAGAAGCACGAGAGCCGTTAGATGGACATCCAGCAGTCACTGCTCTCGTGTGCATTATTTCTAATAATGTACATCCCATTTGCTAATTCTTAAGAATTTTTTTAGAGCCCATCTTCTTTTTGTTAGCATTACACCCCATATTATGGCCACGGTTAAAAATTATATGAAATTTTGCATATTTCGGTGCGGTCAACTGTTTTTAATCCCGAAATATTGATTCACATTCAAACTATTTTGAAAAATAATTTATATAAATATAAAATCCAAATAATTGTCCACGCATAAAAATCAATGGAATTTAAAATCTTGTAATGAAAAAAATTGAAACTAATTCCCGGTTTGATGTGTTCTAAAAATGTATATCCCATTTATGGGCAAATCGAAGGAAACTCTCCTCGTCTTGAAAGATTTGCTGCCCAGCAGGGCTGATAAAGCAAGTAGGCCTCGTTTGGGTATTTCTTAAAAAAAATAGAACTGGGCTAGCCATTTTTAGCAAGAAAGAAACACAACTGGGCTCATGATGTGGTAAACATAAATAAAACCCTGGCTAGACGAGCCACAACCCCCGGACAGCCCCGTTGTTACCCTGATCCGTCACTAAAACTAGTATAAATAACAACTGTTTGTTGCTCAAGAAAAAAATAAACCGCGCGACCTGCTGGGTCCCTGGTGTCAGCCGCTCGTAGTGTAATTCTCTCATTTATTGACTACGTTGACAATGGCGTGAGCCCCAGATGGCCAACCATTAGGAGGAACCATATTTTGGGATTTTAATATAGAGGCACTTGCTTGCGTACTGCCATGACGCTGGTGGGTCCCTATTGTCATCCTCTCCAAGTACAGTCATCTCCTTGTTCCTCTCGGTTGTTGATGACGTTGACAATGCAAGAGGGCGGCGCACACGCACAGCGAGCGAACCAAGGCCGCAAGGCGGAGGACGACGGCGAGGCCTCGGACAGAACGAACAGGAGCCGTGGAAGATGCGCTGGTCCAGTCACAGGTGGAGGGGAGTACGAGGGTTGACTGGTTCGGGTGCGGGTGCGTGTTGGGGCTGACGTCGCCGGAGAATAACAAGACGTGTGGGGAAATAGAGGGAGGGACTGGCCAACGTTGTAGGGTACGTACGGTAGGGCGGCGGAGGCGCAGCCAGCCATGGGAGGCGGGAGCAGGCAGAGCCGATGGTGTGGTTTGGTTTGGGTGGCTGGAGAAAGAAGAAGACAAGAGATAGAGGATACACGACAGATGTTGGATGTCAATCCAACGGCTAGTAGGAAGAATCGTTTGTTGACTGGCTAGTAAGTCGACACCACCTTGGATAGGCTATTTCCTCGCGGGTCCCAAATGTCAGAATCCAAATCTATCACGGTCATGCAACCTTTCCTATGAAAATTTATAGCCCATTTGATGTGCTAGTTCGAAATAAGTTTGTGGGTGCTGGTGGGGGCTAATCACTTGGCTTCTGTAATGCACAGTGAGCTCAAGCAGCCGACGAGAGTGATGTTGTTTACCTTGGTTGGGATTTGTTAGTTGTTACAATATTTCACTCTAAATTAAATGACTGGCAAGCCATTTGCCTTGCTTCAAAGAAAATATGACAGTCACAGCCGAGTTGAAAAGGGCAAGAACATCTAACTCCAGCTTACAAATTGTACAAAAGCACGAGGTTTAATTGTTCATCAGGTTTACAAAAAAACACAGGTTGAAAAGGGCAACAACATCTAACTCCAGCACTGTTTTCGGCAGTCACAATCAAATGGATCGGTCAGGTCCATAGAATGAACATCCTGGGTCGTAAAATTTACTAGATTATGACCACAATATGTTGGAAATAGAAGCCCAACACGTTCAGAAGCTCTTTTGCCCACCTGAAACTCCTTTTTTTTGCTCTTCCACATACCCATCCGTCAAAACCATGTCGCTGATAAACTTAAGCCTGATGGACAATAGTAACCTCGCATTCAGCAGGAAGAATGTGACAAATCTAGTGTTTGCATGGTTGGCTACATATCGTTCTAGCGTTATTGTCTTCAATCGAATCTCATGAGAAGTGAGAAAATCCCGATGCTTACGAATCCACCGATTGGTTATAACTTTCTTACCCCGTCCTGTTGCCTAAATAGACATGAAGATTGAAAACAGTTAAGGTCTAAAAAAAGAGTGTCGAAAGAGCAACAGCTGAACGGTTAATTCTAGTACACTATATGCAGGCTTCCAATGTGCGTGAAATTATCACCTTTATATACAACTTCTCCAGACATGGAAAGCATTGCAGCAAGCCAATAATCTTGTTCAGATCAAAACTATTCATTTGGATATATAAGATCTTGACAGAATCCAACACCATTAATAGGCCATCCATGGAGAAACTCTTCATTGAGCATAGAACATAATATTAGTACAAAATGTGTACTCCAAGATGACATATAACTTATGCGCAGAAATTTAAAATGCAGCTTATGGTTACAAGTCTAGATGATAATATAAAGTACCTGAAGAACTATGGAGCCAAACACCATATTGAAATGAGCACAGAGATCATGTATTACACCCAAGGTCTCCAGTTTAGGCGCAGGGAGGACGGTTATTTGCAACGGTGAATAACTAGAATCAAGGATCAACCTTTGAAGTGAAGGGGCATCTTGGATGATGAGCTGCCTTCCGTCAAAAGAAATTCCAATTCTTACAAGGTTAGGCGACTTTATTTGGAGACAACCGATTTTAACTGTGAAAACAAGCGCCAAGCACTCCAGGGCAGGGCAACTGGAGTGGATGATGCTGTGCAATGAGGCCTCCGATATATGAACCCGCATAAGTGAAAGTTTCTTGAGAAATGGGAGTCGAAGGTTTAGTACCAGATTGTTTGCTAGGTTGCATAGCTCAAAGGTGGTGGTGTGGAGAGAGGAGGAAAACCACGAGATGGACATCGGTGCTGAGGGCACAGGTAGATGGCGTTCGGTATCTGGTAGGTGATTTCCAGGGGAATAGTAGAACTCAAGCAGCTGTAGTTCTATGAATTCAGGGGATTTCAGTCAGGCGTCCACCGTGCAGGGCATGGTATGCTTGCTCAGGTAGCATGACGGGATGCAGAGGCTTTGAACGGAGCCCTGGTGGGAGGAGATGATGGCTCTAGGGATTTCAAAATCACTGAAGAGAGATAGCTGACGACAGTCGAGATTAAGGGGCACAACGCGCCACCGAATTGAGAGGACTTGGGTGCGGCAGCAATCCTTGGTGGGGAGAAGCGAGATGATCTCCCCAAGGACGACGTCCGGGAGATCGCTGATGTGGTCCACCCGAGATTTTACGGGTTCCTGGGATCCAGTAGGGGTGGGGTCGCCGCTTCTCCCCGCGCTGCCAGGCGCGGGATCTACAACAGGCGTCGCCGCTGGCAGGAGCCTCGTCTTCTTGGCACTGGGATCAGCCGACTCCATTTTCCTCGAGGGCGTCGTGTTGCGCTCATGGATTTGAGCAGAGTAACGAATGACGAGCCTAGTTGTAGTGAGAGTGAAGAAGAAGGGGAGCTGGATTTTTTTTGTAGTAGTGAGGAAGAAGGGGAGCTAGGGTTTTCTGTAGGAGTGAGGTGAGGAATTTGGGGGTACGAGTGGAGCGAGCTGACGTGAGGTGGGTGGGAGTGAGGAGGAAGAAGAACACCCAGGTTTTTTGGGGGGCGGTGTGCTGGGTGTGGTTAGCGCCTCTAATTCAGTAAATATATGGACTTTTGAATTGATTTTACTATTTACTAAGGTGGATGGGTTGTTTTGTCTTGGGCCCAGAGAAACAATTACTACTAGTATAGTGGAGACACTCTACAGCTACCCAGAAAAACAATTACTCTAGTATAGTGGATACAATACCGCTTCTGGCTCCTCCTAGGTCATCAAAACGTCTCCATCTACTGAATGCCGTTATACTTTTGTTCACCGACATGCGGGCCATGCAGCACGTGGGCCCAAATGCCATCCACCAAATTAGAAGGCAGTATGCAGGCGGAGAGTCACCCCGGTCGTAGCGCGGCAGTAATGAGCCGTCGTATCACAAAACCCCACCTCCCCGTAGTCTAAGTTTGATGGACGAAGCAACCATCATTTCACTCTTCGCTGAATCCCCTTCTCCGTCACCGTCTTCAAGAAAGGCAACACTCGCATCTGCAACTGTTCTTCTCTCCCAACGAAGGGAAGGTAAGCGGATCCGTGATGTTGGTATATTTTCGTTCAGAGAAAAAAAGAAGAACTTTTGCAAAGCAGTAACCGATCCTCACTCTCTTTTTTGTTTCATTGTCATTGTGATTGTGTTTTCCTTTCAGTGGTCTCCTAGTATTCGTCAATTTCATGATGGATCAAGGAGAACCAGGAAAAGATTTGCCGATATTGGAGCAGACGCGGGAGGCTGATCCCCACGAGACAGAGAGCTCCAAGAAGATGGAGGCAGCCACCGAGCTGACCCCAGATACGCTCACGGCCACTATTGAGATGGTCAACACACAGTTTGAGGTTACAGCCCCATGGCACTGCAGGAGCAGTTTTCCCCCTTCGAGGATGTGTCCCCCCCCCCCCCGGCTGAGCTGCCCAAGGTGATTTTCTTCTTTACTGATCTTGATTGTGGTTTTTCATCTAAGTACGTGGTGATGAATAATGCAAAATTTTATTAGCTTCGATGCCATGCTATACAGAGTGGTTTAAATAACTTGTGTTTTTTATACTGGAAAGTAATTCAGAATTTGTTTCTGTTTCAATTAGAGCCCTGATGCAGACAAGGATTGTGTGGTTGTACATGTCACTCGCTATGAGGCGGATGACCTGAATATACACACCGGGAAAACAAAGTTTTTAGGCTGTTGGATCCTGGAAGCCATTTGCGCTTATACCAATAAAGAGTTGTATTCCAGCCTCATTGTTGTCAGGCGTGTTGTCTAGGGTGTACCGAAGCACAAGAAGTTCAAAGCTACTCCTTCATTTGTGAGGCATACTGTTCTTGTCAAGCTTACACAGGAAGATGACGTGGCATGCCTCCACAAACAAGTTTATGAGTGTCAAGGCCACAAGGTTGTCTTCATGAAGGTTCACAGGATTAAGCTGCTACCGGACGTCCTCGATGATGTTCATGGCAAGGTCCGTCTTGTGTCCAGCCCAAATTAGATCGAGGCATGAAATAGTTGCCCCATCTAGTGTTTAATAGTAGTTTGGATTGTGTCTAATTATCCAAACCTTGCATGTTATCGAGCCCTCTGGGGCTAGTACTCTATTTGAATCCATCTATGGGAACTGCTGCTACTTTTCTATGCCCGTGAATCATGTGAGAACCATCGTAATTGTTGCCGAAACAGATGCGTCCTCACTAGTTTTTTAATGAATATGGCATGGTAAGACATAAGTTGTCACGGTTTATCATACGAATAGTGTGTGTTTTGATGAAATAGAGTACTCGTTCGAGAACTGTGTGTCGACGTATACATAAGTAATTGTAAACACTGTTGGTGCTACCCCACTTGTAAGCAGTTGTGCAAAACACGACACATTGGCTCAACTCACTTCAACACTAGGCTATCGACCAGGTAACAATCAACAATCTGTTGTCTGACATATAAGCAACTATGTATCTTGTTACAGTGGTTCATGCAGTTAACTGAGGCCACAATGTAAATTCGAAACGTTCACACGCTAGTCCAACGTTCATGTGGAACACTCACATTAAACTCGGCTTCATAAAAAACTTGAAAAGCATAAGTTAAGCTATTTTATACATCTCAATGATTCATAGAACATAACAAACATATACTAGTTCACAGCAAAAGACAAAGTTGTGAGAAGGTTTACAAATCAGGAAAAAACAAGCAAGGCTTCTCTGAGCAAAGGGCCTCCCAGCAGGCTTAAATTTCCTGGAGTTCACTCTGGTTTTTTCTTGTTGCCACCATCCAGGGTTAGGTTCTCTCATTCCAGAATAACCAATTATAATTGTGTTCTCAGCTGGAATGCTGAACTGAACCATGTAGTGTACTGACCAGCTAAAAGTCTTGTGCATTCCACTAAATTTAAGAACCGCTATTTGCAGAAATAAGCAGACCACAATGCCTCTTGTCCGCGCACCTGTCCAAAAAATAGCCGTGCAGCCGTGCCAGGTAGTCCTCGGTCCATGGATGAACTGGTAGAAAGTGCATTCCGGACTAGGATGCAGTTGTTTTCGCTCGTCCCTACACTGCAATCAGGAAGTAAAACGTATGAATCAACTTCTTTTATATTACGTTGGTCATTCTACCTAGTAACTACCAATGTAGGAATACCTGGAAGAGGGGTGGTTAGACGACGACAACGAGGGATAGCCATATCATTTTGCGCAGTTCTACTAAAACTGAGGTGTGTGCTGTTGATTGCGCGGATAGAAACGATATGGAGACAGACATCCTGAAATGATATGGAGACAGACATCCCTATTTGCGCAAATACGAAATACGATTATTTAAACAGTGACAGATATTTGCAGTGGCGTATGATTAACAGCAGCATCTATTGTGTTATAATTGGCACTAGATTGACAGTATGAAAGTGTCCTTAAGTAAGTAGCATCACATCACATCAACACTGCCACTTGATTAACATGCAGAACAATAACATTAGTATTACTGTCATGAGAGTAGCACATGGTCAGTAAATGTGCAATCAAATTTGTGCAGTTCCACTGGGATGAAGCAATGTTAGCGGTGTGAGATTTAAGTGTAACTGCAAAAACACAATTCACGGGAAATAAAGCAAGATGGAAGCACTTCATAAAATAGTGGTGGCATTGCTTCAATTTGTCGACGGCACTAGACCATTACTTATAGTGACATTAGGTGGCATTGCTTAATGCTTCATGT
Source organism: Triticum urartu (assembly GCF_056163025.1). Classification (NCBI taxonomy): domain Eukaryota; kingdom Viridiplantae; phylum Streptophyta; class Magnoliopsida; order Poales; family Poaceae; genus Triticum; species Triticum urartu. The sequence continues at coordinate 186,309,128 of NC_141879.1, read as the reverse complement.
GATTTTACATTAACGGTAGCGATATGGGCGTAGGGACGGCAGGGGCATAAAGTGGTGAGGCAGATGTGGTTGCCGAGAGCGGTAAACACTCAGGCAGCATGTCTGCATTTGTCCCATTTTTTAACTCCTCGGTGACATTTTCCTATGTGAGCACAGGAAATCTAGACCTGCTCATTCTCATTTGCGTTGTCCTCCAACACCCGTCACTTTCTTTCCTTTTTCAACCAAGAGATAGGTCCACTTCCCCCACCCTTCGCCATCCACCATGCTTTCTTCGTCTTATCAACGAAGAGTCCGGTTGGTTAGCCAGTATCTACTACTTTACCCCATTTCCTCTTAGAACCAAGTCCTAGATTCATGCTACAGCTTTCCCACTTTCTTCCCTGTTTGAACCAACTCTTAGAGTCGACTATATGAACTAGCTTTACCTCTAATAATAGTAAAAGTCTAGGTGGCTTTGGAACAGCGGACGAAAGTAGAAAAAGATCCACATGAAGCCAAGTGGGGAGCTGAGGCGGTAGAGCAAGGCGGGTTTCGAAGGAATATATACCTGAGGGTCGTCGGCATGTGGCAAAGACGACGTCGGGAGGCCACATCTTGGCCACAATACCGCAAGGAGGCAGAAGGGGTCGAAGGCCCTCCCGAGCCGGCGCTCTCTCGGAGAGAACGTCATGGTCGCCAATCGGGACGCGCGGGCAGCCGTTGGTCTCCTCCCTCGCCGCCGATGACAGCGTGAACGATGCACCTACACCCCAGCCCCGGTCGAGGTTGTCCGGGCGGATTTGTGACTAGCCATGAGCTGAGAGAGAGTGTGGCCACCTATGTCTTGCTTAGACCTGGAGAGCATGAGAGAGTGAACGAGAGGAACCCTAGTAAAGCAAGCGCTAAGGCTCCTGCTTATATATATAGTGGAGTGATTTTGTTGTACCAGCTTCAAAAAATGCGCTCCTACGTGTACCCGCGAGTGGGTGTGAGAGAACTAGTGCGTGCATGCACCGCTTCTCTTTGTGAGAGTACAACATATATGCCCAAAGAATGTTCGCCACAAGAGTAATAGTATAAGTGTGTGACGTGTGAGCTAAAATAAAATGTGTGCGACGTCTTTCGTTTTTTAGAAGTTCTGAGGGTAGGGTGTGAAGAGCACATATGTGTGTGACGTCTACCTGCAGATAGACGATGGGTGCGAGAGGACTCGAGAGAGTCGTGACTCGTGAGGGTGCGTGTGCGTGAGAGAGAGGGGGCACGTATCAGTGCAATGCATGTGTTCGTAAATCATTATCCGACAAACGTTCGCCACAAGCCTTTTCCTGACGAACTCCGTAAGAACCGTTAGATCAGCATCCAACAGTGTCAGTTTTGCCATGTCATTTAACAGAACAGCCACTCCCCCTACACACAAATCTTCCACGTGAGTGTTAGCAACTATCGTATGCTCCCTCCATTCCAAAATGCAGTGCATATAGCTTTATTGAAAATTCGAACCTCACAAACTTTTACCGAGTTTTCGTGTACCAAATTGCACATGTAGAATACCCTGTATATATCATTTCATTCATCTTCGAGAGGTAACTATAAATATGGGGGAGGAGTCTACAAAGAAAGACCATCATATCACCTGCATTAATTTCAACCATCCTTTGGTGTGGAGGAATATCATAGGAACTCTATATGATATGATTTTTATATGATTTTTTACTTTAGAGCCAATTGGATCATAGGAATAGATTCATATACTCCACATTTCAAAGGAAATAAACATGATATCATTTCTATAGATTTAGAGCCACTTGGTTCATATGAATGGATTCCTATACTCCCATAATTTCAAAGGAAAATAAGCATCAGCGTATATTCAATAGAAAAGTTCCTATGATATGAACCAAATTACATCTCTTTTCTAATCCCTCCTCATAGGAATTGAGATACATGTCATCTCTAGATTCAATAGAAAAGTTCCTATGATGTGAACCAAATGATATCTCTTTTCCAATCCCTACTCATAGGAATTGAGATACTCCATGTCATCTCTTTCCCTACAACTTCCATGTATACATCTTCCATTCCTAAATAGCTAGTACAACCCACTAGTAGCTTTTTTCCAAGACATGCAACTATGGCACAAGAACTATATAGTGTGCGAATAATTTTGAAAGATGGTCGCTGGATGAAGCTAATCCGACAGTGCAGAGTTGGAAAATCCGAGCACTACTGGCCGTTGGATATCATCAACAATCCACCAGATCTGCCACATGTACAATTTAGAAGGCTCCATGGTTGAACTTAAGCATAATGCACAAACCTCAAAACACAAGCACTTCTCCTTTGTTCTAGAATATTTCGTATCATAATTGATTTTTTATAAATGAATTGCCATTATTTGTTTTTTTACTTTATGCTTTATAATGCACAACCCCATGAATCTTAACATTTTTATAAAACTAATTGATTTTGAATGAGATGAACTATAAGAACTAAACAAACATCTACATCATGCATATATGACTCAAAGCTTGACATGCTATAGTGTGTATTTATTCATAATTTGGTTTCAAAATCTCATGTGTTCAATGCATGTGTACCTTACTAGTTTTGAGTAGAGTAGCAAATTTCACGCGGTCCCGGGTATATCAAAATGCAGGGCCCATGCATCATTGCCTTTCGGTCGAACCTACGTCCACAATTTTTTGTACGTACTATATCTCCACTAGTCCCCAAACCCAAAATGATGCCTCGTTCCCCTAAAACCAAGCGGCCCACACATATTTAAGGCGTCGACTCAAACTCAATCCCTCTCCCATTTACTACGACGTGGCCCCGCACGCCGTGGTAGTGCTCCTACAAACCCTACTGCCGCACACATCATCAGTTTTCTTAAAAAGGACGAGGGAGAAGCCGATTTGTAGTGGAGGCACTTTCAAAAAAATGATTTGTAGTGGAGACCCCTACCCTAGAGTGCCCTAGGTAGCTGCCGCACGCATCATTGGTTTTCTCTTTTCTTTATGCTCTTGCGCCCTAGAGTGAAATGATGGTTGCTTCATCCGTCCAGCTTAATGCGAGAAAGGTGGGGCTTTGTGATTCGACCCCTCATCGCTCATTTTCTACTACTACGGCGCTACGACCGGGGTGCCTCCAATTCCAACCGCTGCTCCGAACAGTAATTTGGTGCATCGCACGTGGAACAAGATGGTGGATGAGCCACATGTCGGCCAAAGGGGTCCTGTTAAGTGTGTCGCCATTTCGTGTGCGGACTAACCCTGCTTGAGTTGCTATGCCAACACGACAGGTGCAGCCTACCACTTGGTTTTGCTCCTTGGTGAATCCCTACTATATTGATCTAAAAAGATACGTACTGAACTACCCTCTCCGTCTTTTTTTTTAGGCGTCTCGGTTTATAGGGCGTGCACGTAGTTCTAGGTCATCCATTTTACTAACTAAATATGAGTTACTATGTCACAAAAAGTATATCATTGGATTATTAAGCGGATGTAGTTTCTAAGCATATACTGTTCATCACATATATAACCAGTTAAATTCTCAATCTAGAACGACGTGCATGCCATGTAAACCGATACGAAGGAAGTATAGTAGTAAAAATGAGGTGCTTTTACCGAGCGATCGGCGGGGGAGCATGGCCTGTCATGCGGTCCCACGTGTCATGATGTACCAAGGCGATGCGCGTGTCCCTTTGGAGGCAGAAGCAATACGACGTGGTTTGAGATGATGGCGATCCGAAGTGTGAAATAATGGTTGCTTCGTCCATCTGGGAAGGTGCGGCATTGTGATTTGATGTCTCATTGCTCATTACTACTACTACTGGGGCGGTATGACTGGGGTGCGTCCCCCTGCTGTTCTGCACTGTTATTTGGTGCTTGACACGTCGACCTGGTTGCTATATGTCCCACATGTCGGCGACAGGAAGTACATAATTCATGAAAGCGGGCGTCGAAGGAGGAGTACAAGACACGGCTTGGGTTTTTGCTGCTTTGCGCGATCCGTTGATACAAACCCGGACTAAAAAAAGGCGAGGGAGGGTCTTTTCCCGTGTGGCAGGCAGGGGAGTTTGGCATAGTTTGTTCGAGGCAAGGAGGTAGGAAGGGAAACAAGCGAATAAAGGTTAAGTGACTTAGTTTTGGGAAAATCTAATTTTACAGAGTACGTACCCACTAGGGTTTGTAGGTATCATCTAAAAAACATTCGTTTTTCCGTTTTATAAGTCTCAATTCTACTACTTGTAGTAGTACCATCACATGTTGGATTTCGAGGTGCGTTAGATCACCCGATGCAAGCAGTGTCAAGAGAAAACTCACCAATGCATGTAGAAGTTCATGGAAATTTAGTGGTCATTCATGCATTCATTCTAGTTAATGCCTCGGTAAACATAAATTCTTGAGAAAAACGAGCATACTAATTACTTGTGCAAACTAGGAGTACGAAAATAATTCGACCACTCACCATCTATCTTGGTTGGAGAGATTTTGAAATTGAGCCATAAACTGGAAAGGAGGGTGTCGGTGTCAAAACCGGTGGATCTCGGGTAGGGGGTCCCGAACTGTGCGTCTAGGCCGGATGGTAACAGGAGACAAGGGACACGAAGTTTTACCCAGGTTCGGGCCCTCTTGATGGAGGTAAAACCCTACGTCCTGCTTGATTAATATTGATGATATGGGTAGTACAAGAGTAGATCTACCACGAGATCGGAGAGGCCTAACCCTAGAAGCTAGCCTATGGTATGATTGTTGTTCTGTATGTTGTCCTACGGACTAAAACCCTCCGGTTTATATAGACACTGGAGAGGGTTAGGGTTACACAAAGTGGGTTACAATGGTAGGAGATCTATATATCCGTATCGCCAAGCTTGCCTTCCATGCCAAGGAAAGTCCCTTCCGGACACGGGACGAAGTCTTCAATCTTGTACCTTCATAATCCAGGAGTCCGGCTGAAGGTATAGTCCGGCCATCCGGACACCCCCTAATCCAGGACTCCCTCAGTAGGCCCTGAACCAGGCTTCAATGACGATGAGTCCGGCGTGCAGTTTGTCTTCGGCATTGCAAGGCGGGTTCTCCTTCAAATTCCGTGTACCTGTCGAATAAAGTCCGGTTTCTTGTAAATGTTGCGCTCCTCGGCTTCTATGCCCAATAATGGCCATCTCCCACGTGTCAAACGAATATGAAAAGTCTGAGTGTTTTTACATCCACACCCCTAGCCGAGTAAATGAGCCGCCCATTTAGGGGACGAGGACTTAGATCCATACCACACCTTCTCCCCTTCGCGAGTGTTCATCAGAGCGCATCCGACAAAGGTCCATTCCACCATGGCCAGCCGTCGCAACTCCTCCCTTCGCCCTTCCAGCCCTAAGCCTGGATATTGGGAGAGATGCTCCATCCCGCACAGCGAGCTAGTGACGCTCTAGACCAAAAGATTTCTCCCCCGGCCTATATGGTCCCAGTTCGAGCCGGTCTTGCCATCTATAATGGCGGAGAGCAAGCGGAGAGTGCCCCTAACCCCTCCAAAGGAGAGCGAGTATGCCTTGTCCCTTATTTAATAAGAGGGCTCGGATTTCCAATCCATCCGTTTCTCCGGGGGCTCCTGGAGTTCTATGGCCTCCAGCTACACAATCTTACGCTAGCCTCTGTATTGCATATCGCGGGCTTCGTAGCCCTCCATGAGCTGTTTTTGGGTGTTGAGCTCATTTCGGGCTGTGGAAAGAGCTATTCTGTCTCGTGCTCCGTTCTAAGAAGGGGTCAATATATCAAGTGGGCGGAGCCGAAGTGTGGCGCATCGCCGGGACCGGATATCTATCCGGAACCCCAAAGAAGGCGTCCGAGGACTGGCCTTCGGAATGGTTTTACATAGAGGACGTCCCGCTGCCGGATCCTGTCCGGATCGGCCTCCCTGAGTTCGACAGTGCCCCACTAAAGAAGCGCCTAAGTTGGCGTCCACGGAGCCCTCAGAGGGAAAGTGACAAGGACATTATTTACCTGATGGTCCGGATAAGATCGTTAGCTCATTCCGGACTGACCATGATCGGGGTCATGGCCGCATGCATCATGCGAGGGGTGCAGCCGCTACAGTATAGAGGCCACCCCATGTGGGACTTCAACGGGGAGGATGACGCCACCCGCTACGGTCGTAAGGGGCCGGATTCGGCTGCGCCTCTAACAAAGACCTTGTCCGCTTTGTACAAGGGAGAAGAGGAGGATTTTCTCCGCGTCGACCCGAAGGGTGGATTTTCTATGTACAATCCTCCAAGCTGGGTAAGTGGTCACGTCTTGCCCATCTGTTTTATATCCCCATCGTTAAATATTCAGTCTAGCGACTTCAACGCAGGAACTACGCCAGGCTGTTAAAGAAATAAACAGCCCTCCTCCACAACCCGAGGACCCAGGATGGTCCCTCGACCTGGCCTCTCAAGAGGATCTGGACGTATCTGTGGAGCTGATTGATGGAGTGTTTCATCAATTGAGCAAGGACAACGCCTTGGTGGCCATTACGGCCGATTACCCAGGGATAATCCCAGCCTCCCAGGTAACTGAGATCGAAGTCCCAGTACCCCGAATAGGGGTCCGCGCTCTCGTGTTTTCAGTTTCCTGATTACAACCGAGCTTTGCAGGGGAGGTTTTTGAGACGGGAGGCCGAACCTGTGGCGACAAGCCAACGAGGGGCCGTAGGGCCCCGTGGGCAGAAAAGAGGTGCAGTCCGGATCGAGACGTCAGCGCAAAGGTATGGTGCGCCCCCTTATCCCAGGTGTTATACCCTCAAGGCATGTTAACATTCATGCTCTCTTCAGGACAAAGAGACCTCGCCGGACTATATCCGGAGAGGCTGCCAATCGCGCCTCCACCAGCCAGGCTCCAAATCCTGGACCGGAGGCGAACACAAGGCGCGCACCGGACGCTCCTCTGACGGAGGACGTGGACAGGTTGTCTGCCACCAACTCTGAGGTGGAGAGTGCCATGAACCACAGGCGTCGCCGGACAATTCTTCGCGACGCTTGTTTCTCCCGAGAGGCATTAGATGCCTTTAATTCAGGAGATGCGTACCTCCGTGCCGCTCAAAATGGTCTAGCCAGAGCCACAGAGCAATATGTAAAAGACATACGGGTAAGAAAATTTTGGTAATTATATATATATACCAGTAGCCCCCGAGACTTGAAACAGTTAGAATAACTGATTTAAGGATCATATGTTATGCAGGTTCTTACAGAAAAGAATTCCCTACTGTCCCAGGAGCTGGAAGAGTGCAAAGCCCAACTTGAGGCTGCACTAGCCGCGGCAGGGGAGCCCAAGGAGACCCCCTCTGGTAATATACACTTCGAAAGATAAGTATTTTGCGAAGCACGGCATGGGTGCGAATCTGACAAATGAAATTGCAGATGGCGCCGGATTGAATCCGGAAAGGCAACACCTCCTACGCCAGCTGAAGGCTGGTGAGAAGGTGCTGACAAAGGTGAGGCGGGAGAAGAACGATCTCCAAGATGCCAACACCAAGCTGGGCGTCGAGCTGAAAGATGTTCGTGCCCAGCTGTCAGACTCCGTTAAGGAGAATCAGCGGCTTCGGCGCGGCATATTTAGTAAGTGCTTGAATGAACCTTTGGAGAAAAAAAAGTTCGGCGGGGAAGTCGACTAACAGAGTAATGTCTGTAGGTGTGCTAACAGGTCGTCCTGCAGAGGAGATGCCCGGTTCTACGGGTGACCTTCTTCCCGAGCTCTCGTAACTGCTCGAGCGAGTTTGGAAGGCGATGCGAGGCGTCGCCCATGCCCTGTGGCCATCCATCTCCGTGCCCGAAGGTCTTGGAGAGCTTGCGGAGAAGCTAAAGGGAGCACGCCGGCGCTTCCGATTGTGGAAGATATCGGCCTGCCGTCAAGGCGCTAGGGAGGCCTGGGCCATGGTGAAGACGCGGTACACAAAGGCTGACCCCAACCACATGGCCGAGGTCGGTCCTGTGGGGCCCGATGGGAAGGAGATCCCTGTAAGCTTAGTATACGGCCAAGTAGAATTGGCCGCAAAGTATTCCCAGCAGGACTGTAAATTAGACAGCCTGTTAGATGGTATTGAAGAGGAATACAATCAGTCAGAATGACTATGTAATTTAATTGACATTTATAATGCCTTCTAGCCGGATTGTAGATCGTTTGTCATGGCCGACCTTTTCGCTTCAGCCTCGGGACCTGACAGTCCGGAGTGTGTCCGAATTCCCGTGCGGTTATATAAGAACCGGGGAATGCATGGAGACCAGGCGTAGGGGTCATTAGTGCGTGAACAGACAAGTGTCCGACTAGTTATGTTATATTACATGGTTAGTAAGAAACATCTTCCAGGGAGAATAGTTCCGTTAGGGGTTCCTTTCCCTGGGAGGCATGCCCTAAAGTGCATGCCCATTCTGCGAAAAAGACGCAGGAAAAAGCATCTGGGGCGCATAAATAAATAAGTAAAAAGATCATCTTTTAGATCACCGACCGAATATTCCCTTAAGAACGCTAGCTTTCGGCTTCACCCAGTCTGAGGTACACATCCGGCTGATCCGGCAGTAACAATCGCAGAGGTGCTCCCTTTACCGCCTAGCCGAATAATCAGGAACGTAGGGGTAAGCACAGGAGCCAGGCAACCCAGCTTGGCCAAAACTTAAGTCATATCGATGCATATAATGGTGAAATAAAAGGTACATGCGGAAGTGTCACACATGTGTTGGGCATGAAGCCCTTATAAATAAGCTTCTGGTAAAAGAAGCCACCAGGTTTAATGAGTGCGAATAGCACGTCATTTGATGAGCCTTTAAAGGCTATAAGAGAAAGGAAGGGGAGAAGGAGAGAAATGTAAGACATACAGTATATAAAAAATGGACAGAGGAAGGAGACGAACACAGAGTCCGGCGCTAGGCATAGAATCTTCGGAGACGGGCTGCGTTCCATGGGTTCGGCTCGAGTCGGTTATTCGATGCATCTCGCAGGCGGTACGCTCCACCAGTCAGGACTTGGTCAATTATGAAGGGACCTTCCCACTTGGGCTTGAGTTTGTCCTTTTTCTTGTCCGGCAGGTGTAGAACTAATTCGCCAACGTTGTAATTTTTGGCCCGTACTTCTCTGCTTTGGTATCTTTGAGCCTGCTGTTGATAGAATGCGGAACGGGCTTTTGCCACGTCACGCTCCTCCTCCAATGCATCCAAACTGTACTGCCGATTGAGCTCGGCTTCTCTTTCTTCATACATGCGCACTCGAGGTGAGTCATGAATTATGTCGCAAGGCAAAACTGCCTCTGCGCCGTACACCATAAAGAATGGTGTGTATCCGGTGGTGCGATTCGGCGTGGTCCACAGCCCCCAGAGTACGGAGTCGAGCTCCTCTACCCAGTGCGTGTTAGATTCCTTGAGGGACCGCACTAATCTGGGTTTGATGCCGCTCATGATAAGACCATTTGCACGTTCGACCTGGCCGTTAGTTTGTGGGTGATAGACGGAAGCATAATCGAGCTTGATGCCCATGTTTTTGCACCAGAGTTTTACCTCGTTGGTCGTAAAGTTCGTGCCGTTATCAGTGACGATGCTGTGGGGGACGCCGTAACGGTGTACAACCCCGGATATAAAGTCTATCACTGGTCCGGATTCGGCCGTCTTAACAGGCTTGGCTTCTATCCATTTGGTGAACTTATCCACCATGACTAGTAAGTATTTTTGCTTGTGGGTTCCGCCTTTAAGGGGTCCAACCATGTCAAGCCCCCAGACCGCGAAGGGCCAAGTGATGGGGATAGTTTGGAGGGCGGTGGGTGGCATATGGCTTTGGTTTGCAAAGAGCTCGCAGCCGACGCATCGCTGGACTAAGTCCTGGGCGTCTGCCCGGGCCGTCGGCCAATAAAAGCCTGTACGGAAGGCCTTGCTTACAAGGGACCGGGCTACAGCGTGATGACCGTCGAGTCCGGCATGAATTTCAGCTAGGAGGTTCCGCCCTTCCTCTTCGGAGATGCACCTTTGAAGGACTCTGGTAGTGCTTTTCTTATAAAGCTCTCCCTCGTGGACTTTGTAGGCTTTGGATCGCCGCACTATGCAGCGTGCCTCATTTTGGTCCTCGGGGAGTTCCTGCCTAGTAAGGTAGGCGAGGAATGGTTCTGTCCACGGGGCGATGACGGCCATTATTACGTGGGCTGAAGGTGTTATTTCATTGGCAGAGCCTCCGATTGTGTCAAAATGTTCGGTGTCGGGCAGTGCGGTTGGGTCCGGGCTGTTATTGTTCGGCTCCCCTTCCCATACTACGGATGGCTTGAACAGCCTTTCCAAGAAGATGTTGGGGGGGACTACATCGCGTTTTGCGCCGATGCATGCCAGGACATCTGCCGCCTGATTATTTTCCCGGGCTATATGGTGAAATTCAAGCCCTTCGAACCGAGCTGACATTTTTAGGACGGCTTTGCGGTAAGCTGCCATTTTTGGATCCTTGGCATCAAAGTCTCCATTTATTTGGGATATTGCGAGGTTCGAGTCCCCGCGCACCTCTAGGCGTTGAATGCCCATGGATACTGCCATCCGGAGACCATGTAAAAGGGCCTCATATTCGGCTGCATTGTTGGAGTCTGTGTACATAATCTAGAGTACGTATTGAACTGTGTCTCCTGTGGGGGACGTCAAAACGACGCCAGCCCCTAGTCCGGCCAACATCTTGGAGCCGTCGAAATGCATGATCCAATTTGAATATGTGTCGTACTCTTTAGGGAGTTCGGCCTCCGTCCATTCTACGATGAAGTCGGCCAAAACTTGCGACTTGATGGCTCGCCGTGGCTTATAAGTTATGTCGAACGGGAGGAGCTCAATGGCCCATTTTGCAATCTGGCCCATTGCGTCACGGTTGTTTATAATATCGTTAAGTGGTACTTCCGGGGCTACTGTTATTGAACACTCTTGAAAGTAGTGTCGTAGCTTCCGGGATGCCATGAATACCGCGTAAGCGATCTTTTGATAATGCGGGTACCGTGATTTGCACGGAGTGAGGATAGTGGACACATAGTAGACCGGTTTTTGAAGGGGGGATTTGTGTCCGTCCGTTTCTCGTTCGAGGACGAGCACTGCGCTTACAACCTGATGTGTTGCTGCAATGTACAATAGCATTGGTTCGCCAATGTTTGGCGCAGCCAGGACTGGGTTTGTTGCCAATATGGCTTTTATTTCGTCGAGTCCGGTCGTGGCTGCATCCGTCCATTCGAAGTGTTCGGTGCGCCGAAGGAGGCGGTAAAGGGGTAGGGCCTTTTCTCCCAAGTGGGAGATAAAAGCGGCTTAGAGCCGCCACACATCCGGTTAACTTTTGTATTTGTTTGAGGTCCTTTGGGATATCCAATTGTGACAGAGCTTGGATCTTGGCTGGATTTGCTTCAATTCCTCTACTGGATACAATGAAGCCCAAGAGCTTTCCGGCTGGGACGCCGAAAACGCATTTTTCCGGGTTGAGCTTGATGTCGTATGTTCGGAGGTTATCAAATGTGAGCCTCAAGTCGTCTACTAGAGATTCGACATGTCTTATTTTGACGACCACATCATCTACATATGCCTCCACTGTTTTGCCGATCTGGTTTGTCAGACATGTCTGAATCATGCGCTGATATGTTGCGCCGGCGTTTTTTAACCCGAAGGGCATTGTGTTGAAGCAGAATGGGCCGTATGGTGTAATAAATGTCGTTGCGGCTTGGTCTAATTCTGCCATCTTGATTTGATGGTTGCCGGAATATGCGTCGAGGAAACACAACGAATCGTGTCCTGTGGTAGCGTCGATAATTTGATCGATGCGGGGGAGGGGGAAGGGATCCTTTGGGCAAGCCTTGTTAAGGTCTTTAAAATCAACGCACAGGCGCCAGGATTTGTCCTTCTTTGGTATCATCACCAGGTTTGCTAGCCAGTCCGGATGTTTTATATCTCTGATGAATCCGGCCTCAAATAGCTTTGCTAGCTCCTCTCCCATAGCCTGTCTCTTAGGTTCGGAAAAACGCCGAAGAGCTTGTTTGACAGGTTTGAATCCTTTTAGGATATTTAGGCTGTGCTCGGCCAGCCTGCATGGGATTCCTGGCATGTCTAAAGGGTGCCAGGCGAAAATGTCCCAGTTCTCTCGTAGGAACTCTCGCACTGCGGCGTCTACATCAGGGTTTAACTGTCCCCCGATGGAAGCTGTTTTATTGGGGTCCATTGGATGGACCTGGAATTTGACTATTTTGTCCGCCGGTTTAAAGGAGGTGGACTTGGATCTTTTGTCGAGTACCACATCGTCCCTATTCACCATGGAGCGCAGCGCAGTCAGTTCCTCAGCCGTTAGGGCTTCGGATAGTGCCTCAAGGGCCAGTGCGGCTGTCTTGTTTTCGACGCGGAGTGCTATGTCCGGATCACCAGCGAGAGTGATGATCCCTTTAGGCCCGGGCATCTTGAGCTTCATGTACCCGTAATGGGGTATTGCTTGGAAGATTGTAAACGCTTCCCGCCCTAACAGAGCGTGATAACCGCTGCTGAACGGAGCCACATGGAACGTGACCTATTCGGACCTGTAATTATCCGGCGTGCCGAACACCACATCTAGTGTGATTTTTCCTGTACAGCGCGCTTCTCGACTGGGGATTATTCCTCTAAGGTTGTGCTGCTTCGCTCAATGCGGTTCCAGTCTATTTCCATTTTTTGAAGGGTTTCCTCATAAATGAGGTTCAATCCGCTGCCGCCGTCCATGAGTACCTTGGTAAGATGAAAGCCGTCCACTATTGGACTGAGGACCAATGCGGCTGGTGCTCGGGCTGTTCGGAATTTAGGTTCATCACTGGCGTTAAAGGTAATAGCCGTGTCACTCCATGGGTTTATTGTTGCTATTTGGTAGACTTCGGCAAGGCTGCGGAGTGTCCTTTTTCGCATATTATTTGATGCAAAAGTCTCTCGAAGACTGTTAATACCGTATTAGTGTCTCTGGGGTGGCTTTCTGTGGCCTCCGGAATTAGGAGATCTTCGCCAATTTTGGCCACCTGCCGGAGTATCCAACATGCTCTAAGGCTGTGAGTTGGTGTGGCGTCCTATGTATTGTGAATTTTACAGGGTCCATTGAGCCATCCTTCCAGTATGGTTCTATGCCCTGTAAAGGGTTTTTGCTTTTTGGTGTTTGACCCGGGTGTCTGGCAATGATGCACCCTTTTATTTCGGACTGGGTTTGTATTCAGGGCCGGATCGTCCCAAAATTTTATTTCGGTTTTCCAGGCGCTTTCCATCGCACAGTACTTTCGTACGATGGACGCCAAGTCAGCGAAGCGTGTAATATCACGGCGACTTATGGCGTTGAGGATTCCCTTGTCCGTGCAATTATTGCAGAAGATTGAGATTGCGTCTTCCTCGCGGCAGTCCCTTATCCTGTTACTAACCAGGAGGAATCTGGCCCAGTAATGATATACTGTTTCTTCGGGCTCTTGCCTGATTTGGGATAGATCGCTTGTGTTTGGGTGGGTGGGTGGAATTAAATCCGAAGCCTCACCCAATCTGAGGCTCAGAGGCCGAGGAGTTTCCGAACTCGAAAATTTGGATTCCTGGATGTTGTCCAATGAATCCAGCCCGTCGCCTGACTCTAAGTTCAGGTCTTGAGTGATATCCTCCCCTCCGCGGGTATCCGGCTTGAAGGGATCAGGAATCCGGACGTAGCTAGTCCTTAAGATAGATGAAGGGTCGCTGCACTGTCCCTCTACCACGACAATGTGATGGGTGACTTGGGGAGAGTTAATCTCTCTCAGATCGGGTTTAGGCCCAATCTGGTCGTAATCCGTAGCGACTCCCAGGGCGGCGATGCGATCCAAGAGCTCATTTATGGAGGAGAGCTCCATTGGATCTAACTGCTCGGCAAGTTCTGAGCTGACATGAAGATTGTTTTCGATGGCTCGAGAGGTCATCGTCGACGTAGAAGCCGAACAGGCGGTCATAAGAAAACCACCTAGCCGGAGGGTTTGGCTGACAGCCAAAGCTCCCTTAGCAATGGTGCCGTCTTTAAGACGGGGCGAGGCATCCTTCCTGATGGCGACGACACAGAGGAACTCTCAATGAAAGCACCAATGTCGGTGTCAAAACCGGCGGATCTCGGGTAGGGGGTCCCGAACTGTGCGTCTAGGCCGGATGGTAACAGGAGGCAAGGGACACGAAGTTTTACCCAGGTTCGGGCCCTCTTGATGGAGGTAAAACCCTACGTCCTGCTTGATTAATATTGATGATATGGGTAGTACAAGAGTAGATCTACCACGAGATCGGAGAGGCCTAACCCTAGAAGCTAGCCTATGGTATGATTGTTGTTCTGTATGTTGTCCTACAGACTAAAACCCTCCGGTTTATATAGACACCGGAGAGGGTTAGGGTTACACAAAGTCGGTTACAATGGTAGGAGATCTATATATCCGTATCGCCAAGCTTGCCTTCCACGCCAAGGAAAGTCCCTTCCGGACACGGGATGAAGTCTTCAATCTTGTACCTTCATAATCCAGGAGTCCAGCTGAAGGTATAGTCCGGCCATCCGGACACCCCCTAATCCAGGACTCCCTCAGAGAGAGTAGTAACTTTTGTATCGATTACTATTTGTGGCCTTGTATAGATGCAAAATGTATTTTTTTACAGTGGCCTTGTATAAGTACATGGAGGGAGTACTAAAGGACATATATATTCCAAACAATATGATAATCTCTCTAACCAAGGTAGTAGGGACCAGGAGTAAACGGAGGAAGTAGTAAAATTTTCTCCTCATCCTGCGAGCCACCGCGCGCGTGGGTGAGGGAGCGGGCGTAAGGCGTACAGTACTACTACTAGTAAGCAAGCTTCACCTCATCCTGCGAGCCACCGCGCCCGTGGGCGGGGGAGACGGCGTACTAAGCAAGCTTCTCCTCGTTCTGTGAGTCGACGGGACACATCAAAAGTACTCCAGTGTATAGAGCCTTGCCTCTAAGGTAGGCCCCACATGGTTTGCCTCTTTTTTAACATAACGCATCAAGTCGCAATTTGTTTGTTCACCCGTGGTAGACGATCCTCCCTCCACCAAGTGGACAACCAGTACACGGTCAAATTACCACGTGGGCTGCCTTTTCATACAGAAATGAGCTTCAGCGTGTACCCGCACGGGTGTGGTTGGGAAAGAGACGGGAGTATGTGCGCCGTGCGTGCACCTCTTCTCTTCGTGCACGTCCCCCACCTACATGGGTGTGTGAGAGATACAAACCTAGACAAATGACTTGTGCGGAATAACTACTCTTCGTAAGCCATTGTAAGAGTGGACAAAATGGTGAAGGAGGAGATAGGGGAGCGGCGGAGGTGTGCGATTTTTGGCCGGCGTTTGGCCTCGTTTAAATAGGAGATTAAATAGACGGCGGACGGGAGGAGCTCGGCCGGCGTTGCGTTTAATGCCGGCTCGGTCATGAACGGACGTGTGTCCAGAGTGGGTTTCTTGGCTTCCACACGGGCGGGTTTCATGAAGGCGTTTGAATGCGGCAAGGAGGCGTGTTCAGCCGGGCGTGTAGCAAGTGGCACCCTCGACTCTGACATAGGACACCGCGTCGTTCTTCCACCGACGTGTGGGCTCTTTGGGTACATGGCCTGCATGTCAGTGATCCAACGCAGGCAGCGCACAGCGGAGGAACCTTTGGTGGGCCAGGGCGGTCAGAAGCGGACATTTCATAAACCGATCATTGTTCACTGAGTTTGACGTCATCCTTTTCATGTAGATAAGCCTACTATGTTGATAGCCCGTTCGATACATTGTGATTCATAAAGACCGCTGCAAACATCAATGTTCTGCTTATCACAGATAAGATTGATTAATACTCGTAACAATCCATATCCTTAACAAAGGGTGCATGCACGTATAGGTTGAGCATGTGCCTTGCGTCGTGTGCTGTGTGCATGCAGGCGTGCGAGTGTTGCGTGCGTGCAAGGGTACGTTTCAGTGTTGCATGCATGTGTGTGTACGTGCATGTGTTCATGAGTGCATGTGTACATGTCAGTGTTGCACGCCTGCATGCGTGCGTGTGTTCGTTATGTGTATGTGTCGGTGTTGCACGCCTGCATGCGTGTGTGTCTTGCGTGCGTGCATGTGTACGTGCGGGGTGAGGCCACGCGTCAATCGACTGACTTTTTCATCTCTGTTCATTAGATTTTCCAGCCGTTGGATACGAAATCAAGGGCCTGCAGTTTATCATCAAACTCCACCCCCTGAGCCGCCAGCCACCACCAGCCGAACCGCCACCCGTGGCCGGCCCGTGCCGCCCGCCCTGAAACCACTCCCCACCGCCGGTCCGCCGCCGCACCGGCCATCCCTCTAGCCCCCCCTCGTGCCGAGATTTTTCTTCGGCGATCCCCACCCCACCGCCCAATTAACGCGCCCCCACCATCGGCGACTGCCAACCAGAGGTCTCACGACTTCGAGTACCCACCGACCACTAATTTATTACCATTTCTGTCATATACGCGCTGATGGGTGGGCCCTATGGTAATGTGCGCTGCTGAATGTGGACCGTTTGACTGGTCAATTGATCGTGTCATCAACAAATTACAGAGCTGTATG
This sequence comes from Triticum urartu, assembly GCF_056163025.1. NCBI lineage: Eukaryota > Viridiplantae > Streptophyta > Magnoliopsida > Poales > Poaceae > Triticum > Triticum urartu. The sequence continues at coordinate 186,292,599 of NC_141879.1, read as the reverse complement.
GTGAGCCAGTGACCGTATGATCACCCTAAAATGTATTTTATTAACACAGTACAGACTCAAACTACCATTTTTTTCTTTCATATATGGGCTGACAGGTGGGCCCCACGGTTACGCTTCCCGATGGTGCAACACTAGTTGCGCCACGTGGAACGTTTGACTGGTCAATTGATTGTGTCATCAACAAAATACGGAGTTGTACGGGTGAGCCAGTGACTGTATAATCATAACATGTATTTTTTAAAACGGTACAGACGCAAGGGCTCATATATACGCGCAAGCACTCACCGCTATAAGCGCACACACGCAGACCCTACCCCTATGAGCACCTTCGAGAGAGTGAGCTAGCATATGATCTTGAGATACGAAGTCACCATAGGTGCCTCGTAGTCGAGTCGAACGTCTCCTTCCACTGAACGCACATCGCCGGAAAATACTGAAATTAACCCAGGATAAATGCGAGCACCGGGACTTTAACCCTGGTGGGCTCGAGAAACCATTGTCCTCCTAACCATCCAACCACATGTTGGTTAGCACGGCAAAATGTATGTGGTGATCGTGATAAGCTTATTCTGAAGTCCAGTGACCATATCGTGCTTTCGCTTCAAATACAATGACCGTAAGTGTTGTCAACAAAATACGGAGCACACATCAAATGCAAAGTTCGTCAGTGTCATCAAGAAAATACGGAGATGTATCGTGAGCTAGATACCGTATGATCACCACGAGAATGTATACGGTGACCGTAATGAGCATATTCTGAAGTCCAGTGACCGTATAGTGCTTTAGCTTGAAATACAGTGACCGTCACGCGTGAATGTGTCATGGGCATGCATACTTTTAGAGGGCCGAGAGATAGTTTGTGTGCGTACGTGAAAGTGGTGTAGAAAGAGGGGGTGTCCGGTGGAGACAAGGAGAGATATGCCCTTCGTTTCTCTTTCCCGTGACTAATATTTTAGGAGAATATATAAACATTCACAATGTAGAACAAATATTTTTGGATGCACCATGCAATTAACTTTCATGTATAACATTGTACTATTGTATATGCTTATTTTCTTAGTGGCCGATTGTGTGTGTGGTGTGGTGGGCACATCATTTCTAGTTGTGATGGGTCAACATGAGGACTCGTGGGTTGGTTCCATCCTACGCCACATAGGTTGGACCAAGACGCGTTATACGAAGACCCATGTGGAGGACTCGGCGTACAACACGAAGCTAGCTACCAGAGTCGCAGAGGACTCTATCCCCACTGGTGATAAGCCGACTATATATGATTTGTAACCCTAGGCCCCAGTATGTTATAAAAGCTTGGGGGCTAGTTCGTCGACTCACGTGTACTTTGTACACACCCCTATCACTAATATATAGTACCAGGAGTAGGCTTTTTACTCAACTACAAGGGTCCGAACTAAGGTAAAACTTTGCCTCGTATTACCATCCAGCCTAACAGTCATGGATATCCTACCGAATGATATGATGGAATCATATCTGCCAACTACTAAGAGAGAGGTGTGTCGGGGGAGGGGGGGCAATGTACATGTGCGAGAGAGGCCTAAAGATAATGTGCGTGCGGGAGACACGTAGGCACATATATGTGCGTATAGAGGGCTATTAGAGACCGTGCGTGTGTGTATATATGCATGTGAGAGAAATAGTGTTTTCCAACTGAGATTAGTGAAAAAAGTGGTACATGGTAGTCAGAAAGAGAGAGAGAGATACAGAGAGAGCATGTGCGTGAGACTCCCGACACCCCGAAAGAGATTGTGAGCATGTGTGGACGGTGCATATAAAGTGTGTGCGCTTATGCGGTAGATAGAGAGATATATAACGTGTTTGTGAGAACGGGCCGAGGCATAGTGCATCTACGTGTAAAAGGCGGTTCTACGCATTAAATTAAGATATAAATGGCATTATTATTTTTGGATGAGATCATGAATTTTGCAAATTGCGTATGGACGAAAAATCGGTCTATCAGACACCCATACTCTATTGAATTCTAGCATGTGCATGTGTTTATTTCATATTATCGTTATCGATCCATAGAGTGAGAGCGGTTTGAAATACAGGCAATGGATGCTTTTGCAATTCATATATAAACATTAATTAGTGCACTCCAGATTTTTTATCCGATTTTCCTTATAAACTGAATCAGCAAAAGTCTAGGTCAGAATGACCCTTGATTTTTGTCGCTTTTGAGCAATATATTCAGGTGGAAGAACTCCTCCCCCTCCCCCCGGTGATTCCTCAAAAGAAAAATAGCGGGCACCACAATTTTGTCTGCAACTTGTGTCACAGTTTCATATTTTGTGTTTCATATATTTTCTTGATTATTTTGTGCAAAATATATTTTATTAAAATTGTGACGACTTTAGTATATTCTCCGTTGGGTCTTTGGGGGACAACATGTCCCTATTTGACAAAATCACGAAATATGAGGTGAAATGGCGCTCAAGGTTTCTCAACACAAAAATGGCATCAAAGACCTCGTGCAATCAAAACAGAGCACAACGCACATGTTGCAAAGTCTCAATAGGGAACACCTTTTGTCAAATGGAAGAAAATAACTTTTAAACATAGAGAAAAGGCAACTCAAACCCACAATCCGGATTTTGCTTCACCACATAACATACTGCCCAGCCCCATCATAATTAATTTATAAAAGGAAAGAAACGCAATATATCTTTTCTCAGATATTTTTTCCTATCAAGAAATACAAGTCCCGATTTTTTTCCTGAAGTCAAAAGAAAGGCAAATTCATAAAAGGAAAGAAACGCAATATATTTTTTCTCAGATTTTTTTCCTATCAAGAAATACAAGTCCTAATTTTTTTCCTACTATAAAAAAAGACAGAAGTCAAAAGAAAGGCAAAAGTAAAGAAGATAATCGAATTATAAAAGGCAGGAAAAACAATAAAACTAAAACCAATGGCACCCACCGAACTCTTTTTTTTCCTCCTTTCTCCTACCGCGCTTACCTTTTTCTCTACTCTATATCTTCCTCCATTCCCCTCACACGCAAAAGCTTCCCCTCCATGGGCACCTTCGCCTTCCCCTCACCCTCCTCCGCCTCCCCCTACCCCGGACTCCGCTCGCCCTTCGACTCCGCCGCCGACGCCCCCCTCCCGCAGCAGCCATTGGACTGTGGAGCCTCGAGCGATGTTGCCGCCCTCCTGCCCGCTACATGCTCGTTTCCTCGCAGGAGGTGTCATTGTGGAGCTCCAGCACCTACAATACTTTGCTTTGTGGTCTGCGGGTGAAAACCTAAGATCGGGCTTGCCGGATCGAATGACGGTATTGTGTCTCGACAACACTACCTCCTTGGAGGTGTTGTCTTGCAGACCCAAATGATGGCTCCTGTTGCTGCTTGTAGTTGTGGGTGATGCGTTTGGTGGTGGTGTGGCCTGCTTGAGACCGATGGTGGTGTTCTTCATGTGTTTCTCTTCGGCTGTCCTTCGTGTGGTCTTCGCCCTGTTGCTCTGCATGCTCAAGACCCTCCCTTGGTGGTTGTTGTGTTGAGGCGAGCTTCGGGCTCTTGGTGTCATCTTGGTTCATCTTTACTCAATGACGACGCAATGACGCCTCCCCAACTTGCTAATCGTCTCAAACTCCTGTGGCGGAGCTCCTAGTCAAGGTTCGTGTTTAGCTTTGGCACTCGTTGACTGTGGTGGCTCCTCTGTTGTGTCGTTGGGGTTTGATACGCACACCGGTGCGGTGCGTTGGGCTGTTTGTAGAGTCTTGGTATTGTGATCCCTTGATTACACCCCTCTTCTACTTGTTCCGTGCTGATTGTCTTCCTATCTGCTAGCTAGGTCGTGCTTCTCCTAGGCATCCATCTCTTCCTTTTAACTTTGTTTCCTATACGGTTTTCGGCTCGGTTTTCCTCATAAAGGGGTCGACTTGTGAAGGTTTTTGATCCGGTTTTTCTTATAAACTGAATCAGCAAAAGTCTAGGGGATGACCCTTGATTTTTGCCGCTTTTGAGCAATATATTCAAATGGGAGACCCCCCCCGGTGATTCCTCATAAAAAATTAGCGGGTACCACAATTTTGTGTACAACTTGTGACACAGTTTCATATATTTTCTTGATTATTTTGTGCAAAATATATTTTATTAAAATTGTGACGACTTTAGTATATTCTCCATTGGGTCTTTGGGGGACAACATGTCCCTATTTGACAAAATCACGAAATATGAGGTGAAATGGCGCTCAAGGTTTCTCAACACGAAAATGACATCAAAGACCTCGTGCAATCAAAACAGAGCACAACGCACATGTTGCAAAGTCTCAATAGGGAACACCTTTTGTCAAATGGAAGAAAATAACTTTTGAACATAGAGAAAAGGCAACTCAAACCCACAATCCGGATTTTGCTTCACCACATAACATACTGCCCAGCTCCATCATAATTAATTCATAAAAGGAAAGAAACGCAATATATCTTTTCTCAGATTTTTTTTCCTATCAAGAAATACAAGTCCTGATTTTTTTTCCTGCTATAAAAAAGACATAAGTCAAAAGAAAGGGAAATTCATAAAAGAAAAGAAACGCAATATATTTTTTCTCGGATTTTTTTCCTATCAAGAAATACAAGTCCTAATTGTTTTCCTACTATAAAAAAAGACAGAAGTCAAAAGAAAGGCAAAATGAAAGAAGATAATCGAATTATAAAAGGCAGGAAAAACAATAAAACCAAAACCAACGGCACCCACCGAACTCTTTTTTTTTTCCTCCTTTCTCCTACCGCGCTTACCTTTTTCTCTACTCTATATCTTCCTCCATTCCCCTCACACGCAAAAGCTTCCCCTCCATGGGCACCTTCGCCTTCCCCTCACCCTCCTCCGCCTCCCCCTACCCCGGACTCCGCTCGCCCTTCGACTCCGCCGCCGACGCCTCCCTCCCGCAGCAGCCACTGAACCGTGGAGCCTCGAGCGATGCTGCTGCCCTCCTGCCCGCTACATGCTCGAGGAAATGCCTTGGATGTGCAGATCCCAAGAAACGCTAGGATTAGGCGCTCTGCGGGGTCCCTTTTAGCTCCCCTCTAACGGTTTGTGGCTCCTCGTTTTGGCGTGCTTGTTTTCCCGTGATTTGTGGTGTGTAATTTGGTACAGGGTCTACTGAGAAATCAAGAAGTTGCTAGGTTTGGGCCTCCCCGGCAGTTGGTTTTTGTGGTTTTTGCTGCTTTTATGGGAGTTCCCGTCGCGCGGAAGTCCGATTCTTGGGTTACCGACCTTGCGATGACGGACTGCGGCGCCGGCGACCGCTCCGACCTCGGCGTCCGGCCTATTAACGGTGGCCGAGGTGCCGCCATGGAACAGCGCGGTGACGGGTTGGATGGGGCTACCATGTCCCCACCGGAGCGTGTCCCTACACCGTCTTCGTCGAGGTCTGCTGGGTGGCGGCGTTTCTCCTCACCTGGTCCTCTCCGATGCTCAACGCCAGGGTGAGTATTTGACTTCCTTACATTCCTTGGAGGGCATAACTTGATATGTTGACTGAATAAAATTTGTTGGATGTAGGAGTATTGGTTATGAAGACGGTGAGGACTCAGACCGAGACCGGTATTTCTCCCCGGGCAGTGAGTTTTCTCAAGATACTTCTGATACGGATTCCGTGAGCACAAATATTAGTAGGCTGTACACATTCAGGTTGGGAAATTCGAGCCCGTTATATAGTCCTATGAGACGATCGGGACAAGTAGGCACAAGTCCTCCCTCCGGGATAAATGGTCATGCCAGCCAAAATTCTCCTATATACTCGTTGAATTCTGGCCATGGCTATGATGATGGTGACTATTTGATGGATTCACCGAATTGCGATGATGAACATCATGACAATATTATACAGCCAATTGATTTTGAGAGTAATAATGGACTCATATGGCATCCTCCGCCGCCTCAAGATGAGGGTGATGACTCCGAAAACGGTTTCTTTCAATATGATGACGACGATGATGACAGTGCTATTGGTGATGGGAAGACCTTTGAACGTGTTAACCATGAGTGCGGTGGTAGTGAGGATTTACCAGGGACCAAAGGAAAACAGAATATAGCTCATAAAGAGTTCTTAAGGAATGCTTTACATGGGCATTTCAGGGCTCTTGTGTCCCAATTGCTCCAAGGTCATGGAGTTGACCTCGTGGATGGATGGTCGGACATAGTATCCTTATTAGCATGGCAGGCAGCTACCTTTGTGCAGCCAGATACAAGCAAAGGTGGTAGCATGGATCCCACCAACTATGTCAAAGTTAAATGCGTAGCATCAGGGACTCCCAACGATAGGTATGCCCTATAATGATTCAGCTGTGCTGAGTGATTATATGATATTTTTCATGGTATTTTTGGAGCTAAAGGATTATTCATCTGTTTATTTGCAGTACTTTCATTAAAGGTGTTGTTTGTTCTAAGAATGTAAAACATAAACGCATGGTGTCAAAGCACGAGAATCCTAGAATTCTTCTTTTGGGAGGAGCACTGGAACATCAAAAGGTTACAAACAAACTAGCATCGATAAACAGCATTCTTGAACAGGTAATGCCTACATTCTTTGTCAGCTGAAGTGTATTTATCCTAATAGCTCTCAGTATGTCCGTAGTTAACATTGAAAGTGTGATATGTACAGGAAAAGGAATATCTTAAGAATGCTGTTGCAAAGATAGAGGCCCAACGGCCTCATGTCTTGTTGGTTGAAAAGAGTGTGCCGATGTATGCTCAACAGCTTCTTGCAAAAGATATATCTTTAGTACTGAATGTCAAGAGATCACTTCTAGAACGGATATCACGCTGCACAGGTGCTAAAATTGCTTCATCCATTGACAATATCACTTCAGCAAGACTTGGACAATGCCAAGCTTTCTGGATTGAAAGAGTTGCAGAATCTTTAGCTCCGAAGGACTCTAACAGAAAATCTATCAAGACACTGATGTTCTTTGATGGTTGTCCAAGACGCTTGGGCTGCACGGTAATGCACATAGAACTGTTTGCTACCTTTAACGATCTTGCTCCATTTCATAAAAAAAAAATGAAGGGTCAATTCTCATCATATTGTTACTTTGGTCCTAATTTTATACACGTATTCTTCAATACTATTTTTTGGCATTATTTTACTCTCTGCTGAGGATGGCAATCCTGAGCTCCGCTTTGTGCCTATCTATTGTGGCGGTTTAATTGTGCAAGACATATCTAATACAACCAACAATTTTTTTTCGTAGGTCCTCCTAAGGGGCACATCCTATGAAGAGTTAAGGAAGGTCAAACTCGCTCTGCAATTTGCTGTATTTGCAGCATATCAACTATCACTGGAGACTTCATATCTTGCAGATGAGGGTGCAACACTACCAAAGACCCCTTCGGATCTTCCAGTTCGTCCACTTGAGAAGCATATGAATGGTGGAGATATTTCCTCAAGTAATTCTCGGCAGAATTTGAATGATTTTCAAATCATTGGTGACAGAACTTCAGAAAAGGGCTGCATCGTGCCTCTAAATTTCCTTGATAGTTCTTCAAAAGTGTTAACTATTGACCAATCCCTTTTGAAACCTAACCTTGGTCAGGAAGAATACATTCCTGGAACTGATGACACGTTTTCTCATCCCCCAACATTGTTTATCGATAATGATTGTGAATCACCTCTAGTTGGAAAAGGGACACCAACAGATTTGCAATACCCTGACGACGTTCATCGAGATGAGATGGTTGGTGGGATTTATAGAGTTGAAAGTGAGTTGGACAATGGTTGCCATCATACATCAGACGAAGAACATGCAGGAGTAACCGTACCTGATCATAACGAGAACCCCACCGAGTATTTCCCAACATCCGAGAATGCACAGAGCATTTTGGTTTCCTTGTCCGTTGCATGCCCTCAGAAAAGAATTGTATGCAAGCAATCTCAGCTCTTCCGCATAAAGTTCTACGGTAATTTTGATAAGCCACTTGGGAGGTATTTTCGTGAAGATTTATTTTATCAGGTACTGCATTGTCATCCATTTTCCTGTTTGATTGCAAGCAGATACCTAGTAGGCTACTATTGCCTTATTAATGTGTTCCATCGCTGTTGCAGACTTCGTGCTGTGAGTCTTGCAAAGAACCTGCAGAATCTCATGTCCAATGTTATACTCATCAACAAGGCAGTCTTTCAATAGGTGTTAGAGATCTTGAATCTGTAAAGCCGTTACCTGGACGGAACGATGGGAAGATATGGATGTGGCACAGGTGCCTCCGGTGCAAACAAAAAAATGGAAACCCTCCGGCAACACACAGAGTAGTGATGTCTGATGCGGCATGTGGACTTTCTTTTGGGAAGTTTCTTGAACTTAGCTTTTCGAATCACACAACAGCCAATCGAGTTGCCTGCTGTGGACATTCCCTCCAGAGGGACTGTCTTCGTTTTTATGGGTATGTGGTGGATTCTTGTATTCAACCTTCTCAAATTTAAGGTCAATGTAACTGTTGCCATTCTCCTTGAACAGGTTCGGAAGCATGGTTGCTGTCTTCCGTTATTCTCCTGTGGACATCCTATCTGTCAACTTGCCACCCTCAGTATTAGACTTTGCTTATCCAGTAGCACAAGATTGGCTCATCGAGGAGGCTGGTGATGTATGTTCATTTGAATATAAGTTTGTTTATTTACGGCCTGTTTGGCCTAGCTTAAAGTTGAAGCTGAGTAAATCACCCAGCTTTTTAATAAGCTGAAGCTTATAAGTTGTGGTGGAGTTGCTTCTTAGCCTTTCACCCTCCTATCTCCCACCTCTCTCTAGCCGACTTCCGTTATAAGCTAATGCACTCTGAGAAGCTAGTTTTGTGGGCTTCACCATTTGGCCCTAAAGCTAGCTTTGTGGAGCAAAGTTAAGCTGGGTGTTGGAAATGCCCCTTTTGACATATTTCTGTGTAATTTATTGCCCTATTTAAATGGTTAACTTGTCTTGCAGGTAGCCAATAGGAAGGATAACTTTTACAGGGTGATTTCTGACAATCTTGACTGCATTGAAAAGACAGTTTCAGCCCAAGAAGATCTGAGCATGAAGGCGGGCTTGTATAAACATGTTGTTGATCTTAAAGATCTGATTAAAGTTGAGTGGAAGAAATATGACGTAAGTTAAACTGTTACATGGTTTTATTCTGCTGTCAAAGTATGTGGTAGGCTACATACTGTGCTGGTGGGTTGATTTTTTTCCCCGTATTTGCACACCATTTTTCAGGTTTTGTCGGGGTTTGGTAGCATACAGAAGTTACAAACAATTGGAGAACCTGTAGATGTTCTAGAGCTCAACCGCCTGAGGCGAGAGCTTGTACTTGATGCACATGTATGGGATCGCCGTCTGCACATGATGCACTCACTCACCAAGAAAAACTGTACTGCGGCAACTGATGCACAGTGTCCTAAGAAATTTCCTGAAAGCGTGTTAGAAGATTCAAAGGCTGAGATTTCCAGCACACAGGAAAATATGGAGAAGTCACTAGAATATTCTCAGTCAAGTTCTCTTATCACAGATAGTGGGAAGCCATTGCTCAGAAGAGAACATGGTGACACAACCGTGTCACATTCTGGGTTGACCAACATAGATGAAGTATACCACCAGTCTGTTGAAGGCTCTGCTAGTTTTACTGGTCTCCACATTGTCCCGCACCCATGTGAAGTACAGAGCAATGGGGTGGTGGCTGATGAACTTAAGCTTGAGAAGACATTGGAGAAGTCAGAGTCTTCCCCATCAAATCTTTCTGATAGAATTGACTTGGCATGGACTGGCTCTGGCGTGGAGACACTTCTAGTTGCACCTACTGCTCTGATGAATGGCTCCTCATACCAGAATGTTATGGCTCCAATTAGAATTAAATCATTTGATTCTGGAATCAATTTCAGAAATGGGTTATCACCTGTCGACGATTCAAATGTAAGCATAAGAAGAGCTTATTCCCAAAGGCCTCCTAGGGCGCTTGAGAGAACAGGCAGGGGTTTGTCCCCGACCTTCACAAATAAGCTGTCACTTCCTGGTATGGTTGATGGTGAGGGTCGTTTCCTTCTATCACAAAGTGTTTCAGATGTTGTTATTCCAGTGTATGATGATGAGCCGTCCAGTATGATAGCCCATGCCATGACTGTTCCAGAATATCGTAGTTTCATGTTGCCAGTGCTGAATCTGCATAATGAATTGGACAGACCTAGTGTTTTGAACTCTCTGGATCAGAATTCTACTTCTAGAAGCTGGTCAGATGTATCTCAAATGAATTCCAAGGATATTCATTTGACGGTTTCTTTTGAGGATGAAGACTCGTGTTCTGTGGATAAGGCAAAATTTTCTGTCATATGTTATTTTGCAAAGCAGTTTGATTCAATCAGAAAAAAGTGTTGTGCAGATGAACTGGATTACATTCGTTCTTTGAGCCGGTGCAAGAGATGGAGTGCTCAAGGTGGCAAGAGTAATGTATACTTTGCCAAGACACTGGATGACAGATTTGTCATAAAGCAAGTGACACGGACGGAATTAGATTCATTTGAGGACTACGCAACTGAGTACTTCAAATATATAACAGAGTCTGTATCCTCTGGAAGCCCAATTTGCCTTGCTAAAGTTCTTGGTCTTTACCAGGTTTGTACCGCTTTAAGTTTATTCTCATGTGTTTCTAGGGTCCTGTAAGGTTAAATTATTTTTAACTTAACTGCGACCCATCTGTGCACTAGGTCGTTGCCAAGAACATGAAAGATGGAAAGGAACTGAAGATGGAATTAATGGTCATGGAAAACATATTTTTCAAGAGGAAGGTATCAAGAATATATGACCTGAAAGGATCCCTGCGTTCCCGTTACAACCCTGATACATCAGGAAACAACAAGGTTCTCTTAGATCTCAATCTATTAGAGACACTTCATACAAAACCCATTTTTCTTGGAAGCAAAGCAAAAAGAAGGTTGGAACGAGCTGTCTGGAACGATACTTCTTTTCTGGCAGTAAGTGACTTTACTCACTGTGTTGTGTATGTCTGTTGTTTACATGCTTGTAATACATTCTAGGGTGCACCAACCTAGTATGTCTAGAAGGCCTCGGATACCAAGATGACAAGATCTTGAAAGCTGCTCGATTTCAACCAATTTATATGCTGTTCCAGTGAAAGCTAGACGGGTTAAATAGTCATGCACATGTTTCCACTTTTCACACTTAGTACTTTGAAATATTGTTTTCTGAAATAATAATGTTCAAATAGCTATGAATCTTGGAGCCTGTAGCTCAACTTTTGGTGCAGCCACGGGGGCCTAACTAGAGATAAGATATTGGAGATGGGTTTCTTGAGGGTTAACCATTTAAGGGGTTGTAGTTTTATTTCTATGGATTATAAGGAAGCTATAAGAAATATATCAACACAGTCCTGGTCCCCTTTTCTGCCACTGTGCTGCGTCTGCGGTCACAGCATGGTCGTGCTACTCCGCTCCAGATCCCCATCTGATTCTAGTTCATGACATGACTTAATTTTGCATGTTTCTAGGTAGACAGCACACGGGCCCCTTGTTTATTTTACTGAAACAGTAGAAGTTTCCTTAAATCTGTTAAATGTTTCCTACCTTCCTGTTGCTGACATCCAAAGTGGTTATAAAGATAAACTTATAAAACAATACTGGTGAGAAGCTAAAGGATTGGTGTGAAGGTGAACAACCCTTTGATGTGTTTTCTGTTTCCAAAAGTTGAAACATTTTTTGTTGCCAGACTGGTGGATGATTTTGGTTGGCCAACGTGGCAACTATCAGTCGAGTTATTAGTTCATTCGCCTATTCGGATCTGGCTTGGTCAAGTCAACGGCCACCCTGGGCTTGGCTTAGCATCTTTAGTATACTTCCCGTATCTGTTTGACAAAATCGATCTGAATGATTAGTATTGTTGAGTTGTAGCATATGAAGTGAATATTGTATGTCTCCAGCTGCTCTTTGGCATGCATGATCCATTCTCATTCGCGCTGCCTGTTTCCTTGTTCGCAGTCAGTGGGTGTGATGGACTACTCCCTCCTGGTTGGCATCGACGAGGAGAAGAAGGAGCTGGTGATGGGGATCATTGACTATCTCCGGCAGTACACATGGGACAAACAGCTGGAGACCTGGGTGAAGGCGTCGGGGATTCTAGGGGGCTCCAAGGACGGGATGCCCACCATCATTTCTCCAGACCAGTACAAGAAGAGGTTCAGGAAGGCCATGTCAAAGTACTTCCTAACTGTCCCCGACCAATGGTCACCTTGAATCGTCGTCACTTGATGCCTACTGTTATTTGCCTATTCGAGTGCAAGATGGGGTGATGGCGACTGGGAAGCGGTACATTGTTTTCTTTCTATTTTTTTCTTTGGTTTTGTTAGAATAGTCGATCGATCTGCGCCTTTTGTATGTTATTTTTGCTCGCATCAGGCTGGACTGGGATCGCTGGAGAGGGCGTACGGTAAAGGTTGCCCCCATCCAGGCAGAGCCTAGGGATCGATATGTGTATATTATATATAACAATGCTACACTGTAACATGAAATGAAATGCAGAGGAATTAAAATGCGTGAGTTTCCTTACAAATGCAACGATCGACCCTTTCTTGGCTGGTGCTCTTAACAATTAACTTACTAGTTAATTCCCTCGAAAAAGAGAAAGAAAAAGAAGAAGGAACTTGCGTTACTACTGCCTTCATTTCATAATATGGTTTGTATAAACTTTGATCAAGTATATAGAGAAAATTATCTACATGTTGATTCAGATCGTTAGGAAACTGATTTATTCATTGGCTCGCGTGTTGTGAGGTGGGATAATTCCGCCATAGGTCTCGGGGTGCTTCAAGCCCATCCATGTACGGCGCTATGGGTGATAGCTGAGCCCATCCATTGCGCGGAGGTTGCAACGTGGCGGGGATAGGTGTCAGTTGTCCATCTTGCTCGATTTCCGTTCTTCGTAGCTGTAATTTAGGCATCTTTGACCAGCTAAAATCCAGTTTAACAAAAGACCTTGCAAACTAAATGCAGCTCAGACGATTAGCCTTTTATGGTGAAAACATTCTATTAGGATTCAAGTCCTGGACTTTAAACGCTTGCTTGCATTTTTTAGATTTATTTCAGGTTTTTTGATGACGTTTTGTTCAATAAGAGATGATGTTTTCATCGACTACCACAAAGCACATAGGATGACTTCGTTAATATCGTTCATAAGGCTGCTCCTGTATTTCTTGTATCTATTTCGTTTTGTATAGACGAGGCCAAACTCTTTATTTCACATGTCTCTTTTCTTAAAGGTTCAAGGTCATATATTAATTATTACATGTCCTTACAACCACATCCTTACAGAAAAATAAAATTACATTAAATATTTTGGGATGCTCAAGTATTTTTTCCTGGTGTATCCACCGGCTACTTGCGGTGATCGTGACTTGAGTGACTGCGATATGCAAGCAAATCAACGCCCCGAAGAAAAAATAAATGCAGAGAAGGGCTTGTAGAAACTGAAAACAACGAAAACACGGATCCACCGGTAACAACACCAACTAGATCCCGGAAAACCTGACAGTCACAACTTCACACGCCCTCTACCGGAAATAAGCACACCAATGGGACGGGACAAAGGTGGGCAGGACATTATTCCTACACTGGGCAAGTGCCACCGTCTCAACGTCCAAAACCAGACACAAAGGCTTTGTAAAGAAAACCCAAGACAAATCACCCATGCCGCTACACAACAGATCTGAGTTTGATGTCAAGATTGGTGCCGTCAAGGACCATGCACCACGCCATCTTCTCCGGTGGCCTAGTCATGCCGGGCCACCGTTGAAGATCATCGTGCTGGATCATCGGCGCTGCTGTCGAGCATCAGTTGCAGACCACACCTCGGCTACTCATCTCCGTCGCGGACCCACAACACCCACCAACTTCTCCACAACAGCCCCCCATGATCAGCAACCTCCCCGCCATAGTGGCGAGAGGGAGAGAAGGTGGGGTGGCGGCTAGGGTTTCAGCCGACCGCTTGACCCTCACGAAATCGTTTTGGAATTTATTTCACATGTCACAAATTACGACTAAATAACAACTCATTATTAAACATCATATTAAAGGCAAAACTAATCACTCAACCATGAACGGGAGCACGGGTAAGTTGCTGCGATTTACTATTTTTTGCTACTTTATTTCTTCAGGCAACTGTATCAGTGCTTTATTAAGAAACTGGTTCCGGCAATTCGCTGTCACAAGCCTAGCAGGATCGCTAAAATGGGCATGCAACACCTAATGATGGAGTGTTGCTGGCTCCAGTTTTCATTGTATCGCTACATTCAGGCTTTGCCTGCGGATCCGAAGAGGCGCATCTTCTCTGCTACAACAGCTTTCATTGCTTCCTTGGCAGACTCCATGACCTGAACCAGGTCCTTTTCTGGCTTCTTGAGTGACTGCAGGTAGCTGTTGCGGACCTCCGTGTTCACGTTGAATTTCCTCACCCCCAAATCTATGCACTCCTGCTCCACAAGTTGGTCACAGGTTATTATCACTTGCGCAACAGCATTTCAAATATGACATTGGTTAATAATAAGACCAATTTCATCAACTGATAAGCTCTAGTATAATTATTTCACAAACGGAAGCGTTATACTGATTGTTCGCAAAACTATGAAGCTGATATAGACACAGAAACTCTAGCCCATCAGCATTTTTAACCTTGTCGTTGAATTATTTTATGCACTGCAACCATGATTGATGATTTTCTTATGGAGGGCAACGATTGCCCCCCAATTCTCCTATAACTTGAACCTTTCAGGATATAAGTTGATGCGGGAAACTCAACAAGAACTACTGCAAGGTACAGATTCACTGATCTTAATACAGAAGGAAACAGTTTATCAAACCTTTACAAGTTCATGAGGGAGGCCAGATGCTCCATGAAGTACCAAGCTAACTCCTTTCTTCATAGTTAATGCGCGAAGTTCCTGTCATCGTTTCAATGAAAAAAAATACCGAGTCCATTACTCAAAAGAAGTTGCTTGCAAAAAGCACAAATTTGCTTGGTAATTCTTTACAGAATACTTCACAAGCCGTCGGAAAAAAAAAACACTTTACAACCCTGAACCATTGTAGAAGTTCATTTTTCAATCTTAAACTCAAAAACCAGAAAACCAGTTGTCTTAAACCTTGAACTGTTGAATATGTTTACTGGTTTACCCCCTTGGTTCTATTCCAAGCGGTTCAAGCTGACTCAAACAACACATGGAAGACAAGTAGCATCACATATACGCAGCACCTTGTCATGTTACCAGATTAAGTAAAACACACACAAAATCAGAGTAGGATCATACTTTTTTGGAAAAATCTTAACAATTTTAGAAAAAACGGAAAATCAGAAAACAGGGTAAAAGATCTGGTAACACACACATAATCTGAAAGATCAAGCAAAGATTTTCATAGCTGTTCTGTCAAACCTTTAGCAAGTCAAGTCTCAGGTTCGGTCCACTGGGAGGATATTTTCCGTGAACATTCCCAATGCATACTGCTAATGCATCAATACCAGTTTCATCAATAAACTGCTCAGCCTGAAAATACGTAACATATAAGTTAAGCATTATTACAGGATTGTAATGATAGAATGCCATAGAGTTGAAATTTGTTGGGAAGATAAAATAACCTGAGCAATATCAGTAAATCTCGCTTCATATTCTTCAACTGTCAGGCCATCTTCAGTGCCTGATAGTCTCCCAAGTTCAGCTTCCACAAGCATGCCTTTAGCATGAGCCAGGGAAGATATGTTCTTTGTGTATAAGATGTTCTTTTCTAAAGTTAGATGGGAACCATCCACCATGACTGAATCAAATCCCTGAAAAATAAAAGGTCATAGTAGATGGTCCAGAGAATTAAGATTCAGATGTAGTCATTTATCATTCATGATTAGGAAAACATTTTGGTACCGCAAATTTGAGAAAACAGTGCATTTTTTCACTTACCATTTCAAGAGCTCCAAGCAAATCATGCTTGTCAGCCCCGTGATCATAATGGACAGTGATAGGTACCTGAGTGACAATCACAGAATGATCACCTTTAAAGAACATAAAACAAGGATGGCTATCTGTTTCAAAAAACAAGGATGGCTAGTAGGTAATATGTGGGAACCCAAGTTATATAAAAATTTATGAACTATTTTTATCCAGATCACTGGGTGTCCACATTTACTGTTTAAGCATGCTAAGTTCTGTTTGTCTTACGCTGGCTCGTTCTGCTGCAGCAATGCAGCATGCTACCAACGGAACTCCACCTTGCTTCAGGGAACTGGGATGAACCTAAATAACAACCACAATAAGCGTGGTTAGAAATCAAGACGATACATATCATCTACAAAAAATATGGATAATGAGTTCAGGGAGCATGGGTGCAGAAAAGCTCATGAGTTGAGAGTGAGAAAAGCTCATGTGTTGAGAGTGAGAAAGGCTCATGAGTTGAGAGAACGAGTACTCTGAGAGAACCAATGCAACTCTCTCTACGGAAAAAACACGGGTACAAATCCATTTCAGGATCTGTGTGGTATTGCTTCTATCCCTCTGGAGCTAGTTGTTGCGACCTACTTACTAGTCCTATCATAACATACTCCAGTAAAGAGTGGTATCAGAGGACACCCAACATGGTAAATTACATACTCCCTCTGTCCCATAATATAAGAGCGTTTTTGACACTAGTGTAGTGTAAAAAACGCTCTTATATTATGGGACGGAGGGAGTAATTTTCACCATAAACTGCCAAAGAAAACATCCTATACTAACAAAGAATTCCTAACCTGCAGGATAGCAGGACTTTCTTCAGCCTCGGCAGCTGCAATTACAGCTTCAATTCCCTCAAGATTATATACATTGAAAGCACCAACTGCATAGCCACTCTTCTCCGCGTTCTTCACAATACGAAAAAAATAGCTGATTAAGTATTTAAAGCAATACACAACGATGTATAACCTTGATGAGAAGTAGACGGTGGATAAGAACTTACAAGGAGAAGTTCTTTTGTTGAACTTCTAGAAGGGCAAGCCCAATTCTGGACCACTTCTGCAAGAGCACTGTTATCACCAACATTACCTGTCATTTGGGGAGTGGCAAGATAGTTTCTTGAGTAAAAAGGTAACGTTATTTATCTGTTGGTACAGAAATGAGATATGTTTATTACCAGGAAAAACAATGTAGGGGACACCAGGATGTCTACTCTCAGGGCCAAGCTGCCACAAAGGCACACCAGCTAAAGCTTGTCCCATTACTTTGGCACGCCGAGCTTCCAAAGCTTTTGTAGCAAGATCAGATGAAGTGATTCCTCCCTGTATAAAGAATATAGTAAGGAGTACCTCCAGAAGTATTCCATGCACAACTTGTGGAATCAATCATTTTGTTTGGTATGGACAGTTGAATTTGCAGGCACTGTTTTTTTTTGTAGATGCTATTCTTTCTTCTTCTTCTTTTTTGTTCTGATGAATGAAACATGTAACCATGTAGGTGTAATGCTATCTCGATATTTCATTAAGTATTTAATGGCATAGGTCCAATAAAACAGAACAAATATTTTGACCTAACAGTAACAGATCCAGAGATTGGCAAATTTCCAGGAACCAAGTAAAAACTAAATTTCAATTTGTTCAGAAGGAAGAAATCGGCTGTGTAATTTTACCTTTGCAAGGATGTAACGGGGTCGACTATCAATTCTTCGCACAATCTCTACTAGTGCTGAGCTCACTTTGTAATTAATTTCTAAGCTTTCTTCAGGAGCTGCAACATGAAAGGTACAATCTTGTTAGGTGGTCAAACTACTTCAGTACAGATATCCAAGAAAGAAATTATCTTCTTTCGTCTGGCACACAAAAGGTAGCAAACTATACTAATAGGTCAGTTGTCTTGTACTGCTAATGCTTACATGAAGATAACAGCGGCTATTCTTGAACATACTCTTTTGAAAAGCTGAGTTAGGTATCTGACTCTAGCACACAATTTCAGGAACGTATACTGAAGTTAGTTTGGTTTTGGTCACTAGAAAAGATTATGATGCAAACTGGAGATGTTCTATTCAAACGATTGGGACAATGCACTCACATTGTGATTGTGGTTGTGGTTAAATGTAGAGATTCATTCAATGGCTCTACTGGTGGCTAATGCGTTTTTGGGCATGATTTTGACAACAATAAGCAACTTTATTTTATCAATTCCCCCCTTTTAAAAAGTTTTGACAGTTTGACCTGTCTTCCAATACAGTTAGCCCCAGACTCCCGGTTCATGCCTAGAATATGATAAAAGAAAACAAACTATCTCCCCAGAAGTGATCTGAGTTGAGCTCAGGGAATAGAATTAGGCTGAGAGCCTCTGATACGGTGTGGAGTTTGGAGGCAATTGTGTGCTAGCCCTGAGGATCTCCACATCATTTGTTAGTAAACAGTTTTTACCAGCACAACTTGCTCAACACTTCGGCAGGTAGGATGTGGCTGAGGAATTGTTGGCATTAAGAAACTAGAAATCAAAATTGACTCAGCATTTGATCACTGTATTTGCTAATGGAACAAACAACACATTTAGCCATATGATAATCAGAAAGATGCTAACTTTTTCCGGTAATGAGTTGGCGGCTGGTGACGACTAGCGTGTCTCTCCCAGACTGTATATAAGCATTTCCCAATTCAACAATTCTGCTGATTTCTTGGTCTCTCTCCTCAGTTGATTTCAGTGAGATCATCTCAACAGATACCTACAGTGAGTAAAAAGAGAACACAATACTAACACCACAAATTGATCTCAAGCAAAACCATCCGACTTAAGACAGTACTATCCACAAACTCTATCCAAGTAGATGTATACGATGGTTGATCGTTCATGTTTAGGCATGACAGCCAAGATATAAATTACCTCTATCACTCTGAGGGATTGTGCGCATTGTGAACGAAGCTCGTCGACCTAACAAATGCAAAAGAACATGCAAATGAGATAAATATGATTGACAAAATCTTAAAGCAACACAAGGCTAACCTGCTTCGTAGTTTTTGGCACATAAGAACCAACAACTATGAGGCCTCCCGCTAAATTTCTTTTTAATCCAAGGTCATTTGGGCGGATAGGTGGCTTTGGCTTGATTCCAATTCTAGCACTCACAAAACTTGCAGCTGTGCGACACAGAAACCGCTTTCCTTGCAATTCAGCCTGTTGAGTTAACGGAAAAAGAAAAAGAAGAATAGGAGATCAAAACAGAGCATCAATACTAGAATAAGACATATTATCATATCAACTCGAAAGGAATAGGTACCGAGTGTTTAAGTGTATATGTGGATTGCCTAGCCCTTTCCATCAGTTCGGACTTTTGGTTGCGTTGACTAGTGCAGTCAACACATGGTATCAGAGCCTAAGGTCTTGAGTTTAAGTCCTGGCTTTCACAATTAATCTAAAATTGTTGTTCCCCCCTTTGTGTCCACATATAGGCCTCTTGAGCCATATCTCTCAGTCTATCCATGTGTTGACTTTCCGCATCACACGTGATAAGGGGTGTTGAAGTGTATATGTGGATTGCTAGCCCTTACCATCAGTTTGGACTTTTGGTTGCGTTGGCTAGTGCATGAAGCTTAACACTAAGAACAAATGCTTCTCGTAGAAATGGAGTGGCATATCATACCTGGATCATTCCAGCAGCAAAGACATTCATGTCCCTTTCACTGGCAGCGTTGACAATACACGCAGAGCCCTAGAAAGAGTCAAAATGCCTGTCAGGAAATTCTCAAGGTAAATCAAGTAGAGAGGGAATCATAACAGGATTTATGATACTATATGGTTGAATCAGCCAGTACAGTTCTAGAGTCCCTAAAACACCTGCAACATTTATTAGCCATTTCAAGTAAATAGCTGCCATGAGTGCATACAGAAACGAGAATATGAAATATCTACAAAACTAATAATTTATAATTATATCCTTAAAAAGTTTAAACTGACTCAAAACAACTGTTCATATGCACTGGAGGGGCGTAGTGGTGACTAAGGTGCGCCTTGGCCTGCCCTTAATCTTGTAACTACTTTGTTTAAATAGGTGAAGCTTCTTTGCTAATTAAACAACAAAAATACATCTTAATTCATGTAACAATCATAGTTGGCCTCTCCTTCATTTTGTTCCAAGCTCCGCCAATCATATTTTCCATGCTTACTATCATATACCTTCTCCAAGCTGCAGAGAAGCTGACAGACTGCATCTGGTCCTTCTTTACGTAAAAGACTTATGGAAATTGTTGAAACTTGGTTCTCCAAAATCCTTCCTTTAGTCTTTTCTTCAACCCACTGTAAATTCAAGGACAAAGCAAGTTACTAAGGTCTTGTTCTTCGCTCTTCGCTTTACCAATCAAACAATTCCAAGTACCTGTTTGAGATTGGAAGATGTATAGCCAAAAGCTGCATCCTTGGCAAACTCAGTCTCACCAGCAGGAATCAATCTGTTAGAGAATGTTGGACATCAATATTGTTATGTGTTATTTTTGTATTTAAATACATTGCATAGTGATCATGCACAGACTACCTTTCAGAGTCTGCAACATAATGAATATCATCAATAGTGTACCGCCCACCTTGAAGGAAGAATGGGCATATTATCCAAGCATCCATGTCGCCTAATACTGAAACAACTGCATCAGCTTCCTGGAAAGTAGAAGAGTATGATATGATCAGAGAAATGAAATGGAAAAGAAAAACAGAGAGAATTTCAGATATTAACCTCTGGGAAATGGCCACGTAGAGTGGAATCACCTCGCAAGACCACTGTATAACTAATACCAGGGACAGTCTTTGCTGCAGCTTCAAGATTTCTGCAGATATCTTTTACTAACAGTGCGGCCTATGAAAGTGAGAACGCTTTAAATATATATTTAAATACCCTAAAGATAAACTGTTTAAGACCGCACTTTCCTACCTTATCAGCAATCATTGAACGGGAGTTTGTCAAAATAAAAAAGCAGGTTGGTAGTTTCAGAAACTGCTCTGTGAGGGCTTCAACTGGCCTGCAGTTCAGCATTACAAGCAAAGCTTATGGAACTATGTACGGAACATGGGCAAAACGAAAATGCTAGCAGAAAACATATGTAATCTAAAAGACAATATGCTTTCGTTTACCATTCAGTTAAGACCTCTATATCATGAACTGTTTGAGTTCCAGTTGGATCATCATCTAAAACTACAAGAACCTTTTTGCTATCATGAGATGCAGAGGAAACAAGATCATCCATTGGAACTTCTGGCCACTCAACAGGAAGAGAACGCAGGACATCTTCTTTATTAAGCATGGGTGGTCTTCCTTCTACTTTTACTCCAGATAATGTCTCATATACCTGTGCCAGGAGCAATCAGCGGGCACGTTTAGGAAAAGAAATTAAATTAAGGCTATCAGTATATCATATTTTGGCATAAGTTCTGTCTACTGAGAGCTGTGAGCTGCTCACCTTTACAACAGCACTATCATCATATCGACCCCATCCAGAAGCAGAGCCTGTTGGAATACATCAAATGAATAAAACAATAGCCATCCTATTTAAAAATTAAGACTGTTATCCAAACAATAACTGTAAGCTGATTTGTTTTCTTCTAAAACTAACTGTAATATACTACTAGTATAGAAAACAGAGGGGACGGCCATGCAACGTTCTGTTAATTTGGGTAACTACTTCCATTGAAGATAAGAAATATAGCATGACTTGATGAACATTGGAACCAAAACATAGAATGGAAAATGATCTTTGATTTATCACAGACAATTACCTGAAACAAACAGCTGATGAGCAACACTAGAGACATGCAATGGGATCCTCAAGTTGGAGCTTTCACGAGATACTATACCCTGAAATAGACGAGATAAGTGCATTATTACCTTTTGCTAGTACTCCCTCTGTTCCCAAATGTAAGAGGTTTTTGCAGTTCAAGACGAGATAAATGCATTATTATCTTTTGTTAGTGTTAGAGTACGTAATGGGCCTAATGGCCTGGGCTGGCGTTATAGCCCGTTAGTCTTAGGGTTAATTAGAGATAAGGGTCGCTTGCTTGGGAGTCAAGTAAACCTCTCTATATAAAAAGAGGAGGTGTATCAATCTAATGAAGCAAGAATTAAGAAGGAAATCCCTTCCATCTTGCCCGGCCGTGGGCAAAAGGCCCCCGGCCGGCCCTCTCGCGCCCTCCTTCTAGCAGCTCTGATACCAATTTGGTATCAGCTAGCTTCGGTTCGATCATGTCTTCACCGCCGCCCAACTCGTCTCTTCCGCTGCCGGTCACCTCGTCGCCTCCGGCGGCCACCACGACCGTCGCCCCGCTCCTGCCCGCGCCGGGATCCTCCGTCGCGCCCGCCTCCGCCGTCCTCACCCCGGAGAAGGTGTCCGGGGCGCTGCGGGACCTAACCCAGGCGGTCCAGGAGATCCGCCTGTTCTTGGCCGGGTCCTACGGGCCGCACCCGGCTGCACCGCCCATCGCCGCCACCGCGCCGCCGTGGCTGCCGTGGCAGCCGCTGCACCAGGCGGCCTCCGCCGCGCTCGCCTGGCCGTTGCAGCAGCCGCTGCAGCTGCCATCCACTGCCCCGCCCTGGCTGCAGTGGCAGCCGCCGCGCCCGGCGCTCCTCCGCAGCAGCCGCTGCCGCTGCCCCAGGGCGTCCCCGCCGCGCTCGCAGGGCTGCTGCAGCAGCCGCTGCAGCTGCCATCCATTGCCACCACCGCCCCGCCCTGGCTACAGTGGCAGCCGCCGCTCCTGGCGGCTTCCGCCGCGCCCGGCGCTCCGCTGCAGCAGCCACTGCCGGTCAGCTCCGGCCCCGCATCGACCGTGCCGGCGGGAGTCCCGATCCACCAGATCAAGTTCCCGCCGTCGCCATTACCACTTCCCCAGGGCGTCCCCATCCAGCAAATCAAGTTCCTGCCGTCGCCGTCACCGTTTCCGGCTTGGATCACTACCCGCCACGTGTCGGCGGTGGTGAGGCTACAGGCTGCTGCCCGCGGCCTCCTAGCGCGTCGGCGTGTGCGGGAGATGCGTGGTTTGCAGCTACCGCTCCTCCCAGCTGCGCTTCGCTGCGCAAAGGACCTCGATCTCGTCCGCTGCGTCGGGGATCTTGGGCATGCCGTTTTCCCTGCGGGCAGCGACCTCAAAGTCTGCGACATCGGCCGTTGGGGGGGCGCACCCCTCCTCGTCATTCTCCATCGCAAGCCCTCCACTCTTCCTTGTGCGATGCAGACCAACAGCCGTCCGGCGGGGAGAAGGCAGGGTGTCACCGACAGGAGCGCACCGCGTAGCACCACTGCATTCCGCCGGCCGCCGCGAGGGCGCCTCTGCTGGTCGCTCTTGCGACCACTTCCAGGTGGCCATACACATGCACTCCTTTTGTCCAGACGGTGTACATGGGATCCAGGTGGCTGTACACGTGCACGTCCGACAAGCGGATGGTGTCCACTTTTTGTTAAGGGGTCCAAAATAAATCGTCCCAGTCCATTTCAGGTTGAGAGTAATAAAACAAGCCGAGATGTAAAAGGCTTGTTTTTAGGTGTTAGGTTTGTGTTGCGTCGAATCATGGTTATAAGTTGGTTAGGCTGCAGCTCAAGGACAAGCTGCATGTCCAGGTGGGGTGTAGTGTTAGAGTACGTAATGGGCCTAATGGCCTAGGCTGGCGTTATAGCCCGTTAGTCTTAGGGTTAATTAGAGATAAGGGTCGCTTGCTTGGGAGTCAAGTAAACCTCTCTATATAAAAAGAGGAGGTGTATCAATCTAATGAAGCAAGAATTAAGAAGGAAATCCCTTCCATCTTGCCCGGCCGTGGGCAAAAGGCCCCCGGCCGGCCCTCTCGCGCCCTCCTTCTAGCAGCGCCATAACAAGTACTCCCTCTGTTCCTAAATGTAAGACGTTTTTGCAGTTCAAATTGAACTGCAGAAACGTCTTACATTTACGAACACAGATAATAGTTCATAAAATGAATAAGTTAATAGCTCGGTTATCCATACAAGATCCTTGACGAATATGTCCACCGCAGATAAAGGTGTATAATCATTATCAAGCATGTGTGGCACACGGTTTCCAAACATCCTGCAATATGAAGATTGAGTGTATCAATCATCAGATAGTCACCTTCACTCATGCTAGAACACACCACTAGATATCTGAAAGACTAACCTACAGGGAGCTGATAGCAAAAACAAGTAGAAATAATTGTTTTGTTTCTTTCTCATAATCATTTTATCACTCGGCCAATATTAGCAAGTCTAAACAGTGAAGAGTAAAAAAGGAAGATTCATTAGAGTGGATTAAACAATGACACATACCACGAGTAACCTCTTGCATGTTGAATAATTTCGAAAACTCTTCTTGTTCGCAAATTTAATCGAGCACCAAATGCCATTGCTTCAGCTGCTGAGGCTATATGGACCCCAGCAAGAAGTTGGTTCACCATTTTAACAGAACTGGGAAAAGTAGCAGAAGAGAGATGTTGATTCACAAGCGTCAGCACTAATGAAAAGGAGCCATTATGCAGAAATAAGACCCTGTAAGGAAGGTATATGACTACAAAATATGTGTATCACCTCGCAGCTCCGCATCCTCCTTTGATGAGATATAGTTTCTCACTTAGTGCTGTTACGCAAAAATAAGATAATAGTTATCGACCAGTTTCCGTACTTTGCATACAGCATATGATGGTGTTCAGATAACCTTTTTCATACCTGACAAAACTCTACCCGTACAATGCAGAGCTTCATCTGTTCCCGAAACAATTACCTGTCAAAAGAAGTGCAAATATTTATATCCATAAAGGTTACATCGTCACTTCTACTAGATTAATGTTTCGCTAATCATACAGTTAGTGTCCCGTCCGCTGCTCTCTTGACACCACCAGATACCGGAGCATCAACCAACTTTATCTCTCGGCATTCAGCTGTATAGAAGTAGTTAAAGATTCCAAAAGATTCATCAGTGAAAGCAGTAAACAACATTGCCGACATATTTAAAATGTAGAGAATGGTTCTAGTACTACAAGGCCTTGGTGTATTACGGGAAACAATATAAAAAGTGACAAAAAAATAAGTGCTCTTGACACAATTTACATGACATAAATCAACGAGATACGGATTTAACCTACACATGGAGAAAACAAAATTCAGATTCCTTTCGACAATAGCTGAAAATGATTGAAGCTTCTATCACAGCTTTCTTGATCATAGGTCAAATATGGATCTGATTTGTTTAGTAATAGATTCATCTTCTGTTAGCGTTGTACTACTTTTTGGATGTTTCTGTGACTTTTGGAACCTGGGTAACACCCCAAAGGCCTTCTGCCGGAACATTTCCCTTAAAATGCAACTTCAACTTCATAACAACATCCCAACACAAAATACAGGCTAGCTGTCACAGCAGTCATTGCAACTTCTTCTGCAAATGATTATAAATCTGGTGTTTTATAATGAGAAAAGGTAAACGAACATTACTTGTGAGACACTGAAGCTACAGGACTCAACTCTCACCCGGAATCACAAACAGAAGATTTTAGATTTTCATGAGTTGGATTTATGAGTTACACAATGTGGCTTTTGTTGACCAGTAATGTTTGTGGTAATTCTTTCTTATTTTTAATGCAAACATGCCCAGGAGAGATAAAAAAGAGCGGCTACCTTCCAATCTTCCTTTGAGTTGAGTCACAAAGGCAGGAGAAACTGTAGATGACAGAATGATGGATGTTCCCGCTGGCAAAACTGAAAGTGAAAGACAAAGGATATTCACAAACATGTAAGTACAGCTCAAAAAATAGTTAACCTACCCCTGGGAGATGCTAATCAGCAGAACCAGCAGGGCGGGGGGGGGGGGGGGGGGGGGCTCTATATGTTACCTGAGACAGCACCAGCATTTCCATATAGGACACTTTCAGCTTGAACTTCATTTGCAACCATGATGATAAGGATTTCCACATCTGAAACCAATTTATGGTTAATACTTCAGACAGGGTATCACGGTTGATACATCATAAACGGTGTTTCCATTCCATGCTATTGCTGTTAAGTAGTGATGAGGTGGGGCTGGGCCCACATGTCATTTACCTTTTGACTCGATGAATGGCACAAAAATAAAGAATAAGATAAATACAAGAGAATAATGAGGTCTGAACTAATTTCATTCAGTCAGAAAATCATATAGTACTGATTATACTTTATAGGTAACAAATGTAAACTTAAGAAGCGAGAATTATACTTTATACTAGAACGTTGCAACGTACCTCTTGATACTTCCTCAGGAGAATCTTTGGTCAATCCACCTAAAGCAGCAAATCTGGCCAGTGTTGGCTTGTAGACCTAATGGGTAAAGGGTATAAAATTATTCACGTGTGGATTGGAAGAACTTTTTTTTTACAAAAGAACATGCATAACACTATAGGTCTATAACATCGTTTACAAACAAAAGATATGTAAGTTGAAAAGGGTGAACAGTATCCTATTTCCTCAACTGTATATTTGTGTAAATTCAGAGCGCCCAATGGACTACTGAAAAGAGAAGAGTTTGTGATTTATTCGTTTATTATTCGAATTACTGCTGCCCTTTCTGATACCTTAAGATTAATCTAAGCCATCCACTGTTCCATCTAGGAAAATTACAGGCTTAAAACCACAGAGTGTCAAATCTATGATCCATAAGATTGTTCAGGGTACTTGAAATGCAACATATGTACAGAAGCACTAATGCAGAAGAAACCAAGTGAAGACCCTTTCATTCTTTGTATTTTGAATTGAAGCAATCAAACGGTCAATTATGCAGTTGGGAAGAACAAGAGCAGAAGAGTTCCTACATCATAAGCAGTTACGGAGAACCCTGATTTTAGCAAATGAGATGCCATTCCAAAGCCCATAGCTCCAAGACCAATAAAGCCGATCCTCTTTGCTGCTTTCGAGGCCATAACAAGCTGGTCAGCTAATTTGCTTGCGTCATAGATTTGTTGACTGGCAGCATCTACGATGTTTACTCCAAATAGTTGTTCCCAAACCTGCAAAATGATGATTTAAATTAAGATAATTTTGATAAATTGAAGCATCTTGAGAAAGCTGACAGTTATTCCACACCTTCAACGGCGAAGCGGATTCATTGCCAATTACTGCTGAAGAACCTGAAGATAAGTACAAAAATGTGCATGAATAAGAAGGTACTAGCATGTTCGGGCTATCAGGAGACTTTCAAGATGTATTGGAAGTAAAGAAGCTTTAACATCATACCATGTATTAATTGTTGATAGGCAACAGCTAGAAGTGGCAGAGGGAACGTTGCTGCTTTAGCCGTATCCATCACGTAGCTCTATATTGTTTAAGAGCGAAAACTTTGTTTCAATAAACAGAAGCATTTAGGCAATCAGCCATGCAGTAGCAATATTCCTTTACAGTTTGTAAGATCAGAGTGGCACATTACTAATTAACCATTTAATCCTCTCTCAAAAATGGGGTTGACTTACAAGATTAAGAGCATGGAACTGGACACAAAACTTAAATACAAACTATAGTTAAAAGAAAGTGTGCAAAAAAATCACTGAAATATCTCAAATATGCTGCTAAATGAGTAAGTCCACGGGATTAGCTAGCTTTCTTAAGTAACTTGATTGCTATCTATCAAGGTGCAATGTGATACCCCTACTATTTATCACTTCTCACCATTTCCCAGGGACGAAGCTGCCTTGTAGGCATAGGGTCAATTGACCCCAATGAAATTAGGAAATCCTTCATTAATTTAGTACTAAACAATATCTATTTATTGAAGATGACCCCACTGCCATAGACATGACCCCAACAAACTTTTTTCCTAGCTTCGTCCCTGCCAGTTCCCCTCCCCTGGTTTTTCAGCACCCTGCCACCTTTGCCGCGGCAACATTCTCATGTATATCTAATCTCCTGTCCAGTACCTACCCTATTTTTGGGAAGAGGATTGAATACCTTGATCAAACAAGAAATCTCCTCTCTTCCAATTGCTAGTGCCGGACCCTCCATTTTCAATATCACATCCTGCGAAAGGGACATCTATAAGATGGCCAAGATCCGAGAGAGGAAGACGAGGGATATTGGCCAAGTCAAATGCATCAAGGACGGAGCAGGCCAACTCTTGGTGAAGGACGAGGAGATTAAGCATAGATGGCGGGAGTACTTCGACAAACTGTTCAATGGGGAGAATGAGAGTTCTACCATCGAACTGGACGACTCCTTTGATGAGACCAGCATGCGTTTTGTGCGGCGAATCCAGGAGTCTGAGGTCAAGGAGGCTTTAAAAAGGATGAAAGGACGCAAGGCGATGGGCCCTGATTGTATCCCCATTGAGGTGTGGAAAGGTCTCGGGGACATAGCGATAGTATGGCTAACCAAGCTTTTCAACCTCATTTTTCGGGCAAACAAGATGGCAGAAGAATGGAGACGGAGTATATTAGTACCAATCTTCAAGAACAAGGGGGATGTTCAGAGTTGTACTAATTACCGTGGAATTAAGCTGATGAGCCATACAATGAAGCTATGGGAGAGAGTCATTGAGCACCGCTTAAGAAGAATGACAAGCATGACCAAAAATCAATTTGGTTTCATGCCTGGGAGGTCGACCATGGAAGCCATTTTCTTGGTACGACAACTTATGGAGAGATATAGGGAGCAAAAGAAGGACTTGCATATGGTGTTCATTGACTTGGAGAAGGCCTATGATAAGATACCGCGGAATGTCATGTGGTGGGCCTTGGAGAAACACAAAGTCCCAGCAAATTACATTACCCTCATCAAGGACATGAACGATAATGATGTCGACACGGATGACTTCCCGATTAAGATAGGACAGCATCAGGGGTGAGCTTTGAGCCCTTATCTGTTTGCATTGGTGATGGATGAGGTCACAAGGGATATACAAGGAGATATCCCATGGTGTATGCTCTTTGCGGATGATGTGATGCTAGTTGGCGATAGTCGGACGGGGGTAAATAGGAAGTTAGAGTTATGGAGACAAACCTTGCAATCGAAAGGGTTTAGGCTTAGTAGAACTAAAACCGAGTACATGATGTGCGGTTTCAGTACTACTAGGTGTGAGGAGGAGGAGGTTAGCCTTGATGGCCAGGTGGTACCACAGAAGGACACCTTTCGGTATTTGGGGTCAATGCTGCAGGAGAATGGGGGTATTGACGAAGATGTGAACCATCGAATCAAAGCCGGATGGATGAAGTGGCGCCAAGCTTCTGGCATTCTCTGTGACAAGAGAGTGCCACAAAAGCTAAAAGGCAAGTTCTATAGGACGGCGGTTCGACCCACAATGTTGTATGCCGCTGAGTGTTGGCCGACTAAAAGGCGACATGTTCAATAGTTAGGTGTGGCGGAGATGCGTATCTTGAGATGGATGTGTGGCCACACAAGGAAGGATCGAGTCCGAAATGATGATATACGAGATAAGAGTTGGGGTAGCACCAATTGAAGAGAAGCTTGTCCAACATCGTCTGAGATGGTTTGGGCATATTCAGCGCAGACCTCCAGAAGCTCCAGTGCATAGCGGACGGCTAAAGCGTGCGGAGAATGTCAAGAGAGGGCGGGGTAGGCCGAATTTGACATGGGAGGAGTCCGTTAAGAGAGACCTGAAGGATTGGAGTATCACCAAAGAGCTAGCTATGGACAGGGGTGCGTGGAAGCTTGCTATCCATGTGCCAGAGCCATGAGTTGGTTGCGAGATCTTATGGGTTTCACCTCTAGCCTATCCCAACTTGTTTGGGACTAAAGGCTTTGTTGTTGTTGTTGTTGTTGTTGTTGTTGTTATCCCAGCTACCCTGCTCTTACCACCGGTCATGGCTCCAATACGCATAGGATGCCTTCATTCATTGTCCATACAAACTCCGTAGCAATAAATGTGCACGTCACCTACATATTTATATATTTTACTTAAAATAACATTCTAGTTTGTGCAATCCCCTCTTTCATAAAAGGGAGAAAAAGGACATACTTAATTATCTGCACTGTTCATATATTGCGTAAAGTATCCTAAGAATCCCATACCATGCCCCAAAGGAGAAGCAAAGGAACTTACTGCATGTTTCTTTAGTGACTTCAGAAAATCAATAAGCAATGGATCTTCACTCAAAATTTTTGGAACCACCTCCACAAAAATCCTGTCAATAAATTGTATGATCATAAGTTGAAATATAAACCTACAAGTATCACGAGTTCAGACAGAACACAAAGAATTCAATAATCCTTGTAACCTTGAGCTTCCTGCAGCATTTGATATTATGTCGTAGATAATTGATGGATGAATCCCAGCTCGAACACCAATAAACATTGCTTCAGTAGAAGCAACAAAATGAATGCTCTCCAGCAAGTCATTAACCAACCTAATTTTGCTGTAAAAATAAATGGCATACGGTTCAAATTGTGACAATAATAGTTATACTAGTTAGTACGGTAAATATATGGAAGGGGTGAAAATTGATATCTCGACTAGCTTATATTTGCTATTTTCAGGAAAGAAAGCAACCTGCTGCAGCCAAATTCACCTTCGACAAAGTAATTGGTTTTGTCAAGATCTGGAATGTCAGATAGCTTAAAATTTCAGCATCATAAGATTAGGACCAGGAAGAAAATATTAGTAAGGTACACAAATTTGGAACTACCGGAGAAGAATTGCCCAGCTCTTTCTGCTACATCCTTTCTCCCAGATGCAACAACCTGACATTCAAAAGCTAAATTGTGATAACAGAATAACGTAAGCACACAAGCACACACTTCAGATTCTCAGCTGTGTATCACTTACGACAATATTTTGCTTCAGTTCATCAGATAAACCACTAAAAATGTAAGCATCAAGAAGGAAGATACCCTTCTTCTCATCTGCAAAAACCAACATCCTGTGAACCAAAAAATCCTGTAGGAAACTATAGTAGTACATGAAATTCCAATCATATGTTTATTCCTATTCCTATGTTCTTTAATTCCAGTCATCCAAGGAGGGCCTTACAATTGTTAAATGTGCACTTTCTAATTCTTAAAAGTGCACATAAAATTGTAAGCAGAGCAGCTACTGTTCCCAGCTAAGACAATATATGCACAAATTAGCATTATACCTGCAAGCTTCTGCCCCAACTTCTCAAGATGGCTAGGCACCAACGTCGACCGAATTAATACAACGGCCTCTTTGCACAATCCTATGAAATGCTCGAGCAAACATCATATCAAATGTCAAGTGTATATATAACTTGTACAGAAACAGGTGCATGAGATTGACAGACTGGCAGGCAACACACTAACACTAGCACACAGATGGTACATACCTTGCACTATACCCTGAGCTCCAAAGAACAACTCATCTACACCATCGGCGTCACTGAGCACAACGACTAGCGCAGAATCTGCAGGCGCCAGGAGTTTTTGATAGGTCAGATAGAAACAACACACACACACACGGCACGAAGCATTCTTCAGCACGTAGGAGCATGGTCTCTTCGGCATTCCAACAAACGGCTCGTACGCACGCATGCCATTCACGCGCGCCGCGAGAAGGCCATATCTGGAACCGGTCCAGTGCAGGAGACCGTTATATACGCTCACCTCGCGTGGCTTCAGCGGGGCTCACGCATCGGACGCCGCCGCCCTGCTCCGCGAGCGCCGTCGCCGCCGATCCATCCGCCTGCACGGACACGCACCGTCAGGACAGAGCGTCCCGCGAAAACACCTCCGAGAGGAAGCAAAACCAAAACGGGGGTGGAAGGAACGGGGAAACGAGGGAAGGGCGATCGAGCAAAGGCGACCTTGCGGTCGATGTAGAAGCGGACGATCGCGCCGGAGCGGGCGAAAGAAGCGGCGAGCGCGGCACTCAGCCCGTCGGCGCCGACGAAGGCGACGGTCTTCGCCGCCGAGGACGAAGGCGACATCCCGCGAGTGGCGTGTGATCCCGCTCGCCGACGGCGACGACCAGCCCGAAGCAGAGGCGAGCAGAGCGGAAGCGGACGGGGGAGTGAGCAAGTCAGGAGGAGTGACACACGAGGACTCCACTGCTCTAGGCTTTTTACCCAGCCGCTCCGTGTCCCTGGATCGCGGGCCCGGCGCGCGGTGCTAGTCCTACGTGGCTCATGTGGGCTAGGACGGAACCACGTCTGGATTTCGGACGAGGACGCCACGCGGGCTCCATTTTTTTTAGCGCGACGGGACAGAATGCTCACGGGTTCTGAGCGTGTGGGCCCTGTGAGCGGAAAGATATGATGCGATTCTCTACTTTTTTTTTTGAGGGGGATGCGATTCTCTACTAGCACAGCGTGCCGATCGTGGAACTGGACTTTGCACAGGAGTGTATGTCCCATGAGATTTTAAAATTTGAAGTGCAGGTGACAAATGGGACACAGCGCAATCTAAGGATCTTGGTTTTGGCTTTGCTAAAGATAATCATTTTTATAGCATATATAAAGATCAACTTGCTTAGTAGGTCGCCGGTTGATCTCGATATGGAACGGTTCATAAACAGTGCATCTCCAGATGTAAGGATTTCTGATTCACGAAAAAAAAGTGTAAGGATTTCCATTGCACGAAAGTTAAACCAGAAGTCAAAGGAGTACATGGGTGAAACCATTATCTAAGTTGGAAAGCCTTTCTAGCACATTTTAGAGGATGGATAAGTTGTTATTTGATGTCGGCTTTCGTACACAACAACCGGTGAGTGATTTGAGATCTTGAGTCAAAAGTTGCAGTTTTGTCTCGTTTCGAGAGGTTGAGAGAGCCAACCAATTCGATGTTTTGGAATGTGCCAATTCAAATATCTAGGAGAATCCTGCCCGAAAGTATCATACTCATCCAACGAGCAATCACTCGTGTATTTGGTTTCTAGTTTCTACTATATCCTTCAAGGATGAGGGTTCGGCTTTCTTTTGGCAAAAGCTAGAGCCGGAGAAGTAAGTTTGTTCGAGATCGAAAAAGTGCCCTCGAGAGACTATTTCGATAATAAAATGCTGACACCCATGCTCTCAGGACATCGTGAAGTCACTGTTCATACTATGCAGTTTAGTTCGGAAGAACTGTTACCAAAAAAGTGTAAATACGTCTCACAGAAATCCAGAGGTTCTCGCTATGAATAGGAAGAGCCTCGGTTTTACCATGGGAAAATGGGCCTTCACGTCAAGCAAAGGAAAGGCTTTATATATGTGGTGGATCTCTTCTACTAGTGATTCAATTGGGGCCAATCCTATCACATCCACTTCCTTCTAGCCGTGTTTCAAAAAATATGAAGTTAGATGAAAGAGATAAGCTTTTGATCAAGCCCTGGAAGGGACTTCCATACCGGAGTGTGATAGAGGCTAAGGTGTCCCGATGTTTCGATGAGATGGTGGCTATCGTTTTCTGTGGGAGTCGACCTTGACGATCCGACTACGAACGTGCGAGACGTCGCGCCTTAGCAATCGCTAAACCAACTTTCGAGGGTTATTGACCACGCCGGAGCACGATCAACCTGACCACGAGGGTCTGTTTCCTGCGAACAGACGAAGAACAAGCAAGAAACTGAGATTGCAATCGGGATATTGCGAATATACGATGAAAGCTTTATTGATCAAGGTGGGGTTCTGTGACGTCTTGGTCTGGTCGTTGGACACAAACGAAGTACGCGAAGTTGCAGCTATGGCGAACTTTTAATCTAAACAAAACCCAAAGTCTAAACGATGCCCTAAGGGCTGTATATATGGAGGAAGAGGGGGAATTTCGTGGCCCTTGAGGGTGGGGTCCGAAACCAACCCTAACTCTTGTTTCCCCACACATACGGACTCTAAAAATAACCTATACTTAAGTATTTCAAAATTACATGGGCCTGGCCCATTAATAAGGTGACGCAGCACCTAGAATAGCCTATGGACGAATATTATGAAGTGGCATCTTGTATATTTCGTCCAAGGCTTCATGCACTCCTTATGGCGGCTTCAAAGTCCTGAAATCATCACTTGTAACTTCGTTCTTGATCCCCTTGCACATGCCATCAACTCCATGCGTGTTCTTGCTTCAATGTTCATCCTTCTCCAAGCTAGACCCTTCATTTGTAAGCAAAACAAATGTATCCAATTTAGGCAGCATCATAATCTCATGAACATTAGAATCATTACCAAGAAACGAAAGTACCTGGTAATTTAATTGGCGTGCGCGAGCTCTAGTAATTGGTCCAGTATATGTAACAGTAGGGGCTGTGGGTGTAACAATGGTATTGATGTCCTCATCATCCTCCCCTTCTTGAAATGAAGTCGTCCTCGACGGAAGCGCATCTTCCTCACCCAAATAAGGCTTTAAATCTGCAATGTTAAAAGTGGAACTAACCCCAAAATCTACAGGTAGCTCAAGTTTATATGCATTATCATTTATTTTCTGTAACACCTTGAAAGGACCATCAGCACGTGGCATTAGCTTTGATTTGCGCAGATTAGGAAATCTATCTTTACGCAAATGTAACCAAACAAGATCTCCAGGCGCAAACACAACATGTTTTTTACCCTTATCTCCAGCAAGTTTATATTTAGCATTCATACGCTCAATGTTTTCCTTAGTTAACTCATGCATTTTTAAAATCAATTCAGAACGTTCTTTAGCATCAAAATTAACCTTCTCTGAAGATGGAAGAGGCAACAAATCAATAGGTGCACGAGGTAGGAAACCATACACAATTTCAAAAGGGCACATCTTAGTAGTAGAATGCAATGAACGATTATAAGCAAATTCAATATGAGGCAAGCATTCTTCCCATATTTTCTTGTTATTCTTCAAAACAGCCCTAAGCATAGTAGACAAAGTTCTATTGACTACTTCAGTTTGTCCATCAGTTTGGGGGTGACAAGTAGTACTAAAAAGCAGCTTAGTCCCCAACTTAGCCCATAAACATCTCCAAAAGTGGCTAAGAAATTTAGTATCACGATCTAAAACAATAGTATTTGGCACACCATGTAAGCGAATAATTTCACGAAAGAACAAATCAGCAACATTAACAGCATCATCGCTTTTATGACATGGTATAAAGTGTGCCATTTTCGAGAACCTATCTACGACAACAAATATGATATCCCTCCCCTTCTTTGTTCGAGGTAAACCTAAAACAAAGTCCATAGATATATCCTCCCAAGGAACACTAGGTACAGGCAAAGGCATATATAAACCATGAGGATTGAGTCGTGACTTAGCTCTTTGACATGTAGTGCAGCGAGCAACAAAACGCTCAACATCCCGTCTCATCTTTGGCCAAAAGAAATATGTAGCAAGTATATCCTCCGTCTTCTTGACGCCAAAGTGTCCCATTAACCCTCCTCCATGCGCCTCCTGCAACAACAAAAGACGAACGGAGCTAGCTGGAATGCATAGCTTGTTAGCACGAAACACAAATCCATCGTTAAGAACGAACTTGTTCCAAGTTCTCCCTTCCTTATAATTCTGCAATACATCTTTAAATTCAGCATCATGAACATATCGATCTTTGATGGTCTCCAAACCAAATATTTTAAAGTCAAGTTGTGAAAGCATAGTATAACGACGAGACAAGGCATCAGCAATAACATTTTCTTTACCCTTCTTGTGTTTAATGACATAAGGGAAAGTCTCAATGAATTCAACCCATTTAGCATGTCTACGGTTCAGTTTTGCTTGACTTTTAATGTGTTTCAAAGATTCATGATCAGAATGTATAACAAATTCCTTGGGCCATAAATAATGTTGCCATGTTTCTAAGGTCCGAACAAGAGCATATAATTCTTTATCATAAGTAGAATAGTTCAGACTAGGCCCACTCAATTTTTCAGAAAAGTATGCAACAGGTTTTCCATCTTGTAATAACACACCTCCTAATCCAATTCCACTAGCATCACATTCAAGCTCAAAAGTCTTATTGAAATTAGGAAGTTGGAGTAAAGGAGCATGTGTCAACTTATCTTTCAATACCGTGAAGGCTTCTTCTTGTGCGGTACCCCAAACAAAAGGCACATCCTTCTTTGTAAGCTCGTTGAGAGGTGCAGCAATGGTGCTGAAATCTCTCACAAAACGCCTATAGAAACCAGCGAGGCCAAGGAAACTCCTCACTTGTGTGACCGTTTTGGGCTGCGGCCAACTCTCAATAGCTTCAATCTTGGCTTTATCAACTTCAATTTCCTGTGGAGTAACAACATAGCCAAGAAAAGATACTCGGTCGGTGCAAAAGGTGCACTTTCCAAGGTTTCCAAACAAACGTGCATCACGTAGAGCAATAAAAACAGCACGTAAATGTTCCAAATGTTCCTCCAAAGATTTGCTATAAATCAATATGTCATCAAAGTAAAGTACCACAAATCGTCCAATGAAAGCGCGTAAAACTTCGTTCATTAACCTCATGAAAGTACTAGGTGCATTAGTTAACCCAAAAGGCATGACTAACCACTCATATATTCCAAACTTAGTTTTAAATGTTGTTTTCCATTCATCTCCCAATTTCATACGAATTTGATGGTATCCACTACGCAAATCAACTTTGAAGAATATTGTAGAGCCACTCAATTCATCAAGCATATCATCTAACCTAGGAATAGGATGACGATAACGAATAGTAATATTATTAATGCCTCTACAATCAACGCACATACGCGACGTACCATCCTTTTTCGGCACGAAAATGATAGGAACAGCACAAGGACTAAGGGATTCGCGTATATAACCTTTGTCGAGCAGTTCTTGTACTTGACGCATAATCTCCTTCGTCTCCTCTGGATTGGTACGGTATGGTGCACGGTTGGATAGCGAAGCACCGGGAATTAAGTCAATCTGATGCTCAATCCCTCGAATAGGTGGTAATCCCGGTGGCACGTCTTGTGGAAAGACGTCAGCGAACTCCTGCAAAATGTTAGCGACAGCAGGGGGCAAAGAGGAAGGCACGTCCTCGAATGAAAATAATGCCTCTTTGCACACAAAAGCATAGCAAACAGATTTGCTAAAATCTAGCTCATCAATATCAGATTTGGTGGCAAGTAAACATGCACTTTTCAATTTAATTTCAGAAACAACAGTAGATGGTTTATTATTAGGCTTCATTTGGTGCTCAAATTCTTTTGCCACAATCTGATTTTCACTCTTATTTGTCTCCTGTTTTGCTTTATTAGCTCTATTAATATCATCTTTCAAAATGGAATCAGGAGTCATAGGAAGCAAAGTAATATTTTTATCGTTATGAACAAGAGTATACTGATTGTTTCTACCTTGTACAGAATTTTTATCAAATTGCCATGGTCTACCAAGTAATAAGGAACATGCTTGCATAGGTACCACATCACAATCAACATAATCAGCATATGTAGAGATACTAAAATGCACACGAACAGTATGTGTTACCTTAATCTTGCCGCTGTTGTTGAACCATTGGATGTAGTAAGGATGTGGATGTGGTCTTGTGGTGAGAGATAGCTTCTCCACCATCTCCATGCTAGCCAAGTTATTGCAGCTCCCTCCATCTATGATCACGCGAACAGAACGTTCCTTCACAACTCCCTTTGTATGGAACAAATTATGCCTCTGATTTTGCTCAGCTTGTGTAACCTGCACACTCAAAACACGTTGAGCAACTAAACATTCATACCTGTCAGCATCTTTAGGAGCCATGTATTGCGTCTCATGATCAGAATCGTCTCCACCGTGTTCGTCACGTGTAATAAGAGTCAAAGTCTCCTCATCATAGTCACTAGCGGACTCATACCCACCATCCTCAGTAACAATCATCACACGCTTAGATGAGCATTCTCTCGCATAATGACCTCCACCCTTGCAACGTCGACAAATAATATCATGTGTTTGCCCTGTTGATGCCATGGATGAAGAAGAGCTCTTTGCAGGCCCAGAAGGTGTGCTCTTGGCAGATAGTGGTGATTGTGCCTGCTTTATTGTATCACGGTTGGAGGTGGCAGCCGACGGAGGCGCCGGTGTAGCAGAACGTGTGGAAGTAGATGATGCACGTGGTGTCCATGATGAAGGTCGACCTGCAGAAAAGTTAGTCCGCGCCAATGCCTGTCGATCCTGCACTTCACGTTCAGCTTTACAAGCAAGATGAAATAAACGAGTGATATTAGTATACTCCTTATACTCTAGAATCGTCTGAATCTCTCTATTTAATTCACCCATAAAACGTGCAAGCATAGCTTCATTCTCCTCAACAATACCACATCTAATCATGCCAGTTTGTAATTCCTGATAATATTCTTCTAAAGAATTTTTTCCCTGTCTTAAGCACTGCAATTTTTGAAGTAATTCACGTTGATAATATGGTGGAACCCAACGAGTACGCATAGCAGTTTTCAAAGCAGCCCAAGTAGCCGGAATAGGATATAATCTACAATGCTCAGACCACCAAACACATGCAAAACTAGTGAAAGCACAAACAACAGCAGGAACACGTCTCTCCTCGGGATATTGTAAACATGTAAATCATTGTTCAGTTTCTAACTCCCAAGTAAGATATATATCAGAAACATATCTACCCTCAAATGGTGGAATATTCAATTTTAGTTTAGGGAGATGGTCATGATCTCGTACCTGAGGGTGAGCCCTACCATTGCCATTATTTGCATGTGGACGGCCTGGTGGTTGCTGTGTTGGTGGTGGCACGTAGTTCTGATTTTGATCAACCTCATCCTCATAATCTCCCACATAATCATCCTCCTCCACATCAGCAGTAGGAGCCACAGAAGTATCAACAGCAGCACCAGCAGTTTGGCCCGACTGAAGAGGGACATGGCTCGCTCGGCGGAGGGCTGTTTCCCGACGTGGAGGTAGTCAGTGTTGTTGCTGTTGTTGCAGAGGTGCGGCAGGAGCAGCCGGTGGTGGTGGTGGAAAACGCGAAAGCAATTCAGCAAACTTGTTATCGAGCTTTGTTTCAAACGTCTTCTCCATGCCATCTATCTTCTCCATGGCCTCTTCAAATCTGTTTATCACATCTTGCACCTGTCCAATCATCATTTGTTGAAACGTATCATGAAGCTCCTTGTTCGTCAAGTTCTCCCAGTCAGTCTCGTCAGCTTGTGATCCTGGCATGGTTAGCAGCAATAAAAACACATAAGAATATGATCCTACAGACTACTAACAAGTGGTGGTGGTGGCGGGTGTCACAAATCCGTCAAGCAAATCTCAAATTCTTACCAGTTCTTACCTAGCAGCAGGCGGTGATCGGCAACCGTTGTAGTCAAAACTCTCAAAAGCTTGGATAGAGCGATTGCCAGGGAGAGTCAAACGCACGACGTAGATGTATGTGGAGCTGGGAAGGCTTATAGTATGGTAGCAAAAAGGGTCAGCAATAATCAATTCAGAGATGCAAAGTTGAATAAACGCTCAACGACGGTACTGTGCTGGTTCTAGGCTAGACCGTGCTAGAGACGCGAGCCTAGAACACTAACAAAATCACGGCGCTGCACGTAAATAAGGGAAAAGCACACTCTGGAACTCTCTTTTTTTCGCTCTTTTTTTTGCGCTCCTTTTTTTGCGAAAAATCACTATAATGGCGAGTGTCTCAAAACTCTTCCCTCGTCAAACTGATAGGATGGGCATGAAATTTTTTTTCACTTTTTTTTCGGAAATCAGGGCAGCGACGACGAAAAAGTGCGACAAAAAATCACTATGATGGCACGTGGCTCAAAAGACTCAGAAAAGCCTAAAAATAGGATAGGGAAAAAAATTTTGCCCGTGAAAATTTTGGCCTAAAAACTGCCCGGGGGTCTCCAGACTCTTTTTTTTTCGAGACCTACGCAGGCAAGGAAACATGAATCGGAATTTAGATTGATCTCAAGAACAAACCTAATATGAGAAGAACTCGGATTGGTGGTGGATATATGGTTGTGGTATATGGCAGCGGTGGTGGTATATGGATACAGATTGGTGGTGGTATATGGATACGGATTGGTGGTGGTATATGGATATGGATTCAGAGCGGTGGCAGATAAGCAAAAGTGGTAGATGGGCGATGATGATGGTGCGGCGGCGGCGTGACAACTTATGACCAGAACTCGAAACTCTAAAAGACTAGACTCTAAGACCAGCAACTTGACACGACGATGCAACCGCAAATTCAACAAAGCAAAAACCCTAAAAAGATTATGCAAAGGCTCAGATTGGTTCGGATATGATGAACTAACCCTAATTTTTTTGTGTGGCTTTTTCGTGGACTGTAGGTATGAAGAACAGACTCGATCTAATCTACGAAAAACTGTAAAATCTCACCGAGCAACCTGGAAATCTGATACCACTTGATAGAGGCTAAGGTGTCCCGATGTTTCGATGAGATGGTGGCTATCGTTTTCTGTGGGATCGACTTGACGATCCGACTACGAACGTGCGAGACGTCGCGCCTTAGCAATCGCTAAACCAACTTCCGAGGGTTATTGACCACACCGGAGCACGATCAACCTGACCACGAGGGTCTGTTTCCTGCGAACAAACGAAGAACAAGCAAGAAACTGAGATTGCAATCGGGATATTGCGAATATATGATGAAAGCTTTATTGATCAAGGTCAAGAAACTGAGATTGCAATCGGGATATTGCGAATATATGATGAAAGCTTTATTGATCAAGGTGGGGTTCTGTGACGTCTTGGTCTGGTCGTTGGACACAAACGAAGTACGCGAAGTTGCAGCTATGGCGAACTTTTAATCTAAACAAAACCCAAAGTCTAAACGATGCCCTAAGGGCTGTATATATGGAGGAAGAGGGGGAATTTCGTGGCCCTTGAGG
Source organism: Triticum urartu (assembly GCF_056163025.1). Lineage (NCBI taxonomy): Eukaryota > Viridiplantae > Streptophyta > Magnoliopsida > Poales > Poaceae > Triticum > Triticum urartu. The sequence goes on along the minus strand of NC_141879.1, from coordinate 186,251,945 downwards.
GTGGGGTCCGAAACCAACCCTAACTCTTGTTTCCCCACACATACGGACTCTAAAAATAACCTATACTTAAGTATTTCAAAATTACATGGGCCTGGCCCATTAATAAGGTGACGCAGCACCTAGAATAGCCTATGGACGAATATTATGAAGTGGCATCTTGTATATTTCGTCCAAGGCTTCATGCACTCCTTATGGCGGCTTCAAAGTCCTGAAATCATCACTTGTAACTCCGTTCTTGATCCCCTTGTGCATGCCATCAACTCCATGCGTGTTCTTGCTCCAATGTTCATCCTTCTCCAAGCTAGGCCCTTCATTTGTAAGCAAAACAAATGTATCCAATTTAGGCAGCATCATAATCTCATGAACATTAGAATCATTACCAAGAAACGAAAGTACCTGGTAATTTAATTGGCGTGCGCGAGCTCTAGTAATTGGTCCAGTATATGTAACAGTAGGGGCTGTGGGTGTAACAATGGTATTGATGTCCTCATCAGAGTGTGAAAAACATTCATTTTCTCCGGGTATCTCGAATGCCAGTTTGAGGGTGTGCTTGCTAATCCGATCCAGAAAAAAGAACATTCTCCCTCGTGATTTGGGCCCCTGGGGTAGTGATGAGTCCAAATTTTGTGTTACTCTTTACCCCTTTTTTGTTTCTTGGTGCTAGGATTCTTCATATTTTACCGCGCCCGCCTACCTCTTTTATCTGTTTTCGTCAGGTTGTCATCTTCAGAAACATCTAGGAGCTAAAGGAAAGATCATCAAGATATGCTGATAAAATCACATTAATTACTATGCAATATTATTATCATAAAAGAGTAAAGAAAACGGGAGAAGAGACATAACTCTCGAAGGAGTCCAGAGCGCTCAAGGACGCATGGTATGAGCGCACCCACTCGTACCATGTGTCGTCGATGCCACCTGGTCAACTACTTCACCTTCACACGATCGAAGTTGGGATCAGATACACACACAACCACCAGAAACTCATCCATGGCGAAGAACCCTGACCTTCGAATGGATTCCGGGGGGGTGATATATAGAAGGACTCTGTAGTTGTGTCGTTCCATCAAAGAGGCATCATCATCACCCGTCTACTGCGGTGACCCAGCATACCACTACATGGTGTAATATGTTAGTCATTGATATAACACACATAAGACGCCGTCTCATGAACCTTACATCCCTCAAAGTGTACAACAGAAACATAGTTGGTCCAAACCACCATATATATTACAAAAATATTCAAACCAAATACAAAAGTGCCAAACTTTCAAACTACTGGTGCCAAAATACAAGGTACCACTATTGATCATGTGATCACTTATTGGGTTCAGGTCACGATCCACATGATCGGTCTTGCTGCTATCACTACTACTGGTTGCTAGCCGGGCCGAGCTTGGTCCTGCCCGCTCATCGTGGAGACTTCCCGGCGCCCGCGCTCTGGCGGGTTTGTTCACCGTGCCGCCGTCTGGGATCGTTGGAACTCCGGTGATCTCTCCATGATCGCCCTTCTGGCCCTTCATCCCGTTCTTCGGCTCTTCCAGACTCTGGTTGCTCCCCTCGCCGGCCGACGGCCACGCCGTCACCGCCAGCGGCTGTTGGGGAAACTCTAGCTGGGTGCGTGGCTCCCCCACTGGGTTGCCCCCCACAAATCCTGGTCTGGGCCGGCTGCTGGGCCTTCCTCCTGCGCCTCTATCCATTGCAGGCCCCTCTAGGCCTTCTGTGACTGATGGGTCGGGGCGGACCGCGGCGAGCGGCAGCCCAGTTGAGGCCCAGCGGCCTCGCCCGGCAGCGGGTAGAAGGATATGGCTACTTCGAGGGTTTCCCCTCCAGCCGCCATCCCTCCCCGCTCCCCTGTCTGCTCCTTGCGATCCCGCTCCCCTACTCTCGACTCCTTACGCCACGGCTTCCCCTCCCCCCTCGTCGTCCCCCCGCCATCGTCTCCCATGCCACGCGACTGGGGCGACGGCGCCGGCTGCCCCAAACGCGTGTTGGACGACCGCCGGGCCCCTGCCCGCACTTCCCTGGAGGGTCAGCGCCGAGAGGCTGACTTGCGTCGCCAACTGTCCTCCCGAGACGCTCGCCGCTCTCTGTTGGGGAACGTAGCATGCAATTTCAAAAAAAATTCCTATGATCACACAAGATCTATCTAGGAGATGCATAGCAACAAGAGGGGGAGAGTGTGTCCACGTACCCTCGTAGACCGAAAGCGGAAGCGTTAGTTTAACGCGGTTGATGTAGTCGAATGTCTTCGTGATCCAACCGATCAAGTGTCGAACGTACGGCACCTCCGAGTTCTGCACATGTTCAGCTCAATCATGTCCCTCGAACTCTTGATCCAGCAAAGTGTCGAGGCAGAGTTTCGTCAGCACGATGGCGTGCTGACAGTGATGGGGAAGTGATCCACGCAGGGCTTCGCCTAAGCACTACGACAATATGACCGGAGGAGTAAACGGTGGAGGGGGGCACCTCACATGGCTAAGAAACAATTGATGTGCCTAGAGGTGTCCCCGCCCCGTATATAAAGGAGGGAGAGGGGAGGAGGCTGGCCTAGGGCGCGCCAAGTGGGAGGAGTCCCACTTGGACCCCTGGTCCAATCCCCCCCCCCCGCCTTTCCTTTTACCGGAAGGGGGAAAGGGGGGAGGAAAGGGGGGCTGCGTGTAACACCCCGGATATGATTTACCTAATATGTTCTCCAACTCTTGCCATTTCCGGCGTTAAGTTATTTTATTTTCTCGGGTTCGGGTTTTTGTCTCCGTGTGTTGTTGTCGTTGTCATGCATATCATATCATGTCATCATGTTCATTGCATTTGCATACGTGTTTGTGTCATGCATCCGAGCATTTTCCCCGTTGTCCATTTTGCATTCCGGTGCTCCGTTCTCCTCCGGTGGTCATTTCTACCTTTCTTTCGTGTGTGGGGATTAAAGATTTCCGGATTGGACCGAGACTTGTCATGCGGCCTTGGTTTACTACCGGTAGACCGCCTGTCAAGTTTCGTACCATTTGGACTTCGTTTGATGCTTCAACGGTTAACCGAGGGACCGAAAAGGCCCCGTGTGTGTTGCAGCCCAACACCCTTCCAATTTGGCCCAAAACCCACCAAAACCCTCTCCATCATCTAGAGCGTTCGATCACGATCGCGTGGCCGAAAACCGCACCTCATTTGGACACTCCTAGCTCCCTCTATGCCTATAAATACACCACCCTCCCGAAATTCGCGGTTCCCCTCGTCCGAAACCCTAGATCCACCTCTCTCCGCGCGGCCGGACACGTCCGTCGCCGCCCGCGACGAACCGCAGGCCGCCACGTGGCGCCCCGCGCGCCCCACATTGCCGCTCCCGCCACCGGCCCGCTCGGCCCGGGGAGGGCCCCCGAGGCCCGCGCGCCGCCGCCGCCCACCCGGCTCGCCCCGCCGCCTATCTCCTTCGACGCCGGCGCCCGGAGCCCGCGCCGTCCACCGCCACCTTGCCGGCGACCCCGCCGCGCCTCACCGCTCCGGCGGTCAACCGCCTCGCTCCGGCGCCGCCCACCGCCGCCGTCCGCCGCCCCCTCGTCGTCCGCGCCGCCGCCCAAGTCCGACGACGACCCCCTCGCTCCGACCCCCTCTCTCCGGCGAGCTTCGTCCACTCCGGCGAACAGGAACCCCGTCGAACCTCGGATTGCGTGCAAATCTCAGATCTGAAAATATCTCGGTTGACTTTCCTCCCGAAACCCTAACTATTTTGCGTTTTTCATCACGTTGTATCTCCGCATCCGTAGCTCCGTTTTGGGCATATAGCATATCAAAATGTTCTTCTCAGAGAGTACATCATTTCATCTCATTGCATCATTTTCGTTTGAGTTCATCTTGATGCCCGAAATGCTGTTGGAAGAGTTCTATTTGAGATAATTGTCAGATCTGCTACTCCAAATAGCTATTTGTCATTTTTGCCATGATTAATGTGTGCATGATGTGCCCCTGAGCTCTTCATGAGTTTTGTTATATGCTTTGACATCTTTCCAGAGGTGCAACCCATGTATTTTTGTGATGTGTGTGGTGACTAGCACAAGCTTGCAAAGTGGAGCATTCGTTAATGCTGATTTCAGGGACTTAGTAATTTCACTAAGCCTTGACCTGTTTATATCAATATGCCATATGTTCATGTTGTTTCCTAGTGATCCGTGCCTCTTTTGAGGATGATCAGTAAGGATGTTTTGTTATTCTTGTAGTTCTCTATCCATCCATGTCTTTGTTTGCAATTATGGAGCACCCTAGCTTGAGTCAATCGAGCTCTACTTTTGCTATTTTGTGAATCTGGGCAGATTGTCTACTTGTTAGCGATTTTGCCGAGGATGTTGTAGTTGATCCGTGCATGCTATGTTATTGTTCTTGCCATGTCTAGCTTGTATATTCTTGATGGGTGTATGCTTATATTGTCATGACTTGCTCTGTAGTGAGTGCATCGAGCTCGTAAACATGCCTACTTGATATCTGATTTTTGCATGCTCCAGTTTTCACTAAGTCTGTGAACTGATTATGTTTTTGCCATGTTCACATACTTGCAATTGTATTTTCTGATCCCTTTTGGCTCAAGGTCACTAAGGGACTTTTGTTAAGCTCTTTGAGTAGCTCCATGCCATGCTTTACTTTGCCATGTTCAGTACCTGTAGCATATAGTTTTCATACTCCAAAGTGTGCTACCTGATATGAAATTCCAGACAAGTGTTAATTTCACTAAGTCTGAAATCTGTTTACCAAATGCATTTTTGCCATGCTTGTTTGAACCTAAGCACTACGACAATATGACCAGAGGAGTAAATGGTGGAGGGGGGGGCACCGCACATGGCTAAGAAACAATTGATGTGCCTAGAGGTGCCCCCCGCCCCCGTATATAAAGGAGGGAGAGGGGAGGAGGCTGGCCTAGGGCGCGCCAAGTGGGAGGAGTCCCACTTGGACCCCTAGTCCAATCCCCCCGCCTTTCCTTTTACCGGAAGGGGGAAAGGGGGGCTGCGCCCCCTCCCCTTGTCCAATTCGGACTCCCCATGGCCCCCCTTGTGGGCTGCCTTACCTCCCCTCTATGGCCCATATCTTTCCCTCGGGGGTTCCGGTAACCCCCCTAGGGTACTCCGATATGTACCCGATACATTCCGAAAGACTTTCGGTGTTCGAATACTATCGTCCAATATATCAATCTTTACCTCTCGACCATTTCGAGACTCCTCATCATGTCCGTGATCTCATCCGGGACTCCGAACAATCTTCGGTCACCTAAAACACATAACTCATAATACAAATCGTCATCGAACTTTAAGCATGCGGACCCTACGGGTTCGAGAACTATGTAGACATGACCGAGACACATCTCCTATCAATAACCAACATCGGAACTTGGATGCTCATATTGGTTCCTACATATTCTACGAAGATCTTTATCGGTCAAACTGCAATGACAACATACGTCATTCCCTTTGTCATAGGTATGTTACTTGCCCGAGATTCGATCGTCGGTATCGTCATACCTAGTTCAATCTCGTTATCGGCAAGTCTCTTTACTCGTTCCGTAATGCATCATCCCGCAACTAACTCATTAGTCACATTGCTTGTAAGGCTTAGTATGATGTGCATTACCGAGAGGTCCCAAAGATACCTCTCTGATACTCGGAGTGACAAATCCTAATCTCCATCTATGCCTACCCAACAAACACCTTCGGAGACACCTGTAGAGCATCTTTATAATCACCCAGTTACATTGTGACGTTTGATAGCACACAAGGTGTTCCTCCGGTATTCAGGAGTTGCATAATCTCATAGTCAGAGGAATATGTATAAGTCATGACGAAAGCAATAGGAATAAAACTTAACGATCATTATGCTAAGCTAACGGATGGGTCTTGTCCATCACATCATTCTCTAATGATGTGATCCCGTTCATCAAATGAAAACACATGTCTATGGTCAGGAAACTTAACCATCTTTGATTAACGAGCTAGTCAAGTAGGGGCATACTAGGGACACTCTGTTTTGTCTATGTATTCACACAAGTACTAAGTTTTCGGTTAATACAATTCTAGCATGAATAATAAACATTTATCATGATACAAGGAAATATAAAATAACAACTTTATTATTGCCTCTAGGGCATATTTCCTTTAGTCTCCCACTTGCACTAGAGTCAATAATCTAGTTCACATCGCCATGTGATTTAACACCAATAGTTCACATCTTTATGTGATTAACACCCATAGTTCACATTGTCGTGTGACCAACACCCAAAGGGTTTACTAGAGTCAATAATCTAGTTCACATCGCTATGTGATTAACACCCAAAGAGCTCTAAGGTGTGATCATGTTTTGATTGTGAGAGAAGTTTAGTCAACGGGTCTGCCACATTCAGATACGTATGTATTTTGCAAATTTCTATGTCTACAATGCTCTGCATGGAGCTACTCTAGCTAATTGCTCCCACTTTCAATATGTATCCAGATCAAGACTCAGAGTCATCCAGATCGGTGTCAAAGCTTGCATCGACGTAACTCTTTATCACCTCCATAACCAAGAAACATTTCCTTAGTCCTCTTTAGGTACCTAAGGATAATTTTGACTGCTGTCCAGTGATCTACTCCTGGATCAGTATTGTACCCCCTTGCCAAACTCAAGGCAAGGCACATGATACGTCTCCAATGTATCTATAATTTTTGATTGTTCCATGCTGTTATATTATCAATCTTGGATCTTTTATAATCATTTTATAGTCATTTTATATCATTTTTTGGTACTAACCTATTGACATAGTGCCAAGTGCCAGTAGTTGTTTTTTCCATGTATTTTACATTGCAGAAAATCAATATCAGACAGAGTCCAAATACCCCGAAACTTTACCGAGAATTTGTATGGGCCAGAAGGAACACAACGGGCCCTAGCTACGCCTGGGGGGTGCCCCGAGGGGGGCACAACCCACCAGGGCGCGCCAGGAGGCCCAGGCGTGCCCTGGTGGGTTGTGCCCACCTCGGGTGCCCCCCGGACCGCCTCTTTACTCTATAAATACCCAATATTCCAGAACCCCTAGGGGAGTCGACGAAATATTCATCCAGCCGCCGCAGAGTCCAGAACCACCAGATCCAATCTAGACACCATCTCAGATGGGGTTCACCACCTCCATTGGTGCCTGTCTGATGATGCGTGAGTAGTTCTTTGTAAACCTTCGGGTCCGTAGTTAATAGCTAGATGGCTTCATCTCTCTCTCTCTCTTGATTCTCAATACAATGGTCTCTTGGAGATCCATATGATGTAACTCTTTTGCAGTGTGTTTGTTGGTATTTGATGAACTTTGAGTTTATGATCAGTCATATCTTTTTATATCCATGAAAGTATTTGAGTTTCTTTGATCTCTTTTATGCATGATTGCTTACAAAATCACTTGGGGGCTTGGTCGACCCCGAACCATGACCATGCCACTTGATCGGCATAAATGCCACGGTTTCATTTGGGGACCTGGCTGACTAGAACCATAGTTACACTTAACGGGAGCTTGGTTGTGATCGGCCATGGTAACACCATCTGATCAGCTCAAATAAACCTTTTTTTGCAACGTTTTGTCATTGCACTTGATTTACACTTTTCTTTGAAGGGTTTTTTTTTGCTTTTTTTGCGTTTTTTAAAACTGACAAAGTTTTTTAACCAATCAATTGACGGAACACAGTTCACGTCAATCCGGAGACTATTTGCCCGGTTTGATCCTTGTTGTTAACATCCTCTTATGGAGTAACACGGTGTTTATCACGACCCGGCACGGTTTTATTATAAACCGGCACAATATGGAAGGAGTTATCAGTACTCAAGATTTGGGTTATCACCCTTACTAACAAAAGTTGGTAAAACCAACGATGTGATTCAATGTCACAGGTATGATATATTTCATATTTGATTATTCTTAAGTGCAGCCTTGGTTATAAACCCGGGTTATATGTTGGGTATTATGCCACGTCCGGCGGTAAACCGCCAGGACACTTTAAACTTGTTGTATGCAGAAACAGGTTTGTTAAACTGGCCTGGCTTTGGACAACAAGTCGCCAGTATATATTTGGATTGCGCCATTGGAATCATGCGCTTATAAATCATTGGGTTATATTATTCAAATAGCCAAACTTGGCTGAAATTTCATTATGATGTTGAATGAATAAGGTTTTCATACTGGATTATATTATCTTGAATAGCCAACATGGCTGGATTTTTATTATTAAGGTTTTCAAAGTCGCTATAGCGCAATGTCTACTCTTTTATCAAAGGATATGATTTATTCTATAATGGAAGGAATAGTCCCGAGTAGCTGCAGGCTTACAACCCGGCACTTGGGGGCTACATTATTCAAATTGAGATTACATGCAAGTCTCATGTCGCTGCAAGCATGCACCATGACACTTGGGGGCTAATGCAAAGTCATTTTTTTAGTCTTATTGAAGACCCGACTCATCATATTATAATGAGCCGGCCCTTGGGGGCTACCAATTGCTCCTATCAACAATTCAAGGTACACAAGTTTTCGTCCATAATATTGAAGAATCCATTGCTCAGTTGGTAAAGCACAAAGCTCTTAACCTTCTGGACGTGGGTTCAAGCCCTACGATGGAAGCTACATTATAATATGTTATTTTCATTAAAGTATATATATCAAGTCCCGGTTCAGTATTATCTTACTAAGCCGGCCCTTGGGGGCTACACGTTGCTGTTCAAAGTCTACAAGATTATACTTACAAACTCCCTGCTCATTATTGCATAATGACCCGACCCTTGGGGGCTACACTGGTTGAAGTTTTTATGAGAATCAAGTAATTACAAGTCCCAGGTTGCTGCAAGCATGACAACACGGCACTTGGGGGCTACATATATGGAGTATTCAGTTTTGAGATAAACAAACCGGATTTCTTCAAGGTTGAAACACTTATTGGAGCAAGTCTTAAGTTATCACTATGTTCTCCTCTTAAGACTTGGGGGCTACAGGTATTATGCATATAAAGGAGGAATATCTTCATTTTATTAGTTTTGAGCAAATCAGGAAGATCAATTACATAACCCGGTGTTGACAACAATTATGACCCGGTGCCATCAATATTTATAAACCGGCCATTTTGGTAATATTAAACCGGCAAGTTTATACATCTTCAAACTGGCTGAATATCAGATAAGTATTTTCAGATCCATATTTCTTAAACCGGCGGAGCTGAATCAAAGGAGTTATTCTTCACAATATTTCTCGGTGACAAGCCAATGACCCGGATTTCCCAAAAGGAGGAAATAACAAGGAGTTAAGGATGATCAGGTACCGGTTTACAAAAATTCTTAACCCGGGGCATAACCTGTCAAATTTGTTCTTGTGTTTATTTTGCAGCATAAGTTTACCATGAATAAATCCAAGCTAAACTTGGGGGCTAATGTCGGGGATATACCCCGCAGTGTAAAACGGCCGGAAGTTAACCCGGCCGGACTTGGCGGTTTATCTGAAGACCCCGCTGACACTTGGCGAGTTACTGGCGACCCGCCCTGACCTGGCGGTTTACAAGCAACCCACCTGGTCATTATGACTCACTGGTGATCCGGCGAGCGGGATCGACGGATGACAAGGCCCAAGGCCCAGAAGGCCGGTTCATGTTTAACGGTGGGCCGGTTTAAGAGGAAAGGCATGAGGAACGTTTATCTTACAAGGAGTTAAGACCTAGACTTGTATCCGGTTTGTATTAGAGATAGACTAGTCCTAATCCTAAGAGGACTCCACATGTAAACCGCCCCTTCAACATATATAAGGAGGGGCAGGGCTCCTCAAAGGGGACAAGGTCCACAACTTGGACAAGTTAGGTTTTAGACAATAGCTCTCGAGATAGAGCACTTTTGTAACCGTGATCATCATCATCAATATCAATGAAGCAGGATGTAGGCTTTTACCTCCACCGTGAGGGGCCGAACCTGGGTAAAACATCGTGCCTCTCGTCCCGCTCAACCCCTCTCAAGCTACCACATAGATGCGTTGGCCTCGCGACTAAGTCCTGACACCTAGGACATCTGCCATGACAATTCCACGACAGGTTTTGTTTGGCCAACTTGATCTATTTATCTTGCAATGGGAAGAGGTGCTTTATAGTGGGTTCGATCTTATGGTGCTTGATCCTAGTGACAGAAGGGGAACCGACACGTATGTATCGTTGCTACTAGGAATAAAATGATGGGGTCTATCTCTACATAGATAGATCTTGTCTACATCATGTCATCGTTCTTATTGCATTACTCCGTTTCTCCATGAACTTAATACACTAGATGCATGATGGATAGCGGTCGATGTGTGGAGTAATAGTAGTAGATGCAAGCAGGAGTCGGTCTACTAATCTTGGACGTGATGCCTATATAGTGATCATTGCCTGGATATCATCATGAGTATTTGAAGTTTATCAATTGCCCAAAATTAATCCTTTTACCCACTGTTTGCTATTTTTCTCAAGAGAAGCCACTAGTGAAACCTACGGCCCTCGGGTCTCTTACTCATATTATTTGCCTTTGCGATCTATTTTCCTTTGCTTTTATTTTCAGATCTATTAATCCAAAATCCCAAAAATATCTTGCTACAATTTATTCTTATTTGTTTGTTTGGCGTTCGATCTATCAATCTACTATAAATTTACCTCACAACCGTTTGCCTATCTTGAGGCGTTGTACCCCGGAAGGGATTGACAACCATTTTAACACGTCAGGTTGCGAGAAGTTGTTATTTGTGTGCAGGTGCTGTTTACGTTATGTTGCTTGGTTCTCCTACTGGTTCGATAACCTTGGTTTCATATCTGAGGGAAATACCTACCGCCGCTGTGCTGCATCATCCCTTCCTCTTTGGGGAAATACCGACGTAGCTTCAAGCGACATCAAAAGGAATTTCTGGCACCGTTGCCGGGGAGGATCTTCAACATATACCAGGTTCCTAATCGCAAATCTCATCTCCTTGCAATTTACATTATTTGCCATTTGCCTCTCGTTTTCCTCTCCCCCACTTCACAAAAAATTGTCGTTCTATTCACCTCTCTTTTTCCACTCGCTGTTTTATTGCCAGATCTATCCGTGTTTTGCTTCCTAGTCATAATGGCTAGTGTGCCTACTCCTCCTTTGTCACTAGATTTTGAAGTGCTTTACTTCAAGCAAAGACAAGGAGAAAATTTAAAAGATGTTTGGTATAGGCTTATGGAATCGTATCATATTTCCAATTTAAAGGGGGACGCTAAGGTTTTGCTTCATAATTTTACATAGGATTGGCTTTGCATCATAGACAACTCCTAGATTTTGCCGCTAAAGGGAATTTTATTGAGCTTGATGCAAATGCTGCCTATGAAATTTTAGAAGGAATTTTGGGGATTCCACCTCAAAAGAAGGGGTTTACTGTCACCCCAGAGGGAGTTCAAATGCTGGACAAACTTGGTGATTTGCATAAACACATGGTTGAATTACAAAAATATAACAAACCCCTCAAACATCTCAATGGTAGTATCAATCACATGAATACCTTGATTACTCTTTGCAACAAGCGATTGGATATTTTGGATCTAAAGATGGTTTCTTTTCCAGAAAATTTAGGGAAGCGTAAAGAGCCTCCTGGGTTTGAGAAAACCCTTACAAAAGTTGCCAAAACTTCAGAAGACAAAACTTAGATCCTTGCTTTATGCCTAGCTAAGGGCGTAAAACTATAACACTTGTTGGGAGGCAACCCAATGAATAAAATTTATTTTTGCTTTTTTGCTTCCTGTTTTTGAGTGTTAGCACAATTATGCTATTGTTATGATTGTGTTTTTATGTTCTAATTAGTGTTTGGGTGATAGTTGTTTGATCTTGATGAAAAATAGAAACTTTTACTTTTTTCCAGAGAGTGATAAAATACCCATTCCACTTTCAGTAGATCAATATACAAATTTCTCAGGTCATCCTAATTTTTCAGAATTTTTGGAGTTACAGAAGTATTCAAAATAGTCAGATTGCTACAGACTGTTCTGTTTTGACATATTCTGTTTTCTTTGTGTTGTGTGCTTATTTTGATGGCTCTATGGTTTTCTTTGATGATTTTTTGCCATAGAAAAGTTGGAATACAGTAGATATAATACAAAAACAAAATATGAATTGGTTTGATATAGTACTTATAGTAGTGATTTATTATCCTTATACTAACGGATCTCACGAAGGTTTTGTTGAGTTTTGTGTGATTGAAGTTTTCAAGTTTTGGGTTATCTTACGATGGATGAAGGAATAAAGGATGGAAGAGCCTGAGCTTGGGGATGCCCCAGCATCCCAAGCTATTATACAAAAATGAGCAACCAACTAATCTTGGGGATGCCCCCGAGTGGCATCCCCTCTTTCTTCTAACGACCATCGGTATTTTACTCGAAACTATATTTTTATTCGTCACATGATATGTGTTTTGCTTGGAGTGTCTTGTATGATATGAGTCTTTGCTTGTTTTATTTTGTGTCTTGAGTCATCAATCCTTGCTGCACACACCTATTTGAGAGAGCCAAATTTATGTCATGACTTGTTAGAATTGCTCTCTATGCTTCACTTAATTTTTTTATGAGCTATGGACTTGCTCTAGTGCTTCACTTATATCTTTTTTGAGCACGGTGTGCTTTAGTATTTTTGAAGAAATGCTCTCTTTCTTCACTTAGATTTATTTGAGTTAGTAAAATTTTCAAGAAATTCTCTCTTGCTTCACTTAAATTAATTTGAGAGAAAGAAATATTATGCTCATGATCTTCACTTATATTTGTTTGAGCTTATGAAAAGCAACACATGAAAATTAGTCCCAAAGTGATAGATATCCAAGAAGGATATAATAAAAACTTTCATGAAGATTATTGGACAAAATAAACTTGATTCTTAGTAATAGTTTTGAGATATGATGATGTGATATGTGAGTCATCCTGATGAGTAATTATGCTTTAGTAAGAATATTGGCGTTAAGGTTTGTGATTCCCTATGCAAGTACGAAAGTCAATAGTCATGCTATGAAATTACATCCTACTTGTGGTGCATTATTCAGTGTTATTTATGCTTAATGCTTGCTTATGAAATTATCCGTTTCTTGGTTGCTCGCTTCTCAATCTTTTGCTAGCCTTCATTTTGCACTAAGTATGATCTCTACTTCTGCATCCAAAAACCTTTAAACCAGTTTTGCCACATGAGTCCACTATATCTACCTATATGCGGTATTATTTTTCCGTTCTAAGCAAATTTGTATGTGCCATCTCTAATTTTTCAAAATAAACTTCTCTTTTGTGTGTTTGTTTTGCCCGCGGAGCGGTGAGGGGTGGCTAATATTTTCCATGCTAGATGTGTTATTCTCACGATGAGTGTTTATTCACTTGTCATTGCACGAGAGTAAGGCAAAGGTATTAGGGATGCCCAATCCCGAAATGAAAAAAAATGAATTTACTTTATGTTGTCAAATAATAAATTCCTTGGAAAGTGTTGGTATGGAGGGCACCCGTGGATACGGTTAGCCATGGAAAGTGAAAGTATGGTGGAAAAAGGAATAAACTTTATTTTCTGTTTGGAAAACGCCTATGATATATCTATGCAAACTCTAAGTCGTTTTTGTTGGTGGGATGGATACACCTCCCAAAATGTTTTTATCTCTAAGTTTTTTGCTTTGAGATCTCGCACCTCTACAAATCCCTACTACCCTCTGCGAAGGGCCTTTCTTTTACTTTATGAAATTTTTATTTTGAATTTGAGTCTCCATCTTCTCTTATAAAATCACCAACTAGGAGGCAATATGATCGTACTTAAGTATTGTCTATAGCTAATATTCGAATGTGCTTCATGAATGGATCAATGGTTGAGCATGATGGGCTAGGGATAACTTATTTTAGCATTGATATTTTGAAAGACATGGTTGCTTATTGATATGCTTGAGTATTTAAATTATCATGTCAAAGCTAGACTATTGCTTTGAACAATATAAAATTCCAAATGACCATGCTATAAAGAAAAGAATATGATATGACATGTTAGGCAACATTCCACATCAAAAATTCTATTTTTATCACTTACCTACTCGAGGATGAGTAGGAGTTAAGCTTGGGGATGCTGATACGTCTCCAACATATCTATAATTTTTTATTGTTCCATGATGTTATATTATAAATCTTGGATGTTTTATAATCATTTTATAGTCATTTTATATCATGTTTTGGTACTAACCTATTGACATAGTGATAAGTGCCAGTTGCTATTTTTTCCATGTTTTTTACATCGCAAAAAATCAATATCAGACGGAGTCCAAATGCCCTGAAACTTTATGGAGAATTTTTATGGGCTAGAAGGAACACAACGGGCCCTGGCTGCGCCTGGGGGGTGCCCTGAGGGGGGCACAACCCACTAGGGCACGCTAGGAGGCCCAAGCGCGCCCTGGTGGGTTGTGCCCACCTCGGGTGCCCCTCGGACCGCCTCTTTTCTCTATAAATACCCCAATATTCTAGAAACCCTAGGGGAGTCGACGAAATATTCATCCAGCTGCTGCAGAGTACAGAACCACCAGATCCAATCTAGACACCATCTCGGATGGGGTTCACCACCTCCATTGGTGCCTCTTCGATGATGCGTGAGTAGTTCTTTGTAGACCTTCGGGTCCGTAGTTAGTAGCTAGATGGCTTCATCTCTCTCTCTCTCTTGATTCTCAATACAATGGTCTCTTGGAGATCCATATGATGTAACTCTTTTGCGGTGTGTTTATTGGGATCTGATGAACTTTGAGTTTATGATCAGTCATATCTTTTTATATCCATGAAAGTATTTGAGTTTCTTTGATCTCTTGTATGCACGATTGCTTATATCCTCGTATTTCTTCTTTGATATTTATGTTTTGTTTGGCCAACTGGATCTATTTATCTTGCAATGGGAAGAGGTGCTTTGTAGTGGGTTCGATCTTACGGTGCTTGATCCCACTGATAGAAGGGGAACCGACACGTATGTGTCATTGCTACTAAGGATAAAATGATGGGGTCTATCTCTACATAGATAGATCTTGTCTACATCATGTCATCATTCTTATTGCATTACTCAGTTTCTCCATGAACTTAATACACTAAATGCATGCTGGACAACGGTCGATGTGCGGAGTAATAGTAATAGATGTAGGCAGGAGTCGGTCTACTAATCTTGGACGTGATGCCTATATAATGATCATTGCCTGGATATCATCATGAGTATTTGAAGTTTATCAATTGCCAAACAGTAATTCGTTTACCCACCGTTTGTTATTTTTCTCGAGAGAAGCCACTAGTGAAACCTACGGCCCCCGGGTCTCTTACTCATATTATTTGCCTTTGTGATATATTTTCCTTTGCTTTTATTTTCAGATCTATTAATCCAAAACCCCCAAAATATCTTGCTACAATTTATTCTTATTTATTTGTTTGGCATTCGATCTATCAATCTACTACAAATTTACCTCACATCCATTTACCTATCTTGAGGCGCCGTACCCCGGAAGGGATTGACAACCCCTTTAACACGTCGGGTTGCGAGAAGTTGTTATTTGTGTGCAGGTGCTATTTACGTTGTGTTGCTTGGTTCTCCTACTGGTTCGATAACCGTGGTTTCATATCTAACGGAAAAAATACCTACCGCCGCTGTGCTGCATCATCCCTTCCTCTCTCGGGAAATACCGACGTAGCTTCAAGCGACATCAGCACACAACAGGTCTGGTACACAACATGGCATACTTTATAGAACCTATGACTGAGGCGTAGGGAATGACTTTCATTCTCTCTATATATTCCGCCATGGTCAGGTTTTGAGTCTTACTCAACTTCACACCTTGTAACACAGGCAAGAACCCTTTCTTTGGTTGATCCATTTTGAACTGCTTCAAAACTTTATCAAGGTATGTGCTTTGTGGAAGTCCTATCAAGCGTCTTGATCTATATCTATAGATCTTGATGCCCAATATATAAGTAGCTTCACCGAGGTCTTTATTGAAAAATTCTCATTCAAGTATCCTTTTTATGCTATCCAGAAATTCTATATCATTTCAGATCAACAATATGGCATCCACATATAATATCAGAAATGCTACAGGTATCCCACTCACTTTCTTGTAAATACAGGCTTCACCATAAGTCTGTATAAAAAACATATGCTTTGATCACCTCATCAAAGCGTATATTCCACCCCCGAGATGCTTGCACCAGTCCATAGATGGATCGCTGGAGTTTGCACACTTTGTTAGCACCTTTAGGATCGACAAAACCTTCTGGTTACATCATATACAACTCTTCTAAATCCATTAAGGAATGCAGTTTTTGACATCCGTTTGCCAGATTTCACAAAATGTGGCAATTTCTAACATGGTTCAGACAGACTTAAGCACCGCTACGAGTGAGAAAATCTCATCATAGTCAACACCTTGAACTTGTCAAAAACCTTTTGCGACAAGTCGAGCTTTGTAGATAGTAACACTACCATTAGCGTCCGTCTTCCTCTTGAAGATCCATTTATTCTCAATGGCTTGCCGATCATCGGGCAAGTCCACTAAAGTCCACACTTTGTTCTCATACATGGATCCATGATACGTATCCGCCGTATCTACTTTTCCAAACACTTTTGCCCTTGTTTTGGACTCTAACTTGCATGATTTGAATGGAACTAACCCGGACTGACGTTGTTTCAGCAGAATTGCCATGGTGTTATTTTTGTGCAGAAATAAAAGTTCTCGGAATGATCTAAAAATCAATGGAGATTATTTTTGGAATATATAAAAAATACTAGAAGAAGAATCCACGTCAGGGGGCCCACACCCTGTAAACGAGGGTGGGGGCGCGTCGACCCCCCTGGGCGCGCCCCCTGCCTCGTGGTCCCCCTGACGCTCCACCGACCTCAACTCCAACTCCATATATTCACTTTCAGGGAGAAAAAATCATAGAGAAGGATTCATCGCGTTTTACGATACGGAGCCGCAGCCAAGCCCTAAACTCTCTTGGGAGGGCTGATCTGGAGTCCGTTCGGGGCTCCGGAGAGGGGAAACCATCGCTATCGTCATCATCAACCTTCCTCCATCACCAATTTCATGATGCTCATCGCCGTGCGTGAGTAATTCCATCATAGGCTTGCTGGACGGTGATGGGTTGGATGAGATTTATCATGTAATCGAGTTAGTTTTGTTAGGGTTTAATCCCTAGTATCCACTATGTTCTGAGATTGATGTTGCTATGACTTTGCTATGCTTAATGCTTGTCACTAGGGCCCGAGTGCCATGATTTCAGATCTGAACCTATTATGTTTTCATGAATATATGTGAGTTCTTGATCCTATCTTGCAAGTCTATAGTCACCTATTATGTGTTATGATCCGTTAACCCCGAAGTGACAATAATCGGGACCATTACTGGTGATGACCGTAGTTTGAGGAGTTCATGTATTCACTATGTGTTAATGCTTTGGTCCAGTACTCTATTAAAAGGAGGCCTTAATATCCCTTAGTTTCCAATAGGACCCCACTACCACCGGAGGGTAGGACAAAAGATATCATGCAAGTTCTTTCCATAAGCACGTATGACTATATCCGGAATACATGCCTACATTACATTGATGAACTGGAGCTAGTTTTATGTCACCCTATGTTATAACTGTTGCATGATTGATCGCATCCGACATAATTATCCATCATTGATCCAATGCCTACGAGCTTTTCATATATTGTTCTTCGCTTATTTACTTTTCCATTGCTACTGTTACAATCACTATAAAACCCAAAAATATTACTTTTGCTACCGTTACCATTATTATCATATTACTTTGCTACTAAATACCTTGCTGCAGATATTAAGTTTCCAGGTGTGGTTGAATTGACAACTCAGCTGCTAATACTTGAGAATATTCTTTGGCTCCCCTTGTGTCGAATCAATAAATTTGGGTTGAATACTCTACCCTCGAAAACTGTTGCGACCCCCTATACTTTTGGGTTATCAAGACTATTTTCTGGCGCCATTGCCAGGGAGCATAGCTCTATTCTTTGAGTCACTTGGGATTTATATCTGCTTATCACTATGAAGAACTTGAAAGATCAAAGAACCAAGATTTTTCCCTCAACTACGAGGGGAGGTAAGGAACTGCCATCTAGCTCTGCACTTGATTCACCTTCTGTTTTGAGTAAACTTGCGACACCTACACATGCCATTCATTCTGATATGTCGCATGTTATTGATGATGCCACTTCTTATTTGCATGATACTTATGATGAAACTACTTCTATGCTTGATAATACTGTGCCACTAGGTGAATTTCTTGATGAACAACTTGCTAGGGCTAGAGAGAATGAAATTATTGAAACTGATAATATTGATGAAAGTGATAATGAAGATTCTCCCCCTAGATATGAATTGCCTGTTGTGCCTGAGGGTTACGTTATGGATGAAGAAACTGCTAGAGACTTTCTTGCTTGCAATGATAGATCTGATCTTAAGAAATTATTAGCTAAGCTTAAAGAAAAGTCTTTGAATGCTAGAATGAAATATGACCCTGCTTTTGCTAGTTCACCTATCTTTATTACAAATAAGGATTATGATTTCTCTGTTGATCCTGCGTTAATTACTTTGGTTGAATCTGATCCTTTTTATGGCTACGAATCTGAAACTGTTGTGGCACATCTTACTAAATTAAATGATATAGCCACCCGATTCACTAATGATGAGAAAACTCACTATTATTATATCCTTAAGTTGTTTCCATTCTCATTAAAGGGTGATGCTAAAACATGGTTTAATTCTCTTGATCCTGGTTGTGTGTGTAGCCCCTAGGATATGATTTATTACTTCTCTGCTAAATATTTCCCCGCTCATAAGAAACAAGCTGCTTTAAGGCAAATATATAATTTTGTGCAAATTGAAGAAGAGAGTCTCCCACAAGCTTGGGGGAGGCTTCTCCGATTACTTAATGCTTTGCCTGATCATCCTCTCAAGAAAAATGAAATACTTGATATATTTTATAATGGACTAACCGATGCTTCCAGAGATTACATGGATAGTTGTGTTGGTTGTGTTTTCAGGGAAAGAACTATTGCTCAAGTTGAATTGTTATCGAATAATATGTTGACTAATGAAAATAATTGGACACTTCCTGAACCAACTCCTAAGCCAACTCCAAAGAAAAGGGGTATTCTATTTCTCAGTCCTGAAGATATGCAAGAGGCAAATAAATCTATGAAAAAAGGTATCAAAGCTGAAGATGTTAAGAATTTACCATCTATTGAAGAAATACATGGTCTTGATAACCCGACACAGGTAGTAAAGGTAAATTCTCTCTATAGATTTGTTAAATGTGAAATCCCATTTACTAAGTTTGCTAGCCAATGCTTGGATGAGTTTGATGACTTTATGGTTAAAAAAGAAAATTTCAATGCTTATGTTGGTAGACAATTGAAACACAATGTTGATATGCTTGAACACTTGAGTGATTATATGGCTAGTGTTAAAGGTGAACTTAAACTTATTAGTAAACATGCTTCTATGGTTACCACTCAAGTAGAACAAGTGCTTAAAGCTCAGAATGATTTGCTCAATGAATTAAATAATAAGAAGAATGATAATGCTGTTAGAGTTATGACTAGAGGTGGTAAAATGACTCGGGAACCTTTGTATCCCGAGGGCCACCCTAAGACAATTGAGCAAGATTCTCAGAGAACTAATGTTGATGCACCTAGTTCTTCTAAGAGGAAGAAAAAGAAAAATGATAGGACTTTGCATGCTTATAGTGAACCTGTTGTTGACACACCTAAGAATCCCAATGATATTTCTATTTCTGATGCTGAAACACAATCTAGTAATGAACATGAACCTAGTGATAATGTTAATGATGATGTTCATGTTGATGCTCAACCTAGCAATGATAATGATGTAGAAATTGAACCTGCTATTGATCCTGATAACCCACAATCAAAGAATCAACGTTATGATAAGAGAGACTTTGTTGCTAGGAAACACGGTAAAGAAAGAGAACCATGGGTTCAGAAACCCATGCCTTTTCCTCCTAAACCATCCAAGAAAAAGGATGATGAGGATTTTGAGCGCTTTGCTGAAATGATTAGACCTATCTTTTTGCGTATGCGTTTGACTGATATGCGTAAAATGAATCCTTATGCTAAATATATGAAATATATAGTTACTAATAAAAGAAAGATATCGGAAGCTGAAATTTCCACCATGCTTGCTAATTACACTTTTAAGGGTGTAATACCAAAGAAACTTGGAGATCCAGGAGTACCAACTATACCATGCTCCATTAAAAGAAACTATGTTAAAACTGCTTTATGTGATCTTGGAGCAGGTGTTAGTGTTATGCCTCTCTCTTTATATCGTAGACTTGATTTAAATAATTTGACACCTATTGAAATATCTTTACAAATGGCTGATAAATCAACTACAATACTGTCGGATCTCGGGTTCCGGAAAAACCCCTAAGGTTCAAACACTGGGGTGCACGCGAAGATCTCCCCCTACCGATCCACGTCCTAGCTTCGCTAAGATCTCAAGGGCTAACTCGTAGAACTCGCAACACAAAGGACACAAGATTTATACTGGTTCGGGCCACCGTTGTGGTGTAATCCCCTACTCCAGTGTGGTGGTGGTGGATTGCCTCTTGGGCTGAGGATGAACAATACAAAGGGAAGAACAGCCTCCTGAGGAGAGGTGTTCTTGTGCTTGGTGGGTGTGAGGATGAACTGGATCCGTTCGAGACGAGTTGTCTCCTACTGTGGCGGCTAATCCTATTTATAGAGGCCCCGGTCCTCTCCCCAAATATTGAGCGGGAAGGGAGCCAACAACGACCAATTTTAAAGGGGACAACTAGTACAACTTATCCTGACAAAAGCAGTCTTCGCCTGCAAAAAGGCTCTGGTGGTGACGCCGCCTTGGGCTCCATGGTGACCTCCGTCTTGCCGTCCTGCTGGTCTTGGTCTCGTTGCACTGATAAGGAAACCTTTGCTTGACGCCTCGGTACTCTGCGCCTGCGCTTGCTTCCTTAGCACCAAAGAGGAAACAAGGACACTGTGCGCGCTGGCGCCCGCCTGGTCTCGATCGTCATGGCTCACGTCATTCGAACCTCGCAAGGTTTGTCTTGCCTTGGTCTCTCCGCCCCTCGCGAGCCAGCCTGGTGAGGCCGCTCCTGAGGAGGTCTTGTGTCATCCGCCTCGCGAGGCTTGGCCCCTCGCGAGGGTCTTGAGTGCTTGTTGGTGAAGATGGGCCGTACGAGCCCGCTCGCAGAGCCACGTCGTGGGCCGCAGGCAGGCAAGTCTGGAGACCCCCGTTCCCAAAACGCCGATAGTAGCCCCCGGGCCCAAGGCGCGCTCGGGCTTGGCTTTGAGGCGAAGACAAAGGTCAAGCGTGGAGCGCCGCGGGCCCCAATAGCCTGCGGCCTTGGTCGACGCGTGGCGGTTGATTAGACGTGTGCATCTCCGCTTCCCCACGCAGCCTCGGCAACTGCCCGACTGTCAAAAGGCTGGCGCAGATAGCGCTTGCCTTCACTGCTTCCTTTCTCCTTGCTCCAGATCCCCTTTCTTGCGCCCTGCCTCCGAAATCTCCAGATTTGCTTCAATCTTCTCCCGCATCAGCGACTAATGGCACCGCGCAAGGTCAAGTCTGCCTCGCCGCCGGCATGGTATGAGCCAGCCCTCGACACTCCCAACATCTCGGGGAAGAACCTTGCCGCGACGCGCTTGCTGACGGCGGGGGAAAGCAACGAGAAGGGGAAGACCGGGATCCGGGCAGGCTCCGACGTGCCGGAGCCCGAGGGAAGCACCTTCTTCCCCTTCTTTCGAACAACATCGTCGCGGGGATGGTTCCCCCCTTCTCTGACTTCTTCTTCGAGGTCCTTGACCACTACGGACTGCTGGCGCTGCATCTTCATCCCAACTCTATCCTTCTCTTGTCGATGTTTGCCTACTACTACGAGGCGTACCTTGGTGTGATGCCGTCTGTGGCTCTGTTGCGCCACTTCTTCTTCCTCCGCATCAATGATGGCCATACCTCCGGGTGTGCCAATTTCATCGCGGCCGACAAGGACAACTCAATCTCGAAGATTGGGAAGAAGGCCGACAGCTTCCGGAGCAAGTGGGCCATGATGGACGCCAAGTGCGTCCACCCTCGCTTGACCCTGCCAACGGAGATGCCCTAGTCCGACAAGGGGTGGTTGTCGGTGTCAAAACCGGCGGATCTCGGGTAGGGGGTCCCGAACTGTGCGTCTAAGGCGGATGGTAACAGGAGGCGGGGGACACGATGTTTACCCAGGTTCGAGCCCTCTCGATGGAGGTAATACCCTACTTCCTGCTTGATTGATCTTGATGATATGAGTATTACAAGAGTTGATCTACCACGAGATCGGAGAGGCTAAACCTTAGAAGCTAGCCTATGGTATGATTGTTCTTGTCCTAAGGACTAAAACCCTCTGGTTTATATAGACACTGGAGGGGCTAGGGTTACACAGAGTCGGTTACAAGGGAGGAGATCTACATATCCGAATCACCAAGCTTGCCTTCCACGCAAAGGAGAGTCCCATCCGGACACGGGACGAAGTCTTCAATCTTGTATCTTCATAGTCCAATAGTCCGGCCAAAGTATATTGTCCGGCTGTCCGAGGACCCCCTAATCCAGGACTCCCTCAGTGGTCTCGCGCGAAGCTCACTGACGAGCGGGTGATGTTGGTGCTGGAGCAAATGAATGCCGACCTGAAGCCGAGCAACGCGAAGGCGGCGAAGGTGACAGGGGCCATGCTCCTGAGGGAATTCTTGATGCTGCGCGTAGCCCCACTCCAGGCGCGTACACGCCCCTAGTCCTATCTCTAAGAAAGATTGCGGAGAACACCAATGAGAACCTCATTGCTAAACAGCTACACCTAGAAGCTATGACCGACATGCTAGGCCGGTCTCACAGCCTTGCTCAGTAGCTTGCGCAGCAATTCCCGCGCAAGGGTAACCTTTCTTGAACTGTCTTGGAAGTGGCCTCGGTTCATTATTATTTTGTTACGCTGCAATGGTGCCCAGTTTTTGTAATATGCTTCTTCGTTGCGCTTTATGATCACTGGTGGCGAACTTCGATGCCCAGTGGATGTAATATACCATAAATCCTTTATTGTATAGTGTAGGTTTATTCTAAGTTACTATGCCATAATTTCTTTATTGTATAGAGTAGGTTTGTTCTTAATTCCTACTAGTTACTGCCATCATTCGCTATCTAAAAAATCTGATGTAGTCGACCAAGCCGAAACTTTTGCTTCTAACGGTCCTAGTTTTTAGCGGGCCACAATTGGGCTGGCCTGCATCTTTCTTGCGCCCGAATGGCCATTGGGGCCTTCACACTTTGCGCCAGGCCCACAACTTACTCCGGCCTATATTCAGCCCAAATTTTAGTTGGGCCTTTTGTGGACCCAATGCTTAGTTTGGCCCATGTAGCATTGGGCCATTAATAGGCTGAATATTCTGGTGGCCTGTTACAGCCCAGAAGAAACCATGGGCCTTTAGCACACTGAAATTCATGTTGGGCCTCAATTTTCACTATTCGTCGACAGGCCTTCAGCAGGCTGAAAGGTAGACCGGGCCTTTTTTGGCCCAGTTATATGACGGGCCGTTACCAGGCTGAAACATATTTCGGGCCTGAGTTGGCCCACTGATATCATGGGCCTTTATGAGGCCGAAGCTTAGTACAGGCATCAACGGATCGAATTATATGGCAGGCCTTTAACAAGCCCAAAGTCACGTCGGTCTGAACTGTTGCCACCATTATCACGGGCCGTTAGTGGGCGGATGTATCGTCATGGAAGTGGACACTTCCGTGATGATAATTTTGGTAATGCCATGGAACACTTCTACGACAGCACAGGTATGACTATCTTGATTCTGTCATAAAATCGTCATGGATGTGCATGCATGATAGAAAACGTGACCTACTGTGACAAACACGTATCATCACGGAAGTGTCTTTTTTTTGTAGTGTACCGGGTACTTATCGGGTCACCGAAAAGGAGTTTCAGGCACCCCCGGCAAAGATATGGGCCTTATGGGCCAAGTGAGGGAACACACCAGCCCTGGTGCGCCCCTATAGAGGCCAGCCCTATGAGAAGGAGAAGTAAAGAGGGGAGGGCAAGGAAAGTGTGGATTAGGATTCCTACTTCCTTCCCTCTCCCCCCTCTTTCCTTCCACCTCGTTTATATATGGCAGGCGGGGCACGCGGCTTGGGTGGGACTCCAAGTAGGATTCCTCCTACTTGGGCGCCTCCTATGGCTGCTCCTCCCTCCCTCCCACCTATATATATGAGGGGGGCGCCTAGCACACAACAAACAATTGCCTACCCATGTGCGGTGCCGCCCTCCACAGATTACACCCTCGGTCGTATTCTCATAGTGCTTAGGCGAAGCCCTGCGCGGATCACTTCACCATCACCGTCACCACGCCGTCATGCTGACGGAACTCATCTACTTCCTCGGCACTCTACTGCATAGAGAGTTCGAGGGACGTCATCGAGCTGAACGTGTGCAGAACTCGGAGGTGTCGTACGTTCGGTGCTTGATCGGTCGGAACATGATGATCGGACATGGTTTAGTTGATTTGGATCACTTATCATTTAGATGACTTGAGAGATGTCTATCTAAGTGGGAGTTCTTAAGTAATTTGATTAATTGAACTTAATTTATCATGAACTTAGTCCTGCTAGTATTAGCATATCTATGTTGTAGATCAATAGCTCGCATTTAGCTCCCCTATTTTATTTTTGATATGTTCCTAGAGAAAACTAAGTTGAAATAAGATAGTAGCAATGGTGCGGACTGGGCATGAACCCTTCCTCCGCTCTGGGACCAGATGGCTTGCCGGTGAAATTCTTCCAAACCTTCTGGCATGCTATCAAACCCAAGGTTACGACACTCTTTAATGAGTTATATGTGGGATCCATGGACCTAGGTCGCCTCAACTATGGGATTATCACTCTAATCCTAAGGTCCCGGGTGCCTCGGATATTCGCTAGTTCCGTCCTATCATGGTGATTAACGTGATATTTCGGATTCTTGCGAAAGGGTACGCCAATAGGGTGACCCTGCTCGCTAACTCCATAACCCACCCCAACCAATCCGCCTTCATCCAAGGCCGGTTCATCCTAGATGGGGTGTTGGTGTTCTACGAAGTCTTGCATGAAGTCCACGCAAAGCGCCAGCGTGCGGTATTTCTGAAGCTAGACTTCCATAAAGCTTATGACACGGTTAGGTGATCATTCCTTCGTGAAGTCCTCCTCCGCAAGGGCTTGGACGATCGGTGGGTCACCCATGTCATGCAGCTTGTCTCGTGCGGTCGAACAACAATAAACATTAACGGTGAGATTGGACCCTACTTCCCCACCCTGTGTGGGGTTCGCCAGGGTGACCCCTTCTCCCTGTTCCTCTTCAACATGGTGGTTGATGCCCTGGCAGCTGTCCTCGATCAAGCCAAGGCTGCTGGCCATACCCGTGGGGTGGTGCCCCATCTGGTGGGAGGGGGAGGGGTCTCCCTCCTTCAATACGCAGATGACACCATCATCATGATCGAAGGTTCGGATGCTAACATCGCCAACCTTAAGTTCCTCCTCCTCTGCTTCCAGCAGATGTCGGGCCTCACGATCAACTTTGACAAGAGTGAGGTGATGATCCTTGGCTACTCCTAGGAGGAGTGCCAAGGGATGGCCGATCGTCTTAACTGCTGACTGGGCTCCTTCCCCACCACTTATTTGGGGATTCCCATTAGCGATTCCAGGCACACGATGGCAGACCTGCGGCCGAGCGTAAGCCGCCTGCAGCACCGGGTGGAACCTTGGAGGGGCACGTGGCTATCCAAGGCCGCCCAGGTGATTCTCATCAACTCCTCCCTCTCCATCCTCCTCTGGTTCCTAATGAGCTTCTATAGTTTACATGAGACTCTGCATCAGGAGATTGCCAAATACTAGTCCAAATTCTTCTGGGCGAGCGAGGGGGACACGCAGGAATACCACATGGTTAGCTGGCCAGATATCTGCAAACCCAAACGCCAGGGAGGTCTTGGGATCATGGCCTCTAGGCGCATGAATATTGCTCTCTTGACACGTGGCTGTGGCAGATCGCCAATGATGAGGGCGGCCTGTGGTTGGACATCATTCGCTCCAAATACCTTCGGAGCTAGCCCCTTGCCTTCTGCCAGCGCTCGGGAGGATCCCAGTTCTGGCAAGCCGTGGTCCAACTCATGCCAGTGCTCCGCATCGGCACGTCCACCTCGGTGGAATCGGGTGCCTCGACCTTGTTTTGTAGGGGTGGAATTCGAGCCGAGTCGAGCTAGCTCGACTCGACTCGCTAAAGCTCATTTCATTAACGAGCTAGCTCGACTCGACTCGTTACTATAACGAGCTCAAATCCAAGATTGGCTCGACTCGTATAACTCGCGAGCTGGCTCGTTTAGCTTGTTAAGCTCGTTAAAGATATGAACATTAGACCTTACAAATATGATAAAAAGATTAACTAAGAATTTAACATGTGCATATGTGGTCTTGTACGTGTGATTCCCCTGGGTGGCTCGGCCTTGAGCGGCTGGGCCTTGTGTTGGGACGCAAGGTGTTTAGAGGCTGTATTTTACTATCCCTAAAAAACATTGATTTTTTATCGAGCTTAACGAGTTACTCGAGTACTCGTGAGATCGGCTCGTTTAACTTGGTATGTAAACGATCTTAAACTAAAGCTCGGCTCGGCTCGTTATTCTTCGAGTTCGAGTCGATTCGAGCCGAGTCACGAGCTACTCGTTTAGCTTGCGAGCTTCGAGCTTTTTTCCAGCCCTATTGTTTTGGTTCGACCGATTGGTTGGCGATCTCCCTCTTGCCGCCCGCTTCCTCGAGCTTTTCACCATCGCGGCCGACCCTCGGGTCTCCGTGGAGGTGTCCCTTATTGACTTAGGGCGCCTCGCGTTCCGTCGACCTTTTGGCCCCCTTGAGGTCGCCGCTTGGGATGCTCTCCTTCAGGCCATCGCTCTTCAGCCTCTCGACGTGGGCAACGCTGATGACTCCCTCTCGTGGCGACTAGTCTTCAGGCCGCTTATCGACCAAGTCCCTTTATCAAGCGATTGCCCCATCTATGGCCCTGGAGCCGTTTAGTTTGATTTGGGATATCCGCCTCCCATTGAAGATCAGGATCTTTCTCTGGCAGTGGATCAGTGGTCGCTTGCCCTCTGGTGTTGAGGTGCGCAAGCGCAACGGGCATGGCGATGGCCTGTGCCCCTCTGTGGCGTAGCTGAAGATGCTAACCACATCTTCTTCTCTTGCGTGACCGCCCAGTTCCTTTGGTCATGCTTCTGCGACGTGGTTGGTGGAACTTGGTGCAACACCAACTTCCCCGACTTGTTGGCGGAGATTCAGGCCTCTGCCCCCCGTCACCGCCACATTAGGTGGCTCTGTGTTGGGGTGCTAGCCTGGACGCTCTGGACCGTGCGCAATAGGCTTGTCATCCAACGATCTCCTCTTCTCGTGCAACTGGCGCCATTTTTAAAATGTGTGGTTTCTTGCAGCCTTGGCGGCCGCTTAGCCGCATCCAGGATCGGAACGCCGTCAACACTCTCATCTCCGACCTTCGAGCGATGGCCTTCTGTGTGGCGCTTCCGCTTCCGCCGCCTCCTCGAGAGCCAGATTAGGCGTCCAGCTATCTCCGATGTGTCGGCCTCCTTTCTTTTTCTTTTTTTGGGCTTGTTCAGTTGTGCCCTCAGCATTAACCTTGTACCTCGTGTCGTGCTTGTGTGTGTGTTGGACCTCCGCGCCTTGGGCGTGTTGTGGCTGAACCCGTATGTATGTTTGTGGCTTGGGTGGTTTGCTTTATGTATAAAGCAGGACGAAAGCCTTTTTCGATAAAATTTTTGAAATTATTTTTATTAAATCAGAAAATTTATTATGTTTGAGATGCTTTGTACTTTCGAAGAACTTTTATAATAGATCTGATCTTTTTCACCAAAAAGAGACAAGAAAACTAGTTGTTCCCATGAACAAGAGCTAGTACATCTAAACAAATGGGCTGCAACAAGTAAAGGCTGGGCTAGTGGACGGGGCTGGCAAAATAATTCTGGCCCATAAGAATTCTTCCAAGAAGAAGAAAAACAGCTGTTAACCCCACTAACAAACAAGCCCAAATCAGATCGCCTGGGCTGCCAAAAACATCATCGTTCTCTCTGGAAAAAAAAAATCATCATCACCAACAATTCCGATACGCGGTGATTTGGAGCCTGTACTGGACGGCAACGCTGCAGGTGGCCGGAAGCGGGGTTGCCCATCTAGCAGTGGCACCAGCTATCCACTGAAGCGCATCATGGTCGCCATCAGGAGAAGCACCTGGCCTGAGACCCCTCAATCCCTCACCTTGCCACGGATCACACACTTGTCACTCCCCCCCTGCGAAGAATATTGTGGCAGCCAAGCACGAGCCCATTTCACGAGAGGAACAGCAACTGGAACATTCTGTGTTCAAGGGAACCTTTGCCCTTCGTACCATTTCGAGTAAATAGCAAAAAGCTACTATTTTACAGGCTAAGGTTTCAAAAAACTACCGGTTTTTAATTTTTTAACAAAGAAAATTTTGAGTTTTTTGAAACAGCCGACTACCCACTTGATAATTATCTGAGAAAAAATAAAAACTGACAGGTTTTTAAAACCCTAACCTGTAAAGTAGTAGTTTTATACTCTATCATTTCCCTTGCTCGACTTGCGCAGCAGCACTTCAGAAAGCATTTTTTTCTCGTGTGGTCTCACTACTGTTCGTGTCTGTATGCACATCCGGTGGCTAGCAAGGATGTTGTAAAACTAGTCAACTTTTTATAGTTGAGCATACATAACAAACGGGGTGAACAAACCACCTCGTAACACTAAATGAACCACGAGCTTGGCATGCATGCATGCTTGCCAAGAAGGTCAAAGAAGCGGCGACGCGGCCGTCGTCACGCGCGCGCGTCATGACAATAGGCGCCATCAGCCCCTTCTCGGACCCAAAAAGTCTCCTGCACCGCCGCATGCAAACTCGGAAGCTGACACACCCACGCTGACGCTCACGCCGGCAGTTTGCGCGGCGCATCCATCGATCTCGCCAAGAGAGACGCGCGCATACCACGTTCGGATCGATACAGACCAGCCCTGCTCGCATCACAACACGGTCGTCGGGATTTCCTCTTTCTTTATCGAGATTCATTCAGCAAACACCCGAGCATGGATCGGCATGGCCTGATCATGCATTTCTTCCGAGTTCCAAGAAAAGCTCAGGTGGGCATGGCGGTAACATTCAGACATGGAACTAAGCTGCTAGCTAGGGGAGGGGAGAACGGGAGATCGAACTGGCGAAAGAAGCGGATCTATGATCGGTCTATGTGCATTGCTGGTAGGATCGATGGCGTCACGGCCAGGCTCCTTGGTCGAAGCCGGCGGGGTCCGGGTAGTAGTGGTCGAACGGGTCGACGCCCAGGCCACCGGGGACGACGAAGCCGGCGTCCCAGCCGGAGCCGACGTCCATGATGCCGTCCATGCCGAGGAGGTACATGGGCTCCGGCCACTCCGCCGCCTCCAGGCCGGACGCCGCGGACGAGGAGGAGCAGGACGGTGAGATGACCGAGGCAGGGGAAACAGAGCAGTTGCTGCTCGCGGTGGGCGGCACCGCCGTGACCTCGTGCGGCTGGATCAGCGGGACCGCCTTCACGTCCTCCTCCTCCGCTTGCTGTGAGCGCTCCGCGCCGTCCAGCTGCTGCCACGAGGTGGCGGTCGGCGGCGGCGGCGGATGTTGCAGGGGAGGAGGGGCCTCTTGGCCCAGCGGGCGGTGGGTGACGGGGTCAATGCCCATCTTGCGGAGCTTCTTCTTGATGTGGGTGTTCCAGTGGTTCTTGATCTCGTTGTCCGTCCTTCCGGGCAGCTGCGCCGCGATCTTGGACCACCTGCGCGCACCGCCATGGGCATGGTCCATGAGCGCCGCCGGCCACCGCAGGAGGCCGGGACTCCAAATTAAAACACGAGCTACACTAGACACGCACCTGTTACCGAGCTGCGCGTGCAGGTCGATGACGAGCTGCTGCTCCTCGTCGGAGAGTAGCCCCCGCTTGAGGTCGGGCCTCAGGTAGTTGGTCCACCTCAGCCTGCAGCTCTTCCCGCACCTCAGCAGCCCTGCGCACACAGTGCAACATATCCATGCCAAGTGAGAACGTCAAGCCGGAGCGGGAGCAGAGGACTGATGGACGGGTTCCATGCATGGCATGCACGCGTTGGGGTCGGCTCACCTGCGAGCTTGGGGACGACGCGCCAGCAGTAGTGGCCGTGGGTGAGGAGGAAGCCGACGAGCTTCTGGTCCTCCTCCGCCGTCCACGGCCCCTTCTTCAGCCCCACCTTGTCGCAGCACGGCTGCCTCCCCATCTGCTACCGGCGGAGTGATGGCTCGATCGCTCTGCCCTTCTCACCCGGGAATTCCGGGAGCCGCTGTTCGCCGCGACTGTGTGTGTGACGACGGTCTGCCTGTCTGAGTTCCAAGTAAGATCGGTGCACCGGAGCTGCATTTATATAGACGGAGGAGGGTCAGTCAGGTCACGGTGGAAGGAGGGAGGGAGAGAGAGACGTTGCGGGGCGAGGGGGTACGTGGCGTGAAGAGAGGGCGGGGAGGGTTGTACGTGTGAGCCCTTCTCTGAGCCAGGCGCCATGCTGACGGCGGCAACTGTCGCCGGGCTGGGCTCCAGTAACGCCACCATGCACTTCCTCGACTATGTTCACTGCTCATCCTTTCTGACTTTCTCCCAGTAACTGAACTCTCAGGTATGTATGTATGTACGTCGCTCCAAACTTGACGTTGCATGCACTTTCAAGCCCAGAAAACATTTTTCTCTTCCCCACAAAATTCCATATAAAGAGCTAAAGGCATAAATTTTTTTTATCAAAACTTCATCCTGCATTGTTTTCTCCTTTTGCCCCATACATTGTTGCACGCTCGCAGCCCTGCACCTCGCTCCTTTTGTTTTGTGCTGGCAAGCCGTCACGGCATGGTCAAAACACGGCTCTTAATTAAGCTCCCCTCTTTTCCAGGGAGGACTGCTAGAGAATGTCAACGAGAATTCTAGGAAAGAGGCAACATCATGCGACCCTTCACAAAAATCTTAATCCAAACTCCAAAAAATAGAAATGATTCGAAGTTGACATGAAAATCTTCTCCGCGTGCCCTTTCCAAGTGTTGGCGAAACAGAAGCACGGCGGTCACCGTCGCCCTTTACGTGCGGGCGTTTCACCCCTCTCCTTTTTAAGATGGCAGCAGGAGGTGGATTTGTTACGTGGGTCTTTTGTTGGAGTGGAGTACAGCTTTGTTTGAACTACTAGCATCTGGTGAAGTCACGTCCCATCATTGATCGAGTCATGGGAGTCACTAGAAAAATAAATACATATATATAGGTCAACGAAAAACAAACAGTAAAATCACGTCTTACCTCCGAAAGTATGCTTCTAATCTCCAGCTCAAATGCGCATACGTCGTGTTTCCTACTGTATAGTTTACACCAGTGGCACAGGTTTGATGCAATTTGAGGAGCTTCATGCATGTACCCCCTCCGGTCTTTCCACTCCGTGTATTAAATTTGGGTCTAGTCAAACTTTGCAAAGTCTAACTAAATTTATATTTAAAAATATCACCACCAACAATACTAAATATATGAACTATGAAACTTCATTTCATAATGAATCTAACAGTATTGAGTTGGCGATGTGAATGTTGATGCTTTCTTCTATAAGTTTGGTTAAAGTAGGGATATTTTGACTTCAGACAAAACTTATATGCTGACTAAAAATGACCGCAGGGGGTATATTTCCCAAATTATACCAAATTTGAGCATCCCGACCAGTTCAATATGAAATTAACTATGCTAGGCCCTGAGAAAAATAGTATCATATCTGCCCCCATGTCTGAACATGTGTAGAATACCTCAAAGATTCCACGGATAGGTCATAGGCCTGGTGGCAGGAAAGATAGAGTTTGTTTATTTAGACTCTCTTAGGTTTAATTTCGTATTTCATAGTTTGAGATGTTTTTGTTTTAAATGTAAGCGCAGAGCACGCTTTTTGTGATGAAAAAGTCAACAAGACAAGTGAATGAATCTAGTGCCCAAAGTTACACAATGTGTCGGATCCAAATAAAAAAAGGAATTCCATCACCCAAAATGAGAAATATCGAGAGACGGCGCCAAAAAGGGGAATTATGGTGTCAAAGTTTGACTTCAGAGAATTCTAATATGCAGAGTAAAAAGGACCAGAGGGAGTATCTGATATAGTGTCCCACATTGGCATTTTCCCCCGCTCCGAGTTTATATGAAAAAATATCAACATCTGCCATGCTAAAGTTATACAATATGAAACTTTAAGTCATGACACATCTATTGATATTGATTTCAGATTGTGAATGTTGGTACGTTCTTCTATAAAGTTGGTCAAACTTTACGAGGCTTGACTTCAGTCAAATCTTATATGCGAACTAAAAAGGACCGAATGGGGTATAAGACTATTTAAAGTGGAGTTACTAAGAGAACCAAAGTGTTGCCATCATCGAAGAGATGAGGAAGACATCACCATGAACAAAGATGAATTAATAAAGAAGCGGTGAATTCCGGCCCCTCTCAACCCTTCTTCTACATAACACATCGGCGGAGGAGGAGGAGGAGAAGGAAAAGAGAGGATACCTCGGAAAGGCTCAAAAGGGCACACGAGCATATAGCCGTGAGGGAGGAGAGAAATAGGAGCCTGTGGACGCGCATTTTTTTAAGTAGAGCATTATGTTTTTACATTAAAAGTGGTCATTGGCGCCTTTATTTTTTTTTCTTTGTCATGTATAGGAAATACGT
This sequence comes from Triticum urartu, assembly GCF_056163025.1. NCBI lineage: Eukaryota > Viridiplantae > Streptophyta > Magnoliopsida > Poales > Poaceae > Triticum > Triticum urartu. The sequence goes on along the minus strand of NC_141879.1, from coordinate 186,219,086 downwards.
CCATGGTGTGTTCAGTGTGTCGTGACGAGAGGGTGAGGCATGCATTGTGTGTATTGTACTCACATAGAAAAGGCTTACAAAGATGTCGGGTGAGTTTAACTCAAGAAGATGTTCACACGTGAAATACTCCATGTGTAAACTAAAATACATCTTTCACCATAAAACTAATGTATTTTCCTTTTACAAGAGGATGGGGCCCTTCCACCCCCTAATCCCAATCAAATGATGTCACCTGTGCACGTCCGTGAAAACCGTAAAAATCCGTCCGTGAGCCTAGCATCACTCTTTTAAGTGTGTTTTTGTGAAGGTTTTGTGCTATATTGTGAGAGGATTTGTGCTATTTAATAGTATGTTCCTTTTTTGTTGACCTGAAACTGTGAGAATTATTTATTTCTCACAGTGTATTTTCATAGACTTTCCAAGTTTATACAGGGCAAAACAACAAGAGAAAGAAGTATAAAAAACTAGAATAGGCTAATATATGTGGCATTTGACCTTGCCGGGGAAAAAAGGCGAGGCAAAACCCCTAAAAATCCCCTGAAAATACACGCACCACAACCCAGGAATATATCTCAGCACTTCGTCGCCGAGCCGGGAAACCCGCACGTCGATCGACGCGGCTGATCCGAGCCGACGGGCGACGGCTCCGCTCCCCGCCTCCCCGGCGCGACACGTCGGGCGATCGATCGATCGGTCACGTCCCGCGCACGCCAGCGGGCCAGCTAGCTCCCACGACGGCAGCGCAAAGATCTCGCACGATCCATGGCCGGGGCCGCGCCTCCACCGAAAGGCGGAGGTGTTCCGCGCGCGAACCGACCCCTGGCGCGCGCCCCCGGGCACTCCATCCATCTGACCCGCGGAGGAGCGCGACGTGTTGACCCCGTCCGGCCGCGCGAGCTCGCGAGTGGGAGTGGCGGGGAATATGAGGATGGATGGGTCGCCGGACGGCGACCGGAGCGCTTTTCAGCGCGTGCACCTGGCAGGCCGCCAGTCGACGGCGCTGGATTTCGTCGAGCGGGATGGGAATGTTCCGGATCGCAGTGTTGGTAGGGGCGAGGGCGACGCCGGCGTCGTTGTGTGATGGATGGTACGTTGATGTTGCGTTTTTAACCGTGGTGGTTGCATGGTCAGATCGTGTGGGGTCGGGAAGTAAATGGACAGAAAAATGGTGGGTGATTAGGGTGATGATTACGGATCCCTGTGGCCTGGTCAAACGGGTTGAGTATACGATTACAATTTACAAACACAGCAGTAGCGTGATGTCAGAAACAAGCCGGGGAGGTAGCAACGACGAACAGCAGGTTATTGTGTTAAACCGAACTGTACGGTGCCCGCGCTCCTCGCTCACACCAAGCACGCTGTGGGGAGTTTTCAGATGCGCCGCAGCGTTCCGAGGAGGAAGCGGAGAACTTGTGTCCCGGTCAGCGTCGCGTAAGAACCGCCAGTGTTTTCTCATCCCTGGTGGCGGCTTGGTGCTCTTGAGCTTGAACTGGTCTCTACAGTTACTCGGTCAAATAACGGCTCTGCTTAAAAAAAACAACAACCAACTTTATTAATTAGAAATGACGGTTACATCGTCTATTAGAGGTTGTACAATTTTGACCAAAAGCTCCTCAAACCAATCCCTTGTCTCAGAAAATTTAGCTAATCTGGCAAGTTCATGAGCTACCTTATTCGCTTCTCCATTACAATGCTCAAAACTAGCAAGAGAAAAATCGCACGCTAACAAATAACAATCAGCAAACACTGCCGCCGCCGCTCCTGCTGAACGTCCTTCATTATTCATGGTATCAATGACTTCCATATTGTCAGCATTAATGACAAAGCGATTGCAACCCGCCTTATGGGCGAGAGATAATCTGAACCTTAGAGCCAAAGCTTCTGCCGTCAAGGCATCAACACACCAATCAACCTTCCAGTTTCTGCCAACAATGAATTTTTCTTTTAACATCTCTAAGAACAGCACCAGCGGTGCCCTTAAGCAAGTCATAATCAAAAGATGCATCCACATTAAGCTTCACGAAAACCATTGGAGGTCTAGTCCATGCCCCTCTTTTACTGACTGCATTTGGTGAGAAAGCATTAACAAAGTTTGCCGCTATAGTACGGATACCCATAGAAGTTTGCCGAGCATCTTGAAACTTTCCTTCATGGACCAGCCTATGTCTATCCCACCATAAGTACCAAGCGGTAATAGTGATTAGTTCTGTTGGGGATCGTAGCAGAAATTTAAAATTTTCTACGCATCATCAAGATCAATCTATGGAGTAATCTAGCAACGAGAGAAGGGGAGTGCATCTACATACCCTTGTAGATCGCTAAGCGGAAGCGTTGCAAGAACGCGGATGAAGGAGTCATACTCGCAGCGATTCAGATCGCGGTTGATTCCGATCTAAGCGCCGAACAACGGCGCCTCCGCGTTCAACACACGTGCAGCCCGGTGACGTCTCCCACGCCTTGATCCAGCAAGGGGAGAAGGAGAGGTTGGGAAGACTCCATCCAGCAGCAGCACGACGGCGTGGTGGTGGTGGAGGAGCGCGGAACTCCAGCAGGGCTTCGCCAAGCATTACGAGAGACGAGGAGGAAGAGAGGTAGGGCAGCGCCAAGAGGGAGATGATCTCGTGTGTCTTGCAGCCCCCAATACCTCAAGTATATATAGGGGAAGGGGAGGGGTTGCGCCCCCATCTAGGGTTCCCTCCCTAGGGGTGGCGGCAGCCCCAAAACCTTGGGCCTTGGGGGGAGGGGGGGCGCACCAGCCCACCTGGGGCTGGTCCCCTCCCACACTTGGCCCACGCAGCCTTCTAGGGCTGGTGGCCCCACCTGGTGGACCCCCGGGACCCTTCCAGTGGTCCTGGTACGTTACCGATAGCATCCGAAACTTTTCCGGTGACCAAAATGGAACTTCCCATATATAAATCTTTACCTACGGACCATTCCGGAACTCCTCGTGACGTCCGGGATCTCATCCGGGACTACGAACAACATTCGGTAACCGCGTACATACTTTCCCTATAACCCTAGTGTCATCGAACCTTAAGTGTGTAGACCCTACGGGCTCGGGAGTCATGCAGACATGGCCGAGACAACTCTCCGATCAATAACCAACAGCGGGATCTGGATACCCATGTTGGTCCCCACATGCTCCACGATGATCTCATCGGATGAACGACGATGTCAAGGATTCAATCAATCCCGTATACAATTCCCTTTGTCTATCGGTACGATACTTGCCTGAGATTCGATCGTTGGTATCCCGATACCTTGTTCAATCTCGTTACCGGCAAGTCTCTTTACTCGTTCCGTAACACATCATCCCGTGATCAACTCCTTGATCACATTGTGCACATTATGATGATGTCCTACTGAGTGGGCCCAGAGATACCTCTCCGTGTGGGCGACCGGATGAATGCCCACACACTAGCCCAGTCCTACGTGGCACCACAAATATGCAAAGATTCGTGCAACCACAAACGGACGTGGATCCACGCATGTGGGCGAGATGCAAACGCCCACACGTGTGGGCGTTAGTATTTTTGTATGTTTTAGCACAAAACATGTGTTGGTGTAATCTGTTGCATATAGTTCTAATCTGCCGTTTGATTATGTTGACACGATTTCTTTTTCTTGACCCTGATAAGTGGCACACGTGCGGCACGAACATATAGCAACTCCGAACATTTTTTTATGGCAAGTTTAGTGACATGAAGATGACAACTTTGCGGACGCGGCTCCATCGTTGATAAGCAGCTTTGCGGACAACATTGTTTTTGAATGAATCAGACCAGGGTAACACCCCAAACACACCATCGAACTCCATATCTAACACCTCACCATGACTAAGACGCCGAAGAAGGAAATCACACCTGCCATCCATCAATCACAAACCCTGCACATGTTCCGTCTTCCAGATATTGTCGATGCAGACCACCACAATCTGCATCCGCTCCTGGACTACCTCTCAAGCTCCGCGCTGATGCTGGAGTAGGCGCCGTCACAACGGCGGCGTCCGAGGACACAGGTCCACCACAAGGATGCCGCCGCCGCCACATCATCATTTCTTGAACAGACTGGATTCCAAACCCATCCCCAACGTAGGACCAATCGTCTCGTCGGAGTAGGATCTAAAGAAATTTTATTTAGTGTCGTCATTGCCGCCGCCAAAATCATGACGATGAACAACCTAAAAAAACTATGATACTTTGATCTAAAACTATTCACACGCGTGAATCAGACGACCCCCTCACCACCGACGACCGAGGTCGTCGATGGAGGGGAGCCGCCGGAAAACGGCGGCGGAAAGCTAGATCGCTTTTCCTTCCTTCGGGAGGAAGATAGGGAAACACTTCTCCGTAGTTGTAGCAACGCTCTAACTATGTGTCTGTTCGGAAGCTCTCCCGTCCCTTAAACTTTCGCTCCGCTCGAGAACTAGTTTCAAGCCGCTCCCTGTTTTGTGCTGGCGCTCCCTCCGCTCCAGGAGCTGCAGCGGGGGAGCGGAGATGATCCAAAAAGAGCCTAAATCGTGTAATGGTATACCATGCATAATACAGAGTACATAGTACCGTGTAGTAGCTGAAATGTATATGAAAAACAGCTATATACATTAAAATACTTTCACCAATCTCGATGCAATCCGACGGCTATGCAATGCACTGAACCTAAAGCGCACGCTAGAAAATCCTGGCTCGCCTCGGAAGGGCATATCTGTTGTTGCCGCTCTCTCTCTCTCACGCCGGACGGAGGTGGAAGAAGGAGCACACTTTTTTCCCGGCGACCAACGCCCCGGCGACCAAATGCCTCTTTTATATTCAGAACACAGGCTACACCACTCGAGCTCCACGAACCACAGGAACTCACATCACTAGACGCGGCTACATTTTGCTCTAGCCCCGGTCTCTTGGCCGCACAGCCGAGTACACTATATAATACAACCACACACACACAGGCGAGGAGACACACACACCACTAACTCACGTGCGCATGCATCACACCGGCCACTACCACATGACCCGGCCACTAACCCAGTAACTACATGCATGCAACTAGATAACGACTTTATCCATGCACTCTAGAACTCGGCAGCTCCACCGGACGCCCCGCTCGTAACAGCCACGGGACTCGGCTGCCAACGGAACCACGTACGTCAAGATTAGTGCTAACAATATCCGGGCCCAACGAGATCACAAGATGGCTGAATCGATCGATCATGCAGAGGCGACGCCATGACCAAGCTAAACCATGTCGTCGGCAGCCGATACTCGTTCCGATCCGGCCACGATACTCCGCCTGCACAGCGGGCAGGTGGTCTTGCTCCTCCTCCACACCTCGATGCAGTCCCGGTGGAACAAGTGCCGGCACGCGGGCACCTCGCTGCACATCTGCCCCTGCAAGAACTCATCCTGGCAGATCGCGCACACCGGCTCCTCCGACGCCCGCCCGCCCTCCGCCGAGTACGGGGAGCACCCCAGCTCCACGACCGGCGCCGGCGCCGCCAGCCTCATCAACCCTTCGAACGCCTCCAGCAGCGCGGCCAGACGCTCCGCGGCAGCGATCTCTTCCGCCGTTGGTCCTCCTCGGCATAGCCCGTGCGCCGCCCGCGCCAGCTCGTACCCCGTCCGCAGCACCGCCAAGCTTTCCGCGGCCGCGTTCTGTTCCGCCGGCCGTCCTCGGAACAGTTGATAAGCCGCCAGCGCCAGCTCGTACGCCGCCTGCGCGTTCGCCAAGTCTCCGGCGGCCGCGCTGTCTTGTGCTGCTTGCTCTCGCTCTCCGCCACAGTTGCATATTATTGCAATCAAAGCTAGCACGAACGCCGCTGCGAAGAACAAGATCGAGAACCACACCATTACGAGGCCAAGGACCTCGTTCGCCTCCCCGAACAACGTCGTCGTCATCGTCGAATTCATCGGTCAGTTCAGATGCGAGCGGGCCTTGTCTCCTTGTCGGGACGAGGAGATCTTTACTGGTATCAATCAACAACAGCCGGTACCTTGTTTATATATATGTCGTATTAGTTATTAGTACGTTGTAAATCGAGTCGGAGATGGATGCTAATACGTCGTCTCGGAGAAGACCTTAACGGGAACGGGAGACGAGATCGATACATATACAGTGTTCTTGTAAAATTTGCTCTCTGCTGTTTGAAGCGCAGAGGCGTCCGGCGGTAATCTGGGAATTGGTAAACTAATGGTGAGGCTAGCTAATGGTGAAGAATCCACCGTGGGTATGGTTATCGAGATTGGTGTGGTCACTTCAAGTGTAATTTGCATAGCATTTTTCTGAAACAATACATCTGTATAGTGTAGGGGCATCTTCAAATCGGACCCTCAAATCGCCCCTCAAATGTATAAAGCTGTCCGAACGTAGTTTGTCATTCAACATCGTCCACATCCGTCGAAAGCAAACTGAGGCATTACACGAGTCCGGATCGCTGCCACGTAGGATTTTGACACCCTCGACCCGCCCAAAACCCACTTGGACCTAGCGTCTCCATCCGTTCCCTCTTCCATGCATCCGCTCCGTCCTCGCCGCCGCCGCCAATCTACACCCCAGCCTCCCGCCAAGCCCTTCTCGGACCTCCGCGACCTACGTCGCTCCACCGGTCGCCACACCGTTTTGCCTAGCCAACCAGTCCACACCTCCCGTCCGTCCGCCGTGCAGGTACCATCCGTCCCTTCGGTCCATACCTCTTATCTGTCCACCACGCTCGACAAGTGTTTGATAGAATGCCCATGTTAAAAAAAATTATCCCTTCTTTGATGCAATGCATTTAGACATGGAGTATATGTACGAGCACCATGTTGAGTCATCCTACGAGGAGGATTATGCAGATGAAACGACAATGATGCAAGCGGTCCTTGTAGACGCGAAGTGTGCGGAAGAGCATGTTCTCGATTTCAAGGGATCGGTTAAGGGTCATCGAGTGCTGAATCAGAACAGGGTACGAGGGCATTTGATGCCGACGGACGACTACTTTGCCCCTCGCACACAATTTATGCCGTTGCATTCGGATGCGGAAAAAAAAAAATCTCTGATCGGCTCTACAACAATGTTCGGTCCTACGATGAATACTTTAAAACAAGACCTTTAAAACAAGACCATCCTCAGATACATTTTGACTAGTCTAAATTTCATTGTTTCTATCATATTATGATTTTCAAATATGAAGTTGAAATAATTTTTTTAAATAATGAAATAGTATTATGATTTAATGACATGTCATAGATAGCTATTTTGAAATAACTAAAATCATACTCGTAGTTTTGAAATAATTGCAATACGTTTCGTATCTGCAATGGCTCCATGTCTAGTTACTAGAAGTGCATGGCTCCATTGCAGATACTTGCACATGGCACGACTGCAGATTCATAGGATGAATACCTTCGGATGTCTGAGAGAACATATGGAGATGTCATGGTCAGATTTGCTACTGTGGTGATCGAGGTGTTTGGACCTCACTACTTGAGAGAATCAACCATGAAAAACACCGAAAGGCACCTGGCAATGTTTGAAATAAGAGGGGTGGCTAGATTTGCTCGGAAATCTTAAATGCATATAGTGAAGACAGAAGAACTGCCCAAAGGCTCTACAAGGGTAGTATCATGGACATGTTAAGAACCTCACCATCATTCTCGAAATAGTTGTATCACAGGACCTATGGGTTTGGCACATTTTCTTTGGCATGTCCGGGTCTCACAATGACATCAATATGCTGCAGCGATCTTCATTGACTGAAGGGAAAGCTCCTCCTTGCAACTATACTATCAATGGGCATTAGTATAACATGGGCTACTATCTAGTCGATGGTATCTATCCTCCATGGGATACATTCGTCAAGACCATCTCCGAGCCAGTTCGTTAGAAAAGATCTCACTTTACCAAAGTCAAGAAACTAGAAAAGATGTGGAAAATGCATTTGAAGTGCTCCAAGCCTGTTTTTACAGTTGTTCGTTGACCTACTCCCTCCGTTTCTTTTTAGTCCGCATATAAGGTTTGGTCAAAGTCAATCTTTGTAGAGGTTGACTAATTTTATATTAAAAAATATAAACATTCACAATATGAGATCAATATTATTAGATGCATCATGAAACGTATTTTCACACTATATAATTTTAGTATTGTAGATGTTCATATTTTTTATATAAATTTGGTCAAACTTTGTGTAGTTTGACTTTGACCAAATCTTATATGCGGAGTAAAAAGAAACGGAGGGAGTACTAAACATTGGAATATGTAGACCTTGTGGAAAGTGATGACATGTGTGATCATGCACTACATGATCATGGAGGATGATAATGAAAATACCGCCGGAGGTCTGAAATTTGAGAACATGGGTGATCCCTTCCAACTTCAATATCATAATCACGCGACGTTTGATGAATTTGTCCAAATGCATCAACAAATTTTGCTTCGAGCAACATGAGTAGCTCAAGAAATATTTGATTGACTATTTGTGGGCGGTTAAAGAGGACAACTAGAAAATATGTGTGAGTTGAATTCATGTTTGAACTATTTTATTTAAAAACTTAGTTGGATTGTAACTAGAAGTACTGTCGCATTTGAATATTTTCACTCATAGAGAGATTTAATATGCTATTATTTTGAGCTCATGGACTAAAAAATAGATGCAGGCAGACCAACAACTTTTAATTCAAAATTTCACGTTTGAATTCTGTTATATTATCTCAATTCAGGGCGATAAGACCTTTAAAATAAGACCATCCTCGGATACATTTTGACTGGTCTAAATTTCATTGTTTCTATCATATTATGATTTTCAAATATGAAGTTGAAATAATTGAAATAATTTTTTAAATAATGAAATAGTTTTCTGATTTAATGACATGTCATAGATAGCTATTACGAAATAACTAAAATCATACTCGTAGTTTTGAAATAATTGCAATACGTTCCGTGAAATACGAAATCAATTCTGTTTTATTTAATCAAACTCCTTTGAAACATTGACATCGCTTATTTTGAAATAATTAAAACCATTTTTTCAAATATGAATTTGAAAAAATCATAATAGCTTTGTAATGATGAAATTGTCCGTCAAACTATTTTAAAATAATCTGAACCCATTTATGTTAAATAAATACTTTTTAGACTGAATGAAATATTAAAAATATCTATTTTGAAATAATTGAAATCACTTTTTGATATAATTAAAATCACTTGAAGTTTGGAACTTTTTTGGACTTTTATAAATCAAACTTTTGTGGAACATTGCATCACTTATTTTGAAATAGTTGAAAATATGAAATTGTTTGTATGACTGTTTTAAAATAATCAATTCCCTTTTTATGAGGAAAAAAATAGTTTTCGAGTTAATCAAATGAATGAAATGTCTAGTTTGAAATTACTTAATCTCTATTTTGAATTAAAGTCACTTTTGTCGAATATGATTTATGAACAGAGGGAGTATCTCTATAGTGGTGGAACGTATGACTTGACATCACGTATGAACCCATGTACCTGTAAACACTATTGGGTGATTAATAAAGATTAGCGAGACCGCCTTAAAAGTGATTTACCTCTGTTATAAATTCTTGAGTACTGTGTGTGTCAGCATACCGATCCAGAGATGACACTTAAGCACAGAGACTTGATCCATTCGGGTCGGGTCGCTACAATTGTTTACATCTTTGTTTCAGTGTTGTAATCAGTCATCTTTCTCTCTATCATTGGTCATTCAGCTTTCAGTTATTAGTTTCATGATTAGTCATCTCTGTCTTGCATTGTTCTTCAGTCATGTTCAGTATTATTCAGTGAACAGAGGTAACTGATATTCATGTTCAGTATTATTATTTAGAATGATTCAGCTTTTGAGATTTTTTATTTTTCTTCATGTTTCGAAATGCATGGCAGGAAGTAGTATGTGCAGCCATTTTGTTTTTGAACAAGCAAAGGGAAATAAACATGCATACTCGGGAAGATGGGTCTTCGGTGGTGCGGGGCTTTTTTGGGGTGTGTTTTTTTTTAGGCAATCTCGTGAAGCTTTATTCAACCCGTCACAATGTTTATAGGGACGAAAGAAAGACCTTCCGGATGGCCTAGCCATACACGACGCCCAGGCCCTAACCTTAATGCATGCTTCGCTATATTGTGATCCTCCTTATTGGAGCTCCTAAACTCATGAACTATGTTACATGAAATAAAGGAAGGAATAGATAACTTAATTTCCTCTATGATAGCACCATAAGTCGATCCACTCCCAGATTTGATCTCAGCCACCACGCCTTGGCAATCCGACGCTAGATGTATTCGGTTCACATTCAAATCTTGGGCTAACGCCAAACCTTTCCTGATCGCCATTGCTTCGTGGGTAGCCGGATCGCCTTGGTTTGTGAATACTATCGATGATGCACCTGAAAAAGAACCATCATTGCTTCGACAGATCGCCGGGACTGCTCCATGTCGCCCCCTCTGCCCACTGCAGCATCCACATTAATTTTCATATAGAACTCCGGCGGAGCAAGCCATCCCGTGCCTCTGGTGGCCGCGATCCCTCGATTCATCTTCGTCGGAGTCGAGCCCTGGATCTCTCCCAGATATGTGTTTACAAAGCCATGAATAGCAAACGGGCTCTTGAACATATCTTCATATATCGCCTTCCGTCTCGCCCCCCATAACGCCCATAGCGTTGTCGCGCATCTTACGAACTCATCTGACGAAAGAGCTTTCCCCATGGCAAATATCCACTCCTTGGCACTATCCTGTTGATTGAGACTTAGCTGATCCAAGATGATATCAGTTGAAAGCGCCTAGGTGCTCCTAGACATAGGACAGTCCAGTAACGCGTGCCTCCATGAGTCATGTACTCCACATAATTTGCAAGATGATGATGTAGACATATTACGCCTATGTAACACAGCCGCCGACGGGACAGAATTTCTTGCCAGACGCCACAGGAAAACCCTGATTTTCGAGGGAACTTGCACCTTCCACAAAGACTTCCATTCAGCTCCTTCAGCTTCTAAGTTTGATGTGCCCTCCCTGCCTTCGAGCCAAGCCTCTCTGTTTTGTTTGGTTCGCACTAGCATACGGTACGCCGAGCTTACCGAAAAGTGACCTCTTGGTTCCTCGCTCCAAGCCCAAAAATCTGAGAGCCGTCTAGTGCATAACGGGATCTGAAGAATTGGTTCTGCATCAAAAGGAGTGAACACCGTACGAACCAGCTGCTCATTCCACACTGCCATCGATGTTTCTATTAGTTCTGCCACACGTCGAGGGGGGTCCGGAACCAGTGAAGTAATGGGCCTTTTGTAACTTTCCCTTGGTATCCAGTTATGAGCCCAGATGTCCGTGTTTTCTCCATCTCCTATCCTTCGAATGATACCTTGCGCTACTACATCTCTCCCATCGAGAATGCCTCTCCAAATTTGTGAAGGACGGGAACCCAATTCTGCCTCCAATAGTGATCGATCAGGAAAATATAAAGCCTTCAATATTCTAGCACTCAACGACTCCGGATCATTGTGACGCCCCCGATTTAATCGTACACTAATCATACACGCAAACATGTACGATCAAGATCAGGGACTCACGGGAAGATATCACAACACAACTCTACAAATAAAATAAGTCATACAAGCATCATATTACAAGCCAGGGGCCTCGAGGGCTTGAATACAAGAGCTCGATCATAGACGAGTCAGCGGAAGCAACAATATCTGAGTACAGACATAAGTTAAACAAGTTTGCCTTAAGAAGGCTAGCACAAACTGGGATACAGATCGAAAGAGGCGCAGGCCTCCTGCCTGGGATCCTCCTAACTACTCCTGGTCGTCGTCAGCGGACAGTACGTAGTAGTAGGCACCTCCGGTGCAGTAGGAGTCATCATCGACGGTGACATCTGGCTCCTGGACTCCAGCATCTGGTTGCGACAACCAGAATGAAAGGAAAAGGGGGAAAAGGGGGAGAAAGCAACCGTGAGTACTCATCCAAAGTACTCGCAAGCAAGGAGCTACACTACATATGCATGGGTATAAAATGGAGTAAGGGTATCATATGTGGACTGAACTGCAGAATGCCAGAATAAGAGGGGGATAACTAATCCTTTCGAAGACTACGCTTCTGGCAGCCTCCGTCTTGCAACATGTAGAAGAGAGTAGACTGAAGTCCTCCAAGTAGCATCGTATAGCATAATCCTAACCGATGATCCTCCCCTCGTCGCCCTGTGAGAGAGCGATCACCGGTTGTATCTGGCACTTGGAAGGGTGTGTTTTATTAAGTATCTGGTTCTAGTTGTCATAAGGTCAAGGTACAACTCCAAGTCGTCATGTTACCGAAGATCACGGCTATTCGAATAGATTAACTTCCCTGCAGGGGTGCACCACATACCCCAACACGCTCGATCCCATTTGGCCGGACACACTTTCCTGGGTCATGCCCGGCCTCGGAAGATCAACACGTCGCAGCCCCACCTAGACCAACAGAGAGGTCAGCACGCCGGTCTAAACCTAAGCGCACAGGGGTCTGGGCCCATCGCCCTTAGCACACCTGCACGTTGCGTACGCGGCCGGAAGCAGAACTAGCCCCCTTAATACAAGAGCAGGCTTACGTTCCAATCCGGCGCGCGCCACTCAGTCGCTGACGTCACGAAGGCTTCGGCTGATACCACGACGCCGGGATACCCATAACTACTCCCGCGTAGATGGTTAGTGCGTATAGACCAAATGGCCAGACTCAGATCAAATACCCAGATCTCGTTAAGCGTGTTAAGTATCCGCGAACGCCGACCAGGGCCAGGCCCACCTCTCTCCTAGGTGGTCGGAACCTGCCCTGCCGCTCCGCCTCAAAACTCCACTCGCGGGTGCTCCTCAAGCCGACCCGTCTTTAGTCACCACATGTATCATGTATAAAGTATATAGTATATACCCGTGATCAACTCCCGAGTGATCACGGCCCGATAGTATAGCCTGGCAGACGGACAAGGATGTAGGGCCACTGATGATAAACTAGCATCCTATACTAAGCATTAGGATTGCAGGTAAAGGTAACAACAGTAGTAGCAAGGACAGGCTATGCATCAGGATAGGATTAACGGGAAGCAGTAACATGCTACACTACTCTAATGCAAGCAGTATAGAGAAGAGTAGGCGATATCTGGTGATCAAAGGGGGGGCTTGCCTGGTTGCTCTGGCAAGAGAGAGGGGTCGTCGGTGACGTAGTCGACCACAGGGACATCAACATCGTCACGGGGTCTACCGGAGAGAAGAGGGGGAAGAAACAGTAAATACATAGTAAGCAAGTGCATAACAGGACAACATGCAGAGCTAGATGTGTTCTAACGCGGTACCGTGGAAGGGGGGAAACATCCGGGAAATATTTCCCGATGTTTGCATTTTTTTGGACAGATGAAACGGAGGGGGAAAGCTGCAGGTTCTCTATGCTTGGGATGCGTGGCGGACGAACGGGCTGCGTATCCGAATTCGTCTCGTCGTTTTGAGCAACTTTCGTGTACAAAGTTTTTCCATCTGAGCTACGGTTTATTTTCTATTAATTTTAAAAGATTTAAATCATTTTTAGAATTAACAGAATTGATTTAGTTAGAAAATGCAATTATGACATCAGCATGATGTCAGGGTGATGTCAGCAGTCAGCTAGTCAGTTGACCTAGTCAAACTGACATGTGGGTCCAGTGGGACCCACCTGTCATACTCTGTTAGGTTAATTAGGGTTTAGTTAAACTAATTACTGTTTAATTAAGCTAACAGGTTAATTAGATTAATTAATTAAGGTTAATTAACTTAATTAATTTAGTTAATTAATTAATTAATTAAATTTGTTTTTATTTTAATTATTGTTTTATTTATTTTTATATACTTTTTTTTTCAATGTTCTGGGGGCGGGCCCCCTTTGTCATAGGGCCCTGGGGCCACAGCGGTTCGGGCTAACGGGTGCTGGGGTGGAGATGGGCGCAATGGGTGTCCAGCACCCGTTCGTTCGAGCGCACGCCAGTGCGGGCGGACCCGGCAGGGGGGCCGGTGCAGGGGGAGGCCGGTGGCCACGGCGCCGGCCAGGCGGCCGAGGCGGCGAGGAAGCAGCACAGGCGAGGCCACGGTTACCTGGGGAGGTAGCGGCACGGCGGGTGCGGTGGGTAGAGGAGGCAGCAGCAGCCGTGGAGCAGGGGCACGGGGCGTGGGATGGTCGAGGGAGCGGGGCGAGGAGGCCCTGGGCAGCGATAAGCGGCGCAGGCGGAGGAGGGAGTAGTGGCAGGGCGAGGTCGGCGACCTAGCGCTACCGGCGGGGTCGAGTGATGCGGGCGACAGTGGTGTGCGCGGGCGAGCGGCGCTGCCTGCACGTGGCGCGGGTCGTCGGCGACAGAAGCGGGATAGGGGAAGGCGGGGGCCGGCGGCCTCACCAGCGGTTGCAGGGGCACATGGGCGGCGAGGCTCGGGGTAGCGGCTCGTGGGGGAGGACGGGGAAGACGTGCGGTGTGGAGGAGATCCGGCGAGGGAGCGCTCCGGCGAGGCGGCTCCGGCGAGGTCCAGGCGGCAGCGTCGATGTCTAGGGGGATGGGCGACGCGATCGGTGCAACGAGCGGGTCGATCCCTCGAGGGAGAGGCGCGGAAGGTCCGGCGTTGGCAGCGGGCACCGGGACGCCGGCAAGGTGCGGAGGGGGGCGGCATCGGTGTCGGCGGGGTGGGGGGCACGGTCGCCCCGATCCAGACAGGGGAGGGGAGGGGAGCGAGGGGAGTGGGTTTCGTGGGGGAGAGAGTGGGGGGGGGGGGGATCGTGGCTCGATCCAGATCCAGGGGGGGGCGAGTGGGGGGGGAGTGGGTAGCGGTTTAGGATTTCGGGGGATAGGGCCATATAGGCCAGGGAGGTGCGGGGTGGGCCGGCCTTGTTGGGCCTGAGACCAGCTAGGCCGAGGCCCACGGGAGAGGGGGGGGTTTATTTGTTTTGTCTGTTTTCCTTTTATTTATTTTCTTTTCTGTTTTAATTTATTTTAAAATATTCAGACACTTTCTAAAAGTATGTCTTCTTTATTATAATTACCCTTGTAATATTCGGCACCCACCGAACATTTACGTTTCAACTTTTGAAAACGTTTGTTGTTTGACATATTTAGAATTTAAATTTCAAAACGGTTTCGAATCATTACGAGGTTAGCAACAGTCACCGAGGTGACGTGGCATCATTAGGGAGGGTTACTGTAGCCTAATTATCCGGGCGTCACAATCATTCAATAGCCTCCAAGCTTGCCTTGCCAAAAGGAACAAGTTAAAAATTTCCATATCTCTAAATCCCATGCCTCCCATATATTTTGGCATTGTCATTGTATCCCACGATACCCAAGCTGGTTTCCTTCTTCCCTCCTTACAACCACACCAGAACTGTCGGATTATTGATGTGACACTCTCACACAGTCCTCTCGGGAGCCTAAAGCAAGACATAGAATATACTGGGATCGCCTGGGCTACTGATTTTATCAGAACTTCCTTGCCTGCTGCAGACAGTAATTTTCCCATCCATCCTTTTACCTTCTCCCACACTCTGTCCCTCAAATACTTGAAAGTACCATTCTTTGAGTGTCCCACTTCCGTTGGCATGCTCAAGTAACGATCACTTAGAGACTCATTATGCACCTGGATTTTATTCTTCACCCCGTCTCTGATTGTTTGAGAGCACCCCTTACTGAAGAATATAGATGATTTTGCATTGCTTACCTTCTGACTTGAAGCATGACAATAAGTTTCCAACAAGTTTGATATCCTCTCTGCCCCCTCCACACTCGCCTTGAAAAGCAACAGGCTGTCATCTGCAAATAATAGATGGGGTTTGTTCTGATGTGGGCTAACGGGTTTGGAGTCAAGCCCGGCAGGGGAATTCGACTTAGACCGGGGATGAAAACAGTCTAATTTCCCCGAGCTGGGACAGAAACCCAAAATCAACTCAAGACACGTGGCGACAAATCATAGGACAGAAATTCGACCTAACCCCAAATAAAAATCAGACGACTTGAGAATAGACAGGCCCCTAAAAATATTAATTTTGAAATAATTCAAATCACTTGAAGTTTGGAACTTTTTTGGAATTTTATAAATCAAACTTTTGTGGAACATCGCATCACTTATTTTGGAATAGTTGAAAATATGAAATTGTTTGTATGAATGTTTTAAAATAATCAAATCCCTTTTTATTAGGAAAAAGAATAGTTTTCGAGTTAATCGAATGACTGAAATGTCTGTTTTGAAATAATTGAATCTCAATTTCGAATTAAAATCACTGTTGTCTAAGTATGATTTATGAATGGAGGGAGTATCTCTATAGTGGTGGAACGTATGACTTGACATCACGTATGAAGCAATCTATGTACCAGTAAACACCACTATTGGTGATTAATAAAGTTTAGCGAGACCGCCTTAAAAGAACATATCAGCACCGCTATAAACCTCTTTGCGCGCTAAGCTAAACCATGTCATCGGCAGCCGATACTCGTTCTAACCCGGCCACGACACTCCTTCTGCACAGCGGGCAGGTGGCCTTGCTCTTCATCCACACGTCGATGCAGTAGCGGTGGAAGACGTGCCGGCACGCCGGCACCTCGCTGCACGGCTGCCCCTGCTGGAACTCCTCCAGGCAGATGGCGCACACCAGCCTCTCCGACGCCCGCCTGCCCTCCGCCGAGTACGGGAAGTACCCCAGCTCCACCGCCGGCGCCGGCGCCACCGGCTCTGGCGCCACCGTGGCCGGCCTCATCTGCTGCGCCCGTTCAATGGCCTCCATCACCTCGGCCAATCGGCCCAATCGTCGCCCGGGTGCGTTCGCTTCCGCCGCCCGCTCGCCGCCGCAGGCGCTCCAGAGGCACACTGCGATTGCCGCCAAGAACCCCACAATAGGCATCAAGAGCAGAAGCCACGCCATTATGAGGCCTGGGACCCCGTCCACCGGCCCGAAGAACGAGTTCATCATCGCGACGATGCTGGCGGGCTTGTCGATTCTTGGATGTGTGATGAGGGTCGGGACGCGGAGATTTTTTGTAGAATCAACAACAGGGAAGCCGGTACTGTGTTTCTATATGGCGTACGTATACGGGAGTGGCCGGTTGTAGATCGAGTCGGAGATGGGTGCTGATACTCCGTCTCGGAGAAGACCTTGACGGGGACGGATGTGCTCCACGATAGAGCGGACGCAAACGTTGTGACCTGGGACTCATACTCCAGTACGAGTACGTAGTAATGTTCTAGCATAATCTGCTCTCTGCTTTCATTGATTCACCGAGTGTCAAAGTACATATGTTTGGTATAGTATAGACGTATAGTGGAGACGCACGAGACACGGAAATGTGTCGACGTTGCCGTGGTGGCAGTGCCACAGGGACACAGGGTCTGTCTGCTTCATCGGATTGTTCAAGGCTTGGGAGGCGGCGCGGCGTGGGAGGATGATCCGACGACGGGAGGCGCAGAAGTGGTGCCGTTGCCGTTCACAGGCCTCGCGGCGGGCGAGGCGCGGGGCGCAGAGGTGGTACCGTTGCCATTCACAGGCCTCGCAGTGGGCGAGGCGCGGGGCGCGGAGGTGGTGTTGCCGCCACGCACCGCGGGCCGGGGAGGCGGCACGGGGCGTGGGGACCGGACGACGCGAGGCGCGTCGGAGACGGTGGTGTTGCCCTGCTGCACGTCGCCGGCGCTCACCATGTCGGCGTAGAGGCGGCCGGCGATGACCTGGTTGGCCGCGTCGGAGGTGTGGTACGCGTCCCAGAACACGAACTGGCTGCGGTCGTCGCAGACGTCCGCCGTCGGCAGGCACAGGCCCCCCACCGACGTGTCCACGTCGCAGCACGACGTGTGGGACGTCGTGAAACCTGCGCGCACGGATCGAATGCACATCAACTTCCAGCGTTGGGTTCATGCAAAGATAGTGCATCTCCTGGCACGTTTCGATCGTTACCGTATTTCCTGGGGTGCTCGATGAGCTCCATGACGACGGAGTAGCAGTCGGCGAGGGACATGCGCGCGCCGGGGAGCTTGGCGTTGAGGCGGTCCAGCAGCTCCTTGGCCGCGGCGTTGAACTGAAGGGCGTACGCGTTCACGTCTTCAAGGCACTCGCCGTTGTCCGAGAGGACGCGCTGCGACGGGATGCAGCCGAGCGGCGCGAGCCCCGTGAACCACACATTACGCGCCCCGAGATGGTACAGCCTCTGCAGAAGCAAAATAATTACGGCAATGGTACTGACATCGTTCGGCTGATCGGCCCGTCTTGCGTACCGTGAGCTGCTGGTCGATGGTGTCCATGAGCAGGCCGATGAACTGGTCGTGGGTGTACACGAGGCCGTCCGCCATGAACGGCCGCAAGAAGTTGTTGACGTAGTCGTTGCTCCCTGCAAAGCAAAGGGCATGCCCGTCGTATCAATCAACTTGTACATTGCGTGCGGGGCAACTGATTGATCAGCAGAAGCAAATCAAATGTTTTTAAACTGTACCAAGCCCGATCTGGAAGATTGCGCCATTGACCACTTCCTCGGCGGCCTTCTTGCCGATCTTGCCGACCATGGCGTTCTTGATCTGCTCGAAGTAGGATATCTGGTTGTCGAACGACAGGTATTCGACCTGCATGCAAGATCGCATTGACCCCATATATCATCATGCTTCCGGCTGCCAAAGAAAGCATATTCTGCAACAATTAACGAGGAGAGGAGACATCACGGCTCGATCGCTTACGAAGTAAATGCCGGTCTCGTTGAGAAGTCCCGCGCCGCCGGACGCGAAGTTGACGCCGCCGAGAACCTCGTCGTCGGTCATGTACAGGGAGAGGAACGGCGGCGGCGGTGGCACGCCAAACTTGGCAGCTGCAGACACGCAAACCCCCGAATAAAAGTAAAACACATCACATTTTGCCATTCGTGTGGATGTGGAGCAGCAGAAACAAGCAGCCTACGTACCCATGATGTCTCCGATGGTCCTGCCATTGGTGAACCTCCCGGTGGGGTAGCCGCCTTCGTAGTCAATCCCGTACCAGGGGTAGTTGCACTTGG
This sequence comes from Triticum urartu, assembly GCF_056163025.1. Classification (NCBI taxonomy): domain Eukaryota; kingdom Viridiplantae; phylum Streptophyta; class Magnoliopsida; order Poales; family Poaceae; genus Triticum; species Triticum urartu. The sequence goes on along the minus strand of NC_141879.1, from coordinate 186,200,110 downwards.
CGATGGAGAGGAGGAGGTAGTTGTTGTTGCCGACGTCCGACATTGAGTCGCCGAATATGTAGATCACCGGCCCCTTCTTTGCCGCCGCCGTCGTCCCTAGAGCTACGCCGGCCACGGTCGCCAGCGCGAGGATGGCAATGGCCGCGGCCGTGGAGCTGAGAGCTGCCATTGCTGTGCCTTCAGTTTTCCTCCTCGGTGCTTGTGTTGGGCAAGTAGCTGGTGGTGATTGGTGATGGTCTAGAGTGCACCGAGTGGCGTTGGTTTTATAGCACGGCTGCACGGGTGTGGAGTGGCACCATGACATTTCCTGCAAGTTTGGGCCTTCTGGTAGCGAGAGAATTTTGTGCCTGCGATTGGGTGCGGTGATTGAATTGCAATGGCTAATCGTGTGAGAAAAGGCTTGGACGTTAAACACAGTGGGAGGGATTAATCGGTGGTGTCGTGAGCTGAGCTGAGGTGGTAGCTGTGGTTGCTGTGGAAATGTCGTTCTCCTCTCGCAAACGGTTTTTCATGGCTTTGGGGTAGCGTGGTGCTAGAAAGGAGAATTTGGTTGGAAGGCGACTACGGGAGAGATAGAAATAGGACGCTAATGAGGGAAGAAGATGCTAAAAAAAGTAGTGTACGTATCTGATCCGAACAATTGGACCCAAAAAGGCCATTTTCCTGTGACATGAAGAATAAAAATGTCATTATCCAAAAATAAAGTTGCCATGATATGTATTTTCTTTGCCATAACAGAAAAATCAAAACAAGATGAAACAATCCGATGATCCACTAAGAATGCCATGATGCACATAATAAAAAATACCATAACGTTCAAATTGACCGGGGATTGATCGTGGCAGATTTGCGTATTAACTAAAAAAAGGCATACACAAAATTAAAAAATGTGCTTTGAGAAAGGCAGAAAAATGTCATGTCGATAAAATGTAAAATAGATATTAAAGAAAATGTCACGATAAATCTAATAAAATTTCCATGTTCCAAATAAAAAATTGTCATGTTGTAAAAATAATGAAAAATGCCGTGCTCCAAAATAATAAAACTGCCATGCTCCAAATATATAAATTGCTATGGTCTAAAAAAAGAAAAATACCATCATTTAAATAATAATAATGACATATACCAAATAATAAATATGCCATGCTACCTACAATAAAACTACCATGGTTCTAACTAACTAAAATACCATGCTCTAACAAAATAAGAAAGTGCCATGTTAGCTTAGTCATATAAACATGGAAAAAATTTGTTATATTTTATTCTTTTGGAAAAAGAGCAAATTGTGCTTTGAGAAACGCAAAAAATGCCATGTCGATGAAAATGTAAAAAGTATATAAAAAGAATTTGCAAAGGTATGTTAAAATATCTCATTCTAATTCCAATAAATTTTCCATGTTCCAAAATAATAATAAATAATATTGGTGTAAAAAATAAACAAATAATGCCATGCTTTAAAAAAAATCCATGGTCTGAAAACATGCCAAAAAATTCCATGTCAATTTGCAAATAATTGCCACGGTTTTAGGAAAAATTTCACTTATTTTTGCCATGCTACATAACATATAGGGGTGTGCTATGCGTCCGCTGGCTGATCTTTCCGAAAGATCGGTTGGGTCGCCAACCATCGGATGTGGCGCCATCGAGCGGCTGACTCGCACGCTCGACCATTGCAACGGAGATAATGTTGTAGAAACCTTTGCAGCATGGGTCGTGTTGCAGAAACTTTTGCAATAGAGGTTACGTTGCAGATTTTATTTTTTTTGCAACAGAGATCATGTTATAGAAACGGTTATAGATTATTTTTTGCAACAGAAGTTATGTTACAGATTTTTTTGCAGCAGAGATCATGTTGCAAAAATGTTTGTAGAATTTTTTTTGCAACTAAGGTTATGTTATAGTTTTTTTTGCAACAGGGATCATGTTGCGGAAATGTCCGTAGAATATTTTTCAACACAAGTCATGTTGCGGAATTTTTTCGCAACAGAAATTAAGTTAGCATAATCTGTTGTTGCCCAGACATGGACTCAGGTGCTCCTCCAGGACGACGGTGACATCGATGGAGATTAAGGTGTCATGACAGTGATGATGGAGATCATGTCGATGTTTTGGAGATGGAGATCAAAAGCACAAGATGATGATGGACATATCATATCACATATTTTGATTGCATGTGATGTTTATCCTTTATGCATCTTATTTTGCTTAGAACAACAGTAGCATTATAAGATGATCCCTTCACTCAATTTCAAGATAAAAATGTTCTCCCTGAGTATGCATCATTGCCAAAGTTCGTCATTTCGATGCACCTCGTGATGATCGGGTGTGATAGATTCTATGTTCACATACAACAGGTGTAAGCCAGTTTTGCACATGTAGAATACTTGGGTTAAACTTGACGAGCCTGGCATGTATAGAGATGGTCTCGGAACACTGAAGATCGAAAGGTCGAACGTGAGTCATATAGTAGATATGATCAACATAGAGATGTTCACCATTGAAGACTACTCCATCTCACGTGATGATCGGGCATGGGTTAGTTGATTTGGATCATATATCACTTAGACAACTTAAGGGATGTTGATTTAAGTGAGATTTCATTAGTAATTTGATTATTTGAACAAAAATTTATCATGAGCTTAGTCTTAATAGTTTTTGCATATCTATGTTGTAGATCAATGGCTTGTGCTACCGTTCCCTTGAATTTTAATGCGTTCCTAGAGAAAACTAAGTTGAAAGATGATGGTAGCAACTGATACGTCTCCAACATATCTATAATTTTTGATCGTTCCATGCTATTATATTATCAACCTTGGATGTTTTATATGCATTTATATGCTATTTTATATGATTTTTGGGACTAACCTAGTAACCTAGAGCCCAGTGCCAGTTTCTGTTTTTTCCTTGTTTCAGAGTATCGCAGAAAAGGAAAATCAAACGGAGTTCAATTGACCTGAAACTTCACGGAACTTATTTTTGGACCAGAAGAAGCCCACGGAGTATCGGAGATGGACCAGAAGAGACCCGGGCTTCCCACGAGGGCGGGGGCGCGCCTACCCCCTGGGCGCACCCCCTGCCTCGTGGACAGCCCGGAGATCCACCGACGTACTTCTTCCTCCCATATATACCCATATACCCTAAAACATCGGGGAGTAGAATAGATCGGGAGTTCCGCCGCCAGAAGCCTCCATAGCCATCGAAAACCAATCTAGACCCGTTTCGGCACCCTGCCGGAGGGGGAATCCCTCACCGGTGGCCATCTTCATCATCCCGGCACTCTCCATGACGAGGAGGGAGTAGTCCACCCTTGGGGCTGAGGGTATGTACCAGTAGCTATGTGTTTGATCTCTCTCTCTCTCTCGTGTTCTTGAGGTGATACGATCTTGATGTATCGCAAGCTTTGCTATTATAGTTGGATCTTATGATGTTTCTCCCCCTCTACTCTCTTGTAATGGATTGAGTTTTCCCTTTGAAGTTATCTTATCGGATTGAGTCTTTAAGGATTTGAGAACACTTGATGTATGTCTTGCGTGGGATACCCGTGGTGACAATGGGGTATTCTATTGATCCACTTGATGTATGTTTTGGTGATCAACTTGCGGGTTCCGCCCATGAACCTATGCATAGGGGTTGGCACACGCTTTTGTCTTGACTCTACGGTAGAATCTTTGGGGCACTCTTTGAAGTACTTTGTGTTGGTTTGAATAGATGAATTTGAGATTGTGTGATGCATATCGTATAATCATACCCACGGATACTTGAGGTGACATTGGAGTATCTAGGTGACATTAGGGTTTTGGTTGATTTGTGTCTTAAGGTGTTATTCTAGTACGAACTATATGATAGATTGAACGGAAAGAATAGCTTTATGTTATTTTACTACGGACTCTTGAATAGATCAATCAGAAAGGATAACTTTGAGCTGGTTTCGTACCCTACCATAATCTCTTCGTTTGTTCTCCGCTATTAGTGACTTTGGAGTGACTCTTTGTTGCATGTTGAGGGATAGTTATATGATCCAATTATGTTATTATTGTTGAGAGAACTTGCACTAGTGAAAGTATGAACCCTGGGCCTTGTTTCCTAGCATTGCAATACCGTTTGTGCTCACTTTTATCATTAGTTACTGTCGGTTTCAAAACCGGCGGATCTCGGGTAGGGGGTCCCGAACTGTGCGTCTAGGCCGGATGGTAACAGGAGGCAGGGGACACGATGTTTTATCCAGGTTCGGGCCCTCTTGATGGAGGTAAAACCCTACGTCGTGCTTGATTAATATTGATGATATGAGTAGTACAAGAGTAGATCTACCACGAGATCAGAGAGGCTAAACCCTAGAAGCTAGCCTATGGTATGATTGTATGTTTATGGTTGTTGTCCTACGGACTAAAACCCTTCGGTTTATATAGACACCGGAGAGGGTTAGGGTTACACAAGGTCGGTTACAAAGGATGAGATATCCATATCCGTACTGCCTAGCTTGCCTTCCACGCCAAGTAGAGTCCCATCCGGATACGAGACGAAGTCTTCAATCTTGTATCTTCATAGTCTAACAGTCCGGCCAATGGAGATAGTCCGGCTGTCTGGAGACCCCCTAATCCAGGACTCCCTCAGTAGCCCCTGAACCAGGCTTCAATGACGATGAGTCCGGCGTGCAGTATTGTCTTCGGCATTGCAAGGCGGGTTCCTTCTCCGAATACATCATAGAAGAATTTAAATACGAGGATAGTGTCCGACCCTGCAAAATAAGTTCCACATACCGCTGTAGAGAGAATAATATTTTCGCAAATACAATTTGCTGATTCGTTTTGGCAGCATGACGTTGTGTCATGGCTCGGCGATTATTCGAACCGTTTTCTTCAACCAGCTCCACGCATAACGCGAGGCAGTTTCTTGACACGTCTTGTCGAAGCGGAGATCGTGTTCCCCCAATTATGGGATTCTCATTAATACGGGCATGGGTAACCCAACCGCGCCATCAATTACAGCGCTTGGGGAATAAGCGAGTTTTACCAGGCAAGTGGGGACGCTTAGCTTCGTCCGCCCATATAAAGGGATAAGGATTCACCTTTCTATCCACGCCTTCTTCCTCCTTTGCTCATCTGTTTTCGCACACTCGAGCTCTAGCGCCCAAGTCCACACTTCCCACCTCAACCTTCTCCAACCATGTCCGGAGCGGGAGGCAGGTGGATGGTCTCCTCCGTCACGGAGGGAGACATCAAGAAACTACGCGGAGCCGGATACTTAGCCGCGAACATCGCGCATCGTCTGCCCGCTGCGGGGTAGATCGTCCCTACCCCGGAACCTTACGAGAGGGTAGTTTTCCTTCACCACTTCCTCCGCGGACTAGGGTTTCCCCTCCATCCATTCGTTCGTGGTCTCATGTTCTACTACGGGCTGGACTTTCACGATCTGGCCCCGAACTTCATCCTCAACATTTAGGCGTTCATCGTCGTGTGTGAGGCTTTCCTCCGCATCCGGCCCCACTTCGGCCTGTGGTTAAAGACCTTCAATATCAAGCCGAAGGTAGTACGAGGCCAACAAGCAAAATGCGGCGGAGCCATGGTAGGCAAAATGCCCAACGTCATATGGCTCGAAGACTCCTTCATGGAGACAATAAAGGGATGGCAATCGGCGTGGTTCTACATCACCGAGCCGCGCGACGCCAAATGGGCGGCAGCCCCTGAGTTTCGATCCGGATTCCCAACACGACTCACTTCCTGGAAAGAGAAGGGCTTGTCGTGGGGGTTCATCGGTGGAGCTGGATGGACTCCAGAAATGTATCCGGAGCATGGCAAGCAAGAAGCTCAAGCTTGTCAACATAATCCAAGTTATGCTCATCCGCCGGACCCTCCTGTGTCAACAACAGGATTTCACCTTGTGGGAGTTCGACCCGGCCCAGCACCAGACTCTGAGCGAGCTCTTCGACACGACGCACAAGGACGTCTGGAAGGTGCTGTTCAAGGGCGCCGAGGTCCCCCCTTCTCTCGCCGAGGACCGCGGACTAAGCACAAAGCGCCTAGCGCGTCCGGTGAGTTCAATACGTCCCGTAGGTCATTTATTTTCCCCAGCTTAATTATGCGCGTGGTTTAATCTCCCTGCCTTTGATAGGACTGGATGGAGATGTCGGGGCAGATTAACTGTCCGGCCCCTTTGCCCGAAGACACTGCGAGCGCTCTCCTGACGGAGATGCTGACTCCGGCTCCTTACAAGGTGCCGGAGAAGACCAAGAAGGCCAAGGGAACCCGAAAGGGTTCCCGGCGCTAGGTGTTATCGGACTCATCGTCCGATAACTCTGCGGCACACTCCTCCCCTGAAGACGAGGAAGAAGAAGAAGATGCTCCCCCATTGACTGGGGGAGACAAGAAAAGGAAGGCCGCCCCAACTGGGGAGGCCGGAGGGTCCAAGAAGGGAAGGACTCTCCTTCCGGACGGTTCCACCACCGCCGACGAAGGCGAAGATGAGTGGTTGCCTAGGGTCAAGCCCCCGGGGAGATCGTAAGTATTCGGATACCAGAGTAACTCATGGGATTCCTTTGTCGCATTGCTTTCCCTAACACCAAACACAATTATGCAGGCCGCCACGAGCCAGTATCGATGTATCATCGGACGGCTCCTTGGGCTTGTCGGACATGGATAGCGATCCAGTCCCGACCGCCACCTCCCCTCATCTTGCTGACGACGCCGAGGTGTTGTCTCAAGAGGCACCAGATCAAGGGGAGACAGTCCCGGAGGCGCCTCAAGGTGACCTTCCGGACTCCGGGAGCCGAGGGGACGGGGCCCCTGAGAGCTCCGAGTTCGGCCCTCAGCCGAACACCGCGCCGGAACCTCCAGCGGTTCCGGGCTCGGGCAGGCGACCTCCTTCTAAGAGGGGCAAGACGCCTGTGCCGGTGACCTCTGTCCATCCAGAGGCACCGGACAATCTGCTGGAAGCGCTTCGCATCGCTTCCATCGACGAGGAGCACTGCACTATCATGAGTGCGGTGATCCAGAAGGTTCAATTTGCCAAGAGCGGATTGACCGAAGCCCGTGCCAGCCTTCTAACAGGCTTTGAGGTAAGTGTTTTAAAATGTAGTAGAAATATTACCGCATAGACAGTAGCCCCTGATGCTCTGTTCGGTGTTCACAAAGAAAAGTCGAGCAGAGGATCAAATAATATCACAGGAGTCTAATATAAGTATGTCAATATGCGTATGCAGGCTTCGCTGATGGCATCCGCCGCACTGACTGCGGAGGTCGCCGTACTGAAGCAGGACCTCGAGGGGTCCAGGAAAGAGCTCGGCCTTGCCAAGAGGCAGCTCTTGGAGAACAAGGGTAAGTAATACCCCATCTATAGATATGTATATATAAAAAAGGACGTGATTGCAAAATGATAGGATCATTGTATGTTTGCCAAGGGCCACAACCAAGGTGGCGACCCTGAAACAAGCGCTAACCAAGGCCGAAGATAAAGCGGCCAAGGAGCGCACCGAGCGAGAGAAGCACGAGGCTCGGGTGGGCGAGGTGCAGCAAGAGCTCCAGGCTCTCGTGACGAAGCACGAGGCGTTGGAGCTTGACTCAAAGACGCGAGAGTCTGAGCTTGCCGCGGCCCTCGAGAGTGTAAAAAGTGCCAAGGCCGAAGCCCAAAAGGCCCTCCAAGAGATCGACGCGATGAAGAAGATAGCGGCGGGTAAGGCTTTCTATATGAAAAGCAAGCATGTAAAAGTAAATTACCGATTACTTACCCGGATCCGGAGCTCTTCAGGAGCATTCGCAGATTTTCCCCGCAGTGTGTCTGATGCCGCACAATTTTACCAGGCCGAGGACGGAAGCTCGACAGAGAAGCTGTTCTGGTCTCAGTATGCTGAGGCCGAACATCCGGTGCCGATGAGCGACCAGCTGAAGCAGGTGGTCGAGCTACATAAGGCGGCCGATCAGGCCATGAAGAGCTTTGTAGTCTGGCTGTGGCCTGGCGACGCCCTTCCGAACAGCTTCTTTGGCCTGGTGAGGCGGCTTGTGGATGCCTGCCCGCGGCTGGAGGTCGTCAAGCGATCTGTCTGCATTGATGGTGCACGCCAGGCTTTCGCCCGTGTGAAATTGCAGTGGGTCAAGCTAGACGCCATGAAGTTGTTCAAGGAGGGGCCGCCAGAGGGCAAGGAGCACCGCCACCCCGAGATGTATTACAAGGGTGTTCTGCCTGGTGCCCGTCTCATCGCAGACGAGTGTTCAAAAGATGTAATATTTGAATGAGACTTGCTTGTTTTATCCTGTATGTATGAAAACTTGTTTCATATGCGCTATGCAACGCTTGTTTGAATTTAAAATATTACCTTCTGTTTGGCTGTTTATCCAATCTGAGAGATGGCTAGTCCTCGGCTTCTGCCCCCATGCCACGAGTGCTGGGGTGTTTGGGATAAACCTGAGCACTCTTATTCCCATATTTGGGTCCTTCGAGGGAGGTGCTCAGCACAACGGACAAGGCAACCGGACTAATAATGCTTTATCACTCTCACTTAGCCATAGAATTCTATAATTTTAAATTTCGGCGAAGCCCCTGGTATTCGGAAGGCCGAATTCGGGGCGCGATACACGCCTGTAAGCCGGACAGGGCCGGCCCCTCGCCCTAAGCGGCATGAGTCTTTAGGGACTCGAAAAACCTCGCCGAACAGCGACCAGTCTCTCGCCTTATCATGACAGTCAGTTTTAGCTTTCTCTACTAAGGTGCTAAGCCCGGCAGAACCGGGGCACAATCGCAGTAGTTCTCCTAGCGCTACCTTAGCCGATAGAGCGGAACGTAAGGTACCAAAACATAGGAGCCGGGCAAACCCAACATTTGACCAAAGACTTGATTCGGAGCTGATGCATATAATGCTATAAGTTCGGGGTGCCGCACTTGTGAAAGTGTTCGGACTTTTCACACCGCATTGTGGGGTACGTAAGCCCCTGGTGTATTGGTTGTACCATAGTGTACGGTTGCAAGGCGTCATTAATGAACACATAGATATATATATAACAAGAATGCAATAATAGTCGTAATGTCATGCATTATTTATTAAAGAATTGCGTTAAAGGAGAGTGATACAGATAGTGCGATAAGCAAAGAGTAGGACTATGTCCCTTCCAAGGGCAAGCTGAGGAATTATGTTAAATTGAATATTTCACTCGTTACTCTAATCAACCTGGGAATTCCGTGGTATGACGTAGCTGTCTGCCTCCTTGGTTGCTGCATCGTGTGTTCGGCAATAGTGCTGCCGGACAGTGTTTCCAGAGATTAAGGTCCTGAAAGAAAAAGAAAAATGACCAAATGGGAAGCCCCTAGTGCGGTTTAGGCCGCGTCTTGGGGCATGCCGCAGTTGTGCCCCCCTCCCCACCTGTGCCCATGGTATTTTTAATGCATAATTATGTACGCGCGGCACGAGTTTCGCCACTGGGCTGGGATTGGGGTGGCTGCCGTATTGCTACACGAGCTCAGATCGCGCCAGGCGGTCTATTTTCCGATTGCCCTGAGCGCGCTTGAAGGTGTCCGGGCTTTGAAGCACCGAACTGGTTGATTGCCTTGAGAGGCTGCTTTGCGCTTCTACTGCGAGGGCTGCGGTGTGCTCCTCTGTTCGGAGAGAGCGCCCTGTGTTTCCATTGACTTTAATAACTCCGCGAGGTCCTGACATCTTGAGCTTGAGGTATGCATAATGTGGTACCGCATTGAATCTAGCAAATGCGGTTCGCACGAGCAGCGCGTGATAACCACTGCGGAACGAGACTATATCGAAGATTAACTCTTCGCTTCGGAAGTTATCCGGGGATCCGAAGACCACTTCCAGTGTAATTGAGCCTGTGCAATGGGCCTCTACACCTGGAATGACACCCTTAAAGGTCGTTTTGGTGGGTTTGATCCTTGAGGGGTCTATACCCATTTTGCACACTGTGTCCTGATAAAGCAGGTTCGGGCTGCTGCCGCCATCCATAAGGACTCGAGTGAGGTGAAATCCATCGATGATTGGGTCTAGGACCAGTGCGGCGAATCCGCCATGACGGATACTAGTGGGGTGGTCCCTGCGATCGAAGGTGATTGGACAGGAGGACCAAGGGTTGAACTTTGGGGCGAGTGGCTCCAATGCATATACGTCCCTGAGCGCACGCTTCCGCTCCCTCTTGGGGATGGGGGTTGCGTATATCATGTTCACCGTCCGCACTTGCGGGGGAAACCTCTTCTGTCCTCCAGTGTGCGGCTGCCGGGGCTCCTCCTCGTCATCGCTATGCGGCCCCTTGTCCTTGTTTTCGGCAATTAACTTGCCGGCCTGCTTGAACACCCAACAATCCCTGTTGGTGTGATTGGCTGGCTTGTCTGGGGTGCCGTGTATTTGACACGAGCGATCGAGTATACGGTCCAAGCTGGACGGACCCGGCGTACTTTGTTTGAATGGATTTTTCCGCTGACCGGGTTTAGAGCCTTTGAATCCGGCATTGACTGCCGTATCCTCAGTATTTTCGCTGTTAATGCGGCGCTTATGCTTGTTGCGACGTGACCTGCTATTGCCGTCCTTGGTATCTGAGGTACCATGGTTCTTTGATATGTTATTACTACGAGCCAGCCAGCTGTCTTCTCCCGCACAAAAGCGGGTCATGAGCGTCGTGAGAGCTGCCATAGATTTCGACTTTTCCTGACCAAGGTGCCAGGCTAGCCACTCATCTCGGATGTTGTGCTTGAAAGCCGCTAAGGCCTCCACATCCGGACAGTCGATGATTTGATTTTTCTTTGTAAGGAATCGAGTCCAGAATTGCCTGGCCGACTCTTCTGGCTGCTGAATTATGTGGCTCAAATCATCGGCGTCTAGTGGTCGCACATAAGTGCCCTGAAAGTTGTCGAGGAATGCAGCTTCCAGATCTTCCCAACAGCTAATGGAGTCCGCTGGCAAGCTGTTAAGCCAATGCCGCGCTGGTCCTTTGAGCTTTAGTGGGAGGTATTTGATGGCGTGTAAATCATCGCCGCGGGACATGTGGATGTGGAGGAGGAAGTCCTCAATCCATACCGCGAGATCTGTTGTGCCGTCGTATGATTCAATATTTACAGGTTTGAAACCTTCTGGGAATGGATGTTCCATTACTTCGTCTGTGAAGCATAAAGGGTGTGCAGTGCCTCTGTATTGGGCTATATCGCGACGCAGCTCAAATGGGTCTTGCCCGCTGTGTTCGACCCAGCCGGATTTGCTGTGTCCGGCGTGACATTTATCGTCTCGCAGAGTGGTGCGCCGTCGTGATCCGTAGATCGATCTTGCATGCTTTTCTTTGTCCTCCAATATGTCTCGCAGGTCTGGCGTATCCCCCCATGCCTTTTTATTTGAATGTCGTTGGGGTGGAGGCTGAGCTTTTGGCTGGAATGCCTCTCTATCGCGGCCACGAGGTGGCCGATCAGCCGTATCATACGCTTCTTCCTCCAGTCGGGGTAGTAACCTGCGCCTTGGGTAACTCTTGGAGGGGCGCTCGAGTTTATATTCCTCGGTCGCGAGGACTTCAGTCCATTTGTCAGCTAGCAGATCTTGATCAGCTTGAAGCTCCTGCTGTTTTTTCTTCAAGCTATTTGTCGTGGCCATAAACCGGCGCTTGAAGCGCTCTTGTTCGACGGGATCCTCTGGTACGGTGAATTCATCGTCACCGAGGCTTGCCTCGTCTTCGGAGAGGGGGATGTAATTGTCATCCTCCTCCTCTCCGTTTGCCGCTCTCTCGGGAGAGTTGGCTCCTTCATCCTCCTGCTCTAAATCTTGCTGGAGGGGTTTGTTGTTTTCTTCGGCACTATCCGAAGTGTTATTATCTCATGTGCCGGTATCACCACTTTTTCTTTGGCGGGACTTAGAGCGGCGCCCCTGACGTCGGCGTTTGGGTTGCTTCTTGGAGGGGTCATCCTCCGCTATCCCGTCGCCGTTGCCTTCTTTGGGTGTATCCACCATGTATATGTCATATGATGAGGTGGCTTTCCAGTGCCCTATAGGTGCCGGTTCATGTTCGTCTCTGACATCGTCGTCCATACCGTCGATGTCTTCGGAGTCGAAGTCGAGCGTGTCGGTTAAATCATCGACAGTGGCTACGAAGTGGGTGGTGGGTGGGCGTCAAACTTCTTCGTCGTCCGCATCCCAATCCTGTTGGCCATAATCCGGCTAGGGCTCTCTCTGACAAAGAGAGAGACCTTAGTGAATTCAGAATGTCGCCGAAGGGCGAGTGCTGAGAGATATCCGCGGCGGTGAATTCCATGATCGGCGCCCGATCGGATTCGATTGGCAGGGGCGCGGATGGTTCGGAGTCCGAAAAAGAGTCCGGCACCTTGGAGTCACGGGCTGCGCAGAGGTTTAGGATGGTGTTCGGCTCGATCGCCGTCAAGACTGCAGCCCTTGAGGCGGTGTCTAACCACCCGTCCTCGACTGGCGCAGTTGGCTCCGAGCTAAGGGTCGGAGCTGATGCGGGCGCAGCCTCTGGGGTACTATTCGGCGGCAGAGCTAGGTCATACCCATCGCGACAATGCGGCGCGCCCGGCTGTGGTTCGAATCTGTCAAAGATCAAGTCTCCGCGGATGTCGGCCATGTAGTTCAAACTTCCAAATCTGACCTGATGACCAGGGGCGTAGCTTTCAATCTGCTCCAGATGGCCAAGCGAATTAGCCCGCAGTGCAAAGCCGCCGAATACGAAGATCTGTCCAGGGAGAAAAGTCTCACCCTGGACCGCATCGCTATCGATGATAGTAGGAGCCATCAATCCTAACGACGACGACACAAAGGAACTCTCAATGAAAGCACCAATGTCGGTGTCAAAACCGGCGGATCTCGGGTAGTGGGTCCCGAACTGTGCGTCTAGGCCGGATGGTAACAGGAGGCAGGGGACACAATGTTTTACCCAGGTTCGGGCCCTCTTGATGGAGGTAAAACCCTACGCCCTGCTTGATTAATATTGATGATATGGGTAGTACAAGAGTAGATCTACCACGAGTTCAGAGAGGCTAAACCCTAGGAGCTAGCCTATGGTATGATTGTATGTTTATGGTTATTGTCCTACGGACTAAAACCCTTCGGTTTATATAGACACCGGAGAGGGTTAGGGTTACACAAGGTCGTTTACAAAGGAAGAGATATCCATATCCGTACTGCCTAGCTTGCCTTCCACGCCAAGTAGAGTCCCATCCGGACACGAGACGAAGTCTTCAATCTTGTATCTTCATAGTCTAATAGTCCGGCCAATGGAGATAGTCCGGCTGTCCGGAGACCCCCTAATCCAGGACTCCCTCAGTTACCTTGCTGTTTTTATATTTTCAGATTACAAAACCATTATCTACTATCCATATTGCACTTGTATCGCCATCTCTTCGCCGAACTAGTGCACCTATACAATTTACCATTGTATTGGGTGTGTTGGGGACACAAGAGACTCTTTGTTATTTGGTTGCAGGGTTGTTTGAGAGAGACCATCTTCATCCTACGCCTCCCACGGATTGATAAACCTTAGGTCATCCACTTGAGGGAAATTTGCTACTGTCCTACAAACCTCTGCACTTGAAGGCCCAACAACGTCTACAAGAAGAAGGTTGTGTAGTAGACATCAGCAACTACATGGACTGGGTCCGTAACTTGAGGATTATCCTCATTGCTGCATAGGAGAATTATGTTCTTGATGCAGCGCTAGGTGACAGACCCACTGCAGGAGCTGAAGCAAATGTTATGAACATCTGGCAGGCTGAATCTGATGACTACTCGATAGTTCAGTGTGCCATGCTTTACGGCTTAGAACTGGGACTTTTAAAATCGCTTTGAACGCCACAGAGCATATGAGATGTTCCAAGAGCTGAAGTTAATATTTCAAGAAAATGCCCAGGTTGAGAGATATGAAGTCTACAACAAGTTCTTTAGCTGTAAGATGGAGGAGAACAGTTCTGTCAGTGAACACATACTCAAAATGTCTGGGTATGATAACCACTTGACTCAGCTGAGAATTGATCTTCCAGTTGAGAGTGTTACTGACAGAGTTCTTCGGTCACTGACACAAAACTACAAAGGCTTCGTGATGAACTATAACATGCAAGGGATGATGAAAATGATTCCCAAGCTCTTCGCGATATTGAAATCGGCGGAGGTAGAAATCAAGAAGGAGCATCAAGTGTTGATGGTTAACAAGACCAGTATTTTCAAGAAAAATGGCAAGGGAAAGAAAGGGAACTTCAAGAAGAATGGCAAGCAAGTTGTCGCTCCCGTGAAGAAGCCCAAAGATGGACCCAAGCCTGAAACTGAGTGCTTCTACTGCAAAGGAATTGGTCATTGGAAGCGGAACTGCCCCAAATACTTGGCAGATAAGAAGGATGGCAAAGTAAACAAAGGTATATTTGATATACATGTTATTGATGTGTATCTTACTAATGCTCATAGTAGCGTCGGGGTATTTGATACTGGTTCGGTTGCTCATATTTGTAACTCAAAACAGGAGCTGCAAAATAAATGAAGATTGGCTAAGGATGAGGTGACGATACGCGTCGGGAATGGTTCTAAGGTTGATGTGGTCGCCGTCGTCACACTACCTCTACATCTACCTTCGGGATTAGTTTTAGACCCCAATAATTGTTATTTGGTGCCAGCGTTGAGCATGAACATTATATATGGATCTTGTTTATTGCAAAATGGTTATTCATTTAAGTCAAAGAATAATGGTTGTTCTATTTATGTGAGTAATATCTTTTATGGCCATGCACCTTTGATGAATGGTCTATTCTTGTTGAATCTCGATCGTAGTGACACACATATTCATAATATTGATGCCAAAAGATGCAAAGTTGATAATGATAGTGCAACATAGTTGTGGCACTGCCGTTTAGGTCATATATTGGTGTAAAGCGCATGAAGAAACTCCATGCGGATGGACTTTTGGAATCACTTTATTATGAAGCATGCCTCATGGGTAAGATGACTAAAATTCCATTCTCCGGAACAATGGAGCGAGCTAATGACTTATTTGAAATAATACATACCGATGTATGCGGTTCGATGAGTGTTGAAGCACACGGCGGGTATCATTATTTTCTATCCTTCACAATGATTTAAGTAGGTACATGTATATCTACTTAATGAAACACAAGTCTGAAACATTTGAAAAGTTCAAAAAAATCATAGTGAAGTGGAGAATCATCGTAACAAGAAAATAAAGTTTCTATGATTTGATCGCGGAGGCGAATATTTGAGTTACGAGTTTGGCCTTCATTTAAGACAATGTGGAATAGTTTCACAACTCACGCCATCTGGAACACCACAGCATAATGGTGTGTCCGAACATCGTAACCGTACTTTATTAGATATGGTGTGTTCTATGATGTCTCTTGCCGATTTGCCTTTATCATTTTGGGGTTATGCATTAGAGACAGTCGCATTCACGTTAAATAGGGCACCGTCTAGATCCATAGAGATGACACCATATGAACTATGGTTTGGCAAGAAACCTAAGCTGACATTTCTTAAAGTTTGGGGATGCAACGCTTATGTCAAAAGGCTTCAGCCTGATAAGCTCGAACCCAAAGCGGAGAAGTGCGTCTTCATAGGATACCCTAAAGAAACTATTGGTTATACCTTCCACCATAGATCCGAAGGCAAGATCTTTGTTGCTAAGAATGGGTCATTTCTAGAGAAGGAGTTTCTCTCGAAAGAAGTGAGTGGGAGGAAAGTAGAACTTGATGAGGTAGTTGTACATTCTCTCAAATTGGAAAGTAGCACATCAGAGAAAACCGCCCCATGATATCTACACCAACTAGAGAATAAGCTAATGATAATGACCATGAAACTTCAGATCAATTTACTACTGAACCTCGTAGGTCGACGAGATAACGTACCACACTAGAATGGTACGGTAACCCTGTACTGGAAGTCATGTTGTTAGACAACGGTGAACCTTAGAACTATGTGTTGGGGAACATAGTAATTCAAAAAATTCCTACGATCACGCAAGATCTATCAAGGAGAAGCATAGAAACGAGACGGGAGAGTGTGTCCACGTACCCTCTTAGACCGAAAGCGGAAGCGTTTAGTTAACGCGGTTGATGTAGTCGAACGTCTTCACGATCCATCCGATCCAAGTACCGAACGTACAGCACGATGACATCCCTCGAGCTCTTGATCCAGTAGAGGGTCGAGGGAGAGTTCCATCAGCACGATGGCATGGTGATGGTGTTGGTGACGTGATTCGCGTAGGGCTTCACCTAAGCACTACGACACTATGACCGAGGTGATAAACTATGGGGGGGGCACCGCACATGGCTAAGAAACAACTGTTGTGCTTTGAGGTGCCCCTTGCCCACGTATATAAAGGAGGGGGAGAGGAGGCCGGCCCAAGGGGGGCGCGCCATGGGGGGAGTCCTACTAGGACTCCATTCCTAGTAGGATTCGTCCCCCTTTCCTTCCAACGAAGAGGGGGAAAGGGGAAGGGAGAGAGAGGGAGAAGGAAAGAGGGGGGCCGTGCCCCCTCCCCTTGTCCAATTCGGATTGGGGCAAGGGGGGCGCGCGCCTCCTCCCGTGGCCTGCCTCCTCTCCTCCACTATGGCCCAATAGGCCCATTAACTTTCCCCGGTGGGGGGGGGGGTCTGGTAACCTCCCGGTACTCCAAAAAATCCCCGATCTTCTTCGGAACCATTCCGGTGTCCGTATATAACCTTCCAATATATCAATCTTTACCTCTCGACCATTTCGAGACTCCTCGTCATGTCTGTGATCTCATACGGGACTCCGAACAAACTTCGGTCACAAAAACTCATAACTCATAATACAAATTGTCATCGAACGTTAAGCGTGCGGACCCTACGGGTTCTAGAACTATGTAGACATGACCGAGACACATCTCCAGTCAATAACCAATAGCGGAACCTGGATGCTCATATTGGCTCTACATTCTACAAAGATCTTTATCGGTCAAACCGCATAACAACATACGTCATTCCCTTTGTCATCGGTATGTTACTTGCCCGAGATTCGATCGTTGGTATCATCATACCTAGTTCAATCTCGTTACCGGCAAGTCTCTTTACTCGTTCCATAATGCATCATCCCATAACTAACTCATTAGTCACATTGCTTGCAAGGCTTATAGTGATGTGCATTACCGAGAGGGCCCAGAGATACCTCTCTGATACACGGAGTGACAAATCCTAATCTTGATCTATGCCAACTCAACAAACACCTTCGGAGACACCTGTAGAGCATGTTTATAATCACCCAGTTACGTTGTGACGTTTGATAGCACACAAAGTGTTCCTCCGGTATTCGGGAGTTGCATAATCTCATAGTCATAGGAATATGTATAAGTCATGAAGAAAGCAATAGCAATAAAACTAAATGATCATAATGCTAAGCTAAAGGATGGGTCTTGTCCATCACATCATTCTCTAATGATGTGATCCCATTCATCAAATGACAGCACATGTCTATGGCCAGGAAACTTAACCATCTTTGATTAAGGAGCTAGTCAAGTAGAGGCATACTAGCTAGGGACACTTTGTTTGTCTATGTATTCACACATGTACTAAGTTTCCGGTTAATACAATTCTAGCATGAATAATAAACATTTATCATGATATAAGGAAATATAAATAACAACTTTATTATTGCCTCTAGGGCATATTTCCTTCACTATGAAGAAGTTATGATGAGCCCCGATTCCGACAAATGGCTTGAGGCCATGAAGTCTGAGATGGGATCCATGTATGAGAACAAAGTGTGGACTTTGGTGGACTGCCTGATGATCGGCAAGTGATACGTCTCCAACATATCTATAATTTTTGATTGCTCCATGTTATATTATCTACTGTTTTGGACTATATTGGGCTTTATTTTCTACTTTTGTATTAATTTTGGGACTAACCTATTAACCGGAGGCCCAGCCTAGAATTGTTTTTTTTGCCTATTTCAGTGTTTCGAAGAAACGGAATATCAAACGGAGTCCAAACGGAATAAAATCTTCGGGAACGTGATTTTCTCACCGAACATGATCCAAGAGACTTGGACCCTGCTCCAAGGAACAAAAGAGGCGGTCACGAGGGTGGGGGCGCCCCCCTAGGGCGCGCCCCCTGCCTCGGGGGCCCCTCGGTGCTCCACCGACATACTCCTTCCTCCTATATATACACAGGTACCCTCAAACGATCAGAAAAGGAGCCAAAAACCTAATTCCACCGCCACAACTTTCTGTATCCACGAGATCCCATCTTGGGGCCTGTTCCAGAGCTCCGCCGGAAGAGGGCCGTCATCACGGAGGGCTTCTACATCATCATAGCCCCTCCGATGAAGTGTGAGTAGTTTACCTCAGACCTTCGGGTCCATAGTTAGTAGCTAGATGGTTTCTTCTCTCTCTTTGAATCTCAATACAAAGTTCTCCCCCTCTCTTGTGGAGATCTATTCGATGTAATCTTCTTTTTGCGGTGTTTTTGTTGAGACCGATGAATTGTGGGTTTATGATCAAGTCTATCTATGAATAATATTTGAATCTTCTCCGAATTCTTTTATGTATGATTGGTTATCTTTGCAAGTCTCTTTGAATTATCCGTTTGGTTTGGCCAACTAGATTGGTAGTTCTTGCCATGGGAGAAGTGCTTAGCTTTGGGTTCGATCTTGCGGTGTCCTTTCCCAGTGACAGAAGGGGCAGCAAGTCACGTATTGCATCGTTGCCATCGAGGATAACAAGATGGGGTTTATTTCATATTGCATGAATTTATCTCTCTACATCATGTCATCTTGCTTAAGGCGTTACTCTGTTTTTAACTTAATACTCTAGATGCATACTGGATAGCGGCCGATGAGTGGAGTAATAGTAGTAGATGCAAAATCGTTTTGGTCTACTTGTCACGGACGTGATGCCTATATACATGATCATGCCTAGATATTCTCATAACTATGCTCAATTCTGTCAATTGCTCAACAGTAATTTGTTCACCCACCGTAGAATACTTATGCTCTTGAGAGAAGCCACTAGTGAAACCTATGGCCCCCGTGTCTATTCTCATCATATCAATCTCCATCACTTTAATCTTGCTTTGCCTTTTACTTTGCCTTTGCTTTTTTACTTTGCATCTTTATACCAAAAATACCAAAAATATTATATCTATCGCATCTCACTCTCGTAAGTGACCATGAAGGGATTGCCAACCCCTAATCGCGTTGGTTGCGAGTAGCTATCGTTTTGTGCAGGTACGAGGGACTTGAGCGTGGCCTCCTACTGGATTGATACCTTGGTTCTCAAAAACTAAGGGAAATACTTACGCTACTCTGCTGCATCATCCCTTCCTCTTCGGGGAAAACCAATGCAAGCTCAAGACGTAGCAACAAGGATTTCTGGCGCCGTTGCCGGGGAGTCTACGCAAAAAGTCAACATACCAAGTACCCATCACAATCCCTATCTCTCGCATTACATTATTTGCCATTTGCCTCTCATTTGCCTCTCCCCCCAATTCACCCTTGCCGTTTTATTCGCCCTCTCTCTCTATCCTCCCTCTCTATTTGCCTCTTTTGCCCGTTTGCTCTTGTTTGCTCGTGTGTTAGATTGCTTGTTTGTCGCGATGGCTCAAGATACTACTAAATTGTGTGACTTCACCAATACCAATAATAATGATTTCCTTAGCACTCCGATTGCTCCTCTTACCGATGCTGAACCTTGTGAAATCAATGCTACTTTGTTGAATCTTGTTATGAATGATCAATTCGCCGGCCTTCCTAGTGAAGATGCCGCTACTCATCTGAATAGTTTCGTTGATTTATGTGATATGCAAAAGAAAAAAGATGTCAATAATGACATCGTTAAATTGAAGCTATTTCCTTTTTCGCTTAGAGATCGTGCTAAAGCTTGGTTTTCGTCTTTGCCTAAAAATAGTATTGATTCATGGAACAAGTGCAAAGATGCTTTTATCTCTAAGTATTTTCCTCCCGCTAAGATCATCTATCTTAGAAATGATATTATGAATTTTAAGCAACATGATCATGAACATGTTGCACAAGCTTGGGAGAGAATGAAATTAATGATACGTAATTGCCCAACTCATGGTTTGAATTTGTGGATGATCATACAATTTTTTTATGCCGGATTGAATTTTGCTTCTAGAAATCTTTTAGATTTGGCCGCGGGAGGCACTTTTATGGAAATCACTTTAGGAGATGCTACTAAACTCCTAGATAATATTATGGTTAATTATTCTCAATGGCATACTGAAAGATCTTCTAATAAAAAAGTGCATGCGATAGAAGAAATCAATGTTTTGAGTGGAAAGATGGATGAACTTATGAAATTATTTGCTACTAAGAGTGTTTCTACTATTCCCAAAACTTTGTGTGATTTGCTAGATTTCTGTAATTTTGATGATTGCTCTCTAAACTTGCATCTTGCGGATTCCACTATTAAGAAACCTATGGGAAGGATTAATGATGTTCTTATTGTTGCAAATAGGAATTATGTGCCCGTAGATTTCATTGTTCTTGATATAGGTGGCAATCCTTCTTGCCCTATTATTCTTGGTAGACCTTTCCTTAGAACGGTTGGTGCGATTATCGATATGAAGGAAGGGAATATTAGATTTCAATTTCCATTAAAAAAGGGCATGGAACACTTTCCTAGAAATAAAATAAAATTGCCATATGATAGCGCTTGTTGGGGGGCAACCCAATTTTATTTTTATTCCTTGCCTTTTGCTCCTGCTTAGTAATAAATAAATTATTTAGCCTCTGTTTTGGTTGTGTTTTTTGTGTTTAATTAGTGTTTGTGCCAAGTAGAACAGTTGGGAAGACTTGGGGAAAGTCTTGTTGAACTTGCTGTAAAAAACAGAAACTTTAGCGCTCAGGAGAACTGCTGTCATTTTTATTTTAAGAGTGCTATTTAGTTAATTATTTTTGACGATGATTAATAGATAAATTCATCACGTCCAGAAATTTTTTTTAGAATTTTTGGGGTTCCAGATCTTGCGCTAGCCACAGATTACTACAGACTGTTCTGTTTTTGACAGATTCTGCTTTTCGTGTGTTGATTGCTTATTTTGATGAATCTATGGCTAGTAAAATAGTTTATAATCCATAGAGAAGTTGGAATACAGTAGTTTTAACACCAATATAAATAAATAATGAGTTCATTACAGTACCTTGAAGTGGTCTTTTGTTTTCTTTCGCTAACGGAGCTCACGAGTTTTCTATTTTGAGTTTTGTGTTGTGAAGTTTTCAAGTTTTGGGTGAATTCTTGTGATGGGTCATGGAACAACGAGTGGCAAGAGCCTAACATTGGGGATGCCCATGGCACCCCCAATATAATCCAAGGACACCAAAAAGTCAAAGCTTGGGGATGCCCCGGAAGGCATCCCCTCTCTTGTCCACTTCCATCGGTAATTTACTTGGAGCTATATTTTTATTCACCAACATGATATGTGTTTTGCTTGGAGCGTCTTGTATTATTTATGTCTTTGTGTCTTAGTATGCCACAATCATCCTTGCTGTACACACCTTTTGAGAGAGCCATACGTGAATTAAAATTTGATAGAATACTCTATGTGCTTCACTTATATCTTTTGAGCTAAGTAGTTTTTGTTCTATGTGCTTCACTTATATCTTTTGAGCGTTATAATTTTGCTCTATGTGCTTCACTTAGATATTTTAGAGCATGGTGCTGGATTTGTTTTAAAGAAATTATTGATCTCTCATGCTTCACTTAAATTATTTTGAGAGTCTCTTAATAGCATGGTAATTTGCTTAATAATAATATGCTTGGTATTCAAGATTTGTGAAACTTTCTTTTGAGTGTGTTGAATACTAAGAAAAGATTGAAGCATGATAATTGTTTTGAGACATGGAGGTGATAATATTAAAGTCATGATAGTTGAGTAGTTGTAAATTTAAAGAATACTTGTGTTAAAGTTTGTGATTCCCGTAGCATGCACGTATGGTGAACCGTTATGTGATGAAATCGGAGCATGATTTATTTATTGATTGTCTTCCTTATGAGTGGCAGTCGGGGACGAGCGATGATCTTTTCCTACCAATCTATCCCCCTAGGAGCATGCGCGTAATACTTTGCTTTGATAACTTCTAGATTTTTGCAATAAGTATATGAGTTCTTTATGACTAATTTTGAGTCCATGGATCATACGCACTCTCACGCTTCCACCTTTGCTAGCCTTTCTAATACCACGCACCTTTCGCCGGTATCATACACCTACCATATACCTTCCTCAAAACAGCCACCATACCTACCTATTATGGCATTTCCATAGCCATTCCGAGATATATTGCCATGCAACTTTCCACCGTTCCGTTTATCATGACACACTCCATCATTGTCATATTGCATATCCCGGTACACCGCCGGAGGCATTCATATAGAGTCATATTTTGTTCTAAGTATTGAGTTGTAAGAAAAATAAAAGTATGATGATCATCATCATTAGAGCATTGTCCCAGTGAGGAAAGAATGATGGAGACTATGATTCCCCATAAGTCGGGATGAGACTCCGGACGAAAAATAAAAAAAAGAAGCCAAAGAAGCCCAAATAAAAAGAGACCATAAAAATAAAAAAGGAGAATAGGCCCAAATAAAAAAATGAGAGAAAAAGAGAGAAGGGACAATGTTACTATCCTTTTACCACACTTGTGCTTCAAAGTAGCACCATGATCTTCATAGTAGAGAGTCTCTCATGTTATCACTTTCATATACTAGTGGGAATTTTTCATCATAGAACTTGTCTTGTATATTCCAATGATGGGCTTCCTCAAATTGCCCTAGGTCTTCATGAGCAAGCAAGTTGGATGCACACCCACTTAGTTTCTTTTTGAGCTTTCATATACTTATAGCTCTAGTGCATCCGTTGCATGGCAATCCCTACTCACTCACATTGATATCTATTGATGGGCATATTCATAGCCCGTTGATACGCCTAGTTGATGTGAGACTATCTTCTCCTTTTTGTCTTCTCCACAACCACCATTCTATTCCACCTATAGTGCTATATCCATGGCTCACGCTCATGTATTGCGTGAAGATTGAAAAAGTTTTGAAAAATTTAGAGTATGAAACAATTGCTTGGCTTGTCATCGGGGTTGTGCATGATTTAAATATTTTGTGTGGTGAAGATAGAGCATAGCCAGACTATATGATTTTGTAGGGATAACTTTCTTTGGCCATGTTATTTTGAGAAGACACAATTGCTTTGTTAGTATGCTTGAAGTATTATTATTTTTATGTCAATATAAACTTTTGTCTTGAATATTTCTAATCTGAATATTCATATCACAATTAAGAAGAGTTGCATTGAAATTATGCCAAGTAGCACTCCGCATCAAAAATTCTCTTTTTATCATTTACCTACTCGAGGACGAGCAGGAATTAAGCTTGGGGATGCCTGATACGTCTCCAACGTATCTACAATTTTTGATTGATCCATGCTATATTATCTACTGTTTTGGACTATATTGGGCTTTATTTTCTACTTTTATATTATTTTTGGGACTAACCTATTAACCGGAGGCCCAATCTAGAATTGCTATTTTTTTGCCTATTTCAGTGTTTCGAAGAAACAAAATATCAAACGGAGTCCAAACGGAATAAAATCTTCGGGAACGTGATTTTCTCACCGAACGTAATCCAGGAGACTTGGACCCTGCTCCAAGGAACAAAAGAGGCGGTCACGATGGTGGGGGGCGCCCTCCCTAGGGCGCGCCCCCTGCCTCGTGGGCCCCTCGGTGCTCCACCGACGTACTCCTTCCTCCTATATATACACACGTACCCTCAAACGATCAGAACAGGAGCCAAAAACCTAATTCCACCGCCGCAACTTTCTGTATCCACGAGATCCCATCTTGGGGCCTGTTCTGGAGCTTCGGAAGAGGGCCGTCATCACGGAGGGCTTCTACATCATCATAGCCCCTCTGATGAAGTGTGAGTAGTTTACCTCAGACCTTCGGGTCCATAGTTAGTAGCTAGATGGCTTCTTCTCTCTCTTTGAATCTCAATACAAAGTTCTCCCCCTCTCTTGTGGAGATCTATTCGATGTAATCTTCTTTTTGTGGTGTGTTTGTTGAGACCGATGAATTGTGGGTTCATGATCAAGTCTATCTACGAATAATATTTGAATCTTCTCTGAATTCTTTTATGTATGATTGGTTATCTTCGCAAGTCTCTTCGAATTATCCGTTTGGTTTGGCCAACTAGATTGGTAGTTCTTGCCATGGGAGAAGTGCTTAGCTTTGGGTTCGATCTTGCGGTGTCCTTTCCCAGTGGCAGAAGGGGCAGCAATGCACGTATTGCATCGTTGCCATCGAGGATAACAAGATGGGGTTTTATTTCATATTGTATGGATTTATCTCTCTACATCATGTCATCTTGCTTAAGGCATTACTCTGTTTTTAACTTAATACTCTAGATGCATGCTGGATAGCGGCCGATGAGTGGAGTAATAGTAGTAGATGAAAAATCGTTTCAGTCTACTTGTCACGGACGTGATGCCTATATACATGATCATGCCTAGATATTCTCATAACTATGCTCAATTCTGTCAATTGCTCAATAGTAATTTGTTCACCCACCGTAGAATACTTATGCTCTTGAGAGAAGCCACTAGTGAAACCTATGGCCCCCGTGTCTATTCTCATCATATCAATCTCCATCACTTTAATCTTGCTTTGCCTTTTACTTTGCCTTTGCTTTTTTACTTTGCATCTTTATACCAAAAATACCAAAAATATTATATCTATCACATCTCACTCTCGTAAGTGACCGTGAAGGGATTGACAACCCCTAATCGCGTTGGTTGTGAGTAGCTATCGTTTTGTGCAGGTACGAGGGACTTGAGTGTGGCCTCCTACTGGATTGATACCTTGGTTCTCAAAAACTGAGGGAAATACTTACGCTACTCTGCTGCATCATCCCTTCCTCTTCGGGGAAAACCAACGCAAGCTCAAGACGTAGCAGCAAGCCATTGATAATACATGGATCTTCAAGAAGAAGATAGACGCTGATAGTAATATCACTGTCTACAAAGTTCGACTTGTCACAAAAGATTTTCAACAAGTTCAAGGGTTGACTATGATGAGACTTTATCACCTGTAGCGATGCTTAAGTCCGTTCGAATCATGTTAGCAATTGCCGCATTTTATGATTATAAAATCTGGCAAATGGATATCAAAACTGCATTCCTTAACGGGTTTCTTAAAGAAGAGTTGTATATGATGCAACCGGAAGGTTTTGTCGATCCAAAAGGTGCTAACAAAGTGTGCAGGCTCCAGTGATCCATTTATGGACTGGTGCAAGCATCTCAGAGTTGGAATATACGCTTTGATGATGGGATCAAAGCATATGATTTTATACAGACTTACGGAGAAGCCTGTATTTACAAAAGAGTGAGTCGGAGCTCTTTAGCATTTCTCGTGTTATATGTGGATGACATATTACTGATTGGAAATGACCGAATTTCTGGATAGCATAAAAGGATACTTGAATGTGAATTTTTCAATGAAAGACCTCGGTGAAGCTGCTTATTGACACATCTCCGTCGTATCTATAATTTTTGATTGTTCCATGCCAATATTCTACAACTTTTACATACTTTTGGCAACTTTTTATACTATTTTTGGGACTAACATATTGAACCAGTGCCCAGTTTGAGTTCCTGTTTGTTGCATGTTTTTTGTTTCACGGAAAATCCATATCAAACGGAGTCCAAACGGGATAAAAACTTACGTAGATTTTTTTTGGTATATATGTGAATTTTGGGAAGTGGAATCAACGCGATACGATGCCTGAGGGGCCCACGAGGGTTAGGGGCGTGCCCCAAGGGGTAGGGCGCGCCCTGGGCCCTCGTGGCCACTCCGTAAGTCGGTTGGTGCCCTTCTTTGGCCGCAAGATATCCAATATCCGGATAAAAATTGTGTCAAAATTTCAGCCCAATCGGAGTTACAGATCTCCGGGAATTTAAGAAACGGTGAAAGGGTAGAATTAGGGAGCGCAGAAACAGAAGGAAACAGAGAGAGATCCAATCACGGAGGGGATTTCACCAATCCTCCGCCATGGAGGCCATGGACCAGAGGGGAAACCCTTCTCCCATCTAGGGGAAGGTCAAGGAAGAAGAAGAAGGGGGGCTCTTGCTACCTCTTGAGCACTGCGTTGGTTTTCCCTTGAAGAGGAAAGGGTGATGCAGCAAAGTAGCGTAAGTATTTCCCTCAGTTTTTGAGAACCAAGGTATCAATCTAGTAGGAGACTACACATAAGTCCCTCGTACCTACACAAACAAATAAGAACCTTGCAACCAACGCGATAAAGGGGTTGTCAATCCCTTGACGGTCACTTACGAGAGTGAGATCTGATAGAGATAATAATAATAAGATAAATATTTTTGGTATTTTTGTGATATAGATTGAAAGTAAAGATTGCAAAATAAAATAGATTGGAAACTTGTATGATAAAAGATAGACTCCGGGGCCATAGGTTTCACTAGTGGCTTCTCTCAAGATAGCATAAGTATTACGGTGGGTGAACAAATTACTATCGAGCAATTGATAGAAAAGTGCATAATTATGAGCATATCTAGGCATGATCATGTATATAGGAATCACGTCCGCGACAAGTAGACCGAAACAATTCTGCATCTACTACTATTACTCCACACATCGACCGCTATCCAGCATACATCTAGAGTATTAAGTTCATAAGAACAGAGTAACGCATTAGGCAAGATGACATGATGTAGAGGGATAAACTCAAGCAATATGATATAAACCCCATCTTTTTATCCTCGATGGCAACAATACAATACGCGCCTTGCTGCCCCTGTTGTCACTGGGAAAGGACACCGCAAGATTGAACCCAAAGCTAAGCACTTCTCCCATTTCAAGAAAGATTAATCTAGTAGGCCAAACCAAACTGATAATTTGAAGAGACTCGCAAAGATAACAAATCATACATAAAAGATTTCAGAGAAGAATCAAATATTGTTCATAGATAAACTTGATCATAAACCCACAATTCATCGGATCTCGACAAACACACCGCAAAAGGAGTTACATCAAATAGATCTCCAAGAAGATCGAGGAGAACATTGTATTGAGATCCAAAGAGAGAGAAGAAGCCATCTAGCTAATAACTATGGACCCAAAGGTCTGTGGTAAACTACTCACACATCATCGGAGAGGCTATGGTGTTGATGTAGAAGCCCTCCGTGATCGATTCCCCCTCCGGCGGAGCTCCAGAAAAGGCCCCAAGATGGGATCTCTTGGGTATAGAAGGTTGCGGTGGTGGAAATAGGGTTTCGTGGTGCTCCTGGATGTTTTCGGGTTATATGGATATATAAAGGAGGAAGAAGTAGGTCGGTGGAGCTGCGAGGGGCCCACGAGGGTGGGGGCACGCCCAGGGGGCAGGCGCGCCTCCCTGTCTCGTGGCCACCTCGTTTCTTTCTTGACGTCTACTCCAAGTCCCCTGGATCACGTTTGTTCCAAAAATAACTCTCCCGAAGGTTTCATTTCGTTTGGTTTACGTTTGATATTCCTTTTCTGCGGAACACTGAAATAGGCAAAAAAACAGCAATTTGCACTAGGCTTGGGTTAGTAGGCTAGTCCCAAAAATAATATAAAAGTGTATAAATAAGCCCATTAACATACAAAACAGATAATATAATAGCATGGAACAATCAAAAGTTATAGATACGTTGAGACGTATCAGCTCTCCGCCCCTCTCTCCCGGTGGTGCCGGAACGCCGCCGGGGCCATCATCGCGACAACGATCTACACCAACAACTTCACCACCGTCATCACCAACTCCTCCCCCATCTATGCAGCAGTGTAACCCCTCTTTTACCCACTGTAATCTCTACTTAAACATGGTGCTCAACGCTATATATTATTTCCCAATGATGTATGGCTAGCCTATGATGTTTGAGTAGATCCGTTTTGTCCTATGGGTTAATTGATGATCGTGATTGGTTTGAGTTGCATGTTTTATTATTGGTGCAGTCCTATGGTGCTCTCCGTGTCGCGCAAGCGTGAGGGATCTGAAGGAAATATGCCCTAGAGGCAATAATAAAGTTGTTATTTATAATCCTTATATCATGATAAATGTTATTATTCATGATAGAATTGTATTAACCGGAAACTTAGTACATGTGTGAATACATAGACAAACAGAGTGTCCCTAGTATGCCTCTACTAGACTAGCTCGTTAATCAAAGATGGTTAAGTTTCCTAACCATAGACATGTGTTGTCATTTGATGAACGGGATCACATCATTAGATAATGATGTGATGGACAAGACCCATCCGTTAGCTTAGCACTTTGATCGTTTAGTTTATTGCTACTGCTTTCTTCATAACTTATACATGTTCCTATGACTATGAGATTATGCAACTCCCGAATACCGGAGGAACACTTAGTGTGCTATCAAACGTCACAACGTAACTCGGTGATTATAAAGATGCTCTACAGGTGTCTCCGATGGTGTTTGTTGAGTTGGCATAGATCGAGATTAGGATTTGTCACTCTGATTGTCGGAGAGGTATCTTTGGGCCCTCTCGGTAATGCACATCACTATAAGACTTGCAAGCAATGTGATTAATGAGTTAGTTATGGGATGATGCATTACGGAATGAGTAAAGAGACTTGCCGGTAACGAGATTGAACTAGGTATTGAGATACCAACGATCGAATCTCGGGCAAGTAACATACCGATGACAAAGGGAACAACGTATGTTGTTATGCGGTTTGACCAATAAAGATATTCATAGAATATGTAGGAACCAATATGAGCATCCAGGTCCCGCTATTGGTTATTGACCGGAGATGAGTCTCGGTCATGTCTACATAGTTCTCGAACCCGTAGGGTCCGCACGCTTAACGTTCGATGACGATTGGTATTATGAGTTTATGTGTTTTGATGAACTGAAGGTTGTCCAGAGTCCCGGATGTGATCACGAACATAATGAGGAGTCTCGAAATGGTCGATACATAAAGATCGATATATTGGAAGGCTATGTTTGGACATCGAAATGGTTCTGGGTGAGTTCGGGCATTTACTAGAGTACCCGGGGGTTACCGGAACCCCCCGGGGAGTGTATGGGCCTTATTGGGCCTTAGTGGGAGAGAGGAGGAGGCGGCCAAGGTGGGGGCGCACCCCCCAAGCCCAATCCGAATCGCGGTGGGGGGTCGGCCCCCCTTTCCTTCTCCCTCTCTCCCCCTTCCTTCCTCTCCTACTCCAACTAGGGAAGGGGGAATCCTACTCCCACCGGGAGTAGCTCTCCCCCCTTGGGCGCGCCATGAGAGGGCCGGCCCTCCCCCTCCTCCACTCCTTTATATACGGGGGAGGGGGCACCTCATAGACACACAAGTTGTTTGTTTAGCCGTGTGCGGTGCCCCCCTCCATAGATTTCCACCTCGGATATATCGTTGCAGTGCTTAGGCGAAGCCCTGCGCCGGTAGCTTCATCATCACCGTCACCACGCTGTCGTGCTGACGCAACTCTCCCTCGACCTAAGCTGGATCTAGAGTTTGTGGGACGTCACCGAGCTGAACGTGTGCATATCGTGGAGGTGTCGTATCTTCGGTGCTAGTATCGGTCGGATCATGAAGACGTACGACTACATCAACTACGTTGTTATAACGCTTCTGCTTACGGTCGACGAGGGTACGTGGACATCACTCTCCCCTCTCGTTGCTATGCATCACCTAGATGGATCTTGCGTGTGCGTAGGAATTTTTTTTGAAATTACTGCGTTCCCCAATAGTGGCATCCGAGCCAGGTCTATGCGTAGATGTTATATGCACGATTAGAACACAAAGAGTTGTGGGCGATAATAGTCATACTGCTTACCAGCATGGCATAATTTGATTCAGCGGTATTATTGGATGAAGTGGCCCGGACCGACATTACGCGTATGCTTACGCGAGACTGGTTCTACCGTCGTGCTTCGCACACAGGTGGCTGGCGGGTGTTAGTTTCTCCAACTTTAGTTGAATCGAGTGTGACTACGCCCAGTCCTTGTTGAAGGTTAAAACAACACACTTGATGAAAAATCGTTGTGGTTTTGATGCGTAGGTAAGAACGGTTCTTGCTCAGCCCATAGCAGCCACGTAAAACTTGCAACAACAAAGTAGAGGACGTCTAACTTGTTTTTGCAGGGCATGTTGTGATGTGATATGGTCAAGACATGATGCTAAATAATATTGTATGAGATGATCATGTTTTGTGACACAATTATCGACAACTGGCAGGAGCCATATGGTTGTCGCCTTATTGTATGAAATGCAATCACCATGTAATTGCTTTACTTTATCACTAAGCGGTAGCGATAGTTGTAGAAGCAATAGTTGGCGAGACAACAACGATGCTTCGATGGAGATGAGGGTGTCAAGCTGGTGACGATGGTGATCATGACAGTGCTTTGGAGATGGAGATCAAAGGCACAAGATGATGATGGCCATATCATATCACTTATATTGATTGCATGTGATGTTTATCCTTTATGCATCTTATTTTGATTAGTTTGGCAGTAGCATTATAAGATGATCTCTCACTAAATTTCAAGGTATAAGTGTTCTCCCTGAGTATGCACCGTTGCTACATTTCGTCATGCCGAGACACCATGTGATGATCGGGTGTGATAAGCTCTACGTTCACATACAACGGGTGCAAGCCAGTTTTGCACATGCAGAATACTCGAGTTAAACTTGACGAGCCTAGCATATGCAGATAT
Organism: Triticum urartu; assembly: GCF_056163025.1. NCBI lineage: Eukaryota > Viridiplantae > Streptophyta > Magnoliopsida > Poales > Poaceae > Triticum > Triticum urartu. Next base: position 186,169,434 of record NC_141879.1, on the reverse strand, counting down.
GGCCTCGGAGCACTGAGACCCAAAGGTCAAGCATGAATCATATAGTAGATATGATCAACATAATGATGTTCACCATTGAAAACTACTCCATCTCACGTGATGATCAGACATGGTTTAGTTGATATGGATCATGTGATCACTTAGATGATTAGAGGGATGTCTATCTAAGTGGGAGTTCTTAAGTAATATGATTAATTGAACTTTAATTTATCATGAACTTAGTACCTGATAGTATTTTGCATGTCTATGTTGTTGTAGATCAATAGCTGCGTGTAGCTCCCCGTTTATTTTTGATATGTTCCTAGAGAAAACTAAGTTGATAGATGATAGTAGCAATGATGCGGACTAGGTCCGTGATCTGAGGATTATCCTCATTGCTGCACAGAAGAATTATGTCATTGATGCATCGCTAGGTGACAGAACTATTGCAGGAGTAGATACAGACGTTATGAATGTTTGAGAAGCTCGGTATGATGACTACTTGATAGTTTAGTGCACCATGCTTTACGGCTTAGAACCGGGACTTCAAAAATGTTTTGAAACGCCATAGAGCATATGAGATGTTCCGAGAGCTGATATTGGTATTTCAGACTCATGCCCATGTTAAGAGGTATGAGACCTCTGACAAAGTACTTTGCCTACAAGATGGAGGAGAATAGCTCAGCTAGTGAGCATGTGCTCAGAATGTGTGAGTACTATTATCACTTGAATCAAGTGGGAGTTAATCTTCCAGATAAGATAGTGATTGACAGAGTTCTCTAGTCACTGTCACCAAGTTACTAGAACTTCGTAGTGAACTATAATATGCAAGGGATGGATAATACAATTCCCGAGCTCTTCGCGATGCTAAAGGCTGCGGAGGTAGAAATCAAAAAGGAGCATCTAGTGTTGATGGTTTACAAGACCACTAGTTTCAAGAAAAACGGCAAAGGGAAGAAAGGAAACTTCAAGAAGAATGGCAAGCAAGTTGCCGCTCAAGTGAAGAAGCCCAAGTATGGAACTAAGCCTGAGACTGAGTGCTTCTACTGCAAAAGGGACTGGTCACTGGAAGCAGAACTGCCCCAAGTATTTTGCCGATAAGAAGGATGGAAAAGTGAAAGGTATATTAGATATACATGTTATTGCTGTGTACTTTACTAGTGTTCGTAATAGCCCCTGGGTATTTGATACTGGTTCAGTTGCTATGATTAGTAACTTGAAACAGGAGTTACAAAACGAACAGAGACTAGTTATGGGCAAAGTGACGATGTGTGTTGGAAATGATTCCAAGGTTGATAAGATCACCATCGCACACTCCCTCTACCTTCGAGATTAGTGTTGGACCAAAATAAATGTTATTTGGTGTTTGCGTTAAGCATGAATATGATTGGATCATGTTTATTGCAATACAGTTATTCATTTAAGTCAAAGAATAATTGTTGTTCTGTTTACATGAATAAAACCTTCTATGGTCATACACTTAATATAAATGGTTTATTGAATCTCAATGGTAATGATACACATATTCATAATATTGATGCCAAAAGATGCAAAGTTAATAATGATAGTGTAACTTATTTATGGCACTGCCGTTTAGGTTATATTGGTGTAAAGCGCATGAAGAAACTCCATGCTGATGGGCTTTTGGAATCACTTGATTATGAATCACTTGATGCTTGCGAACCATGCCTCATGGGCAAGATGACTAAGACTCCGTTCTCCGGAACAATGGAGCGAGCAACTGACTTATTGGAAATAATGCATACTGATGTATGCGATCCGATGAATGTTAAGGCTCGCGACGGGTATCGGTATTTTCTGACCTTCACAGAAGATTTGAGAAGATATGGGTATATCTACTTGATGAAACATAAGTCTGAAACATTTGAAAAGTTCAAAGAATTTCAGAGTGAACTGGAAACATATGAACTGTGGTTTGGCAAGAAACCTAAGCTGTCGTTTCTTAATGTTTGGGGTTGCGATGCTTATGTGAAAAAGTTTCAGCCTGATAAGCTCAAACCCAAATCGGAGAAGTGCGTCTTCATAGGATACCCAAAAGAAACTGTTGGGTACATCTTCTATCACAGATCCGAAGGCAAGATATTTTGTTGCTGAGAATGGATCCTTTCTAGAGAAGGAGTTTCTCTCGAAAGAAGTGAGTGGGAGGAAAGTAGAACTCGATAAGGTAATTATACCTTCTCCCGAATTGGAAAGTAGTTCATCATAGAAATCAGTTCCAGTGATACCTACACCAATTAGTGAGGAAGCTAATAATGATGATCATGAAACTTCAGATCAAGTTACTACTAAACCTCGTAGGTCAACCAGAATATGGTCCGCACCAGAGTGGTACGGTAATTCTGTTTCGGAAGTCATATTACTAGAACATGACGAACCTACAAATTATGAGGAAGTGATGATGAGCCCAGATTCTGCGAAATGGCTTGAGGCCATGAAATCTGAGACGGGATCCATGTATGAAGAACAAAGTGTGGACTTTGGTTGGCTTGCCCGATGATCGGCAAGCCATAGAGAATAAATGGATCTTCAAGAAGAAGACTGATGCTGCCGGTAATGTTACTGTCTACAAAGCTCGACTTGTTGTGAAAGGTTTTCGACAAGTTCAAAGAGTTGACTACGATGAGATCTTCTCACCCATAGCGATGCTTAAGTCTGTCCGAATCATGTTAGCAATTTCTGCATTTTATGATTATGAAATTTGGCAAATGGATGTCAAAACTGCATTCCTTAATGGATATCTTAAAGAAGAGTTGTATATGATGCAACCAGAAGGTTTTTTCGATCCAAAAGGTGCTAACAAAGTGTGCAAGCTCCAGCAATCCATTTATGGACTGGTGCAAGCCTCACGGAGTTGGAATATACGCTTTGATAGTGTGATCAAAGCATATGGTTTTATACAGACTTTTGGAGAAGCCTGTATTTACAAGAAAGTGAGTGGGATCACTACAACTTTTCTGATAAGTATATGTGAATGACATACTGTTGATCAGAAATAATGTAGAATTTTCTGGAAAGCATAAAGGAGTGTTTGAAAGGATTTATTCAAAGAAAGACCTCAGTGAAGCTACTTACATATTAAGCATCAAGATCTATAGAGATAGATCAAGACGCTTGATAAAAAAATTCAATGAGTATATACCTTGACAAGTTTTTGAAGTAGTTCAAAATGTAACAGTCAAAGAAGGAGTTCTTGCCTGTTTTGCAAGGTGTGAAGTTGAGTAAAGACTCAAAGCCCAACCACGGTAGAAAATAGAAAGAGAATGAAAAGTCATTCCCTATGCCTCAGTCATAGGTTCTATAAAGTATGCTATGTTGTGTACCCGACCTATTGTGTACCTCACCATGAGTTTGGCAAGAGGGTACAATAGTGATCTAGGAGTGGATCACTGAACAACGGTCAAAATTATCCTTAGTGGAATAAGGAAATGTTTCTCGGTTATGGAGGTGACAAAGAGTTCGTCGTAAAACTTACGTCGACGCAAACTTTGACACCGATCTGGATGACTCTAAGTCTCGATCTAGATACATATTGAAAGTGGGAGCGATTAGCTAGGGTAGCTCCGTCAGAGCATTGTAGACATAGAAAATTTGCAAAATACATACGGCTCTGAATGTGGCAGACCCATTGACTAAACTTCTCTCACAAGCAAAACATGATCACTCTTTGGGTGTTAATCACATAACAATGTGAACAAGATTATTTACTCTAGTAAAACTTTTGGGTATTAGTCACATGGAGATGTGAACTAATCACATAAAGATGTGAACTATTGGTGTGAAATCACATGACGATATGAACTAGATTATTGACTCTAGTACAAGTGGGAGACTGAAGGAAATATGCCCTAGAGACAATAATAAAGTTGTTATTTATATTTCCTTATATCATGATAAATGTTTATTATTCATGCTAGAATTGTATTAACCAAAAACTTAGTACATGTGTGAATACATAGACAAACAGAGTGTCCCAATTATGCCTCTACTAGACTAGCCCGTTAATCAAAGATGGTTAAGTTTCCTAACCATAGACATGTGTTGTCATTTGATAAATAGGATCACATCATTAGAGAATGATGTGATGGACAAGACCCATCCGTTAGCTTAGCACTTTGATTGTTTAGTTTATTGCTATTACTTTCTTCATAACTTATACATGTTCCTATGACTATGAGATTATGCAACTCCCGAATACCGGAGGAACACTTAGTGTGCTATCAAATGTCACAACGTAACTGGGTGATTATAAAGATGCTCTACAGGTGTCTCCGATGGTGTTTGTTGAGTTGGCATAGATCGAGATTAGGATTTGTCACTCTGATTGTCGGAGAGGTATCTCTGGGCCCTCTTGGTAATGCACATCACTATAAGCCTTACAAGCAATGTGACTAATGAGTTAGTGACGGGATGATGCATTACGGAATGAGTAAAGAGACTTGCCGATAATGATATTGAACTAGGTATTGAGATACCGACGATCTAATCTCGGGCAAGTAACATACCGATGACAAAGGGAACAACGTATGTTGTTATGCGGTTTGACCGATAAAGATCTTCGTAGAATATGTAGGAACCAATATGAGCATCTAGGTTCCGCTATTGGTTATTGACCGGAGATGAGTCTCGGTCATGTCTACATAGTTCTCGAACCTGTAGGGTCCGCACCCTTAACATTCGATGACGATTGGTATTATGAGTTTATGTGTTTTGATGAACCGAAGGTTGTTTGGAGTCCCGGATATGATCACAGACATAACGAGGAATCTCGAAATTGTCGAGACATAAAGATCGATATATTGTAAGGCTATGTTTGGACATCAAAATGGTTCCGGGTGAGTTCGGGCATTTACCGGAGTACCGGGGGGTTACCGGAACCCCTCGGGGAGTGTATGGGCCTTATTGGGCCTTAGTGGGAGAGAGGAGGAGGCGGCCAAGGTGGGGGCTGGCCCCCCTTTCCTTCTCCCTCTTGATGTCTACTACACAACCTTCTTGTAGACGTTGTTGGGCCTCCAGGTGTAGAGGTTTGTGGGACAGTAGCAAATTTCCCTCAAGTGGATGACCTAAGGTTTATCAATCCGTGGGAGGCGTAGGATGAAGATGGTTTCTCTCAAGCAACCCTGCAACCAAATAACAAAGAGTCTCTTGTGTCCCCAACACACCCAATACAATGGTAAATTGTATAGGTGCACTAGTTCGGCGAAGAGATGGTGATACAAGTGCAATATGGATAGTAGATAAAGGTTTTTGTAATCTGAAAATATAAAAACAGCAAGGTAACTAATGATAAAATTGAGCACAAACGGTATTGCAATGCGTTGAAACAAGGCCTAGGGTTCATACTTTCGCTAGTGCAAGTTCTCTCAACAATAATACCATAATTGGATCATATAACTATACCTCAACATGCAACAAAGAGTCGCTCCAAATTCACTAATAGCGGAGAACAAACGAAGAGATTATTGTAGGGTACGAAACCACCTCAAAGTTATCCTTTCTGATCGATCTATTCAAGAGTCCGTAGTGAAATATCATGAAGCTATTCTTTCCGTTCAATCTATCCTAGAGTTTGTACTAGAATAACACCTTAAGACACAAATCAACCAAAACCCTAATGTCACGTAGATACTCCAATGTCACCTCAAGTATCCGTGGGTATGATTATATGATATGCATCACACAATCTCAGATTCATCTATTCAACCAACACAAAGAACTTCAAAGAGTGCCCCAAAGTTTCTACTGGAGAGTCAAGACGAAAACTTGTGCCAACCCCTATGCATAAGTTCACAGAACTCGCAAGTTGATCACCAAAACATACATCAAGTGGATCACGTGATATCCCATTATCACCACAGATAAGCACATGCAAGACATACATCAAGTGTTCTCAAATCCTTAAAGACTCAATCCGATAAGATAACTTCAAAGGGAAAACTCAATCCATTACAAGAGAGTAGAGGGGGAGAAACATCATAAGATCCAACTATAATAGCAAAGCTCGCGATACATCAAGATCGTACCACCTCAAGAACACGAGAGAGAGAGAGAGATCAAACACATAGCTACTGGTACATACCCTCAGCCCCGAGGGTGGACTACTCCCTCCTCGTCATGGAGAGCGCCGGGATGATGAAGATGGCCACCGGAGAGGGATCCCCCCCGGCAGGGTGCCCGAACGGGTCTAGATTGGTTTTCGGTGGCTACGGAGTCTTCTGGTGACGGAACTCCCGATCTAGGTTTCTTTCTAGAAGTTTTGGGTTATGTAAGAGGTGTTGGAGTCGGGGACAAGTCAGGGGGTTCCCGAGGCAGCCATGAGGCAGGGGGCGCGCCCCCACCCTGGTGGTGGCCTTGGGACTCTTCTGGCCCACCTCTGGTACTCCGTGGGCTTCTTCTGGTCCAAAAATGATCTCCGTGAAGTTTCAGGTCAATTGGACTCCGTTTGATTTTCCTTTTCTGCAATAGTTAAAAACAAGGAAAAATAGAAACTGGCACTGGGCTCAAGGTTAATAGGTTAGTCCCAAGAATCATATAAAAATAGCATATAAATGCATATAAAACATCCAAGGTTGATAATATAATAGCATGGAACAATCAACAATTATAGATACGTTGGAGACGTATCAAGCATCCCCAAGCTTAATTCCTGCTCGTCCTCGAGTAGGTAAATGATAAAAACAGAATTTTTGATGTGGAATGCTACCTAACATATTTATCCATGTAATTCTCTTTATTGTGACAAGAATATTCAGATCCATAAGATTCAAGACAAAAGTTTAATATTGAAATAAAAATAATATTTCAAGCATACTAACAAAGTAATCATGTCTTCTGAAAATAACATGGCCAAAGAAAGCTATCCCTACAAAATTATATAGTCTGGCTATACTCTATCTTCATCACACAAAATACTTAAATCATGCACAACCCCGATGAA